>NW_028250984.1:0-1359051 GCF_964263255.1 Lissotriton vulgaris
CACATTTCTGAAGCATGACGTAATGGGGGGGTGTTATCTCTTTTGTCAGAAATCAGCTGTTTTTGCTTGAACATTAAATGCCTCCAAATAGTATTTAATTCACTTCCCGAGCCCCTGAAAGCATGAAAATTACTTTAAACATGCAAATTTTAGCTCTAACACTGATGATCCACCTACAAATGTGAACTGACGTCCAAAAATAAAACATTTGAAAACGGACCATTTTCCACATTTCTGAAGCATGACGTAATGGGGGGGTGTTATCTCTTTTATCGAAAATCATCCGTTTTTGCTCGAACATTAAATGCCTCCAAATGGTATTTAATTAACTTCCCGGGGTGAAGAAACCCTTTTTGCGAACTCAGAGTGAGTAAATTGGCCATTTTCATGCACTTTTAACCATTCCATAAATCTTGTGTTTAGGGCCCCTGGAAGCATGAAAATCACTTTAAACATGCTAATTTTAGCTCTAACACTGATGATCCACCAACAAATGTGAACTGACGTTCAAAAATAAAACATTTGAAAACGGACCGTTTTCCACATTTCTGAAGCATGACGTAATGGGGGGGTGTTATCTCTTTTGTAAGAAATCAACTGTTTTTGCTTGAACATTAAATGCCTCCAAATAGTATTTAATTCACTTCCCGAGCCCCTGGAAGCATGAAAATCACTTTAAACATGCTAATTTCAGCTCTAACACTGATGATCCACCTACAAATGTGAACTGACGTTCAAAAATAAAACATTTGAAAACAGACCATTTTCCACATTTCTGAAGCATGACGTAATGGGGGGGTGTTATCTCTTTAGTCGAAAATCTGCTGTTTTTGCTTGAACATTAAATGCCTCTAAATGGTATTTAATTAACTTCCCGGGGTGAAGAAACCCTTTTTGAGAACTCAGAGTGAGTAAATTGGCCATTTTCATGCACTTTTAACCATTCCATAAATCTTGTGTTTAGGGCCCCTGGAAGCATGAAAATCACTTTAAACATGCTAATTTTAGCTCTAACACTGATGATCCACCTACAAATGTGAACTGACGTTCAAAAATAAAACATTTGAAAACGGACCATTTTCCACATTTCTGAAGCATGACGTAATGGGGGGGTGTTATCTCTTTTGTCGAAAATCAGCCGTTTTTGCTCGAACATTAAATGCCTCCAAATGGTATTTAATTAACTTCCCGGGGTGAAGAAACCCTTTTTGAGAACTCAGAGTGAGTAAATTGGCCATTTTCATGCACTTTTAACCATTCCATAAATCTTGTGTTTAGGGCCCCTGGAAGCATGAAAATCACTTTAAACATGCTAATTTTAGCTCTAACACTGATGATCCACCTACAAATGTGAACTGACGTTCAAAAATAAAACATTTGAAAACGGACCATTTTCCACATTTCTGAAGCATGACGTAATGGGGGGGTGTTATCTCTTTTGTCGAAAATCAGCCGTTTTTGATTGAACATTAAATGCCTCCAAATGGTATTTAATTAACTTCCTGGGGTGAAGAAACCCTTTTTGAGAACTCAGAGTGAGTAAATTGGGCATTTTCATGCACTTTTAACCATTCCATAAATCTTGTGTTTAGGGCCCCTGGAAGCATGAAAATCACTTTAAACATGCTAATTTTAGCTCTAACACTCATGATCCACCTACAAATGTGAACTGACGTTCAAAAATAAAACATTTGAAAACGGACCATTTTCCACATTTCTGAAGCATGACGTAAAGGGGGGTGTTATCTCTTTTGTCGAAAATCAGCCGTTTTTGCTCGAACATTAAATGCCTCCAAATTTTATTTAATTAACTTCCCGGGGTGAAGAAACCCTTTTTGAGAACTCAGAGTGAGTAAATTGGCCATTTTCATGCACTTTTAACCATTCCATAAATCTTGTGTTTAGGGCCCCTGGAAGCATGAAAAAAACTTTAAACATGCTAATTTTAGCTCTAACACTGATGATCCACCTACAAATGTGAACTGACGTTCAAAAATAAAACATTTGAAAACGGACCATTTTCCACATTTCTGAAGCATGACGTAATGGGGGGGTGTTATCTCTTTTGTCAGAAATCAGCTGTTTTTGCTTGAACATTAAATGCCTCCAAATAGTATTTAATTCACTTCCCGAGCCCCTGGAAGCATGAAAATCACTTTAAACATGCTAATTTTAGCTCTAACACTGATGATCCACCTACAAATGTGAACTGACGTTCAAAAATAAAACATTTGAAAACGGACCATTTTTCACATTTCTGAAGCATGACGTAATGGGGGGGTGTTATCTCTTTTGTCGAAAATCAGCCGTTTTTGCTTGAACATTAAATGCCTCCAAATGGTATTTATTTAACTTCCCGGGGTGAAGAAACCCTTTTTGAGAACTCAGAGTGAGTAAATTGGCCATTTTCATGCACTTTTAACCATTCCATAAATCTTGTGTTTAGGGCCCCTGGAAGCATGAAAATCACTTTAAACATGCTAATGTTAGCTCTAACACTGATGATCTACCTACAAATGTGAACTGACGTTCAAAAATAAAACATTTGAAAACGGACCATTTTCTACATTTCTGAAGCATGACGTAATGGGGGGGTGTTATCTCTTTTGTCGAAAATAAGCAGTTTTTGCTCGAACATTAAATGCCTCCAAATGGTATTTAATTAACTTCCCGGGGTGAAGAAACCCTTTTTGAGAACTCAGAGTGAGTAAATTGGGCATTTTCATGCACTTTTAACCATTCCATAAATCTTGTGTTTAGGGCCCCTGGAAGCATGAAAATCACTTTAAACATGCTAATTTTAGCTCTAACACTGATGATCCACCTACAAATGTGAACTGACAGTCAAAAATAAAACATTTGAAAACGGACCATTTTCCACATTTCTGAAGCATGACGTAATGGGGGGGTGTTATCTCTTTTGTCGAAAATCAGCCGTTTTTGCTCGAACATTAAATGCCTCCAAATTGTATTTAATTAACTTCCCGGGGTGAAGAAACCCTTTTTGAGAACTCAGAGTGAGTAAATTGGCCATTTTCATGCACTTTTAACCATTCCATAAATCTTGTGTTTAGGGCCCCTGGAAGCATGCAAATCACTTTAAACATGCTAATTTTAGCTCTAACACTGATGATCCACCTACAAATGTGAACTGACGTTCAAAAATAAAACATTTGAAAACGGACCATTTTTCACATTTCTGAAGCATGACGTAATGGGGGGGTGTTATCTCTTTTGTCAGAAATCAGCTGTTTTTGCTTGAACATTAAATGCCTCCAAATAGTATTTAATTCACTTCCCGAGCCCCTGAAAGCATGAAAATCACTTTAAACATGCTAATTTTAGCTCTAACACTGATGATCCACCTACAAATGTGAACTGACGTCCAAAAATAAAACATTTGAAAACGGACCATTTTCCACATTTCTGAAGCATGACGTAATGGGGGGGTGTTATCTCTTTTGTCGAAAATCATCCGTTTTTGCTCGAACATTAAATGCCTCCAAATGGTATTTAATTAACTTCCCGGGGTGAAGAAACCCTTTTTGCGAACTCAGAGTGAGTAAATTGGCCATTTTCATGCACTTTTAACCATTCCATAAATCTTGTGTTTAGGGCCCCTGGAAGCATGAAAATCACTTTAAACATGCTAATTTTAGCTCTAACACTGATGATCCACCTACAAATGTGAACTGACGTTCAAAAATAAAACATTTGAAAACGGACCGTTTTCCACATTTCTGAAGCATGACGTAATGGGGGGGTGTTATCTCTTTTGTAAGAAATCAGCTGTTTTTGCTTGAACATTAAATGTCTCCAAATAGTATTTAATTCACTTCCCGAGCCCCTGGAAGCATGAAAATCACTTTAAACATGCTAATTTCAGCTCTAACACTGATGATCCACCTACAAATGTGAACTGACGTTCAAAAATAAAACATTTGAAAACGGACCATTTTCCACATTTCTGAAGCATGACGTAATGGGGGGGTGTTATCTCTTTAGTCGAAAATCTGCTGTTTTTGCTTGAACATTAAATGCCTCCAAATGGTATTTAATTAACTTCCCGGGGTGAAGAAACCCTTTTTGAGAACTCAGAGTGAGTAAATTGGCCATTTTCATGCACTTTTAACCATTCCATAAATCTTGTGGTTAGGGCCCCTGGAAGCATGAAAATCACTTTAAACATGCTAATTTTAGCTCTAAAACTGATGATCCACCTACAAATGTGAATTGACATTCAAAAATAAAAAAATTGAAAACGGACCATTTTCCACATTTCTGAAGCATGACGTAATGGGGGGGTGTTATCTCTTTTGTCGAAAATCAGCCATTTTTGCTTGAACATTAAATGCCTCCAAATAGTATTTAATTCACTTCCCGAGCCCCTGGAAGCATGAAAATCACTTTAAACATGCTAATTTTAGCTCTAACACTGATGATCCACCTACAAATGTGAACTGACGTTCAAAAATAAAACATTTGAAAACGGACCATTTTCCACATTTCTGAAGCATGACGTAATGGGGGGGTGTTATCTCTTTTGTCGAAAATCAGCCGTTTTTGCTTGAACATTAAATGCCTCCAAATGGTATTTAATTAACTTCCCGGGGTAAAGAAACCCTTTTTGAGAACTCAGAGTGAGTAAATTGGCCATTTTCATGCACTTTTAACCATTCCATAAATCTTGTGTTTAGGGCCCCTGGAAGCATGAAAATCACTTTAAACATGCTAATGTTAGCTCTAACACTGATGATCCACCTACAAATGTGAACTGACGTTCAAAAATAAAACATTTGAAAACGGACCATTTTCTACATTTCTGAAGCATGACGTAATGGGGGGGTGTTATCTCTTTTGTCGAAAATCAGCAGTTTTTGCTCGAACATTAAATGCCTCCAAATGGTATTTAATTAACTTCCCGGGGTTAAGAAACCCTTTTTGAGAACTCAGAGTGAGTAAATTGGCCATTTTCATGCACTTTTAACCATTCCATAAATCTTGTGTTTAGGGCCCCTGGAAGCATGAAAATCACTTTAAACATGCTAATTTTAGCTCTAACACTGATGATCCACCTACAAATGTGAACTGACGTTCAAAAATAAAACATTTGAAAACGGACCATTTTCCACATTTCTGAAGCATGACGTAATGGGGGGATTATTTCTTTTGTCGAAAATCAGCCGTTTTTGCTTGAACATTAAATGCCTCCAAATAGTATTTAATTCACTTCCCGAGCCCCTGGAAGCATGAAAATCACTTTAAACATGCTAATTTTAGCTCTAACACTGATGATCTACCTACAAATGTGAACTGACGTTCAAAAATAAAACATTTGAAAACGGACCATTTTCCACATTTCTGAAGCATGACGTAATGGGGGGGTGTTATCTCTTTTGTCGAAAATCAGCCGTTTTTGCTTGAACATTAAATGCCTCCAAATGGTATTTAATTATTTTCCCGGGGTGAAGAAACCCTTTTTGAGAACTCAGATTGAGAAAATTGGGCATTTTCATGCACTTTTAACCATTCCATTAACCTTGTGTTTAGGGCCCCTGGAAGCATGAAAATCACTTTAAACATGCTAATTTTAGCTCTAACACTGATGATCCACCTACAAATGTGAACTGACGTTCAAAAATAAAACATTTGAAAACGGACCATTTTCCACATTTCTGAAGCATGACGTAATGGGGGGGTGTTATCTCTTTTGTCGAAAATCAGCCGTTTTTGCTCGAACATTAAATGCCTCCAAATGGTATTTAATTAACTTCCCGGGGTGAAGAAACCCTTTTTGAGAACTCAGAGTGAGTAAATTGGCCATTTTCATGCACTTTTAACCATTCCATAAATCTTGTGTTTAGGGCCCCTGGAAGCATGAAAATCACTTTAAACATGCTTATTTTAGCTCTAACACTGATGATCCACCTACAAATGTGAACTGACGTTCAAAAATAAAACATTTGAAAACGGACCATTTTCCACATTTCTGATGCATGAGGTAATGGGGGGGTGTTATCTCTTTTGTCAGAAATCAGCTGTTTTTGCTTGAACATTAAATGCCTCCAAATAGTATTTAACTCACTTCCCGAGCCCCTGGAAGCATGAAAATCACTTTAAACATGCTAATTTTAGCTCTAACACTGATGATCCACCTACAAATGTGAACTGACGTTCAAAAATAAAACATTTGAAAACGGACCATTTTCCACATTTCTGAAGCATGACGTAATGGGGGGGTGTTATCTCTTTTGTCAGAAATCAGCTGTTTTTGATTGAACATTAAATGCCTCCAAATAGTATTTAATTCACTTCCCGAGCCCCTGAAAGCATGAAAATTACTTTAAACATGCAAATTTTAGCTCTAACACTGATGATCCACCTACAAATGTGAACTGACGTCCAAAAATAAAACATTTGAAAACGGACCATTTTCCACATTTCTGAAGCATGACGTAATGGGGGGGTGTTATCTCTTTTATCGAAAATCATCCGTTTTTGCTCGAACATTAAATGCCTCCAAATGGTATTTAATTAACTTCCCGGGGTGAAGAAACCCTTTTTGCGAACTCAGAGTGAGTAAATTGGCCATTTTCATGCACTTTTAACCATTCCATAAATCTTGTGTTTAGGGCCCCTGGAAGCATGAAAATCACTTTAAACATGCTAATTTTAGCTCTAACACTGATGATCCACCAACAAATGTGAACTGACGTTCAAAAATAAAACATTTGAAAACGGACCGTTTTCCACATTTCTGAAGCATGACGTAATGGGGGGGTGTTATCTCTTTTGTAAGAAATCAACTGTTTTTGCTTGAACATTAAATGCCTCCAAATAGTATTTAATTCACTTCCCGAGCCCCTGGAAGCATGAAAATCACTTTAAACATGCTAATTTCAGCTCTAACACTGATGATCCACCTACAAATGTGAACTGACGTTCAAAAATAAAACATTTGAAAACAGACCATTTTCCACATTTCTGAAGCATGACGTAATGGGGGGGTGTTATCTCTTTAGTCGAAAATCTGCTGTTTTTGCTTGAACATTAAATGCCTCTAAATGGTATTTAATTAACTTCCCGGGGTGAAGAAACCCTTTTTGAGAACTCAGAGTGAGTAAATTGGCCATTTTCATGCACTTTTAACCATTCCATAAATCTTGTGTTTAGGGCCCCTGGAAGCATGAAAATCACTTTAAACATGCTAATTTTAGCTCTAACACTGATGATCCACCTACAAATGTGAACTGACGTTCAAAAATAAAACATTTGAAAACGGACCATTTTCCACATTTCTGAAGCATGACGTAATGGGGGGGTGTTATCTCTTTTGTCGAAAATCAGCCGTTTTTGCTCGAACATTAAATGCCTCCAAATGGTATTTAATTAACTTCCCGGGGTGAAGAAACCCTTTTTGAGAACTCAGAGTGAGTAAATTGGCCATTTTCATGCACTTTTAACCATTCCATAAATCTTGTGTTTAGGGCCCCTGGAAGCATGAAAATCACTTTAAACATGCTAATTTTAGCTCTAACACTGATGATCCACCTACAAATGTGAACTGACGTTCAAAAATAAAACATTTGAAAACGGACCATTTTCCACATTTCTGAAGCATGACGTAATGGGGGGGTGTTATCTCTTTTGTCGAAAATCAGCCGTTTTTGATTGAACATTAAATGCCTCCAAATGGTATTTAATTAACTTCCTGGGGTGAAGAAACCCTTTTTGAGAACTCAGAGTGAGTAAATTGGCCATTTTCATGCACTTTTAACCATTCCATAAATCTTGTGTTTAGGGCCCCTGGAAGCATGAAAAAAACTTTAAACATGCTAATTTTAGCTCTAACACTGATGATCCACCTACAAATGTGAACTGACGTTCAAAAATAAAACATTTGAAAACGGACCATTTTCCACATTTCTGAAGCATGACGTAATGGGGGGGTGTTATCTCTTTTGTCAGAAATCAGCTGTTTTTGCTTGAACATTAAATGCCTCCAAATAGTATTTAATTCACTTCCCGAGCCCCTGAAAGCATGAAAATTACTTTAAACATGCAAATTTTAGCTCTAACACTGATGATCCACCTACAAATGTGAACTGACGTCCAAAAATAAAACATTTGAAAACGGACCATTTTCCACATTTCTGAAGCATGACGTAATGGGGGGGTGTTATCTCTTTTATCGAAAATCATCCGTTTTTGCTCGAACATTAAATGCCTCCAAATGGTATTTAATTAACTTCCCGGGGTGAAGAAACCCTTTTTGCGAACTCAGAGTGAGTAAATTGGCCATTTTCATGCACTTTTAACCATTCCATAAATCTTGTGTTTAGGGCCCCTGGAAGCATGAAAATCACTTTAAACATGCTAATTTTAGCTCTAACACTGATGATCCACCAACAAATGTGAACTGACGTTCAAAAATAAAACATTTGAAAACGGACCGTTTTCCACATTTCTGAAGCATGACGTAATGGGGGGGTGTTATCTCTTTTGTAAGAAATCAACTGTTTTTGCTTGAACATTAAATGCCTCCAAATAGTATTTAATTCACTTCCCGAGCCCCTGGAAGCATGAAAATCACTTTAAACATGCTAATTTCAGCTCTAACACTGATGATCCACCTACAAATGTGAACTGACGTTCAAAAATAAAACATTTGAAAACAGACCATTTTCCACATTTCTGAAGCATGACGTAATGGGGGGGTGTTATCTCTTTAGTCGAAAATCTGCTGTTTTTGCTTGAACATTAAATGCCTCTAAATGGTATTTAATTAACTTCCCGGGGTGAAGAAACCCTTTTTGAGAACTCAGAGTGAGTAAATTGGCCATTTTCATGCACTTTTAACCATTCCATAAATCTTGTGTTTAGGGCCCCTGGAAGCATGAAAATCACTTTAAACATGCTAATTTTAGCTCTAACACTGATGATCCACCTACAAATGTGAACTGACGTTCAAAAATAAAACATTTGAAAACGGACCATTTTCCACATTTCTGAAGCATGACGTAATGGGGGGGTGTTATCTCTTTTGTCGAAAATCAGCCGTTTTTGCTCGAACATTAAATGCCTCCAAATGGTATTTAATTAACTTCCCGGGGTGAAGAAACCCTTTTTGAGAACTCAGAGTGAGTAAATTGGCCATTTTCATGCACTTTTAACCATTCCATAAATCTTGTGTTTAGGGCCCCTGGAAGCATGAAAATCACTTTAAACATGCTAATTTTAGCTCTAACACTGATGATCCACCTACAAATGTGAACTGACGTTCAAAAATAAAACATTTGAAAACGGACCATTTTCCACATTTCTGAAGCATGACGTAATGGGGGGGTGTTATCTCTTTTGTCGAAAATCAGCCGTTTTTGATTGAACATTAAATGCCTCCAAATGGTATTTAATTAACTTCCTGGGGTGAAGAAACCCTTTTTGAGAACTCAGAGTGAGTAAATTGGGCATTTTCATGCACTTTTAACCATTCCATAAATCTTGTGTTTAGGGCCCCTGGAAGCATGAAAATCACTTTAAACATGCTAATTTTAGCTCTAACACTCATGATCCACCTACAAATGTGAACTGACGTTCAAAAATAAAACATTTGAAAACGGACCATTTTCCACATTTCTGAAGCATGACGTAAAGGGGGGTGTTATCTCTTTTGTCGAAAATCAGCCGTTTTTGCTCGAACATTAAATGCCTCCAAATTTTATTTAATTAACTTCCCGGGGTGAAGAAACCCTTTTTGAGAACTCAGAGTGAGTAAATTGGCCATTTTCATGCACTTTTAACCATTCCATAAATCTTGTGTTTAGGGCCCCTGGAAGCATGAAAAAAACTTTAAACATGCTAATTTTAGCTCTAACACTGATGATCCACCTACAAATGTGAACTGACGTTCAAAAATAAAACATTTGAAAACGGACCATTTTTCACATTTCTGAAGCATGACGTAATGGGGGGGTGTTATCTCTTTTGTCGAAAATCAGCCGTTTTTGCTCGAACATTAAATGCCTCCAAATTTTATTTAATTAACTTCCCGGGGTGAAGAAACCCTTTTTGAGAACTCAGAGTGAGTAAATTGGCCATTTTCATGCACTTTTAACCATTCCATAAATCTTGTGTTTAGGGCCCCTGGAAGCATGAAAAAAACTTTAAACATGCTAATTTTAGCTCTAACACTGATGATCCACCTACAAATGTGAACTGACGTTCAAAAATAAAACATTTGAAAACGGACCATTTTTCACATTTCTGAAGCATGACGTAATGGGGGGGTGTTATCTCTTTTGTCAGAAATCAGCTGTTTTTGCTTGAACATTAAATGCCTCCAAATAGTATTTAATTCACTTCCCGAGCCCCTGGAAGCATGAAAATCACTTTAAACATGCTAATTTTAGCTCTAACACTGATGATCCACCTACAAATGTGAACTGACGTTCAAAAATAAAACATTTGAAAACGGACCATTTTTCACATTTCTGAAGCATGACGTAATGGGGGGGTGTTATCTCTTTTGTCGAAAATCAGCCGTTTTTGCTTGAACATTAAATGCCTCCAAATGGTATTTATTTAACTTCCCGGGGTGAAGAAACCCTTTTTGAGAACTCAGAGTGAGTAAATTGGCCATTTTCATGCACTTTTAACCATTCCATAAATCTTGTGTTTAGGGCCCCTGGAAGCATGAAAATCACTTTAAACATGCTAATGTTAGCTCTAACACTGATGATCTACCTACAAATGTGAACTGACGTTCAAAAATAAAACATTTGAAAACGGACCATTTTCTACATTTCTGAAGCATGACGTAATGGGGGGGTGTTATCTCTTTTGTCGAAAATAAGCAGTTTTTGCTCGAACATTAAATGCCTCCAAATGGTATTTAATTAACTTCCCGGGGTGAAGAAACCCTTTTTGAGAACTCAGAGTGAGTAAATTGGGCATTTTCATGCACTTTTAACCATTCCATAAATCTTGTGTTTAGGGCCCCTGGAAGCATGAAAATCACTTTAAACATGCTAATTTTAGCTCTAACACTGATGATCCACCTACAAATGTGAACTGACAGTCAAAAATAAAACATTTGAAAACGGACCATTTTCCACATTTCTGAAGCATGACGTAATGGGGGGGTGTTATCTCTTTTGTCGAAAATCAGCCGTTTTTGCTCGAACATTAAATGCCTCCAAATTGTATTTAATTAACTTCCCGGGGTGAAGAAACCCTTTTTGAGAACTCAGAGTGAGTAAATTGGCCATTTTCATGCACTTTTAACCATTCCATAAATCTTGTGTTTAGGGCCCCTGGAAGCATGCAAATCACTTTAAACATGCTAATTTTAGCTCTAACACTGATGATCCACCTACAAATGTGAACTGACGTTCAAAAATAAAACATTTGAAAACGGACCATTTTTCACATTTCTGAAGCATGACGTAATGGGGGGGTGTTATCTCTTTTGTCAGAAATCAGCTGTTTTTGCTTGAACATTAAATGCCTCCAAATAGTATTTAATTCACTTCCCGAGCCCCTGAAAGCATGAAAATCACTTTAAACATGCTAATTTTAGCTCTAACACTGATGATCCACCTACAAATGTGAACTGACGTCCAAAAATAAAACATTTGAAAACGGACCATTTTCCACATTTCTGAAGCATGACGTAATGGGGGGGTGTTATCTCTTTTGTCGAAAATCATCCGTTTTTGCTCGAACATTAAATGCCTCCAAATGGTATTTAATTAACTTCCCGGGGTGAAGAAACCCTTTTTGCGAACTCAGAGTGAGTAAATTGGCCATTTTCATGCACTTTTAACCATTCCATAAATCTTGTGTTTAGGGCCCCTGGAAGCATGAAAATCACTTTAAACATGCTAATTTTAGCTCTAACACTGATGATCCACCTACAAATGTGAACTGACGTTCAAAAATAAAACATTTGAAAACGGACCGTTTTCCACATTTCTGAAGCATGACGTAATGGGGGGGTGTTATCTCTTTTGTAAGAAATCAGCTGTTTTTGCTTGAACATTAAATGTCTCCAAATAGTATTTAATTCACTTCCCGAGCCCCTGGAAGCATGAAAATCACTTTAAACATGCTAATTTCAGCTCTAACACTGATGATCCACCTACAAATGTGAACTGACGTTCAAAAATAAAACATTTGAAAACGGACCATTTTCCACATTTCTGAAGCATGACGTAATGGGGGGGTGTTATCTCTTTAGTCGAAAATCTGCTGTTTTTGCTTGAACATTAAATGCCTCCAAATGGTATTTAATTAACTTCCCGGGGTGAAGAAACCCTTTTTGAGAACTCAGAGTGAGTAAATTGGCCATTTTCATGCACTTTTAACCATTCCATAAATCTTGTGGTTAGGGCCCCTGGAAGCATGAAAATCACTTTAAACATGCTAATTTTAGCTCTAAAACTGATGATCCACCTACAAATGTGAATTGACATTCAAAAATAAAAAAATTGAAAACGGACCATTTTCCACATTTCTGAAGCATGACGTAATGGGGGGGTGTTATCTCTTTTGTCGAAAATCAGCCATTTTTGCTTGAACATTAAATGCCTCCAAATAGTATTTAATTCACTTCCCGAGCCCCTGGAAGCATGAAAATCACTTTAAACATGCTAATTTTAGCTCTAACACTGATGATCCACCTACAAATGTGAACTGACGTTCAAAAATAAAACATTTGAAAACGGACCATTTTCCACATTTCTGAAGCATGACGTAATGGGGGGGTGTTATCTCTTTTGTCGAAAATCAGCCGTTTTTGCTTGAACATTAAATGCCTCCAAATGGTATTTAATTAACTTCCCGGGGTAAAGAAACCCTTTTTGAGAACTCAGAGTGAGTAAATTGGCCATTTTCATGCACTTTTAACCATTCCATAAATCTTGTGTTTAGGGCCCCTGGAAGCATGAAAATCACTTTAAACATGCTAATGTTAGCTCTAACACTGATGATCCACCTACAAATGTGAACTGACGTTCAAAAATAAAACATTTGAAAACGGACCATTTTCTACATTTCTGAAGCATGACGTAATGGGGGGGTGTTATCTCTTTTGTCGAAAATCAGCAGTTTTTGCTCGAACATTAAATGCCTCCAAATGGTATTTAATTAACTTCCCGGGGTTAAGAAACCCTTTTTGAGAACTCAGAGTGAGTAAATTGGCCATTTTCATGCACTTTTAACCATTCCATAAATCTTGTGTTTAGGGCCCCTGGAAGCATGAAAATCACTTTAAACATGCTAATTTTAGCTCTAACACTGATGATCCACCTACAAATGTGAACTGACGTTCAAAAATAAAACATTTGAAAACGGACCATTTTCCACATTTCTGAAGCATGACGTAATGGGGGGATTATTTCTTTTGTCGAAAATCAGCCGTTTTTGCTTGAACATTAAATGCCTCCAAATAGTATTTAATTCACTTCCCGAGCCCCTGGAAGCATGAAAATCACTTTAAACATGCTAATTTTAGCTCTAACACTGATGATCTACCTACAAATGTGAACTGACGTTCAAAAATAAAACATTTGAAAACGGACCATTTTCCACATTTCTGAAGCATGACGTAATGGGGGGGTGTTATCTCTTTTGTCGAAAATCAGCCGTTTTTGCTTGAACATTAAATGCCTCCAAATGGTATTTAATTATTTTCCCGGGGTGAAGAAACCCTTTTTGAGAACTCAGATTGAGAAAATTGGGCATTTTCATGCACTTTTAACCATTCCATTAACCTTGTGTTTAGGGCCCCTGGAAGCATGAAAATCACTTTAAACATGCTAATTTTAGCTCTAACACTGATGATCCACCTACAAATGTGAACTGACGTTCAAAAATAAAACATTTGAAAACGGACCATTTTCCACATTTCTGAAGCATGACGTAATGGGGGGGTGTTATCTCTTTTGTCGAAAATCAGCCGTTTTTGCTCGAACATTAAATGCCTCCAAATGGTATTTAATTAACTTCCCGGGGTGAAGAAACCCTTTTTGAGAACTCAGAGTGAGTAAATTGGCCATTTTCATGCACTTTTAACCATTCCATAAATCTTGTGTTTAGGGCCCCTGGAAGCATGAAAATCACTTTAAACATGCTTATTTTAGCTCTAACACTGATGATCCACCTACAAATGTGAACTGACGTTCAAAAATAAAACATTTGAAAACGGACCATTTTCCACATTTCTGATGCATGAGGTAATGGGGGGGTGTTATCTCTTTTGTCAGAAATCAGCTGTTTTTGCTTGAACATTAAATGCCTCCAAATAGTATTTAACTCACTTCCCGAGCCCCTGGAAGCATGAAAATCACTTTAAACATGCTAATTTTAGCTCTAACACTGATGATCCACCTACAAATGTGAACTGACGTTCAAAAATAAAACATTTGAAAACGGACCATTTTCCACATTTCTGAAGCATGACGTAATGGGGGGGTGTTATCTCTTTTGTCAGAAATCAGCTGTTTTTGATTGAACATTAAATGCCTCCAAATAGTATTTAATTCACTTCCCGAGCCCCTGAAAGCATGAAAATTACTTTAAACATGCAAATTTTAGCTCTAACACTGATGATCCACCTACAAATGTGAACTGACGTCCAAAAATAAAACATTTGAAAACGGACCATTTTCCACATTTCTGAAGCATGACGTAATGGGGGGGTGTTATCTCTTTTATCGAAAATCATCCGTTTTTGCTCGAACATTAAATGCCTCCAAATGGTATTTAATTAACTTCCCGGGGTGAAGAAACCCTTTTTGCGAACTCAGAGTGAGTAAATTGGCCATTTTCATGCACTTTTAACCATTCCATAAATCTTGTGTTTAGGGCCCCTGGAAGCATGAAAATCACTTTAAACATGCTAATTTTAGCTCTAACACTGATGATCCACCAACAAATGTGAACTGACGTTCAAAAATAAAACATTTGAAAACGGACCGTTTTCCACATTTCTGAAGCATGACGTAATGGGGGGGTGTTATCTCTTTTGTAAGAAATCAACTGTTTTTGCTTGAACATTAAATGCCTCCAAATAGTATTTAATTCACTTCCCGAGCCCCTGGAAGCATGAAAATCACTTTAAACATGCTAATTTCAGCTCTAACACTGATGATCCACCTACAAATGTGAACTGACGTTCAAAAATAAAACATTTGAAAACAGACCATTTTCCACATTTCTGAAGCATGACGTAATGGGGGGGTGTTATCTCTTTAGTCGAAAATCTGCTGTTTTTGCTTGAACATTAAATGCCTCTAAATGGTATTTAATTAACTTCCCGGGGTGAAGAAACCCTTTTTGAGAACTCAGAGTGAGTAAATTGGCCATTTTCATGCACTTTTAACCATTCCATAAATCTTGTGTTTAGGGCCCCTGGAAGCATGAAAATCACTTTAAACATGCTAATTTTAGCTCTAACACTGATGATCCACCTACAAATGTGAACTGACGTTCAAAAATAAAACATTTGAAAACGGACCATTTTCCACATTTCTGAAGCATGACGTAATGGGGGGGTGTTATCTCTTTTGTCGAAAATCAGCCGTTTTTGCTCGAACATTAAATGCCTCCAAATGGTATTTAATTAACTTCCCGGGGTGAAGAAACCCTTTTTGAGAACTCAGAGTGAGTAAATTGGCCATTTTCATGCACTTTTAACCATTCCATAAATCTTGTGTTTAGGGCCCCTGGAAGCATGAAAATCACTTTAAACATGCTAATTTTAGCTCTAACACTGATGATCCACCTACAAATGTGAACTGACGTTCAAAAATAAAACATTTGAAAACGGACCATTTTCCACATTTCTGAAGCATGACGTAATGGGGGGGTGTTATCTCTTTTGTCGAAAATCAGCCGTTTTTGATTGAACATTAAATGCCTCCAAATGGTATTTAATTAACTTCCTGGGGTGAAGAAACCCTTTTTGAGAACTCAGAGTGAGTAAATTGGGCATTTTCATGCACTTTTAACCATTCCATAAATCTTGTGTTTAGGGCCCCTGGAAGCATGAAAATCACTTTAAACATGCTAATTTTAGCTCTAACACTCATGATCCACCTACAAATGTGAACTGACGTTCAAAAATAAAACATTTGAAAACGGACCATTTTCCACATTTCTGAAGCATGACGTAAAGGGGGGTGTTATCTCTTTTGTCGAAAATCAGCCGTTTTTGCTCGAACATTAAATGCCTCCAAATTTTATTTAATTAACTTCCCGGGGTGAAGAAACCCTTTTTGAGAACTCAGAGTGAGTAAATTGGCCATTTTCATGCACTTTTAACCATTCCATAAATCTTGTGTTTAGGGCCCCTGGAAGCATGAAAAAAACTTTAAACATGCTAATTTTAGCTCTAACACTGATGATCCACCTACAAATGTGAACTGACGTTCAAAAATAAAACATTTGAAAACGGACCATTTTCCACATTTCTGAAGCATGACGTAATGGGGGGGTGTTATCTCTTTTGTCAGAAATCAGCTGTTTTTGCTTGAACATTAAATGCCTCCAAATAGTATTTAATTCACTTCCCGAGCCCCTGAAAGCATGAAAATTACTTTAAACATGCAAATTTTAGCTCTAACACTGATGATCCACCTACAAATGTGAACTGACGTCCAAAAATAAAACATTTGAAAACGGACCATTTTCCACATTTCTGAAGCATGACGTAATGGGGGGGTGTTATCTCTTTTATCGAAAATCATCCGTTTTTGCTCGAACATTAAATGCCTCCAAATGGTATTTAATTAACTTCCCGGGGTGAAGAAACCCTTTTTGCGAACTCAGAGTGAGTAAATTGGCCATTTTCATGCACTTTTAACCATTCCATAAATCTTGTGTTTAGGGCCCCTGGAAGCATGAAAATCACTTTAAACATGCTAATTTTAGCTCTAACACTGATGATCCACCAACAAATGTGAACTGACGTTCAAAAATAAAACATTTGAAAACGGACCGTTTTCCACATTTCTGAAGCATGACGTAATGGGGGGGTGTTATCTCTTTTGTAAGAAATCAACTGTTTTTGCTTGAACATTAAATGCCTCCAAATAGTATTTAATTCACTTCCCGAGCCCCTGGAAGCATGAAAATCACTTTAAACATGCTAATTTCAGCTCTAACACTGATGATCCACCTACAAATGTGAACTGACGTTCAAAAATAAAACATTTGAAAACAGACCATTTTCCACATTTCTGAAGCATGACGTAATGGGGGGGTGTTATCTCTTTAGTCGAAAATCTGCTGTTTTTGCTTGAACATTAAATGCCTCTAAATGGTATTTAATTAACTTCCCGGGGTGAAGAAACCCTTTTTGAGAACTCAGAGTGAGTAAATTGGCCATTTTCATGCACTTTTAACCATTCCATAAATCTTGTGTTTAGGGCCCCTGGAAGCATGAAAATCACTTTAAACATGCTAATTTTAGCTCTAACACTGATGATCCACCTACAAATGTGAACTGACGTTCAAAAATAAAACATTTGAAAACGGACCATTTTCCACATTTCTGAAGCATGACGTAATGGGGGGGTGTTATCTCTTTTGTCGAAAATCAGCCGTTTTTGCTCGAACATTAAATGCCTCCAAATGGTATTTAATTAACTTCCCGGGGTGAAGAAACCCTTTTTGAGAACTCAGAGTGAGTAAATTGGCCATTTTCATGCACTTTTAACCATTCCATAAATCTTGTGTTTAGGGCCCCTGGAAGCATGAAAATCACTTTAAACATGCTAATTTTAGCTCTAACACTGATGATCCACCTACAAATGTGAACTGACGTTCAAAAATAAAACATTTGAAAACGGACCATTTTCCACATTTCTGAAGCATGACGTAATGGGGGGGTGTTATCTCTTTTGTCGAAAATCAGCCGTTTTTGATTGAACATTAAATGCCTCCAAATGGTATTTAATTAACTTCCTGGGGTGAAGAAACCCTTTTTGAGAACTCAGAGTGAGTAAATTGGGCATTTTCATGCACTTTTAACCATTCCATAAATCTTGTGTTTAGGGCCCCTGGAAGCATGAAAATCACTTTAAACATGCTAATTTTAGCTCTAACACTCATGATCCACCTACAAATGTGAACTGACGTTCAAAAATAAAACATTTGAAAACGGACCATTTTCCACATTTCTGAAGCATGACGTAAAGGGGGGTGTTATCTCTTTTGTCGAAAATCAGCCGTTTTTGCTCGAACATTAAATGCCTCCAAATTTTATTTAATTAACTTCCCGGGGTGAAGAAACCCTTTTTGAGAACTCAGAGTGAGTAAATTGGCCATTTTCATGCACTTTTAACCATTCCATAAATCTTGTGTTTAGGGCCCCTGGAAGCATGAAAAAAACTTTAAACATGCTAATTTTAGCTCTAACACTGATGATCCACCTACAAATGTGAACTGACGTTCAAAAATAAAACATTTGAAAACGGACCATTTTCCACATTTCTGAAGCATGACGTAATGGGGGGGTGTTATCTCTTTTGTCAGAAATCAGCTGTTTTTGCTTGAACATTAAATGCCTCCAAATAGTATTTAATTCACTTCCCGAGCCCCTGGAAGCATGAAAATCACTTTAAACATGCTAATTTTAGCTCTAACACTGATGATCCACCTACAAATGTGAACTGACGTTCAAAAATAAAACATTTGAAAACGGACCATTTTTCACATTTCTGAAGCATGACGTAATGGGGGGGTGTTATCTCTTTTGTCGAAAATCAGCCGTTTTTGCTTGAAAATTAAATGCCTCCAAATGGTATTTATTTAACTTCCCGGGGTGAAGAAACCCTTTTTGAGAACTCAGAGTGAGTAAATTGGCCATTTTCATGCACTTTTAACCATTCCATAAATCTTGTGTTTAGGGCCCCTGGAAGCATGAAAATCACTTTAAACATGCTAATGTTAGCTCTAACACTGATGATCTACCTACAAATGTGAACTGACGTTCAAAAATAAAACATTTGAAAACGGACCATTTTCTACATTTCTGAAGCATGACGTAATGGGGGGGTGTTATCTCTTTTGTCGAAAATAAGCAGTTTTTGCTCGAACATTAAATGCCTCCAAATGGTATTTAATTAACTTCCCGGGGTGAAGAAACCCTTTTTGAGAACTCAGAGTGAGTAAATTGGGCATTTTCATGCACTTTTAACCATTCCATAAATCTTGTGTTTAGGGCCCCTGGAAGCATGAAAATCACTTTAAACATGCTAATTTTAGCTCTAACACTGATGATCCACCTACAAATGTGAACTGACAGTCAAAAATAAAACATTTGAAAACGGACCATTTTCCACATTTCTGAAGCATGACGTAATGGGGGGGTGTTATCTCTTTTGTCGAAAATCAGCCGTTTTTGCTCGAACATTAAATGCCTCCAAATTGTATTTAATTAACTTCCCGGGGTGAAGAAACCCTTTTTGAGAACTCAGAGTGAGTAAATTGGCCATTTTCATGCACTTTTAACCATTCCATAAATCTTGTGTTTAGGGCCCCTGGAAGCATGCAAATCACTTTAAACATGCTAATTTTAGCTCTAACACTGATGATCCACCTACAAATGTGAACTGACGTTCAAAAATAAAACATTTGAAAACGGACCATTTTTCACATTTCTGAAGCATGACGTAATGGGGGGGTGTTATCTCTTTTGTCAGAAATCAGCTGTTTTTGCTTGAACATTAAATGCCTCCAAATAGTATTTAATTCACTTCCCGAGCCCCTGAAAGCATGAAAATCACTTTAAACATGCTAATTTTAGCTCTAACACTGATGATCCACCTACAAATGTGAACTGACGTCCAAAAATAAAACATTTGAAAACGGACCATTTTCCACATTTCTGAAGCATGACGTAATGGGGGGGTGTTATCTCTTTTGTCGAAAATCATCCGTTTTTGCTCGAACATTAAATGCCTCCAAATGGTATTTAATTAACTTCCCGGGGTGAAGAAACCCTTTTTGCGAACTCAGAGTGAGTAAATTGGCCATTTTCATGCACTTTTAACCATTCCATAAATCTTGTGTTTAGGGCCCCTGGAAGCATGAAAATCACTTTAAACATGCTAATTTTAGCTCTAACACTGATGATCCACCTACAAATGTGAACTGACGTTCAAAAATAAAACATTTGAAAACGGACCGTTTTCCACATTTCTGAAGCATGACGTAATGGGGGGGTGTTATCTCTTTTGTAAGAAATCAGCTGTTTTTGCTTGAACATTAAATGTCTCCAAATAGTATTTAATTCACTTCCCGAGCCCCTGGAAGCATGAAAATCACTTTAAACATGCTAATTTCAGCTCTAACACTGATGATCCACCTACAAATGTGAACTGACGTTCAAAAATAAAACATTTGAAAACGGACCATTTTCCACATTTCTGAAGCATGACGTAATGGGGGGGTGTTATCTCTTTAGTCGAAAATCTGCTGTTTTTGCTTGAACATTAAATGCCTCCAAATGGTATTTAATTAACTTCCCGGGGTGAAGAAACCCTTTTTGAGAACTCAGAGTGAGTAAATTGGCCATTTTCATGCACTTTTAACCATTCCATAAATCTTGTGGTTAGGGCCCCTGGAAGCATGAAAATCACTTTAAACATGCTAATTTTAGCTCTAAAACTGATGATCCACCTACAAATGTGAATTGACATTCAAAAATAAAAAAATTGAAAACGGACCATTTTCCACATTTCTGAAGCATGACGTAATGGGGGGGTGTTATCTCTTTTGTCGAAAATCAGCCATTTTTGCTTGAACATTAAATGCCTCCAAATAGTATTTAATTCACTTCCCGAGCCCCTGGAAGCATGAAAATCACTTTAAACATGCTAATTTTAGCTCTAACACTGATGATCCACCTACAAATGTGAACTGACGTTCAAAAATAAAACATTTGAAAACGGACCATTTTCCACATTTCTGAAGCATGACGTAATGGGGGGGTGTTATCTCTTTTGTCGAAAATCAGCCGTTTTTGCTTGAACATTAAATGCCTCCAAATGGTATTTAATTAACTTCCCGGGGTAAAGAAACCCTTTTTGAGAACTCAGAGTGAGTAAATTGGCCATTTTCATGCACTTTTAACCATTCCATAAATCTTGTGTTTAGGGCCCCTGGAAGCATGAAAATCACTTTAAACATGCTAATGTTAGCTCTAACACTGATGATCCACCTACAAATGTGAACTGACGTTCAAAAATAAAACATTTGAAAACGGACCATTTTCTACATTTCTGAAGCATGACGTAATGGGGGGGTGTTATCTCTTTTGTCGAAAATCAGCAGTTTTTGCTCGAACATTAAATGCCTCCAAATGGTATTTAATTAACTTCCCGGGGTTAAGAAACCCTTTTTGAGAACTCAGAGTGAGTAAATTGGCCATTTTCATGCACTTTTAACCATTCCATAAATCTTGTGTTTAGGGCCCCTGGAAGCATGAAAATCACTTTAAACATGCTAATTTTAGCTCTAACACTGATGATCCACCTACAAATGTGAACTGACGTTCAAAAATAAAACATTTGAAAACGGACCATTTTCCACATTTCTGAAGCATGACGTAATGGGGGGATTATTTCTTTTGTCGAAAATCAGCCGTTTTTGCTTGAACATTAAATGCCTCCAAATAGTATTTAATTCACTTCCCGAGCCCCTGGAAGCATGAAAATCACTTTAAACATGCTAATTTTAGCTCTAACACTGATGATCTACCTACAAATGTGAACTGACGTTCAAAAATAAAACATTTGAAAACGGACCATTTTCCACATTTCTGAAGCATGACGTAATGGGGGGGTGTTATCTCTTTTGTCGAAAATCAGCCGTTTTTGCTTGAACATTAAATGCCTCCAAATGGTATTTAATTATTTTCCCGGGGTGAAGAAACCCTTTTTGAGAACTCAGATTGAGAAAATTGGGCATTTTCATGCACTTTTAACCATTCCATTAACCTTGTGTTTAGGGCCCCTGGAAGCATGAAAATCACTTTAAACATGCTAATTTTAGCTCTAACACTGATGATCCACCTACAAATGTGAACTGACGTTCAAAAATAAAACATTTGAAAACTAACCATTTTCCACATTTCTGAAGCATGACGTAATGGGGGGGTGTTATCTCTTTTGTCGAAAATCAGCCGTTTTTGCTCGAACATTAAATGCCTCCAAATGGTATTTAATTAACTTCCCGGGGTGAAGAAACCCTTTTTGAGAACTCAGAGTGAGTAAATTGGCCATTTTCATGCACTTTTAACCATTCCATAAATCTTGTGTTTAGGGCCCCTGGAAGCATGAAAATCACTTTAAACATGCTTATTTTAGCTCTAACACTGATGATCCACCTACAAATGTGAACTGACGTTCAAAAATAAAACATTTGAAAACGGACCATTTTCCACATTTCTGATGCATGAGGTAATGGGGGGGTGTTATCTCTTTTGTCAGAAATCAGCTGTTTTTGCTTGAACATTAAATGCCTCCAAATAGTATTTAACTCACTTCCCGAGCCCCTGAAAGCATGAAAATTACTTTAAACATGCAAATTTTAGCTCTAACACTGATGATCCACCTACAAATGTGAACTGACGTCCAAAAATAAAACATTTGAAAACGGACCATTTTCCACATTTCTGAAGCATGACGTAATGGGGGGGTGTTATCTCTTTTATCGAAAATCATCCGTTTTTGCTCGAACATTAAATGCCTCCAAATGGTATTTAATTAACTTCCCGGGGTGAAGAAACCCTTTTTGCGAACTCAGAGTGAGTAAATTGGCCATTTTCATGCACTTTTAACCATTCCATAAATCTTGTGTTTAGGGCCCCTGGAAGCATGAAAATCACTTTAAACATGCTAATTTTAGCTCTAACACTGATGATCCACCAACAAATGTGAACTGACGTTCAAAAATAAAACATTTGAAAACGGACCGTTTTCCACATTTCTGAAGCATGACGTAATGGGGGGGTGTTATCTCTTTTATAAGAAATCAACTGTTTTTGCTTGAACATTAAATGCCTCCAAATAGTATTTAATTCACTTCCCGAGCCCCTGGAAGCATGAAAATCACTTTAAACATGCTAATTTCAGCTCTAACACTGATGATCCACCTACAAATGTGAACTGACGTTCAAAAATAAAACATTTGAAAACAGACCATTTTCCACATTTCTGAAGCATGACGTAATGGGGGGGTGTTATCTCTTTAGTCGAAAATCTGCTGTTTTTGCTTGAACATTAAATGCCTCTAAATGGTATTTAATTAACTTCCCGGGGTGAAGAAACCCTTTTTGAGAACTCAGAGTGAGTAAATTGGCCATTTTCATGCACTTTTAACCATTCCATAAATCTTGTGTTTAGGGCCCCTGGAAGCATGAAAATCACTTTAAACATGCTAATTTTAGCTCTAACACTGATGATCCACCTACAAATGTGAACTGACGTTCAAAAATAAAACATTTGAAAACGGACCATTTTCCACATTTCTGAAGCATGACGTAATGGGGGGGTGTTATCTCTTTTGTCGAAAATCAGCCGTTTTTGCTCGAACATTAAATGCCTCCAAATGGTATTTAATTAACTTCCCGGGGTGAAGAAACCCTTTTTGAGAACTCAGAGTGAGTAAATTGGCCATTTTCATGCACTTTTAACCATTCCATAAATCTTGTGTTTAGGGCCCCTGGAAGCATGAAAATCACTTTAAACATGCTAATTTTAGCTCTAACACTGATGATCCACCTACAAATGTGAACTGACGTTCAAAAATAAAACATTTGAAAACGGACCATTTTCCACATTTCTGAAGCATGACGTAATGGGGGGGTGTTATCTCTTTTGTCGAAAATCAGCCGTTTTTGATTGAACATTAAATGCCTCCAAATGGTATTTAATTAACTTCCTGGGGTGAAGAAACCCTTTTTGAGAACTCAGAGTGAGTAAATTGGGCATTTTCATGCACTTTTAACCATTCCATAAATCTTGTGTTTAGGGCCCCTGGAAGCATGAAAATCACTTTAAACATGCTAATTTTAGCTCTAACACTCATGATCCACCTACAAATGTGAACTGACGTTCAAAAATAAAACATTTGAAAACGGACCATTTTCCACATTTCTGAAGCATGACGTAAAGGGGGGTGTTATCTCTTTTGTCGAAAATCAGCCGTTTTTGCTCGAACATTAAATGCCTCCAAATTTTATTTAATTAACTTCCCGGGGTGAAGAAACCCTTTTTGAGAACTCAGAGTGAGTAAATTGGCCATTTTCATGCACTTTTAACCATTCCATAAATCTTGTGTTTAGGGCCCCTGGAAGCATGAAAAAAACTTTAAACATGCTAATTTTAGCTCTAACACTGATGATCCACCTACAAATGTGAACTGACGTTCAAAAATAAAACATTTGAAAACGGACCATTTTCCACATTTCTGAAGCATGACGTAATGGGGGGGTGTTATCTCTTTTGTCAGAAATCAGCTGTTTTTGCTTGAACATTAAATGCCTCCAAATAGTATTTAATTCACTTCCCGAGCCCCTGAAAGCATGAAAATTACTTTAAACATGCAAATTTTAGCTCTAACACTGATGATCCACCTACAAATGTGAACTGACGTCCAAAAATAAAACATTTGAAAACGGACCATTTTCCACATTTCTGAAGCATGACGTAATGGGGGGGTGTTATCTCTTTTATCGAAAATCATCCGTTTTTGCTCGAACATTAAATGCCTCCAAATGGTATTTAATTAACTTCCCGGGGTGAAGAAACCCTTTTTGCGAACTCAGAGTGAGTAAATTGGCCATTTTCATGCACTTTTAACCATTCCATAAATCTTGTGTTTAGGGCCCCTGGAAGCATGAAAATCACTTTAAACATGCTAATTTTAGCTCTAACACTGATGATCCACCAACAAATGTGAACTGACGTTCAAAAATAAAACATTTGAAAACGGACCGTTTTCCACATTTCTGAAGCATGACGTAATGGGGGGGTGTTATCTCTTTTGTAAGAAATCAACTGTTTTTGCTTGAACATTAAATGCCTCCAAATAGTGTTTAATTCACTTCCCGAGCCCCTGGAAGCATGAAAATCACTTTAAACATGCTAATTTCAGCTCTAACACTGATGATCCACCTACAAATGTGAACTGACGTTCAAAAATAAAACATTTGAAAACAGACCATTTTCCACATTTCTGAAGCATGACGTAATGGGGGGGTGTTATCTCTTTAGTCGAAAATCTGCTGTTTTTGCTTGAACATTAAATGCCTCTAAATGGTATTTAATTAACTTCCCGGGGTGAAGAAACCCTTTTTGAGAACTCAGAGTGAGTAAATTGGCCATTTTCATGCACTTTTAACCATTCCATAAATCTTGTGTTTAGGGCCCCTGGAAGCATGAAAATCACTTTAAACATGCTAATTTTAGCTCTAACACTGATGATCCACCTACAAATGTGAACTGACGTTCAAAAATAAAACATTTGAAAACGGACCATTTTCCACATTTCTGAAGCATGACGTAATGGGGGGGTGTTATCTCTTTTGTCGAAAATCAGCCGTTTTTGCTCGAACATTAAATGCCTCCAAATGGTATTTAATTAACTTCCCGGGGTGAAGAAACCCTTTTTGAGAACTCAGAGTGAGTAAATTGGCCATTTTCATGCACTTTTAACCATTCCATAAATCTTGTGTTTAGGGCCCCTGGAAGCATGAAAATCACTTTAAACATGCTAATTTTAGCTCTAACACTGATGATCCACCTACAAATGTGAACTGACGTTCAAAAATAAAACATTTGAAAACGGACCATTTTCCACATTTCTGAAGCATGACGTAATGGGGGGGTGTTATCTCTTTTGTCGAAAATCAGCCGTTTTTGATTGAACATTAAATGCCTCCAAATGGTATTTAATTAACTTCCTGGGGTGAAGAAACCCTTTTTGAGAACTCAGAGTGAGTAAATTGGGCATTTTCATGCACTTTTAACCATTCCATAAATCTTGTGTTTAGGGCCCCTGGAAGCATGAAAATCACTTTAAACATGCTAATTTTAGCTCTAACACTCATGATCCACCTACAAATGTGAACTGACGTTCAAAAATAAAACATTTGAAAACGGACCATTTTCCACATTTCTGAAGCATGACGTAAAGGGGGGTGTTATCTCTTTTGTCGAAAATCAGCCGTTTTTGCTCGAACATTAAATGCCTCCAAATTTTATTTAATTAACTTCCCGGGGTGAAGAAACCCTTTTTGAGAACTCAGAGTGAGTAAATTGGCCATTTTCATGCACTTTTAACCATTCCATAAATCTTGTGTTTAGGGCCCCTGGAAGCATGAAAAAAACTTTAAACATGCTAATTTTAGCTCTAACACTGATGATCCACCTACAAATGTGAACTGACGTTCAAAAATAAAACATTTGAAAACGGACCATTTTCCACATTTCTGAAGCATGACGTAATGGGGGGGTGTTATCTCTTTTGTCAGAAATCAGCTGTTTTTGCTTGAACATTAAATGCCTCCAAATAGTATTTAATTCACTTCCCGAGCCCCTGGAAGCATGAAAATCACTTTAAACATGCTAATTTTAGCTCTAACACTGATGATCCACCTACAAATGTGAACTGACGTTCAAAAATAAAACATTTGAAAACGGACCATTTTTCACATTTCTGAAGCATGACGTAATGGGGGGGTGTTATCTCTTTTGTCGAAAATCAGCCGTTTTTGCTTGAACATTAAATGCCTCCAAATGGTATTTATTTAACTTCCCGGGGTGAAGAAACCCTTTTTGAGAACTCAGAGTGAGTAAATTGGCCATTTTCATGCACTTTTAACCATTCCATAAATCTTGTGTTTAGGGCCCCTGGAAGCATGAAAATCACTTTAAACATGCTAATGTTAGCTCTAACACTGATGATCTACCTACAAATGTGAACTGACGTTCAAAAATAAAACATTTGAAAACGGACCATTTTCTACATTTCTGAAGCATGACGTAATGGGGGGGTGTTATCTCTTTTGTCGAAAATAAGCAGTTTTTGCTCGAACATTAAATGCCTCCAAATGGTATTTAATTAACTTCCCGGGGTGAAGAAACCCTTTTTGAGAACTCAGAGTGAGTAAATTGGGCATTTTCATGCACTTTTAACCATTCCATAAATCTTGTGTTTAGGGCCCCTGGAAGCATGAAAATCACTTTAAACATGCTAATTTTAGCTCTAACACTGATGATCCACCTACAAATGTGAACTGACAGTCAAAAATAAAACATTTGAAAACGGACCATTTTCCACATTTCTGAAGCATGACGTAATGGGGGGGGTGTTATCTCTTTTGTCGAAAATCAGCCGTTTTTGCTCGAACATTAAATGCCTCCAAATTGTATTTAATTAACTTCCCGGGGTGAAGAAACCCTTTTTGAGAACTCAGAGTGAGTAAATTGGCCATTTTCATGCACTTTTAACCATTCCATAAATCTTGTGTTTAGGGCCCCTGGAAGCATGCAAATCACTTTAAACATGCTAATTTTAGCTCTAACACTGATGATCCACCTACAAATGTGAACTGACGTTCAAAAATAAAACATTTGAAAACGGACCATTTTTCACATTTCTGAAGCATGACGTAATGGGGGGGTGTTATCTCTTTTGTCAGAAATCAGCTGTTTTTGCTTGAACATTAAATGCCTCCAAATAGTATTTAATTCACTTCCCGAGCCCCTGAAAGCATGAAAATCACTTTAAACATGCTAATTTTAGCTCTAACACTGATGATCCACCTACAAATGTGAACTGACGTCCAAAAATAAAACATTTGAAAACGGACCATTTTCCACATTTCTGAAGCATGACGTAATGGGGGGGTGTTATCTCTTTTGTCGAAAATCATCCGTTTTTGCTCGAACATTAAATGCCTCCAAATGGTATTTAATTAACTTCCCGGGGTGAAGAAACCCTTTTTGCGAACTCAGAGTGAGTAAATTGGCCATTTTCATGCACTTTTAACCATTCCATAAATCTTGTGTTTAGGGCCCCTGGAAGCATGAAAATCACTTTAAACATGCTAATTTTAGCTCTAACACTGATGATCCACCTACAAATGTGAACTGACGTTCAAAAATAAAACATTTGAAAACGGACCGTTTTCCACATTTCTGAAGCATGACGTAATGGGGGGGTGTTATCTCTTTTGTAAGAAATCAGCTGTTTTTGCTTGAACATTAAATGTCTCCAAATAGTATTTAATTCACTTCCCGAGCCCCTGGAAGCATGAAAATCACTTTAAACATGCTAATTTCAGCTCTAACACTGATGATCCACCTACAAATGTGAACTGACGTTCAAAAATAAAACATTTGAAAACGGACCATTTTCCACATTTCTGAAGCATGACGTAATGGGGGGGTGTTATCTCTTTAGTCGAAAATCTGCAGTTTTTGCTTGAACATTAAATGCCTCCAAATGGTATTTAATTAACTTCCCGGGGTGAAGAAACCCTTTTTGAGAACTCAGAGTGAGTAAATTGGCCATTTTCATGCACTTTTAACCATTCCATAAATCTTGTGGTTAGGGCCCCTGGAAGCATGAAAATCACTTTAAACATGCTAATTTTAGCTCTAAAACTGATGATCCACCTACAAATGTGAATTGACATTCAAAAATAAAAAAATTGAAAACGGACCATTTTCCACATTTCTGAAGCATGACGTAATGGGGGGGTGTTATCTCTTTTGTCGAAAATCAGCCATTTTTGCTTGAACATTAAATGCCTCCAAATAGTATTTAATTCACTTCCCGAGCCCCTGGAAGCATGAAAATCACTTTAAACATGCTAATTTTAGCTCTAACACTGATGATCCACCTACAAATGTGAACTGACGTTCAAAAATAAAACATTTGAAAACGGACCATTTTCCACATTTCTGAAGCATGACGTAATGGGGGGGTGTTATCTCTTTTGTCGAAAATCAGCCGTTTTTGCTTGAACATTAAATGCCTCCAAATGGTATTTAATTAACTTCCCGGGGTAAAGAAACCCTTTTTGAGAACTCAGAGTGAGTAAATTGGCCATTTTCATGCACTTTTAACCATTCCATAAATCTTGTGTTTAGGGCCCCTGGAAGCATGAAAATCACTTTAAACATGCTAATGTTAGCTCTAACACTGATGATCCACCTACAAATGTGAACTGACGTTCAAAAATAAAACATTTGAAAACGGACCATTTTCTACATTTCTGAAGCATGACGTAATGGGGGGGTGTTATCTCTTTTGTCGAAAATCAGCAGTTTTTGCTCGAACATTAAATGCCTCCAAATGGTATTTAATTAACTTCCCGGGGTTAAGAAACCCTTTTTGAGAACTCAGAGTGAGTAAATTGGCCATTTTCATGCACTTTTAACCATTCCATAAATCTTGTGTTTAGGGCCCCTGGAAGCATGAAAATCACTTTAAACATGCTAATTTTAGCTCTAACACTGATGATCCACCTACAAATGTGAACTGACGTTCAAAAATAAAACATTTGAAAACGGACCATTTTCCACATTTCTGAAGCATGACGTAATGGGGGGATTATTTCTTTTGTCGAAAATCAGCCGTTTTTGCTTGAACATTAAATGCCTCCAAATAGTATTTAATTCACTTCCCGAGCCCCTGGAAGCATGAAAATCACTTTAAACATGCTAATTTTAGCTCTAACACTGATGATCTACCTACAAATGTGAACTGACGTTCAAAAATAAAACATTTGAAAACGGACCATTTTCCACATTTCTGAAGCATGACGTAATGGGGGGGTGTTATCTCTTTTGTCGAAAATCAGCCGTTTTTGCTTGAACATTAAATGCCTCCAAATGGTATTTAATTATTTTCCCGGGGTGAAGAAACCCTTTTTGAGAACTCAGATTGAGAAAATTGGGCATTTTCATGCACTTTTAACCATTCCATTAACCTTGTGTTTAGGGCCCCTGGAAGCATGAAAATCACTTTAAACATGCTAATTTTAGCTCTAACACTGATGATCCACCTACAAATGTGAACTGACGTTCAAAAATAAAACATTTGAAAACGGACCATTTTCCACATTTCTGAAGCATGACGTAATGGGGGGGTGTTATCTCTTTTGTCGAAAATCAGCCGTTTTTGCTCGAACATTAAATGCCTCCAAATGGTATTTAATTAACTTCCCGGGGTGAAGAAACCCTTTTTGAGAACTCAGAGTGAGTAAATTGGCCATTTTCATGCACTTTTAACCATTCCATAAATCTTGTGTTTAGGGCCCCTGGAAGCATGAAAATCACTTTAAACATGCTTATTTTAGCTCTAACACTGATGATCCACCTACAAATGTGAACTGACGTTCAAAAATAAAACATTTGAAAACGGACCATTTTCCACATTTCTGATGCATGAGGTAATGGGGGGGTGTTATCTCTTTTGTCAGAAATCAGCTGTTTTTGCTTGAACATTAAATGCCTCCAAATAGTATTTAACTCACTTCCCGAGCCCCTGGAAGCATGAAAATCACTTTAAACATGCTAATTTTAGCTCTAACACTGATGATCCACCTACAAATGTGAACTGACGTTCAAAAATAAAACATTTGAAAACGGACCATTTTCCACATTTCTGAAGCATGACGTAATGGGGGGGTGTTATCTCTTTTGTCAGAAATCAGCTGTTTTTGATTGAACATTAAATGCCTCCAAATAGTATTTAATTCACTTCCCGAGCCCCTGGAAGCATGAAAATCACTTTAAACATGCTAATTTCAGCTCTAACACTGATGATCCACCTACAAATGTGAACTGACGTTCAAAAATAAAACATTTGAAAACAGACCATTTTCCACATTTCTGAAGCATGACGTAATGGGGGGGTGTTATCTCTTTAGTCGAAAATCTGCTGTTTTTGCTTGAACATTAAATGCCTCTAAATGGTATTTAATTAACTTCCCGGGGTGAAGAAACCCTTTTTGAGAACTCAGAGTGAGTAAATTGGCCATTTTCATGCACTTTTAACCATTCCATAAATCTTGTGTTTAGGGCCCCTGGAAGCATGAAAATCACTTTAAACATGCTAATTTTAGCTCTAACACTGATGATCCACCTACAAATGTGAACTGACGTTCAAAAATAAAACATTTGAAAACGGACCATTTTCCACATTTCTGAAGCATGACGTAATGGGGGGGTGTTATCTCTTTTGTCGAAAATCAGCCGTTTTTGCTCGAACATTAAATGCCTCCAAATGGTATTTAATTAACTTCCCGGGGTGAAGAAACCCTTTTTGAGAACTCAGAGTGAGTAAATTGGCCATTTTCATGCACTTTTAACCATTCCATAAATCTTGTGTTTAGGGCCCCTGGAAGCATGAAAATCACTTTAAACATGCTAATTTTAGCTCTAACACTGATGATCCACCTACAAATGTGAACTGACGTTCAAAAATAAAACATTTGAAAACGGACCATTTTCCACATTTCTGAAGCATGACGTAATGGGGGGGTGTTATCTCTTTTGTCGAAAATCAGCCGTTTTTGATTGAACATTAAATGCCTCCAAATGGTATTTAATTAACTTCCTGGGGTGAAGAAACCCTTTTTGAGAACTCAGAGTGAGTAAATTGGGCATTTTCATGCACTTTTAACCATTCCATAAATCTTGTGTTTAGGGCCCCTGGAAGCATGAAAATCACTTTAAACATGCTAATTTTAGCTCTAACACTCATGATCCACCTACAAATGTGAACTGACGTTCAAAAATAAAACATTTGAAAACGGACCATTTTCCACATTTCTGAAGCATTACGTAAAGGGGGGTGTTATCTCTTTTGTCGAAAATCAGCCGTTTTTGCTCGAACATTAAATGCCTCCAAATTTTATTTAATTAACTTCCCGGGGTGAAGAAACCCTTTTTGAGAACTCAGAGTGAGTAAATTGGCCATTTTCATGCACTTTTAACCATTCCATAAATCTTGTGTTTAGGGCCCCTGGAAGCATGAAAATCACTTTAAACATGCTAATTTTAGCTCTAACACTGATGATCCACCAACAAATGTGAACTGACGTTCAAAAATAAAACATTTGAAAACGGACCGTTTTCCACATTTCTGAAGCATGACGTAATGGGGGGGTGTTATCTCTTTTATAAGAAATCAACTGTTTTTGCTTGAACATTAAATGCCTCCAAATAGTATTTAATTCACTTCCCGAGCCCCTGGAAGCATGAAAATCACTTTAAACATGCTAATTTCAGCTCTAACACTGATGATCCACCTACAAATGTGAACTGACGTTCAAAAATAAAACATTTGAAAACAGACCATTTTCCACATTTCTGAAGCATGACGTAATGGGGGGGTGTTATCTCTTTAGTCGAAAATCTGCTGTTTTTGCTTGAACATTAAATGCCTCTAAATGGTATTTAATTAACTTCCCGGGGTGAAGAAACCCTTTTTGAGAACTCAGAGTGAGTAAATTGGCCATTTTCATGCACTTTTAACCATTCCATAAATCTTGTGTTTAGGGCCCCTGGAAGCATGAAAATCACTTTAAACATGCTAATTTTAGCTCTAACACTGATGATCCACCTACAAATGTGAACTGACGTTCAAAAATAAAACATTTGAAAACGGACCATTTTCCACATTTCTGAAGCATGACGTAATGGGGGGGTGTTATCTCTTTTGTCGAAAATCAGCCGTTTTTGCTCGAACATTAAATGCCTCCAAATGGTATTTAATTAACTTCCCGGGGTGAAGAAACCCTTTTTGAGAACTCAGAGTGAGTAAATTGGCCATTTTCATGCACTTTTAACCATTCCATAAATCTTGTGTTTAGGGCCCCTGGAAGCATGAAAATCACTTTAAACATGCTAATTTTAGCTCTAACACTGATGATCCACCTACAAATGTGAACTGACGTTCAAAAATAAAACATTTGAAAACGGACCATTTTCCACATTTCTGAAGCATGACGTAATGGGGGGGTGTTATCTCTTTTGTCGAAAATCAGCCGTTTTTGATTGAACATTAAATGCCTCCAAATGGTATTTAATTAACTTCCTGGGGTGAAGAAACCCTTTTTGAGAACTCAGAGTGAGTAAATTGGGCATTTTCATGCACTTTTAACCATTCCATAAATCTTGTGTTTAGGGCCCCTGGAAGCATGAAAATCACTTTAAACATGCTAATTTTAGCTCTAACACTCATGATCCACCTACAAATGTGAACTGACGTTCAAAAATAAAACATTTGAAAACGGACCATTTTCCACATTTCTGAAGCATGACGTAAAGGGGGGTGTTATCTCTTTTGTCGAAAATCAGCCGTTTTTGCTCGAACATTAAATGCCTCCAAATTTTATTTAATTAACTTCCCGGGGTGAAGAAACCCTTTTTGAGAACTCAGAGTGAGTAAATTGGCCATTTTCATGCACTTTTAACCATTCCATAAATCTTGTGTTTAGGGCCCCTGGAAGCATGAAAAAAACTTTAAACATGCTAATTTTAGCTCTAACACTGATGATCCACCTACAAATGTGAACTGACGTTCAAAAATAAAACATTTGAAAACGGACCATTTTCCACATTTCTGAAGCATGACGTAATGGGGGGGTGTTATCTCTTTTGTCAGAAATCAGCTGTTTTTGCTTGAACATTAAATGCCTCCAAATAGTATTTAATTCACTTCCCGAGCCCCTGAAAGCATGAAAATTACTTTAAACATGCAAATTTTAGCTCTAACACTGATGATCCACCTACAAATGTGAACTGACGTCCAAAAATAAAACATTTGAAAACGGACCATTTTCCACATTTCTGAAGCATGACGTAATGGGGGGGTGTTATCTCTTTTATCGAAAATCATCCGTTTTTGCTCGAACATTAAATGCCTCCAAATGGTATTTAATTAACTTCCCGGGGTGAAGAAACCCTTTTTGCGAACTCAGAGTGAGTAAATTGGCCATTTTCATGCACTTTTAACCATTCCATAAATCTTGTGTTTAGGGCCCCTGGAAGCATGAAAATCACTTTAAACATGCTAATTTTAGCTCTAACACTGATGATCCACCAACAAATGTGAACTGACGTTCAAAAATAAAACATTTGAAAACGGACCGTTTTCCACATTTCTGAAGCATGACGTAATGGGGGGGTGTTATCTCTTTTGTAAGAAATCAACTGTTTTTGCTTGAACATTAAATGCCTCCAAATAGTGTTTAATTCACTTCCCGAGCCCCTGGAAGCATGAAAATCACTTTAAACATGCTAATTTCAGCTCTAACACTGATGATCCACCTACAAATGTGAACTGACGTTCAAAAATAAAACATTTGAAAACAGACCATTTTCCACATTTCTGAAGCATGACGTAATGGGGGGGTGTTATCTCTTTAGTCGAAAATCTGCTGTTTTTGCTTGAACATTAAATGCCTCTAAATGGTATTTAATTAACTTCCCGGGGTGAAGAAACCCTTTTTGAGAACTCAGAGTGAGTAAATTGGCCATTTTCATGCACTTTTAACCATTCCATAAATCTTGTGTTTAGGGCCCCTGGAAGCATGAAAATCACTTTAAACATGCTAATTTTAGCTCTAACACTGATGATCCACCTACAAATGTGAACTGACGTTCAAAAATAAAACATTTGAAAACGGACCATTTTCCACATTTCTGAAGCATGACGTAATGGGGGGGTGTTATCTCTTTTGTCGAAAATCAGCCGTTTTTGCTCGAACATTAAATGCCTCCAAATGGTATTTAATTAACTTCCCGGGGTGAAGAAACCCTTTTTGAGAACTCAGAGTGAGTAAATTGGCCATTTTCATGCACTTTTAACCATTCCATAAATCTTGTGTTTAGGGCCCCTGGAAGCATGAAAATCACTTTAAACATGCTAATTTTAGCTCTAACACTGATGATCCACCTACAAATGTGAACTGACGTTCAAAAATAAAACATTTGAAAACGGACCATTTTCCACATTTCTGAAGCATGACGTAATGGGGGGGTGTTATCTCTTTTGTCGAAAATCAGCCGTTTTTGATTGAACATTAAATGCCTCCAAATGGTATTTAATTAACTTCCTGGGGTGAAGAAACCCTTTTTGAGAACTCAGAGTGAGTAAATTGGGCATTTTCATGCACTTTTAACCATTCCATAAATCTTGTGTTTAGGGCCCCTGGAAGCATGAAAATCACTTTAAACATGCTAATTTTAGCTCTAACACTCATGATCCACCTACAAATGTGAACTGACGTTCAAAAATAAAACATTTGAAAACGGACCATTTTCCACATTTCTGAAGCATGACGTAAAGGGGGGTGTTATCTCTTTTGTCGAAAATCAGCCGTTTTTGCTCGAACATTAAATGCCTCCAAATTTTATTTAATTAACTTCCCGGGGTGAAGAAACCCTTTTTGAGAACTCAGAGTGAGTAAATTGGCCATTTTCATGCACTTTTAACCATTCCATAAATCTTGTGTTTAGGGCCCCTGGAAGCATGAAAAAAACTTTAAACATGCTAATTTTAGCTCTAACACTGATGATCCACCTACAAATGTGAACTGACGTTCAAAAATAAAACATTTGAAAACGGACCATTTTCCACATTTCTGAAGCATGACGTAATGGGGGGGTGTTATCTCTTTTGTCAGAAATCAGCTGTTTTTGCTTGAACATTAAATGCCTCCAAATAGTATTTAATTCACTTCCCGAGCCCCTGGAAGCATGAAAATCACTTTAAACATGCTAATTTTAGCTCTAACACTGATGATCCACCTACAAATGTGAACTGACGTTCAAAAATAAAACATTTGAAAACGGACCATTTTTCACATTTCTGAAGCATGACGTAATGGGGGGGTGTTATCTCTTTTGTCGAAAATCAGCCGTTTTTGCTTGAACATTAAATGCCTCCAAATGGTATTTATTTAACTTCCCGGGGTGAAGAAACCCTTTTTGAGAACTCAGAGTGAGTAAATTGGCCATTTTCATGCACTTTTAACCATTCCATAAATCTTGTGTTTAGGGCCCCTGGAAGCATGAAAATCACTTTAAACATGCTAATGTTAGCTCTAACACTGATGATCTACCTACAAATGTGAACTGACGTTCAAAAATAAAACATTTGAAAACGGACCATTTTCTACATTTCTGAAGCATGACGTAATGGGGGGGTGTTATCTCTTTTGTCGAAAATAAGCAGTTTTTGCTCGAACATTAAATGCCTCCAAATGGTATTTAATTAACTTCCCGGGGTGAAGAAACCCTTTTTGAGAACTCAGAGTGAGTAAATTGGGCATTTTCATGCACTTTTAACCATTCCATAAATCTTGTGTTTAGGGCCCCTGGAAGCATGAAAATCACTTTAAACATGCTAATTTTAGCTCTAACACTGATGATCCACCTACAAATGTGAACTGACAGTCAAAAATAAAACATTTGAAAACGGACCATTTTCCACATTTCTGAAGCATGACGTAATGGGGGGGGTGTTATCTCTTTTGTCGAAAATCAGCCGTTTTTGCTCGAACATTAAATGCCTCCAAATTGTATTTAATTAACTTCCCGGGGTGAAGAAACCCTTTTTGAGAACTCAGAGTGAGTAAATTGGCCATTTTCATGCACTTTTAACCATTCCATAAATCTTGTGTTTAGGGCCCCTGGAAGCATGCAAATCACTTTAAACATGCTAATTTTAGCTCTAACACTGATGATCCACCTACAAATGTGAACTGACGTTCAAAAATAAAACATTTGAAAACGGACCATTTTTCACATTTCTGAAGCATGACGTAATGGGGGGGTGTTATCTCTTTTGTCAGAAATCAGCTGTTTTTGCTTGAACATTAAATGCCTCCAAATAGTATTTAATTCACTTCCCGAGCCCCTGAAAGCATGAAAATCACTTTAAACATGCTAATTTTAGCTCTAACACTGATGATCCACCTACAAATGTGAACTGACGTCCAAAAATAAAACATTTGAAAACGGACCATTTTCCACATTTCTGAAGCATGACGTAATGGGGGGGTGTTATCTCTTTTGTCGAAAATCATCCGTTTTTGCTCGAACATTAAATGCCTCCAAATGGTATTTAATTAACTTCCCGGGGTGAAGAAACCCTTTTTGCGAACTCAGAGTGAGTAAATTGGCCATTTTCATGCACTTTTAACCATTCCATAAATCTTGTGTTTAGGGCCCCTGGAAGCATGAAAATCACTTTAAACATGCTAATTTTAGCTCTAACACTGATGATCCACCTACAAATGTGAACTGACGTTCAAAAATAAAACATTTGAAAACGGACCGTTTTCCACATTTCTGAAGCATGACGTAATGGGGGGGTGTTATCTCTTTTGTAAGAAATCAGCTGTTTTTGCTTGAACATTAAATGTCTCCAAATAGTATTTAATTCACTTCCCGAGCCCCTGGAAGCATGAAAATCACTTTAAACATGCTAATTTCAGCTCTAACACTGATGATCCACCTACAAATGTGAACTGACGTTCAAAAATAAAACATTTGAAAACGGACCATTTTCCACATTTCTGAAGCATGACGTAATGGGGGGGTGTTATCTCTTTAGTCGAAAATCTGCAGTTTTTGCTTGAACATTAAATGCCTCCAAATGGTATTTAATTAACTTCCCGGGGTGAAGAAACCCTTTTTGAGAACTCAGAGTGAGTAAATTGGCCATTTTCATGCACTTTTAACCATTCCATAAATCTTGTGGTTAGGGCCCCTGGAAGCATGAAAATCACTTTAAACATGCTAATTTTAGCTCTAAAACTGATGATCCACCTACAAATGTGAATTGACATTCAAAAATAAAAAAATTGAAAACGGACCATTTTCCACATTTCTGAAGCATGACGTAATGGGGGGGTGTTATCTCTTTTGTCGAAAATCAGCCATTTTTGCTTGAACATTAAATGCCTCCAAATAGTATTTAATTCACTTCCCGAGCCCCTGGAAGCATGAAAATCACTTTAAACATGCTAATTTTAGCTCTAACACTGATGATCCACCTACAAATGTGAACTGACGTTCAAAAATAAAACATTTGAAAACGGACCATTTTCCACATTTCTGAAGCATGACGTAATGGGGGGGTGTTATCTCTTTTGTCGAAAATCAGCCGTTTTTGCTTGAACATTAAATGCCTCCAAATGGTATTTAATTAACTTCCCGGGGTAAAGAAACCCTTTTTGAGAACTCAGAGTGAGTAAATTGGCCATTTTCATGCACTTTTAACCATTCCATAAATCTTGTGTTTAGGGCCCCTGGAAGCATGAAAATCACTTTAAACATGCTAATGTTAGCTCTAACACTGATGATCCACCTACAAATGTGAACTGACGTTCAAAAATAAAACATTTGAAAACGGACCATTTTCTACATTTCTGAAGCATGACGTAATGGGGGGGTGTTATCTCTTTTGTCGAAAATCAGCAGTTTTTGCTCGAACATTAAATGCCTCCAAATGGTATTTAATTAACTTCCCGGGGTTAAGAAACCCTTTTTGAGAACTCAGAGTGAGTAAATTGGCCATTTTCATGCACTTTTAACCATTCCATAAATCTTGTGTTTAGGGCCCCTGGAAGCATGAAAATCACTTTAAACATGCTAATTTTAGCTCTAACACTGATGATCCACCTACAAATGTGAACTGACGTTCAAAAATAAAACATTTGAAAACGGACCATTTTCCACATTTCTGAAGCATGACGTAATGGGGGGATTATTTCTTTTGTCGAAAATCAGCCGTTTTTGCTTGAACATTAAATGCCTCCAAATAGTATTTAATTCACTTCCCGAGCCCCTGGAAGCATGAAAATCACTTTAAACATGCTAATTTTAGCTCTAACACTGATGATCTACCTACAAATGTGAACTGACGTTCAAAAATAAAACATTTGAAAACGGACCATTTTCCACATTTCTGAAGCATGACGTAATGGGGGGGTGTTATCTCTTTTGTCGAAAATCAGCCGTTTTTGCTTGAACATTAAATGCCTCCAAATGGTATTTAATTATTTTCCCGGGGTGAAGAAACCCTTTTTGAGAACTCAGATTGAGAAAATTGGGCATTTTCATGCACTTTTAACCATTCCATTAACCTTGTGTTTAGGGCCCCTGGAAGCATGAAAATCACTTTAAACATGCTAATTTTAGCTCTAACACTGATGATCCACCTACAAATGTGAACTGACGTTCAAAAATAAAACATTTGAAAACGGACCATTTTCCACATTTCTGAAGCATGACGTAATGGGGGGGTGTTATCTCTTTTGTCGAAAATCAGCCGTTTTTGCTCGAACATTAAATGCCTCCAAATGGTATTTAATTAACTTCCCGGGGTGAAGAAACCCTTTTTGAGAACTCAGAGTGAGTAAATTGGCCATTTTCATGCACTTTTAACCATTCCATAAATCTTGTGTTTAGGGCCCCTGGAAGCATGAAAATCACTTTAAACATGCTTATTTTAGCTCTAACACTGATGATCCACCTACAAATGTGAACTGACGTTCAAAAATAAAACATTTGAAAACGGACCATTTTCCACATTTCTGATGCATGAGGTAATGGGGGGGTGTTATCTCTTTTGTCAGAAATCAGCTGTTTTTGCTTGAACATTAAATGCCTCCAAATAGTATTTAACTCACTTCCCGAGCCCCTGGAAGCATGAAAATCACTTTAAACATGCTAATTTTAGCTCTAACACTGATGATCCACCTACAAATGTGAACTGACGTTCAAAAATAAAACATTTGAAAACGGACCATTTTCCACATTTCTGAAGCATGACGTAATGGGGGGGTGTTATCTCTTTTGTCAGAAATCAGCTGTTTTTGATTGAACATTAAATGCCTCCAAATAGTATTTAATTCACTTCCCGAGCCCCTGAAAGCATGAAAATTACTTTAAACATGCAAATTTTAGCTCTAACACTGATGATCCACCTACAAATGTGAACTGACGTCCAAAAATAAAACATTTGAAAACGGACCATTTTCCACATTTCTGAAGCATGACGTAATGGGGGGGTGTTATCTCTTTTATCGAAAATCATCCGTTTTTGCTCGAACATTAAATGCCTCCAAATGGTATTTAATTAACTTCCCGGGGTGAAGAAACCCTTTTTGCGAACTCAGAGTGAGTAAATTGGCCATTTTCATGCACTTTTAACCATTCCATAAATCTTGTGTTTAGGGCCCCTGGAAGCATGAAAATCACTTTAAACATGCTAATTTTAGCTCTAACACTGATGATCCACCAACAAATGTGAACTGACGTTCAAAAATAAAACATTTGAAAACGGACCGTTTTCCACATTTCTGAAGCATGACGTAATGGGGGGGTGTTATCTCTTTTGTAAGAAATCAACTGTTTTTGCTTGAACATTAAATGCCTCCAAATAGTATTTAATTCACTTCCCGAGCCCCTGGAAGCATGAAAATCACTTTAAACATGCTAATTTCAGCTCTAACACTGATGATCCACCTACAAATGTGAACTGACGTTCAAAAATAAAACATTTGAAAACAGACCATTTTCCACATTTCTGAAGCATGACGTAATGGGGGGGTGTTATCTCTTTAGTCGAAAATCTGCTGTTTTTGCTTGAACATTAAATGCCTCTAAATGGTATTTAATTAACTTCCCGGGGTGAAGAAACCCTTTTTGAGAACTCAGAGTGAGTAAATTGGCCATTTTCATGCACTTTTAACCATTCCATAAATCTTGTGTTTAGGGCCCCTGGAAGCATGAAAATCACTTTAAACATGCTAATTTTAGCTCTAACACTGATGATCCACCTACAAATGTGAACTGACGTTCAAAAATAAAACATTTGAAAACGGACCATTTTCCACATTTCTGAAGCATGACGTAATGGGGGGGTGTTATCTCTTTTGTCGAAAATCAGCCGTTTTTGCTCGAACATTAAATGCCTCCAAATGGTATTTAATTAACTTCCCGGGGTGAAGAAACCCTTTTTGAGAACTCAGAGTGAGTAAATTGGCCATTTTCATGCACTTTTAACCATTCCATAAATCTTGTGTTTAGGGCCCCTGGAAGCATGAAAATCACTTTAAACATGCTAATTTTAGCTCTAACACTGATGATCCACCTACAAATGTGAACTGACGTTCAAAAATAAAACATTTGAAAACGGACCATTTTCCACATTTCTGAAGCATGACGTAATGGGGGGGTGTTATCTCTTTTGTCGAAAATCAGCCGTTTTTGATTGAACATTAAATGCCTCCAAATGGTATTTAATTAACTTCCTGGGGTGAAGAAACCCTTTTTGAGAACTCAGAGTGAGTAAATTGGGCATTTTCATGCACTTTTAACCATTCCATAAATCTTGTGTTTAGGGCCCCTGGAAGCATGAAAATCACTTTAAACATGCTAATTTTAGCTCTAACACTCATGATCCACCTACAAATGTGAACTGACGTTCAAAAATAAAACATTTGAAAACGGACCATTTTCCACATTTCTGAAGCATGACGTAAAGGGGGGTGTTATCTCTTTTGTCGAAAATCAGCCGTTTTTGCTCGAACATTAAATGCCTCCAAATTTTATTTAATTAACTTCCCGGGGTGAAGAAACCCTTTTTGAGAACTCAGAGTGAGTAAATTGGCCATTTTCATGCACTTTTAACCATTCCATAAATCTTGTGTTTAGGGCCCCTGGAAGCATGAAAAAAACTTTAAACATGCTAATTTTAGCTCTAACACTGATGATCCACCTACAAATGTGAACTGACGTTCAAAAATAAAACATTTGAAAACGGACCATTTTCCACATTTCTGAAGCATGACGTAATGGGGGGGTGTTATCTCTTTTGTCAGAAATCAGCTGTTTTTGCTTGAACATTAAATGCCTCCAAATAGTATTTAATTCACTTCCCGAGCCCCTGAAAGCATGAAAATTACTTTAAACATGCAAATTTTAGCTCTAACACTGATGATCCACCTACAAATGTGAACTGACGTCCAAAAATAAAACATTTGAAAACGGACCATTTTCCACATTTCTGAAGCATGACGTAATGGGGGGGTGTTATCTCTTTTATCGAAAATCATCCGTTTTTGCTCGAACATTAAATGCCTCCAAATGGTATTTAATTAACTTCCCGGGGTGAAGAAACCCTTTTTGCGAACTCAGAGTGAGTAAATTGGCCATTTTCATGCACTTTTAACCATTCCATAAATCTTGTGTTTAGGGCCCCTGGAAGCATGAAAATCACTTTAAACATGCTAATTTTAGCTCTAACACTGATGATCCACCAACAAATGTGAACTGACGTTCAAAAATAAAACATTTGAAAACGGACCGTTTTCCACATTTCTGAAGCATGACGTAATGGGGGGGTGTTATCTCTTTTGTCGAAAATCAGCCGTTTTTGATTGAACATTAAATGCCTCCAAATGGTATTTAATTAACTTCCTGGGGTGAAGAAACCCTTTTTGAGAACTCAGAGTGAGTAAATTGGGCATTTTCATGCACTTTTAACCATTCCATAAATCTTGTGTTTAGGGCCCCTGGAAGCATGAAAATCACTTTAAACATGCTAATTTTAGCTCTAACACTCATGATCCACCTACAAATGTGAACTGACGTTCAAAAATAAAACATTTGAAAACGGACCATTTTCCACATTTCTGAAGCATGACGTAAAGGGGGGTGTTATCTCTTTTGTCGAAAATCAGCCGTTTTTGCTCGAACATTAAATGCCTCCAAATTTTATTTAATTAACTTCCCGGGGTGAAGAAACCCTTTTTGAGAACTCAGAGTGAGTAAATTGGCCATTTTCATGCACTTTTAACCATTCCATAAATCTTGTGTTTAGGGCCCCTGGAAGCATGAAAAAAACTTTAAACATGCTAATTTTAGCTCTAACACTGATGATCCACCTACAAATGTGAACTGACGTTCAAAAATAAAACATTTGAAAACGGACCATTTTCCACATTTCTGAAGCATGACGTAATGGGGGGGTGTTATCTCTTTTGTCAGAAATCAGCTGTTTTTGCTTGAACATTAAATGCCTCCAAATAGTATTTAATTCACTTCCCGAGCCCCTGAAAGCATGAAAATTACTTTAAACATGCAAATTTTAGCTCTAACACTGATGATCCACCTACAAATGTGAACTGACGTCCAAAAATAAAACATTTGAAAACGGACCATTTTCCACATTTCTGAAGCATGACGTAATGGGGGGGTGTTATCTCTTTTATCGAAAATCATCCGTTTTTGCTCGAACATTAAATGCCTCCAAATGGTATTTAATTAACTTCCCGGGGTGAAGAAACCCTTTTTGCGAACTCAGAGTGAGTAAATTGGCCATTTTCATGCACTTTTAACCATTCCATAAATCTTGTGTTTAGGGCCCCTGGAAGCATGAAAATCACTTTAAACATGCTAATTTTAGCTCTAACACTGATGATCCACCAACAAATGTGAACTGACGTTCAAAAATAAAACATTTGAAAACGGACCGTTTTCCACATTTCTGAAGCATGACGTAATGGGGGGGTGTTATCTCTTTTGTAAGAAATCAACTGTTTTTGCTTGAACATTAAATGCCTCCAAATAGTATTTAATTCACTTCCCGAGCCCCTGGAAGCATGAAAATCACTTTAAACATGCTAATTTCAGCTCTAACACTGATGATCCACCTACAAATGTGAACTGACGTTCAAAAATAAAACATTTGAAAACAGACCATTTTCCACATTTCTGAAGCATGACGTAATGGGGGGGTGTTATCTCTTTAGTCGAAAATCTGCTGTTTTTGCTTGAACATTAAATGCCTCTAAATGGTATTTAATTAACTTCCCGGGGTGAAGAAACCCTTTTTGAGAACTCAGAGTGAGTAAATTGGCCATTTTCATGCACTTTTAACCATTCCATAAATCTTGTGTTTAGGGCCCCTGGAAGCATGAAAATCACTTTAAACATGCTAATTTTAGCTCTAACACTGATGATCCACCTACAAATGTGAACTGACGTTCAAAAATAAAACATTTGAAAACGGACCATTTTCCACATTTCTGAAGCATGACGTAATGGGGGGGTGTTATCTCTTTTGTCGAAAATCAGCCGTTTTTGCTCGAACATTAAATGCCTCCAAATGGTATTTAATTAACTTCCCGGGGTGAAGAAACCCTTTTTGAGAACTCAGAGTGAGTAAATTGGGCATTTTCATGCACTTTTAACCATTCCATAAATCTTGTGTTTAGGGCCCCTGGAAGCATGAAAATCACTTTAAACATGCTAATTTTAGCTCTAACACTCATGATCCACCTACAAATGTGAACTGACGTTCAAAAATAAAACATTTGAAAACGGACCATTTTCCACATTTCTGAAGCATGACGTAAAGGGGGGTGTTATCTCTTTTGTCGAAAATCAGCCGTTTTTGCTCGAACATTAAATGCCTCCAAATTTTATTTAATTAACTTCCCGGGGTGAAGAAACCCTTTTTGAGAACTCAGAGTGAGTAAATTGGCCATTTTCATGCACTTTTAACCATTCCATAAATCTTGTGTTTAGGGCCCCTGGAAGCATGAAAAAAACTTTAAACATGCTAATTTTAGCTCTAACACTGATGATCCACCTACAAATGTGAACTGACGTTCAAAAATAAAACATTTGAAAACGGACCATTTTCCACATTTCTGAAGCATGACGTAATGGGGGGGTGTTATCTCTTTTGTCAGAAATCAGCTGTTTTTGCTTGAACATTAAATGCCTCCAAATAGTATTTAATTCACTTCCCGAGCCCCTGGAAGCATGAAAATCACTTTAAACATGCTAATTTTAGCTCTAACACTGATGATCCACCTACAAATGTGAACTGACGTTCAAAAATAAAACATTTGAAAACGGACCATTTTTCACATTTCTGAAGCATGACGTAATGGGGGGGTGTTATCTCTTTTGTCGAAAATCAGCCATTTTTGCTTGAACATTAAATGCCTCCAAATGGTATTTATTTAACTTCCCGGGGTGAAGAAACCCTTTTTGAGAACTCAGAGTGAGTAAATTGGCCATTTTCATGCACTTTTAACCATTCCATAAATCTTGTGTTTAGGGCCCCTGGAAGCATGAAAATCACTTTAAACATGCTAATGTTAGCTCTAACACTGATGATCTACCTACAAATGTGAACTGACGTTCAAAAATAAAACATTTGAAAACGGACCATTTTCTACATTTCTGAAGCATGACGTAATGGGGGGGTGTTATCTCTTTTGTCGAAAATAAGCAGTTTTTGCTCGAACATTAAATGCCTCCAAATGGTATTTAATTAACTTCCCGGGGTGAAGAAACCCTTTTTGAGAACTCAGAGTGAGTAAATTGGGCATTTTCATGCACTTTTAACCATTCCATAAATCTTGTGTTTAGGGCCCCTGGAAGCATGAAAATCACTTTAAACATGCTAATTTTAGCTCTAACACTGATGATCCACCTACAAATGTGAACTGACAGTCAAAAATAAAACATTTGAAAACGGACCATTTTCCACATTTCTGAAGCATGACGTAATGGGGGGGTGTTATCTCTTTTGTCGAAAATCAGCCGTTTTTGCTCGAACATTAAATGCCTCCAAATTGTATTTAATTAACTTCCCGGGGTGAAGAAACCCTTTTTGAGAACTCAGAGTGAGTAAATTGGCCATTTTCATGCACTTTTAACCATTCCATAAATCTTGTGTTTAGGGCCCCTGGAAGCATGCAAATCACTTTAAACATGCTAATTTTAGCTCTAACACTGATGATCCACCTACAAATGTGAACTGACGTTCAAAAATAAAACATTTGAAAACGGACCATTTTTCACATTTCTGAAGCATGACGTAATGGGGGGGTGTTATCTCTTTTGTCAGAAATCAGCTGTTTTTGCTTGAACATTAAATGCCTCCAAATAGTATTTAATTCACTTCCCGAGCCCCTGAAAGCATGAAAATCACTTTAAACATGCTAATTTTAGCTCTAACACTGATGATCCACCTACAAATGTGAACTGACGTCCAAAAATAAAACATTTGAAAACGGACCATTTTCCACATTTCTGAAGCATGACGTAATGGGGGGGTGTTATCTCTTTTGTCGAAAATCATCCGTTTTTGCTCGAACATTAAATGCCTCCAAATGGTATTTAATTAACTTCCCGGGGTGAAGAAACCCTTTTTGCGAACTCAGAGTGAGTAAATTGGCCATTTTCATGCACTTTTAACCATTCCATAAATCTTGTGTTTAGGGCCCCTGGAAGCATGAAAATCACTTTAAACATGCTAATTTTAGCTCTAACACTGATGATCCACCTACAAATGTGAACTGACGTTCAAAAATAAAACATTTGAAAACGGACCGTTTTCCACATTTCTGAAGCATGACGTAATGGGGGGGTGTTATCTCTTTTGTAAGAAATCAGCTGTTTTTGCTTGAACATTAAATGTCTCCAAATAGTATTTAATTCACTTCCCGAGCCCCTGGAAGCATGAAAATCACTTTAAACATGCTAATTTCAGCTCTAACACTGATGATCCACCTACAAATGTGAACTGACGTTCAAAAATAAAACATTTGAAAACGGACCATTTTCCACATTTCTGAAGCATGACGTAATGGGGGGGTGTTATCTCTTTAGTCGAAAATCTGCTGTTTTTGCTTGAACATTAAATGCCTCCAAATGGTATTTAATTAACTTCCCGGGGTGAAGAAACCCTTTTTGAGAACTCAGAGTGAGTAAATTGGCCATTTTCATGCACTTTTAACCATTCCATAAATCTTGTGGTTAGGGCCCCTGGAAGCATGAAAATCACTTTAAACATGCTAATTTTAGCTCTAAAACTGATGATCCACCTACAAATGTGAATTGACATTCAAAAATAAAAAAATTGAAAACGGACCATTTTCCACATTTCTGAAGCATGACGTAATGGGGGGGTGTTATCTCTTTTGTCGAAAATCAGCCATTTTTGCTTGAACATTAAATGCCTCCAAATAGTATTTAATTCACTTCCCGAGCCCCTGGAAGCATGAAAATCACTTTAAACATGCTAATTTTAGCTCTAACACTGATGATCCACCTACAAATGTGAACTGACGTTCAAAAATAAAACATTTGAAAACGGACCATTTTCCACATTTCTGAAGCATGACATAATGGGGGGGTGTTATCTCTTTTGTCGAAAATCAGCCGTTTTTGCTTGAACATTAAATGCCTCCAAATGGTATTTAATTAACTTCCCGGGGTAAAGAAACCCTTTTTGAGAACTCAGAGTGAGTAAATTGGCCATTTTCATGCACTTTTAACCATTCCATAAATCTTGTGTTTAGGGCCCCTGGAAGCATGAAAATCACTTTAAACATGCTAATGTTAGCTCTAACACTGATGATCCACCTACAAATGTGAACTGACGTTCAAAAATAAAACATTTGAAAACGGACCATTTTCTACATTTCTGAAGCATGACGTAATGGGGGGGTGTTATCTCTTTTGTCGAAAATCAGCAGTTTTTGCTCGAACATTAAATGCCTCCAAATGGTATTTAATTAACTTCCCGGGGTTAAGAAACCCTTTTTGAGAACTCAGAGTGAGTAAATTGGCCATTTTCATGCACTTTTAACCATTCCATAAATCTTGTGTTTAGGGCCCCTGGAAGCATGAAAATCACTTTAAACATGCTAATTTTAGCTCTAACACTGATGATCCACCTACAAATGTGAACTGACGTTCAAAAATAAAACATTTGAAAACGGACCATTTTCCACATTTCTGAAGCATGACGTAATGGGGGGATTATTTCTTTTGTCGAAAATCAGCCATTTTTGCTTGAACATTAAATGCCTCCAAATAGTATTTAATTCACTTCCCGAGCCCCTGGAAGCATGAAAATCACTTTAAACATGCTAATTTTAGCTCTAACACTGATGATCTACCTACAAATGTGAACTGACGTTCAAAAATAAAACATTTGAAAACGGACCATTTTCCACATTTCTGAAGCATGACGTAATGGGGGGGTGTTATCTCTTTTGTCGAAAATCAGCCGTTTTTGCTTGAACATTAAATGCCTCCAAATGGTATTTAATTATTTTCCCGGGGTGAAGAAACCCTTTTTGAGAACTCAGATTGAGAAAATTGGGCATTTTCATGCACTTTTAACCATTCCATTAACCTTGTGTTTAGGGCCCCTGGAAGCATGAAAATCACTTTAAACATGCTAATTTTAGCTCTAACACTGATGATCCACCTACAAATGTGAACTGACGTTCAAAAATAAAACATTTGAAAACGGACCATTTTCCACATTTCTGAAGCATGACGTAATGGGGGGGTGTTATCTCTTTTGTCGAAAATCAGCCGTTTTTGCTCGAACATTAAATGCCTCCAAATGGTATTTAATTAACTTCCCGGGGTGAAGAAACCCTTTTTGAGAACTCAGAGTGAGTAAATTGGCCATTTTCATGCACTTTTAACCATTCCATAAATCTTGTGTTTAGGGCCCCTGGAAGCATGAAAATCACTTTAAACATGCTTATTTTAGCTCTAACACTGATGATCCACCTACAAATGTGAACTGACGTTCAAAAATAAAACATTTGAAAACGGACCATTTTCCACATTTCTGATGCATGAGGTAATGGGGGGGTGTTATCTCTTTTGTCAGAAATCAGCTGTTTTTGCTTGAACATTAAATGCCTCCAAATAGTATTTAACTCACTTCCCGAGCCCCTGGAAGCATGAAAATCACTTTAAACATGCTAATTTTAGCTCTAACACTGATGATCCACCTACAAATGTGAACTGACGTTCAAAAATAAAACATTTGAAAACGGACCATTTTCCACATTTCTGAAGCATGACGTAATGGGGGGGTGTTATCTCTTTTGTCAGAAATCAGCTGTTTTTGATTGAACATTAAATGCCTCCAAATAGTATTTAATTCACTTCCCGAGCCCCTGAAAGCATGAAAATTACTTTAAACATGCAAATTTTAGCTCTAACACTGATGATCCACCTACAAATGTGAACTGACGTCCAAAAATAAAACATTTGAAAACGGACCATTTTCCACATTTCTGAAGCATGACGTAATGGGGGGGTGTTATCTCTTTTATCGAAAATCATCCGTTTTTGCTCGAACATTAAATGCCTCCAAATGGTATTTAATTAACTTCCCGGGGTGAAGAAACCCTTTTTGCGAACTCAGAGTGAGTAAATTGGCCATTTTCATGCACTTTTAACCATTCCATAAATCTTGTGTTTAGGGCCCCTGGAAGCATGAAAATCACTTTAAACATGCTAATTTTAGCTCTAACACTGATGATCCACCAACAAATGTGAACTGACGTTCAAAAATAAAACATTTGAAAACGGACCGTTTTCCACATTTCTGAAGCATGACGTAATGGGGGGGTGTTATCTCTTTTGTAAGAAATCAACTGTTTTTGCTTGAACATTAAATGCCTCCAAATAGTATTTAATTCACTTCCCGAGCCCCTGGAAGCATGAAAATCACTTTAAACATGCTAATTTCAGCTCTAACACTGATGATCCACCTACAAATGTGAACTGACGTTCAAAAATAAAACATTTGAAAACAGACCATTTTCCACATTTCTGAAGCATGACGTAATGGGGGGGTGTTATCTCTTTAGTCGAAAATCTGCTGTTTTTGCTTGAACATTAAATGCCTCTAAATGGTATTTAATTAACTTCCCGGGGTGAAGAAACCCTTTTTGAGAACTCAGAGTGAGTAAATTGGCCATTTTCATGCACTTTTAACCATTCCATAAATCTTGTGTTTAGGGCCCCTGGAAGCATGAAAATCACTTTAAACATGCTAATTTTAGCTCTAACACTGATGATCCACCTACAAATGTGAACTGACGTTCAAAAATAAAACATTTGAAAACGGACCATTTTCCACATTTCTGAAGCATGACGTAATGGGGGGGTGTTATCTCTTTTGTCGAAAATCAGCCGTTTTTGCTCGAACATTAAATGCCTCCAAATGGTATTTAATTAACTTCCCGGGGTGAAGAAACCCTTTTTGAGAACTCAGAGTGAGTAAATTGGCCATTTTCATGCACTTTTAACCATTCCATAAATCTTGTGTTTAGGGCCCCTGGAAGCATGAAAATCACTTTAAACATGCTAATTTTAGCTCTAACACTGATGATCCACCTACAAATGTGAACTGACGTTCAAAAATAAAACATTTGAAAACGGACCATTTTCCACATTTCTGAAGCATGACGTAATGGGGGGGTGTTATCTCTTTTGTCGAAAATCAGCCGTTTTTGATTGAACATTAAATGCCTCCAAATGGTATTTAATTAACTTCCTGGGGTGAAGAAACCCTTTTTGAGAACTCAGAGTGAGTAAATTGGGCATTTTCATGCACTTTTAACCATTCCATAAATCTTGTGTTTAGGGCCCCTGGAAGCATGAAAATCACTTTAAACATGCTAATTTTAGCTCTAACACTCATGATCCACCTACAAATGTGAACTGACGTTCAAAAATAAAACATTTGAAAACGGACCATTTTCCACATTTCTGAAGCATGACGTAAAGGGGGGTGTTATCTCTTTTGTCGAAAATCAGCCGTTTTTGCTCGAACATTAAATGCCTCCAAATTTTATTTAATTAACTTCCCGGGGTGAAGAAACCCTTTTTGAGAACTCAGAGTGAGTAAATTGGCCATTTTCATGCACTTTTAACCATTCCATAAATCTTGTGTTTAGGGCCCCTGGAAGCATGAAAAAAACTTTAAACATGCTAATTTTAGCTCTAACACTGATGATCCACCTACAAATGTGAACTGACGTTCAAAAATAAAACATTTGAAAACGGACCATTTTCCACATTTCTGAAGCATGACGTAATGGGGGGGTGTTATCTCTTTTGTCAGAAATCAGCTGTTTTTGCTTGAACATTAAATGCCTCCAAATAGTATTTAATTCACTTCCCGAGCCCCTGAAAGCATGAAAATTACTTTAAACATGCAAATTTTAGCTCTAACACTGATGATCCACCTACAAATGTGAACTGACGTCCAAAAATAAAACATTTGAAAACGGACCATTTTCCACATTTCTGAAGCATGACGTAATGGGGGGGTGTTATCTCTTTTATCGAAAATCATCCGTTTTTGCTCGAACATTAAATGCCTCCAAATGGTATTTAATTAACTTCCCGGGGTGAAGAAACCCTTTTTGCGAACTCAGAGTGAGTAAATTGGCCATTTTCATGCACTTTTAACCATTCCATAAATCTTGTGTTTAGGGCCCCTGGAAGCATGAAAATCACTTTAAACATGCTAATTTTAGCTCTAACACTGATGATCCACCAACAAATGTGAACTGACGTTCAAAAATAAAACATTTGAAAACGGACCGTTTTCCACATTTCTGAAGCATGACGTAATGGGGGGGTGTTATCTCTTTTGTAAGAAATCAACTGTTTTTGCTTGAACATTAAATGCCTCCAAATAGTATTTAATTCACTTCCCGAGCCCCTGGAAGCATGAAAATCACTTTAAACATGCTAATTTCAGCTCTAACACTGATGATCCACCTACAAATGTGAACTGACGTTCAAAAATAAAACATTTGAAAACAGACCATTTTCCACATTTCTGAAGCATGACGTAATGGGGGGGTGTTATCTCTTTAGTCGAAAATCTGCTGTTTTTGCTTGAACATTAAATGCCTCTAAATGGTATTTAATTAACTTCCCGGGGTGAAGAAACCCTTTTTGAGAACTCAGAGTGAGTAAATTGGCCATTTTCATGCACTTTTAACCATTCCATAAATCTTGTGTTTAGGGCCCCTGGAAGCATGAAAATCACTTTAAACATGCTAATTTTAGCTCTAACACTGATGATCCACCTACAAATGTGAACTGACGTTCAAAAATAAAACATTTGAAAACGGACAATTTTCCACATTTCTGAAGCATGACGTAATGGGGGGGTGTTATCTCTTTTGTCGAAAATCAGCCGTTTTTGCTCGAACATTAAATGCCTCCAAATGGTATTTAATTAACTTCCCGGGGTGAAGAAACCCTTTTTGAGAACTCAGAGTGAGTAAATTGGGCATTTTCATGCACTTTTAACCATTCCATAAATCTTGTGTTTAGGGCCCCTGGAAGCATGAAAATCACTTTAAACATGCTAATTTTAGCTCTAACACTGATGATCCACCTACAAATGTGAACTGACAGTCAAAAATAAAACATTTGAAAACGGACCATTTTCCACATTTCTGAAGCATGACGTAATGGGGGGGTGTTATCTCTTTTGTCGAAAATCAGCCGTTTTTGCTCGAACATTAAATGCCTCCAAATTGTATTTAATTAACTTCCCGGGGTGAAGAAACCCTTTTTGAGAACTCAGAGTGAGTAAATTGGCCATTTTCATGCACTTTTAACCATTCCATAAATCTTGTGTTTAAGGGCCCCTGGAAGCATGAAAATCACTTTAAACATGCTAATTTTAGCTCTAACACTGATGATCCACCTACAAATGTGAACTGACGTTCAAAAATAAAACATTTGAAAACGGACCATTTACCACATTTCTGAAGCATGACGTAATGGGGGGGTGTTATCTCTTTTGTCAGAAATCAGCTGTTTTTGCTTGAACATTAAATGCCTCCAAATAGTATTTAATTCACTTCCCGAGCCCCTGAAAGCATGAAAATCACTTTAAACATGCTAATTTTAGCTCTAACACTGATGATCCACCTACAAATGTGAACTGACGTTCAAAAATAAAACATTTGAAAACGGACCATTTTCCACATTTCTGAAGCATGACGTAATGGGGGGGTGTTATCTCTTTTGTTGAAAATCATCCGTTTTTGCTCGAACATTAAATGCCTCCAAATGGTATTTAATTAACTTCCCGGGGTGAAGAAACCCTTTTTGCGAACTCAGAGTGAGTAAATTGGCCATTTTCATGCACTTTTAACCATTCCATAAATCTTGTGTTTAGGGCCCCTGGAAGCATGAAAATCACTTTAAACATGCTAATTTTAGCTCTAACACTGATGATCCACCTACAAATGTGAACTGACGTTCAAAAATAAAACATTTGAAAACGGACCGTTTTCCACATTTCTGAAGCATGACGTAATGGGGGGGTGTTATCTCTTTTGTAAGAAATCAGCTGTTTTTGCTTGAACATTAAATGTCTCCAAATAGTATTTAATTCACTTCCCAAGCCCCTGGAAGCATGAAAATCACTTTAAACATGCTAATTTCAGCTCTAACACTGATGATCCACCTACAAATGTGAACTGAAGTTCAAAAATAAAACATTTGAAAACGGACCATTTTCCACATTTCTGAAGCATGACGTAATGGGGGGGTGTTATCTCTTTAGTCGAAAATCTGCTGTTTTTGCTTGAACATTAAATGCCTCTAAATGGTATTTAATTAACTTCTCGGGGTGAAGAAACCCTTTTTGAGAACTCAGAGTGAGTAAATTGGCCATTTTCATGCACTTTTAACCATTCCATAAATCTTGTGTTTAGGGCCCCTGGAAGCATGAAAATCACTTTAAACATGCTAATTTTAGCTCTAACACTGATGATCCACCTACAAATGTGAACTGACGTTCAAAAATAAAACATTTGAAAACGGACCATTTTCCACATTTCTGAAGCATGACGTAATGGGGGGGTGTTATCTCTTTTGTCAGAAATCAGCTGTTTTTGCTTGAACATTAAATGCCTCCAAATAGTATTTAATTCACTTCCCGAGCCTCTGGAAGCATGAAAATCACTTTAAACATGCTAATTTTAGCTCTAACACTGATGATCTACCTACAAATGTGAACTGACGTTCAAAAATAAAACATTTGAAAACGGACCATTTTCCACATTTCTGAAGCATGACGTAATGGGGGGGTGTTATCTCTTTTGTCGAAAATCATCCGTTTTTGCTTGAACATTAAATGCCTCCAAATGGTATTTAATTATTTTCCCGGGGTGAAGAAACCCTTTTTGAGAACTCAGAGTGAGTAAATTGGCCATTTTCATGCACTTTTAACCATTCCATAAATCTTGTGTTTAGGGCCCCTGGAAGCATGAAAATCACTTTAAACATGCTTATTTTAGCTCTAACACTGATGATCCACCTACAAATGTGAACTGACGTTCAAAAATAAAACATTTGAAAACAGACCATTTCCACATTTCTGAAGCATGACGTAATGGGGGGTGTTATCTCTTTTGTCAGAAATCAGCTGTTTTTGCTTGAACATTAAATGCCTCCAAATAGTATTTAATTCACTTCCCGAGCCCCTGGAAGCATGAAAATCACTTTAAACATGCTAATTTTAGCTCTAACACTGATGATCCACCTACAAATGTGAACTGACGTTCAAAAATAAAACATTTGAAAACGGACCATTTTCCACATTTCTGAAGCATGACGTAATGGGGGGGTGTTATCTCTTTTGTCAGAAATCAGCTGTTTTTGATTGAACATTAAATGCCTCCAAATTGTATTTAATTCACTTCCCGAGCCCCTGGAAGCATGAAAATCACTTTAAACATGCTAATTTTATCTCTAACACTGATGATCCACCTACAAATGTGAACTGACGTTCAAAAAAAAACCATTTGAAAACGGACCATTTTCCACATTTCTGAAGCATGACGTAATGGGGGGGTGTTATCTCTTTTGTCGAAAATCAGCAGTTTTTGCTCGAACATTAAATGCCTCCAAATGGTATTTAATTAACTTCCCGGGGTTAAGAAACCCTTTTTGAGAACTCAGAGTGAGTAAATTGGCCATTTTCATGCACTTTTAACCATTCCATAAATCTTGTGTTTAGGGCCCCTGGAAGCATGAAAATCACTTTAAACATGCTAATTTTAGCTCTAACACTGATGATCCACCTACAAATGTGAACTGACGTTCAAAAATAAAACATTTGAAAACGGGCCATTTTCCACATTTCTGAAGCATGACGTAATGGGGGGGGTGTTATCTCTTTTGTCGAAAATCAGCCGTTTTTGCTTGAACATTAAATGCCTACAAATGGTATTTAATTAACTTCCCGGGGTGAAGAAACCCTTTTTGAGAACTCAGCGTGAGTAAATTGGCCATTTTCATGCACTTTTAACCATTCCATAAATCTTGTGTTTAGGGCCCCTGGAAGCATGAAAATCACTTTAAACATGCTAATTTTAGCTCTAACACTGATGATCCACCTACAAATGTGAACTGACGTTCAAAAATAAAACATTTGAAAACGGACCATTTTCCACATTTCTGAAGCATGACGTAATGGGGGGGTGTTATCTCTTTTGTCGAAAATCAGCCGTTTTTGCTTGAACATTAAATGCCTCCAAATGGTATTTAATTAACTTCCCGGGGTGAAGAAACCCTTTTTGAGAACTCAGAGTGAGTAAATTGGCCATTTTCATGCACTTTTAACCATTCCATAAATCTTGTGTTTAGGGCCCCTGGAAGCATGAAAATCAATTTAAACATGCTAATTTTAGCTCTAACACTGATGATCCACCTACAAATGTGAACTGACGTTCAAAAATAAAACATTTGAAAACGGACCATTTTCCACATTTCTGAAGCATGACGTAATGGGGGGGTGTTATCTCTTTTGTCGAAAATCAGCCGTTTTTGCTTGAACATTAAATGCCTCCAAATGGTATTTAATTAACTTCCCGGGGTGAAGAAACCCTTTTTGAGAACTCAGAGTGAGTAAATTGGCCATTTTCATGCACTTTTAACCATTCCATAAATCTTGTGTTTAGGGCCCCTGGAAGCATGAAAATCAATTTAAACATGCTAATGTTAGCTCTAACACTGATGATCTACCTACAAATGTGAACTGACGTTCAAAAATAAAACATTTGAAAACGGACCATTTTCTACATTTCTGAAGCATGACGTAATGGGGGGGTGTTATCTCTTTTGTCGAAAATCAGCAGTTTTTGCTCGAACATTAAATGCCTCCAAATGGTATTTAATTAACTTCCCGGGGTTAAGAAACCCTTTTTGAGAACTCAGAGTGAGTAAATTGGCCATTTTAATGCACTTTTAACCATTCCATAAATCTTGTGTTTAGGGCCCCTGGAAGCATGAAAATCACTTTAAACATGCTAATTTTAGCTCTAACACTGATGATCCACCTACAAATGTGAACTGACGTTCAAAAATAAAACATTTGAAAACGGACCATTTTCCACATTTCTGAAGCATGACGTAATGGGGGGGTGTTATCTCTTTTGTCAGAAATCAGCTGTTTTTGATTGAACATTAAATGCCTCCAAATTGTATTTAATTCACTTCCCGAGCCCCTGGAAGCATGAAAATCACTTTAAACGTGCTAATTTTATCTCTAACACTGATGATCCACCTACAAATGTGAACTGACGTTCAAAAATAAAACATTTGAAAACGGACCATTTTCCACATTTCTGAAGCATGACGTAATGGGGGGGTGTTATCTCTTTAGTCGAAAATCTGCTGTTTTTGCTTGAACATTAAATGCCTCTAAATGGTATTTAATTAACTTCCCGGGGTGAAGAAACCCTTTTTGAGAACTCAGAGTGAGTAAATTGGCCATTTTCATGCACTTTTAACCATTCCATAAATCTTGTGTTTAGGGCCCCTGGAAGCATGAAAATCACTTTAAACATGCTAATTTTAGCTCTAACACTGATGATCCACCTACAAATGTGAACTGACGTTCAAAAATAAAACATTTGAAAACGGACCATTTTCCACATTTCTGAAGCATGACGTAATGGGGGGGTGTTATCTCTTTTGTCGAAAATAGCCGTTTTTGCTTGAATATTAAATGCCTCCAAATGGTATTTAATTAACTTCCCGGGGTAAATAAACCCTTTTTGAGAACTCAGAGTGAGTAAATTGGCCATTTTCATGCACTTTTAACCATTCCATAAATCTTGTGTTTAGGGCCCCTGGAAGCATGAAAATCACTTTAAACATGCTAATTTTAGCTCTAACACTGATGATCCACCTACAAATGTGAACTGACGTTCAAAAATAAAACATTTGAAAACGGACCATTTTCCACATTTCTGAAGCATGACGTAATGGGGGGGGTGTTATTTCTTTTGTCGAAAATCAGCCGTTTTTGCTTGAACATTAAATGCCTCCAAATAGTATTTAATTCACTTCCCGAGCCCCTGGAAGCATGAAAATCACTTTAAACATGCTAATTTTAGCTCTAACACTGATGATCTACCAACAAATGTGAACTGACGTTCAAAAATAAAACATTTGAAAACGGACCATTTTCCACATTTCTGAAGCATGACGTAATGGGGGGGTGTTATCTCTTTTGTCGAAAATCAGCCGTTTTTGCTTGAACATTAAATGCCTCCAAATGGTATTTAATTATTTTCCCGGGGTGAAAAAACCCTTTTTGAGAACTCAGATTGAGTAAATTGGGCATTTTCATGCACTTTTAACCATTCCATTAACCTTGTGTTTAGGGCCCCTGGAAGCATGAAAATCACTTTAAACATGCTAATTTTAGCTCTAACACTGATGATCCACCTACAAATGTGAACTGACGTTCAAAAATAAAACATTTGAAAACGGACCATTTTCCACATTTCTGAAGCATGACGTAATGGGGGGGGTGTTATCTCTTTTGTCGAAAATCAGCCGTTTTTGCTTGAACATTAAATGCCTCCAAATGGTATTTAATTAACTTCCCGGGGTGAAGAAACCCTTTTTGAGAACTCAGAGTGAGTAAATTGGCCATTTTCATGCACTTTTAACCATTCCATAAATCTTGTGTTTAGGGCCCCTGGAAGCATGAAAATCACTTTAAACATGCTTATTTTAGCTCTAACACTGATGATCCACCTACAAATGTGAACTGACGTTCAAAAATAAAACATTTGAAAACAGACCATTTCCACATTTCTGAAGCATGACGTAATGGGGGGGTGTTATCTCTTTTGTCAGAAATCAGCTGTTTTTGCTTGAACATTAAATGCCTCCAAATAGTATTTAATTCACTTCCCGAGCCCCTGGAAGCATGAAAATCACTTTAAACATGCTAATTTTAGCTCTAACACTGATGATCCACCTACAAATGTGAACTGACGTTCAAAAATAAAACATTTGAAAACGGACCATTTTCCACATTTCTGAAGCATGACGTAATGGGGGGGTGTTATCTCTTTTGTAAGAAATCAGCTGTTTTTGATTGAACATTAAATGCCTCCAAATTGTATTTAATTCACTTCCCGAGCCCCTGGAAGCATGAAAATCATTTTAAACGTGCTAATTTTATCTTCAACACTGATGATCCACCTACAAATGTGAACTGACGTTCAAAAAAAAAACATTTGAAAACAGACCATTTTCCACATTTCTGAAGCATGACGTAATGGGGGGGTGTTATCTCTTTTGTCGAAAATCAGCAGTTTTTGCTCGAACATTAAATGCCTCCAAATGGTATTTAATTAACTTCCCGGGGTTAAGAAACCCTTTTTGAGAACTCAGAGTGAGTAAATTGGCCATTTTCATGCACTTTAACCATTCCATAAATCTTGTGTTTAGGGCCCCTGGAAGCATGAAAATCACTTTAAACATGCTAATTTTAGCTTCAACACTGATGATCCACCTACAAATGTGAACTGACGTTCAAAAATAAAACATTTGAAAACGGACCATTTTCCACATTTCTGAAGCATGACGTAATGGGGGGGTGTTATCTCTTTTGTCGAAAATCAGCCGTTTTTGCTTGAACATTAAATGCCTACAAATGGTATTTAATTAACTTCCCGGGGTGAAGAAACCCTTTTTGAGAACTCAGCGTGAGTAAATTGGCCATTTTCATGCACTTTTAACCATTCCATAAATCTTGTGTTTAGGGCCCCTGGAAGCATGAAAATCACTTTAAACATGCTAATTTTAGCTCTAACACTGATGATCCACCTACAAATGTGAACTGACGTTCAAAAATAAAACATTTGAAAACGGACCATTTTCCACATTTCTGAAGCATGACGTAATGGGGGGGTGTTATCTCTTTTGTCGAAAATCAGCCGTTTTTGCTTGAACATTAAATGCCTCCAAATGGTATTTAATTAACTTCCCGGGGTGAAGAAACCCTTTTTGAGAACTCAGAGTGAGTAAATTGGCCATTTTCATGCACTTTTAACCATTCCATAAATCTTGTGTTTAGGGCCCCTGGAAGCATGAAAATCAATTTAAACATGCTAATGTTAGCTCTAACACTGATGATCTACCTACAAATGTGAACTGACGTTCAAAAATAAAACATTTGAAAACGGACCATTTTCTACATTTCTGAAGCATGACGTAATGGGGGGGTGTTATCTCTTTTGTCGAAAATCAGCAGTTTTTGCTCGAACATTAAATGCCTCCAAATGGTATTTAATTAACTTCCCGGGGTTAAGAAACCCTTTTTGAGAACTCAGAGTGAGTAAATTGGCCATTTTCATGCACTTTTAACCATTCCATGAATCTTGTGTTTAGGGCCCCTGGAAGCATGAAAATCACTTTAAACATGCTAATTTTAGCTCTAACACTGATGATCCACCTACAAATGTGAACTGACGTTCAAAAATAAAACATTTGAAAACGGACCATTTTCCACATTTCTGAAGCATGACGTAATGGGGGGGTGTTATCTCTTTTGTCAGAAATCAGCTGTTTTTGATTGAACATTAAATGCCTCCAAATTGTATTTAATTCACTTCCCAGCCCCTGGAAGCATGAAAATCACTTTAAACGTGCTAATTTTATCTCTAACACTGATGATCCACCTACAAATGTGAATTGACGTTCAAAAATAAAACATTTGAAAACGGACCATTTTCCACATTTCTGAAGCATGACGTAATGGGGGGGTGTTATCTCTTTTGTCGAAAATCAGCAGTTTTTGCTCGAACATTAAATGCCTCCAAATGGTATTTAATTAACTTCCCGGGGTTAAGAAACCCTTTTTGAGAACTCAGAGTGAGTAAATTGGCCATTTTCATGCACTTTTAACCATTCCATAAATCTTGTGTTTAGGGCCCCTGGAAGCATGAAAATCACTTTAAACATGCTAATTTTAGCTCTAACACTGATGATCCACCTACAAATGTGAACTGACGTTCAAAAATAAAACATTTGAAAACGGACCATTTTCCACATTTCTGAAGCATGACGTAATGGGGGGGTGTTATCTCTTTTGTCAGAAATCAGCTGTTTTTGATTGAACATTAAATGCCTCCAAATTGTATTTAATTCACTTCCCAGCCCCTGGAAGCATGAAAATCACTTTAAACGTGCTAATGTTATCTCTAACACTGATGATCCACCTACAAATGTGAATTGACGTTCAAAAATAAAACATTTGAAAACGGACCATTTTCCACATTTCTGAAGCATGACGTAATGGGGGGGTGTTATCTCTTTTGTCGAAAATCAGCAGTTTTTGCTCGAACATTAAATGCCTCCAAATGGTATTTAATTAACTTCCCGGGGTTAAGAAACCCTTTTTGAGAACTCAGAGTGAGTAAATTGGCCATTTTCATGCACTTTTAACCATTCCATAAATCTTGTGTTTAGGGCCCCTGGAAGCATGAAAATCACTTTAAACATGCTAATTTTAGCTCTAACACTGATGATCCACCTACAAATGTGAACTGACGTTCAAAAATAAAACATTTGAAAACGGACCATTTTCCACATTTCTGAAGCATGACGTAATGGGGGGGTGTTATCTCTTTTGTCGAAAATCAGCTGTTTTTGCTTGAACATTAAATGCCTACAAATGGTATTTAATTAACTTCCCGGGGTGAAGAAACCCTTTTTGAGAACTCAGAGTGAGTAAATTGGCCATTTTCATGCACTTTTAACCATTCCATAAATCTTGTGTTTAGGGCCCCTGGAAGCATGAAAATCAATTTAAACATGCTAATGTTAGCTCTAACACTGATGATCTACCTACAAATGTGAACTGACGTTCAAAAATAAAACATTTGAAAACGGACCATTTTCTACATTTCTGAAGCATGACGTAATGGGTGTTATCTCTTTTGTGGAAAATCAGCAGTTTTTGCTCGAACATTAAATGCCTCCAAATGGTATTTAATTAACTTCCCGGGGTTAAGAAACCCTTTTTGAGAACTCAGAGTGAGTAAATTGGCCATTTTCATGCACTTTTAACCATTCCATAAATCTTGTGTTTAGGGCCCCTGGAAGCATGAAAATCTTTTTAAACATGCTAATTTTAGCTCTAACACTGATGATCCACCTACAAATGTGAACTGACGTTCAAAAATAAAACATTTGAAAACAGACCATTTTCCACATTTCTGAAGCATGACGTAATGGGGGGGTGTTATCTCTTTTGTCGAAAATCAGCCGTTTTTGCTTGAATATTAAATGCCTCCAAATGGTATTTAATTAACTTCCCGGGGTGAAGAAACCCTTTTTGAGAACTCAGAGTGAGTAAATTGGGCATTTTCATGCACTTTTAACCATTCCATAAATCTTGTGTTTAGGGCCCCTGGAAGCATGAAAATCACTTTAAACATGCTAATTTTAGCTCTAACACTCATGATCCACCTACAAATGTGAACTGACGTTCAAAAATAAAACATTTGAAAACGGACCATTTTCCACATTTCTGAAGCATGACGTAATGGGGGGGTGTTATCTCTTTTGTCGAAAATCAGCCGTTTTTGCTCGAACATTAAATGCCTCCAAATTGTATTTAATTAACTTCCCGGGGTGAAGAAACCCTTTTTGAGAACGCAGAGTGAGTAAATTGGCCATTTTCATGCACTTTTAACCATTCCATAAATCTTGTGTTTAGGGCCCCTGGAAGCATGAAAATCACTTTAAACATGCTAATTTTAGCTCTAACACTGATGATCCACCTACAAATGTGAACTGACAGTCAAAAATAAAACATTTGAAAACGGACCATTTTCCACATTTCTGAAGCATGACGTAATGGGGGGGTGTTATCTCTTTTGTCAGAAATCAGCTGTTTTTGCTTGAACATTAAATGCCTCCAAATAGTATTTAATTCACTTCCCGAGCCACTGGAAGCATGAAAATCACTTTAAACATGCTAATTTTAGCTCTAACACTGATGATCCACCTACAAATGTGAACAGACGTTCAAAAATAAAACATTTGAAAACGGACCATTTTCCACATTTCTGAAGCATGACGTAATGGGGGGGGTGTTAACTCTTTTGTCGAAAATCATCCGTTTTTGCTCGAACATTGAATGCCTCCAAATGGTATTTAATTAACTTCCCGGGGTGAAGAAACCCTTTTTGCGAACTCAGAGTGAGTAAATTGGCCATTTTCATGCACTTTTAACCATTCCATAAATCTTGTGTTTAGGGCCCCTGGAAGCATGAAAATCACTTTAAACATGCTAATTTTAGCTCTAACACTGATGATCCACCTACAAATGTGAACTGACGTTCAAAAATAAAACATTTGAAAACGGACCATTTTCCACATTTCTGAAGCATGACGTAATGGGGGGGTGTTATCTCTTTTGTAAGAAATCAGCTGTTTTTGCTTGAACATTAAATGCCTCCAAATAGTATTTAATTCACTTCCCGAGCCCCTGGAAGCATGAAAATCACTTTAAACATGCTAATTTTAGCTCTAACACTGATGATCCACCTACAAATGTGAACTGACGTTCAAAAATAAAACATTTGAAAACAGACCATTTTCCACATTTCTGAAGCATGACATAATGGGGGGGTGTTATCTCTTTTGTCGAAAATCAGCCGTTTTTGCTTGAACATTAAATGCCTCCAAATACTATTTAATTAACTTCCCGGGGTGAAGAAACCCTTTTTGAGAACTCAGACTGAGTAAATTGGGCATTTTCATGCACTTTTAACCATTCTATAAATCTTGTGTTTAGGGCCCCTGGAAGCATGAAAATCACTTTAAACATGCTAATTTTAGCTCTAACACTGATGATCCACCTACAAATGTGAACTGACGTTCAAAAATAAAACATTTGAAAACGGACCATTTTTCACATTTCTGAAGCATGACGTAATGGGGGGGTGTTATCTCTTTTGTCGAAAATCAGCCGTTTTTGCTTGAACATTAAATGCCTCCAAATGGTATTTAATTAACTTCCCGGGGTGAAGAAACCCTTTTTGAGAACTCAGAGTGAGTAAATTGGCCATTTTCATGCACTTTTAACCATTCCATAAATCTTGTGTTTAGGGCCCCTGGAAGCATGAAAATCACTTTAAACATGCTAATGTTAGCTCTAACACTGATGATCTACCTACAAATGTGAACTGACGTTCAAAAATAAAACATTTGAAAACGGACCATTTTCTACATTTCTGAAGCATGACGTGATGGGGGGGTGTTATCTCTTTTGTCGAAAATAAGCAGTTTTTGCTCGAACATTAAATGCCTCCAAATGGTATTTAATTAACTTCCCGGGGTTAAGAAACCCTTTATGAGAACTCAGAGTGAGTAAATTGGCCATTTTCATGCACTTTTAACCATTCCATAAATCTTGTGTTTAGGGCCCCTGGAAGCATGAAAATCACTTTAAACATGCTAATTTTAGCTCTAACACTCATGATCCACCTACAAATGTGAACTGACGTTCAAAAATAAAACATTTGAAAACGGACCATTTTCCACATTTCTGAAGCATGACGTAATGGGGGGGTGTTATCTCTTTTGTCAGAAATCAGCTGTTTTTGCTTGAACATTAAATGCCTCCAAATAGTATTTAATTAACTTCCCGAGCCCCTGAAAGCATGAAAATCACTTTAAACATGCTAATTTTAGCTCTAACACTGATGATCCACCTACAAATGTGAACTGACGTTCAAAAATAAAACATTTGAAAACGGACCATTTTCCACATTTCTGAAGCATGACGTAATGGGGGGGTGTTATCTCTTTTGTCGAAAATCATCCGTTTTTGCTCGAACATTAAATGCCTCCAAATGGTATTTAATTAACTTCCCGGGGTGAAGAAACCCTTTTTGCGAACTCAGAGTGAGTAAATTGGCCATTTTCATGCACTTTTAACCATTCCATAAATCTTGTGTTTAGGGCCCCTGGAAGAATGAAAATCACTTTAAACATGCTAATTTTAGCTCTAACACTGATGATCCACCTACAAATGTGAACTGACGTTCAAAAATAAAACATTTGAAAACGGACCGTTTTCCACATTTCTGAAGCATGACGTAATGGGGGGGGTGTTATCTCTTTTGTAAGAAATCAGCTGTTTTTGCTTGAACATTAAATGCCTCCAAATAGTATTTAATTCACTTCCCGAGCCCCTGGAAGCATGAAAATCACTTTAAACATTCTAATTTCAGCTCTAACACTGATGATCCACCTACAAATGTGAACTGACGTTCAAAAATAAAACATTTGAAAACGGACCATTTTCCACATTTCTGAAGCATGACGTAATGGGGGGGTGTTATCTCTTTAGTCGAAAATCAGCTGTTTTTGCTTGAACATTAAATGCCTCTAAATGGTATTTAATTAACTTCCCGGGGTGAAGAAACCCTTTTTGAGAACTCAGAGTGAGTAAATTGGCCATTTTCATGCACTTTTAACCATTCCATAAATCTTGTGTTTAGGGCCCCGGGAAGCATGAAAATCACTTTAAACATGCTAATTTTAGCTCTAACACTGATGATCCACCTACAAATGTGAACTGACGTTCAAAAATAAAACATTTGAAAACGGACCATTTTCCACATTTCTGAAGCATGACGTAATGGGGGGGTGTTATCTCTTTTGTCGAAAATCAGCCGTTTTTGCTCGAACATTAAATGCCACCAAATGGTATTTAATTAACTTCCCGGGGTGAAGAAACCCTTTTTGAGAACTCAGAGTGAGTAAATTGGCCATTTTCATGCACTTTTAACCATTCCATAAATCTTGTGTTTAGGGCCCCTGGAAGCATGAAAATCACTTTAAACATGCTAATTTTAGCTCTAACACTGATGATCCACCTACAAATGTGAACTGACGTTCAAAAATAAAACATTTGAAAACGGACCATTTTCCACATTTCTGAAGCATGACGTAATGGGGGGTTATCTCTTTTGTCAGAAATCAGCTGTTTTTGCTTGAACATTAAATGCCTCCAAATAGTATTTAATTCACTTCCCGAGCCCCTGGAAGCATGAAAATCACTTTAAACATGCTAATTTTAGCTCTAACACTGATGATCCACCTACAAATGTGAACTGACGTTCAAAAATAAAACATTTGAAAACGGACCATTTTCCACATTTCTGAAGCATGACGTAATGGGGGGGGTGTTATCTCTTTTGTCGAAAATCAGCCGTTTTTGCTCGAACATTAAATGCCTCCAAATGGTATTTAATTAACTTCCCGGGGTGAAGAAACCCTTTCTGAGAACTCAGAGTGAGTAAATTGGCCATTTTCATGCACTTTTAACCATTCCATAAATCTTGTGTTTAGGGCCCCTGGAAGCATGAAAATCACTTTAAACATGCTAATTTTAGCTCTGAAACTGATGATCCACCTACAAATGTGAACTGACATTCAAAAATAAAAAATTTGAAAACGGACCATTTTCCACATTTCTGAAGCATGACGTAATGGGGGGGTGTTATCTCTTTTGTCGAAAATCAGCCGTTTTTGCTTGAACATTAAATGCCTCCAAATAGTATTTAACTCACTTCCCGAGCCCCTGGAAACATGAAAATCACTTTAAACATGCTAATTTTAGCTCTAACACTGATGATCCACCTACAAATGTGAACTGACGTTCAAAAATAAAACATTTGAAAACGGACCATTTTCCACATTTCTGAAGCATGACGTAATGGGGGGGTGTTATCTCTTTTGTCGAAAATCAGCCGTTTTTGCTTGAACATTAAATGCCTCCAAATGGTATTTAATTAACTTCCCGGGGTGAAGAAACCCTTTTTGAGAACTCAGAGTGAGTAAATTGGCCATTTTCATGCACTTTTAACCATTCCATAAATCTTGTGTTTAGGGCCCCTGGAAGCATGAAAATCACTTTAAACATGCTAATGTTAGCTCTAACACTGATGATCCACCTACAAATGTGAACTGACGTTCAAAAATAAAACATTTGAAAACGGACCATTTTCTACATTTCTGAAGCATGACGTAATGGGGGGGTGTTATCTCTTTTGTCGAAAATCAGCCGTTTTTGCTTGAACATTAAATGCCTACAAATGGTATTTAATTAACTTCCCGGGGTGAAGAAACTCTTTTTGAGAACTCAGAGTGAGTAAATTGGCCATTTTCATGCACTTTTAACCATTCCATAAATCTTTTGTTTAGGGCCCCTGGAAGCATGAAAATCACTTTAAACATGCTAATTTTAGCTCTAACACTGATGATCCACCTACAAATGTGAACTGACGTTTAAAAATAAAACATTTGAAAACGGACCATTTTCCACATTTCTGAAGCATGACGTAATGGGGGGGTGTTATCTCTTTTGTCAAAAATCAGCCGTTTTTGCTTGAACATTAAATGCCTCCAAATAGTATTTAATTCACTTCCCGAGCCCCTGGAAGCATGAAAATCACTTTAAACATGCTAATTTTAGCTCTAACACTGATGATCTACCTACAAATGTGAACTGACGTTCAAAAATAAAACATTTGAAAACTGACCATTTTCCACATTTCTGAAGCATGACGTAATGGGGGGATGTTATCTCTTTTGTCAAAAATCAGCCGTTTTTGCTTGAACATTAAATGCCTCCAAATGGTATTTAATTATTTTCCCGGGGTGAAGAAACCCTTTTTGAGAACTCAGAGTGAGTAAATTGGGCATTTTCATGCACTTTTAACCATTCCATTAAGCTTGTGTTTAGGGCCCCTGGAAGCATGAAAATCACTTTAAACATGGTAATTTTAGCTCTAACACTGATGATCCACCTACAAATGTGAACTGACGTTCAAAAATAAAACATTTGAAAACGGACCATTTTCCACATTTCTGAAGCATGACGTAATGGGGGGGTGTTATCTCTTTTGTCGAAAATCAGCCGTTTTTGCTCGAACATTAAATGCCTCCAAATGGTATTTAATTAACTTCCCGAGGTGAAGAAACCCTTTTTGAGAACTCAGAGTGAGTAAATTGGCCATTTTCATGCACTTTTAACCATTCCATAAATCTTGTGTTTAGGGCCCCTGGAAGCATGAAAATCACTTTAAACATGCTTATTTTAGCTCTAACACTGATGATCCACCTACAAATGTGAACTGACGTTCAAAAATAAAACATTTGAAAACAGACCATTTTCCACATTTCTGAAGCATGATGTAATGGGGGGTGTTATCTCTTTTGTCAGAAATCAGCTGTTTTTGCTTGAACATTAAATGCCTCCAAATAGTATTTAATTCACTTCCCGAGCCCCTGGAAGCATGAAAATCACTTTAAACATGCTAATTTCAGCTCTAACACTGATGATCCACCTACAAATGTGAACTGACGTTCAAAAATAAAACATTTGAAAACTGACCATTTTCCACATTTCTGAAGCATGACGTAATGGGGGGATGTTATCTCTTTTGTCGAAAATCAGCTGTTTTTGCTTGAACATTAAATGCCTCTAAATGGTATTTAATTAACTTCCCGGAGTGAAGAAACCCTTTTTGAGAACTCAGAGTGAGTAAATTGGCCATTTTCATGCACTTTTAACCATTCCATAAATCTTGTGTTTAGGGCCCCTGGAAGCATGAAAATCACTTTAAACATCCTAATTTTAGCTCTAACACTGATGATCCACCTACAAATGTGAACTGACGTTCAAAAATAAAACATTTGAAAACGGACCATTTTCCACATTTCTGAAGCATGACGTAATGGGGGGGTGTTATCTCTTTTGTCGAAAATCAGCCGTTTTTGCTCGAACATTAAATGCCTCCAAATGGTATTTAATTAACTTCCCGGGGTGAAGAAACCCTTTTTGAGAACTCAGAGTGAGTAAATTGGCCATTTTCATGCACTTTTAACCATTCCATAAATCTTGTGTTTAGGGCCCCTGGAAGCATGAAAATCACTTTAAACATGCTAATTTTAGCTCTAACACTGATGATCCACCTACAAATGTGAACTGACGTTCAAAAATAAAACATTTGAAAACGGACCATTTTCCACATTTCTGAAGCATGACGTATTGGGGGGGTGTTATCTCTTTTGTCGAAAATCAGCCGTTTTTGATTGAACATTAAATGCCTCCAAATGGTATTTAATTAACTTCCCGGGGTGAAGAAACCCTTTTTGAGAACTCAGAGTGAGTAAATTGGGCATTTTCATGCACTTTTAACCATTCCATAAATCTTGTGTTTAGGGCCCCTGGAAGCATGAAAATCACTTTAAACATGCTAATTTTAGCTCTAACACTCATGATCCACCTACAAATGTGAACTGACGTTCAAAAATAAAACATTTGAAAACGGACCATTTTCCACATTTCTGAAGCATGACGTAAAGGGGGGTGTTATCTCTTTTGTCGAAAATCAGCCGTTTTTGCTCGAACATTAAATGCCTCCAAATTGTATTTAATTAACTTCCCGGGGTGAAGAAACCCTTTTTGAGAACTCAGAGTGAGTAAATTGGCCATTTTCATGCACTTTTAACCATTCCATAAATCTTGTGTTTAGGGCCCCTGGAAGCATGAAAATCACTTTAAACATGCTAATTTTAGCTCTAACACTGATGATCTACCTACAAATGTGAACTGACGTTCAAAAATAAAACATTTGAAAACGGACCATTTTTCACATTTCTGAAGCATGACGTAATGGGGGGATGTTATCTCTTTTGTCAAAAATCTGCCGTTTTTGCTTGAACATTAAATGCCTCCAAATGGTATTTAATTATTTTCCCGGGGTGAAGAAACCCTTTTTGAGAACTCAGAGTGAGTAAATTGGGCATTTTCATGCACTTTTAACCATTCCATTAACCTTGTGTTTAGGGCCCCTGGAAGCATGAAAATCACTTTAAACATGCTAATTTTAGCTCTAACACTGATGATCCACCTACAAATGTGAACTGACGTTCAAAAATAAAACATTTGAAAACGGACCATTTTCCACATTTCTGAAGCATGACGTAATGGGGGGGTGTTATCTCTTTTGTCGAAAATCAGCCGTTTTTGCTCGAACATTAAATGCCTCCAAATGGTATTTAATTAACTTCCCGGGGTGAAGAAACCCTTTTTGAGAACTCAGAGTGAGTAAATTGGCCATTTTCATGCACTTTTAACCATTCCATAAATCTTGTGTTTAGGGCCCTGGAAGCATGAAAATCACTTTAAACATGCTTATTTTAGCTCTAACACTGATGATCCACCTACAAATGTGAACTGACGTTCAAAAATAAAACATTTGAAAACAGACCATTTTCCACATTTCTGAAGCATGATGTAATGGGGGGTGTTATCTCTTTTGTCAGAAATCAGCTGTTTTTGCTTGAACATTAAATGCCTCCAAATAGTATTTAATTCACTTCCCGAGCCCCTGGAAGCATGAAAATCACTTTAAACATGCTAATTTCAGCTCTAACACTGATGATCCACCTACAAATGTGAACTGACGTTCAAAAATAAAACATTTGAAAACGGACCATTTTCCACATTTCTGAAGCATGACGTAATGGGGGGATGTTATCTCTTTTGTCGAAAATCAGCTGTTTTTGCTTGAACATTAAATGCCTCTAAATGGTATTTAATTAACTTCCCGGAGTGAAGAAACCCTTTTTGAGAACTCAGAGTGAGTAAATTGGCCATTTTCATGCACTTTTAACCATTCCATAAATCTTGTGTTTAGGGCCCCTGGAAGCATGAAAATCACTTTAAACATCCTAATTTTAGCTCTAACACTGATGATCCACCTACAAATGTGAACTGACGTTCAAAAATAAAACATTTGAAAACGGACCATTTTCCACATTTCTGAAGCATGACGTAATGGGGGGGTGTTATCTCTTTTGTCGAAAATCAGCCGTTTTTGCTCGAACATTAAATGCCTCCAAATGGTATTTAATTAACTTCCCGGGGTGAAGAAACCCTTTTTGAGAACTCAGAGTGAGTAAATTGGCCATTTTCATGCACTTTTAACCATTCCATAAATCTTGTGTTTAGGGCCCCTGGAAGCATGAAAATCACTTTAAACATGCTAATTTTAGCTCTAACACTGATGATCCACCTACAAATGTGAACTGACGTTCAAAAATAAAACATTTGAAAACGGACACTTTTCCACATTTCTGAAGCATGACGTAATGGGGGGGTGTTATCTCTTTTGTCGAAAATCAGCCGTTTTTGATTGAACATTAAATGCCTCCAAATGGTATTTAATTAACTTCCCGGGGTGAAGAAACCCTTTTTGAGAACTCAGAGTGAGTAAATTGGGCATTTTCATGCACTTTTAACCATTCCATAAATCTTGTGTTTAGGGCCCCTGGAAGCATGAAAATCACTTTAAACATGCTAATTTTAGCTCTAACACTCATGATCCACCTACAAATGTGAACTGACGTTCAAAAATAAAACATTTGAAAACGGACCATTTTCCACATTTCTGAAGCATGACGTAAAGGGGGGTGTTATCTCTTTTTTCGAAAATCAGCCGTTTTTGCTCGAACATTAAATGCCTCCAAATTGTATTTAATTAACTTCCCGGGGTGAAGAAACCCTTTTTGAGAACTCAGAGTGAGTAAATTGGCCATTTTCATGCACTTTTAACCATTCCATAAATCTTGTGTTTAGGGCCCCTGGAAGCATGAAAATCACTTTAAACATGCTAATTTTAGCTCTAACACTGATGATCCACCTACAAATGTGAACTGACGTTCAAAAATAAAACATTTGAAAACGGACCATTTTCCACATTTCTGAAGCATGACGTAATGGGGGGGTGTTATCTCTTTTGTCAGAAATCAGCTGTTTTTGCTTGAACATTAAATGCCTCCAAATAGTATTTAATTCACTTCCCGAGCCCCTGAAAGCATGAAAATCACTTTAAACATGCTAATTTTAGCTCTAACACTGATGATCCACCTACAAATGTGAACTGACGTTCAAAAATAAAACATTTGAAAACGGACCATTTTCCACATTTCTGAAGCATGACGTAATGGGGGGGTGTTATCTCTTTTGTCGAAAATCATCCGTTTTTGCTCGAACATTAAATGCCTCCAAATGGTATTTAATTAACTTCCCGGGGTGAAGAAACCCTTTTTGCGAACTCAGAGTGAGTAAATTGGCCATTTTCATGCACTTTTAACCATTCCATAAATCTTGTGTTTAGGGCCCCTGGAAGAATGAAAATCACTTTAAACATGCTAATTTTAGCTCTAACACTGATGATCCACCTACAAATGTGAACTGACGTTCAAAAATAAAACATTTGAAAACGGACCGTTTTCCACATTTCTGAAGCATGACGTAATGGGGGGGGTGTTATCTCTTTTGTAAGAAATCAGCTGTTTTTGCTTGAACATTAAATGCCTCCAAATAGTATTTAATTCACTTCCCGAGCCCCTGGAAGCATGAAAATCACTTTAAACATTCTAATTTCAGCTCTAACACTGATGATCCACCTACAAATGTGAACTGACGTTCAAAAATAAAACATTTGAAAACGGACCATTTTCCACATTTCTGAAGCATGACGTAATGGGGGGGTGTTATCTCTTTAGTCGAAAATCAGCTGTTTTTGCTTGAACATTAAATGCCTCTAAATGGTATTTAATTAACTTCCCGGGGTGAAGAAACCCTTTTTGAGAACTCAGAGTGAGTAAATTGGCCATTTTCATGCACTTTTAACCATTCCATAAATCTTGTGTTTAGGGCCCCGGGAAGCATGAAAATCACTTTAAACATGCTAATTTTAGCTCTAACACTGATGATCCACCTACAAATGTGAACTGACGTTCAAAAATAAAACATTTGAAAACGGACCATTTTCCACATTTCTGAAGCATGACGTAATGGGGGGGTGTTATCTCTTTTGTCGAAAATCAGCCGTTTTTGCTCGAACATTAAATGCCACCAAATGGTATTTAATTAACTTCCCGGGGTGAAGAAACCCTTTTTGAGAACTCAGAGTGAGTAAATTGGCCATTTTCATGCACTTTTAACCATTCCATAAATCTTGTGTTTAGGGCCCCTGGAAGCATGAAAATCACTTTAAACATGCTAATTTTAGCTCTAACACTGATGATCCACCTACAAATGTGAACTGACGTTCAAAAATAAAACATTTGAAAACGGACCATTTTCCACATTTCTGAAGCATGACGTAATGGGGGGTTATCTCTTTTGTCAGAAATCAGCTGTTTTTGCTTGAACATTAAATGCCTCCAAATAGTATTTAATTCACTTCCCGAGCCCCTGGAAGCATGAAAATCACTTTAAACATGCTAATTTTAGCTCTAACACTGATGATCCACCTACAAATGTGAACTGACGTTCAAAAATAAAACATTTGAAAACGGACCATTTTCCACATTTCTGAAGCATGACGTAATGGGGGGGGTGTTATCTCTTTTGTCGAAAATCAGCCGTTTTTGCTCGAACATTAAATGCCTCCAAATGGTATTTAATTAACTTCCCGGGGTGAAGAAACCCTTTCTGAGAACTCAGAGTGAGTAAATTGGCCATTTTCATGCACTTTTAACCATTCCATAAATCTTGTGTTTAGGGCCCCTGGAAGCATGAAAATCACTTTAAACATGCTAATTTTAGCTCTGAAACTGATGATCCACCTACAAATGTGAACTGACATTCAAAAATAAAAAATTTGAAAACGGACCATTTTCCACATTTCTGAAGCATGACGTAATGGGGGGGTGTTATCTCTTTTGTCGAAAATCAGCCGTTTTTGCTTGAACATTAAATGCCTCCAAATAGTATTTAACTCACTTCCCGAGCCCCTGGAAACATGAAAATCACTTTAAACATGCTAATTTTAGCTCTAACACTGATGATCCACCTACAAATGTGAACTGACGTTCAAAAATAAAACATTTGAAAACGGACCATTTTCCACATTTCTGAAGCATGACGTAATGGGGGGGTGTTATCTCTTTTGTCGAAAATCAGCCGTTTTTGCTTGAACATTAAATGCCTCCAAATGGTATTTAATTAACTTCCCGGGGTGAAGAAACCCTTTTTGAGAACTCAGAGTGAGTAAATTGGCCATTTTCATGCACTTTTAACCATTCCATAAATCTTGTGTTTAGGGCCCCTGGAAGCATGAAAATCACTTTAAACATGCTAATGTTAGCTCTAACACTGATGATCCACCTACAAATGTGAACTGACGTTCAAAAATAAAACATTTGAAAACGGACCATTTTCTACATTTCTGAAGCATGACGTAATGGGGGGGTGTTATCTCTTTTGTCGAAAATCAGCCGTTTTTGCTTGAACATTAAATGCCTACAAATGGTATTTAATTAACTTCCCGGGGTGAAGAAACTCTTTTTGAGAACTCAGAGTGAGTAAATTGGCCATTTTCATGCACTTTTAACCATTCCATAAATCTTTTGTTTAGGGCCCCTGGAAGCATGAAAATCACTTTAAACATGCTAATTTTAGCTCTAACACTGATGATCCACCTACAAATGTGAACTGACGTTTAAAAATAAAACATTTGAAAACGGACCATTTTCCACATTTCTGAAGCATGACGTAATGGGGGGGTGTTATCTCTTTTGTCAAAAATCAGCCGTTTTTGCTTGAACATTAAATGCCTCCAAATAGTATTTAATTCACTTCCCGAGCCCCTGGAAGCATGAAAATCACTTTAAACATGCTAATTTTAGCTCTAACACTGATGATCTACCTACAAATGTGAACTGACGTTCAAAAATAAAACATTTGAAAACTGACCATTTTCCACATTTCTGAAGCATGACGTAATGGGGGGATGTTATCTCTTTTGTCAAAAATCAGCCGTTTTTGCTTGAACATTAAATGCCTCCAAATGGTATTTAATTATTTTCCCGGGGTGAAGAAACCCTTTTTGAGAACTCAGAGTGAGTAAATTGGGCATTTTCATGCACTTTTAACCATTCCATTAAGCTTGTGTTTAGGGCCCCTGGAAGCATGAAAATCACTTTAAACATGCTAATTTTAGCTCTAACACTGATGATCCACCTACAAATGTGAACTGACGTTCAAAAATAAAACATTTGAAAACGGACCATTTTCCACATTTCTGAAGCATGACGTAATGGGGGGGTGTTATCTCTTTTGTCGAAAATCAGCCGTTTTTGCTCGAACATTAAATGCCTCCAAATGGTATTTAATTAACTTCCCGAGGTGAAGAAACCCTTTTTGAGAACTCAGAGTGAGTAAATTGGCCATTTTCATGCACTTTTAACCATTCCATAAATCTTGTGTTTAGGGCCCCTGGAAGCATGAAAATCACTTTAAACATGCTTATTTTAGCTCTAACACTGATGATCCACCTACAAATGTGAACTGACGTTCAAAAATAAAACATTTGAAAACAGACCATTTTCCACATTTCTGAAGCATGATGTAATGGGGGGTGTTATCTCTTTTGTCAGAAATCAGCTGTTTTTGCTTGAACATTAAATGCCTCCAAATAGTATTTAATTCACTTCCCGAGCCCCTGGAAGCATGAAAATCACTTTAAACATGCTAATTTCAGCTCTAACACTGATGATCCACCTACAAATGTGAACTGACGTTCAAAAATAAAACATTTGAAAACTGACCATTTTCCACATTTCTGAAGCATGACGTAATGGGGGGATGTTATCTCTTTTGTCGAAAATCAGCTGTTTTTGCTTGAACATTAAATGCCTCTAAATGGTATTTAATTAACTTCCCGGAGTGAAGAAACCCTTTTTGAGAACTCAGAGTGAGTAAATTGGCCATTTTCATGCACTTTTAACCATTCCATAAATCTTGTGTTTAGGGCCCCTGGAAGCATGAAAATCACTTTAAACATCCTAATTTTAGCTCTAACACTGATGATCCACCTACAAATGTGAACTGACGTTCAAAAATAAAACATTTGAAAACGGACCATTTTCCACATTTCTGAAGCATGACGTAATGGGGGGGTGTTATCTCTTTTGTCGAAAATCAGCCGTTTTTGCTCGAACATTAAATGCCTCCAAATGGTATTTAATTAACTTCCCGGGGTGAAGAAACCCTTTTTGAGAACTCAGAGTGAGTAAATTGGCCATTTTCATGCACTTTTAACCATTCCATAAATCTTGTGTTTAGGGCCCCTGGAAGCATGAAAATCACTTTAAACATGCTAATTTTAGCTCTAACACTGATGATCCACCTACAAATGTGAACTGACGTTCAAAAATAAAACATTTGAAAACGGACCATTTTCCACATTTCTGAAGCATGACGTATTGGGGGGGTGTTATCTCTTTTGTCGAAAATCAGCCGTTTTTGATTGAACATTAAATGCCTCCAAATGGTATTTAATTAACTTCCCGGGGTGAAGAAACCCTTTTTGAGAACTCAGAGTGAGTAAATTGGGCATTTTCATGCACTTTTAACCATTCCATAAATCTTGTGTTTAGGGCCCCTGGAAGCATGAAAATCACTTTAAACATGCTAATTTTAGCTCTAACACTCATGATCCACCTACAAATGTGAACTGACGTTCAAAAATAAAACATTTGAAAACGGACCATTTTCCACATTTCTGAAGCATGACGTAAAGGGGGGTGTTATCTCTTTTGTCGAAAATCAGCCGTTTTTGCTCGAACATTAAATGCCTCCAAATTGTATTTAATTAACTTCCCGGGGTGAAGAAACCCTTTTTGAGAACTCAGAGTGAGTAAATTGGCCATTTTCATGCACTTTTAACCATTCCATAAATCTTGTGTTTAGGGCCCCTGGAAGCATGAAAATCACTTTAAACATGCTAATTTTAGCTCTAACACTGATGATCTACCTACAAATGTGAACTGACGTTCAAAAATAAAACATTTGAAAACGGACCATTTTTCACATTTCTGAAGCATGACGTAATGGGGGGATGTTATCTCTTTTGTCAAAAATCAGCCGTTTTTGCTTGAACATTAAATGCCTCCAAATGGTATTTAATTATTTTCCCGGGGTGAAGAAACCCTTTTTGAGAACTCAGAGTGAGTAAATTGGGCATTTTCATGCACTTTTAACCATTCCATTAACCTTGTGTTTAGGGCCCCTGGAAGCATGAAAATCACTTTAAACATGCTAATTTTAGCTCTAACACTGATGATCCACCTACAAATGTGAACTGACGTTCAAAAATAAAACATTTGAAAACGGACCATTTTCCACATTTCTGAAGCATGACGTAATGGGGGGGTGTTATCTCTTTTGTCAGAAATCAGCTGTTTTTGCTTGAACATTAAATGCCTCCAAATAGTATTTAATTCACTTCCCGAGCCCCTGGAAGCATGAAAATCACTTTAAACATGCTAATTTCAGCTCTAACACTGATGATCCACCTACAAATGTGAACTGACGTTCAAAAATAAAACATTTGAAAACGGACCATTTTCCACATTTCTGAAGCATGACGTAATGGGGGGGTGTTATCTCTTTTGTCGAAAATCAGCCGTTTTTGCTCGAACATTAAATGCCTCCAAATGGTATTTAATTAACTTCCCGGGGTGAAGAAACCCTTTTTGAGAACTCAGAGTGAGTAAATTGGCCATTTTCATGCACTTTTAACCATTCCATAAATCTTGTGTTTAGGGCCCCTGGAAGCATGAAAATCACTTTAAACATGCTAATTTTAGCTCTAACACTGATGATCCACCTACAAATGTGAACTGACGTTCAAAAATAAAACATTTGAAAACGGACACTTTTCCACATTTCTGAAGCATGACGTAATGGGGGGGTGTTATCTCTTTTGTCGAAAATCAGCCGTTTTTGATTGAACATTAAATGCCTCCAAATGGTATTTAATTAACTTCCCGGGGTGAAGAAACCCTTTTTGAGAACTCAGAGTGAGTAAATTGGGCATTTTCATGCACTTTTAACCATTCCATAAATCTTGTGTTTAGGGCCCCTGGAAGCATGAAAATCACTTTAAACATGCTAATTTTAGCTCTAACACTGATGATCCACCTACAAATGTGAACTGACGTTCAAAAATAAAACATTTGAAAACGGACCATTTTCCACATTTCTGAAGCATGACGTAATGGGGGGGTGTTATCTCTTTTGTCGAAAATCAGCCGTTTTTGCTCGAACATTAAATGCCTCCAAATGGTATTTAATTAACTTCCCGGGGTGAAGAAACCCTTTTTGAGAACTCAGAGTGAGTAAATTGGCCATTTTCATGCACTTTTAACCATTCCATAAATCTTGTGTTTAGGGCCCCTGGAAGCATGAAAATCACTTTAAACATGCTAATTTTAGCTCTAACACTGATGATCCACCTACAAATGTGAACTGACGTTCAAAAATAAAACATTTGAAAACGGACACTTTTCCACATTTCTGAAGCATGACGTAATGGGGGGGTGTTATCTCTTTTGTCGAAAATCAGCCGTTTTTGATTGAACATTAAATGCCTCCAAATGGTATTTAATTAACTTCCCGGGGTGAAGAAACCCTTTTTGAGAACTCAGAGTGAGTAAATTGGGCATTTTCATGCACTTTTAACCATTCCATAAATCTTGTGTTTAGGGCCCCTGGAAGCATGAAAATCACTTTAAACATGCTAATTTTAGCTCTAACACTCATGATCCACCTACAAATGTGAACTGACGTTCAAAAATAAAACATTTGAAAACGGACCATTTTCCACATTTCTGAAGCATGACGTAAAGGGGGGTGTTATCTCTTTTTTCGAAAATCAGCCGTTTTTGCTCGAACATTAAATGCCTCCAAATTGTATTTAATTAACTTCCCGGGGTGAAGAAACCCTTTTTGAGAACTCAGAGTGAGTAAATTGGCCATTTTCATGCACTTTTAACCATTCCATAAATCTTGTGTTTAGGGCCCCTGGAAGCATGAAAATCACTTTAAACATGCTAATTTTAGCTCTAACACTGATGATCCACCTACAAATGTGAACTGACGTTCAAAAATAAAACATTTGAAAACGGACCATTTTCCACATTTCTGAAGCATGACGTAATGGGGGGGTGTTATCTCTTTTGTCAGAAATCAGCTGTTTTTGCTTGAACATTAAATGCCTCCAAATAGTATTTAATTCACTTCCCGAGCCCCTGAAAGCATGAAAATCACTTTAAACATGCTAATTTTAGCTCTAACACTGATGATCCACCTACAAATGTGAACTGACGTTCAAAAATAAAACATTTGAAAACGGACCATTTTCCACATTTCTGAAGCATGACGTAATGGGGGGGTGTTATCTCTTTTGTCGAAAATCATCCGTTTTTGCTCGAACATTAAATGCCTCCAAATGGTATTTAATTAACTTCCCGGGGTGAAGAAACCCTTTTTGCGAACTCAGAGTGAGTAAATTGGCCATTTTCATGCACTTTTAACCATTCCATAAATCTTGTGTTTAGGGCCCCTGGAAGAATGAAAATCACTTTAAACATGCTAATTTTAGCTCTAACACTGATGATCCACCTACAAATGTGAACTGACGTTCAAAAATAAAACATTTGAAAACGGACCGTTTTCCACATTTCTGAAGCATGACGTAATGGGGGGGGTGTTATCTCTTTTGTAAGAAATCAGCTGTTTTTGCTTGAACATTAAATGCCTCCAAATAGTATTTAATTCACTTCCCGAGCCCCTGGAAGCATGAAAATCACTTTAAACATTCTAATTTCAGCTCTAACACTGATGATCCACCTACAAATGTGAACTGACGTTCAAAAATAAAACATTTGAAAACGGACCATTTTCCACATTTCTGAAGCATGACGTAATGGGGGGGTGTTATCTCTTTAGTCGAAAATCAGCTGTTTTTGCTTGAACATTAAATGCCTCTAAATGGTATTTAATTAACTTCCCGGGGTGAAGAAACCCTTTTTGAGAACTCAGAGTGAGTAAATTGGCCATTTTCATGCACTTTTAACCATTCCATAAATCTTGTGTTTAGGGCCCCGGGAAGCATGAAAATCACTTTAAACATGCTAATTTTAGCTCTAACACTGATGATCCACCTACAAATGTGAACTGACGTTCAAAAATAAAACATTTGAAAACGGACCATTTTCCACATTTCTGAAGCATGACGTAATGGGGGGGTGTTATCTCTTTTGTCGAAAATCAGCCGTTTTTGCTCGAACATTAAATGCCACCAAATGGTATTTAATTAACTTCCCGGGGTGAAGAAACCCTTTTTGAGAACTCAGAGTGAGTAAATTGGCCATTTTCATGCACTTTTAACCATTCCATAAATCTTGTGTTTAGGGCCCCTGGAAGCATGAAAATCACTTTAAACATGCTAATTTTAGCTCTAACACTGATGATCCACCTACAAATGTGAACTGACGTTCAAAAATAAAACATTTGAAAACGGACCATTTTCCACATTTCTGAAGCATGACGTAATGGGGGGTTATCTCTTTTGTCAGAAATCAGCTGTTTTTGCTTGAACATTAAATGCCTCCAAATAGTATTTAATTCACTTCCCGAGCCCCTGGAAGCATGAAAATCACTTTAAACATGCTAATTTTAGCTCTAACACTGATGATCCACCTACAAATGTGAACTGACGTTCAAAAATAAAACATTTGAAAACGGACCATTTTCCACATTTCTGAAGCATGACGTAATGGGGGGGGTGTTATCTCTTTTGTCGAAAATCAGCCGTTTTTGCTCGAACATTAAATGCCTCCAAATGGTATTTAATTAACTTCCCGGGGTGAAGAAACCCTTTCTGAGAACTCAGAGTGAGTAAATTGGCCATTTTCATGCACTTTTAACCATTCCATAAATCTTGTGTTTAGGGCCCCTGGAAGCATGAAAATCACTTTAAACATGCTAATTTTAGCTCTGAAACTGATGATCCACCTACAAATGTGAACTGACATTCAAAAATAAAAAATTTGAAAACGGACCATTTTCCACATTTCTGAAGCATGACGTAATGGGGGGGTGTTATCTCTTTTGTCGAAAATCAGCCGTTTTTGCTTGAACATTAAATGCCTCCAAATAGTATTTAACTCACTTCCCGAGCCCCTGGAAACATGAAAATCACTTTAAACATGCTAATTTTAGCTCTAACACTGATGATCCACCTACAAATGTGAACTGACGTTCAAAAATAAAACATTTGAAAACGGACCATTTTCCACATTTCTGAAGCATGACGTAATGGGGGGGTGTTATCTCTTTTGTCGAAAATCAGCCGTTTTTGCTTGAACATTAAATGCCTCCAAATGGTATTTAATTAACTTCCCGGGGTGAAGAAACCCTTTTTGAGAACTCAGAGTGAGTAAATTGGCCATTTTCATGCACTTTTAACCATTCCATAAATCTTGTGTTTAGGGCCCCTGGAAGCATGAAAATCACTTTAAACATGCTAATGTTAGCTCTAACACTGATGATCCACCTACAAATGTGAACTGACGTTCAAAAATAAAACATTTGAAAACGGACCATTTTCTACATTTCTGAAGCATGACGTAATGGGGGGGTGTTATCTCTTTTGTCGAAAATCAGCCGTTTTTGCTTGAACATTAAATGCCTACAAATGGTATTTAATTAACTTCCCGGGGTGAAGAAACTCTTTTTGAGAACTCAGAGTGAGTAAATTGGCCATTTTCATGCACTTTTAACCATTCCATAAATCTTTTGTTTAGGGCCCCTGGAAGCATGAAAATCACTTTAAACATGCTAATTTTAGCTCTAACACTGATGATCCACCTACAAATGTGAACTGACGTTTAAAAATAAAACATTTGAAAACGGACCATTTTCCACATTTCTGAAGCATGACGTAATGGGGGGGTGTTATCTCTTTTGTCAAAAATCAGCCGTTTTTGCTTGAACATTAAATGCCTCCAAATAGTATTTAATTCACTTCCCGAGCCCCTGGAAGCATGAAAATCACTTTAAACATGCTAATTTTAGCTCTAACACTGATGATCTACCTACAAATGTGAACTGACGTTCAAAAATAAAACATTTGAAAACTGACCATTTTCCACATTTCTGAAGCATGACGTAATGGGGGGATGTTATCTCTTTTGTCAAAAATCAGCCGTTTTTGCTTGAACATTAAATGCCTCCAAATGGTATTTAATTATTTTCCCGGGGTGAAGAAACCCTTTTTGAGAACTCAGAGTGAGTAAATTGGGCATTTTCATGCACTTTTAACCATTCCATTAAGCTTGTGTTTAGGGCCCCTGGAAGCATGAAAATCACTTTAAACATGCTAATTTTAGCTCTAACACTGATGATCCACCTACAAATGTGAACTGACGTTCAAAAATAAAACATTTGAAAACGGACCATTTTCCACATTTCTGAAGCATGACGTAATGGGGGGGTGTTATCTCTTTTGTCGAAAATCAGCCGTTTTTGCTCGAACATTAAATGCCTCCAAATGGTATTTAATTAACTTCCCGAGGTGAAGAAACCCTTTTTGAGAACTCAGAGTGAGTAAATTGGCCATTTTCATGCACTTTTAACCATTCCATAAATCTTGTGTTTAGGGCCCCTGGAAGCATGAAAATCACTTTAAACATGCTTATTTTAGCTCTAACACTGATGATCCACCTACAAATGTGAACTGACGTTCAAAAATAAAACATTTGAAAACAGACCATTTTCCACATTTCTGAAGCATGATGTAATGGGGGGTGTTATCTCTTTTGTCAGAAATCAGCTGTTTTTGCTTGAACATTAAATGCCTCCAAATAGTATTTAATTCACTTCCCGAGCCCCTGGAAGCATGAAAATCACTTTAAACATGCTAATTTCAGCTCTAACACTGATGATCCACCTACAAATGTGAACTGACGTTCAAAAATAAAACATTTGAAAACTGACCATTTTCCACATTTCTGAAGCATGACGTAATGGGGGGATGTTATCTCTTTTGTCGAAAATCAGCTGTTTTTGCTTGAACATTAAATGCCTCTAAATGGTATTTAATTAACTTCCCGGAGTGAAGAAACCCTTTTTGAGAACTCAGAGTGAGTAAATTGGCCATTTTCATGCACTTTTAACCATTCCATAAATCTTGTGTTTAGGGCCCCTGGAAGCATGAAAATCACTTTAAACATCCTAATTTTAGCTCTAACACTGATGATCCACCTACAAATGTGAACTGACGTTCAAAAATAAAACATTTGAAAACGGACCATTTTCCACATTTCTGAAGCATGACGTAATGGGGGGGTGTTATCTCTTTTGTCGAAAATCAGCCGTTTTTGCTCGAACATTAAATGCCTCCAAATGGTATTTAATTAACTTCCCGGGGTGAAGAAACCCTTTTTGAGAACTCAGAGTGAGTAAATTGGCCATTTTCATGCACTTTTAACCATTCCATAAATCTTGTGTTTAGGGCCCCTGGAAGCATGAAAATCACTTTAAACATGCTAATTTTAGCTCTAACACTGATGATCCACCTACAAATGTGAACTGACGTTCAAAAATAAAACATTTGAAAACGGACCATTTTCCACATTTCTGAAGCATGACGTATTGGGGGGGTGTTATCTCTTTTGTCGAAAATCAGCCGTTTTTGATTGAACATTAAATGCCTCCAAATGGTATTTAATTAACTTCCCGGGGTGAAGAAACCCTTTTTGAGAACTCAGAGTGAGTAAATTGGGCATTTTCATGCACTTTTAACCATTCCATAAATCTTGTGTTTAGGGCCCCTGGAAGCATGAAAATCACTTTAAACATGCTAATTTTAGCTCTAACACTCATGATCCACCTACAAATGTGAACTGACGTTCAAAAATAAAACATTTGAAAACGGACCATTTTCCACATTTCTGAAGCATGACGTAAAGGGGGGTGTTATCTCTTTTGTCGAAAATCAGCCGTTTTTGCTCGAACATTAAATGCCTCCAAATTGTATTTAATTAACTTCCCGGGGTGAAGAAACCCTTTTTGAGAACTCAGAGTGAGTAAATTGGCCATTTTCATGCACTTTTAACCATTCCATAAATCTTGTGTTTAGGGCCCCTGGAAGCATGAAAATCACTTTAAACATGCTAATTTTAGCTCTAACACTGATGATCTACCTACAAATGTGAACTGACGTTCAAAAATAAAACATTTGAAAACGGACCATTTTTCACATTTCTGAAGCATGACGTAATGGGGGGATGTTATCTCTTTTGTCAAAAATCAGCCGTTTTTGCTTGAACATTAAATGCCTCCAAATGGTATTTAATTATTTTCCCGGGGTGAAGAAACCCTTTTTGAGAACTCAGAGTGAGTAAATTGGGCATTTTCATGCACTTTTAACCATTCCATTAACCTTGTGTTTAGGGCCCCTGGAAGCATGAAAATCACTTTAAACATGCTAATTTTAGCTCTAACACTGATGATCCACCTACAAATGTGAACTGACGTTCAAAAATAAAACATTTGAAAACGGACCATTTTCCACATTTCTGAAGCATGACGTAATGGGGGGGTGTTATCTCTTTTGTCAGAAATCAGCTGTTTTTGCTTGAACATTAAATGCCTCCAAATAGTATTTAATTCACTTCCCGAGCCCCTGGAAGCATGAAAATCACTTTAAACATGCTAATTTCAGCTCTAACACTGATGATCCACCTACAAATGTGAACTGACGTTCAAAAATAAAACATTTGAAAAAGGACCATTTTCCACATTTCTGAAGCATGACGTAATGGGGGGATGTTATCTCTTTTGTCGAAAATCAGCTGTTTTTGCTTGAACATTAAATGCCTCTAAATGGTATTTAATTAACTTCCCGGAGTGAAGAAACCCTTTTTGAGAACTCAGAGTGAGTAAATTGGCCATTTTCATGCACTTTTAACCATTCCATAAATCTTGTGTTTAGGGCCCCTGGAAGCATGAAAATCACTTTAAACATCCTAATTTTAGCTCTAACACTGATGATCCACCTACAAATGTGAACTGACGTTCAAAAATAAAACATTTGAAAACGGACCATTTTCCACATTTCTGAAGCATGACGTAATGGGGGGGTGTTATCTCTTTTGTCGAAAATCAGCCGTTTTTGCTCGAACATTAAATGCCTCCAAATGGTATTTAATTAACTTCCCGGGGTGAAGAAACCCTTTTTGAGAACTCAGAGTGAGTAAATTGGCCATTTTCATGCACTTTTAACCATTCCATAAATCTTGTGTTTAGGGCCCCTGGAAGCATGAAAATCACTTTAAACATGCTAATTTTAGCTCTAACACTGATGATCCACCTACAAATGTGAACTGACGTTCAAAAATAAAACATTTGAAAACGGACCATTTTCCACATTTCTGAAGCATGACGTAATGGGGGGGTGTTATCTCTTTTGTCGAAAATCAGCCGTTTTTGATTGAACATTAAATGCCTCCAAATGGTATTTAATTAACTTCCCGGGGTGAAGAAACCCTTTTTGAGAACTCAGAGTGAGTAAATTGGGCATTTTCATGCACTTTTAACCATTCCATAAATCTTGTGTTTAGGGCCCCTGGAAGCATGAAAATCACTTTAAACATGCTAATTTTAGCTCTAACACTCATGATCCACCTACAAATGTGAACTGACGTTCAAAAATAAAACATTTGAAAACGGACCATTTTCCACATTTCTGAAGCATGACGTAAAGGGGGGTGTTATCTCTTTTTTCGAAAATCAGCCGTTTTTGCTCGAACATTAAATGCCTCCAAATTGTATTTAATTAACTTCCCGGGGTGAAGAAACCCTTTTTGAGAACTCAGAGTGAGTAAATTGGCCATTTTCATGCACTTTTAACCATTCCATAAATCTTGTGTTTAGGGCCCCTGGAAGCATGAAAATCACTTTAAACATGCTAATTTTAGCTCTAACACTGATGATCCACCTACAAATGTGAACTGACGTTCAAAAATAAAACATTTGAAAACGGACCATTTTCCACATTTCTGAAGCATGACGTAATGGGGGGGTGTTATCTCTTTTGTCAGAAATCAGCTGTTTTTGCTTGAACATTAAATGCCTCCAAACAGTATTTAATTCACTTCCCGAGCCCCTGAAAGCATGAAAATCACTTTAAACATGCTAATTTTAGCTCTAACACTGATGATCCACCTACAAATGTGAACTGACGTCCAAAAATAAAACATTTGAAAACGGACCATTTTCCACATTTCTGAAGCATGATGTAATGGGGGGGTGTTATCTCTTTTGTCGAAAATCATCCGTTTTTGCTCGAACATTAAATGCCTCCAAATGGTATTTAATTAACTTCCCGGGGTGAAGAAACCCTTTTTGCGAACTCAGAGTGAGTAAATTGGCCATTTTCATGCACTTTTAACCATTCCATAAATCTTGTGTTTAGGGCCCCTGGAAGCATGAAAATCACTTTAAACATGCTAATTTTAGCTCTAACACTGATGATCCACCTACAAATGTGAACTGACGTTCAAAAATAAAACATTTGAAAACGGACCGTTCTCCACATTTCTGAAGCATGACGTAATGGGGGGGTGTTATCTCTTTTGTAAGAAATCAGCTGTTTTTGCTTGAACATTAAATGTCTCCAAATAGTATTTAATTCACTTCCCGAGCCCCTGGAAGCATGAAAATCACTTTAAACATGCTAATTTCAGCTCTAACACTGATGATCCACCTACAAATGTGAACTGAAGTTCAAAAATAAAACATTTGAAAACGGACCATTTTCCACATTTCTGAAGCATGACGTAATGGGGGGGTGTTATCTCTTTAGTCGAAAATCTGCTGTTTTTGCTTGAACATTAAATGCCTCTAAATGGTATTTAATTAACTTCTCGGGGTGAAGAAACCCTTTTTGAGAACTCAGAGTGAGTAAATTGGCCATTTTCATGCACTTTTAACCATTCCATAAATCTTGTGTTTAGGGCCCCTGGAAGCATGAAAATCACTTTAAACATGCTAATTTTAGCTCTAACACTGATGATCCACCTACAAATGTGAACTGACGTTCAAAAATAAAACATTTGAAAACGGACCGTTTTCCACATTTCTGAAGCATGACGTAATGGGGGGGTGTTATCTCTTTTGTAAGAAATCAGCTGTTTTTGCTTGAACATTAAATGCCTCCAAATAGTATTTAATTCACTTCCCGAGCCCCTGGAAGCATGAAAATCACTTTAAACATGCTAATTTCAGCTCTAACACTGATGATCCACCTACAAATGTGAACTGACGTTCAAAAATAAAACATTTGAAAACGGACCATTTTCCACATTTCTGAAGCATGACGTAATGGGGGGGTGTTATCTCTTTAGTCGAAAATCTGCTGTTTTTGCTTGAACATTAAATGCCTCTAAATGGTATTTAATTAACTTCCCGGGGTGAAGAAACCCTTTTTGAGAACTCAGAGTGAGTAAATTGGCCATTTTCATGCACTTTTAACCATTCCATAAATCTTGTGTTTAGGGCCCCTGGAAGCATGAAAATCACTTTAAACATGCTAATTTTAGCTCTAACACTGATGATCCACCTACAAATGTGAACTGACGTTCAAAAATAAAACATTTGAAAACGGACCATTTTCCACATTTCTGAAGCATGACGTAATGGGGGGGTGTTATCTCTTTTGTCGAAAATCAGCCGTTTTTGCTTGAACATTAAATGCCTCCAAATGGTATTTAATTAACTTCCCGGGGTGAAGAAACCCTTTTTGAGAACTCAGAGTGAGTAAATTGGCCATTTTCATGCACTTTTAACCATTCCATAAATCTTGTGTTTAGGGCCCCTGGAAGCATGAAAATCACTTTAAACATGCCAATTTTAGCTCTAACACTGATGATCCACCTACAAATGTGAACTGACGTTCAAAAATAAAACATTTGAAAACGGACCATTTTCCACATTTCTGAAGCATGACGTAATGGGGGGGTGTTATCTCTTTTGTCGAAAATCAGCCGTTTTTGCTTGAATATTAAATGCCTCCAAATGGTATTTAATTAACTTCCCGGGGTAAAGAAACCCTTTTTGAGAACTCAGAGTGAGTAAATTGGCCATTTTCATGCACTTTTAACCATTCCATAAATCTTGTGTTTAGGGCCCCTGGAAGCATGAAAATCACTTTAAACATGCTAATGTTAGCTCTAACACTGATGATCCACCTACAAATGTGAACTGACGTTCAAAAATAAAACATTTGAAAACGGACCATTTTCCACATTTCTGAAGCATGACGTAATGGGGGGGTGTTATCTCTTTTGTCGAAAATCAGCCGTTTTTGCTTGAACATTAAATGCCTACAAATGGTATTTAATTAACTTCCCGGGGTGAAGAAACCCTTTTTGAGAACTCAGAGTGAGTAACTTGGCCATTTTCATGCACTTTTAACCATTCCATAAATCTTGTGTTTAGGGCCCCTGGAAGCATGAAAATCACTTTAAACACACTAATTTTAGCTCTAACACTGATGATCCACCTACAAATGTGAACTGACGTTCAAAAATAAAACATTTGAAAACGGACCATTTTCCACATTTCTGAAGCATGACGTAATGGGGGGGTGTTATTTCTTTTGTCGAAAATCAGCCGTTTTTGCTGGAACATTAAATGCCTCCAAATAGTATTTAATTCACTTCCCGAGCCCCTGGAAGCATGAAAATCACTTTAAACATGCAAATTTTAGCTCTAACACTGATGATCTACCTACAAATGTGAACTGACGTTCAAAAATAAAACATTTGAAAACGGACCATTTTCCACATTTCTGAAGCATGACGTAATGGGGGGGTGTTATCTCTTTTGTCGAAAATCAGCCGTTTTTGCTTGAACATTAAATGCCTCCAAATGGTATTTAATTATTTTCCCGGGGTGAAGAAACCCTTTTTGAGAACTCAGAGTGAGTAAATTGGCCATTTTCATGCACTTTTAACCATTCCATAAATCTTGTGTTTAGGGCCCCTGGAAGCATGAAAATCACTTTAAACATGCTTATTTTAGCTCTAACACTGATGATCCACCTACAAATGTGAACTGACGTTCAAAAATAAAACATTTGAATACAGACCATTTCCACATTTCTGAAGCATGACGTAATGGGGGGGTGTTATCTCTTTTGTCAGAAATCAGCTGTTTTTGCTTGAACATTAAATGCCTCCAAATAGTATTTAATTCACTTCCCGAGCCCCTGGAAGCATGAAAATCACTTTAAACATGCTAATTTTAGCTCTAACACTGATGATCCACCTACAAATGTGAACTGACGTTCAAAAATAAAACATTTGAAAACGGACCATTTTCCACATTTCTGAAGCATGACGTAATGGGGGGGTGTTATCTCTTTTGTCAGAAATCAGCTGTTTTTGATTGAACATTAAATGCCTCCAAATTGTATTTAATTCACTTCCCGAGCCCCTGGAAGCATGAAAATCACTTTAAACGTGCTAATTTTATCTCTAACACTGATGATCCACCTACAAATGTGAACTGACGTTCAAAAAAAAAACATTTGAAAACGGACCATTTTCCACATTTCTGAAGCATGACGTAATGGGGGGGTGTTATCTCTTTTGTCGAAAATCAGCAGTTTTTGCTCGAACATTAAATGCCTCCAAATGGTATTTAATTAACTTCCCGGGGTTAAGAAACCCTTTTTGAGAACTCAGAGTGAGTAAATTGGCCATTTTCATGCACTTTTAACCATTCCATAAATCTTGTGTTTAGGGCCCCTGGAAGCATGAAAATCACTTTAAACATGCTAATTTTAGCTCTAACACTGATGATCCACCTACAAATGTGAACTGACGTTCAAAAATAAAACATTTGAAAACGGACCATTTTCCACATTTCTGGAGCATGACGTAATGGGGGGGGTGTTATCTCTTTTGTCGAAAATCAGCCGTTTTTGCTTGAACATTAAATGCCTACAAATGGTATTTAATTAACTTCCCGGGGTGAAGAAACCCTTTTTGAGAACTCAGCGTGAGTAAATTGGCCATTTTCATGCACTTTTAACCATTCCATAAATCTTGTGTTTAGGGCCCCTGGAAGCATGAAAATCACTTTAAACATGCTAATTTTAGCTCTAACACTGATGATCCACCTACAAATGTGAACTGACGTTCAAAAATAAAACATTTGAAAACGGACCATTTTCCACATTTCTGAAGCATGACGTAATGGGGGGGTGTTATCTCTTTTGTCGAAAATCAGCCGTTTTTGCTTGAACATTAAATGCCTCCAAATGGTATTTAATTAACTTCCCGGGGTGAAGAAACCCTTTTTGAGAACTCAGAGTGAGTAAATTGGCCATTTTCATGCACTTTTAACCATTCCATAAATCTTGTGTTTAGGGCCCCTGGAAGCATGAAAATCAATTTAAACATGCTAATGTTAGCTCTAACACTGATGATCTACCTACAAATGTGAACTGACGTTCAAAAATAAAACATTTGAAAACGGACCATTTTCTACATTTCTGAAGCATGACGTAATGGGGGGGTGTTATCTCTTTTGTCGAAAATCAGCAGTTTTTGCTCGAACATTAAATGCCTCCAAATGGTATTTAATTAACTTCCCGGGGTTAAGAAACCCTTTTTGAGAACTCAGAGTGAGTAAATTGGCCATTTTCATGCACTTTTAACCATTCCATAAATCTTGTGTTTAGGGCCCCTGGAAGCATGAAAATCACTTTAAACATGCTAATTTTAGCTCTAACACTGATGATCCACCTACAAATGTGAACTGACGTTCAAAAATAAAACATTTGAAAACGGACCATTTTCCACATTTCTGAAGCATGACGTAATGGGGGGGTGTTATCTCTTTTGTCAGAAATCAGCTGTTTTTGATTGAACATTAAATGCCTCCAAATTGTATTTAATTCACTTCCCGAGCCCCTGGAAGCATGAAAATCACTTTAAACGTGCTAATTTTATCTCTAACACTGATGATCCACCTACAAATGTGAACTGACGTTCAAAAATAAAACATTTGAAAACGGACCATTTTCCACATTTCTGAAGCATGACGTAATGGGGGGGTGTTATCTCTTTAGTCGAAAATCTGCTGTTTTTGCTTGAACATTAAATGCCTCTAAATGGTATTTAATTAACTTCCCGGGGTGAAGAAACCCTTTTTGAGAACTCAGAGTGAGTAAATTGGCCATTTTCATGCACTTTTAACCATTCCATAAATCTTGTGTTTAGGGCCCCTGGAAGCATGAAAATCACTTTAAACATGCTAATTTTAGCTCTAACACTGATGATCCACCTACAAATGTGAACTGACGTTCAAAAATAAAACATTTGAAAACGGACCATTTTCCACATTTCTGAAGCATGACGTAATGGGGGGGTGTTATCTCTTTTGTCGAAAATCAGCCGTTTTTGCTTGAATATTAAATGCCTCCAAATGGTATTTAATTAACTTCCCGGGGTAAAGAAACCCTTTTTGAGAACTCAGAGTGAGTAAATTGGCCATTTTCATGCACTTTTAACCATTCCATAAATCTTGTGTTTAGGGCCCCTGGAAGCATGAAAATCACTTTAAACATGCTAATGTTAGCTCTAACACTGATGATCCAACTACAAATGTGAACTGACGTTCAAAAATAAAACATTTGAAAACGGACCATTTTCCACATTTCTGAAGCATGACGTAATGGGGGGGGTGTTATCTCTTTTGTCGAAAATCAGCCGTTTTTGCTTGAACATTAAATGCCTACAAATGGTATTTAATTAACTTCCCGGGGTGAAGAAACCCTTTTTGAGAACTCAGAGTGAGTAACTTGGCCATTTTCATGCACTTTTAACCATTCCATAAATCTTGTGTTTAGGGCCCCTGGAAGCATGAAAATCACTTTAAACATGCTAATTTTAGCTCTAACACTGATGATCCACCTACAAATGTGAACTGACGTTCAAAAATAAAACATTTGAAAACGGACCATTTTCCACATTTCTGAAGCATGACGTAATGGGGGGGGGTGTTATTTCTTTTGTCGAAAATCAGCCGTTTTTGCTTGAACATTAAATGCCTCCAAATAGTATTTAATTCACTTCCCGAGCCCCTGGAAGCATGAAAATCACTTTAAACATGCTAATTTTAGCTCTAACACTGATGATCCACCTACAAATGTGAACTGACGTTCAAAAATAAAACATTTGAAAACGGACCATTTTCCACATTTCTGAAGCATGACGTAATGGGGGGGTGTTATCTCTTTTGTCAGAAATCAGCTGTTTTTGATTGAACATTAAATGCCTCCAAATTGTATTTAATTCACTTCCCGAGCCCCTGGAAGCATGAAAATCACTTTAAACGTGCTAATTTTATCTCTAACACTGATGATCCACCTACAAATGTGAACTGACGTTCAAAAAAAAAACATTTGAAAATGGACCATTTTCCACATTTCTGAAGCATGAGGTAATGGGGGGGTGTTATCTCTTTTGTCGAAAATCAGCAGTTTTTGCTCGAACATTAAATGCCTCCAAATGGTATTTAATTAACTTCCCGGGGTTAAGAAACCCTTTTTGAGAACTCAGAGTGAGTAAATTGGCCATTTTCATGCACTTTTAACCATTCCATAAATCTTGTGTTTAGGGCCCCTGGAAGCATGAAAATCACTTTAAACATGCTAATTTTAGCTCTAACACTGATGATCCACCTACAAATGTGAACTGACGTTCAAAAATAAAACATTTGAAAACGGACCATTTTCCACATTTCTGAAGCATGACGTAATGGGGGGGTGTTATCTCTTTTGTCGAAAATCAGCCGTTTTTGCTTGAAGATTAAATGCCTACAAATGGTATTTAATTAACTTCCCGTGGTGAAGAAACCCTTTTTGAGAACTCAGCGTGAGTAAATTGGCCATTTTCATGCACTTTTAACCATTCCATAAATCTTGTGTTTAGGGCCCCTGGAAGCATGAAAATCACTTTAAACATGCTTATTTTAGCTCTAACACTGATGATCCACCTACAAATGTGAACTGACGTTCAAAAATAAAACATTTGAAAACGGACCATTTTCCACATTTCTGAAGCATGACGTAATGGGGGGGTGTTATCTCTTTTGTCAGAAATCAGCTGTTTTTGCTTGAACATTAAATGCCTCCAAATAGTATTTAATTCACTTCCCGAGCCCCTGGAAGCATGAAAATCACTTTAAACATGCTAATTTTAGCTCTAACACTGATGATCCACCTACAAATGTGAACAGACGTTCAAAAATAAAACATTTGAAAACGGACCATTTTCCACATTTCTGAAGCATGACGTAATGGGGGGGTGTTAACTCTTTTGTCGAAAATCATCCGTTTTTGCTCGAACATTGAATGCCTCCAAATGGTATTAAATTAACTTCCCGGGGTGAAGAAACCCTTTTTGCGAACTCAGAGTGAGTAAATTGGCCATTTTCATGCACTTTTAACCATTCCATAAATCTTGTGTTTAGGGCCCCTGGAAGCATGAAAATCACTTTAAACATGCTAATTTTAGCTCTAACACTGATGATCCACCTACAAATGTGAACTGACGTTCAAAAATAAAACATTTGAAAACGGACCATTTTCCACATTTCTGAAGCATGACGTAATGGGGGGGTGTTATCTCTTTTGTAAGAAATCAGCTGTTTTTGCTTGAACATTAAATGCCTCCAAATAGTATTTAATTCACTTCCAGAGCCCCTAGAAGCATGAAAATCACTTTAAACATGCTAATTTTAGCTCTAACACTGATGATCCACCTACAAATGTGAACTGACGTTCAAAAATAAAACATTTGAAAACGGACCATTTTCCACATTTCTGAAGCATGACGTAATGGGGGGGTGTTATCTCTTTTGTCGAAAATCAGCCGTTTTTGCTTGAACATTAAATGCCTACAAATGGTATTTAATTAACTTCCCGGGGTGAAGAAACCCTTTTTGAGAACTCAGAGTGAGTAACTTGGCCATTTTCATGCACTTTTAACCATTCCATAAATCTTGTGTTTAGGGCCCCTGGAAGCATGAAAATCACTTTAAACACACTAATTTTAGCTCTAACACTGATGATCCACCTACAAATGTGAACTGACGTTCAAAAATAAAACATTTGAAAACGGACCATTTTCCACATTTCTGAAGCATGACGTAATGGGGGGGTGTTATTTCTTTTGTCGAAAATCAGCCGTTTTTGCTGGAACATTAAATGCCTCCAAATAGTATTTAATTCACTTCCCGAGCCCCTGGAAGCATGAAAATCACTTTAAACATGCTAATTTTAGCTCTAACACTGATGATCCACCTACAAATGTGAACTGACGTTCAAAAATAAAACATTTGAAAACGGACCATTTTCCACATTTCTGAAGCATGACGTAATGGGGGGGTGTTATCTCTTTTGTCAGAAATCAGCTGTTTTTGATTGAACATTAAATGCCTCCAAATTGTATTTAATTCACTTCCCGAGCCCCTGGAAGCATGAAAATCACTTTAAACGTGCTAATTTTATCTCTAACACTGATGATCCACCTACAAATGTGAACTGACGTTCAAAAAAAAAACATTTGAAAACGGACCATTTTCCACATTTCTGAAGCATGACGTAATGGGGGGGTGTTATCTCTTTTGTCGAAAATCAGCAGTTTTTGCTCGAACATTAAATGCCTCCAAATGGTATTTAATTAACTTCCCGGGGTTAAGAAACCCTTTTTGAGAACTCAGAGTGAGTAAATTGGCCATTTTCATGCACTTTTAACCATTCCATAAATCTTGTGTTTAGGGCCCCTGGAAGCATGAAAATCACTTTAAACATGCTAATTTTAGCTCTAACACTGATGATCCACCTACAAATGTGAACTGACGTTCAAAAATAAAACATTTGAAAACGGACCATTTTCCACATTTCTGGAGCATGACGTAATGGGGGGGGTGTTATCTCTTTTGTCGAAAATCAGCCGTTTTTGCTTGAACATTAAATGCCTACAAATGGTATTTAATTAACTTCCCGGGGTGAAGAAACCCTTTTTGAGAACTCAGCGTGAGTAAATTGGCCATTTTCATGCACTTTTAACCATTCCATAAATCTTGTGTTTAGGGCCCCTGGAAGCATGAAAATCACTTTAAACATGCTAATTTTAGCTCTAACACTGATGATCCACCTACAAATGTGAACTGACGTTCAAAAATAAAACATTTGAAAACGGACCATTTTCCACATTTCTGAAGCATGACGTAATGGGGGGGTGTTATCTCTTTTGTCAGAAATCAGCTGTTTTTGCTTGAACATTAAATGCCTCCAAATAGTATTTAATTCACTTCCCGAGCCCCTGGAAGCATGAAAATCACTTTAAACATGCTAATTTTAGCTCTAACACTGATGATCCACCTACAAATGTGAACAGACGTTCAAAAATAAAACATTTGAAAACGGACCATTTTCCACATTTCTGAAGCATGACGTAATGGGGGGGTGTTAACTCTTTTGTCGAAAATCATCCGTTTTTGCTCGAACATTGAATGCCTCCAAATGGTATTAAATTAACTTCCCGGGGTGAAGAAACCCTTTTTGCGAACTCAGAGTGAGTAAATTGGCCATTTTCATGCACTTTTAACCATTCCATAAATCTTGTGTTTAGGGCCCCTGGAAGCATGAAAATCACTTTAAACATGCTAATTTTAGCTCTAACACTGATGATCCACCTACAAATGTGAACTGACGTTCAAAAATAAAACATTTGAAAACGGACCATTTTCCACATTTCTGAAGCATGACGTAATGGGGGGGTGTTATCTCTTTTGTCGAAAATCAGCCGTTTTTGCTTGAACATTAAATGCCTACAAATGGTATTTAATTAACTTCCCGGGGTGAAGAAACCCTTTTTGAGAACTCAGAGTGAGTAACTTGGCCATTTTCATGCACTTTTAACCATTCCATAAATCTTGTGTTTAGGGCCCCTGGAAGCATGAAAATCACTTTAAACACACTAATTTTAGCTCTAACACTGATGATCCACCTACAAATGTGAACTGACGTTCAAAAATAAAACATTTGAAAACGGACCATTTTCCACATTTCTGAAGCATGACGTAATGGGGGGGTGTTATTTCTTTTGTCGAAAATCAGCCGTTTTTGCTGGAACATTAAATGCCTCCAAATAGTATTTAATTCACTTCCCGAGCCCCTGGAAGCATGAAAATCACTTTAAACATGCTAATTTTAGCTCTAACACTGATGATCTACCTACAAATGTGAACTGACGTTCAAAAATAAAACATTTGAAAACGGACCATTTTCCACATTTCTGAAGCATGACGTAATGGGGGGGTGTTATCTCTTTTGTCGAAAATCAGCCGTTTTTGCTTGAACATTAAATGCCTCCAAATGGTATTTAATTATTTTCCCGGGGTGAAGAAACCCTTTTTGAGAACTCAGAGTGAGTAAATTGGCCATTTTCATGCACTTTTAACCATTCCATAAATCTTGTGTTTAGGGCCCCTGGAAGCATGAAAATCACTTTAAACATGCTTATTTTAGCTCTAACACTGATGATCCACCTACAAATGTGAACTGACGTTCAAAAATAAAACATTTGAAAACAGACCATTTCCACATTTCTGAAGCATGACGTAATGGGGGGGTGTTATCTCTTTTGTCAGAAATCAGCTGTTTTTGCTTGAACATTAAATGCCTCCAAATAGTATTTAATTCACTTCCCGAGCCCCTGGAAGCATGAAAATCACTTTAAACATCCTAATTTTAGCTCTAACACTGATGATCCACCTACAAATGTGAACTGACGTTCAAAAATAAAACATTTGAAAACGGACCATTTTCCACATTTCTGAAGCATGACGTAATGGGGGGGTGTTATCTCTTTTGTCAGAAATCAGCTGTTTTTGATTGAACATTAAATGCCTCCAAATTGTATTTAATTCACTTCCCGAGCCCCTGGAAGCATGAAAATCACTTTAAACGTGCTAATTTTATCTCTAACACTGATGATCCACCTACAAATGTGAACTGACGTTCAAAAAAAAAACATTTGAAAACGGACCATTTTCCACATTTCTGAAGCATGACGTAATGGGGGGGTGTTATCTCTTTTGTCGAAAATCAGCAGTTTTTGCTCGAACATTAAATGCCTCCAAATGGTATTTAATTAACTTCCCGGGGTTAAGAAACCCTTTTTGAGAACTCAGAGTGAGTAAATTGGCCATTTTCATGCACTTTTAACCATTCCATAAATCTTGTGTTTAGGGCCCCTGGAAGCATGAAAATCACTTTAAACATGCTAATTTTAGCTCTAACACTGATGATCCACCTACAAATGTGAACTGACGTTCAAAAATAAAACATTTGAAAACGGACCATTTTCCACATTTCTGAAGCATGACGTAATGGGGGGGTGTTATCTCTTTTGTCGAAAATCAGCCGTTTTTGCTTGAACATTAAATGCCTACAAATGGTATTTAATTAACTTCCTGTGGTGAAGAAACCCTTTTTGAGAACTCAGCGTGAGTAAATTGGCCATTTTCATGCACTTTTAACCATTCCATAAATCTTGTGTTTAGGGCCCCTGGAAGCATGAAAATCACTTTAAACATGCTAATTTTAGCTCTAACACTGATGATCCACCTACAAATGTGAACTGACGTTCAAAAATAAAACATTTGAAAACGGACCATTTTCCACATTTCTGAAGCATGACGTTATGGGGGGGTGTTATCTCTTTTGTCAGAAATCAGCTGTTTTTGATTGAACATTAAATGCCTCCAAATTGTATTTAATTCACTTCCCGAGCCCCTGGAAGCATGAAAATCACTTTAAACGTGCTAATTTTATCTCTAACACTGATGATCCACCTACAAATGTGAACTGACGTTCAAAAATAAAACATTTGAAAACGGACCATTTTCCACATTTCTGAAGCATGACGTAATGGGGGGGTGTTATCTCTTTTGTCGAAAATCAGCAGTTTTTGCTCGAACATTAAATGCCTCCAAATGGTATTTAATTAACTTCCCGGGGTTAAGAAACCCTTTTTGAGAACTCAGAGTGAGTAAATTGGCCATTTTCATGCACTTTTAACCATTCCATAAATCTTGTGTTTAGGGCCCCTGGAAGCATGAAAATCACTTTAAACATGCTAATTTTAGCTCTAACACTGATGATCTACCTACAAATGTGAACTGACGTTCAAAAATAAAACATTTGAAAACGGACCATTTTCCACATTTCTGAAGCATGACGTAATGGGGGGGTGTTATCTCTTTTGTCAGAAATCAGCTGTTTTTGCTTGAACATTAAATGCCTCCAAATAGTATTTAATTCACTTCCCGAGCCCCTGGAAGCATGAAAATCACTTTAAACATGCTAATTTTAGCTCTAACACTGATGATCCACCTACAAATGTGAACAGACGTTCAAAAATAAAACATTTGAAAACGGACCATTTTCCACATTTCTGAAGCATGACGTAATGGGGGGGTGTTAACTCTTTTGTCGAAAATCATCCGTTTTTGCTCGAACATTGAATGCCTCCAAATGGTATTAAATTAACTTCCCGGGGTGAAGAAACCCTTTTTGCGAACTCAGAGTGAGTAAATTGGCCATTTTCATGCACTTTTAACCATTCCATAAATCTTGTGTTTAGGGCCCCTGGAAGCATGAAAATCACTTTAAACATGCTAATTTTAGCTCTAACACTGATGATCCACCTACAAATGTGAACTGACGTTCAAAAATAAAACATTTGAAAACGGACCATTTTCCACATTTCTGAAGCATGACGTAATGGGGGGGTGTTATCTCTTTTGTAAGAAATCAGCTGTTTTTGCTTGAACATTAAATGCCTCCAAATAGTATTTAATTCACTTCCCGAGCCCCTGGAAGCATGAAAATCACTTTAAACATGCTAATTTTAGCTCTAACACTGATGATCCACCTACAAATGTGAACTGACGTTCAAAAATAAAACATTTGAAAACGGACCATTTTCCACATTTCTGAAGCATGACGTAATGGGGGGGTGTTATCTCTTTTGTCGAAAATCAGCCGTTTTTGCTTGAACATTAAATGCCTACAAATGGTATTAAATTAACTTCCCGGGGTGAAGAAACCCTTTTTGCGAACTCAGAGTGAGTAAATTGGCCATTTTCATGCACTTTTAACCATTCCATAAATCTTGTGTTTAGGGCCCCTGGAAGCATGAAAATCACTTTAAACATGCTAATTTTAGCTCTAACACTGATGATCCACCTACAAATGTGAACTGACGTTCAAAAATAAAACATTTGAAAACGGACCATTTTCCACATTTCTGAAGCATGACGTAATGGGGGGGTGTTATCTCTTTTGTAAGAAATCAGCTGTTTTTGCTTGAACATTAAATGCCTCCAAATAGTATTTAATTCACTTCCCGAGCCCCTGGAAGCATGAAAATCACTTTAAACATGCTAATTTTAGCTCTAACACTGATGATCCACCTACAAATGTGAACTGACGTTCAAAAATAAAACATTTGAAAACGGACCATTTTCCACATTTCTGAAGCATGACGTAATGGGGGGGTGTTATCTCTTTTGTCGAAAATCAGCCGTTTTTGCTTGAACATTAAATGCCTACAAATGGTATTTAATTAACTTCCCGGGGTGAAGAAACCCTTTTTGAGAACTCAGAGTGAGTAACTTGGCCATTTTCATGCACTTTTAACCATTCCATAAATCTTGTGTTTAGGGCCCCTGGAAGCATGAAAATCACTTTAAACACACTAATTTTAGCTCTAACACTGATGATCCACCTACAAATGTGAACTGACGTTCAAAAATAAAACATTTGAAAACGGACCATTTTCCACATTTCTGAAGCATGACGTAATGGGGGGGTGTTATTTCTTTTGTCGAAAATCAGCCGTTTTTGCTGGAACATTAAATGCCTCCAAATAGTATTTAATTCACTTCCCGAGCCCCTGGAAGCATGAAAATCACTTTAAACATGCTAATTTTAGCTCTAACACTGATGATCTACCTACAAATGTGAACTGACGTTCAAAAATAAAACATTTGAAAACGGACCATTTTCCACATTTCTGAAGCATGACGTAATGGGGGGGTGTTATCTCTTTTGTCGAAAATCAGCCGTTTTTGCTTGAACATTAAATGCCTCCAAATGGTATTTAATTATTTTCCCGGGGTGAAGAAACCCTTTTTGAGAACTCAGAGTGAGTAAATTGGCCATTTTCATGCACTTTTAACCATTCCATAAATCTTGTGTTTAGGGCCCCTGGAAGCATGAAAATCACTTTAAACATGCTTATTTTAGCTCTAACACTGATGATCCACCTACAAATGTGAACTGACGTTCAAAAATAAAACATTTGAAAACAGACCATTTCCACATTTCTGAAGCATGACGTAATGGGGGGGTGTTATCTCTTTTGTCAGAAATCAGCTGTTTTTGCTTGAACATTAAATGCCTCCAAATAGTATTTAATTCACTTCCCGAGCCCCTGGAAGCATGAAAATCACTTTAAACATCCTAATTTTAGCTCTAACACTGATGATCCACCTACAAATGTGAACTGACGTTCAAAAATAAAACATTTGAAAACGGACCATTTTCCACATTTCTGAAGCATGACGTAATGGGGGGGTGTTATCTCTTTTGTCAGAAATCAGCTGTTTTTGATTGAACATTAAATGCCTCCAAATTGTATTTAATTCACTTCCCGAGCCCCTGGAAGCATGAAAATCACTTTAAACGTGCTAATTTTATCTCTAACACTGATGATCCACCTACAAATGTGAACTGACGTTCAAAAAAAAAACATTTGAAAACGGACCATTTTCCACATTTCTGAAGCATGACGTAATGGGGGGGTGTTATCTCTTTTGTCGAAAATCAGCAGTTTTTGCTCGAACATTAAATGCCTCCAAATGGTATTTAATTAACTTCCCGGGGTTAAGAAACCCTTTTTGAGAACTCAGAGTGAGTAAATTGGCCATTTTCATGCACTTTTAACCATTCCATAAATCTTGTGTTTAGGGCCCCTGGAAGCATGAAAATCACTTTAAACATGCTAATTTTAGCTCTAACACTGATGATCCACCTACAAATGTGAACTGACGTTCAAAAATAAAACATTTGAAAACGGACCATTTTCCACATTTCTGAAGCATGACGTAATGGGGGGGTGTTATCTCTTTTGTCGAAAATCAGCCGTTTTTGCTTGAACATTAAATGCCTACAAATGGTATTTAATTAACTTCCTGTGGTGAAGAAACCCTTTTTGAGAACTCAGCGTGAGTAAATTGGCCATTTTCATGCACTTTTAACCATTCCATAAATCTTGTGTTTAGGGCCCCTGGAAGCATGAAAATCACTTTAAACATGCTAATTTTAGCTCTAACACTGATGATCCACCTACAAATGTGAACTGACGTTCAAAAATAAAACATTTGAAAACGGACCATTTTCCACATTTCTGAAGCATGACGTTATGGGGGGGTGTTATCTCTTTTGTCAGAAATCAGCTGTTTTTGATTGAACATTAAATGCCTCCAAATTGTATTTAATTCACTTCCCGAGCCCCTGGAAGCATGAAAATCACTTTAAACGTGCTAATTTTATCTCTAACACTGATGATCCACCTACAAATGTGAACTGACGTTCAAAAATAAAACATTTGAAAACGGACCATTTTCCACATTTCTGAAGCATGACGTAATGGGGGGGTGTTATCTCTTTTGTCGAAAATCAGCCGTTTTTGCTTGAACATTAAATGCCTCCAAATGGTATTTAATTATTTTCCCGGGGTGAAGAAACCCTTTTTGAGAACTCAGAGTGAGTAAATTGGCCATTTTCATGCACTTTTAACCATTCCATAAATCTTGTGTTTAGGGCCCCTGGAAGCATGAAAATCACTTTAAACATGCTTATTTTAGCTCTAACACTGATGATCCACCTACAAATGTGAACTGACGTTCAAAAATAAAACATTTGAAAACAGACCATTTCCACATTTCTGAAGCATGACGTAATGGGGGGGTGTTATCTCTTTTGTCAGAAATCAGCTGTTTTTGCTTGAACATTAAATGCCTCCAAATAGTATTTAATTCACTTCCCGAGCCCCTGGAAGCATGAAAATCACTTTAAACATCCTAATTTTAGCTCTAACACTGATGATCCACCTACAAATGTGAACTGACGTTCAAAAATAAAACATTTGAAAACGGACCATTTTCCACATTTCTGAAGCATGACGTAATGGGGGGGTGTTATCTCTTTTGTCAGAAATCAGCTGTTTTTGATTGAACATTAAATGCCTCCAAATTGTATTTAATTCACTTCCCGAGCCCCTGGAAGCATGAAAATCACTTTAAACGTGCTAATTTTATCTCTAACACTGATGATCCACCTACAAATGTGAACTGACGTTCAAAAAAAAAACATTTGAAAACGGACCATTTTCCACATTTCTGAAGCATGACGTAATGGGGGGGTGTTATCTCTTTTGTCGAAAATCAGCAGTTTTTGCTCGAACATTAAATGCCTCCAAATGGTATTTAATTAACTTCCCGGGGTTAAGAAACCCTTTTTGAGAACTCAGAGTGAGTAAATTGGCCATTTTCATGCACTTTTAACCATTCCATAAATCTTGTGTTTAGGGCCCCTGGAAGCATGAAAATCACTTTAAACATGCTAATTTTAGCTCTAACACTGATGATCCACCTACAAATGTGAACTGACGTTCAAAAATAAAACATTTGAAAACGGACCATTTTCCACATTTCTGAAGCATGACGTAATGGGGGGGTGTTATCTCTTTTGTCGAAAATCAGCCGTTTTTGCTTGAACATTAAATGCCTACAAATGGTATTTAATTAACTTCCTGTGGTGAAGAAACCCTTTTTGAGAACTCAGCGTGAGTAAATTGGCCATTTTCATGCACTTTTAACCATTCCATAAATCTTGTGTTTAGGGCCCCTGGAAGCATGAAAATCACTTTAAACATGCTAATTTTAGCTCTAACACTGATGATCCACCTACAAATGTGAACTGACGTTCAAAAATAAAACATTTGAAAACGGACCATTTTCCACATTTCTGAAGCATGACGTTATGGGGGGGTGTTATCTCTTTTGTCAGAAATCAGCTGTTTTTGATTGAACATTAAATGCCTCCAAATTGTATTTAATTCACTTCCCGAGCCCCTGGAAGCATGAAAATCACTTTAAACGTGCTAATTTTATCTCTAACACTGATGATCCACCTACAAATGTGAACTGACGTTCAAAAATAAAACATTTGAAAACGGACCATTTTCCACATTTCTGAAGCATGACGTAATGGGGGGGTGTTATCTCTTTTGTCGAAAATCAGCAGTTTTTGCTCGAACATTAAATGCCTCCAAATGGTATTTAATTAACTTCCCGGGGTTAAGAAACCCTTTTTGAGAACTCAGAGTGAGTAAATTGGCCATTTTCATGCACTTTTAACCATTCCATAAATCTTGTGTTTAGGGCCCCTGGAAGCATGAAAATCACTTTAAACATGCTAATTTTAGCTCTAACACTGATGATCCACCTACAAATGTGAACTGACGTTCAAAAATAAAACATTTGAAAACGGACCATTTTCCACATTTCTGAAGCATGACGTAATGGGGGGGTGTTATCTCTTTTGTCGAAAATCAGCTGTTTTTGCTTGAACATTAAATGCCTACAAATGGTATTTAATTAACTTCCCGGGGTGAAGAAACCCTTTTTGAGAACTCAGAGTGAGTAAATTGGCCATTTTCATGCACTTTTACCCATTCCATAAATCTTGTGTTTAGGGCCCCTGGAAGCATGAAAATCAATTTAAACATGCTAATGTTAGCTCTAACACTGATGATCTACCTACAAATGTGAACTGACGTTCAAAAATAAAACATTTGAAAACGGACCATTTTCTACATTTCTGAAGCATGACGTAATGGGGGGGTGTTATCTCTTTTGTGGAAAATCAGCAGTTTTTGCTCGAACATTAAATGCCTCCAAATGGTATTTAATTAACTTCCCGGGGTTAAGAAACCCTTTTTGAGAACTCAGAGTGAGTAAATTGGCCATTTTCATGCTCTTTTAACCATTCCATAAATCTTGTGTTTAGGGCCCCTGGAAGCATGAAAATCTTTTTAAACATGCTAATTTTAGCTCTAACACTGATGATCCACCTACAAATGTGAACTGACGTTCAAAAATAAAACATTTGAAAACGGACCATTTTCCACATTTCTGAAGCATGACGTAATGGGGGGGTGTTATCTCTTTTGTCGAAAATCAGCCGTTTTTGTTTGAACATTAAATGCCTCCAAATGGTATTTAATTAACTTCCCGGGGTGAAGAAACCCTTTTTGAGAACTCAGAGTGAGTAAATTGGGCATTTTCATGCACTTTTAACCATTCCATAAATCTTGTGTTTAGGGCCCCTGGAAGCATGAAAATCACTTTAAACATGCTAATTTTAGCTCTAACACTCATGATCCACCTACAAATGTGAACTGACGTTCAAAAATAAAACATTTGAAAACGGACCATTTTCCACATTTCTGAAGCATGACGTAATGGGGGGGTGTTATCTCTTTTGTCGAAAATCAGCCGTTTTTGCTCGAACATTAAATGCCTCCAAATTGTATTTAATTAACTTCCCGGGGTGAAGAAACCCTTTTTGAGAACTCAGAGTGAGTAAATTGGCCATTTTCATGCACTTTTAACCATTCCATAAATCTTGTGTTTAGGGCCCCTGGAAGCATGAAAATCACTTTAAACATGCTAATTTTAGCTCTAACACTGATGATCCACCTACAAATGTGAACTGACGTTCAAAAATAAAACATTTGAAAACGGACCATTTTCCACATTTCTGAAGCATGACGTAATGGGGGGGTGTTATCTCTTTTGTCAGAAATCAGCTGTTTTTGCTTGAACATTAAATGCCTCCAAATAGTATTTAATTCACTTCCCGAGCCCCTGGAAGCATGAAAATCACTTTAAACATGCTAATTTTAGCTCTAACACTGATGATCCACCTACAAATGTGAACAGACGTTCAAAAATAAAACATTTGAAAACGGACCATTTTCCACATTTCTGAAGCATGACGTAATGGGGGGGTGTTAACTCTTTTGTCGAAAATCATCCGTTTTTGCTCGAACATTGAATGCCTCCAAATGGTATTAAATTAACTTCCCGGGGTGAAGAAACCCTTTTTGCGAACTCAGAGTGAGTAAATTGGCCATTTTCATGCACTTTTAACCATTCCATAAATCTTGTGTTTAGGGCCCCTGGAAGCATGAAAATCACTTTAAACATGCTAATTTTAGCTCTAACACTGATGATCCACCTACAAATGTGAACTGACGTTCAAAAATAAAACATTTGAAAACGGACCATTTTCCACATTTCTGAAGCATGACGTAATGGGGGGGTGTTATCTCTTTTGTAAGAAATCAGCTGTTTTTGCTTGAACATTAAATGCCTCCAAATAGTATTTAATTCACTTCCCGAGCCCCTGGAAGCATGAAAATCACTTTAAACATGCTAATTTTAGCTCTAACACTGATGATCCACCTACAAATGTGAACTGACGTTCAAAAATAAAACATTTGAAAACGGACCATTTTCCACATTTCTGAAGCATGACGTAATGGGGGGGTGTTATCTCTTTTGTCGAAAATCAGCCGTTTTTGCTTGAACATTAAATGCCTACAAATGGTATTTAATTAACTTCCCGGGGTGAAGAAACCCTTTTTGAGAACTCAGAGTGAGTAACTTGGCCATTTTCATGCACTTTTAACCATTCCATAAATCTTGTGTTTAGGGCCCCTGGAAGCATGAAAATCACTTTAAACACACTAATTTTAGCTCTAACACTGATGATCCACCTACAAATGTGAACTGACGTTCAAAAATAAAACATTTGAAAACGGACCATTTTCCACATTTCTGAAGCATGACGTAATGGGGGGGTGTTATTTCTTTTGTCGAAAATCAGCCGTTTTTGCTGGAACATTAAATGCCTCCAAATAGTATTTAATTCACTTCCCGAGCCCCTGGAAGCATGAAAATCACTTTAAACATGCTAATTTTAGCTCTAACACTGATGATCTACCTACAAATGTGAACTGACGTTCAAAAATAAAACATTTGAAAACGGACCATTTTCCACATTTCTGAAGCATGACGTAATGGGGGGGTGTTATCTCTTTTGTCGAAAATCAGCCGTTTTTGCTTGAACATTAAATGCCTCCAAATGGTATTTAATTATTTTCCCGGGGTGAAGAAACCCTTTTTGAGAACTCAGAGTGAGTAAATTGGCCATTTTCATGCACTTTTAACCATTCCATAAATCTTGTGTTTAGGGCCCCTGGAAGCATGAAAATCACTTTAAACATGCTTATTTTAGCTCTAACACTGATGATCCACCTACAAATGTGAACTGACGTTCAAAAATAAAACATTTGAAAACAGACCATTTCCACATTTCTGAAGCATGACGTAATGGGGGGGTGTTATCTCTTTTGTCAGAAATCAGCTGTTTTTGCTTGAACATTAAATGCCTCCAAATAGTATTTAATTCACTTCCCGAGCCCCTGGAAGCATGAAAATCACTTTAAACATCCTAATTTTAGCTCTAACACTGATGATCCACCTACAAATGTGAACTGACGTTCAAAAATAAAACATTTGAAAACGGACCATTTTCCACATTTCTGAAGCATGACGTAATGGGGGGGTGTTATCTCTTTTGTCAGAAATCAGCTGTTTTTGATTGAACATTAAATGCCTCCAAATTGTATTTAATTCACTTCCCGAGCCCCTGGAAGCATGAAAATCACTTTAAACGTGCTAATTTTATCTCTAACACTGATGATCCACCTACAAATGTGAACTGACGTTCAAAAAAAAAACATTTGAAAACGGACCATTTTCCACATTTCTGAAGCATGACGTAATGGGGGGGTGTTATCTCTTTTGTCGAAAATCAGCAGTTTTTGCTCGAACATTAAATGCCTCCAAATGGTATTTAATTAACTTCCCGGGGTTAAGAAACCCTTTTTGAGAACTCAGAGTGAGTAAATTGGCCATTTTCATGCACTTTTAACCATTCCATAAATCTTGTGTTTAGGGCCCCTGGAAGCATGAAAATCACTTTAAACATGCTAATTTTAGCTCTAACACTGATGATCCACCTACAAATGTGAACTGACGTTCAAAAATAAAACATTTGAAAACGGACCATTTTCCACATTTCTGGAGCATGACGTAATGGGGGGGGTGTTATCTCTTTTGTCGAAAATCAGCCGTTTTTGCTTGAACATTAAATGCCTACAAATGGTATTTAATTAACTTCCCGGGGTGAAGAAACCCTTTTTGAGAACTCAGCGTGAGTAAATTGGCCATTTTCATGCACTTTTAACCATTCCATAAATCTTGTGTTTAGGGCCCCTGGAAGCATGAAAATCACTTTAAACATGCTAATTTTAGCTCTAACAGTGATGATCCACCTACAAATGTGAACTGACGTTCAAAAATAAAACATTTGAAAACGGACCATTTTCCACATTTCTGAAGCATGACGTAATGGGGGGGTGTTATCTCTTTTGTCGAAAATCAGCCGTTTTTGCTTGAACATTAAATGCCTCCAAATGGTATTTAATTAACTTCCCGGGGTGAAGAAACCCTTTTTGAGAACTCAGAGTGAGTAAATTGGCCATTTTCATGCACTTTTAACCATTCCATAAATCTTGTGTTTAGGGCCCCTGGAAGCATGAAAATCAATTTAAACATGCTAATGTTAGCTCTAACACTGATGATCTACCTACAAATGTGAACTGACGTTCAAAAATAAAACATTTGAAAACGGACCATTTTCTACATTTCTGAAGCATGACGTAATGGGGGGGTGTTATCTCTTTTGTCGAAAATCAGCAGTTTTTGCTCGAACATTAAATGCCTCCAAATGGTATTTAATTAACTTCCCGGGGTTAAGAAACCCTTTTTGAGAACTCAGAGTGAGTAAATTGGCCATTTTCATGCACTTTTAACCATTCCATAAATCTTGTGTTTAGGGCCCCTGGAAGCATGAAAATCACTTTAAACATGCTAATTTTAGCTCTAACACTGATGATCCACCTACAAATGTGAACTGACGTTCAAAAATAAAACATTTGAAAACGGACCATTTTCCACATTTCTGAAAAATGACGTAATGGGGGGGGGTTATCTCTTTTGTCAGAAATCAGCTGTTTTTGATTGAACATTAAATGCCTCCAAATTGTATTTAATTCACTTCCCGAGCCCCTGGAAGCATGAAAATCACTTTAAACGTGCTAATTTTATCTCTAACACTGATGATCCACCTACAAATGTGAACTGACGTTCAAAAATAAAACATTTGAAAACGGACCATTTTCCACATTTCTGAAGCATGACGTAATGGGGGGGTGTTATCTCTTTAGTCGAAAATCTGCTGTTTTTGCTTGAACATTAAATGCCTCTAAATGGTATTTAATTAACTTCCCGGGGTGAAGAAACCCTTTTTGAGAACTCAGAGTGAGTAAATTGGCCATTTTCATGCACTTTTAACCATTCCATAAATCTTGTGTTTAGGGCCCCTGGAAGCATGAAAATCACTTTAAACATGCTAATTTTAGCTCTAACACTGATGATCCACCTACAAATGTGAACTGACGTTCAAAAATAAAACATTTGAAAACGGACCATTTTCCACATTTCTGAAGCATGACGTAATGGGGGGGGGGTGTTATCTCTTTTGTCGAAAATCAGCCGTTTTTGCTTGAATATTAAATGCCTCCAAATGGTATTTAATTAACTTCCCGGGGTAAAGAAACCCTTTTTGAGAACTCAGAGTGAGTAAATTGGCCATTTTCATGCACTTTTAACCATTCCATAAATCTTGTGTTTAGGGCCCCTGGAAGCATGAAAATCACTTTAAACATGCTAATGTTAGCTCTAACACTGATGATCCAACTACAAATGTGAACTGACGTTCAAAAATAAAACATTTGAAAACGGACCATTTTCCACATTTCTGAAGCATGACGTAATGGGGGGGTGTTATCTCTTTTGTCGAAAATCAGCCGTTTTTGCTTGAACATTAAATGCCTACAAATGGTATTTAATTAACTTCCCGGGGTGAAGAAACCCTTTTTGAGAACTCAGAGTGAGTAACTTGGCCATTTTCATGCACTTTTAACCATTCCATAAATCTTGTGTTTAGGGCCCCTGGAAGCATGAAAATCACTTTAAACATGCTAATTTTAGCTCTAACACTGATGATCCACCTACAAATGTGAACTGACGTTCAAAAATAAAACATTTGAAAACGGACCATTTTCCACATTTCTGAAGCATGACGTAATGGGGGGGGTGTTATTTCTTTTGTCGAAAATCAGCCGTTTTTGCTTGAACATTAAATGCCTCCAAATAGTATTTAATTCACTTCCCGAGCCCCTGGAAGCATGAAAATCACTTTAAACATGCTAATTTTAGCTCTAACACTGATGATCCACCTACAAATGTGAACTGACGTTCAAAAATAAAACATTTGAAAACGGACCATTTTCCACATTTCTGAAGCATGACGTAATGGGGGGGTGTTATCTCTTTTGTCAGAAATCAGCTGTTTTTGATTGAACATTAAATGCCTCCAAATTGTATTTAATTCACTTCCCGAGCCCCTGGAAGCATGAAAATCACTTTAAACGTGCTAATTTTATCTCTAACACTGATGATCCACCTACAAATGTGAACTGACGTTCAAAAAAAAAACATTTGAAAATGGACCATTTTCCACATTTCTGAAGCATGACGTAATGGGGGGGTGTTATCTCTTTTGTCGAAAATCAGCAGTTTTTGCTCGAACATTAAATGCCTCCAAATGGTATTTAATTAACTTCCCGGGGTTAAGAAACCCTTTTTGAGAACTCAGAGTGAGTAAATTGGCCATTTTCATGCACTTTTAACCATTCCATAAATCTTGTGTTTAGGGCCCCTGGAAGCATGAAAATCACTTTAAACATGCTAATTTTAGCTCTAACACTGATGATCCACCTACAAATGTGAACTGACGTTCAAAAATAAAACATTTGAAAACGGACCATTTTCCACATTTCTGAAGCATGACGTAATGGGGGGGTGTTATCTCTTTTGTCGAAAATCAGCCGTTTTTGCTTGAAGATTAAATGCCTACAAATGGTATTTAATTAACTTCCCGTGGTGAAGAAACCCTTTTTGAGAACTCAGCGTGAGTAAATTGGCCATTTTCATGCACTTTTAACCATTCCATAAATCTTGTGTTTAGGGCCCCTGGAAGCATGAAAATCACTTTAAACATGCTTATTTTAGCTCTAACACTGATGATCCACCTACAAATGTGAACTGACGTTCAAAAATAAAACATTTGAAAACGGACCATTTTCCACATTTCTGAAGCATGACGTAATGGGGGGGTGTTATCTCTTTTGTCAGAAATCAGCTGTTTTTGATTGAACATTAAATGCCTCCAAATTGTATTTAATTCACTTCCCGAGCCCCTGGAAGCATGAAAATCACTTTAAACGTGCTAATTTTATCTCTAACACTGATGATCCACCTACAAATGTGAACTGACGTTCAAAAAAAAAACATTTGAAAACGGACCATTTTCCACATTTCTGAAGCATGACGTAATGGGGGGGTGTTATCTCTTTTGTCGAAAATCAGCAGTTTTTGCTCGAACATTAAATGCCTCCAAATGGTATTTAATTAACTTCCCGGGGTTAAGAAACCCTTTTTGAGAACTCAGAGTGAGTAAATTGGCCATTTTCATGCACTTTTAACCATTCCATAAATCTTGTGTTTAGGGCCCCTGGAAGCATGAAAATCACTTTAAACATGCTAATTTTAGCTCTAACACTGATGATCCACCTACAAATGTGAACTGACGTTCAAAAATAAAACATTTGAAAACGGACCATTTTCCACATTTCTGAAGCATGACGTAATGGGGGGGTGTTATCTCTTTTGTCGAAAATCAGCCGTTTTTGCTTGAACATTAAATGCCTACAAATGGTATTTAATTAACTTCCTGTGGTGAAGAAACCCTTTTTGAGAACTCAGCGTGAGTAAATTGGCCATTTTCATGCACTTTTAACCATTCCATAAAGCTTGTGTTTAGGGCCCCTGGAAGCATGAAAATCACTTTAAACATGCTAATTTTAGCTCTAACACTGATGATCCACCTACAAATGTGAACTGACGTTCAAAAATAAAACATTTGAAAACGGACCATTTTCCACATTTCTGAAGCATGACGTAATGGGGGGGTGTTATCTCTTTTGTCGAAAATCAGCCGTTTTTGCTTGAACATTAAATGCCTCCAAATGGTATTTCATTAACTTCCCGGGGTGAAGAAACCCTTTTTGAGAACTCAGAGTGAGAAAATTGGCCATTTTCATGCACTTTTAACCATTCCATAAATCTTGTGTTTAGGGCCCCTGGAAGCATGAAAATCACTTTAAACATGCTAATTTTAGCTCTAACACTGATGATCCACCTACAAATGTGAACTGACGTTCAAAAATAAAACATTTGAAAACGGACCATTTTCCACATTTCTGAAGCATGACGTTATGGGGGGGTGTTATCTCTTTTGTCAGAAATCAGCTGTTTTTGATTGAACATTAAATGCCTCCAAATTGTATTTAATTCACTTCCCGAGCCCCTGGAAGCATGAAAATCACTTTAAACGTGCTAATTTTATCTCTAACACTGATGATCCACCTACAAATGTGAACTGACGTTCAAAAATAAAACATTTGAAAACGGACCATTTTCCACATTTCTGAAGCATGACGTAATGGGGGGGGTGTTATCTCTTTTGTCGAAAATCAGCAGTTTTTGCTCGAACATTAAATGCCTCCAAATGGTATTTAATTAACTTCCCGGGGTTAAGAAACCCTTTTTGAGAACTCAGAGTGAGTAAATTGGCCATTTTCATGCACTTTTAACCATTCCATAAATCTTGTGTTTAGGGCCCCTGGAAGCATGAAAATCACTTTAAACATGCTAATTTTAGCTCTAACACTGATGATCCACCTACAAATGTGAACTGACGTTCAAAAATAAAACATTTGAAAACGGACCATTTTCCACATTTCTGAAGCATGACGTAATGGGGGGGTGTTATCTCTTTTGTCGAAAATCAGCTGTTTTTGCTTGAACATTAAATGCCTCCAAATGGTATTTAATTAACTTCCCGGGGTGAAGAAACCCTTTTTGAGAACTCAGAGTGAGTAAATTGGGCATTTTCATGCACTTTTAACCATTCCATAAATCTTGTGTTTAGGGCCCCTGGAAGCATGAAAATCACTTTAAACATGCTAATTTTAGCTCTAACACTGATGATCTACCTACAAATGTGAACTGACGTTCAAAAATAAAACATTTGAAAACGGACCATTTTCCACATTTCTGAAGCATGACGTAATGGGGGGGTGTTATCTCTTTTGTCGAAAATCAGCCGTTTTTGCTTGAACATTAAATGCCTCCAAATGGTATTTAATTAACTTCCCGGGGTGAAGAAACCCTTTTTGAGAACTCAGAGTGAGTAAATTGGCCATTTTCATGCACTTTTAACCATTCCATAAATCTTGTGTTTAGGGCCCCTGGAAGCATGAAAATCAATTTAAACATGCTAATGTTAGCTCTAACACTGATGATCTACCTACAAATGTGAACTGACGTTCAAAAATAAAACATTTGAAAACGGACCATTTTCTACATTTCTGAAGCATGACGTAATGGGGGGGTGTTATCTCTTTTGTCGAAAATCAGCAGTTTTTGCTCGAACATTAAATGCCTCCAAATGGTATTTAATTAACTTCCCGGGGTTAAGAAACCCTTTTTGAGAACTCAGAGTGAGTAAATTGGCCATTTTCATGCACTTTTAACCATTCCATAAATCTTGTGTTTAGGGCCCCTGGAAGCATGAAAATCACTTTAAACATGCTAATTTTAGCTCTAACACTGATGATCCACCTACAAATGTGAACTGACGTTCAAAAATAAAACATTTGAAAACGGACCATTTTCCACATTTCTGAAAAATGACGTAATGGGGGGGGGTTATCTCTTTTGTCAGAAATCAGCTGTTTTTGATTGAACATTAAATGCCTCCAAATTGTATTTAATTCACTTCCCGAGCCCCTGGAAGCATGAAAATCACTTTAAACGTGCTAATTTTATCTCTAACACTGATGATCCACCTACAAATGTGAACTGACGTTCAAAAATAAAACATTTGAAAACGGACCATTTTCCACATTTCTGAAGCATGACGTAATGGGGGGGTGTTATCTCTTTAGTCGAAAATCTGCTGTTTTTGCTTGAACATTAAATGCCTCTAAATGGTATTTAATTAACTTCCCGGGGTGAAGAAACCCTTTTTGAGAACTCAGAGTGAGTAAATTGGCCATTTTCATGCACTTTTAACCATTCCATAAATCTTGTGTTTAGGGCCCCTGGAAGCATGAAAATCACTTTAAACATGCTAATTTTAGCTCTAACACTGATGATCCACCTACAAATGTGAACTGACGTTCAAAAATAAAACATTTGAAAACGGACCATTTTCCACATTTCTGAAGCATGACGTAATGGGGGGGGGGTGTTATCTCTTTTGTCGAAAATCAGCCGTTTTTGCTTGAATATTAAATGCCTCCAAATGGTATTTAATTAACTTCCCGGGGTAAAGAAACCCTTTTTGAGAACTCAGAGTGAGTAAATTGGCCATTTTCATGCACTTTTAACCATTCCATAAATCTTGTGTTTAGGGCCCCTGGAAGCATGAAAATCACTTTAAACATGCTAATGTTAGCTCTAACACTGATGATCCAACTACAAATGTGAACTGACGTTCAAAAATAAAACATTTGAAAACGGACCATTTTCCACATTTCTGAAGCATGACGTAATGGGGGGGTGTTATCTCTTTTGTCGAAAATCAGCCGTTTTTGCTTGAACATTAAATGCCTACAAATGGTATTTAATTAACTTCCCGGGGTGAAGAAACCCTTTTTGAGAACTCAGAGTGAGTAACTTGGCCATTTTCATGCACTTTTAACCATTCCATAAATCTTGTGTTTAGGGCCCCTGGAAGCATGAAAATCACTTTAAACATGCTAATTTTAGCTCTAACACTGATGATCCACCTACAAATGTGAACTGACGTTCAAAAATAAAACATTTGAAAACGGACCATTTTCCACATTTCTGAAGCATGACGTAATGGGGGGGGTGTTATTTCTTTTGTCGAAAATCAGCCGTTTTTGCTTGAACATTAAATGCCTCCAAATAGTATTTAATTCACTTCCCGAGCCCCTGGAAGCATGAAAATCACTTTAAACATGCTAATTTTAGCTCTAACACTGATGATCCACCTACAAATGTGAACTGACGTTCAAAAATAAAACATTTGAAAACGGACCATTTTCCACATTTCTGAAGCATGACGTAATGGGGGGGTGTTATCTCTTTTGTCAGAAATCAGCTGTTTTTGATTGAACATTAAATGCCTCCAAATTGTATTTAATTCACTTCCCGAGCCCCTGGAAGCATGAAAATCACTTTAAACGTGCTAATTTTATCTCTAACACTGATGATCCACCTACAAATGTGAACTGACGTTCAAAAAAAAAACATTTGAAAATGGACCATTTTCCACATTTCTGAAGCATGACGTAATGGGGGGGTGTTATCTCTTTTGTCGAAAATCAGCAGTTTTTGCTCGAACATTAAATGCCTCCAAATGGTATTTAATTAACTTCCCGGGGTTAAGAAACCCTTTTTGAGAACTCAGAGTGAGTAAATTGGCCATTTTCATGCACTTTTAACCATTCCATAAATCTTGTGTTTAGGGCCCCTGGAAGCATGAAAATCACTTTAAACATGCTAATTTTAGCTCTAACACTGATGATCCACCTACAAATGTGAACTGACGTTCAAAAATAAAACATTTGAAAACGGACCATTTTCCACATTTCTGAAGCATGACGTAATGGGGGGGTGTTATCTCTTTTGTCGAAAATCAGCCGTTTTTGCTTGAAGATTAAATGCCTACAAATGGTATTTAATTAACTTCCCGTGGTGAAGAAACCCTTTTTGAGAACTCAGCGTGAGTAAATTGGCCATTTTCATGCACTTTTAACCATTCCATAAATCTTGTGTTTAGGGCCCCTGGAAGCATGAAAATCACTTTAAACATGCTTATTTTAGCTCTAACACTGATGATCCACCTACAAATGTGAACTGACGTTCAAAAATAAAACATTTGAAAACGGACCATTTTCCACATTTCTGAAGCATGACGTAATGGGGGGGTGTTATCTCTTTTGTCAGAAATCAGCTGTTTTTGATTGAACATTAAATGCCTCCAAATTGTATTTAATTCACTTCCCGAGCCCCTGGAAGCATGAAAATCACTTTAAACGTGCTAATTTTATCTCTAACACTGATGATCCACCTACAAATGTGAACTGACGTTCAAAAAAAAAACATTTGAAAACGGACCATTTTCCACATTTCTGAAGCATGACGTAATGGGGGGGTGTTATCTCTTTTGTCGAAAATCAGCAGTTTTTGCTCGAACATTAAATGCCTCCAAATGGTATTTAATTAACTTCCCGGGGTTAAGAAACCCTTTTTGAGAACTCAGAGTGAGTAAATTGGCCATTTTCATGCACTTTTAACCATTCCATAAATCTTGTGTTTAGGGCCCCTGGAAGCATGAAAATCACTTTAAACATGCTAATTTTAGCTCTAACACTGATGATCCACCTACAAATGTGAACTGACGTTCAAAAATAAAACATTTGAAAACGGACCATTTTCCACATTTCTGAAGCATGACGTAATGGGGGGGTGTTATCTCTTTTGTCGAAAATCAGCCGTTTTTGCTTGAACATTAAATGCCTACAAATGGTATTTAATTAACTTCCTGTGGTGAAGAAACCCTTTTTGAGAACTCAGCGTGAGTAAATTGGCCATTTTCATGCACTTTTAACCATTCCATAAAGCTTGTGTTTAGGGCCCCTGGAAGCATGAAAATCACTTTAAACATGCTAATTTTAGCTCTAACACTGATGATCCACCTACAAATGTGAACTGACGTTCAAAAATAAAACATTTGAAAACGGACCATTTTCCACATTTCTGAAGCATGACGTAATGGGGGGGTGTTATCTCTTTTGTCGAAAATCAGCCGTTTTTGCTTGAACATTAAATGCCTCCAAATGGTATTTCATTAACTTCCCGGGGTGAAGAAACCCTTTTTGAGAACTCAGAGTGAGAAAATTGGCCATTTTCATGCACTTTTAACCATTCCATAAATCTTGTGTTTAGGGCCCCTGGAAGCATGAAAATCACTTTAAACATGCTAATTTTAGCTCTAACACTGATGATCCACCTACAAATGTGAACTGACGTTCAAAAATAAAACATTTGAAAACGGACCATTTTCCACATTTCTGAAGCATGACGTTATGGGGGGGTGTTATCTCTTTTGTCAGAAATCAGCTGTTTTTGATTGAACATTAAATGCCTCCAAATTGTATTTAATTCACTTCCCGAGCCCCTGGAAGCATGAAAATCACTTTAAACGTGCTAATTTTATCTCTAACACTGATGATCCACCTACAAATGTGAACTGACGTTCAAAAATAAAACATTTGAAAACGGACCATTTTCCACATTTCTGAAGCATGACGTAATGGGGGGGGTGTTATCTCTTTTGTCGAAAATCAGCAGTTTTTGCTCGAACATTAAATGCCTCCAAATGGTATTTAATTAACTTCCCGGGGTTAAGAAACCCTTTTTGAGAACTCAGAGTGAGTAAATTGGCCATTTTCATGCACTTTTAACCATTCCATAAATCTTGTGTTTAGGGCCCCTGGAAGCATGAAAATCACTTTAAACATGCTAATTTTAGCTCTAACACTGATGATCCACCTACAAATGTGAACTGACGTTCAAAAATAAAACATTTGAAAACGGACCATTTTCCACATTTCTGAAGCATGACGTAATGGGGGGGTGTTATCTCTTTTGTCGAAAATCAGCTGTTTTTGCTTGAACATTAAATGCCTCCAAATGGTATTTAATTAACTTCCCGGGGTGAAGAAACCCTTTTTGAGAACTCAGAGTGAGTAAATTGGGCATTTTCATGCACTTTTAACCATTCCATAAATCTTGTGTTTAGGGCCCCTGGAAGCATGAAAATCACTTTAAACATGCTAATTTTAGCTCTAACACTCATGATCCACCTACAAATGTGAACTGACGTTCAAAAATAAAACATTTGAAAACGGACCATTTTCCACATTTCTGAAGCATGACGTAATGGGGGGGTGTTATCTCTTTTGTCGAAAATCAGCCGTTTTTGCTCGAACATTAAATGCCTCCAAATTGTATTTAATTAACTTCCCGGGGTGAAGAAACCCTTTTTGAGAACTCAGAGTGAGTAAATTGGCCATTTTCATGCACTTTTAACCATTCCATAAATCTTGTGTTTAGGGCCCCTGGAAGCATGAAAATCACTTTAAACATGCTAATTTTAGCTCTAACACTGATGATCCACCTACAAATGTGAACTGACGTTCAAAAATAAAACATTTGAAAACGGACCATTTTCCACATTTCTGAAGCATGACGTAATGGGGGGGTGTTATCTCTTTTGTCAGAAATCAGCTGTTTTTGCTTGAACATTAAATGCCTCCAAATAGTATTTAATTCACTTCCCGAGCCCCTGGAAGCATGAAAATCACTTTAAACATGCTAATTTTAGCTCTAACACTGATGATCCACCTACAAATGTGAACAGACGTTCAAAAATAAAACATTTAAAAACGGACCATTTTCCACATTTCTGAAGCATGACGTAATGGGGGGGTGTTAACTCTTTTGTCGAAAATCATCCGTTTTTGCTCGAACATTGAATGCCTCCAAATGGTATTTAATTAACTTCCCTGGGTGAAGAAACCCTTTTTGCGAACTCAGAGTGAGTAAATTGGCCATTTTCATGCACTTTTAACCATTCCATAAATCTTGTGTTTAGGGCCCCTGGAAGCATGAAAATCACTTTAAACATGCTAATTTTAGCTCTAACACTGATGATCCACCTACAAATATGAACTGACGTTCAAAAATAAAACATTTGAAAACGGACCGTTTTCCACATTTCTGAAGCATGACGTAATGGGGGGGGTGTTATCTCTTTTGTAAGAAATCAGCTGTTTTTGCTTGAACATTAAATGCCTCCAAATAGTATTTAATTCACTTCCCGAGCCCCTGGAAGCATGAAAATCACTTTAAACATTCTAATTTCAGCTCTAACATTGTTGATCCACCTACAAATGTGAACTGACGTTCAAAAATAAAACATTTGAAAACGGACCATTTTCCACATTTCTGAAGCATGACGTAATGGGGGGGTGTTATCTCTTTAGTCGAAAATCAGCTGTTTTTGCTTGAACATTAAATGCCTCTAAATGGTATTTAATTAACTTCCCGGGGTGAAGAAACCCTTTTTGAGAACTCAGAGTGAGTAAATTGGCCATTTTCATGCACTTTTAACCATTCCATAAATCTTGTGTTTAGGGCCCCTGGAAGCAATAAAATCACTTTAAACATGCTAATTTTAGCTCTAACACTGATGATCCACCTACAAATGTGAACTGACGTTCAAAAATAAAACATTTGAAAACGGACCATTTTCCACATTTCTGAAGCATGACGTAATGGGGGGTTATCTCTTTTGTCAGAAATCAGCTGTTTTTGCTTGAACATTAAATGCCTCCAAATAGTATTTAATTCACTTCCCGAGCCCCTGGAAGCATGAAAATCACTTTAAACATGCTAATTTTAGCTCTAACACTGATGATCCACCTACAAATGTGAACTGACGTTCAAAAATAAAACATTTGAAAACGGACCATTTTCCACATTTCTGAAGCATGACGTAATGGGGGGGGTGTTATCTCTTTTGTCGAAAATCAGCCGTTTTTGCTCGAACATTAAATGCCTCCAAATGGTATTTAATTAACTTCCCGGGGTGAAGAAACCCTTTCTGAGAACTCAGAGTGAGTAAATTGGCCATTTTCATGCACTTTTAACCATTCCATAAATCTTGTGTTTCGGGCCCCTGGAAGCATGAAAATCACTTTAAACATGCTAATTTTAGCTCTGAAACTGATGATCCACCTACAAATGTGAACTGACATTCAAAAATAAAAAATTTGAAAACGGACCATTTTCCACATTTCTGAAGCATGACGTAATGAGGGGGTGTTATCTCTTTTGTCGAAAATCAGCCGTTTTTGCTTGAACATTAAATGCCTCCAAATAGTATTTAACTCACTTCCCGAGCCCCTGGAAACATGAAAATCACTTTAAACATGCTAATTTTAGCTCTAACACTGATGAACCACCTACAAATGTGAACTGACGTTCAAAAATAAAACATTTGAAAACGGACCATTTTCCACATTTCTGAAGCATGACGTAATGGGGGGGTGTTATCTCTTTTGTCGAAAATCAGCCGTTTTTGCTTGAACATTAAATGCCTCCAAATGGTATTTAATTAACTTCCCGGGGTGAAGAAACCCTTTTTGAGAACTCAGAGTGAGTAAATTGGCCATTTTCATGCACTTTTAACCATTCCATAAATCTTGTGTTTAGGGCCCCTGGAAGCATGAAAATCACTTTAAACATGCTAATTTTAGCTCTAACACTGATGATCCACCTACAAATGTGAACTGACGTTCAAAAATAAAACATTTGAAAATGGACCATTTTCCACATTTCTGAAGCATGACGTAATGGGGGGTTATCTCTTTTGTCAGAAATCAGCTGTTTTTGCTTGAACATTAAATGCCTCCAAATAGTATTTAATTCACTTCCCGAGCCCCTGGAAGCATGAAAATCACTTTAAACATGCTAATTTTAGCTCTAACACTGATGATCCACCTACAAATGTGAACTGACGTTCAAAAATAAAACATTTGAAAACGGACCATTTTCCACATTTCTGAAGCATGACGTAATGGGGGGGGTGTTATCTCTTTTGTCGAAAATCAGCCGTTTTTGCTCGAACATTAAATGCCTCCAAATGGTATTTAATTAACTTCCCGGGGTGAAGAAACCCTTTCTGAGAACTCAGAGTGAGTAAATTGGCCATTTTCATGCACTTTTAACCATTCCATAAATCTTGTGTTTCGGGCCCCTGGAAGCATGAAAATCACTTTAAACATGCTAATTTTAGCTCTGAAACTGATGATCCACCTACATATGTGAACTGACATTCAAAAATAAAAAATTTGAAAACGGACCATTTTCCACATTTCTGAAGCATGACGTAATGGGGGGTTATCTCTTTTGTCAGAAATCAGCTGTTTTTGCTTGAACATTAAATGCCTCCAAATAGTATTTAATTCACTTCCCGAGCCCCTGGAAGCATGAAAATCACTTTAAACATGCTAATTTTAGCTCTGAAACTGATGATCCACCTACAAATGTGAACTGACATTCAAAAATAAAAAATTTGAAAACGGACCATTTTCCACATTTCTGAAGCATGACGTAATGTGGGGGTGTTATCTCTTTTGTCGAAAATCAGCCGTTTTTGCTTGAACATTAAATGCCTCCAAATAGTATTTAACTCACTTCCCGAGCCCCTGGAAACATGAAAATCACTTTAAACATGCTAATTTTAGCTCTAACACTGATGAACCACCTACAAATGTGAACTGACGTTCAAAAATAAAACATTTGAAAACGGACCATTTTCCACATTTCTGAAGCATGACGTAATGGGGGGGTGTTATCTCTTTTGTCGAAAATCAGCCGTTTTTGCTTGAACATTAAATGCCTCCAAATGGTATTTAATTAACTTCCCGGGGTGAAGAAACCCTTTTTGAGAACTCAGAGTGAGTAAATTGGCCATTTTCATGCACTTTTAACCATTCCATAAATCTTGTGTTTAGGGCCCCTGGAAGCATGAAAATCACTTTAAACATGCTAATGTTAGCTCTAACACTGATGATCCACCTACAAATGTGAACTGACGTTCAAAAATAAAACATTTGAAAACAGACCATTTTCTACATTTCTGAAGCATGACGTAATGGGGGGGTGTTATCTCTTTTGTCGAAAATCAGCCGTTTTTGCTTGAACATTAAATGCCTACAAATGGTATTTAATTAACTTCCCGGGGTGAAGAAACTCTTTTTGAGAACTCAGAGTGAGTAAATTGGCCATTTTCATGCACTTTTAACCATTCCATAAATCTTTTGTTTAGGGCCCCTGGAAGCATGAAAATCACTTTAAACATGCTAATTTTAGCTCTAACACTGATGATCCACCTACAAATGTGAACTGACGTTTAAAAATAAAACATTTGAAAACGGACCATTTTCCACATTTCTGAAGCATGACGTAATGGGGGGGTGTTATCTCTTTTGTCGAAAATCAGCCGTTTTTGCTTGAACATTAAATGCCTCCAAATAGTATTTAATTCACTTCCCGAGCCCCTGGAAGCATGAAAATCACTTTAAACATGCTAATTTTAGCTCTAACACTGATGATCTACCTACAAATGTGAACTGACGTTCAAAAATAAAACATTTGAAAACGGACCATTTTCCACATTTCTGAAACATGACGTAATGGGGGGATGTTATCTCTTTTGTCAAAAATCAGCCGTTTTTGCTTGAACATTAAATGCCTCCAAATGGTATTTAATTATTTTCCCGGGGTGAAGAAACCCTTTTTGAGAACTCAGAGTGAGTAAATTGGGCATTTTCATGCACTTTTAACCATTCCATTAACCTTGTGTTTAGGGCCCCTGGAAGCATGAAAATCACTTTAAACATGCTAATTTTAGCTCTAACACTGATGATCCACCTACAAATGTGAACTGACGTTCAAAAATAAAACATTTGAAAACGGACCATTTTCCACATTTCTGAAGCATGACGTAATGGGGGGGTGTTATCTCTTTTGTCGAAAATCAGCCGTTTTTGCTCGAACATTAAATGCCTCCAAATGGTATTTAATTAACTTCCCGGGGTGAAGAAACCCTTTTTGAGAACTCAGAGTGAGTAAATTGGCCATTTTCATGCACTTTTAACCATTCCATAAATCTTGTGTTTAGGGCCCCTGGAAGCATGAAAATCACTTTAAACATGCTTATTTTAGCTCTAACACTGATGATCCACCTACAAATGTGAACTGACGTTCAAAAATAAAACATTTGAAAACAGACCATTTTCCACATTTCTGAAGCATGATGTAATGGGGGGTGTTATCTCTTTTGTCAGAAATCAGCTGTTTTTGCTTGAACATTAAATGCCTCCAAATAGTATTTAATTCACTTCCCGAGCCCCTGGAAGCATGAAAATCACTTTAAACATGCTAATTTCAGCTCTAACACTGATGATCCACCTACAAATGTGAACTGACGTTCAAAAATAAAACATTTGAAAACGGACCATTTTCCACATTTCTGAAGCATGACGTAATGGGGGGATGTTATCTCTTTTGTCGAAAATCAGCTGTTTTTGCTTGAACATTAAATGCCTCTAAATGGTATTTAATTAACTTCCCGGAGTGAAGAAACCCTTTTTGAGAACTCAGAGTGAGTAAATTGGCCATTTTCATGCACTTTTAACCATTCCATAAATCTTGTGTTTAGGGCCCCTGGAAGCATGAAAATCACTTTAAACATGCTAATTTTAGCTCTAACACTGATGATCCACCTACAAATGTGAACTGACGTTCAAAAATAAAACATTTGAAAACGGACCATTTTCCACATTTCTGAAGCATGACGTAATGGGGGGGTGTTATCTCTTTTGTCGAAAATCAGCAGTTTTTGCTCGAACATTAAATGCCTCCAAATGGTATTTAATTAACTTCCCGGGGTGAAGAAACCCTTTTTGAGAACTCAGAGTGAGTAAATTGGCCATTTTCATGCACTTTTAACCATTCCATAAATCTTGTGTTTAGGGCCCCTGGAAGCATGAAAATCACTTTAAACATGCTAATTTTAGCTCTAACACTGATGATCCACCTACAAATATGAACTGACGTTCAAAAATAAAACATTTGAAAACGGACCATTTTCCACATTTCTGAAGCATGACGTAATGGGGGGGTGTTATCTCTTTTGTCGAAAATCAGCCGTTTTTGCTTGAACATTAAATGCCTCCAAATGGTATTTAATTAACTTCCCGGGGTGAAGAAACCCTTTTTGAGAACTCAGAGTGAGTAAATTGGGCATTTTCATGCACTTTTAACCATTCCATTATCCTTGTGTTTAGGGCCCCTGGAATCATGAAAATCACTTTAAACATGCTAATTTTAGCTCTAACACTGATGATCCACCTACAAATGTGAACTGACATTCAAAAATAAAAAATTTGAAAACGGACCATTTTCGACATTTCTGAAGCATGACGTAATTGGGGGTGTTATCTCTTTTGTCGAAAATCAGCCATTTTTGCTTGAACATTAAATGCCTCCAAATAGTATTTAATTCACTTCCTGAGCCCCTGGAAGCATGAAAATCACTTTAAACATGCTAATTTTAGCTCTAACACTGATGATCCACCTACAAATGTGAACTGACGTTCAAAAATAAAACATTTGAAAACAGACCATTTTCCACATTTCTGAAGCATGACGTAATGGGGGGGTGTTATCTCTTTTGTCGAAAATCAGCCGTTTTTGCTCGAACATTAAATGCCTCCAAATGGTATTTAATTAACTTCCCGGGGTGAAGAAACCCTTTTTGAGAACTCAGAGTGAGTAAATTGGCCATTTTCATGCACTTTTACCCATTCCATAAATCTTGTGTTTAGGGCCCCTGGAAGCATGAAAATCACTTTAAACATGATAATTTTAGCTCTAACACTGATGATCCACCTACAAATGTGAACTGACGTTCAAAAATAAAACATTTGAAAACAGACCATTTTCAACATTTCTGAAGCATGACGTAATGGGGGGGTGTTATCTCTTTTGTCGAAAATCAGCCGTTTTTGCTCGAACATTAAATGCCTCCAAATGGTATTTAATTAACTTCCCGGGGTGAAGAAACCCTTTTTGAGAACTCAGAGTGAGTAAATTGGCCATTTTCATGCACTTTTAACCATTCCATAAATCTTGTGTTTAGGGCCCCTGGAAGCATGAAAATCACTTTAAACATGCTTATTTTAGCTCTAACACTGATGATCCACCTACAAATGTGAACTGACGTTCAAAAATAAAACATTTGAAAACAGACCATTTTCCACATTTCTGAAGCATGACGTAATGGGGGGGTGTTATCTCTTTTGTCAGAAATCAGCTGTTTTTGCTTGAACATTAAATGCCTCCAAATAGTATTTAATTCACTTCCCGAGCCCCTGGAAGCATGAAAATCACTTTAAACATGCTAATTTTAGCTCTAACACTGATGATCCACCTACAAATGTGAACTGACGTTCAAAAATAAAACATTTGAAAACGGACCATTTTCCACATTTCTGAAGCATGACGTAATGGGGGGGGTGTTATCTCTTTTGTCGAAAATCCGCCGTTTTTGCTCGAACATTAAATGCCTCCAAATGGTATTTAATTAACTTCCCGGGGTGAAGAAACCCTTTCTGAGAACTCAGAGTGAGTAAATTGGCCATTTTCATGCACTTTTAACCATTCCATAAATCTTGTGTTTAGGGCCCCTGGAAGCATGAAAATCACTTTAAACATGCTAATTTTAGCTCTGAAACTGATGATCCACCTACAAATGTGAACTGACATTCAAAAATAAAAAATTTGAAAACGGACCATTTTCCACATTTCTGAAGCATGACGTAATGGGGGGGTGTTATCTCTTTTGTCGAAAATCAGCCGTTTTTGCTTGAACATTAAATGCCTCCAAATAGTATTTAACTCACTTCCCGAGCCCCTGGAAGCATGAAAATCACTTTAAACATGCAAATTTTAGCTCTAACACTGATGATCCACCTACAAATGTGAACTGACGTTCAAAAATAAAACATTTGAAAACGGACCATTTTCCACATTTCTGAAGCATGACGTAATGGGGGGGTGTTATCTCTTTTGTCGAAAATCAGCCGTTTTTGCTTGAACATTAAATGCCTCCAAATGGTATTTAATTAACTTCCCGGGGTGAAGAAACCCTTTTTGAGAACTCAGAGTGAGTAAATTGGCCATTTTCATGCACTTTTAACCATTCCATAAATCTTGTGTTTAGGGCGCCTGGAAGCATGAAAATCACTTTAAACATGCTAATGTTAGCTCTAACACTGATGATCCACCTACAAATGTGAACTGACGTTCAAAAATAAAACATTTGAAAACGGACCATTTTCTACATTTCTGAAGCATGACGTAATGGGGGGGTGTTATCTCTTTTGTCGAAAATCAGCCGTTTTTGCTTGAACATTAAATGCCTACAAATGGTATTTAATTAACTTCCCGGGGTGAAGAAACTCTTTTTGAAAACTCAGAGTGAGTAAATTGGCCATTTTCATGCACTTTTAACCATTCCATAAATCTTGTGTTTAGGGCCCCTGGAAGCATGAAAATCACTTTAAACATGCTAATTTTAGCTCTAACACTGATGATCCACCTACAAATGTGAACTGACGTTTAAAAATAAAACATTTGAAAACGGACCATTTTCCACATTTCTGAAGCATGACGTAATGGGGGGGTGTTATCTCTTTTGTCGAAAATCAGCCGTTTTTGCTTGAACATTAAATGCCTCCAAATTGTATTTAATTCACTTCCCGAGCCCCTGGAAGCATGAAAATCACTTTAAACATGCTAATTTTAGCTCTAACACTGATGATCTACCTACAAATGTGAACTGACGTTCAAAAATAAAACATTTGAAAACGGACCATTTTCCACATTTCTGAAGCATGACGTAATGGGGGGATGTTATCTCTTTTGTCAAAAATCAGCCGTTTTTGCTTGAACATTAAATGCCTCCAAATGGTATTTAATTATTTTCCCGGGGTGAAGAAACCCTTTTTGAGAACTCAGAGTGAGTAAATTGGGCATTTTCATGCACTTTTAACCATTCCATTAACCTTGTGTTTAGGGCCCCTGGAAGCATGAAAATCACTTTAAACATGCTAATTTTAGCTCTAACACTGATGATCCACCTACAAATGTGAACTGACGTTCAAAAATAAAACATTTGAAAACGGACCATTTTCCAAATTTCTGAAGCATGACGTAATGGGGGGGTGTTATCTCTTTTGTCGAAAATCAGCCGTTTTTGCTCGAACATTAAATGCCTCCAAATGGTATTTAATTAACTTCCCGGGGTGAAGAAACCCTTTTTGAGAACTCAGAGTGAGTAAATTGGCCATTTTCATGCACTTTTAACCATTCCATAAATCTTGTGTTTAGGGCCCCTGGAAGCATGAAAATCACTTTAAACATGCTTATTTTAGCTCTAACACTGATGATCCACCTACAAATGTGAACTGACGTTCAAAAATAAAACATTTGAAAACGGACCATTTTCCACATTTCTGAAGCATGACGTAATGGGGGGGGTGTTATCTCTTTTGTCGAAAATCAGCCGTTTTTGCTTGAACATTAAATGCCTCCAAATTGTATTTAATTCACTTCCCGAGCCCCTGGAAGCATGAAAATCACTTTAAACATGCTAATTTTAGCTCTAACACTGATGATCTACCTACAAATGTGAACTGACGTTCAAAAATAAAACATTTGAAAACGGACCATTTTCCACATTTCTGAAGCATGACGTAATGGGGGGATGTTATCTCTTTTGTCAAAAATCAGCCGTTTTTGCTTGAACATTAAATGCCTCCAAATGGTATTTAATTATTTTCCCGGGGTGAAGAAACCCTTTTTGAGAACTCAGAGTGAGTAAATTGGGCATTTTCATGCACTTTTAACCATTCCATTAACCTTGTGTTTAGGGCCCCTGGAAGCATGAAAATCACTTTAAACATGCTAATTTTAGCTCTAACACTGATGATCCACCTACAAATGTGAACTGACGTTCAAAAATAAAACATTTGAAAACGGACCATTTTCCACATTTCTGAAGCATGACGTAATGGGGGGGTGTTATCTCTTTTGTCGAAAATCAGCCGTTTTTGCTCGAACATTAAATGCCTCCAAATGGTATTTAATTAACTTCCCGGGGTGAAGAAACCCTTTTTGAGAACTCAGAGTGAGTAAATTGGCCATTTTCATGCACTTTTAACCATTCCATAAATCTTGTGTTTAGGGCCCCTGGAAGCATGAAAATCACTTTAAACATGCTTATTTTAGCTCTAACACTGATGATCCACCTACAAATGTGAACTGACGTTCAAAAATAAAACATTTGAAAACAGACCATTTTCCACATTTCTGAAGCATGATGTAATGGGGGGTGTTATCTCTTTTGTCAGAAATCAGCTGTTTTTGCTTGAACATTAAATGCCTCCAAATAGTATTTAATTCACTTCCCGAGCCCCTGGAAGCATGAATATCACTTTAAACATGCTAATTTCAGCTCTAACACTGATGATCCACCTACAAATGTGAACTGACGTTCAAAAATAAAACATTTGAAAACAGACCATTTTCCACATTTCTAAAGCATGACGTAATGGGGGGATGTTATCTCTTTTGTCGAAAATCAGCTGTTTTTGCTTGAACATTAAATGCCTCTAAATGGTATTTAATTAACTTCCCGGAGTGAAGAAACCCTTTTTGAGAACTCAGAGTGAGTAAATTGGCCATTTTCATGCACTTTTAACCATTCCATAAATCTTGTGTTTAGGGCCCCTGGAAGCATAAAAATCACTTTAAACATGCTAATTTTAGCTCTAACACTGATGATCCACCTACAAATGTGAACTGACGTTCAAAAATAAAACATTTGAAAACGGACCATTTTCCACATTTCTGAAGCATGACGTAATGGGGGGGTGTTATCTCTTTTGTCGAAAATCAGCCGTTTTTGCTCGAACATTAAATGCCTCCAAATGGTATTTAATTAACTTCCCGGGGTGAAGAAACCCTTTTTGAGAACTCAGAGTGAGTAAATTGGCCATTTTCATGCACTTTTAACCATTCCATAAATCTTGTGTTTAGGGCCCCTGGAAGCATGAAAATCACTTTAAACATGCTAATTTTAGCTCTAACACTGATGATCCACCTACAAATATGAACTGACGTTCAAAAATAAAACATTTGAAAACGGACCATTTTCCACATTTCTGAAGCATGACGTAATGGGGGGGTGTTATCTCTTTTGTCGAAAATCAGCCGTTTTTGCTTGAACATTAAATGCCTCCAAATGGTATTTAATTAACTTCCCGGGGTGAAGAAACCCTTTTTGAGAACTCAGAGTGAGTAAATTGGGCATTTTCATGCACTTTTAACCATTCCATTATCCTTGTGTTTAGGGCCCCTGGAAGCATGAAAATCACTTTAAACATGCTAATTTTAGCTCTAACACTGATGATCCACCTACAAATGTGAACTGACATTCAAAAATAAAAAATTTGAAAAAGGACCATTTTCGACATTTCTGAAGCATGACGTAATTGGGGGTGTTATCTCTTTTGTCGAAAATCAGCCATTTTTGCTTGAACATTAAATGCCTCCAAATAGTATTTAATTCACTTCCTGAGCCCCTGGAAGCATGAAAATCACTTTAAACATGCTAATTTTAGCTCTAACACTGATGATCCACCTACAAATGTGAACTGACGTTCAAAAATAAAACATTTGAAAACGGACCATTTTCCACATTTCTGAAGCATGACGTAATGGGGGGGTGTTATCTCTTTTGTCGAAAATCAGCCGTTTTTGCTTGAACATTAAATGCCTCCAAATGGTATTTAATTAACTTCCCGGGGTGAAGAAACCCTTTTTGAGAACTCAGAGTGAGTAAATTGGCCATTTTCATGCACTTTTAACCATTCCATAAATCTTGTGTTTAGGGCCCCTGGAAGCATGAAAATCAATTTAAACATGCTAATGTTAGCTCTAACACTGATGATCTACCTACAAATGTGAACTGACGTTCAAAAATAAAACATTTGAAAACGGACCATTTTCTACATTTCTGAAGCATGACGTAATGGGGGGGTGTTATCTCTTTTGTCGAAAATCAGCAGTTTTTGCTCGAACATTAAATGCCTCCAAATGGTATTTAATTAACTTCCCGGGGTTAAAAAAACCCTTTTTGAGAACTCAGAGTGAGTAAATTGGCCATTTTCATGCACTTTTAACCATTCCATAAATCTTGTGTTTAGGGCCCCTGGAAGCATGAAAATCACTTTAAACATGCTAATTTTAGCTCTAACACTGATGATCCACCTACAAATGTGAACTGACGTTCAAAAATAAAACATTTGAAAACGGACCATTTTCCACATTTCTGAAGCATGACGTAATGGGGGGGGTGTTATCTCTTTTGTCGAAAATCAGCCGTTTCTGCTTGAACTTTAAATGCCTCCAAATGGTATTTAATTAACTTCCCGGGGTGAAGAAACCCTTTTTGAGAACTCAGAGTGAGTAAATTGGCCATTTTCATGCACTTTTAACCATTCCATAAATCTTGTGTTTAGGGCCCCTGGAAGCATGAAAATTACTTTAAACATGCTAATTTTAGCTCTAACACTGATGATCCACCTACAAATGTGAACTGACGTTCAAAAATAAAACATTTGAAAACGGACCATTTTTCACATTTCTGAAGCATGACGTAATGGGGGGGTGTTATCTCTTTTGTCGAAAATCAGCCGTTTTTGCTCGAACATTAAATGCCTCCAAATGGTATTTAATTAACTTCCCGGGGTGAAGAAACCTTTTTTGAGAACTCAGAGTGAGTAAATTTGCCATTTTCATGCATTTTTAACCATTCCATAAATCTTGTGTTTAGGGCCCCTGGAAGCATGAAAATCACTTTAAACATGCTAATTTTAGCTCTAACACTGATGATCCACCTACAAATGTGAACTGACGTTCAAAAATAAAACATTTGAAAACGGACCATTTTCCACATTTCTGAAGCATGACGTAATGGGGGGGTGTTATCTCTTTTGTCAGAAATCAGCTGTTTTTGCTTGAACATTAAATGCCTCCAAATAGTATTTAATTCAATTCCAGAGCCCCTGGAAGAATGAAAATCACTTTAAACATGCTAATTTTAGCTCTAACACTGATGATCCACCTACAAATGTGAACTGACGTTCAAAAATAAAACATTTGAAAACGGACCATTTGCCACATTTCTGAAGCATGACGTAATGGGGGGGTGTTATCTCTTTTGTCGAAAATCAGCTGTTTTTGCTCGAACATTAAATGCCTCCAAATGGTATTTAATTAACTTCCCGGGGTGAAGAAACCCTTTTTGCGAACTCAGAGTGAGTAAATTGGCCATTTTCATGCACTTTTAACCATTCCATAAATCTTGTGTTTAGGGCCCCTGGAAGCATGAAAATCACTTTAAACATGCTAATTTTAGCTCTAACACTGATGATCCACCTACAAATGTGAACTGATGTTCAGAAATAAAACATTTGAAAACGGAACATTTTCCACATTTCTGAAGCAGGACGTAATGGGGGGGTGTTATCTCTTTTGTCAGAAATCAGCTGTTTTTGATTGAACATTAAATGCCTCCAAATTGTATTTAATTCACTTCCAGAGCCCCTGGAAGCATGAAAATCACTTTAAACGTGCTAATTTTAGCTCTAACACTGATGATCCACCTACAAATGTGAACTGACGTTCAAAAATAAAACATTTGAAAACTGACCATTTTCCACATTTCTGAAGCATGACGTAATGGGGGGATGTTATCTCTTTTGTCGAAAATCAGCCGTTTTTGCTTGAACATTAAATGCCTCCAAATGGTATTTAATTAACTTTCCGGGGTGAAGAAACCCTTTTTGAGAACTCAGAGTGAGTAAATTGGCCATTTTCATGCACTTTTAACCATTCCATAAATCTTGTGTTTAGGGCCCCTGGAAGCATGAAAATCACTTTAAACATGCTAATTTTAGCTCTAACACTGATGATCCACCTACAAATGTGAACTGACGTTCAAAAATAAAACAATTGAAAACGGACCATCTTCCACATTTCTGAAGCATGACGTAATGGGAGGGTGTTATCTCTTTTGTCGAAAATCAGCCGTTTTTGCTCGAACATTAAATGCCTCCAAATAGTATTTATTTCACTTCCCGAGCCCCTGGAAGCATGAAAATCACTTTAAACATGCTAATTTTAGCTCTAACACTGATGATCCACCTACAAATGTGAACTGACGTTCAAAAATAAAACATTTGAAAACGGACCATTTTCCACATTTCTGAAGCATGACGTAATGGGGGGGTGTTATCTCTTTTGTCGAAAATCAGCCGTTTTTGCTCGAACATTAAATGCCTCCAAATGGTATTTAATTAACTTCCCGAGCCCCTGGAAGCATGAACATCACTTTAAACATGCTAATTTTAGCTCTAACACTGATGATCCACCTACAAATGTGAACTGACGTTCAAAAATAAAACATTTGAAAACGGACCATTTTCCACATTTCTGAAGCATGACGTAATGGGGGGGTGTTATCTCTTTTGTCAGAAATCAGCTGTTTTTGCTTGAACATTAAATGCCTCCAAATAGTATTTAATTCACTTCCCGAGCCCCTGGAAGCATGAAAATCACTTTAAACATGCTAATTTTAGCTCTAACACTGGTGATCCACCTACAAATGTGAACTGACATTCAAAAATAAAACATTTGAAAACGGACCATTTTCCACATTTCTGAAGCATGACGTAATGGGGGGGTGTTATCTCTTTTGTCGAAAATCAGCCGTTTTTGCTCGAACATTAAATGCCTACAAATGGTATTTAATTAACTTCCCGGGGTGAAGAAACCCTTTTTGAGAACTCAGAGTGAGTAAATTGGCCATTTTCATGCACTTTTAACCATTCTATAAATCTTGTGTTTAGGGCCCCTGGAAGCATGAAAATCACTTTAAACATGCTAATTTTAGCTCTAACACTGATGATCCACCTACAAATGTGAACTGACGTTCAAAAATAAAACATTTGAAAACGGACCATTTTCCACATTTTTGAAGCATGACGTAATGGGGGGGTGTTATCTCTTTTGTCGAAAATCAGCAGTTTTTGCTTGAACATTAAATGCCTCCAAATAGTATTTAATTCACTTCCCGAGCTCCTGGAAGCATGAAAATCACTTTAAACATGCTAATTTTAGCTCTAACACTGATGATCCACCTACAAATGTGAACTGACGTTCAAAAATAAAAAATTTGAAAACGGACCATTTTCCACATTTCTGAAGCATGACGTAATGGGGGGGTGTTATCTCTTTTGTCGAAAATCAGCCGTTTTTGCTTGAACATTAAATGCCTCCAAATAGTATTTAATTCACTTCCTGAGCCCCTGGAAGCATGAAAATCACTTTAAACATGCTAATTTTAGCTCTAACACTGATGATCCACCTACAAATGTGAACTGACGTTCAAAAATAAAACATTTGAAAACGGACCATTTTCCACATTTCTGAAGCATGACGTAATGGGGGGGTGTTATCTCTTTTGTCGAAAATCAGCCGTTTTTGCTTGAACTTTAAATGCCTCCAAATGGTATTTAATTAACTTCCCGGGGTGAAGAAACCCTTTTTGAGAACTCAGAGTGAGTAAATTGGCCATTTTCATGCACTTTTAACCATTCCATAAATCTTGTGTTTAGGGCCCCTGGAAGCATGAAAATTACTTTAAACATGCTAATTTTAGCTCTAACACTGATGATCCACCTACAAATGTGAACTGACGTTCAAAAATAAAACATTTGAAAACGGACCATTTTTCACATTTCTGAAGCATGACGTAATGGGGGGGTGTTATCTCTTTTGTCGAAAATCAGCCGTTTTTGCTCGAACATTAAATGCCTCCAAATGGTATTTAATTAACTTCCCGGGGTGAAGAAACCTTTTTTGAGAACTCAGAGTGAGTAAATTTGCCATTTTCATGCATTTTTAACCATTCCATAAATCTTGTGTTTAGGGCCCCTGGAAGCATGAAAATCACTTTAAACATGCTAATTTTAGCTCTAACACTGATGATCCACCTACAAATGTGAACTGACGTTCAAAAATAAAACATTTGAAAACGGACCATTTTCCACATTTCTGAAGCATGACGTAATGGGGGGGTGTTATCTCTTTTGTCAGAAATCAGCTGTTTTTGCTTGAACATTAAATGCCTCCAAATAGTATTTAATTCACTTCCAGAGCCCCTGGAAGCATGAAAATCACTTTAAACATGCTAATTTTAGCTCTAACACTGATGATCCACCTACAAATGTGAACTGACGTTCAAAAATAAAACATTTGAAAACGGACCATTTGCCACATTTCTGAAGCATGACGTAATGGGGGGGTGTTATCTCTTTTGTCGAAAATCAGCTGTTTTTGCTCGAACATTAAATGCCTCCAAATGGTATTTAATTAACTTCCCGGGGTGAAGAAACCCTTTTTGCGAACTCAGAGTGAGTAAATTGGCCATTTTCATGCACTTTTAACCATTCCATAAATCTTGTGTTTAGGGCCCCTGGAAGCATGAAAATCACTTTAAACATGCTAATTTTAGCTCTAACACTGATGATCCACCTACAAATGTGAACTGATGTTCAGAAATAAAACATTTGAAAACGGACCATTTTCCACATTTCTGAAGCAGGACGTAATGGGGGGGTGTTATCTCTTTTGTCAGAAATCAGCTGTTTTTGATTGAACATTAAATGCCTCCAAATTGTATTTAATTCACTTCCAGAGCCCCTGGAAGCATGAAAATCACTTTAAACGTGCTAATTTTAGCTCTAACACTGATGATCCACCTACAAATGTGAACTGACGTTCAAAAATAAAACATTTGAAAACTGACCATTTTCCACATTTCTGAAGCATGACGTAATGGGGGGATGTTATCTCTTTTGTCGAAAATCTGCCGTTTTTGCTTGAACATTAAATGCCTCCAAATGGTATTTAATTAAATTTCTGGGGTGAAGAAACCCTTTTTGAGAACTCAGAGTGAGTAAATTGGCCATTTTCATGCACTTTTAACAATTCCATAAATCTTGTGTTTAGGGCCCCTGGAAGCATGAAAATCACTTTAAACATGCTAATTTTAGCTCTAACACTGATGATCCACCTACAAATGTGAACTGACGTTCAAAAATAAAACAATTGAAAACGGACCATTTTCCACATTTCTGAAGCATGAAGTAATGAGGGGGTGTTATCTCTTTTGTCAGAAATCAGCTGTTTTTGCTTGAACATTAAATGCCTCCAAATAGTATTTAATTCACTTCCCGAGCCCCTGGAAGCATGAAAATCACTTTAAACATGCTAATTTTAGCTCTAACACTGGTGATCCACCTACAAATGTGAACTGACATTCAAAAATAAAACATTTGAAAACGGACCATTTTCCACATTTCTGAAGCATGACGTAATGGGGGGGTGTTATCTCTTTTGTCGAAAATCAGCCGTTTTTGCTCGAACATTAAATGCCTACAAATGGTATTTAATTAACTTCCCGGGGTGAAGAAACCCTTTTTGAGAACTCAGAGTGAGTAAATTGGCCATTTTCATGCACTTTTAACCATTCTATAAATCTTGTGTTTAGGGCCCCTGGAAGCATGAAAATCACTTTAAACATGCTAATTTTAGCTCTAACACTGATGATCCACCTACAAATGTGAACTGACGTTCAAAAATAAAACATTTGAAAACGGACCATTTTCCACATTTCTGAAGCATGACGTAATGGGGGGGTGTTATCTCTTTTGTCGAAAATCAGCAGTTTTTGCTTGAACATTAAATGCCTCCAAATAGTATTTAATTCACTTCCCGAGCTCCTGGAAGCATGAAAATCACTTTAAACATGCTAATTTTAGCTCTAACACTGATGATCCACCTACAAATGTGAACTGACGTTCAAAAATAAAACATTTGAAAACGGACCATTTTCCACATTTCTGAAGCATGACGTAATGGGGGGGTGTTATCTCTTTTGTCGAATATCAGCTGTTTTTGCTTGAACATTAAATGCCTCCAAATGGTATTTAATTAACTTCCCGGGGTGAAGAAACCCTTTTTGAGAACTCAGAGTGAGTAAATTGGGCATTTTCATGCACTTTTAACCATTCCATAAATCTTGTGTTTAGGGCCCCTGGAAGCATGAAAATCACTTTAAACATGCTAATTTTAGCTATAACACTGATGATCCACCTACAAATGTGAACTGACATTCAAAAATAAAACATTTGAAAACAGACCATTTTCCACATTTCAAGCATGACGTAATGGGGGGGTGTTATCTCTTTTGTCGAAAATCAGCCGTTTTTGCTCGAACATTAAATGCCTCCAAATGGTATTTAATTAACTTCCCGGGGTGAAGAAACCCTTTTTGAGAACTCAGAGTGAGTAAATTGGCCATTTTCATGCACTTTTAACCATTCCATAAATCTTGTGTTTAGGGCCCCTGGAAGCATGAAAATCACTTTAAACATGCTAATTTTAGCTCTAACAGTGATGATCCACCTACAAATGTGAACTGACGTTCAAAAATAAAACATTTGAAAACGGACCATTTTCCACATTTCTGAAGCATGAAGTAATGGGGGGGTGTTATCTCTTTTGTCGAAAATCAGCCGTTTTTGCTCGAACATTAAATGCCTCCAAATGGTATTTAATTAACTTCCCGGGGTGAAGAAACCCTTTTTGAGAACTCAGAGTGAGTGAATTGGCCATTTTCATGCACTTTTAATCATTCCATAAATCTTGTGTTTAGGGCCCCAGGAAGCATGAAAATCACTTTAAACATGCTAATTTTAGCTCTAACACTGATGATCCACCTACAAATGTGAACTGACATTCAAAAATAAAAAATTTGAAAACGGACCATTTTCCACATTTCTGAAGCATGACGTAATGGGGGGGGTGTTATCTCTTTTGTCGAAAATCAGCCGTTTTTGCTTGAACATTAAATGCCTCCAAATAGTATTTAATTCACTTCCTGAGCCCCTGGAAGCATGAAAATCACTTTAAAAATGCTAATTTTAGCTCTAACACTGATGATCCACCTACAAATGTGAACTGACGTTCAAAAATAAAACATTTGAAAACGGACCATTTTCCACATTTCTGAAGCATGACGTAATGGGGGGGGGTGTTATCTCTTTTGTCGAAAATCAGCCGTTTTTGCTTGAACTTTAAATGCCTCCAAATGGTATTTAATTAACTTCCCGGGGTGAAGAAACCCTTTTTGAGAACTCAGAGTGAGTAAATTGGCCATTTTCATGCACTTTTAACCATTCCATAAATCTTGTGTTTAGGGCCCCTGGAAGCATGAAAATTACTTTAAACATGCTAATTTTAGCTCTAACACTGATGATCCACCTACAAATGTGAACTGACGTTCAAAAATAAAACATTTGAAAACGGACCATTTTTCACATTTCTGAAGCATGACGTAATGGGGGGGTGTTATCTCTTTTGTTGAAAATCAGCCGTTTTTGCTCGAACATTAAATGCCTCCAAATGGTATTTAATTAACTTCCCGGGGTGAAGAAACCTTTTTTGAGAACTCAGAGTGAGTAAATTTGCCATTTTCATGCATTTTTAACCATTCCATAAATCTTGTGTTTAGGGCCCCTGGAAGCATGAAAATCACTTTAAACATGCTAATTTTAGCTCTAACACTGATGATCCACCTACAAATGTGAACTGACGTTCAAAAATAAAACATTTGAAAACGGACCATTTTCCACATTTCTGAAGCATGACGTAATGGGGGGGTGTTATCTCTTTTGTCAGAAATCAGCTGTTTTTGCTTGAACATTAAATGCCTCCAAATAGTATTTAATTCAATTCCAGAGCCCCTGGAAGCATGAAAATCACTTTAAACATGCTAATTTTAGCTCTAACACTGATGATCCACCTACAAATGTGAACTGACGTTCAAAAATAAAACATTTGAAAACGGACCATTTGCCACATTTCTGAAGCATGACGTAATGGGGGGGTGTTATCTCTTTTGTCGAAAATCAGCTGTTTTTGCTCGAACATTAAATGCCTCCAAATGGTATTTAATTAACTTCCCGGGGTGAAGAAACCCTTTTTGCGAACTCAGAGTGAGTAAATTGGCCATTTTCATGCACTTTTAACCATTCCATAAATCTTGTGTTTAGGGCCCCTGGAAGCATGAAAATCACTTTAAACATGCTAATTTTAGCTCTAACACTGATGATCCACCTACAAATGTGAACTGATGTTCAGAAATATAACATTTGAAAACGGACCATTTTCCACATTTCTGAAGCAGGACGTAATGGGGGGGTGTTATCTCTTTTGTCAGAAATCAGCTGTTTTTGATTGAACATTAAATGCCTCCAAATTGTATTTAATTCACTTCCAGAGCCCCTGGAAGCATGAAAATCACTTTAAACGTGCTAATTTTAGCTCTAACACTGATGATCCACCTACAAATGTGAACTGACGTTCAAAAACAAAACATTTGAAAACTGACCATTTTCCACATTTCTGAAGCATGACGTAATGGGGGGATGTTATCTCTTTTGTCGAAAATCAGCCGTTTTTGCTTGAACATTAAATGCCTCCAAATGGTATTTAATTAACTTTCCGGGGTGAAGAAACCCTTTTTGAGAACTCAGAGTGAGTAAATTGGCCATTTTCATGCACTTTTAACCATTCCATAAATCTTGTGTTTAGGGCCCCTGGAAGCATGAAAATCACTTTAAACATGCTAATTTTAGCTCTAACACTGATGATCCACCTACAAATGTGAACTGACGTTCAAAAATAAAACAATTGAAAACTGACCATTTTCCACATTTCTGAAGCATGACGTAATGGGGGGGTGTTATCTCTTTTGTCAGAAATCAGCTGTTTTTGCTTGAACATTAAATGCCTCCAAATAGTATTTAATTCACTTCCCGAGCCCCTGGAAGCATGAAAATCACTTTAAACATGCTAATTTTAGCTCTAACACTGATGATCCACCTACAAATGTGAACTGACATTCAAAAATAAAACATTTGAAAACAGACCATTTTCTACATTTCTGAAGCATGACGTAATGGGGGGGTGTTATCTCTTTTGTCGAAAATCAGCCGTTTTTGCTCGAACATTAAATGCCTACAAATGGTATTTAATTAACTTCCCGGGGTGAAGAAACCCTTTTTGAGAACTCAGAGTGAGTAAATTGGCCATTTTCATGCACTTTTAACCATTCCATAAATCTTGTGTTTAGGGCCCCTGGAAGCATGAAAATCACTTTAAACATGCTAATTTTAGCTCTAACACTGATGATCCACCTACAAATGTGAACTGACGTTCAAAAATAAAACATTTGAAAACGGACCATTTTCCACATTTCTGAAGCATGACGTAATGGGGGGGTGTTATCTCTTTTGTCGAAAATCAGCAGTTTTTGCTTGAACATTAAATGCCTCCAAATAGTATTTAATTCACTTCCCGAGCTCCTGGAAGCATGAAAATCACTTTAAACATGCTAATTTTAGCTCTAACACTGATGATCCACCTACAAATGTGAACTGACGTTCAAAAATAAAACATTTGAAAACGGACCATTTTCCACATTTCTGAAGCATGACGTAATGGGGGGTGTTATCTCTTTTGTCGAAAATCAGCTGTTTTTGCTTGAACATTAAATGCCTCCAAATGGTATTTAATTAACTTCCCGGGGTGAAGAAACCCTTTTTGAGAACTCAGAGTGAGTAAATTGGGCATTTTCATGCACTTTTAACCATTCCATAAATCTTGTGTTTAGGGCCCCTGGAAGCATGAAAATCACTTTAAACATGCTAATTTTAGCTCTAACACTTATGATCCACCTACAAATGTTAACTGACATTCAAAAATAAAACATTTGAAAACAGACCATTTTCCACATTTCTGAAGCATGACGTAATGGGGGGGTGTTATCTCTTTTGTCGAAAATCAGCCGTTTTTGCTCGAACATTAAATGCCTCCAAATGGTATTTAATTAACTTCCCGGGGTGAAGAAACCCTTTTTGAGAACTCAGAGTGAGTAAATTGGCCATTTTCATGCACTTTTAACCATTCCATAAATCTTGTGTTTAGGGCCCCTGGAAGCATGAAAATCACTTTAAACATCCTAATTTTAGCTCTAACACTGATGATCTACCTACAAATGTGAACTGACGTTCAAAAATAAAACAATTGAAAACGGACCATTTTCCACATTTCTGAAGCATGACGTAATGGGGGGGTGTTATCCCTTTTGTCAGAAATCAGCTGTTTTTGCTTGAACATTAAATGCCTCCAAATAGTATTTAATTCACTTCCCGAGCCCCTGGAAGCATGAAAATCACTTTAAACATGCTAATTTTAGCTCTAACACCGATGATCCACCTACAAATGTGAACTGGCATTCAAAAATAAAACATTTGAAAACAGACCATTTTCCACATTTCTGAAGCATGACATAATGGGGGGGTGTTATCTCTTTTGTCGAAAATCAGCCGTTTTTGCTCGAACATTAAATGCCTCCAAATGGTATTTAATTAACTTCCCGGGGTGAAGAAACCCTTTTTGAGAACTCAGAGTGAGTAAATTGGCCATTTTCATGCACTTTTAACCATTCCATAAATCTTGTGTTTAGGGCCCCTGGAAGCATGAAAATCACTTTAAACATGCTAATTTTAGCTCTAACACTGATGATCCACCTACAAATGTGAACTGACGTTCAAAAATAAAACATTTGAAAACGGACCATTTTCCACATTTCTGAAGCATGACGTAATGGGGGGGTGTTATCTCTTTTGTCGAAAATCAGCCGTTTTTGCTCGAACATTAAATGCCTACAAATGGTATTTAATTAACTTCCCGGGGTGAAGAAACCCTTTTTGAGAACTCAGAGTGAGTGAATTGGCCATTTTCATGCACTTTTAATCATTCCATAAATCTTGTGTTTAGGGCCCCAGGAAGCATGAAAATCACTTTAAACATGCTAATTTTAGCTCTAACACTGATGATCCACCTACAAATGTGAACTGACGTTCAAAAATAAAAAATTTGAAAACGGACCATTTTCCACATTTCTGAAGCATGACGTAATGGGGGGGTGTTATCTCTTTTGTCGAAAATCAGCCGTTTTTGCTTGAACATTAAATGCCTCCAAATAGTATTTAATTCACTTCCTGAGCCCCTGGAAGCATGAAAATCACTTTAAACATGCTAATTTTAGCTCTAACACTGATGATCCACCTACAAATGTGAACTGACGTTCAAAAATAAAACATTTGAAAACGGACCATTGTCCACATTTCTGAAGCATGACGTAATGGGGGGGGTGTTATCTCTTTTGTCGAAAATCAGCCGTTTTTGCTTGAACTTTAAATGCCTCCAAATGGTATTTAATTAACTTCCCGGGGTGAAGAAACCCTTTTTGAGAACTCAGAGTGAGTAAATTGGCCATTTTCATGCACTTTTAACCATTCCATAAATCTTGTGTTTAGGGCCCCTGGAAGCATGAAAATTACTTTAAACATGCTAATTTTAGCTCTAACACTGATGATCCACCTACAAATGTGAACTGACGTTCAAAAATAAAACATTTGAAAACGGACCATTTTTCACATTTCTGAAGCATGACGTAATGGGGGGGTGTTATCTCTTTTGTCGAAAATCAGCCGTTTTTGCTTGAACATTAAATGCCTCCAAATGGTATTTAATTAACTTCCCGGGGTGAAGAAACCTTTTTTGAGAACTCAGAGTGAGTAAATTTGCCATTTTCATGCATTTTTAACCATTCCATAAATCTTGTGTTTAGGGCCCCTGGAAGCATGAAAATCACTTTAAACATGCTAATTTTAGCTCTAACACTGATGATCCACCTACAAATGTGAACTGACGTTCAAAAATAAAACATTTGAAAACGGACCATTTTACACATTTCTGAAGCATGACGTAATGGGGGGGTGTTATCTCTTTTGTCAGAAATCAGCTGTTTTTGCTTGAACATTAAATGCCTCCAAATAGTATTTAATTCACTTCCAGAGCCCCTGGAAGCATGAAAATCACTTTAAACATGCTAATTTTAGCTCTAACACTGATGATCCACCTACAAATGTGAACTGACGTTCAAAAATAAAACATTTGAAAACGGACCATTTGCCACATTTCTGAAGCATGACGTAATGGGGGGGTGTTATCTCTTTTGTGGAAAATCAGCTGTTTTTGCTCGAACATTAAATGCCTCCAAATGGTATTTAATTAACTTCCCGGGGTGAAGAAACCCTTTTTGAGAACTCAGAGTGAGTGAATTGGCCATTTTCATGCACTTTTAATCATTCCATAAATCTTGTGTTTAGGGCCCCAGGAAGCAGGAAAATCACTTTAAACATGCTAATTTTAGCTCTAACACTGATGATCCACCTACAAATGTGAACTGACGTTCAAAAATAAAAAATTTGAAAACGGACCATTTTCCACATTTCTGAAGCATGACGTAATGGGGGGGTGTTATCTCTTTTGTCGAAAATCAGCCGTTTTTGCTTGAACATTAAATGCCTCCAAATAGTATTTAATTCACTTCCTGAGCCCCTGGAAGCATGAAAATCACTTTAAACATGCTAATTTTAGCTCTAACACTGATGATCCACCTACAAATGTGAACTGACGTTCAAAAATAAAACATTTGAAAACGGACCATTTTCCACATTTCTGAAGCATGACGTAATGGGGGGGGTGTTATCTCTTTTGTCGAAAATCAGCCGTTTCTGCTTGAACTTTAAATGCCTCCAAATGGTATTTAATTAACTTCCCGGGGTGAAGAAAGCCTTTTTGAGAACTCAGAGTGAGTAAATTGGCCATTTTCATGCACTTTTAACCATTCCATAAATCTTGTGTTTAGGGCCCCTGGAAGCATGAAAATTACTTTAAACATGCTAATTTTAGCTCTAACACTGATGATCCACCTACAAATGTGAACTGACGTTCAAAAATAAAACAATTGAAAACGGACCATTTTCCACATTTCTGAAGCATGACGTAATGGGGGGGTGTTATCCCTTTTGTCAGAAATCAGCTGTTTTTGCTTGAACATTAAATGCCTCCAAATAGTATTTAATTCACTTCCCGAGCCCCTGGAAGCATGAAAATCACTTTAAACATGCTAATTTTAGCTCTAACACTGATGATCCACCTACAAATGTGAACTGATGTTCAGAAATAAAACATTTGAAAACGGACCATTTTCCACATTTCTGAAGCAGGACGTAATGGGGGGGTGTTATCTCTTTTGTCAGAAATCAGCTGTTTTTGATTGAACATTAAATGCCTCCAAATTGTATTTAATTCACTTCCAGAGCCCCTGGAAGCATGAAAATCACTTTAAACGTGCTAATTTTAGCTCTAACACTGATGATCCACCTACAAATGTGAACTGACGTTCAAAAATAAAACATTTGAAAACTGACCATTTTCCACATTTCTGAAGCATGACGTAATGGGGGGATGTTATCTCTTTTGTCGAAAATCAGCCGTTTTTGCTTGAACATTAAATGCTTCCAAATGGTATTTAATTAACTTTCCGGGGTGAAGAAACCCTTTTTGAGAACTCAGAGTGAGTAAATTGGCCATTTTCATGCACTTTTAACCATTCCATAAATCTTGTGTTTAGGGCCCCTGGAAGCATGAAAATCACTTTAAACATGCTAATTTTAGCTCTAACACTGATGATCCACCTACAAATGTGAACTGACGTTCAAAAATAAAACAATTGAAAACGGACCATTTTCCACATTTCTGAAGCATGACGTAATGGGGGGGTGTTATCTCTTTTGTCAGAAATCAGCTGTTTTTGCTTGAACATTAAATGCCTCCAAATAGTATTTAATTCACTTCCCGAGCCCCTGGAAGCATGAAAATCACTTTAAACATGCTAATTTTAGCTCTAACACTGGTGATCCACCTACAAATGTGAACTGACATTCAAAAATAAAACATTTGAAAACGGACCATTTTCCACATTTCTGAAGCATGACGTAATGGGGGGGTGTTATCTCTTTTGTCGAAAATCAGCCGTTTTTGCTCGAACATTAAATGCCTACAAATGGTATTTAATTAACTTCCCGGGGTGAAGAAACCCTTTTTGAGAACTCAGAGTGAGTAAATTGGCCATTTTCATGCACTTTTAACCATTCTATAAATCTTGTGTTTAGGGCCCCTGGAAGCATGAAAATCACTTTAAACATGCTAATTTTAGCTCTAACACTGATGATCCACCTACAAATGTGAACTGACGTTCAAAAATAAAACATTTGAAAACGGACCATTTTCCACATTTCTGAAGCATGACGTAATGGGGGGGTGTTATCTCTTTTGTCGAAAATCAGCAGTTTTTGCTTGAACATTAAATGCCTCCAAATAGTATTTAATTCACTTCCCGAGCTCCTGGAAGCATGAAAATCACTTTAAACATGCTAATTTTAGCTCTAACACTGATGATCCACCTACAAATGTGAACTGACGTTCAAAAATAAAAAATTTGAAAACGGACCATTTTCCACATTTCTGAAGCATGACGTAATGGGGGGGTGTTATCTCTTTTGTCGAAAATCAGCCGTTTTTGCTTGAACATTAAATGCCTCCAAATAGTATTTAATTCACTTCCTGAGCCCCTGGAAGCATGAAAATCACTTTAAACATGCTAATTTTAGCTCTAACACTGATGATCCACCTACAAATGTGAACTGACGTTCAAAAATAAAACATTTGAAAACGGACCATTTTCCACATTTCTGAAGCATGACGTAATGGGGGGGGTGTTATCTCTTTTGTCGAAAATCAGCCGTTTTTGCTTGAACTTTAAATGCCTCCAAATGGTATTCAATTAACTTCCCGGGGTGAAGAAACCCTTTTTGAGAACTCAGAGTGAGTACATTGGCCATTTTCATGCACTTTTAACCATTCCATAAATCTTGTGTTTAGGGCCCCTGGAAGCATGAAAATTACTTTAAACATGCTAATTTTAGCTCTAACACTGATGATCCACCTACAAATGTGAACTAACGTTCAAAAATAAAACATTTGAAAACGGACCATTTTTCACATTTCTGAAGCATGACGTAATGGGGGGGTGTTATCTCTTTTGTCGAAAATCAGCCGTTTTTGCTCGAACATTAAATGCCTCCAAATGGTATTTAATTAACTTCCCGGGGTGAAGAAACCTTTTTTGAGAACTCAGAGTGAGTAAATTTGCCATTTTCATGCATTTTTAACCATTCCATAAATCTTGTGTTTAGGGCCCCTGGAAGCATGAAAATCACTTTAAACATGCTAATTTTAGCTCTAACACTGATGATCCACCTACAAATGTGAACTGACGTTCAAAAATAAAACATTTGAAAACGGACCATTTTCCACATTTCTGAAGCATGACGTAATGGGGGGGTGTTATCTCTTTTGTCAGAAATCAGCTGTTTTTGCTTGAACATTAAATGCCTCCAAATAGTATTTAATTCACTTCCAGAGCCCCTGGAAGCATGAAAATCACTTTAAACATGCTAATTTTAGCTCTAACACTGATGATCCACCTACAAATGTGAACTGACGTTCAAAAATAAAACATTTGAAAACGGACCATTTGCCACATTTCTGAAGCATGACGTAATGGGGGGGTGTTATCTCTTTTGTCGAAAATCAGCTGTTTTTGCTCGAACATTAAATGCCTCCAAATGGTATTTAATTAACTTCCCGGGGTGAAGAAACCCTTTTTGCGAACTCAGAGTGAGTAAATTGGCCATTTTCATGCACTTTTAACCATTCCATAAATCTTGTGTTTAGGGCCCCTGGAAGCATGAAAATCACTTTAAACATGCTAATTTTAGCTCTAACACTGATGATCCACCTACAAATGTGAACTGATGTTCAGAAATAAAACATTTAAAAACGGACCATTTTCCACATTTCTGAAGCAGGACGTAATGGGGGGGTGTTATCTCTTTTGTCAGAAATCAGCTGTTTTTGATTGAACATTAAATGCCTCCAAATTGTATTTAATTCACTTCCAGAGCCCCTGGAAGCATGAAAATCACTTTAAACGTGCTAATTTTAGCTCTAACACTGATGATCCACCTACAAATGTGAACTGACGTTCAAAAACAAAACATTTGAAAACTGACCATTTTCCACATTTCTGAAGCATGACGTAATGGGGGGATGTTATCTCTTTTGTCGAAAATCAGCCGTTTTTGCTTGAACATTAAATGCCTCCAAATGGTATTTAATTAACTTTCCGGGGTGAAGAAACCCTTTTTGAGAACTCAGAGTGAGTAAATTGGCCATTTTCATGCACTTTTAACCATTCCATAAATCTTGTGTTTAGGGCCCCTGGAAGCATGAAAATCACTTTAAACATGCTAATTTTAGCTCTAACACTGATGATCCACCTACAAATGTGAACTGACGTTCAAAAATAAAACAATTGAAAACTGACCATTTTCCACATTTCTGAAGCATGACGTAATGGGGGGGTGTTATCTCTTTTGTCAGAAATCAGCTGTTTTTGCTTGAACATTAAATGCCTCCAAATAGTATTTAATTCACTTCCCGAGCCCCTGGAAGCATGAAAATCACTTTAAACATGCTAATTTTAGCTCTAACACTGATGATCCACCTACAAATGTGAACTGACATTCAAAAATAAAACATTTGAAAACAGACCATTTTCTACATTTCTGAAGCATGACGTAATGGGGGGGTGTTATCTCTTTTGTCGAAAATCAGCCGTTTTTGCTCGAACATTAAATGCCTACAAATGGTATTTAATTAACTTCCCGGGGTGAAGAAACCCTTTTTGAGAACTCAGAGTGAGTAAATTGGCCATTTTCATGCACTTTTAACCATTCCATAAATCTTGTGTTTAGGGCCCCTGGAAGCATGAAAATCACTTTAAACATGCTAATTTTAGCTCTAACACTGATGATCCACCTACAAATGTGAACTGACGTTCAAAAATAAAACATTTGAAAACGGACCATTTTCCACATTTCTGAAGCATGACGTAATGGGGGGGTGTTATCTCTTTTGTCGAAAATCAGCAGTTTTTGCTTGAACATTAAATGCCTCCAAATAGTATTTAATTCACTTCCCGAGCTCCTGGAAGCATGAAAATCACTTTAAACATGCTAATTTTAGCTCTAACACTGATGATCCACCTACAAATGTGAACTGACGTTCAAAAATAAAACATTTGAAAACGGACCATTTTCCACATTTCTGAAGCATGACGTAATGGGGGGTGTTATCTCTTTTGTCGAAAATCAGCTGTTTTTGCTTGAACATTAAATGCCTCCAAATGGTATTTAATTAACTTCCCGGGGTGAAGAAACCCTTTTTGAGAACTCAGAGTGAGTAAATTGGGCATTTTCATGCACTTTTAACCATTCCATAAATCTTGTGTTTAGGGCCCCTGGAAGCATGAAAATCACTTTAAACATGCTAATTTTAGCTCTAACACTTATGATCCACCTACAAATGTTAACTGACATTCAAAAATAAAACATTTGAAAACAGACCATTTTCCACATTTCTGAAGCATGACGTAATGGGGGGGTGTTATCTCTTTTGTCGAAAATCAGCCGTTTTTGCTCGAACATTAAATGCCTCCAAATGGTATTTAATTAACTTCCCGGGGTGAAGAAACCCTTTTTGAGAACTCAGAGTGAGTAAATTGGCCATTTTCATGCACTTTTAACCATTCCATAAATCTTGTGTTTAGGGCCCCTGGAAGCATGAAAATCACTTTAAACATCCTAATTTTAGCTCTAACACTGATGATCTACCTACAAGTGTGAACTGACGTTCAAAAATAAAACAATTGAAAACGGACCATTTTCCACATTTCTGAAGCATGACGTAATGGGGGGGTGTTATCCCTTTTGTCAGAAATCAGCTGTTTTTGCTTGAACATTAAATGCCTCCAAATAGTATTTAATTCACTTCCCGAGCCCCTGGAAGCATGAAAATCACTTTAAACATGCTAATTTTAGCTCTAACACCGATGATCCACCTACAAATGTGAACTGGCATTCAAAAATAAAACATTTGAAAACAGACCATTTTCCACATTTCTGAAGCATGACATAATGGGGGGGTGTTATCTCTTTTGTCGAAAATCAACCGTTTTTGCTCGAACATTAAATGCCTCCAAATGGTATTTAATTAACTTCCCGGGGTGAAGAAACCCTTTTTGAGAACTCAGAGTGAGTAAATTGGCCATTTTCATGCACTTTTAACCATTCCATAAATCTTGTGTTTAGGGCCCCTGGAAGCATGAAAATCACTTTAAACATGCTAATTTTAGCTCTAACACTGATGATCCACCTACAAATGTGAACTGACGTTCAAAAATAAAACATTTGAAAACGGACCATTTTCCACATTTCTGAAGCATGACGTAATGGGGGGGTGTTATCTCTTTTGTCGAAAATCAGCCGTTTTTGCTCGAACATTAAATGCCTACAAATGGTATTTAATTAACTTCCCGGGGTGAAGAAACCCTTTTTGAGAACTCAGAGTGAGTGAATTGGCCATTTTCATGCACTTTTAATCATTCCATAAATCTTGTGTTTAGGGCCCCAGGAAGCATGAAAATCACTTTAAACATGCTAATTTTAGCTCTAACACTGATGATCCACCTACAAATGTGAACTGACGTTCAAAAATAAAAAATTTGAAAACGGACCATTTTCCACATTTCTGAAGCATAACGTAATGGGGGGGTGTTATCTCTTTTGTCGAAAATCAGCCGTTTTTGCTTGAACATTAAATGCCTCCAAATAGTATTTAATTCACTTCCTGAGCCCCTGGAAGCATGAAAATCACTTTAAACATGCTAATTTTAGCTCTAACACTGATGATCCACCTACAAATGTGAACTGACGTTCAAAAATAAAACATTTGAAAACGGACCATTGTCCACATTTCTGAAGCATGACGTAATGGGGGGGGTGTTATCTCTTTTGTCGAAAATCAGCCGTTTTTGCTTGAACTTTAAATGCCTCCAAATGGTATTTAATTAACTTCCCGGGGTGAAGAAACCCTTTTTGAGAACTCAGAGTGAGTAAATTGGCCATTTTCATGCACTTTTAACCATTCCATAAATCTTGTGTTTAGGGCCCCTGGAAGCATGAAAATTACTTTAAACATGCTAATTTTAGCTCTAACACTGATGATCCACCTACAAATGTGAACTGACGTTCAAAAATAAAACATTTGAAAACGGACCATTTTTCACATTTCTGAAGCATGACGTAATGGGGGGGTGTTATCTCTTTTGTCGAAAATCAGCCGTTTTTGCTTGAACATTAAATGCCTCCAAATGGTATTTAATTAACTTCCCGGGGTGAAGAAACCTTTTTTGAGAACTCAGAGTGAGTAAATTTGCCATTTTCATGCATTTTTAACCATTCCATAAATCTTGTGTTTAGGGCCCCTGGAAGCATGAAAATCACTTTAAACATGCTAATTTTAGCTCTAACACTGATGATCCACCTACAAATGTGAACTGACGTTCAAAAATAAAACATTTGAAAACGGACCATTTTACACATTTCTGAAGCATGACGTAATGGGGGGGTGTTATCTCTTTTGTCAGAAATCAGCTGTTTTTGCTTGAACATTAAATGCCTCCAAATAGTATTTAATTCACTTCCAGAGCCCCTGGAAGCATGAAAATCACTTTAAACATGCTAATTTTAGCTCTAACACTGATGATCCACCTACAAATGTGAACTGACGTTCAAAAATAAAACATTTGAAAACGGACCATTTGCCACATTTCTGAAGCATGACGTAATGGGGGGGTGTTATCTCTTTTGTCGAAAATCAGCTGTTTTTGCTCGAACATTAAATGCCTCCAAATGGTATTTAATTAACTTCCCGGGGTGAAGAAACCCTTTTTGAGAACTCAGAGTGAGTGAATTGGCCATTTTCATGCACTTTTAATCATTCCATAAATCTTGTGTTTAGGGCCCCAGGAAGCATGAAAATCACTTTAAACATGCTAATTTTAGCTCTAACACTGATGATCCACCTACAAATGTGAACTGACGTTCAAAAATAAAAAATTTGAAAACGGACCATTTTCCACATTTCTGAAGCATGACGTAATGGGGGGGTGTTATCTCTTTTGTCGAAAATCAGCCGTTTTTGCTTGAACATTAAATGCCTCCAAATAGTATTTAATTCACTTCCTGAGCCCCTGGAAGCATGAAAATCACTTTAAACATGCTAATTTTAGCTCTAACACTGATGATCCACCTACAAATGTGAACTGACGTTCAAAAATAAAACATTTGAAAACGGACCATTTTCCACATTTCTGAAGCATGACGTAATGGGGGGGGTGTTATCTCTTTTGTCGAAAATCAGCCGTTTCTGCTTGAACTTTAAATGCCTCCAAATGGTATTTAATTAACTTCCCGGGGTGAAGAAAGCCTTTTTGAGAACTCAGAGTGAGTAAATTGGCCATTTTCATGCACTTTTAACCATTCCATAAATCTTGTGTTTAGGGCCCCTGGAAGCATGAAAATTACTTTAAACATGCTAATTTTAGCTCTAACACTGATGATCCACCTACAAATGTGAACTGACGTTCAAAAATAAAACAATTGAAAACGGACCATTTTCCACATTTCTGAAGCATGACGTAATGGGGGGGTGTTATCCCTTTTGTCAGAAATCAGCTGTTTTTGCTTGAACATTAAATGCCTCCAAATAGTATTTAATTCACTTCCCGAGCCCCTGGAAGCATGAAAATCACTTTAAACATGCTAATTTTAGCTCTAACACTGATGATCCACCTACAAATGTGAACTGATGTTCAGAAATAAAACATTTGAAAACGGACCATTTTCCACATTTCTGAAGCAGGACGTAATGGGGGGGTGTTATCTCTTTTGTCAGAAATCAGCTGTTTTTGATTGAACATTAAATGCCTCCAAATTGTATTTAATTCACTTCCAGAGCCCCTGGAAGCATGAAAATCACTTTAAACGTGCTAATTTTAGCTCTAACACTGATGATCCACCTACAAATGTGAACTGACGTTCAAAAATAAAACATTTGAAAACTGACCATTTTCCACATTTCTGAAGCATGACGTAATGGGGGGATGTTATCTCTTTTGTCGAAAATCAGCCGTTTTTGCTTGAACATTAAATGCCTCCAAATGGTATTTAATTAACTTTCCGGGGTGAAGAAACCCTTTTTGAGAACTCAGAGTGAGTAAATTGGCCATTTTCATGCACTTTTAACCATTCCATAAATCTTGTGTTTAGGGCCCCTGGAAGCATGAAAATCACTTTAAACATGCTAATTTTAGCTCTAACACTGATGATCCACCTACAAATGTGAACTGACGTTCAAAAATAAAACAATTGAAAACGGACCATTTTCCACATTTCTGAAGCATGACGTAATGGGGGGGTGTTATCTCTTTTGTCAGAAATCAGCTGTTTTTGCTTGAACATTAAATGCCTCCAAATAGTATTTAATTCACTTCCCGAGCCCCTGGAAGCATGAAAATCACTTTAAACATGCTAATTTTAGCTCTAACACTGGTGATCCACCTACAAATGTGAACTGACATTCAAAAATAAAACATTTGAAAACGGACCATTTTCCACATTTCTGAAGCATGACGTAATGGGGGGGTGTTATCTCTTTTGTCGAAAATCAGCCGTTTTTGCTCGAACATTAAATGCCTACAAATGGTATTTAATTAACTTCCCGGGGTGAAGAAACCCTTTTTGAGAACTCAGAGTGAGTAAATTGGCCATTTTCATGCACTTTTAACCATTCTATAAATCTTGTGTTTAGGGCCCCTGGAAGCATGAAAATCACTTTAAACATGCTAATTTTAGCTCTAACACTGATGATCCACCTACAAATGTGAACTGACGTTCAAAAATAAAACATTTGAAAACGGACCATTTTCCACATTTCTGAAGCATGACGTAATGGGGGGGTGTTATCTCTTTTGTCGAAAATCAGCAGTTTTTGCTTGAACATTAAATGCCTCCAAATAGTATTTAATTCACTTCCCGAGCTCCTGGAAGCATGAAAATCACTTTAAACATGCTAATTTTAGCTCTAACACTGATGATCCACCTACAAATGTGAACTGACGTTCAAAAATAAAAAATTTGAAAACGGACCATTTTCCACATTTCTGAAGCATGACGTAATGGGGGGGTGTTATCTCTTTTGTCGAAAATCAGCCGTTTTTGCTTGAACATTAAATGCCTCCAAATAGTATTTAATTCACTTCCTGAGCCCCTGGAAGCATGAAAATCACTTTAAACATGCTAATTTTAGCTCTAACACTGATGATCCACCTACAAATGTGAACTGACGTTCAAAAATAAAACATTTGAAAACGGACCATTTTCCACATTTCTGAAGCATGACGTAATGGGGGGGGTGTTATCTCTTTTGTCGAAAATCAGCCGTTTTTGCTTGAACTTTAAATGCCTCCAAATGGTATTCAATTAACTTCCCGGGGTGAAGAAACCCTTTTTGAGAACTCAGAGTGAGTACATTGGCCATTTTCATGCACTTTTAACCATTCCATAAATCTTGTGTTTAGGGCCCCTGGAAGCATGAAAATTACTTTAAACATGCTAATTTTAGCTCTAACACTGATGATCCACCTACAAATGTGAACTAACGTTCAAAAATAAAACATTTGAAAACGGACCATTTTTCACATTTCTGAAGCATGACGTAATGGGGGGGTGTTATCTCTTTTGTCGAAAATCAGCCGTTTTTGCTCGAACATTAAATGCCTCCAAATGGTATTTAATTAACTTCCCGGGGTGAAGAAACCTTTTTTGAGAACTCAGAGTGAGTAAATTTGCCATTTTCATGCATTTTTAACCATTCCATAAATCTTGTGTTTAGGGCCCCTGGAAGCATGAAAATCACTTTAAACATGCTAATTTTAGCTCTAACACTGATGATCCACCTACAAATGTGAACTGACGTTCAAAAATAAAACATTTGAAAACGGACCATTTTCCACATTTCTGAAGCATGACGTAATGGGGGGGTGTTATCTCTTTTGTCAGAAATCAGCTGTTTTTGCTTGAACATTAAATGCCTCCAAATAGTATTTAATTCACTTCCAGAGCCCCTGGAAGCATGAAAATCACTTTAAACATGCTAATTTTAGCTCTAACACTGATGATCCACCTACAAATGTGAACTGACGTTCAAAAATAAAACATTTGAAAACGGACCATTTGCCACATTTCTGAAGCATGACGTAATGGGGGGGTGTTATCTCTTTTGTCGAAAATCAGCTGTTTTTGCTCGAACATTAAATGCCTCCAAATGGTATTTAATTAACTTCCCGGGGTGAAGAAACCCTTTTTGCGAACTCAGAGTGAGTAAATTGGCCATTTTCATGCACTTTTAACCATTCCATAAATCTTGTGTTTAGGGCCCCTGGAAGCATGAAAATCACTTTAAACATGCTAATTTTAGCTCTAACACTGATGATCCACCTACAAATGTGAACTGATGTTCAGAAATAAAACATTTGAAAACGGACCATTTTCCACATTTCTGAAGCAGGACGTAATGGGGGGGTGTTATCTCTTTTGTCAGAAATCAGCTGTTTTTGATTGAACATTAAATGCCTCCAAATTGTATTTAATTCACTTCCAGAGCCCCTGGAAGCATGAAAATCACTTTAAACGTGCTAATTTTAGCTCTAACACTGATGATCCACCTACAAATGTGAACTGACGTTCAAAAATAAAACATTTGAAAACTGACCATTTTCCACATTTCTGAAGCATGACGTAATGGGGGGATGTTATCTCTTTTGTCGAAAATCTGCCGTTTTTGCTTGAACATTAAATGCCTCCAAATGGTATTTAATTAAATTTCCGGGGTGAAGAAACCCTTTTTGAGAACTCAGAGTGAGTAAATTGGCCATTTTCATGCACTTTTAACCATTCCATAAATCTTGTGTTTAGGGCCCCTGGAAGCATGAAAATCACTTTAAACATGCTAATTTTAGCTCTAACACTGATGATCCACCTACAAATGTGAACTGACGTTCAAAAATAAAACAATTGAAAACGGACCATTTTCCACATTTCTGAAGCATGAAGTAATGAGGGGGTGTTATCTCTTTTGTCAGAAATCAGCTGTTTTTGCTTGAACATTAAATGCCTCCAAATAGTATTTAATTCACTTCCCGAGCCCCTGGAAGCATGAAAATCACTTTAAACATGCTAATTTTAGCTCTAACACTGGTGATCCACCTACAAATGTGAACTGACATTCAAAAATAAAACATTTGAAAACGGACCATTTTCCACATTTCTGAAGCATGACGTAATGGGGGGGTGTTATCTCTTTTGTCGAAAATCAGCCGTTTTTGCTCGAACATTAAATGCCTACAAATGGTATTTAATTAACTTCCCGGGGTGAAGAAACCCTTTTTGAGAACTCAGAGTGAGTAAATTGGCCATTTTCATGCACTTTTAACCATTCTATAAATCTTGTGTTTAGGGCCCCTGGAAGCATGAAAATCACTTTAAACATGCTAATTTTAGCTCTAACACTGATGATCCACCTACAAATGTGAACTGACGTTCAAAAATAAAACATTTGAAAACGGACCATTTTCCACATTTCTGAAGCATGACGTAATGGGGGGGTGTTATCTCTTTTGTCGAAAATCAGCAGTTTTTGCTTGAACATTAAATGCCTCCAAATAGTATTTAATTCACTTCCCGAGCTCCTGGAAGCATGAAAATCACTTTAAACATGCTAATTTTAGCTCTAACACTGATGATCCACCTACAAATGTGAACTGACGTTCAAAAATAAAACATTTGAAAACGGACCATTTTCCACATTTCTGAAGCATGACGTAATGGGGGGGTGTTATCTCTTTTGTCGAATATCAGCTGTTTTTGCTTGAACATTAAATGCCTCCAAATGGTATTTAATTAACTTCCCGGGGTGAAGAAACCCTTTTTGAGAACTCAGAGTGAGTAAATTGGGCATTTTCATGCACTTTTAACCATTCCATAAATCTTGTGTTTAGGGCCCCTGGAAGCATGAAAATCACTTTAAACATGCTAATTTTAGCTATAACACTGATGATCCACCTACAAATGTGAACTGACATTCAAAAATAAAACATTTGAAAACAGACCATTTTCCACATTTCAAGCATGACGTAATGGGGGGGTGTTATCTCTTTTGTCGAAAATCAGCCGTTTTTGCTCGAACATTAAATGCCTCCAAATGGTATTTAATTAACTTCCCGGGGTGAAGAAACCCTTTTTGAGAACTCAGAGTGAGTAAATTGGCCATTTTCATGCACTTTTAACCATTCCATAAATCTTGTGTTTAGGGCCCCTGGAAGCATGAAAATCACTTTAAACATGCTAATTTTAGCTCTAACACTGATGATCCACCTACAAATGTGAACTGACGTTCAAAAATAAAACATTTGAAAACGGACCATTTTCCACATTTCTGAAGCATGAAGTAATGGGGGGGTGTTATCTCTTTTGTCGAAAATCAGCCGTTTTTGCTCGAACATTAAATGCCTCCAAATGGTATTTAATTAACTTCCCGGGGTGAAGAAACCCTTTTTGAGAACTCAGAGTGAGTGAATTGGCCATTTTCATGCACTTTTAATCATTCCATAAATCTTGTGTTTAGGGCCCCAGGAAGCATGAAAATCACTTTAAACATGCTAATTTTAGCTCTAACACTGATGATCCACCTACAAATGTGAACTGACATTCAAAAATAAAAAATTTGAAAACGGACCATTTTCCACATTTCTGAAGCATGACGTAATGGGGGGGGTGTTATCTCTTTTGTCGAAAATCAGCCGTTTTTGCTTGAACATTAAATGCCTCCAAATAGTATTTAATTCACTTCCTGAGCCCCTGGAAGCATGAAAATCACTTTAAAAATGCTAATTTTAGCTCTAACACTGATGATCCACCTACAAATGTGAACTGACGTTCAAAAATAAAACATTTGAAAACGGACCATTTTCCACATTTCTGAAGCATGACGTAATGGGGGGGGGTGTTATCTCTTTTGTCGAAAATCAGCCGTTTTTGCTTGAACTTTAAATGCCTCCAAATGGTATTTAATTAACTTCCCGGGGTGAAGAAACCCTTTTTGAGAACTCAGAGTGAGTAAATTGGCCATTTTCATGCACTTTTAACCATTCCATAAATCTTGTGTTTAGGGCCCCTGGAAGCATGAAAATTACTTTAAACATGCTAATTTTAGCTCTAACACTGATGATCCACCTACAAATGTGAACTGACGTTCAAAAATAAAACATTTGAAAACGGACCATTTTACACATTTCTGAAGCATGACGTAATGGGGGGGTGTTATCTCTTTTGTCGAAAATCAGCCGTTTTTGCTCGAACATTAAATGCCTCCAAATGGTATTTAATTAACTTCCCGGGGTGAAGAAACCTTTTTTGAGAACTCAGAGTGAGTAAATTTGCCATTTTCATGCATTTTTAACCATTCCATAAATCTTGTGTTTAGGGCCCCTGGAAGCATGAAAATCACTTTAAACATGCTAATTTTAGCTCTAACACTGATGATCCACCTACAAATGTGAACTGACGTTCAAAAATAAAACATTTGAAAACGGACCATTTTCCACATTTCTGAAGCATGACGTAATGGGGGGGTGTTATCTCTTTTGTCAGAAATCAGATGTTTTTGCTTGAACATTAAATGCCTCCAAATAGTATTTAATTCAATTCCAGAGCCCCTGGAAGCATGAAAATCACTTTAAACATGCTAATTTTAGCTCTAACACTGATGATCCACCTACAAATGTGAACTGACGTTCAAAAATAAAACATTTGAAAACGGACCATTTGCCACATTTCTGAAGCATGACGTAATGGGGGGGTGTTATCTCTTTTGTCGAAAATCAGCTGTTTTTGCTCGAACATTAAATGCCTCCAAATGGTATTTAATTAACTTCCCGGGGTGAAGAAACCCTTTTTGCGAACTCAGAGTGAGTAAATTGGCCATTTTCATGCACTTTTAACCATTCCATAAATCTTGTGTTTAGGGCCCCTGGAAGCATGAAAATCACTTTAAACATGCTAATTTTAGCTCTAACACTGATGATCCACCTACAAATGTGAACTGATGTTCAGAAATATAACATTTGAAAACGGACCATTTTCCACATTTCTGAAGCAGGACGTAATGGGGGGGTGTTATCTCTTTTGTCAGAAATCAGCTGTTTTTGATTGAACATTAAATGCCTCCAAATTGTATTTAATTCACTTCCAGAGCCCCTGGAAGCATGAAAATCACTTTAAACGTGCTAATTTTAGCTCTAACACTGATGATCCACCTACAAATGTGAACTGACGTTCAAAAACAAAACATTTGAAAACTGACCATTTTCCACATTTCTGAAGCATGACGTAATGGGGGGATGTTATCTCTTTTGTCGAAAATCAGCCGTTTTTGCTTGAACATTAAATGCCTCCAAATGGTATTTAATTAACTTTCCGGGGTGAAGAAACCCTTTTTGAGAACTCAGAGTGAGTAAATTGGCCATTTTCATGCACTTTTAACCATTCCATAAATCTTGTGTTTAGGGCCCCTGGAAGCATGAAAATCACTTTAAACATGCTAATTTTAGCTCTAACACTGATGATCCACCTACAAATGTGAACTGACGTTCAAAAATAAAACAATTGAAAACGGACCATTTTCCACATTTCTGAAGCATGACGTAATGGGGGGGTGTTATCTCTTTTGTCAGAAATCAGCTGTTTTTGCTTGAACATTAAATGCCTCCAAATAGTATTTAATTCACTTCCCGAGCCCCTGGAAGCATGAAAATCACTTTAAACATGCTAATTTTAGCTCTAACACTGATGATCCACCTACAAATGTGAACTGACATTCAAAAATAAAACATTTGAAAACAGACCATTTTCTACATTTCTGAAGCATGACGTAATGGGGGGGTGTTATCTCTTTTGTCGAAAATCAGCCGTTTTTGCTCGAACATTAAATGCCTACAAATGGTATTTAATTAACTTCCCGGGGTGAAGAAACCCTTTTTGAGAACTCAGAGTGAGTAAATTGGCCATTTTCATGCACTTTTAACCATTCCATAAATCTTGTGTTTAGGGCCCCTGGAAGCATGAAAATCACTTTAAACATGCTAATTTTAGCTCTAACACTGATGATCCACCTACAAATGTGAACTGACGTTCAAAAATAAAACATTTGAAAACGGACCATTTTCCACATTTCTGAAGCATGACGTAATGGGGGGGTGTTATCTCTTTTGTCGAAAATCAGCAGTTTTTGCTTGAACATTAAATGCCTCCAAATAGTATTTAATTCACTTCCCGAGCTCCTGGAAGCATGAAAATCACTTTAAACATGCTAATTTTAGCTCTAACACTGATGATCCACCTACAAATGTGAACTGACGTTCAAAAATAAAACATTTGAAAACGGACCATTTTCCACATTTCTGAAGCATGACGTAATGGGGGGTGTTATCTCTTTTGTCGAAAATCAGCTGTTTTTGCTTGAACATTAAATGCCTCCAAATGGTATTTAATTAACTTCCCGGGGTGAAGAAACCCTTTTTGAGAACTCAGAGTGAGTAAATTGGGCATTTTCATGCACTTTTAACCATTCCATAAATCTTGTGTTTAGGGCCCCTGGAAGCATGAAAATCACTTTAAACATGCTAATTTTAGCTCTAACACTTATGATCCACCTACAAATGTTAACTGACATTCAAAAATAAAACATTTGAAAACAGACCATTTTCCACATTTCTGAAGCATGACGTAATGGGGGGGTGTTATCTCTTTTGTCGAAAATCAGCCGTTTTTGCTCGAACATTAAATGCCTCCAAATGGTATTTAATTAACTTCCCGAGCCCCTGGATGCATGAAAATCACTTTAAACATGCTAATTTTAGCTCTAACACTGATGATCCACCTACAAATGTGAACTGACGTTCAAAAATAAAACATTTGAAAACGGACCATTTTCCACATTTCTGAAGCATGACGTAATGGGGGGGTGTTATCTCTTTTGTCGAAAATCAGCCGTTTTTGCTCGAACATTAAATGCCTCCAAATGGTATTTAATTAACTTCCCGGGGTGAAGAAACCCTTTTTGAGAACTCAGAGTGAGTAAATTGGCCATTTTCATGCACTTTTAACCATTCCATAAATCTTGTGTTTAGGGCCCCTGGAAGCATGAAAATCACTTTAAACATCCTAATTTTAGCTCTAACACTGATGATCTACCTACAAATGTGAACTGACGTTCAAAAATAAAACAATTGAAAACGGACCATTTTCCACATTTCTGAAGCATGACGTAATGGGGGGGTGTTATCCCTTTTGTCAGAAATCAGCTGTTTTTGCTTGAACATTAAATGCCTCCAAATAGTATTTAATTCACTTCCCGAGCCCCTGGAAGCATGAAAATCACTTTAAACATGCTAATTTTAGCTCTAACACCGATGATCCACCTACAAATGTGAACTGGCATTCAAAAATAAAACATTTGAAAACAGACCATTTTCCACATTTCTGAAGCATGACATAATGGGGGGGTGTTATCTCTTTTGTCGAAAATCAGCCGTTTTTGCTCGAACATTAAATGCCTCCAAATGGTATTTAATTAACTTCCCGGGGTGAAGAAACCCTTTTTGAGAACTCAGAGTGAGTAAATTGGCCATTTTCATGCACTTTTAACCATTCCATAAATCTTGTGTTTAGGGCCCCTGGAAGCATGAAAATCACTTTAAACATGCTAATTTTAGCTCTAACACTGATGATCCACCTACAAATGTGAACTGACGTTCAAAAATAAAACATTTGAAAACGGACCATTTTCCACATTTCTGAAGCATGACGTAATGGGGGGGTGTTATCTCTTTTGTCGAAAATCAGCCGTTTTTGCTCGAACATTAAATGCCTACAAATGGTATTTAATTAACTTCCCGGGGTGAAGAAACCCTTTTTGAGAACTCAGAGTGAGTGAATTGGCCATTTTCATGCACTTTTAATCATTCCATAAATCTTGTGTTTAGGGCCCCAGGAAGCATGAAAATCACTTTAAACATGCTAATTTTAGCTCTAACACTGATGATCCACCTACAAATGTGAACTGACGTTCAAAAATGAAAAATTTGAAAACGGACCATTTTCCACATTTCTGAAGCATGACGTAATGGGGGGGTGTTATCTCTTTTGTCGAAAATCAGCCGTTTTTGCTTGAACATTAAATGCCTCCAAATAGTATTTAATTCACTTCCTGAGCCCCTGGAAGCATGAAAATCACTTTAAACATGCTAATTTTAGCTCTAACACTGATGATCCACCTACAAATGTGAACTGACGTTCAAAAATAAAACATTTGAAAACGGACCATTGTCCACATTTCTGAAGCATGACGTAATGGGGGGGGTGTTATCTCTTTTGTCGAAAATCAGCCGTTTTTGCTTGAACTTTAAATGCCTCCAAATGGTATTTAATTAACTTCCCGGGGTGAAGAAACCCTTTTTGAGAACTCAGAGTGAGTAAATTGGCCATTTTCATGCACTTTTAACCATTCCATAAATCTTGTGTTTAGGGCCCCTGGAAGCATGAAAATTACTTTAAACATGCTAATTTTAGCTCTAACACTGATGATCCACCTACAAATGTGAACTGACGTTCAAAAATAAAACATTTGAAAACGGACCATTTTTCACATTTCTGAAGCATGACGTAATGGGGGGGTGTTATCTCTTTTGTCGAAAATCAGCCGTTTTTGCTTGAACATTAAATGCCTCCAAATGGTATTTAATTAACTTCCCGGGGTGAAGAAACCTTTTTTGAGAACTCAGAGTGAGTAAATTTGCCATTTTCATGCATTTTTAACCATTCCATAAATCTTGTGTTTAGGGCCCCTGGAAGCATGAAAATCACTTTAAACATGCTAATTTTAGCTCTAACACTGATGATCCACCTACAAATGTGAACTGACGTTCAAAAATAAAACATTTGAAAACGGACCATTTTACACATTTCTGAAGCATGACGTAATGGGGGGGTGTTATCTCTTTTGTCAGAAATCAGCTGTTTTTGCTTGAACATTAAATGCCTCCAAATAGTATTTAATTCACTTCCAGAGCCCCTGGAAGCATGAAAATCACTTTAAACATGCTAATTTTAGCTCTAACACTGATGATCCACCTACAAATGTGAACTGACGTTCAAAAATAAAACATTTGAAAACGGACCATTTGCCACATTTCTGAAGCATGACGTAATGGGGGGGTGTTATCTCTTTTGTCGAAAATCAGCTGTTTTTGCTCGAACATTAAATGCCTCCAAATGGTATTTAATTAACTTCCCGGGGTGAAGAAACCCTTTTTGAGAACTCAGAGTGAGTGAATTGGCCATTTTCATGCACTTTTAATCATTCCATAAATCTTGTGTTTAGGGCCCCAGGAAGCATGAAAATCACTTTAAACATGCTAATTTTAGCTCTAACACTGATGATCCACCTACAAATGTGAACTGACGTTCAAAAATAAAAAATTTGAAAACGGACCATTTTCCACATTTCTGAAGCATGACGTAATGGGGGGGTGTTATCTCTTTTGTCGAAAATCAGCCGTTTTTGCTTGAACATTAAATGCCTCCAAATAGTATTTAATTCACTTCCTGAGCCCCTGGAAGCATGAAAATCACTTTAAACATGCTAATTTTAGCTCTAACACTGATGATCCACCTACAAATGTGAACTGACGTTCAAAAATAAAACATTTGAAAACGGACCATTTTCCACATTTCTGAAGCATGACGTAATGGGGGGGGTGTTATCTCTTTTGTCGAAAATCAGCCGTTTCTGCTTGAACTTTAAATGCCTCCAAATGGTATTTAATTAACTTCCCGGGGTGAAGAAAGCCTTTTTGAGAACTCAGAGTGAGTAAATTGGCCATTTTCATGCACTTTTAACCATTCCATAAATCTTGTGTTTAGGGCCCCTGGAAGCATGAAAATTACTTTAAACATGCTAATTTTAGCTCTAACACTGATGATCCACCTACAAATGTGAACTGACGTTCAAAAATAAAACAATTGAAAACGGACCATTTTCCACATTTCTGAAGCATGACGTAATGGGGGGGTGTTATCCCTTTTGTCAGAAATCAGCTGTTTTTGCTTGAACATTAAATGCCTCCAAATAGTATTTAATTCACTTCCCGAGCCCCTGGAAGCATGAAAATCACTTTAAACATGCTAATTTTAGCTCTAACACTGATGATCCACCTACAAATGTGAACTGATGTTCAGAAATAAAACATTTGAAAACGGACCATTTTCCACATTTCTGAAGCAGGACGTAATGGGGGGGTGTTATCTCTTTTGTCAGAAATCAGCTGTTTTTGATTGAACATTAAATGCCTCCAAATTGTATTTAATTCACTTCCAGAGCCCCTGGAAGCATGAAAATCACTTTAAACGTGCTAATTTTAGCTCTAACACTGATGATCCACCTACAAATGTGAACTGACGTTCAAAAATAAAACATTTGAAAACTGACCATTTTCCACATTTCTGAAGCATGACGTAATGGGGGGATGTTATCTCTTTTGTCGAAAATCAGCCGTTTTTGCTTGAACATTAAATGCCTCCAAATGGTATTTAATTAACTTTCCGGGGTGAAGAAACCCTTTTTGAGAACTCAGAGTGAGTAAATTGGCCATTTTCATGCACTTTTAACCATTCCATAAATCTTGTGTTTAGGGCCCCTGGAAGCATGAAAATCACTTTAAACATGCTAATTTTAGCTCTAACACTGATGATCCACCTACAAATGTGAACTGACGTTCAAAAATAAAACAATTGAAAACGGACCATTTTCCACATTTCTGAAGCATGACGTAATGGGGGGGTGTTATCTCTTTTGTCAGAAATCAGCTGTTTTTGCTTGAACATTAAATGCCTCCAAATAGTATTTAATTCACTTCCCGAGCCCCTGGAAGCATGAAAATCACTTTAAACATGCTAATTTTAGCTCTAACACTGGTGATCCACCTACAAATGTGAACTGACATTCAAAAATAAAACATTTGAAAACGGACCATTTTCCACATTTCTGAAGCATGACGTAATGGGGGGGTGTTATCTCTTTTGTCGAAAATCAGCCGTTTTTGCTCGAACATTAAATGCCTACAAATGGTATTTAATTAACTTCCCGGGGTGAAGAAACCCTTTTTGAGAACTCAGAGTGAGTAAATTGGCCATTTTCATGCACTTTTAACCATTCTATAAATCTTGTGTTTAGGGCCCCTGGAAGCATGAAAATCACTTTAAACATGCTAATTTTAGCTCTAACACTGATGATCCACCTACAAATGTGAACTGACGTTCAAAAATAAAACATTTGAAAACGGACCATTTTCCACATTTCTGAAGCATGACGTAATGGGGGGGTGTTATCTCTTTTGTCGAAAATCAGCAGTTTTTGCTTGAACATTAAATGCCTCCAAATAGTATTTAATTCACTTCCCGAGCTCCTGGAAGCATGAAAATCACTTTAAACATGCTAATTTTAGCTCTAACACTGATGATCCACCTACAAATGTGAACTGACGTTCAAAAATAAAAAATTTGAAAACGGACCATTTTCCACATTTCTGAAGCATGACGTAATGGGGGGGGTGTTATCTCTTTTGTCGAAAATCAGCCGTTTTTGCTTGAACATTAAATGCCTCCAAATAGTATTTAATTCACTTCCTGAGCCCCTGGAAGCATGAAAATCACTTTAAACATGCTAATTTTAGCTCTAACACTGATGATCCACCTACAAATGTGAACTGACGTTCAAAAATAAAACATTTGAAAACGGACCATTTTCCACATTTCTGAAGCATGACGTAATGGGGGGGGTGTTATCTCTTTTGTCGAAAATCAGCCGTTTTTGCTTGAACTTTAAATGCCTCCAAATGGTATTCAATTAACTTCCCGGGGTGAAGAAACCCTTTTTGAGAACTCAGAGTGAGTACATTGGCCATTTTCATGCACTTTTAACCATTCCATAAATCTTGTGTTTAGGGCCCCTGGAAGCATGAAAATTACTTTAAACATGCTAATTTTAGCTCTAACACTGATGATCCACCTACAAATGTGAACTAACGTTCAAAAATAAAACATTTGAAAACGGACCATTTTTCACATTTCTGAAGCATGACGTAATGGGGGGGTGTTATCTCTTTTGTCGAAAATCAGCCGTTTTTGCTCGAACATTAAATGCCTCCAAATGGTATTTAATTAACTTCCCGGGGTGAAGAAACCTTTTTTGAGAACTCAGAGTGAGTAAATTTGCCATTTTCATGCATTTTTAACCATTCCATAAATCTTGTGTTTAGGGCCCCTGGAAGCATGAAAATCACTTTAAACATGCTAATTTTAGCTCTAACACTGATGATCCACCTACAAATGTGAACTGACGTTCAAAAATAAAACATTTGAAAACGGACCATTTTCCACATTTCTGAAGCATGACGTAATGGGGGGGTGTTATCTCTTTTGTCAGAAATCAGCTGTTTTTGCTTGAACATTAAATGCCTCCAAATAGTATTTAATTCACTTCCAGAGCCCCTGGAAGCATGAAAATCACTTTAAACATGCTAATTTTAGCTCTAACACTGATGATCCACCTACAAATGTGAACTGACGTTCAAAAATAAAACATTTGAAAACGGACCATTTGCCACATTTCTGAAGCATGACGTAATGGGGGGGTGTTATCTCTTTTGTCGAAAATCAGCTGTTTTTGCTCGAACATTAAATGCCTCCAAATGGTATTTAATTAACTTCCCGGGGTGAAGAAACCCTTTTTGCGAACTCAGAGTGAGTAAATTGGCCATTTTCATGCACTTTTAACCATTCCATAAATCTTGTGTTTAGGGCCCCTGGAAGCATGAAAATCACTTTAAACATGCTAATTTTAGCTCTAACACTGATGATCCACCTACAAATGTGAACTGATGTTCAGAAATAAAACATTTGAAAACGGACCATTTTCCACATTTCTGAAGCAGGACGTAATGGGGGGGTGTTATCTCTTTTGTCAGAAATCAGCTGTTTTTGATTGAACATTAAATGCCTCCAAATTGTATTTAATTCACTTCCAGAGCCCCTGGAAGCATGAAAATCACTTTAAACGTGCTAATTTTAGCTCTAACACTGATGATCCACCTACAAATGTGAACTGACGTTCAAAAATAAAACATTTGAAAACTGACCATTTTCCACATTTCTGAAGCATGACGTAATGGGGGGATGTTATCTCTTTTGTCGAAAATCTGCCGTTTTTGCTTGAACATTAAATGCCTCCAAATGGTATTTAATTAACTTTCCGGGGTGAAGAAACCCTTTTTGAGAACTCAGAGTGAGTAAATTGGCCATTTTCATGCACTTTTAACCATTCCATAAATCTTGTGTTTAGGGCCCCTGGAAGCATGAAAATCACTTTAAACATGCTAATTTTAGCTCTAACACTGATGATCCACCTACAAATGTGAACTGACGTTCAAAAATAAAACAATTGAAAACGGACCATTTTCCACATTTCTGAAGCATGACGTAATGAGGGGGTGTTATCTCTTTTGTCAGAAATCAGCTGTTTTTGCTTGAACATTAAATGCCTCCAAATAGTATTTAATTCACTTCCCGAGCCCCTGGAAGCATGAAAATCACTTTAAACATGCTAATTTTAGCTCTAACACTGGTGATCCACCTACAAATGTGAACTGACATTCAAAAATAAAACATTTCAAAACGGACCATTTTCCACATTTCTGAAGCATGACGTAATGGGGGGGTGTTATCTCTTTTGTCGAAAATCAGCCGTTTTTGCTCGAACATTAAATGCCTACAAATGGTATTTAATTAACTTCCCGGGGTGAAGAAACCCTTTTTGAGAACTCAGAGTGAGTAAATTGGCCATTTTCATGCACTTTTAACCATTCTATAAATCTTGTGTTTAGGGCCCCTGGAAGCATGAAAATCACTTTAACATGCTAATTTTAGCTCTAACACTGATGATCCACCTACAAATGTGAACTGATGTTCAGAAATAAAACATTTGAAAACAGACCATTTTCCACATTCCTGAAGCAGGACGTAATGGGGGGTGTTATCTCTTTTGTCAGAAATCAGCTGTTTTTGATTGAACATTAAATGCCTCCAAATTGTATTTAATTCACTTCCAGAGCCCCTGGAAGCATGAAAATCACTTTAAACGTGCTAATTTTAGCTCTAACACTGATGATCCACCTACAAATGTGAACTGACGTTCAAAAATAAAACATTTGAAAACGGACCATTTTCCACATTTCTGAAGCATGACGTAATGGGGGGATGTTATCTCTTTTGTCGAAAATCTGCTGTTTTTGCTTGAACATTAAATGCCTCCAAATGGTATTTAATTAACTTTCCGGGGTGAAGAAACCCTTTTTGAGAACTCAGAGTGAGTAAATTGGCCATTTTCATGCACTTTTAACTATTCCATAAATCTTGTGTTTAGGGCCCCCGGAAGCATGAAAATCACTTTAAACATCCTAATTTTAGCTCTAACACTGATGATCTACCTACACATGTGAACTGACGTTCAAAAATAAAACAATTGAAAACGGACCATTTTCCACATTTCTGAAGCATGACGTAATGGGGGGGTGTTATCCCTTTTGTCAGAAATCAGCTGTTTTTGCTTGAACATTAAATGCCTCCAAATAGTATTTAATTCACTTCCCGAGCCCCTGGAAGCATGAAAATCACTTTAAACATGCTAATTTTAGCTCTAACACTGATGATCCACCTACAAATGTGAACTGACATTCAAAAATAAAACATTTGAAAACGGACCATTTTCCACATTACTGAAGCATGACGTAATGGGGGGGTGTTATCTCTTTTGTCGAAAATCAGCTGTTTTTGCTTGAACATTAAATGCCTCCAAATAGTATTTAATTCACTTCCCGAGCCCCTGGAAGCATGAAAATCACTTTAAACATGCTAATTTTAGCTCTAACACTGATGATCCACCTACAAATGTGAACTGACATTCAAACCTACAAATGTGAACTGACATTCAAAAATAAAACATTTGAAAACGGACCATTTTCCACATTACTGAAGCATGACGTAATGGGGGGGTGTTATCTCTTTTGTCGAAAATCAGCTGTTTTTGCTTGAACATTAAATGCCTCCAAATGGTATTTAATTAACTTCCCAGGGTGAAGAAACCCTTTTTGAGAACTCAGAGTGAGTAAATTGGGCATTTTCATGCACTTTTAACCATTCCATAAATCTTGTGTTTAGGGCCCCTGGAAGCATGAAAATCACTTTAAACATGCTAATTTTAGCTCTAACACTGATGATCCACCTACAAATGTGAACTGACATTCAAAAATAAAACATTTGAAAACAGACCATTTTCCACATTTCTGAAGCATGACGTAATGGGGGGGTGTTATCTCTTTTGTCGAAAATCAGCCGTTTTTGCTCGAACATTAAATGCCTCCAAATGGTATTTAATTAACTTCCCGGGGTGAAGAAACCCTTTTTGAGAATTCAGAGTGAGTAAATTGGCCATTTTCATGCACTTTTAACCATTCCATAAATCTTGTGTTTAGGGCCCCTGGAAGCATGAAAATCACTTTAAACATCCTAATTTTAGCTCTAACACTGATGATCTACCTACAAATGTGAACTGACGTTCAAAAATAAAACAATTGAAAACGGACCATTTTCCACATTTCTGAAGCATGACGTAATGGGGGGGTGTTATCCCTTTTGTCAGAAATCAGCTGTTTTTGCTTGAACATTAAATGCCTCCAAATAGTATTTAATTCACTTCCCGAGCCCCTGGAAGCATGAAAATCACTTTAAACATGCTAATTTTAGCTCTAACACTGATGATCCACCTACAAATGTGAACTGACGTTCAAAAATAAAACATTTGAAAACGGACCATTTTCCACATTTCTGAAGCATGACGTAATGGGGGGGTGTTATCTCTTTTGTCGAAAATCAGCAGTTTTTGCTTGAACATTAAATGCCTCCAAATAGTATTTAAATCACTTCCCGAGCTCCTGGAAGCATGAAAATCACTTTAAACATGCTAATTTTAGCTCTAACACTGATGATCCACCTACAAATGTGAACTGACGTTCAAAAATAAAACATTTGAAAACGGACCATTTTCCACATTTCTGAAGCATGACGTAATGGGGGGTGTTATCTCTTTTGTCGAAAATCAGCTGTTTTTGCTTGAACATTAAATGCCTCCAAATGGTATTTAATTAACTTCCCGGGGTGAAGAAACCCTTTTTGAGAACTCAGAGTGAGTAAATTGGGCATTTTCATGCACTTTTAACCATTCCATAAATCTTGTGTTTAGGGCCCCTGGAAGCATGAAAATCACTTTAAACATGCTAATTTTAGCTCTCACACTTATGATCCACCTACAAATGTTAACTGACATTCAAAAATAAAACATTTGAAAACAGACCATTTTCCACATTTCTGAAGCATGACGTAATGGGGGGGTGTTATCTCTTTTGTCGAAAATCAGCCGTTTTTGCTCGAACATTAAATGCCTCCAAATGGTATTTAATTAACTTCCCGGGGTGAAGAAACCCTTTTTGAGAACTCAGAGTGAGTAAATTGGCCATTTTCATGCACTTTTAACCATTCCATAAATCTTGTGTTTAGGGCCCCTGGAAGCATGAAAATCACTTTAAACATCCTAATTTTAGCTCTAACACTGATGATCTACCTACAAATGTGAACTGACGTTCAAAAATAAAACAATTGAAAACGGACCATTTTCCACATTTCTGAAGCATGACGTAATGGGGGGGTGTTATCCCTTTTGTCAGAAATCAGCTGTTTTTGCTTGAACATTAAATGCCTCCAAATAGTATTTAATTCACTTCCCGAGCCCCTGGAAGCATGAAAATCACTTTAAACATGCTAATTTTAGCTCTAACACCGATGATCCACCTACAAATGTGAACTGGCATTCAAAAATAAAACATTTGAAAACAGACCATTTTCCACATTTCTGAAGCATGACATAATGGGGGGGTGTTATCTCTTTTGTCGAAAATCAGCCGTTTTTGCTCGAACATTAAATGCCTCCAAATGGTATTTAATTAACTTCCCGGGGTGAAGAAACCCTTTTTGAGAACTCAGAGTGAGTAAATTGGCCATTTTCATGCACTTTTAACCATTCCATAAATCTTGTGTTTAGGGCCCCTGGAAGCATGAAAATCACTTTAAACATGCTAATTTTAGCTCTAACACTGATGATCCACCTACAAATGTGAACTGACGTTCAAAAATAAAACATTTGAAAACGGACCATTTTCCACATTTCTGAAGCATGACGTAATGGGGGGGTGTTATCTCTTTTGTCGAAAATCAGCCGTTTTTGCTCGAACATTAAATGCCTACAAATGGTATTTAATTAACTTCCCGGGGTGAAGAAACCCTTTTTGAGAACTCAGAGTGAGTGAATTGGCCATTTTCATGCACTTTTAATCATTCCATAAATCTTGTGTTTAGGGCCCCAGGAAGCATGAAAATCACTTTAAACATGCTAATTTTAGCTCTAACACTGATGATCCACCTACAAATGTGAACTGACGTTCAAAAATGAAAAATTTGAAAACGGACCATTTTCCACATTTCTGAAGCATGACGTAATGGGGGGGTGTTATCTCTTTTGTCGAAAATCAGCCGTTTTTGCTTGAACATTAAATGCCTCCAAATAGTATTTAATTCACTTCCTGAGCCCCTGGAAGCATGAAAATCACTTTAAACATGCTAATTTTAGCTCTAACACTGATGATCCACCTACAAATGTGAACTGACGTTCAAAAATAAAACATTTGAAAACGGACCATTGTCCACATTTCTGAAGCATGACGTAATGGGGGGGGTGTTATCTCTTTTGTCGAAAATCAGCCGTTTTTGCTTGAACTTTAAATGCCTCCAAATGGTATTTAATTAACTTCCCGGGGTGAAGAAACCCTTTTTGAGAACTCAGAGTGAGTAAATTGGCCATTTTCATGCACTTTTAACCATTCCATAAATCTTGTGTTTAGGGCCCCTGGAAGCATGAAAATTACTTTAAACATGCTAATTTTAGCTCTAACACTGATGATCCACCTACAAATGTGAACTGACGTTCAAAAATAAAACATTTGAAAACGGACCATTTTTCACATTTCTGAAGCATGACGTAATGGGGGGGTGTTATCTCTTTTGTCGAAAATCAGCCGTTTTTGCTTGAACATTAAATGCCTCCAAATGGTATTTAATTAACTTCCCGGGGTGAAGAAACCTTTTTTGAGAACTCAGAGTGAGTAAATTTGCCATTTTCATGCATTTTTAACCATTCCATAAATCTTGTGTTTAGGGCCCCTGGAAGCATGAAAATCACTTTAAACATGCTAATTTTAGCTCTAACACTGATGATCCACCTACAAATGTGAACTGACGTTCAAAAATAAAACATTTGAAAACGGACCATTTTACACATTTCTGAAGCATGACGTAATGGGGGGGTGTTATCTCTTTTGTCAGAAATCAGCTGTTTTTGCTTGAACATTAAATGCCTCCAAATAGTATTTAATTCACTTCCAGAGCCCCTGGAAGCATGAAAATCACTTTAAACATGCTAATTTTAGCTCTAACACTGATGATCCACCTACAAATGTGAACTGACGTTCAAAAATAAAACATTTGAAAACGGACCATTTGCCACATTTCTGAAGCATGACGTAATGGGGGGGTGTTATCTCTTTTGTCGAAAATCAGCTGTTTTTGCTCGAACATTAAATGCCTCCAAATGGTATTTAATTAACTTCCCGGGGTGAAGAAACCCTTTTTGAGAACTCAGAGTGAGTGAATTGGCCATTTTCATGCACTTTTAATCATTCCATAAATCTTGTGTTTAGGGCCCCAGGAAGCATGAAAATCACTTTAAACATGCTAATTTTAGCTCTAACACTGATGATCCACCTACAAATGTGAACTGACGTTCAAAAATAAAAAATTTGAAAACGGACCATTTTCCACATTTCTGAAGCATGACGTAATGGGGGGGTGTTATCTCTTTTGTCGAAAATCAGCCGTTTTTGCTTGAACATTAAATGCCTCCAAATAGTATTTAATTCACTTCCTGAGCCCCTGGAAGCATGAAAATCACTTTAAACATGCTAATTTTAGCTCTAACACTGATGATCCACCTACAAATGTGAACTGACGTTCAAAAATAAAACATTTGAAAACGGACCATTTTCCACATTTCTGAAGCATGACGTAATGGGGGGGGTGTTATCTCTTTTGTCGAAAATCAGCCGTTTCTGCTTGAACTTTAAATGCCTCCAAATGGTATTTAATTAACTTCCCGGGGTGAAGAAAGCCTTTTTGAGAACTCAGAGTGAGTAAATTGGCCATTTTCATGCACTTTTAACCATTCCATAAATCTTGTGTTTAGGGCCCCTGGAAGCATGAAAATTACTTTAAACATGCTAATTTTAGCTCTAACACTGATGATCCACCTACAAATGTGAACTGACGTTCAAAAATAAAACAATTGAAAACGGACCATTTTCCACATTTCTGAAGCATGACGTAATGGGGGGGTGTTATCCCTTTTGTCAGAAATCAGCTGTTTTTGCTTGAACATTAAATGCCTCCAAATAGTATTTAATTCACTTCCCGAGCCCCTGGAAGCATGAAAATCACTTTAAACATGCTAATTTTAGCTCTAACACTGATGATCCACCTACAAATGTGAACTGATGTTCAGAAATAAAACATTTGAAAACGGACCATTTTCCACATTTCTGAAGCAGGACGTAATGGGGGGGTGTTATCTCTTTTGTCAGAAATCAGCTGTTTTTGATTGAACATTAAATGCCTCCAAATTGTATTTAATTCACTTCCAGAGCCCCTGGAAGCATGAAAATCACTTTAAACGTGCTAATTTTAGCTCTAACACTGATGATCCACCTACAAATGTGAACTGACGTTCAAAAATAAAACATTTGAAAACTGACCATTTTCCACATTTCTGAAGCATGACGTAATGGGGGGATGTTATCTCTTTTGTCGAAAATCAGCCGTTTTTGCTTGAACATTAAATGCCTCCAAATGGTATTTAATTAACTTTCCGGGGTGAAGAAACCCTTTTTGAGAACTCAGAGTGAGTAAATTGGCCATTTTCATGCACTTTTAACCATTCCATAAATCTTGTGTTTAGGGCCCCTGGAAGCATGAAAATCACTTTAAACATGCTAATTTTAGCTCTAACACTGATGATCCACCTACAAATGTGAACTGACGTTCAAAAATAAAACAATTGAAAACGGACCATTTTCCACATTTCTGAAGCATGACGTAATGGGGGGGTGTTATCTCTTTTGTCAGAAATCAGCTGTTTTTGCTTGAACATTAAATGCCTCCAAATAGTATTTAATTCACTTCCCGAGCCCCTGGAAGCATGAAAATCACTTTAAACATGCTAATTTTAGCTCTAACACTGGTGATCCACCTACAAATGTGAACTGACATTCAAAAATAAAACATTTGAAAACGGACCATTTTCCACATTTCTGAAGCATGACGTAATGGGGGGGTGTTATCTCTTTTGTCGAAAATCAGCCGTTTTTGCTCGAACATTAAATGCCTACAAATGGTATTTAATTAACTTCCCGGGGTGAAGAAACCCTTTTTGAGAACTCAGAGTGAGTAAATTGGCCATTTTCATGCACTTTTAACCATTCTATAAATCTTGTGTTTAGGGCCCCTGGAAGCATGAAAATCACTTTAAACATGCTAATTTTAGCTCTAACACTGATGATCCACCTACAAATGTGAACTGACGTTCAAAAATAAAACATTTGAAAACGGACCATTTTCCACATTTCTGAAGCATGACGTAATGGGGGGGTGTTATCTCTTTTGTCGAAAATCAGCAGTTTTTGCTTGAACATTAAATGCCTCCAAATAGTATTTAATTCACTTCCCGAGCTCCTGGAAGCATGAAAATCACTTTAAACATGCTAATTTTAGCTCTAACACTGATGATCCACCTACAAATGTGAACTGACGTTCAAAAATAAAAAATTTGAAAACGGACCATTTTCCACATTTCTGAAGCATGACGTAATGGGGGGGGTGTTATCTCTTTTGTCGAAAATCAGCCGTTTTTGCTTGAACATTAAATGCCTCCAAATAGTATTTAATTCACTTCCTGAGCCCCTGGAAGCATGAAAATCACTTTAAACATGCTAATTTTAGCTCTAACACTGATGATCCACCTACAAATGTGAACTGACGTTCAAAAATAAAACATTTGAAAACGGACCATTTTCCACATTTCTGAAGCATGACGTAATGGGGGGGGTGTTATCTCTTTTGTCGAAAATCAGCCGTTTTTGCTTGAACTTTAAATGCCTCCAAATGGTATTCAATTAACTTCCCGGGGTGAAGAAACCCTTTTTGAGAACTCAGAGTGAGTACATTGGCCATTTTCATGCACTTTTAACCATTCCATAAATCTTGTGTTTAGGGCCCCTGGAAGCATGAAAATTACTTTAAACATGCTAATTTTAGCTCTAACACTGATGATCCACCTACAAATGTGAACTAACGTTCAAAAATAAAACATTTGAAAACGGACCATTTTTCACATTTCTGAAGCATGACGTAATGGGGGGGTGTTATCTCTTTTGTCGAAAATCAGCCGTTTTTGCTCGAACATTAAATGCCTCCAAATGGTATTTAATTAACTTCCCGGGGTGAAGAAACCTTTTTTGAGAACTCAGAGTGAGTAAATTTGCCATTTTCATGCATTTTTAACCATTCCATAAATCTTGTGTTTAGGGCCCCTGGAAGCATGAAAATCACTTTAAACATGCTAATTTTAGCTCTAACACTGATGATCCACCTACAAATGTGAACTGACGTTCAAAAATAAAACATTTGAAAACGGACCATTTTCCACATTTCTGAAGCATGACGTAATGGGGGGGTGTTATCTCTTTTGTCAGAAATCAGCTGTTTTTGCTTGAACATTAAATGCCTCCAAATAGTATTTAATTCACTTCCAGAGCCCCTGGAAGCATGAAAATCACTTTAAACATGCTAATTTTAGCTCTAACACTGATGATCCACCTACAAATGTGAACTGACGTTCAAAAATAAAACATTTGAAAACGGACCATTTGCCACATTTCTGAAGCATGACGTAATGGGGGGGTGTTATCTCTTTTGTCGAAAATCAGCTGTTTTTGCTCGAACATTAAATGCCTCCAAATGGTATTTAATTAACTTCCCGGGGTGAAGAAACCCTTTTTGCGAACTCAGAGTGAGTAAATTGGCCATTTTCATGCACTTTTAACCATTCCATAAATCTTGTGTTTAGGGCCCCTGGAAGCATGAAAATCACTTTAAACATGCTAATTTTAGCTCTAACACTGATGATCCACCTACAAATGTGAACTGATGTTCAGAAATAAAACATTTGAAAACGGACCATTTTCCACATTTCTGAAGCAGGACGTAATGGGGGGGTGTTATCTCTTTTGTCAGAAATCAGCTGTTTTTGATTGAACATTAAATGCCTCCAAATTGTATTTAATTCACTTCCAGAGCCCCTGGAAGCATGAAAATCACTTTAAACGTGCTAATTTTAGCTCTAACACTGATGATCCACCTACAAATGTGAACTGACGTTCAAAAATAAAACATTTGAAAACTGACCATTTTCCACATTTCTGAAGCATGACGTAATGGGGGGATGTTATCTCTTTTGTCGAAAATCTGCCGTTTTTGCTTGAACATTAAATGCCTCCAAATGGTATTTAATTAACTTTCCGGGGTGAAGAAACCCTTTTTGAGAACTCAGAGTGAGTAAATTGGCCATTTTCATGCACTTTTAACCATTCCATAAATCTTGTGTTTAGGGCCCCTGGAAGCATGAAAATCACTTTAAACATGCTAATTTTAGCTCTAACACTGATGATCCACCTACAAATGTGAACTGACGTTCAAAAATAAAACAATTGAAAACGGACCATTTTCCACATTTCTGAAGCATGACGTAATGAGGGGGTGTTATCTCTTTTGTCAGAAATCAGCTGTTTTTGCTTGAACATTAAATGCCTCCAAATAGTATTTAATTCACTTCCCGAGCCCCTGGAAGCATGAAAATCACTTTAAACATGCTAATTTTAGCTCTAACACTGGTGATCCACCTACAAATGTGAACTGACATTCAAAAATAAAACATTTCAAAACGGACCATTTTCCACATTTCTGAAGCATGACGTAATGGGGGGGTGTTATCTCTTTTGTCGAAAATCAGCCGTTTTTGCTCGAACATTAAATGCCTACAAATGGTATTTAATTAACTTCCCGGGGTGAAGAAACCCTTTTTGAGAACTCAGAGTGAGTAAATTGGCCATTTTCATGCACTTTTAACCATTCTATAAATCTTGTGTTTAGGGCCCCTGGAAGCATGAAAATCACTTTAACATGCTAATTTTAGCTCTAACACTGATGATCCACCTACAAATGTGAACTGATGTTCAGAAATAAAACATTTGAAAACAGACCATTTTCCACATTCCTGAAGCAGGACGTAATGGGGGGTGTTATCTCTTTTGTCAGAAATCAGCTGTTTTTGATTGAACATTAAATGCCTCCAAATTGTATTTAATTCACTTCCAGAGCCCCTGGAAGCATGAAAATCACTTTAAACGTGCTAATTTTAGCTCTAACACTGATGATCCACCTACAAATGTGAACTGACGTTCAAAAATAAAACATTTGAAAACGGACCATTTTCCACATTTCTGAAGCATGACGTAATGGGGGGATGTTATCTCTTTTGTCGAAAATCTGCTGTTTTTGCTTGAACATTAAATGCCTCCAAATGGTATTTAATTAACTTTCCGGGGTGAAGAAACCCTTTTTGAGAACTCAGAGTGAGTAAATTGGCCATTTTCATGCACTTTTAACTATTCCATAAATCTTGTGTTTAGGGCCCCCGGAAGCATGAAAATCACTTTAAACATCCTAATTTTAGCTCTAACACTGATGATCTACCTACACATGTGAACTGACGTTCAAAAATAAAACAATTGAAAACGGACCATTTTCCACATTTCTGAAGCATGACGTAATGGGGGGGTGTTATCCCTTTTGTCAGAAATCAGCTGTTTTTGCTTGAACATTAAATGCCTCCAAATAGTATTTAATTCACTTCCCGAGCCCCTGGAAGCATGAAAATCACTTTAAACATGCTAATTTTAGCTCTAACACTGATGATCCACCTACAAATGTGAACTGACATTCAAAAATAAAACATTTGAAAACGGACCATTTTCCACATTACTGAAGCATGACGTAATGGGGGGGTGTTATCTCTTTTGTCGAAAATCAGCTGTTTTTGCTTGAACATTAAATGCCTCCAAATAGTATTTAATTCACTTCCCGAGCCCCTGGAAGCATGAAAATCACTTTAAACATGCTAATTTTAGCTCTAACACTGATGATCCACCTACAAATGTGAACTGACATTCAAACCTACAAATGTGAACTGACATTCAAAAATAAAACATTTGAAAACGGACCATTTTCCACATTACTGAAGCATGACGTAATGGGGGGGTGTTATCTCTTTTGTCGAAAATCAGCTGTTTTTGCTTGAACATTAAATGCCTCCAAATGGTATTTAATTAACTTCCCAGGGTGAAGAAACCCTTTTTGAGAACTCAGAGTGAGTAAATTGGGCATTTTCATGCACTTTTAACCATTCCATAAATCTTGTGTTTAGGGCCCCTGGAAGCATGAAAATCACTTTAAACATGCTAATTTTAGCTCTAACACTGATGATCCACCTACAAATGTGAACTGACATTCAAAAATAAAACATTTGAAAACAGACCATTTTCCACATTTCTGAAGCATGACGTAATGGGGGGGTGTTATCTCTTTTGTCGAAAATCAGCCGTTTTTGCTCGAACATTAAATGCCTCCAAATGGTATTTAATTAACTTCCCGGGGTGAAGAAACCCTTTTTGAGAATTCAGAGTGAGTAAATTGGCCATTTTCATGCACTTTTAACCATTCCATAAATCTTGTGTTTAGGGCCCCTGGAAGCATGAAAATCACTTTAAACATCCTAATTTTAGCTCTAACACTGATGATCTACCTACAAATGTGAACTGACGTTCAAAAATAAAACAATTGAAAACGGACCATTTTCCACATTTCTGAAGCATGACGTAATGGGGGGGTGTTATCCCTTTTGTCAGAAATCAGCTGTTTTTGCTTGAACATTAAATGCCTCCAAATAGTATTTAATTCACTTCCCGAGCCCCTGGAAGCATGAAAATCACTTTAAACATGCTAATTTTAGCTCTAACACTGATGATCCACCTACAAATGTGAACTGACGTTCAAAAATAAAACATTTGAAAACGGACCATTTTCCACATTTCTGAAGCATGACGTAATGGGGGGGTGTTATCTCTTTTGTCGAAAATCAGCAGTTTTTGCTTGAACATTAAATGCCTCCAAATAGTATTTAAATCACTTCCCGAGCTCCTGGAAGCATGAAAATCACTTTAAACATGCTAATTTTAGCTCTAACACTGATGATCCACCTACAAATGTGAACTGACGTTCAAAAATAAAACATTTGAAAACGGACCATTTTCCACATTTCTGAAGCATGACGTAATGGGGGGTGTTATCTCTTTTGTCGAAAATCAGCTGTTTTTGCTTGAACATTAAATGCCTCCAAATGGTATTTAATTAACTTCCCGGGGTGAAGAAACCCTTTTTGAGAACTCAGAGTGAGTAAATTGGGCATTTTCATGCACTTTTAACCATTCCATAAATCTTGTGTTTAGGGCCCCTGGAAGCATGAAAATCACTTTAAACATGCTAATTTTAGCTCTCACACTTATGATCCACCTACAAATGTTAACTGACATTCAAAAATAAAACATTTGAAAACAGACCATTTTCCACATTTCTGAAGCATGACGTAATGGGGGGGTGTTATCTCTTTTGTCGAAAATCAGCCGTTTTTGCTCGAACATTAAATGCCTCCAAATGGTATTTAATTAACTTCCCGGGGTGAAGAAACCCTTTTTGAGAACTCAGAGTGAGTAAATTGGCCATTTTCATGCACTTTTAACCATTCCATAAATCTTGTGTTTAGGGCCCCTGGAAGCATGAAAATCACTTTAAACATCCTAATTTTAGCTCTAACACTGATGATCTACCTACAAATGTGAACTGACGTTCAAAAATAAAACAATTGAAAACGGACCATTTTCCACATTTCTGAAGCATGACGTAATGGGGGGGTGTTATCCCTTTTGTCAGAAATCAGCTGTTTTTGCTTGAACATTAAATGCCTCCAAATAGTATTTAATTCACTTCCCGAGCCCCTGGAAGCATGAAAATCACTTTAAACATGCTAATTTTAGCTCTAACACCGATGATCCACCTACAAATGTGAACTGGCATTCAAAAATAAAACATTTGAAAACAGACCATTTTCCACATTTCTGAAGCATGACATAATGGGGGGGTGTTATCTCTTTTGTCGAAAATCAGCCGTTTTTGCTCGAACATTAAATGCCTCCAAATGGTATTTAATTAACTTCCCGGGGTGAAGAAACCCTTTTTGAGAACTCAGAGTGAGTAAATTGGCCATTTTCATGCACTTTTAACCATTCCATAAATCTTGTGTTTAGGGCCCCTGGAAGCATGAAAATCACTTTAAACATGCTAATTTTAGCTCTAACACTGATGATCCACCTACAAATGTGAACTGACGTTCAAAAATAAAACATTTGAAAACGGACCATTTTCCACATTTCTGAAGCATGACGTAATGGGGGGGTGTTATCTCTTTTGTCGAAAATCAGCCGTTTTTGCTCGAACATTAAATGCCTACAAATGGTATTTAATTAACTTCCCGGGGTGAAGAAACCCTTTTTGAGAACTCAGAGTGAGTGAATTGGCCATTTTCATGCACTTTTAATCATTCCATAAATCTTGTGTTTAGGGCCCCAGGAAGCATGAAAATCACTTTAAACATGCTAATTTTAGCTCTAACACTGATGATCCACCTACAAATGTGAACTGACGTTCAAAAATAAAAATTTGAAAACGGACCATTTTCCACATTTCTGAAGCATGACGTAATGGGGGGGTGTTATCTCTTTTGTCGAAAATCAGCCGTTTTTGCTTGAACATTAAATGCCTCCAAATAGTATTTAATTCACTTCCTGAGCCCCTGGAAGCATGAAAATCACTTTAAACATGCTAATTTTAGCTCTAACACTGATGATCCACCTACAAATGTGAACTGACGTTCAAAAATAAAACATTTGAAAACGGACCATTTTCCACATTTCTGAAGCATGACGTAATGGGGGGGGTGTTATCTCTTTTGTCGAAAATCAGCCGTTTTTGCTTGAACTTTAAATGCCTCCAAATGGTATTTAATTAACTTCCCGGGGTGAAGAAACCCTTTTTGAGAACTCAGAGTGAGTAAATTGGCCATTTTCATGCACTTTTAACCATTCCATAAATCTTGTGTTTAGGGCCCCTGGAAGCATGAAAATTACTTTAAACATGCTAATTTTAGCTCTAACACTGATGATCCACCTACAAATGTGAACTGACGTTCAAAAATAAAACATTTGAAAACGGACCATTTTTGACATTTCTGAAGCATGACGTAATGGGGGGGTGTTATCTCTTTTGTCGAAAATCAGCCGTTTTTGCTTGAACATTAAATGCCTCCAAATGGTATTTAATTAACTTCCCGGGGTGAAGAAACCTTTTTTGAGAACTCAGAGTGAGTAAATTTGCCATTTTCATGCATTTTTAACCATTCCATAAATCTTGTGTTTAGGGCCCCTGGAAGCATGAAAATCACTTTAAACATGCTAATTTTAGCTCTAACACTGATGATCCACCTACAAATGTGAACTGACGTTCAAAAATAAAACATTTGAAAATGGACCATTTTCCACAGTTCTGAAGCATGACGTAATGGGGGGGTGTTATCTCTTTTGTCAGAAATCAGCTGTTTTTGCTTGAACATTAAATGCCTCCAAATAGTATTTAATTCACTTCCAGAGCCCCTGGAAGCATGAAAATCACTTTAAACATGCTAATTTTAGCTCTAACACTGATGATCCACCTACAAATGTGAACTGACGTTCAAAAATAAAACATTTGAAAACGGACCATTTGCCACATTTCTGAAGCATGACGTAATGGGGGGGTGTTATCTCTTTTGTCGAAAATCAGCTGTTTTTGCTCGAACATTAAATGCCTCCAAATGGTATTTAATTAACTTCCCGGGGTGAAGAAACCCTTTTTGAGAACTCAGAGTGAGTGAATTGGCCATTTTCATGCACTTTTAATCATTCCATAAATCTTGTGTTTAGGGCCCCAGGAAGCATGAAAATCACTTTAAACATGCTAATTTTAGCTCTAACACTGATGATCCACCTACAAATGTGAACTGACGTTCAAAAATAAAAAATTTGAAAACGGACCATTTTCCACATTTCTGAAGCATGACGTAATGGGGGGGTGTTATCTCTTTTGTCGAAAATCAGCCGTTTTTGCTTGAACATTAAATGCCTCCAAATAGTATTTAATTCACTTCCTGAGCCCCTGGAAGCATGAAAATCACTTTAAACATGCTAATTTTAGCTCTAACACTGATGATCCACCTACAAATGTGAACTGACGTTCAAAAATAAAACATTTGAAAACGGACCATTTTCCACATTTCTGAAGCATGACGTAATGGGGGGGGTGTTATCTCTTTTGTCGAAAATCAGCCGTTTCTGCTTGAACTTTAAATGCCTCCAAATGGTATTTAATTAACTTCCCGGGGTGAAGAAACCCTTTTTGAGAACTCAGAGTGAGTAAATTGGCCATTTTCATGCACTTTTAACCATTCCATAAATCTTGTGTTTAGGGCCCCTGGAAGCATGAAAATTACTTTAAACATGCTAATTTTAGCTCTAACACTGATGATCCACCTACAAATGTGAACTGACGTTCAAAAATAAAACATTTGAAAACGGACCATTTTTCACATTTCTGAAGCATGACGTAATGGGGGGGTGTTATCTCTTTTGTCGAAAATCAGCCGTTTTTGCTCGAACATTAAATGCCTCCAAATGGTATTTAATTAAAGTCCCGGGGTGAAGAAACCTTTTTTGAGAACTCAGAGTGAGTAAATTTGCCATTTTCATGCATTTTTAACCATTCCATAAATCTTGTGTTTAGGGCCCCTGGAAGCATGAAAATCACTTTAAACATGCTAATTTTAGCTCTAACACTGATGATCCACCTACAAATGTGAACTGACGTTCAAAAATAAAACATTTGAAAACGGACCATTTTCCACATTTCTTAAGCATGACGTAATGGGGGGGTGTTATCTCTTTTGTCAGAAATCAGCTGTTTTTGCTTGAACATTAAATGCCTCCAAATAGTATTTAATTCAATTCCAGAGCCCCTGGAAGCATGAAAATCACTTTAAACATGCTAATTTTAGCTCTAACACTGATGATCCACCTACAAATGTGAACTGACGTTCAAAAATAAAACATTTGAAAACGGACCATTTGCCACATTTCTGAAGCATGACGTAATGGGGGGGTGTTATCTCTTTTGTCGAAAATCAGCTGTTTTTGCTCGAACATTAAATGCCTCCAAATGGTATTTAATTAACTTCCCGGGGTGAAGAAACCCTTTTTGCGAACTCAGAGTGAGTAAATTGGCCATTTTCATGCACTTTTAACCATTCCATAAATCTTGTGTTTAGGGCCCCTGGAAGCATGAAAATCACTTTAAACATGCTAATTTTAGCTCTAACACTGATGATCCACCTACAAATGTGAACTGATGTTCAGAAATAAAACATTTGAAAACGGACCATTTTCCACATTTCTGAAGCAGGACGTAATGGGGGGGTGTTATCTCTTTTGTCAGAAATCAGCTGTTTTTGATTGAACATTAAATGCCTCCAAATTGTATTTAATTCACTTCCAGAGCCCCTGGAAGCATGAAAATCACTTTAAACGTGCTAATTTTAGCTCTAACACTGATGATCCACCTACAAATGTGAACTGACGTTCAAAAATAAAACATTTGAAAACTGACCATTTTCCACATTTCTGAAGCATGACGTAATGGGGGGATGTTATCTCTTTTGTCGAAAATCAGCCGTTTTTGCTTGAACATTAAATGCCTCCAAATGGTATTTAATTAACTTTCCGGGGTGAAGAAACCCTTTTTGAGAACTCAGAGTGAGTAAATTGGCCATTTTCATGCACTTTTAACCATTCCATAAATCTTGTGTTTAGGGCCCCTGGAAGCATGAAAATCACTTTAAACATCCTAATTTTAGCTCTAACACTGATGATCTACCTACAAATGTGAACTGACGTTCAAAAATAAAACAATTGAAAACGGACCATTTTCCACATTTCTGAAGCATGACGTAATGGGGGGGTGTTATCCCTTTTGTCAGAAATCAGCTGTTTTTGCTTGAACATTAAATGCCTCCAAATAGTATTTAATTCACTTCCCGAGCCCCTGGAAGCATGAAAATCACTTTAAACATGCTAATTTTAGCTCTAACACCGATGATCCACCTACAAATGTGAACTGGCATTCAAAAATAAAACATTTGAAAACAGACCATTTTCCACATTTCTGAAGCATGACATAATGGGGGGGTGTTATCTCTTTTGTCGAAAATCAGCCGTTTTTGCTCGAACATTAAATGCCTCCAAATGGTATTTAATTAACTTCCCGGGGTGAAGAAACCCTTTTTGAGAACTCAGAGTGAGTAAATTGGCCATTTTCATGCACTTTTAACCATTCCATAAATCTTGTGTTTAGGGCCCCTGGAAGCATGAAAATCACTTTAAACATGCTAATTTTAGCTCTAACACTGATGATCCACCTACAAATGTGAACTGACGTTCAAAAATAAAACATTTGAAAACGGACCATTTTCCACATTTCTGAAGCATGACGTAATGGGGGGGTGTTATCTCTTTTGTCGAAAATCAGCCGTTTTTGCTCGAACATTAAATGCCTACAAATGGTATTTAATTAACTTCCCGGGGTGAAGAAACCCTTTTTGAGAACTCAGAGTGAGTGAATTGGCCATTTTCATGCACTTTTAATCATTCCATAAATCTTGTGTTTAGGGCCCCAGGAAGCATGAAAATCACTTTAAACATGCTAATTTTAGCTCTAACACTGATGATCCACCTACAAATGTGAACTGACGTTCAAAAATAAAAATTTGAAAACGGACCATTTTCCACATTTCTGAAGCATGACGTAATGGGGGGGTGTTATCTCTTTTGTCGAAAATCAGCCGTTTTTGCTTGAACATTAAATGCCTCCAAATAGTATTTAATTCACTTCCTGAGCCCCTGGAAGCATGAAAATCACTTTAAACATGCTAATTTTAGCTCTAACACTGATGATCCACCTACAAATGTGAATTGACGTTCAAAAATAAAACATTTGAAAACGGACCATTTTCCACATTTCTGAAGCATGACGTAATGGGGGGGGTGTTATCTCTTTTGTCGAAAATCAGCCGTTTTTGCTTGAACTTTAAATGCCTCCAAATGGTATTTAATTAACTTCCCGGGGTGAAGAAACCCTTTTTGAGAACTCAGAGTGAGTAAATTGGCCATTTTCATGCACTTTTAACCATTCCATAAATCTTGTGTTTAGGGCCCCTGGAAGCATGAAAATTACTTTAAACATGCTAATTTTAGCTCTAACACTGATGATCCACCTACAAATGTGAACTGACGTTCAAAAATAAAACATTTGAAAACGGACCATTTTTGACATTTCTGAAGCATGACGTAATGGGGGGGTGTTATCTCTTTTGTCGAAAATCAGCCGTTTTTGCTTGAACATTAAATGCCTCCAAATGGTATTTAATTAACTTCCCGGGGTGAAGAAACCTTTTTTGAGAACTCAGAGTGAGTAAATTTGCCATTTTCATGCATTTTTAACCATTCCATAAATCTTGTGTTTAGGGCCCCTGGAAGCATGAAAATCACTTTAAACATGCTAATTTTAGCTCTAACACTGATGATCCACCTACAAATGTGAACTGACGTTCAAAAATAAAACATTTGAAAATGGACCATTTTCCACAGTTCTGAAGCATGACGTAATGGGGGGGTGTTATCTCTTTTGTCAGAAATCAGCTGTTTTTGCTTGAACATTAAATGCCTCCAAATAGTATTTAATTCACTTCCAGAGCCCCTGGAAGCATGAAAATCACTTTAAACATGCTAATTTTAGCTCTAACACTGATGATCCACCTACAAATGTGAACTGACGTTCAAAAATAAAACATTTGAAAACGGACCATTTGCCACATTTCTGAAGCATGACGTAATGGGGGGGTGTTATCTCTTTTGTCGAAAATCAGCTGTTTTTGCTCGAACATTAAATGCCTCCAAATGGTATTTAATTAACTTCCCGGGGTGAAGAAACCCTTTTTGAGAACTCAGAGTGAGTGAATTGGCCATTTTCATGCACTTTTAATCATTCCATAAATCTTGTGTTTAGGGCCCCAGGAAGCATGAAAATCACTTTAAACATGCTAATTTTAGCTCTAACACTGATGATCCACCTACAAATGTGAACTGACGTTCAAAAATAAAAAATTTGAAAACGGACCATTTTCCACATTTCTGAAGCATGACGTAATGGGGGGGTGTTATCTCTTTTGTCGAAAATCAGCCGTTTTTGCTTGAACATTAAATGCCTCCAAATAGTATTTAATTCACTTCCTGAGCCCCTGGAAGCATGAAAATCACTTTAAACATGCTAATTTTAGCTCTAACACTGATGATCCACCTACAAATGTGAACTGACGTTCAAAAATAAAACATTTGAAAACGGACCATTTTCCACATTTCTGAAGCATGACGTAATGGGGGGGGTGTTATCTCTTTTGTCGAAAATCAGCCGTTTCTGCTTGAACTTTAAATGCCTCCAAATGGTATTTAATTAACTTCCCGGGGTGAAGAAACCCTTTTTGAGAACTCAGAGTGAGTAAATTGGCCATTTTCATGCACTTTTAACCATTCCATAAATCTTGTGTTTAGGGCCCCTGGAAGCATGAAAATTACTTTAAACATGCTAATTTTAGCTCTAACACTGATGATCCACCTACAAATGTGAACTGACGTTCAAAAATAAAACATTTGAAAACGGACCATTTTTCACATTTCTGAAGCATGACGTAATGGGGGGGTGTTATCTCTTTTGTCGAAAATCAGCCGTTTTTGCTCGAACATTAAATGCCTCCAAATGGTATTTAATTAAAGTCCCGGGGTGAAGAAACCTTTTTTGAGAACTCAGAGTGAGTAAATTTGCCATTTTCATGCATTTTTAACCATTCCATAAATCTTGTGTTTAGGGCCCCTGGAAGCATGAAAATCACTTTAAACATGCTAATTTTAGCTCTAACACTGATGATCCACCTACAAATGTGAACTGACGTTCAAAAATAAAACATTTGAAAACGGACCATTTTCCACATTTCTTAAGCATGACGTAATGGGGGGGTGTTATCTCTTTTGTCAGAAATCAGCTGTTTTTGCTTGAACATTAAATGCCTCCAAATAGTATTTAATTCAATTCCAGAGCCCCTGGAAGCATGAAAATCACTTTAAACATGCTAATTTTAGCTCTAACACTGATGATCCACCTACAAATGTGAACTGACGTTCAAAAATAAAACATTTGAAAACGGACCATTTGCCACATTTCTGAAGCATGACGTAATGGGGGGGTGTTATCTCTTTTGTCGAAAATCAGCTGTTTTTGCTCGAACATTAAATGCCTCCAAATGGTATTTAATTAACTTCCCGGGGTGAAGAAACCCTTTTTGCGAACTCAGAGTGAGTAAATTGGCCATTTTCATGCACTTTTAACCATTCCATAAATCTTGTGTTTAGGGCCCCTGGAAGCATGAAAATCACTTTAAACATGCTAATTTTAGCTCTAACACTGATGATCCACCTACAAATGTGAACTGATGTTCAGAAATAAAACATTTGAAAACGGACCATTTTCCACATTTCTGAAGCAGGACGTAATGGGGGGGTGTTATCTCTTTTGTCAGAAATCAGCTGTTTTTGATTGAACATTAAATGCCTCCAAATTGTATTTAATTCACTTCCAGAGCCCCTGGAAGCATGAAAATCACTTTAAACGTGCTAATTTTAGCTCTAACACTGATGATCCACCTACAAATGTGAACTGACGTTCAAAAATAAAACATTTGAAAACTGACCATTTTCCACATTTCTGAAGCATGACGTAATGGGGGGATGTTATCTCTTTTGTCGAAAATCAGCCGTTTTTGCTTGAACATTAAATGCCTCCAAATGGTATTTAATTAACTTTCCGGGGTGAAGAAACCCTTTTTGAGAACTCAGAGTGAGTAAATTGGCCATTTTCATGCACTTTTAACCATTCCATAAATCTTGTGTTTAGGGCCCCTGGAAGCATGAAAATCACTTTAAACATGCTAATTTTAGCTCTAACACTGATGATCCACCTACAAATGTGAACTGACGTTCAAAAATAAAACATTTGAAAACGGACCATTTTTCACATTTCTGAAGCATGACGTAATGGGGGGGTGTTATCTCTTTTGTCGAAAATCAGCCGTTTTTGCTCGAACATTAAATGCCTCCAAATGGTATTTAATTAAAGTCCCGGGGTGAAGAAACCTTTTTTGAGAACTCAGAGTGAGTAAATTTGCCATTTTCATGCATTTTTAACCATTCCATAAATCTTGTGTTTAGGGCCCCTGGAAGCATGAAAATCACTTTAAACATGCTAATTTTAGCTCTAACACTGATGATCCACCTACAAATGTGAACTGACGTTCAAAAATAAAACATTTGAAAACGGACCATTTTCCACATTTCTGAAGCATGACGTAATGGGGGGGTGTTATCTCTTTTGTCAGAAATCAGCTGTTTTTGCTTGAACATTAAATGCCTCCAAATAGTATTTAATTCAATTCCAGAGCCCCTGGAAGCATGAAAATCACTTTAAACATGCTAATTTTAGCTCTAACACTGATGATCCACCTACAAATGTGAACTGACGTTCAAAAATAAAACATTTGAAAACGGACCATTTGCCACATTTCTGAAGCATGACGTAATGGGGGGGTGTTATCTCTTTTGTCGAAAATCAGCTGTTTTTGCTCGAACATTAAATGCCTCCAAATGGTATTTAATTAACTTCCCGGGGTGAAGAAACCCTTTTTGCGAACTCAGAGTGAGTAAATTGGCCATTTTCATGCACTTTTAACCATTCCATAAATCTTGTGTTTAGGGCCCCTGGAAGCATGAAAATCACTTTAAACATGCTAATTTTAGCTCTAACACTGATGATCCACCTACAAATGTGAACTGATGTTCAGAAATAAAACATTTGAAAACGGACCATTTTCCACATTTCTGAAGCAGGACGTAATGGGGGGGTGTTATCTCTTTTGTCAGAAATCAGCTGTTTTTGATTGAACATTAAATGCCTCCAAATTGTATTTAATTCACTTCCAGAGCCCCTGGAAGCATGAAAATCACTTTAAACGTGCTAATTTTAGCTCTAACACTGATGATCCACCTACAAATGTGAACTGACGTTCAAAAATAAAACATTTGAAAACTGAACATTTTCCACATTTCTGAAGCATGACGTAATGGGGGGATGTTATCTCTTTTGTCGAAAATCAGCCGTTTTTGCTTGAACATTAAATGCCTCCAAATGGTATTTAATTAACTTTCCGGGGTGAAGAAACCCTTTTTGAGAACTCAGAGTGAGTAAATTGGCCATTTTCATGCACTTTTAACCATTCCATAAATCTTGTGTTTAGGGCCCCTGGAAGCATGAAAATCACTTTAAACATGCTAATTTTAGCTCTAACACTGATGATCCACCTACAAATGTGAACTGACGTTCAAAAATAAAACAATTGAAAACGGACCATCTTCCACATTTCTGAAGCATGACGTAATGGGAGGGTGTTATCTCTTTTGTCGAAAATCAGCCGTTTTTGCTCGAACATTAAATGCCTCCAAATAGTATTTATTTCACTTCCCGAGCCCCTGGAAGCATGAAAATCACTTTAAACATGCTAATTTTAGCTCTAACACTGATGATCCACCTACAAATGTGAACTGACGTTCAAAAATAAAACATTTGAAAACGGACCATTTTCCACATTTCTGAAGCATGACGTAATGGGGGGGTGTTATCTCTTTTGTCGAAAATCAGCCGTTTTTGCTCGAACATTAAATGCCTCCAAATGGTATTTAATTAACTTCCCGAGCCCCTGGAAGCATGAACATCACTTTAAACATGCTAATTTTAGCTCTAACACTGATGATCCACCTACAAATGTGAACTGACGTTCAAAAATAAAACATTTGAAAACGGACCATTTTCCACATTTCTGAAGCATGACGTAATGGGGGGGTGTTATCTCTTTTGTCAGAAATCAGCTGTTTTTGCTTGAACATTAAATGCCTCCAAATAGTATTTAATTCACTTCCCGAGCCCCTGGAAGCATGAAAATCACTTTAAACATGCTAATTTTAGCTCTAACACTGGTGATCCACCTACAAATGTGAACTGACATTCAAAAATAAAACATTTGAAAACGGACCATTTTCCACATTTCTGAAGCATGACGTAATGGGGGGGTGTTATCTCTTTTGTCGAAAATCAGCCGTTTTTGCTCGAACATTAAATGCCTACAAATGGTATTTAATTAACTTCCCGGGGTGAAGAAACCCTTTTTGAGAACTCAGAGTGAGTAAATTGGCCATTTTCATGCACTTTTAACCATTCTATAAATCTTGTGTTTAGGGCCCCTGGAAGCATGAAAATCACTTTAAACATGCTAATTTTAGCTCTAACACTGATGATCCACCTACAAATGTGAACTGACGTTCAAAAATAAAACATTTGAAAACGGACCATTTTCCACATTTTTGAAGCATGACGTAATGGGGGGGTGTTATCTCTTTTGTCGAAAATCAGCAGTTTTTGCTTGAACATTAAATGCCTCCAAATAGTATTTAATTCACTTCCCGAGCTCCTGGAAGCATGAAAATCACTTTAAACATGCTAATTTTAGCTCTAACACTGATGATCCACCTACAAATGTGAACTGACGTTCAAAAATAAAACATTTGAAAACGGACCATTTGCCACATTTCTGAAGCATGACGTAATGGGGGGGTGTTATCTCTTTTGTCGAAAATCAGCTGTTTTTGCTCGAACATTAAATGCCTCCAAATGGTATTTAATTAACTTCCCGGGGTGAAGAAACCCTTTTTGCGAACTCAGAGTGAGTAAATTGGCCATTTTCATGCACTTTTAACCATTCCATAAATCTTGTGTTTAGGGCCCCTGGAAGCATGAAAATCACTTTAAACATGCTAATTTTAGCTCTAACACTGATGATCCACCTACAAATGTGAACTGATGTTCAGAAATAAAACATTTGAAAACGGACCATTTTCCACATTTCTGAAGCAGGACGTAATGGGGGGGTGTTATCTCTTTTGTCAGAAATCAGCTGTTTTTGATTGAACATTAAATGCCTCCAAATTGTATTTAATTCACTTCCAGAGCCCCTGGAAGCATGAAAATCACTTTAAACGTGCTAATTTTAGCTCTAACACTGATGATCCACCTACAAATGTGAACTGACGTTCAAAAATAAAACATTTGAAAACTGACCATTTTCCACATTTCTGAAGCATGACGTAATGGGGGGATGTTATCTCTTTTGTCGAAAATCTGCCGTTTTTGCTTGAACATTAAATGCCTCCAAATGGTATTTAATTAACTTTCCGGGGTGAAGAAACCCTTTTTGAGAACTCAGAGTGAGTAAATTGGCCATTTTCATGCACTTTTAACAATTCCATAAATCTTGTGTTTAGGGCCCCTGGAAGCATGAAAATCACTTTAAACATGCTAATTTTAGCTCTAACACTGATGATCCACCTACAAATGTGAACTGACGTTCAAAAATAAAACAATTGAAAACGGACCATTTTCCACATTTCTGAAGCATGAAGTAATGAGGGGGTGTTATCTCTTTTGTCAGAAATCAGCTGTTTTTGCTTGAACATTAAATGCCTCCAAATAGTATTTAATTCACTTCCCGAGCCCCTGGAAGCATGAAAATCACTTTAAACATGCTAATTTTAGCTCTAACACTGGTGATCCACCTACAAATGTGAACTGACATTCAAAAATAAAACATTTGAAAACGGACCATTTTCCACATTTCTGAAGCATGACGTAATGGGGGGGTGTTATCTCTTTTGTCGAAAATCAGCCGTTTTTGCTCGAACATTAAATGCCTACAAATGGTATTTAATTAACTTCCCGGGGTGAAGAAACCCTTTTTGAGAACTCAGAGTGAGTAAATTGGCCATTTTCATGCACTTTTAACCATTCTATAAATCTTGTGTTTAGGGCCCCTGGAAGCATGAAAATCACTTTAAACATGCTAATTTTAGCTCTAACACTGATGATCCACCTACAAATGTGAACTGACGTTCAAAAATAAAACATTTGAAAACGGACCATTTTCCACATTTCTGAAGCATGACGTAATGGGGGGGTGTTATCTCTTTTGTCGAAAATCAGCAGTTTTTGCTTGAACATTAAATGCCTCCAAATAGTATTTAATTCACTTCCCGAGCTCCTGGAAGCATGAAAATCACTTTAAACATGCTAATTTTAGCTCTAACACTGATGATCCACCTACAAATGTGAACTGATGTTCAAAAATAAAACATTTGAAAACGGACCATTTTCCACATTTCTGAAGCATGACGTAATGGGGGGTTGTTATCTCTTTTGTCGAATATCAGCTGTTTTTGCTTGAACATTAAATGCCTCCAAATGGTATTTAATTAACTTCCCGGGGTGAAGAAACCCTTTTTGAGAACTCAGAGTGAGTAAATTGGGCATTTTCATGCACTTTTAACCATTCCATAAATCTTGTGTTTAGGGCCCCTGGAAGCATGAAAATCACTTTAAACATGCTAATTTTAGCTATAACACTGATGATCCACCTACAAATGTGAACTGACATTCAAAAATAAAACATTTGAAAACAGACCATTTTCCACATTTCAAGCATGACGTAATGGGGGGGTGTTATCTCTTTTGTCGAAAATCAGCCGTTTTTGCTCGAACATTAAATGCCTCCAAATGGTATTTAATTAACTTCCCGGGGTGAAGAAACCCTTTTTGAGAACTCAGAGTGAGTAAATTGGCCATTTTCATGCACTTTTAACCATTCCATAAATCTTGTGTTTAGGGCCCCTGGAAGCATGAAAATCACTTTAAACATGCTAATTTTAGCTCTAACACTGATGATCCACCTACAAATGTGAACTGACGTTCAAAAATAAAACATTTGAAAACGGACCATTTTCCACATTTCTGAAGCATGAAGTAATGGGGGGGTGTTATCTCTTTTGTCGAAAATCAGCCGTTTTTGCTCGAACATTAAATGCCTCCAAATGGTATTTAATTAACTTCCCGGGGTGAAGAAACCCTTTTTGAGAACTCAGAGTGAGTGAATTGGCCATTTTCATGCACTTTTAATCATTCCATAAATCTTGTGTTTAGGGCCCCAGGAAGCATGAAAATCACTTTAAACATGCTAATTTTAGCTCTAACACTGATGATCCACCTACAAATGTGAACTGACATTCAAAAATAAAAAATTTGAAAACGGACCATTTTCCACATTTCTGAAGCATGACGTAATGGGGGGGGTGTTATCTCTTTTGTCGAAAATCAGCCGTTTTTGCTTGAACATTAAATGCCTCCAAATAGTATTTAATTCACTTCCTGAGCCCCTGGAAGCATGAAAATCACTTTAAAAATGCTAATTTTAGCTCTAACACTGATGATCCACCTACAAATGTGAACTGACGTTCAAAAATAAAACATTTGAAAACGGACCATTTTCCACATTTCTGAAGCATGACGTAATGGGGGGGGGTGTTATCTCTTTTGTCGAAAATCAGCCGTTTTTGCTTGAACTTTAAATGCCTCCAAATGGTATTTAATTAACTTCCCGGGGTGAAGAAACCCTTTTTGAGAACTCAGAGTGAGTAAATTGGCCATTTTCATGCACTTTTAACCATTCCATAAATCTTGTGTTTAGGGCCCCTGGAAGCATGAAAATCACTTTAAACATGCTAATTTTAGCTCTAACACTGATGATCCACCTACAAATGTGAACTGACGTTCAAAAATAAAACATTTGAAAACGGACCATTTTCCACATTTCTGAAGCATGACGTAATGGGGGGGTGTTATCTCTTTTGTCAGAAATCAGCTGTTTTTGCTTGAACATTAAATGCCTCCAAATAGTATTTAATTCAATTCCAGAGCCCCTGGAAGCATGAAAATCACTTTAAACATGCTAATTTTAGCTCTAACACTGATGATCCACCTACAAATGTGAACTGACGTTCAAAAATAAAACATTTGAAAACGGACCATTTGCCACATTTCTGAAGCATGACGTAATGGGGGGGTGTTATCTCTTTTGTCGAAAATCAGCTGTTTTTGCTCGAACATTAAATGCCTCCAAATGGTATTTAATTAACTTCCCGGGGTGAAGAAACCCTTTTTGCGAACTCAGAGTGAGTAAATTGGCCATTTTCATGCACTTTTAACCATTCCATAAATCTTGTGTTTAGGGCCCCTGGAAGCATGAAAATCACTTTAAACATGCTAATTTTAGCTCTAACACTGATGATCCACCTACAAATGTGAACTGATGTTCAGAAATATAACATTTGAAAACGGACCATTTTCCACATTTCTGAAGCAGGACGTAATGGGGGGGTGTTATCTCTTTTGTCAGAAATCAGCTGTTTTTGATTGAACATTAAATGCCTCCAAATTGTATTTAATTCACTTCCAGAGCCCCTGGAAGCATGAAAATCACTTTAAACGTGCTAATTTTAGCTCTAACACTGATGATCCACCTACAAATGTGAACTGACGTTCAAAAACAAAACATTTGAAAACTGACCATTTTCCACATTTCTGAAGCATGACGTAATGGGGGGATGTTATCTCTTTTGTCGAAAATCAGCCGTTTTTTCTTGAACATTAAATGCCTCCAAATGGTATTTAATTAACTTTCCGGGGTGAAGAAACCCTTTTTGAGAACTCAGAGTGAGTAAATTGGCCATTTTCATGCACTTTTAACCATTCCATAAATCTTGTGTTTAGGGCCCCTGGAAGCATGAAAATCACTTTAAACATGCTAATTTTAGCTCTAACACTGATGATCCACCTACAAATGTGAACTGACGTTCAAAAATAAAACAATTGAAAACGGACCATTTTCCACATTTCTGAAGCATGACGTAATGGGGGGGTGTTATCTCTTTTGTCAGAAATCAGCTGTTTTTGCTTGAACATTAAATGCCTCCAAATAGTATTTAATTCACTTCCCGAGCCCCTGGAAGCATGAAAATCACTTTAAACATGCTAATTTTAGCTCTAACACTGATGATCCACCTACAAATGTGAACTGACGTTCAAAAATAAAACATTTGAAAACGGACCATTTTCCACATTTCTGAAGCATGACGTAATGGGGGGATGTTATCTCTTTTGTCGAAAATCTGCTGTTTTTGCTTGAACATTAAATGCCTCCAAATGGTATTTAATTAACTTTCCGGGGTGAAGAAACCCTTTTTGAGAACTCAGAGTGAGTAAAATGGCCATTTTCATGCACTTTTAACTATTCCATAAATCTTGTGTTTAGGGCCCCTGGAAGCATGAAAATCACTTTAAACATCCTAATTTTAGCTCTAACACTGATGATCTACCTACACATGTGAACTGACGTTCAAAAATAAAACAATTGAAAACGGACCATTTTCCACATTTCTGAAGCATGACGTAATGGGGGGGTGTTATCCCTTTTGTCAGAAATCAGCTGTTTTTGCTTGAACATTAAATGCCTCCAAATAGTATTTAATTCACTTCCCGAGCCCCTGGAAGCATGAAAATCACTTTAAACATGCTAATTTTAGCTCTAACACTGATGATCCACCTACAAATGTGAACTGACATTCAAAAATAAAACATTTGAAAACGGACCATTTTCCACATTACTGAAGCATGACGTAATGGGGGGGTGTTATCTCTTTTGTCGAAAATCAGCTGTTTTTGCTTGAACATTAAATGCCTCCAAATAGTATTTAATTCACTTCCCGAGCCCCTGGAAGCATGAAAATCACTTTAAACATGCTAATTTTAGCTCTAACACTGATGATCCACCTACAAATGTGAACTGACATTCAAAAATAAAACATTTGAAAACGGACCATTTTCCACATTACTGAAGCATGACGTAATGGGGGGGTGTTATCTCTTTTGTCGAAAATCAGCTGTTTTTGCTTGAACATTAAATGCCTCCAAATGGTATTTAATTAACTTCCCAGGGTGAAGAAACCCTTTTTGAGAACTCAGAGTGAGTAAATTGGGCATTTTCATGCACTTTTAACCATTCCATAAATCTTGTGTTTAGGGCCCCTGGAAGCATGAAAATCACTTTAAACATGCTAATTTTAGCTCTAACACTGATGATCCACCTACAAATGTGAACTGACATTCAAAAATAAAACATTTGAAAACAGACCATTTTCTACATTTCTGAAGCATGACGTAATGGGGGGGTGTTATCTCTTTTGTCGAAAATCAGCCGTTTTTGCTCGAACATTAAATGCCTCCAAATGGTATTTAATTAACTTCCCGGGGTGAAGAAACCCTTTTTGAGAATTCAGAGTGAGTAAATTGGCCATTTTCATGCACTTTTAACCATTCCATAAATCTTGTGTTTAGGGCCCCTGGAAGCATGAAAATCACTTTAAACATCCCAATTTTAGCTCTAACACTGATGATCTACCTACAAATGTGAACTGACGTTCAAAAATAAAACAATTGAAAACGGACCATTTTCCACATTTCTGAAGCATGACGTAATGGGGGGGTGTTATCCCTTTTGTCAGAAATCAGCTGTTTTTGCTTGAACATTAAATGCCTCCAAATAGTATTTAATTCACTTCCCGAGCCCCTGGAAGCATGAAAATCACTTTAAACATGCTAATTTTAGCTCTAACACTGATGATCCACCTACAAATGTGAACTGACATTCAAAAATAAAACATTTGAAAACGGACCATTTTCCACATTTCTGAAGCATGACGTAATGGGGGGGTGTTATCTCTTTTGTCGAAAATCAGCCGTTTTTGCTCGAACATTAAATGCCTACAAATGGTATTTAATTAACTTCCCGGGGTGAAGAAACCCTTTTTGAGAACTCAGAGTGAGTAAATTGGCCATTTTCATGCACTTTTAACCATTCCATAAATCTTGTGTTTAGGGCCCCTGGAAGCATGAAAATCACTTTAAACATGCTAATTTTAGCTCTAACACTGATGATCCACCTACAAATGTGAACTGACGTTCAAAAATAAAACATTTGAAAACGGACCATTTTCCACATTTCTGAAGCATGACGTAATGGGGGGGTGTTATCTCTTTTGTCGAAAATCAGCAGTTTTTGCTTGAACATTAAATGCCTCCAAATAGTATTTAATTCACTTCCCGAGCTCCTGGAAGCATGAAAATCACTTTAAACATGCTAATTTTAGCTCTAACACTGATGATCCACCTACAAATGTGAACTGACGTTCAAAAATAAAACATTTGAAAACGGACCATTTTCCACATTTCTGAAGCATGACGTAATGGGGGGTGTTATCTCTTTTGTCGAAAATCAGCTGTTTTTGCTTGAACATTAAATGCCTCCAAATGGTATTTAATTAACTTCCCGGGGTGAAGAAACCCTTTTTGAGAACTCAGAGTGAGTAAATTGGGCATTTTCATGCACTTTTAACCATTCCATAAATCTTGTGTTTAGGGCCCCTGGAAGCATGAAAATCACTTTAAACATGCTAATTTTAGCTCTAACACTTATGATCCACCTACAAATGTTAACTGACATTCAAAAATAAAACATTTGAAAACAGACCATTTTCCACATTTCTGAAGCATGACGTAATGGGGGGGTGTTATCTCTTTTGTCGAAAATCAGCCGTTTTTGCTCGAACATTAAATGCCTCCAAATGGTATTTAATTAACTTCCCGGGGTGAAGAAACCCTTTTTGAGAAATCAGAGTGAGTAAATTGGCCATTTTCATGCACTTTTAACCATTCCATAAATCTTGTGTTTAGGGCCCCTGGAAGCATGAAAATCACTTTAAACATCCTAATTTTAGCTCTAACACTGATGATCTACCTACAAATGTGAACTGACGTTCAAAAATAAAACAATTGAAAACGGACCATTTTCCACATTTCTGAAGCATGACGTAATGGGGGGGTGTTATCCCTTTTGTCAGAAATCAGCTGTTTTTGCTTGAACATTAAATGCCTCCAAATAGTATTTAATTCACTTCCCGAGCCCCTGGAAGCATGAAAATCACTTTAAACATGCTAATTTTAGCTCTAACACCGATGATCCACCTACAAATGTGAACTGGCATTCAAAAATAAAACATTTGAAAACAGACCATTTTCCACATTTCTGAAGCATGACATAATGGGGGGGTGTTATCTCTTTTGTCGAAAATCAGCCGTTTTTGCTCGAACATTAAATGCCTCCAAATGGTATTTAATTAACTTCCCGGGGTGAAGAAACCCTTTTTGAGAACTCAGAGTGAGTAAATTGGCCATTTTCATGCACTTTTAACCATTCCATAAATCTTGTGTTTAGGGCCCCTGGAAGCATGAAAATCACTTTAAACATGCTAATTTTAGCTCTAACACTGATGATCCACCTACAAATGTGAACTGACGTTCAAAAATAAAACAATTGAAAACGGACCATTTTCCACATTTCTGAAGCATGACGTAATGGGGGGGTGTTATCTCTTTTGTCAGAAATCAGCTGTTTTTGCTTGAACATTAAATGCCTCCAAATAGTATTTAATTCACTTCCCGAGCCCCTGGAAGCATGAAAATCACTTTAAACATGCTAATTTTAGCTCTAACACTGATGATCCACCTACAAATGTGAACTGACGTTCAAAAATAAAACATTTGAAAACGGACCATTTTCCACATTTCTGAAGCATGACGTAATGGGGGGATGTTATCTCTTTTGTCGAAAATCTGCTGTTTTTGCTTGAACATTAAATGCCTCCAAATGGTATTTAATTAACTTTCCGGGGTGAAGAAACCCTTTTTGAGAACTCAGAGTGAGTAAATTGGCCATTTTCATGCACTTTTAACTATTCCATAAATCTTGTGTTTAGGGCCCCTGGAAGCATGAAAATCACTTTAAACATCCTAATTTTAGCTCTAACACTGATGATCTACCTACACATGTGAACTGACGTTCAAAAATAAAACAATTGAAAACGGACCATTTTCCACATTTCTGAAGCATGACGTAATGGGGGGGTGTTATCCCTTTTGTCAGAAATCAGCTGTTTTTGCTTGAACATTAAATGCCTCCAAATAGTATTTAATTCACTTCCCGAGCCCCTGGAAGCATGAAAATCACTTTAAACATGCTAATTTTAGCTCTAACACTGATGATCCACCTACAAATGTGAACTGACATTCAAAAATAAAACATTTGAAAACGGACCATTTTCCACATTACTGAAGCATGACGTAATGGGGGGTGTTATCTCTTTTGTCGAAAATCAGCTGTTTTTGCTTGAACATTAAATGCCTCCAAATAGTATTTAATTCACTTCCCGAGCCCCTGGAAGCATGAAAATCACTTTAAACATGCTAATTTTAGCTCTAACACTGATGATCCACCTACAAATGTGAACTGACATTCAAAAATAAAACATTTGAAAACGGACCATTTTCCACATTACTGAAGCATGACGTAATGGGGGGGTGTTATCTCTTTTGTCGAAAATCAGCTGTTTTTGCTTGAACATTAAATGCCTCCAAATGGTATTTAATTAACTTCCCAGGGTGAAGAAACCCTTTTTGAGAACTCAGAGTGAGTAAATTGGGCATTTTCATGCACTTTTAACCATTCCATAAATCTTGTGTTTAGGGCCCCTGGAAGCATGAAAATCACTTTAAACATGCTAATTTTAGCTCTAACACTGATGATCCACCTACAAATGTGAACTGACATTCAAAAATAAAACATTTGAAAACAGACCATTTTCTACATTTCTGAAGCATGACGTAATGGGGGGGTGTTATCTCTTTTGTCGAAAATCAGCCGTTTTTGCTCGAACATTAAATGCCTCCAAATGGTATTTAATTAACTTCCCGGGGTGAAGAAACCCTTTTTGAGAATTCAGAGTGAGTAAATTGGCCATTTTCATGCACTTTTAACCATTCCATAAATCTTGTGTTTAGGGCCCCTGGAAGCATGAAAATCACTTTAAACATCCCAATTTTAGCTCTAACACTGATGATCTACCTACAAATGTGAACTGACGTTCAAAAATAAAACAATTGAAAACGGACCATTTTCCACATTTCTGAAGCATGACGTAATGGGGGGGTGTTATCCCTTTTGTCAGAAATCAGCTGTTTTTGCTTGAACATTAAATGCCTCCAAATAGTATTTAATTCACTTCCCGAGCCCCTGGAAGCATGAAAATCACTTTAAACATGCTAATTTTAGCTCTAACACTGATGATCCACCTACAAATGTGAACTGACATTCAAAAATAAAACATTTGAAAACGGACCATTTTCCACATTTCTGAAGCATGACGTAATGGGGGGGTGTTATCTCTTTTGTCGAAAATCAGCCGTTTTTGCTCGAACATTAAATGCCTACAAATGGTATTTAATTAACTTCCCGGGGTGAAGAAACCCTTTTTGAGAACTCAGAGTGAGTAAATTGGCCATTTTCATGCACTTTTAACCATTCCATAAATCTTGTGTTTAGGGCCCCTGGAAGCATGAAAATCACTTTAAACATGCTAATTTTAGCTCTAACACTGATGATCCACCTACAAATGTGAACTGACGTTCAAAAATAAAACATTTGAAAACGGACCATTTTCCACATTTCTGAAGCATGACGTAATGGGGGGGTGTTATCTCTTTTGTCGAAAATCAGCAGTTTTTGCTTGAACATTAAATGCCTCCAAATAGTATTTAATTCACTTCCCGAGCTCCTGGAAGCATGAAAATCACTTTAAACATGCTAATTTTAGCTCTAACACTGATGATCCACCTACAAATGTGAACTGATGTTCAAAAATAAAACATTTGAAAACGGACCATTTTCCACATTTCTGAAGCATGACGTAATGGGGGGTGTTATCTCTTTTGTCGAAAATCAGCTGTTTTTGCTTGAACATTAAATGCCTCCAAATGGTATTTAATTAACTTCCCGGGGTGAAGAAACCCTTTTTGAGAACTCAGAGTGAGTAAATTGGGCATTTTCATGCACTTTTAACCATTCCATAAATCTTGTGTTTAGGGCCCCTGGAAGCATGAAAATCACTTTAAACATGCTAATTTTAGCTCTAACACTTATGATCCACCTACAAATGTTAACTGACATTCAAAAATAAAACATTTGAAAACAGACCATTTTCCACATTTCTGAAGCATGACGTAATGGGGGGGTGTTATCTCTTTTGTCGAAAATCAGCCGTTTTTGCTCGAACATTAAATGCCTCCAAATGGTATTTAATTAACTTCCCGGGGTGAAGAAACCCTTTTTGAGAAATCAGAGTGAGTAAATTGGCCATTTTCATGCACTTTTAACCATTCCATAAATCTTGTGTTTAGGGCCCCTGGAAGCATGAAAATCACTTTAAACATCCTAATTTTAGCTCTAACACTGATGATCTACCTACAAATGTGAACTGACGTTCAAAAATAAAACAATTGAAAACGGACCATTTTCCACATTTCTGAAGCATGACGTAATGGGGGGGTGTTATCCCTTTTGTCAGAAATCAGCTGTTTTTGCTTGAACATTAAATGCCTCCAAATAGTATTTAATTCACTTCCCGAGCCCCTGGAAGCATGAAAATCACTTTAAACATGCTAATTTTAGCTCTAACACCGATGATCCACCTACAAATGTGAACTGGCATTCAAAAATAAAACATTTGAAAACAGACCATTTTCCACATTTCTGAAGCATGACATAATGGGGGGGTGTTATCTCTTTTGTCGAAAATCAGCCGTTTTTGCTCGAACATTAAATGCCTCCAAATGGTATTTAATTAACTTCCCGGGGTGAAGAAACCCTTTTTGAGAACTCAGAGTGAGTAAATTGGCCATTTTCATGCACTTTTAACCATTCCATAAATCTTGTGTTTAGGGCCCCTGGAAGCATGAAAATCACTTTAAACATGCTAATTTTAGCTCTAACACTGATGATCCACCTACAAATGTGAACTGACGTTCAAAAATAAAACATTTGAAAACGGACCATTTTCCACATTTCTGAAGCATGACGTAATGGGGGGGTGTTATCTCTTTTGTCGAAAATCAGCCGTTTTTGCTCGAACATTAAATGCCTACAAATGGTATTTAATTAACTTCCCGGGGTGAAGAAACCCTTTTTGAGAACTCAGAGTGAGTGAATTGGCCATTTTCATGCACTTTTAATCATTCCATAAATCTTGTGTTTAGGGCCCCAGGAAGCATGAAAATCACTTTAAACATGCTAATTTTAGCTCTAACACTGATGATCCACCTACAAATGTGAACTGACGTTCAAAAATAAAAAATTTGAAAACGGACCATTTTCCACATTTCTGAAGCATGACGTAATGGGGGGGTGTTATCTCTTTTGTCGAAAATCAGCCGTTTTTGCTTGAACATTAAATGCCTCCAAATAGTATTTAATTCACTTCCTGAGCCCCTGGAAGCATGAAAATCACTTTAAACATGCTAATATTAGCTCTAACACTGATGATCCACCTACAAATGTGAACTGACGTTCAAAAATAAAACATTTGAAAACGGACCATTGTCCACATTTCTGAAGCATGACGTAATGGGGGGGGTGTTATCTCTTTTGTCGAAAATCAGCCGTTTTTGCTTGAACTTTAAATGCCTCCAAATGGTATTTAATTAACTTCCCGGGGTGAAGAAACCCTTTTTGAGAACTCAGAGTGAGTAAATTGGCCATTTTCATGCACTTTTAACCATTCCATAAATCTTGTGTTTAGGGCCCCTGGAAGCATGAAAATTACTTTAAACATGCTAATTTTAGCTCTAACACTGATGATCCACCTACAAATGTGAACTGACGTTCAAAAATAAAACATTTGAAAACGGACCATTTGCCACATTTCTGAAGCATGACGTAATGGGGGGGTGTTATCTCTTTTGTCGAAAATCAGCTGTTTTTGCTCGAACATTAAATGCCTCCAAATGGTATTTAATTAACTTCCCGGGGTGAAGAAACCTTTTTTGAGAACTCAGAGTGAGTAAATTTGCCATTTTCATGCATTTTTAACCATTCCATAAATCTTGTGTTTAGGGCCCCTGGAAGCATGAAAATCACTTTAAACATGCTAATTTTAGCTCTAACACTGATGATCCACCTACAAATGTGAACTGACGTTCAAAAATAAAACATTTGAAAACGGACCATTTTCCACATTTCTGAAGCATGACGTAATGGGGGGGGTGTTATCTCTTTTGTCGAAAATCAGCCGTTTCTGCTTGAACTTTAAATGCCTCCAAATGGTATTTAATTAACTTCCCGGGGTGAAGAAACCCTTTTTGAGAACTCAGAGTGAGTAAATTGGCCATTTTCATGCACTTTTAACCATTCCATAAATCTTGTGTTTAGGGCCCCTGGAAGCATGAAAATTACTTTAAACATGCTAATTTTAGCTCTAACACTGATGATCCACCTACAAATGTGAACTGACGTTCAAAAATAAAACATTTGAAAACGGACCATTTTTCACATTTCTGAAGCATGACGTAATGGGGGGGTGTTATCTCTTTTGTCGAAAATCAGCCGTTTTTGCTCGAACATTAAATGCCTCCAAATGGTATTTAATTAACTTCCCGGGGTGAAGAAACCTTTTTTGAGAACTCAGAGTGAGTAAATTTGCCATTTTCATGCATTTTTAACCATTCCATAAATCTTGTGTTTAGGGCCCCTGGAAGCATGAAAATCACTTTAAACATGCTAATTTTAGCTCTAACACTGATGATCCACCTACAAATGTGAACTGACGTTCAAAAATAAAACATTTGAAAACGGACCATTTTCCACATTTCTGAAGCATGACGTAATGGGGGGGTGTTATCTCTTTTGTCAGAAATCAGCTGTTTTTGCTTGAACATTAAATGCCTCCAAATAGTATTTAATTCAATTCCAGAGCCCCTGGAAGCATGAAAATCACTTTAAACATGCTAATTTTAGCTCTAACACTGATGATCCACCTACAAATGTGAACTGACGTTCAAAAATAAAACATTTGAAAACGGACCATTTGCCACATTTCTGAAGAATGACGTAATGGGGGGGTGTTATCTCTTTTGTCGAAAATCAGCTGTTTTTGCTCGAACATTAAATGCCTCCAAATGGTATTTAATTAACTTCCCGGGGTGAAGAAACCCTTTTTGAGAACTCAGAGTGAGTGAATTGGCCATTTTCATGCACTTTTAATCATTCCATAAATCTTGTGTTTAGGGCCCCAGGAAGCATGAAAATCACTTTAAACATGCTAATTTTAGCTCTAACACTGATGATCCACCTACAAATGTGAACTGACGTTCAAAAATAAAAAATTTGAAAACGGACCATTTTCCACATTTCTGAAGCATGACGTAATGGGGGGGTGTTATCTCTTTTGTCGAAAATCAGCCGTTTTTGCTTGAACATTAAATGCCTCCAAATAGTATTTAATTCACTTCCTGAGCCCCTGGAAGCATGAAAATCACTTTAAACATGCTAATTTTAGCTCTAACACTGATGATCTACCTACAAATGTGAACTGACGTTCAAAAATAAAACATTTGAAAACGGACCATTTTCCACATTTCTGAAGCATGACGTAATGGGGGGGGTGTTATCTCTTTTGTCGAAAATCAGCCGTTTCTGCTTGAACTTTAAATGCCTCCAAATGGTATTTAATTAACTTCCCGGGGTGAAGAAACCCTTTTTGAGAACTCAGAGTGAGTAAATTGGCCATTTTCATGCACTTTTAACCATTCCATAAATCTTGTGTTTAGGGCCCCTGGAAGCATGAAAATTACTTTAAACATGCTAATTTTAGCTCTAACACTGATGATCCACCTACAAATGTGAACTGACGTTCAAAAATAAAACATTTGAAAACGGACCATTTTTCACATTTCTGAAGCATGACGTAATGGGGGGGTGTTATCTCTTTTGTCGAAAATCAGCCGTTTTTGCTCGAACATTAAATGCCTCCAAATGGTATTTAATTAACTTCCCGGGGTGAAGAAACCTTTTTTGAGAACTCAGAGTGAGTAAATTTGCCATTTTCATGCATTTTTAACCATTCCATAAATCTTGTGTTTAGGGCCCCTGGAAGCATGAAAATCACTTTAAACATGCTAATTTTAGCTCTAACACTGATGATCCACCTACAAATGTGAACTGACGTTCAAAAATAAAACATTTGAAAACGGACCATTTTCCACATTTCTGAAGCATGACGTAATGGGGGGGGTGTTATCTCTTTTGTCAGAAATCAGCTGTTTTTGCTTGAACATTAAATGCCTCCAAATAGTATTTAATTCAATTCCAGAGCCCCTGGAAGCATGAAAATCACTTTAAACATGCTAATTTTAGCTCTAACACTGATGATCCACCTACAAATGTGAACTGACGTTCAAAAATAAAACATTTGAAAACGGACCATTTGCCACATTTCTGAAGCATGACGTAATGGGGGGGTGTTATCTCTTTTGTCGAAAATCAGCTGTTTTTGCTCGAACATTAAATGCCTCCAAATGGTATTTAATTAACTTCCCGGGGTGAAGAAACCTTTTTTGAGAACTCAGAGTGAGTAAATTTGCCATTTTCATGCATTTTTAACCATTCCATAAATCTTGTGTTTAGGGCCCCTGGAAGCATGAAAATCACTTTAAACATGCTAATTTTAGCTCTAACACTGATGATCCACCTACAAATGTGAACTGACGTTCAAAAATAAAACATTTGAAAACGGACCATTTTCCACATTTCTGAAGCATGACGTAATGGGGGGGTGTTATCTCTTTTGTCAGAAATCAGCTGTTTTTGCTTGAACATTAAATGCCTCCAAATAGTATTTAATTCAATTCCAGAGCCCCTGGAAGCATGAAAATCACTTTAAACATGCTAATTTTAGCTCTAACACTGATGATCCACCTACAAATGTGAACTGACGTTCAAAAATAAAACATTTGAAAACGGACCATTTGCCACATTTCTGAAGCATGACGTAATGGGGGGGTGTTATCTCTTTTGTCGAAAATCAGCTGTTTTTGCTCGAACATTAAATGCCTCCAAATGGTATTTAATTAACTTCCCGGGGTGAAGAAACCCTTTTTGCGAACTCAGAGTGAGTAAATTGGCCATTTTCATGCACTTTTAACCATTCCATAAATCTTGTGTTTAGGGCCCCTGGAAGCATGAAAATCACTTTAAACATGCTAATTTTAGCTCTAACACTGATGATCCACCTACAAATGTGAACTGATGTTCAGAAATAAAACATTTGAAAACGGACCATTTTCCACATTTCTGAAGCAGGACGTAATGGGGGGGTGTTATCTCTTTTGTCAGAAATCAGCTGTTTTTGATTGAACATTAAATGCCTCCAAATTGTATTTAATTCACTTCCAGAGCCCCTGGAAGCATGAAAATCACTTTAATTGTGCTAATTTTAGCTCTAACACTGATGATCCACCTACAAATGTGAACTGACGTTCAAAAATAAAACATTTGAAAACTGACCATTTTCCACATTTCTGAAGCATGACGTAATGGGGGGATGTTATCTCTTTTGTCGAAAATCAGCCGTTTTTGCTTGAACATTAAATGCCTCCAAATGGTATTTAATTAACTTTCCGGGGTGAAGAAACCCTTTTTGAGAACTCAGAGTGAGTAAATTGGCCATTTTCATGCACTTTTAACCATTCCATAAATCTTGTGTTTAGGGCCCCTGGAAGCATGAAAATCACTTTAAACATGCTAATTTTAGCTCTAACACTGATGATCCACCTACAAATGTGAACTGACGTTCAAAAATAAAACAATTGAAAACGGACCATTTTCCACATTTCTGAAGCATGACGTAATGGGGGGGTGTTATCTCTTTTGTCAGAAATCAGCTGTTTTTGCTTGAACATTAAATGCCTCCAAATAGTATTTAATTCACTTCCCGAGCCCCTGGAAGCATGAAAATCACTTTAAACATGCTAATTTTAGCTCTAACACTGGTGATCCACCTACAAATGTGAACTGACATTCAAAAATAAAACATTTGAAAACGGACCATTTTCCACATTTCTGAAGCATGACGTAATGGGGGGGTGTTATCTCTTTTGTCGAAAATCAGCCGTTTTTGCTCGAACATTAAATGCCTACAAATGGTATTTAATTAACTTCCCGGGGTGAAGAAACCCTTTTTGAGAACTCAGAGTGAGTAAATTGGCCATTTTCATGCACTTTTAACCATTCTATAAATCTTGTGTTTAGGGCCCCTGGAAGCATGAAAATCACTTTAAACATGCTAATTTTAGCTCTAACACTGATGATCCACCTACAAATGTGAACTGACGTTCAAAAATAAAACATTTGAAAACGGACCATTTTCCACATTTCTGAAGCATGACGTAATGGGGGGGTGTTATCTCTTTTGTCGAAAATCAGCAGTTTTTGCTTGAACATTAAATGCCTCCAAATAGTATTTAATTCACTTCCTGAGCCCCTGGAAGCATGAAAATCACTTTAAACATGCTAATTTTAGCTCTAACACTGATGATCCACCTACAAATGTGAACTGACGTTCAAAAATAAAACATTTGAAAACGGACCATTTTCCACATTTCTGAAGCATGACGTAATGGGGGGGGTGTTATCTCTTTTGTCGAAAATCAGCCGTTTTTGCTTGAACTTTAAATGCCTCCAAATGGTATTTAATTAACTTCCCGGGGTGAAGAAACCCTTTTTGAGAACTCAGAGTGAGTAAATTGGCCATTTTCATGCACTTTTAACCATTCCATAAATCTTGTGTTTAGGGCCCCTGGAAGCATGAAAATTACTTTAAACATGCTAATTTTAGCTCTAACACTGATGATCCACCTACAAATGTGAACTGACGTTCAAAAATAAAACATTTGAAAACGGACCATTTTTCACATTTCTGAAGCATGACGTAATGGGGGGGTGTTATCTCTTTTGTCGAAAATCAGCCGTTTTTGCTCGAACATTAAATGCCTCCAAATGGTATTTAATTAACTTCCCGGGGTGAAGAAACCTTTTTTGAGAACTCAGAGTGAGTAAATTTGCCATTTTCATGCATTTTTAACCATTCCATAAATCTTGTGTTTAGGGCCCCTGGAAGCATGAAAATCACTTTAAACATGCTAATTTTAGCTCTAACACTGATGATCCACCTACAAATGTGAACTGACGTTCAAAAATAAAACATTTGAAAACGGACCATTTTCCACATTTCTGAAGCATGACGTAATGGGGGGGTGTTATCTCTTTTGTCAGAAATCAGCTGTTTTTGCTTGAACATTAAATGCCTCCAAATAGTATTTAATTCACTTCCAGAGCCCCTGGAAGCATGAAAATCACTTTAAACATGCTAATTTTAGCTCTAACACTGATGATCCACCTACAAATGTGAACTGACGTTCAAAAATAAAACATTTGAAAACGGACCATTTGCCACATTTCTGAAGCATGACGTAATGGGGGGGTGTTATCTCTTTTGTCGAAAATCAGCTGTTTTTGCTCGAACATTAAATGCCTCCAAATGGTATTCAATTAACTTCCCGGGGTGAAGAAACCCTTTTTGCGAACTCAGAGTGAGTAAATTGGCCATTTTCATGCACTTTTAACCATTCCATAAATCTTGTGTTTAGGGCCCCTGGAAGCATGAAAATCACTTTAAACATGCTAATTTTAGCTCTAACACTGATGATCCACCTACAAATGTGAACTGATGTTCAGAAATAAAACATTTGAAAACGGACCATTTTCCACATTTCTGAAGCAGGACATAATGGGGGGGTGTTATCTCTTTTGTCAGAAATCAGCTGTTTTTGATTGAACATTAAATGCCTCCAAATTGTATTTAATTCACTTCCAGAGCCCCTGGAAGCATGAAAATCACTTTAAACGTGCTAATTTTAGCTCTAACACTGATGATCCACCTACAAATGTGAACTGACGTTCAAAAATAAAACATTTGAAAACTGACCATTTTCCACATTTCTGAAGCATGACGTAATGGGGGGATGTTATCTCTTTTGTCGAAAATCTGCCGTTTTTGCTTGAACATTAAATGCCTCCAAATGGTATTTAATTAACTTTCCGGGGTGAAGAAACCCTTTTTGAGAACTCAGAGTGAGTAAATTGGCCATTTTCATGCACTTTTAACCATTCCATAAATCTTGTGTTTAGGGCCCCTGGAAGCATGAAAATCACTTTAAACATGCTAATTTTAGCTCTAATACTGATGATCCACCTACAAATGTGAACTGACGTTCAAAAATAAAACAATTGAAAACGGACCATTTTCCACATTTCTGAAGCATGACGTAATGAGGGGGTGTTATCTCTTTTGTCAGAAATCAGCTGTTTTTGCTTGAACATTAAATGCCTCCAAATAGTATTTAATTCACTTCCCGAGCCCCTGGAAGCATGAAAATCACTTTAAACATGCTAATTTTAGCTCTAACACTGGTGATCCACCTACAAATGTGAACTGACATTCAAAAATAAAACATTTGAAAACGGACCATTTTCCACATTTCTGAAGCATGACGTAATGGGGGGGTGTTATCTCTTTTGTCGAAAATCAGCCGTTTTTGCTCGAACATTAAATGCCTACAAATGGTATTTAATTAACTTCCCGGGGTGAAGAAACCCTTTTTGAGAACTCAGAGTGAGTAAATTGGCCATTTTCATGCACTTTTAACCATTCTATAAATCTTGTGTTTAGGGCCCCTGGAAGCATGAAAATCACTTTAAACATGCTAATTTTAGCTCTAACACTGATGATCCACCTACAAATGTGAACTGACGTTCAAAAATAAAACATTTGAAAACGGACCATTTTCCACATTTCTGAAGCATGACGTAATGGGGGGGTGTTATCTCTTTTGTCGAAAATCAGCAGTTTTTGCTTGAACATTAAATGCCTCCAAATAGTATTTAATTCACTTCCCGAGCTCCTGGAAGCATGAAAATCACTTTAAACATGCTAATTTTAGCTCTAACACTGATGATCCACCTACAAATGTGAACTGACGTTCAAAAATAAAACATTTGAAAACGGACCATTTTCCACATTTCTGAAGCATGACGTAATGGGGGGGTGTTATCTCTTTTGTCGAATATCAGCTGTTTTTGCTTGAACATTAAATGCCTCCAAATGGTATTTAATTAACTTCCCGGGGTGAAGAAACCCTTTTTGAGAACTCAGAGTGAGTAAATTGGGCATTTTCATGCACTTTTAACCATTCCATAAATCTTGTGTTTAGGGCCCCTGGAAGCATGAAAATCACTTTAAACATGCTAATTTTAGCTCTAACACTGATGATCCACCTACAAATGTGAACTGACGTTCAAAAATCAAACATTTGAAAACGGACCATTTTCCACATTTCAAGCATGACGTAATGGGGGGGTGTTATCTCTTTTGTCGAAAATCAGCCGTTTTTGCTCGAACATTAAATGCCTCCAAATGGTATTTAATTAACTTCCCGGGGTGAAGAAACCCTTTTTGAGAACTCAGAGTGAGTAAATTGGCCATTTTCATGCACTTTTAACCATTCCATAAATCTTGTGTTTAGGGCCCCTGGAAGCATGAAAATCACTTTAAACATGCTAATTTTAGCTCTAACACTGATGATCCACCTACAAATGTGAACTGACGTTCAAAAATAAAACATTTGAAAACGGACCATTTTCCACATTTCTGAAGCATGAAGTAATGGGGGGGTGTTATCTCTTTTGTCGAAAATCAGCCGTTTTTGCTCGAACATTAAATGCCTCCAAATGGTATTTAATTAACTTCCCGGGGTGAAGAAACCCTTTTTGAGAACTCAGAGTGAGTGAATTGGCCATTTTCATGCACTTTTAATCATTCCATAAATCTTGTGTTTAGGGCCCCAGGAAGCATGAAAATCACTTTAAACATGCTAATTTTAGCTCTAACACTGATGATCCACCTACAAATGTGAACTGACATTCAAAAATAAAAAATTTGAAAACGGACCATTTTCCACATTTCTGAAGCATGACGTAATGGGGGGGGTGTTATCTCTTTTGTCGAAAATCAGCCGTTTTTGCTTGAACATTAAATGCCTCCAAATAGTATTTAATTCACTTCCTGAGCCCCTGGAAGCATGAAAATCACTTTAAAAATGCTAATTTTAGCTCTAACACTGATGATCCACCTACAAATGTGAACTGACGTTCAAAAATAAAACATTTGAAAACGGACCATTTTCCACATTTCTGAAGCATGACGTAATGGGGGGGGTGTTATCTCTTTTGTCGAAAATCAGCCGTTTTTGCTTGAACTTTAAATGCCTCCAAATGGTATTTAATTAACTTCCCGGGGTGAAGAAACCCTTTTTGAGAACTCAGAGTGAGTAAATTGGCCATTTTCATGCACTTTTAACCATTCCATAAATCTTGTGTTTAGGGCCCCTGGAAGCATGAAAATTACTTTAAAGATGCTAATTTTAGCTCTAACACTGATGATCCACCTACAAATGTGAACTGACGTTCAAAAATAAAACATTTGAAAACGGACCATTTTTCACATTTCTGAAGCATGACGTAATGGGGGGGTGTTATCTCTTTTGTCGAAAATCAGCCGTTTTTGCTCGAACATTAAATGCCTCCAAATGGTATTTATTTAACTTCCCGGGGTGAAGAAACCTTTTTTGAGAACTCAGAGTGAGTAAATTTGCCATTTTCATGCATTTTTAACCATTCCATAAATCTTGTGTTTAGGGCCCCTGGAAGCATGAAAATCACTTTAAACATGCTAATTTTAGCTCTAACACTGATGATCCACCTACAAATGTGAACTGACGTTCAAAAATAAAACATTTGAAAACGGACCATTTTCCACATTTCTGAAGCATGACGTAATGGGGGGGTGTTATCTCTTTTGTCAGAAATCAGCTGTTTTTGCTTGAACATTAAATGCCTCCAAATAGTATTTAATTCAATTCCAGAGCCCCTGGAAGCATGAAAATCACTTTAAACATGCTAATTTTAGCTCTAACACTGATGATCCACCTACAAATGTGAACTGACGTTCAAAAATAAAACATTTGAAAACGGACCATTTGCCACATTTCTGAAGCATGACGTAATGGGGGGGTGTTATCTCTTTTGTCGAAAATCAGCTGTTTTTGCTCGAACATTAAATGCCTCCAAATGGTATTTAATTAACTTCCCGGGGTGAAGAAACCCTTTTTGCGAACTCAGAGTGAGTAAATTGGCCATTTTCATGCACTTTTAACCATTCCATAAATCTTGTGTTTAGGGCCCCTGGAAGCATGAAAATCACTTTAAACATGCTAATTTTAGCTCTAACACTGATGATCCACCTACAAATGTGAACTGATGTTCAGAAATATAACATTTGAAAACGGACCATTTTCCACATTTCTGAAGCAAGACGTAATGGGGGGGTGTTATCTCTTTTGTCAGAAATCAGCTGTTTTTGATTGAACATTAAATGCCTCCAAATTGTATTTAATTCACTTCCAGAGCCCCTGGAAGCATGAAAATCACTTTAAACGTGCTAATTTTAGCTCTAACACTGATGATCCACCTACAAATGTGAACTGACGTTCAAAAACAAATTATTTGAAAACTGACCATTTTCCACATTTCTGAAGCATGACGTAATGGGGGGATGTTATCTCTTTTGTCGAAAATCAGCCGTTTTTGCTTGAACATTAAATGCCTCCAAATGGTATTTAATTAACTTTCCGGGGTGAAGAAACCCTTTTTGAGAACTCAGAGTGAGTAAATTGGCCATTTTCATGCACTTTTAACCATTCCATAAATCTTGTGTTTAGGGCCCCTGGAAGCATGAAAATCACTTTAAACATGCTAATTTTAGCTCTAACACTGATGATCCACCTACAAATGTGAACTGACGTTCAAAAATAAAACAATTGAAAACGGACCATTTTCCACATTTCTGAAGCATGACGTAATGGGGGGGTGTTATCTCTTTTGTCAGAAATCAGCTGTTTTTGCTTGAACATTAAATGCCTCCAAATAGTATTTAATTCACTTCCCGAGCCCCTGGAAGCATGAAAATCACTTTAAACATGCTAATTTTAGCTCTAACACTGGTGATCCACCTACAAATGTAAACTGACATTCAAAAATAAAACATTTGAAAACGGACCATTTTCCACATTTCTGAAGCATGACGTAATGGGGGGGTGTTATCTCTTTTGTCGAAAATCAGCCGTTTTTGCTCGAACATTAAATGCCTACAAATGGTATTTAATTAACTTCCCGGGGTGAAGAAACCCTTTTTGAGAACTCAGAGTGAGTAAATTGGCCATTTTCATGCACTTTTAACCATTCTATAAATCTTGTGTTTAGGGCCCCTGGAAGCATGAAAATCACTTTAAACATGCTAATTTTAGCTCTAACACTGATGATCCACCTACAAATGTGAACTGACGTTCAAAAATAAAACATTTGAAAACGGACCATTTTCCACATTTCTGAAGCATGACGTAATGGGGGGGTGTTATCTCTTTTGTCGAAAATCAGCAGTTTTTGCTTGAACATTAAATGCCTCCAAATAGTATTTAATTCACTTCCCGAGCTCCTGGAAGCATGAAAATCACTTTAAACATGCTAATTTTAGCTCTAACACTGATGATCCACCTACAAATGTGAACTGACGTTCAAAAATAAAAAATTTGAAAACGGACCATTTTCCACATTTCTGAAGCATGACGTAATGGGGGGGTGTTATCTCTTTTGTCGAAAATCAGCCGTTTTTGCTTGAACATTAAATGCCTCCAAATAGTATTTAATTCACTTCCTGAGCCCCTGGAAGCATGAAAATCACTTTAAACATGCTAATTTTAGCTCTAACACTGATGATCCACCTACAAATGTGAACTGACGTTCAAAAATAAAACATTTGAAAACGGACCATTTTCCACATTTCTGAAGCATGACGTAATGGGGGGGGTGTTATCTCTTTTGTCGAAAATCAGCCGTTTTTGCTTGAACTTTAAATGCCTCCAAATGGTATTTAATTAACTTCCCGGGGTGAAGAAACCCTTTTTGAGAACTCAGAGTGAGTAAATTGGCCATTTTCATGCACTTTTAACCATTCCATAAATCTTGTGTTTAGGGCCCCTGGAAGCATGAAAATTACTTTAAACATGCTAATTTTAGCTCTAACACTGATGATCCACCTACAAATGTGAACTGACGTTCAAAAATAAAACATTTGAAAACGGACCATTTTCCACATTTCTGAAGCATGACGTAATGGGGGGGTGTTATCTCTTTTGTCAGAAATCAGCTGTTTTTGCTTGAACATTAAATGCCTCCAAATAGTATTTAATTCACTTCCAGAGCCCCTGGAAGCATGAAAATCACTTTAAACATGCTAATTTTAGCTCTAACACTGATGACCCACCTACAAATGTGAACTGACGTTCAAAAATAAAACATTTGAAAACGGACCATTTGCCACATTTCTGAAGCATGACGTAATGGGGGGTGTTATCTCTTTTGTCGAAAATCAGCTGTTTTTGCTCGAACATTAAATGCCTCCAAATGGTATTTAATTAACTTCCCGGGGTGAAGAAACCCTTTTTGCGAACTCAGAGTGAGTAAATTGGCCATTTTCATGCACTTTTAACCATTCCATAAATCTTGTGTTTAGGGCCCCTGGAAGCATGAAAATCACTTTAAACATGCTAATTTTAGCTCTAACACTGATGATCCACCTACAAATGTGAACTGATGTTCAGAAATAAAACATTTGAAAACGGACCATTTTCCACATTTCTGAAGCAGGACGTAATGGGGGGGTGTTATCTCTTTTGTCAGAAATCAGCTGTTTTTGATTGAACATTAAATGCCTCCAAATTGTATTTAATTCACTTCCAGAGCCCCTGGAAGCATGAAAATCACTTTAAACGTGCTAATTTTAGCTCTAACACTGATGATCCACCTACAAATGTGAACTGACGTTCAAAAATAAAACATTTGAAAACTGACCATTTTCCACATTTCTGAAGCATGACGTAATGGGGGGATGTTATCTCTTTTGTCGAAAATCTGCCGTTTTTGCTTGAACATTAAATGCCTCCAAATGGTATTTAATTAACTTTCCGGGGTGAAGAAACCCTTTTTGAGAACTCAGAGTGAGTAAATTGGCCATTTTCATGCACTTTTAACCATTCCATAAATCTTGTGTTTAGGGCCCCTGGAAGCATGAAAATCACTTTAAACATGCTAATTTTAGCTCTAACACTGATGATCCACCTACAAATGTGAACTGACGTTCAAAAATAAAACAATTGAAAACGGACCATTTTCCACATTTCTGAAGCATGACGTAATGGGGGGGTGTTATCTCTTTTGTCAGAAATCAGCTGTTTTTGCTTGAACATTAAATGCCTCCAAATAGTATTTAATTCACTTCCGGAGCCCCTGGAAGCATGAAAATCACTTTAAACATGCTAATTTTAGCTCTAACACTGATGATCCACCTACAAATGTGAACTGACGTTCAAAAATAAAACATTTGAAAACGGACCATTTTCCACATTTCTGAAGCATGACGTAATGGGGGGGTGTTATCTCTTTTGTCGAATATCAGCTGTTTTTGCTTGAACATTAAATGCCTCCAAATGGTATTTAATTAACTTCCCGGGGTGAAGAAACCCTTTTTGAGAACTCAGAGTGAGTAAATTGGGCATTTTCATGCACTTTTAACCATTCCATAAATCTTGTGTTTAGGGCCCCTGGAAGCATGAAAATCACTTCAAACATGCTAATTTTAGCTCTAACACTGATGATCCACCTACAAATGTGAACTGACGTTCAAAAATAAAACATTTGAAAACGGACCATTTTCCACATTTCAAGCATGACGTAATGGGGGGGTGTTATCTCTTTTGTCGAAAATCAGCCGTTTTTGCTCGAACATTAAATGCCTCCAAATGGTATTTAATTAACTTCCCGGGGTGAAGAAACCCTTTTTGAGAACTCAGAGTGAGTAAATTGGCCATTTTCATGCACTTTTAACCATTCCATAAATCTTGTGTTTAGGGCCCCTGGAAGCATGAAAATCACTTTAAACATGCTAATTTTAGCTCTAACACTGATGATCCACCTACAAATGTGAACTGACGTTCAAAAATAAAACATTTGAAAACGGACCATTTTCCACATTTCTGAAGCATGAAGTAATGGGGGGGTGTTATCTCTTTTGTCGAAAATCAGCCGTTTTTGCTCGAACATTAAATGCCTCCAAATGGTATTTAATTAACTTCCCGGGGTGAAGAAACCCTTTTTGAGAACTCAGAGTGAGTGAATTGGCCATTTTCATGCACTTTTAATCATTCCATAAATCTTGTGTTTAGGGCCCCAGGAAGCATGAAAATCACTTTAAACATGCTAATTTTAGCTCTAACACTGATGATCCACCTACAAATGTGAACTGACATTCAAAAATAAAAAATTTGAAAACGGACCATTTTCCACATTTCTGAAGCATGACGTAATGGGGGGGGTGTTATCTCTTTTGTCGAAAATCAGCCGTTTTTGCTTGAACATTAAATGCCTCCAAATAGTATTTAATTCACTTCCTGAGCCCCTGGAAGCATGAAAATCACTTTAAAAATGCTAATTTTAGCTCTAACACTGATGATCCACCTACAAATGTGAACTGACGTTCAAAAATAAAACATTTGAAAACGGACCATTTTCCACATTTCTGAAGCATGACGTAATGGGGGGGGTGTTATCTCTTTTGTCGAAAATCAGCCGTTTTTGCTTGAACTTTAAATGCCTCCAAATGGTATTTAATTAACTTCCCGGGGTGAAGAAACCCTTTTTGAGAACTCAGAGTGAGTAAATTGGCCATTTTCATGCACTTTTAACCATTCCATAAATCTTGTGTTTAGGGCCCCTGGAAGCATGAAAATTACTTTAAAGATGCTAATTTTAGCTCTAACACTGATGATCCACCTACAAATGTGAACTGACGTTCAAAAATAAAACATTTGAAAACGGACCATTTTTCACATTTCTGAAGCATGACGTAATGGGGGGGTGTTATCTCTTTTGTCGAAAATCAGCCGTTTTTGCTCGAACATTAAATGCCTCCAAATGGTATTTATTTAACTTCCCGGGGTGAAGAAACCTTTTTTGAGAACTCAGAGTGAGTAAATTTGCCATTTTCATGCATTTTTAACCATTCCATAAATCTTGTGTTTAGGGCCCCTGGAAGCATGAAAATCACTTTAAACATGCTAATTTTAGCTCTAACACTGATGATCCACCTACAAATGTGAACTGACGTTCAAAAATAAAACATTTGAAAACGGACCATTTTCCACATTTCTGAAGCATGACGTAATGGGGGGGTGTTATCTCTTTTGTCAGAAATCAGCTGTTTTTGCTTGAACATTAAATGCCTCCAAATAGTATTTAATTCAATTCCAGAGCCCCTGGAAGCATGAAAATCACTTTAAACATGCTAATTTTAGCTCTAACACTGATGATCCACCTACAAATGTGAACTGACGTTCAAAAATAAAACATTTGAAAACGGACCATTTGCCACATTTCTGAAGCATGACGTAATGGGGGGGTGTTATCTCTTTTGTCGAAAATCAGCTGTTTTTGCTCGAACATTAAATGCCTCCAAATGGTATTTAATTAACTTCCCGGGGTGAAGAAACCCTTTTTGCGAACTCAGAGTGAGTAAATTGGCCATTTTCATGCACTTTTAACCATTCCATAAATCTTGTGTTTAGGGCCCCTGGAAGCATGAAAATCACTTTAAACATGCTAATTTTAGCTCTAACACTGATGATCCACCTACAAATGTGAACTGATGTTCAGAAATATAACATTTGAAAACGGACCATTTTCCACATTTCTGAAGCAGGACGTAATGGGGGGGTGTTATCTCTTTTGTCAGAAATCAGCTGTTTTTGATTGAACATTAAATGCCTCCAAATTGTATTTAATTCACTTCCAGAGCCCCTGGAAGCATGAAAATCACTTTAAACGTGCTAATTTTAGCTCTAACACTGATGATCCACCTACAAATGTGAACTGACGTTCAAAAACAAATTATTTGAAAACTGATCATTTTCCACATTTCTGAAGCATGACGTAATGGGGGGATGTTATCTCTTTTGTCGAAAATCAGCCGTTTTTGCTTGAACATTAAATGCCTCCAAATGGTATTTAATTAACTTTCCGGGGTGAAGAAACCCTTTTTGAGAACTCAGAGTGAGTAAATTGGCCATTTTCATGCACTTTTAACCATTCCATAAATCTTGTGTTTAGGTCCCCTGGAAGCATGAAAATCACTTTAAACATGCTAATTTTAGCTCTAACACTGATGATCCACCTACAAATGTGAACTGACGTTCAAAAATAAAACAATTGAAAACGGACCATTTTCCACATTTCTGAAGCATGACGTAATGGGGGGGTGTTATCTCTTTTGTCAGAAATCAGCTGTTTTTGCTTGAACATTAAATGCCTCCAAATAGTATTTAATTCACTTCCCGAGCCCCTGGAAGCATGAAAATCACTTTAAACATGCTAATTTTAGCTCTAACACTGGTGATCCACCTACAAATGTAAACTGACATTCAAAAATAAAACATTTGAAAACGGACCATTTTCCACATTTCTGAAGCATGACGTAATGGGGGGGTGTTATCTCTTTTGTCGAAAATCAGCCGTTTTTGCTCGAACATTAAATGCCTACAAATGGTATTTAATTAACTTCCCGGGGTGAAGAAACCCTTTTTGAGAACTCAGAGTGAGTAAATTGGCCATTTTCATGCACTTTTAACCATTCTATAAATCTTGTGTTTAGGGCCCCTGGAAGCATGAAAATCACTTTAAACATGCTAATTTTAGCTCTAACACTGATGATCCACCTACAAATGTGAACTGACGTTCAAAAATAAAACATTTGAAAACGGACCATTTTCCACATTTCTGAAGCATGACGTAATGGGGGGGTGTTATCTCTTTTGTCGAAAATCAGCAGTTTTTGCTTGAACATTAAATGCCTCCAAATAGTATTTAATTCACTTCCCGAGCTCCTGGAAGCATGAAAATCACTTTAAACATGCTAATTTTAGCTCTAACACTGATGATCCACCTACAAATGTGAACTGACGTTCAAAAATAAAAAATTTGAAAACGGACCATTTTCCACATTTCTGAAGCATGACGTAATGGGGGGGTGTTATCTCTTTTGTCGAAAATCAGCAGTTTTTGCTTGAACATTAAATGCCTCCAAATAGTATTTAATTCACTTCCCGAGCTCCTGGAAGCATGAAAATCACTTTAAACATGCTAATTTTAGCTCTAACACTGATGATCCACCTACAAATGTGAACTGACGTTCAAAAATAAAACATTTGAAAACGGACCATTTTCCACATTTCTGAAGCATGACGTAATGGGGGGGGTGTTATCTCTTTTGTCGAAAATCAGCCGTTTTTGCTTGAACTTTAAATGCCTCCAAATGGTATTTAATTAACTTCCCGGGGTGAAGAAACCCTTTTTGAGAACTCAGAGTGAGTAAATTGGCCATTTTCATGCACTTTTAACCATTCCATAAATCTTGTGTTTAGGGCCCCTGGAAGCATGAAAATTACTTTAAACATGCTAATTTTAGCTCTAACACTGATGATCCACCTACAAATGTGAACTGACGTTCAAAAATAAAACATTTGAAAACGGACCATTTTTCACATTTCTGAAGCATGACGTAATGGGGGGGTGTTATCTCTTTTGTCGAAAATCAGCCGTTTTTGCTCGAACATTAAATGCCTCCAAATGGTATTTAATTAACTTCCCGGGGTGAAGAAACCTTTTTTGAGAACTCAGAGTGAGTAAATTTGCCATTTTCATGCATTTTTAACCATTCCATAAATCTTGTGTTTAGGGCCCCTGGAAGCATGAAAATCACTTTAAACATGCTAATTTTAGCTCTAACACTGATGATCCACCTACAAATGTGAACTGACGTTCAAAAATAAAACATTTGAAAACGGACCATTTTCCACATTTCTGAAGCATGACGTAATGGGGGGGTGTTATCTCTTTTGTCAGAAATCAGCTGTTTTTGCTTGAACATTAAATGCCTCCAAATAGTATTTAATTCACTTCCAGAGCCCCTGGAAGCATGAAAATCACTTTAAACATGCTAATTTTAGCTCTAACACTGATGACCCACCTACAAATGTGAACTGACGTTCAAAAATAAAACATTTGAAAACGGACCATTTGCCACATTTCTGAAGCATGACGTAATGGGGGGTGTTATCTCTTTTGTCGAAAATCAGCTGTTTTTGCTCGAACATTAAATGCCTCCAAATGGTATTTAATTAACTTCCCGGGGTGAAGAAACCCTTTTTGCGAACTCAGAGTGAGTAAATTGGCCATTTTCATGCACTTTTAACCATTCCATAAATCTTGTGTTTAGGGCCCCTGGAAGCATGAAAATCACTTTAAACATGCTAATTTTAGCTCTAACACTGATGATCCACCTACAAATGTGAACTGATGTTCAGAAATAAAACATTTGAAAACGGACCATTTTCCACATTTCTGAAGCAGGACGTAATGGGGGGGTGTTATCTCTTTTGTCAGAAATCAGCTGTTTTTGATTGAACATTAAATGCCTCCAAATTGTATTTAATTCACTTCCAGAGCCCCTGGAAGCATGAAAATCACTTTAAACGTGCTAATTTTAGCTCTAACACTGATGATCCACCTACAAATGTGAACTGACGTTCAAAAATAAAACATTTGAAAACTGACCATTTTCCACATTTCTGAAGCATGACGTAATGGGGGGATGTTATCTCTTTTGTCGAAAATCTGCCGTTTTTGCTTGAACATTAAATGCCTCCAAATGGTATTTAATTAACTTTCCGGGGTGAAGAAACCCTTTTTGAGAACTCAGAGTGAGTAAATTGGCCATTTTCATGCACTTTTAACCATTCCATAAATCTTGTGTTTAGGGCCCCTGGAAGCATGAAAATCACTTTAAACATGCTAATTTTAGCTCTAACACTGATGATCCACCTACAAATGTGAACTGACGTTCAAAAATAAAACAATTGAAAACGGACCATTTTCCACATTTCTGAAGCATGACGTAATGGGGGGGTGTTATCTCTTTTGTCAGAAATCAGCTGTTTTTGCTTGAACATTAAATGCCTCCAAATAGTATTTAATTCACTTCCGGAGCCCCTGGAAGCATGAAAATCACTTTAAACATGCTAATTTTAGCTCTAACACTGGTGATCCACCTACAAATGTGAACTGACATTCAAAAATAAAACATTTGAAAACGGACCATTTTCCACATTTCTGAAGCATGACGTAATGGGGGGGTGTTATCTCTTTTGTCGAAAATATGCTGTTTTTGCTTGAACATTAAATGCCTCCAAATGGTATTTAATTAACTTCCCGGGGTGAAGAAACCCTTTTTGAGAACTCAGAGTGAGTAAATTGGCCATTTTCATGCACTTTTAACCATTCCATAAATCTTGTGTTTAGGGCCCCTGGAAGCATGAAAATCACTTTAAACATGCAAATTTTAGCTCTAACACTGATGATCCACCCACAAATGTGAACTGACGTTCAAAAATAAAACATTTGAAAACGGACCATTTTCCACATTTCTGAAGCATGACGTAATGGGGGGGTGTTATCTCTTTTGTCGAAAATCAGCAGTTTTTGCTTGAACATTAAATGCCTCCAAATAGTATTTAATTCACTTCCCGAGCTCCTGGAAGCATGAAAATCACTTTAAACATGCTAATTTTAGCTCTAACACTGATGATCCACCTACAAATGTGAACTGACGTTCAAAAATAAAACATTTGAAAACGGACCATTTTCCACATTTCTGAAGCATGACGTAATGGGGGGGTGTTATCTCTTTTGTCGAATATCAGCTGTTTTTGCTTGAACATTAAATGCCTCCAAATGGTATTTAATTAACTTCCCGGGGTGAAGAAACCCTTTTTGAGAACTCAGAGTGAGTAAATTGGGCATTTTCATGCACTTTTAACCATTCCATAAATCTTGTGTTTAGGGCCCCTGGAAGCATGAAAATCACTTTAAACATGCTAATTTTAGCTCTAGCACTGATGATCCACCTACAAATGTGAACTGACATTCAAAAATAAAACATTTGAAAACAGACCATTTTCCACATTTCAAGCATGACGTAATGGGGGGGTGTTATCTCTTTTGTCGAATATCAGCCGTTTTTGCTCGAACATTAAATGCCTCCAAATGGTATTTAATTAACTTCCCGGGGTGAAGAAACCCTTTTTGAGAACTCAGAGTGAGTAAATTGGCCATTTTCATGCACTTTTAACCATTCCATAAATCTTGTGTTTAGGGCCCCTGGAAGCATGAAAATCACTTTAAACATGCTAATTTTAGCTCTAACACTGATGATCCACCTACAAATGTGAACTGACGTTCAAAAATAAAACATTTGAAAACGGACCATTTTCCACATTTCTGAAGCATGAAGTAATGGGGGGGTGTTATCTCTTTTGTCGAAAATCAGCCGTTTTTGCTCGAACATTAAATGCCTCCAAATGGTATTTAATTAACTTCCCGGGGTGAAGAAACCCTTTTTGAGAACTCAGAGTGAGTGAATTGGCCATTTTCATGCACTTTTAATCATTCCATAAATCTTGTGTTTAGGGCCCCAGGAAGCATGAAAATCACTTTAAACATGCTAATTTTAGCTCTAACACTGATGATCCACCTACAAATGTGAACTGACATTCAAAAATAAAAAATTTGAAAACGGACCATTTTCCACATTTCTGAAGCATGACGTAATGGGGGGGTGTTATCTCTTTTGTCGAAAATCAGCCGTTTTTGCTTGAACATTAAATGCCTCCAAATAGTATTTAATTCACTTCCTGAGCCCCTGGAAGCATGAAAATCACTTTAAACATGCTAATTTTAGCTCTAACACTGATGATCCACCTACAAATGTGAACTGACGTTCAAAAATAAAACATTTGAAAACGGACCATTTTCCACATTTCTGAAGCATGACGTAATGGGGGGGGTGTTATCTCTTTTGTCGAAAATCAGCCGTTTTTGCTTGAACTTTAAATGCCTCCAAATGGTATTTAATTAACTTCCCGGGGTGAAGAAACCCTTTTTGAGAACTCAGAGTGAGTAAATTGGCCATTTTCATGCACTTTTAACCATTCCATAAATCTTGTGTTTAGGGCCCCTGGAAGCATGAAAATTACTTTAAACATGCTAATTTTAGCTCTAACACTGATGATCCACCTACAAATGTGAACTGACGTTCAAAAATAAAACATTTGAAAACGAACTATTTTTCACATTTCTGAAGCATGACGTAATGGGGGGTGTTATCTCTTTTGTCGAAAATCAGCCGTTTTTGCTCGAACATTAAATGCCTCCAAATGGTATTTAATTAACTTCCCGGGGTGAAGAAACCTTTTTTGAGAACTCAGAGTGAGTAAATTGGCCATTTTCATGCATTTTTAACCATTCCATAAATCTTGTGTTTAGGGCCCCTGGAAGCATGAAAATCACTTTAAACATGCTCATTTTAGCTCTAACACTGATGATCCACCTACAAATGTGAACTGACGTTCAAAAATAAAACATTTGAAAACGGACCATTTTCCACATTTCTGAAGCATGACGTAATGGGGGGGTGTTATCTCTTTTGTCAGAAATCAGCTGTTTTTGCTTGAACATTAAATGCCTCCAAATAGTATTTAATTCACTTCCAGAGCCCCTGGAAGCATGAAAATCACTTTAAACATGCTAATTTTAGCTCTAACACTGATGATCCACCTACAAATGTGAACTGACGTTCAAAAATAAAACATTTGAAAACGGACCATTTGCCACATTTCTGAAGCATGACGTAATGGGGGGGTGTTATCTCTTTTGTCGAAAATCAGCTGTTTTTGCTCGAACATTAAATGCCTCCAAATGGTATTTAATTAACTTCCCGGGGTGAAGAAACCCTTTTTGCGAACTCAGAGTGAGTAAATTGGCCATTTTCATGCACTTTTAACCATTCCATAAATCTTGTGTTTAGGGCCCCTGGAAGCATGAAAATCACTTTAAACATGCTAATTTTAGCTCTAACACTGATGATCCACCTACAAATGTGAACTGATGTTCAGAAATAAAACATTTGAAAACGGACCATTTTCCACATTTCTGAAGCAGGACGTAATGGGGGGTGTTATCTCTTTTGTCAGAAATCAGCTGTTTTTGATTGAACATTAAATGCCTCCAAATAGTATTTAATTCACTTCCCGAGCCCCTGGAAGCATGAAAATCACTTTAAACGTGCTAATTTTAGCTCTAACACTGATGATCCACCTACAAATGTGAACTGACGTTCAAAAATAAAACAATTGAAAACGGACCATTTTCCACATTTCTGAAGCATGACGTAATGGGGGGATGTTATCTCTTTTGTCGAAAATCAGCCGTTTTTGCTCGAACATTAAATGCCTACAAATGGTATTTAATTAACTTCCCGGGGTGAAGAAACCCTTTTTGAGAACTCAGAGTGAGTAAATTGGCCATTTTCATGCACTTTTAACCATTCCATAAATCTTGTGTTTAGGGCCCCTGGAAGCATGAAAATCACTTTAAACATGCTAATTTTAGCTCTAAAACTGATGATCCACCTACAAATGTGAACTGACGTTCAAAAATAAAACATTTGAAAACGGACCATTTTCCACATTTCTGAAGCATGACGTAATGGGGGGGTGTTATCTCTTTTGTCGAAAATCAGCTGTTTTTGCTTGAACATTAAATGCCTCCAAATGGTATTTAATTAACTTCCCGGGGTGAAGAAACCCTTTTTGAGAACTCAGAGTGAGTAAATTGGCCATTTTCATGCACTTTCAACCATTCCATAAATCTTGTGTTTAGAGCCCCTGGAAGCATGAAAATCACTTTAAACATGCTAGTTTTAGCTCTAACACTGATGATCCACCTACAAATGTGAACTGACGTTCAAAAATAAAACATTTGAAAACGGACCATTTTCCACATTTCTGAAGCATGACGTAATGGGGGGGTGTTATCTCTTTTGTCGAAAATCAGCCGTTTTTGCTTGAACATTAAATGCCTCCAAATGGTATTCAATTAACTTCCCGGGGTGAAGAAACCCTTTTTGAGAACTCAGAGTGAGTAAATTGGCCATTTTCATGCACTTTTAACCATTCCATAAATCTTGTGTTTAGGGCCCCTGGAAGCATGAAAATCACTTTAAACATGCTAATTTTAGCTCTAACACTGATGATCCACCTACAAATGTGAACTGACGTTCAAAAATAAAACATTTGAAAACGGACCATTTTCCACATTTCTGAAGCATGAAGTAATGGGGGGTGTTATCTCTTTTGTCGAAAATCAGCCGTTTTTGCTCGAACATTAAATGCCTCCAAATGGTATTTAATTAACTTCCCGGGGTGAAGAAACCCTTTTTGAGAACTCAGAGGGAGTGAATTGGCCATTTTCATGCACTTTTAATCATTCCATAAATCTTGTGTTTAGGGCCCCAGGAAGCATGAAAATCACTTTAAACATGCTAATTTTAGCTCTAACACTGATGATCCACCTACAAATGTGAACTGACTTTCAAAAATAAAAAATTTGAAAACGGACCATTTTCCACATTTCTGAAGCATGACGTAATGGGGGGGGTGTTATCTCTTTTGTCGAAAATCAGCCGTTTTTGCTTGAACATTAAATGCCTCCAATTAGTATTTAATTCACTTCCCGAGCCCCTGGAAGCATGAAAATCACTTTAAACATGCTAATTTTAGCTCTAACACTGATGATCCACCTACAAATGTGAACTGACGTTCAAAAATAAAACATTTGAAAACGGACCATTTTCCACATTTCTGAAGCATGACGTAATGGGGGGGGTGTTATCTCTTTTGTTGAAAATCAGCCGTTTTTGCTTGAACATTAAATGCCTCCAAATGGTATTTAATTAACTTCCCGGGGTGAAGAAACCCTTTTTGAGAACTCAGAGTGAGTAAATTGGCCATTTTCATGCACTTTTAACCATTCCATAAATCTTGTGTTTAGGGCCCCTGGAAGCACTAAAATCACTTTAAACATGCTAATTTTAGCTCTAACACTGATGATCCACCTACAAATGTGAACTGACGTTCAAAAATAAAACATTTGAAAACGGACCATTTTCCACATTTCTGAAGCATGACGTAATGGGGGGGTGTTATCTCTTTTGTCGAAAATCAGCCGTTTTTGCTTGAACATTAAATGCCTCCAAATAGTATTTAATTCACTTCCCGAGCCCCTGGAAGCATGAAAATCACTTTAAACATGCTAATTTTAGCTCTAACACTGATGATCCACCTACAAATGTGAACTGACGTTCAAAAATAAAACATTTGAAAACTGACCATTTTCCACATTTCTGAAGCATGACGTAATGGGGGGGGTGTTATCTCTTTTGTCGAAAATCAGCCGTTTTTGCTTGAACATTAAATGCCTCCAATTAGTATTTAATTCACTTCCCGAGCCCCTGGAAGCATGAAAATCACTTTAAACATGCTAATTTTAGCTCTAACACTGATGATCCACCTACAAATGTGAACTGACGTTCAAAAATAAAACATTTGAAAACGGACCATTTTCCACATTTCTGAAGCATGACGTAATGGGGGGGGGTGTTATCTCTTTTGTCGAAAATCTGCCGTTTTTGCTTGAACATTAAATGCCTCCAAATGGTATTTAATTAACTTCCCGGGGTGAAGAAACCCTTTTTGAGAACTCAGAGTGAGTAAATTGGCCATTTTCATGCACTTTTAACCATTCCATAAATCTTGTGTTTAGGGCCCCTGGAAGCACTAAAATCACTTTAAACATGCTAATTTTAGCTCTAACACTGATGATCCACCTACAAATGTGAACTGACGTTCAAAAATAAAACATTTGAAAACGGACCATTTTCCACATTTCTGAAGCATGACGTAATGGGGGGGTGTTATCTCTTTTGTCGAAAATCAGCCGTTTTTGCTTGAACATTAAATGCCTCCAAATAGTATTTAATTCACTTCCCGAGCCCCTGGAAGCATGAAAATCACTTTAAACATGCTAATTTTAGCTCTAACACTGATGATCCACCTACAAATGTGAACTGACGTTCAAAAATAAAACATTTGAAAACGGACCATTTTCCACATTTCTGAAGCATGACGTAATGGGGGGGTGTTATCTCTTTTGTCGAAAATCAGCCGTTTTTGCTTGAACATTAAATGCCTCCAATTAGTATTTAATTCACTTCCCGAGCCCCTGGAAGCATGAAAATCACTTTAAACATGCTAATTTTAGCTCTAACACTGATGATCCACCTACAAATGTGAACTGACGTTCAAAAATAAAACATTTGAAAACGGACCATTTTCCACATTTCTGAAGCATGACGTAATGGGGGGGGTGTTATCTCTTTTGTCGAAAATCAGCCGTTTTTGCTTGAACATTAAATGCCTCCAAATGGTATTTAATTAACTTCCCGGGGTGAAGAAACCCTTTTTGAGAACTCAGAGTGAGTAAATTGGCCATTTTCATGCACTTTTAACCATTCCATAAATCTTGTGTTTAGGGCCCCTGGAAGCACTAAAATCACTTTAAACATGCTAATTTTAGCTCTAACACTGATGATCCACCTACAAATGTGAACTGACGTTCAAAAATAAAACATTTGAAAACGGACCATTTTCCACATTTCTGAAGCATGACGTAATGGGGGGGTGTTATCTCTTTTGTCGAAAATCAGCCATTTTTGCTTGAACATTAAATGCCTCCAAATAGTATTTAATTCACTTCCCGAGCCCCTGGAAGCATGAAAATCACTTTAAACATGCTAATTTTAGCTCTAACACTGATGATCCACCTACAAATGTGAACTGATGTTCAAAAATAAAACATTTGAAAACGGACCATTTTCCACATTTCTGAAGCATGACGTAATGGGGGGGTGTTATCTCTTTTGTCGAAAATCAGCCGTTTTTGCTCGAACATTAAATGCCTCCAAATGGTATTTAATTAATTTCTCGGGGTGAAGAAACCCTTTTTGAGAACTCAGAGTGAGTAAATTGGCCATTTTCATGCACTTTTAACCATTCCATAAATCTTGTGTTTAGGGCCCCTGGAAGCATGAAAATCACTTTAAACATGCTAATTTTAGCTCTAACACTGATGATCCACCTACAAATGTGAACTGACATTCAAAAATAAAAAATTTGAAAACGGACCATTTTCCACATTTCTGAAGCATGACGTAATGGGGGGGTGTTATCTCTTTTGTCGAAAATCAGCCGTTTTTGCTTGAACATTAAATGCCTCCAAATAGTATTTAATTCACTTCCAGAGCCCCTGGAAGCATGAAAATCACTTTAAACATGCTAATTTTAGCTCTAACACTGATGATCCACCTACAAATGTGAACTGACGTTCAAAAATAAAACATTTGAAAACGGACTATTTTCCACATTTCTGAAGCATGACGTAATGGGGGGGTGTTATCTCTTTTGTTGAAAATCAGCTGTTTTTGCTTGAACATTAAATGCCTCCAAATGGTATTTAATTAACTTCCCGGGGTGAAGAAACCCTTTTTGAGAACTCAGAGTGAGTAAATTGGCCAAATTTCATGCACTTTTAACCATTCCATAAATCTTGTGTTTAGGGCCCCTGGAAGCATGAAAATCACTTTAAACATGCTAATTTTAGCTCTAACACTGATGATCCACCTACATATATGAACTGATATTCAAAAATAAAACATTTGAAAACGGACCATTTTTCACATTTCTGAAGCAGGACGTAATGGGGGGTGTTATCTCTTTTGTCAGAAATCAGCTGTTTTTGATTGAACATTAAATGCCTCCAAATGGTATTTAATTAACTTCCCGGGGTGAAGAAACCTTTTTTGAGAACTCAGAGTGAGTAAATTGGCCATTTTCATGCATTTTTAACCATTCCATAAATCTTGTGTTTAGGGCCCCTGGAAGCATGAAAATCACTTTAAACATGCTAATTTTAGCTCTAACACTGATGATCCACCTACAAATGTGAACTGACGTTCAAAAATAAAACATTTGAAAACGGACCATTTTCCACATTTCTGAAGCATGACGTAATGGGGGGGTGTTATCTCTTTTGTCAGAAATCAGCTGTTTTTGCTTGAACATTAAATGCCTCCAAATAGTATTTAATTCACTTCCAGAGCCCCTGGAAGCATGAAAATCACTTTAAACATGCTAATTTTAGCTCTAACACTGATGATCCACCTACAAATGTGAACTGACGTTCAAAAATAAAACATTTGAAAACGGACCATTTGCCACATTTCTGAAGCATGACGTAATGGGGGGGTGTTATCTCTTTTGTTGAAAATCAGCTGTTTTTGCTCGAACATTAAATGCCTCCAAATGGTATTTAATTAACTTCCCGGGGTGAAGAAACCCTTTTTGCGAACTCAGAGTGAGTAAATTGGCCATTTTCATGCACTTTTAACCATTCCATAAATCTTGTGTTTAGGGCCCCTGGAAGTATGAAAATCACTTTAAACATGCTAATTTTAGCTCTAACACTGATGATCCACCTACAAATGTGAACTGATGTTCAGAAATAAAACATTTGAAAACGGACCATTTTCCACATTTCCGAAGCAGGACGTAATGGGGGGGTGTTATCTCTTTTGTCAGAAATCAGCTGTTTTTGATTGAACATTAAATGCCTCCAAATTGTATTTAATTCACTTCCAGAGCCCCTGGAAGCATGAAAATCACTTTAAACATGCTAATATTAGCTCTAACACAGATGATCCACCTACAAATGTAAACTGACGTTCAAAAATAAAACATTTGAAAACGGACCATTTTCCACATTTCTGAAGCATGACGTAATTGGGGGTGTTATCTCTTTTGTCGAAAATCAGCCGTTTTTGCTTGAACATTAAATGCCTCCAAATAGTATTTAATTCACTTCCCGAGCCCCTGGAAGCATGAAAATCACTTTAAACATGCTAATTTTAGCTCTAACACTGATGATCCACCTACAAATGTGAACTGACGTTCAAAAATAAAACATTTGAAAACGGACCATTTTCCACATTTCTGAAGCATGACGTAATGGGGGGGTGTTATCTCTTTTGTTGAAAATCAGCCGTTTTTGCTTGAACACTAAATGCCTCCAAATGGTATTTAATTAACTTCCCGGGGTGAAGAAACCCTTTTTGAGAACTCAGAGTGAGTAAATTGGGCATTTTCATGCACTTTTAACCATTCCATAAATCTTGTGTTTAGGGCCCCTGGAAGCATGAAAATCACTTTAAACATGCTAATTTTAGCTCTAACACTGATGATCCACCTACAAATGTGAACTGACGTTCAAAAATAAAACATTTGAAAACTGACCATTTTCCACATTTCTGAAGCATGACGTAATGGGGGGGTGTTATCTCTTTTGTCAGAAATCAGCTGTTTTTGCTTGAACATTAAATGCCTCCAAATAGTATTTAATTCACTTCCCGAGCCCCTGGAAGCATGAAAATCACTTTAAACATGCTAATTTTAGCTCTAACACTGATGATCCACCTACAAATGTGAACTGACATTCAAAAATAAAACATTTGAAAACGGACCATTTTCCACATTTCTGAAGCATGACGTAATGGGGGGGGTGTTATCTCTTTTGTCGAAAATCAGCCGTTTTTGCTCGAACATTAAATGCCTACAAATGGTATTTAATTAACTTCCCGGGGTGAAGAAACCCTTTTTGAGAACTCAGAGTGAGTAAATTGGCCATTTTCATGCACTTTTAACCATTCCATAAATCTTGTGTTTAGGGCCCCTGGAAGCATGAAAATCACTTTAAACATGCTAATTTTAGCTCTAACACTGATGATCCACCTACAAATGTGAACTGACGTTCAAAAATAAAACATTTGAAAACGGACCATTTTCCACATTTCTGAAGCATGACGTAATGGGGGGGTGTTATCTCTTTTGTCGAAAATCAGCCGTTTTTGCTTGAACATTAAATGCCTCCAATTAGTATTTAATTCACTTCCCGAGCCCCTGGAAGCATGAAAATCACTTTAAACATGCTAATTTTAGCTCTAACACTGATGATCCACCTACAAATGTGAACTGACGTTCAAAAATAAAACATTTGAAAACGGACCATTTTCCACATTTCTGAAGCATGACGTAATGGGGGGGGTGTTATCTCTTTTGTTGAAAATCAGCCGTTTTTGCTTGAACATTAAATGCCTCCAAATGGTATTTAATTAACTTCCCGGGGTGAAGAAACCCTTTTTGAGAACTCAGAGTGAGTAAATTGGCCATTTTCATGCACTTTTAACCATTCCATAAATCTTGTGTTTAGGGCCCCTGGAAGCACTAAAATCACTTTAAACATGCTAATTTTAGCTCTAACACTGATGATCCACCTACAAATGTGAACTGACGTTCAAAAATAAAACATTTGAAAACGGACCATTTTCCACATTTCTGAAGCATGACGTAATGGGGGGGTGTTATCTCTTTTGTCGAAAATCAGCCGTTTTTGCTTGAACATTAAATGCCTCCAAATAGTATTTAATTCACTTCCCGAGCCCCTGGAAGCATGAAAATCACTTTAAACATGCTAATTTTAGCTCTAACACTGATGATCCACCTACAAATGTGAACTGACGTTCAAAAATAAAACATTTGAAAACTGACCATTTTCCACATTTCTGAAGCATGACGTAATGGGGGGGGTGTTATCTCTTTTGTCGAAAATCAGCCGTTTTTGCTTGAACATTAAATGCCTCCAATTAGTATTTAATTCACTTCCCGAGCCCCTGGAAGCATGAAAATCACTTTAAACATGCTAATTTTAGCTCTAACACTGATGATCCACCTACAAATGTGAACTGACGTTCAAAAATAAAACATTTGAAAACGGACCATTTTCCACATTTCTGAAGCATGACGTAATGGGGGGGGGTGTTATCTCTTTTGTCGAAAATCTGCCGTTTTTGCTTGAACATTAAATGCCTCCAAATGGTATTTAATTAACTTCCCGGGGTGAAGAAACCCTTTTTGAGAACTCAGAGTGAGTAAATTGGCCATTTTCATGCACTTTTAACCATTCCATAAATCTTGTGTTTAGGGCCCCTGGAAGCACTAAAATCACTTTAAACATGCTAATTTTAGCTCTAACACTGATGATCCACCTACAAATGTGAACTGACGTTCAAAAATAAAACATTTGAAAACGGACCATTTTCCACATTTCTGAAGCATGACGTAATGGGGGGGTGTTATCTCTTTTGTCGAAAATCAGCCGTTTTTGCTTGAACATTAAATGCCTCCAAATAGTATTTAATTCACTTCCCGAGCCCCTGGAAGCATGAAAATCACTTTAAACATGCTAATTTTAGCTCTAACACTGATGATCCACCTACAAATGTGAACTGACGTTCAAAAATAAAACATTTGAAAACGGACCATTTTCCACATTTCTGAAGCATGACGTAATGGGGGGGTGTTATCTCTTTTGTCGAAAATCAGCCGTTTTTGCTTGAACATTAAATGCCTCCAATTAGTATTTAATTCACTTCCCGAGCCCCTGGAAGCATGAAAATCACTTTAAACATGCTAATTTTAGCTCTAACACTGATGATCCACCTACAAATGTGAACTGACGTTCAAAAATAAAACATTTGAAAACGGACCATTTTCCACATTTCTGAAGCATGACGTAATGGGGGGGGTGTTATCTCTTTTGTCGAAAATCAGCCGTTTTTGCTTGAACATTAAATGCCTCCAAATGGTATTTAATTAACTTCCCGGGGTGAAGAAACCCTTTTTGAGAACTCAGAGTGAGTAAATTGGCCATTTTCATGCACTTTTAACCATTCCATAAATCTTGTGTTTAGGGCCCCTGGAAGCACTAAAATCACTTTAAACATGCTAATTTTAGCTCTAACACTGATGATCCACCTACAAATGTGAACTGACGTTCAAAAATAAAACATTTGAAAACGGACCATTTTCCACATTTCTGAAGCATGACGTAATGGGGGGGTGTTATCTCTTTTGTCGAAAATCAGCCATTTTTGCTTGAACATTAAATGTCTCCAAATAGTATTTAATTCACTTCCCGAGCCCCTGGAAGCATGAAAATCACTTTAAACATGCTAATTTTAGCTCTAACACTGATGATCCACCTACAAATGTGAACTGATGTTCAAAAATAAAACATTTGAAAACGGACCATTTTCCACATTTCTGAAGCATGACGTAATGGGGGGGTGTTATCTCTTTTGTCGAAAATCAGCCGTTTTTGCTCGAACATTAAATGCCTCCAAATGGTATTTAATTAATTTCTCGGGGTGAAGAAACCCTTTTTGAGAACTCAGAGTGAGTAAATTGGCCATTTTCATGCACTTTTAACCATTCCATAAATCTTGTGTTTAGGGCCCCTGGAAGCATGAAAATCACTTTAAACATGCTAATTTTAGCTCTAACACTGATGATCCACCTACAAATGTGAACTGACATTCAAAAATAAAAAATTTGAAAACGGACCATTTTCCACATTTCTGAAGCATGACGTAATGGGGGGGTGTTATCTCTTTTGTCGAAAATCAGCCGTTTTTGCTTGAACATTAAATGCCTCCAAATAGTATTTAATTCACTTCCAGAGCCCCTGGAAGCATGAAAATCACTTTAAACATGCTAATTTTAGCTCTAACACTGATGATCCACCTACAAATGTGAACTGACGTTCAAAAATAAAACATTTGAAAACGGACTATTTTCCACATTTCTGAAGCATGACGTAATGGGGGGGTGTTATCTCTTTTGTTGAAAATCAGCTGTTTTTGCTTGAACATTAAATGCCTCCAAATGGTATTTAATTAACTTCCCGGGGTGAAGAAACCCTTTTTGAGAACTCAGAGTGAGTAAATTGGCCAAATTTCATGCACTTTTAACCATTCCATAAATCTTGTGTTTAGGGCCCCTGGAAGCATGAAAATCACTTTAAACATGCTAATTTTAGCTCTAACACTGATGATCCACCTACATATATGAACTGATATTCAAAAATAAAACATTTGAAAACGGACCATTTTTCACATTTCTGAAGCAGGACGTAATGGGGGGTGTTATCTCTTTTGTCAGAAATCAGCTGTTTTTGATTGAACATTAAATGCCTCCAAATGGTATTTAATTAACTTCCCGGGGTGAAGAAACCTTTTTTGAGAACTCAGAGTGAGTAAATTGGCCATTTTCATGCATTTTTAACCATTCCATAAATCTTGTGTTTAGGGCCCCTGGAAGCATGAAAATCACTTTAAACATGCTAATTTTAGCTCTAACACTGATGATCCACCTACAAATGTGAACTGACGTTCAAAAATAAAACATTTGAAAACGGACCATTTTCCACATTTCTGAAGCATGACGTAATGGGGGGGTGTTATCTCTTTTGTCAGAAATCAGCTGTTTTTGCTTGAACATTAAATGCCTCCAAATAGTATTTAATTCACTTCCAGAGCCCCTGGAAGCATGAAAATCACTTTAAACATGCTAATTTTAGCTCTAACACTGATGATCCACCTACAAATGTGAACTGACGTTCAAAAATAAAACATTTGAAAACGGACCATTTGCCACATTTCTGAAGCATGACGTAATGGGGGGGTGTTATCTCTTTTGTTGAAAATCAGCTGTTTTTGCTCGAACATTAAATGCCTCCAAATGGTATTTAATTAACTTCCCGGGGTGAAGAAACCCTTTTTGCGAACTCAGAGTGAGTAAATTGGCCATTTTCATGCACTTTTAACCATTCCATAAATCTTGTGTTTAGGGCCCCTGGAAGTATGAAAATCACTTTAAACATGCTAATTTTAGCTCTAACACTGATGATCCACCTACAAATGTGAACTGATGTTCAGAAATAAAACATTTGAAAACGGACCATTTTCCACATTTCCGAAGCAGGACGTAATGGGGGGGTGTTATCTCTTTTGTCAGAAATCAGCTGTTTTTGATTGAACATTAAATGCCTCCAAATTGTATTTAATTCACTTCCAGAGCCCCTGGAAGCATGAAAATCACTTTAAACATGCTAATATTAGCTCTAACACAGATGATCCACCTACAAATGTAAACTGACGTTCAAAAATAAAACATTTGAAAACGGACCATTTTCCACATTTCTGAAGCATGACGTAATTGGGGGTGTTATCTCTTTTGTCGAAAATCAGCCGTTTTTGCTTGAACATTAAATGCCTCCAAATAGTATTTAATTCACTTCCCGAGCCCCTGGAAGCATGAAAATCACTTTAAACATGCTAATTTTAGCTCTAACACTGATGATCCACCTACAAATGTGAACTGACGTTCAAAAATAAAACATTTGAAAACGGACCATTTTCCACATTTCTGAAGCATGACGTAATGGGGGGGTGTTATCTCTTTTGTTGAAAATCAGCCGTTTTTGCTTGAACACTAAATGCCTCCAAATGGTATTTAATTAACTTCCCGGGGTGAAGAAACCCTTTTTGAGAACTCAGAGTGAGTAAATTGGGCATTTTCATGCACTTTTAACCATTCCATAAATCTTGTGTTTAGGGCCCCTGGAAGCATGAAAATCACTTTAAACATGCTAATTTTAGCTCTAACACTGATGATCCACCTACAAATGTGAACTGACGTTCAAAAATAAAACATTTGAAAACTGACCATTTTCCACATTTCTGAAGCATGACGTAATGGGGGGGTGTTATCTCTTTTGTCAGAAATCAGCTGTTTTTGCTTGAACATTAAATGCCTCCAAATAGTATTTAATTCACTTCCCGAGCCCCTGGAAGCATGAAAATCACTTTAAACATGCTAATTTTAGCTCTAACACTGATGATCCACCTACAAATGTGAACTGACATTCAAAAATAAAACATTTGAAAACGGACCATTTTCCACATTTCTGAAGCATGACGTAATGGGGGGGGTGTTATCTCTTTTGTCGAAAATCAGCCGTTTTTGCTCGAACATTAAATGCCTACAAATGGTATTTAATTAACTTCCCGGGGTGAAGAAACCCTTTTTGAGAACTCAGAGTGAGTAAATTGGCCATTTTCATGCACTTTTAACCATTCCATAAATCTTGTGTTTAGGGCCCCTGGAAGCATGAAAATCACTTTAAACATGCTAATTTTAGCTCTAACACTGATGATCCACCTACAAATGTGAACTGACGTTCAAAAATAAAACATTTGAAAACGGACCATTTTCCACATTTCTGAAGCATGACGTAATGGGGGGGTGTTATCTCTTTTGTCGAAAATCAGCAGTTTTTGCTTGAACATTAAATGCCTCCAAATAGTATTTAATTCACTTCCCGAGCTCCTGGAAGCATGAAAATCACTTTAAACATGCTAATTTTAGCTCTAACACTGATGATCCACCTACAAATGTGAACTGACGTTCAAAAATAAAACATTTGAAAACGGACCATTTTCCACATTTCTGAAGCATGACGTAATGGGGGGGTGTTATCTCTTTTGTCGAAAATCAGCCGTTTTTGCTTGAACACTAAATGCCTCCAAATGGTATTTAATTAACTTCCCGGGGTGAAGAAACCCTTTTTGAGAACTCAGAGTGAGTAAATTGGCCATTTTCATGCACTTTTAACCATTCCATAAATCTTGTGTTTAGGGCCCCTGGAAGCATGAAAATCACTTTAAACATGCTAATTTGAGCTCTAACACTGATGATCCACCTACAAATGTGAACTGACGTTCAAAAATAAAACATTTGAAAACAGACCATTTTCCACATTTCTGAAGCATGACGTAATGGGGGGGTGTTATCTCTTTTGTCGAAAATCAGCCGTTTTTGCTCGAACATTAAATGCCTCCAAATGGTATTTAATTAACTTCCCGGGGTGAAGAAACCCTTTTTGAGAACTCAGAGTGAGTAAATTGGCCATTTTCATGCACTTTTAACCATTCCATAAATCTTGTGTTTAGGGCCCCTGGAAGCATGAAAATCACTTTAAACATGCTAATTTTAGCTCTAACACTGATGATCCACCTACAAATGTGAACTGACGTTCAAAAATAAAACATTTGAAAACGGACCATTTTCCACATTTCTGAAGCATGACGTAATGGGGGGGGTGTTATCTCTTTTGTCAGAAATCAGCTGTTTTTGCTTGAACATTAAATGCCTCAAAATAGTATTTAATTCACTTCCCGAGCCCCTGGAAGCATGAAAATCACTTTAAACATGCTAATTTTAGCTCTAACACTGATGATCCACCTACAAATGTGAACTGACGTTCAAAAATAAAACATTTGAAAACGGACCATTTTCCACATTTCTGAAGCATGACGTAATGGGGGGTGTTATCTCTTTTGTCGAAAATCAGCCGTTTTTGCTCGAATATTAAATGCCTCCAAATGGTATTTAATTAACTTCCCGGGGTGAAGAAACCCTTTTTGCGAACTCAGTGTGAGTAAATTGGCCATTTTCATGCACTTTTAACCATTCCATAAATCTTGTGTTTAGGGCCCCTGGAAGCATGAAAATCACTTTAAACATACTAATTTTAGCTCTAACACTGATGATCCACCTACAAATGTGAACTGACGTTCAAAAATAAAACATTTGAAAACGGACCATTTTCCACATTTCTGAAGCATGACGTAATGGGGGGGTGTTATCTCTTTTGTCAGAAATCAGCTGTTTTTGCTTGAACATTAAATGCCTCCAAATAGTATTTAATTCACTTCCAGAGTCCCTGGAAGCATGAAAATCACTTTAAACATGCTAATTTTAGCTCTAACACTGATGATCCACCTACAAATGTGAACTGACATTCAAAAATAAAACATTTGAAAACGGACCATTTTCCACATTTCTGAAGCATGACGTAATGGGGGGGTGTTATCTCTTTTGTCGAAAATCAGCCGTTTTTGCTCGAACATTAAATGCCTACAAATGGTATTTAATTAACTTCCCGGGGTGAAGAAACCCTTTTTGAGAACTCAGAGTGAGTAAATTGGCCATTTTCATGCACTTTTAACCATTCCATAAATCTTGTGTTTAGGGCCCCTGGAAGCATGAAAATCACTTTAAACATGCTAATTTTAGCTCTAACACTGATGATCCACCTACAAATGTGAACTGACGTTCAAAAATAAAACATTTGAAAACTGACCATTTTCCACATTTCTGAAGCATGACGTAATGGGGGGGTGTTATCTCTTTTGTCGAAAATCAGCAGTTTTTGCTTGAACATTAAATGCCTCCAAATAGTATTTAATTCACTTCCCGAGCTCCTGGAAGCATGAAAATCACTTTAAACATGCTAATTTTAGCTCTAACACTGATGATCCACCTACAAATGTGAACTGACGTTCAAAAATAAAACATTTGAAAACGGACCATTTTCCACATTTCTGAAGCATGACGTAATGGGGGGGTGTTATCTCTTTTGTCGAAAATCAGCTGTTTTTGCTTGAACATTAAATGCCTCCAAATGGTATTTAATTAACTTCCCGGGGTGAAGAAACCCTTTTTGAGAACTCAGAGTGAGTAAATTGGGCATTTTCATGCACTTTTAACCATTCCATAAATCTTGTGTTTAGGGCCCCTGGAAGCATGAAAATCACTTTAAACATGCTAATTTTAGCTCTAACACTGATGATCCACCTACAAATGTGAAAAGACATTCAAAAATAAAAAATTTGAAAACGGACCATTTTCCACATTTCTGAAGCATGACGTAATGGGGGGGTGTTATCTCTTTTGTTGAAAATCAGCCGTTTTTGCTTGAACATTAAATGCCTCCAAATAGTATTTAATTCACTTCCCGAGCCCCTGGAAGCATGAAAATCACTTTAAACATGCTAATTTTAGCTCTAACACTGATGATCCACCTACAAATGTGAACTGACGTTCAAAAATAAAACATTTGAAAACGGACCATTTTCCACATTTCTGAAGCATGACGTAATGGGGGGGTGTTATCTCTTTTGTCGAAAATCAGCCGTTTTTGCTCGAACATTAAATGCCTCCAAATGGTATTTAATTAACTTCCCGGGGTGAAGAAACCCTTTTTGAGAACTCAGAGTGAGCAAATTGGCCATTTTCATGCACTTTTAACCATTCCATAAATCTTGTGTTTACGGCCCCTGGAAGCATGAAAATCACTTTAAACATGCTAATTTTAGCTCTAACACTGATGATCCACCTACAAATGTGAACTGACGTTCAAAAATAAAACATTTGAAAACGGACCATTTTCCACATTTCTGAAGCATGACGTAATGGGGGGGTGTTATCTCTTTTGTCGAAAATCAGCCGTTTTTGCTCGAACATTAAATGCCTCCAAATGGTATTTAATTAACTTCCCGGAGTGAATAAACCCTTTTTGCGAACTCAGAGTGAGTAAATTGGCCATTTTCATGCACTTTTAACCATTCCATAAATCTTGTGTTTAGGGCCCCTGGAAGCATGAAAATCACTTTAAACATACAAATTTTAGCTCTAACACTGATGATCCACCTACAAATGTGAACTGACGTTCAAAAATAAAACAATTGAAAACGGACCATTTTCCACATTTCTGAAGCATGACGTAATGGGGGGGTGTTATCTCTTTTGTCAGAAATCAGCTGTTTTTGCTTGAACATTAAATGCCTCCAAATAGTATTTAATTCACTTCCCGAGCCCCTGGAAGCATGAAAATCACTTTAAACATGCTAATTTTAGCTCTAACACTGATGATCCACCTACAAATGTGAACTGACGTTCAAAAATAAAACATTTGAAAACTGACCATTTTCCACATTTCTGAAGCATGACGTAATGGGGGGGTGTTATCTCTTTTGTCGAAAATCAGCAGTTTTTGCTTGAACATTAAATGCCTCCAAATAGTATTTAATTCACTTCCCAAGCTCCTGGAAACATGAAAACCACTTTAAACATGCTAATTTTAGCTCTAACACTGATGATCCACCTACAAATGTGAACTGACGTTCAAAAATAAAACATTTGAAAACGGACCATTTTCCACATTTCTGAAGCATGACGTAATGGGGGGGTGTTATCTCTTTTGTCGAAAATCAGCTGTTTTTGCTTGAACATTAAATGCCTCCAAATGGTATTTAATTAACTTTCCGGGGTGAAGAAACCCTTTTTGAGAACTCAGAGTGAGTAAATTGGGCATTTTCATGCACTTTTAACCATTCCATAAATCTTGTGTTTAGGGCCCCTGGAAGCATGAAAATCACTTTAAACATGCTAATTTTAGCTCTAACACTGATGATCCACCTACAAATGTGAAAAGACATTCAAAAATAAAAAATTTGAAAACGGACCATTTTCCACATTTCTGAAGCATGACGTAATGGGGGGGTGTTATCTCTTTTGTTGAAAATCAGCCGTTTTTGCTTGAACATTAAATGCCTCCAAATAGTATTTAATTCACTTCCCGAGCCCCTGGAAGCATGAAAATCACTTTAAACATGCTAATTTTAGCTCTAACACTGATGATCCACCTACAAATGTGAACTGACGTTCAAAAATAAAACATTTGAAAACGGACCATTTTCCACATTTCTGAAGCATGACGTAATGGGGGGGTGTTATCTCTTTTGTCGAAAATCAGCCGTTTTTGCTCGAACCTTAAATGCCTCCAAATGGTATTTAATTAACTTCCCGGGGTGAAGAAACCCTTTTTGAGAACTCAGAGTGAGCAAATTGGCCATTTTCATGCACTTTTAACCATTCCATAAATCTTGTGTTTACGGCCCCTGGAAGCATGAAAATCACTTTAAACATGCTAATTTTAGCTCTAACACTGATGATCCACCTACAAATGTGAACTGACGTTCAAAAATAAAACATTTGAAAACGGACCATTTTCCACATTTCTGAAGCATGACGTAATGGGGGGGTGTTATCTCTTTTGTCGAAAATCAGCCGTTTTTGCTTGAACATTAAATGCCTCCAAATGGTATTTAATTAACTTCCCGGGGTGAAGAAACCCTTTTTGAGAACTCAGAGTGAGCAAATTGGCCATTTTCATGCACTTTTAACCATTCCATAAATCTTGTGTTTAGGGCCCCTGGAAGCATGAAAATCACTTTAAACATGCTAATTTTAGCTCTAACACTGATGATCCACCTACAAATGTGAACTGACGTTCAAAAATAAAACATTTGAAAACGGACCATTTTCCACATTTCTGAAGCATGACGTAATGGGGGGGTGTTATCTCAATTGTCGAAAATCAGCCGTTTTTGCTTGAACATTAAATGCCTCCAAATAGTATTTAATTCACTTCCCGAGCCCCTGGAAGCATGAAAATCACTTTAAACATGCTAATTTTAGCTCTAACACTGATGATCCACCTACAAATGTGAACTGACGTTCAAAAATAAAACATTTGAAAACGGACCATTTTCCACATTTCTGAAGCATGACGTAATGGGGGGGTGTTATCTCTTTTGTCGAAAATCAGCTGTTTTTGCTTGAACATTAAATGCCTCCAAATGGTATTTAATTAACTTCCCGGGGTGAAGAAACCCTTTTTGAGAACTCAGAGTGAGTAAATTGGCCATTTTCATGCACTTTTAACCATTCCATAAATCTTGTGTTTAGGGCCCCTGGAAGCATGAAAATCACTTTAAACATGCAAATTTTAGCTCTAACACTGATGATCCACCCACATATGTGAACTGATATTCAAAAATAAAACATTTGAAAACGGACCATTTTTCACATTTCTGAAGCAGGACGTACTGGGGGGGTGTTATCTCTTTTGTCAGAAATCAGCTGTTTTTGATTGAACATTAAATGCCTCCAAATGGTATTTAATTAACTTCCCGGGGTGAAGAAACCTTTTTTGAGAACTCAGAGTGAGTAAATTGGCCATTTTCATGCATTTTTAACCATTCCATAAATCTTGTGTTTAGGGCCCCTGGAAGCATGAAAATCACTTTAAACATGCTAATTTTAGCTCTAACACTGATGATCCACCTACAAATGTGAACTGACGTTCAAAAATAAAACATTTGAAAACAGACCATTTTCCACATTTCTGAAGCATGACGTAATGGGGGGGTGTTATCTCTTTTGTCGAAAATCAGCCGTTTTTGCTCGAACATTAAATGCCTCCAAATGGTATTTAATTAACTTCCCGGGGTGAAGAAACCCTTTTTGAGAACTCAGAGTGAGTAAATTGGCCATTTTCATGCACTTTTAACCATTCCATAAATCTTGTGTTTAGGGCCCCTGAAAGCATGAAAATCACTTTAAACATGCTAATTTTAGCTCTAACACTGATGATCCACCTACAAATGTGAACTGACGTTCAAAAATAAAACATTTGAAAACTGACCATTTTCCACATTTCTGAAGCATGACGTAATGGGGGGGTGTTATCTCTTTTGTCAGAAATCAGCTGTTTTTGCTTGAACATTAAATGCCTCCAAATAGTATTTAATTCACTTCCCGAGCCCCTGGAAGCATGAAAATCACTTTAAACATGCTAATTTTAGCTCTAACACTGATGATCCACCTACAAATGTGAACTGACATTCAAAAATAAAACATTTGAAAACGGACCATTTTCCACATTTCTGAAGCATGACGTAATGGGGGGGGGTGTTATCTCTTTTGTCGAAAATCAGCCGTTTTTGCTCGAACATTAAATGCCTACAAATGGTATTTAATTAACTTCCCGGGGTGAAGAAACCCTTTTTGAGAACTCAGAGTGAGTAAATTGGCCATTTTCATGCACTTTTAACCATTCCATAAATCTTGTGTTTAGGGCCCCTGGAAGCATGAAAATCACTTTAAACATGCTAATTTTAGCTCTAACACTGATGATCCACCTACAAATGTGAACTGACGTTCAAAAATAAAACATTTGAAAACGGACCATTTTCCACATTTCTGAAGCATGACGTAATGGGGGGGTGTTATCTCTTTTGTCGAAAATCAGCAGTTTTTGCTTGAACATTAAATGCCTCCAAATAGTATTTAATTCACTTCCCGAGCTCCTGGAAGCATGAAAATCACTTTAAACATGCTAATTTTAGCTCTAACACTGATGATCCACCTACAAATGTGAACTGACGTTCAAAAATAAAACATTTGAAAACGGACCATTTTCCACATTTCTGAAGCATGACGTAATGGGGGGGTGTTATCTCTTTTGTCGAAAATCAGCCGTTTTTGCTTGAACACTAAATGCCTCCAAATGGTATTTAATTAACTTCCCGGGGTGAAGAAACCCTTTTTGAGAACTCAGAGTGAGTAAATTGGCCATTTTCATGCACTTTTAACCATTCCATAAATCTTGTGTTTAGGGCCCCTGGAAGCATGAAAATCACTTTAAACATGCTAATTTGAGCTCTAACACTGATGATCCACCTACAAATGTGAACTGACGTTCAAAAATAAAACATTTGAAAACAGACCATTTTCCACATTTCTGAAGCATGACGTAATGGGGGGGTGTTATCTCTTTTGTCGAAAATCAGCCGTTTTTGCTCGAACATTAAATGCCTCCAAATGGTATTTAATTAACTTCCCGGGGTGAAGAAACCCTTTTTGAGAACTCAGAGTGAGTAAATTGGCCATTTTCATGCACTTTTAACCATTCCATAAATCTTGTGTTTAGGGCCCCTGGAAGCATGAAAATCACTTTAAACATGCTAATTTTAGCTCTAACACTGATGATCCACCTACAAATGTGAACTGACGTTCAAAAATAAAACATTTGAAAACGGACCATTTTCCACATTTCTGAAGCATGACGTAATGGGGGGGGTGTTATCTCTTTTGTCAGAAATCAGCTGTTTTTGCTTGAACATTAAATGCCTCAAAATAGTATTTAATTCACTTCCCGAGCCCCTGGAAGCATGAAAATCACTTTAAACATGCTAATTTTAGCTCTAACACTGATGATCCACCTACAAATGTGAACTGACGTTCAAAAATAAAACATTTGAAAACGGACCATTTTCCACATTTCTGAAGCATGACGTAATGGGGGGGTGTTATCTCTTTTGTCGAAAATCAGCAGTTTTTGCTTGAACATTAAATGCCTCCAAATAGTATTTAATTCACTTCCCGAGCTCCTGGAAGCATGAAAATCACTTTAAACATGCTAATTTTAGCTCTAACACTGATGATCCACCTACAAATGTGAACTGACGTTCAAAAATAAAACATTTGAAAACGGACCATTTTCCACATTTCTGAAGCATGACGTAATGGGGGGGTGTTATCTCTTTTGTCGAAAATCAGCCGTTTTTGCTTGAACACTAAATGCCTCCAAATGGTATTTAATTAACTTCCCGGGGTGAAGAAACCCTTTTTGAGAACTCAGAGTGAGTAAATTGGCCATTTTCATGCACTTTTAACCATTCCATAAATCTTGTGTTTAGGGCCCCTGGAAGCATGAAAATCACTTTAAACATGCTAATTTGAGCTCTAACACTGATGATCCACCTACAAATGTGAACTGACGTTCAAAAATAAAACATTTGAAAACAGACCATTTTCCACATTTCTGAAGCATGACGTAATGGGGGGGTGTTATCTCTTTTGTCGAAAATCAGCCGTTTTTGCTCGAACATTAAATGCCTCCAAATGGTATTTAATTAATTTCCCGGGGTGAAGAAACCCTTTTTGAGAACTCAGAGTGAGTAAATTGGCCATTTTCATGCACTTTTAACCATTCCATAAATCTTGTGTTTAGGGCCCCTGGAAGCATGAAAATCACTTTAAACATGCTAATTTTAGCTCTAACACTGATGATCCACCTACAAATGTGAACTGACGTTCAAAAATAAAACATTTGAAAACGGACCATTTTCCACATTTCTGAAGCATGACGTAATGGGGGGTGTTATCTCTTTTGTCGAAAATCAGCCGTTTTTGCTCGAATATTAAATGCCTCCAAATGGTATTTAATTAACTTCCCGGGGTGAAGAAACCCTTTTTGCGAACTCAGTGTGAGTAAATTGGCCATTTTCATGCACTTTTAACCATTCCATAAATCTTGTGTTTAGGGCCCCTGGAAGCATGAAAATCACTTTAAACATGCTAATTTTAGCTCTAACACTGATGATCCACCTACAAATGTGAACTGACGTTCAAAAATAAAACATTTGAAAACGGACCATTTTCCACATTTCTGAAGCATGACGTAATGGGGGGGTGTTATCTCTTTTGTCGAAAATCAGCCGTTTTTGCTCGAACATTAAATGCCTCCAAATGGTATTTAATTAACTTCCCGGAGTGAATAAACCCTTTTTGCGAACTCAGAGTGAGTAAATTGGCCATTTTCATGCACTTTTAACCATTCCATAAATCTTGTGTTTAGGGCCCCTGGAAGCATGAAAATCACTTTAAACATACTAATTTTAGCTCTAACACTGATGATCCACCTACAAATGTGAACTGACGTTCAAAAATAAAACATTTGAAAACGGACCATTTTCCACATTTCTGAAGCATGACGTAATGGGGGGGTGTTATCTCTTTTGTCAGAAATCAGCTGTTTTTGCTTGAACATTAAATGCCTCCAAATAGTATTTAATTCACTTCCAGAGCCCCTGGAAGCATGAAAATCACTTTAAACATGCTAATTTTAGCTCTAACACTGATGATCCACCTACAAATGTGAACTGACATTCAAAAATAAAACATTTGAAAACGGACCATTTTCCACATTTCTGAAGCATGACGTAATGGGGGGGGGTGTTATCTCTTTTGTCGAAAATCAGCCATTTTTGCTCGAACATTAAATGCCTACAAATGGTATTTAATTAACTTCCCGGGGTGAAGAAACCCTTTTTGAGAACTCAGAGTGAGTAAATTGGCCATTTTCATGCACTTTTAACCATTCCATAAATCTTGTGTTTAGGGCCCCTGGAAGCATGAAAATCACTTTAAACATGCTAATTTTAGCTCTAACACTGATGATCCACCTACAAATGTGAAAAGACATTCAAAAATAAAAAATTTGAAAACGGACCATTTTCCACATTTCTGAAGCATGACGTAATGGGGGGGTGTTATCTCTTTTGTTGAAAATCAGCCGTTTTTGCTTGAACATTAAATGCCTCCAAATAGTATTTAATTCACTCCCCAAGCCCCTGGAAGCATGAAAATCACTTTAAACATGCTAATTTTAGCTCTAACACTGATGATCCACCTACAAATGTGAACTGACGTTCAAAAATAAAACATTTGAAAACGGACCATTTTCCACATTTCTGAAGCATGACGTAATGGGGGGGTGTTATCTCTTTTGTCGAAAATCAGCCGTTTTTGCTCGAACATTAAATGCCTCCAAATGGTATTTAATTAACTTCCCGGGGTGAAGAAACCCTTTTTGAGAACTCAGAGTGAGCAAATTGGCCATTTTCATGCACTTTTAACCATTCCATAAATCTTGTGTTTACGGCCCCTGGAAGCATGAAAATCACTTTAAACATGCTAATTTTAGCTCTAACACTGATGATCCACCTACAAATGTGAACTGACGTTCAAAAATAAAACATTTGAAAACGGACCATTTTCCACATTTCTGAAGCATGACGTAATGGGGGGGTGTTATCTCTTTTGTCGAAAATCAGCCGTTTTTGCTCGAACATTAAATGCCTCCAAATGGTATTTAATTAACTTCCCGGAGTGAATAAACCCTTTTTGCGAACTCAGAGTGAGTAAATTGGCCATTTTCATGCACTTTTAACCATTCCATAAATCTTGTGTTTAGGGCCCCTGGAAGCATGAAAATCACTTTAAACATACTAATTTTAGCTCTAACACTGATGATCCACCTACAAATGTGAACTGACGTTCAAAAATAAAACAATTGAAAACGGACCATTTTCCACATTTCTGAAGCATGAAGTAATGGGGGGGTGTTATCTCTTTTGTCAGAAATCAGCTGTTTTTGCTTGAACATTAAATGCCTCCAAATAGTATTTAATTCACTTCCCGAGCCCCTGGAAGCATGAAAATCACTTTAAACATGCTAATTTTAGCTCTAACACTGATGATCCACCTACAAATGTGAACTGACGTTCAAAAATAAAACATTTGAAAACTGACCATTTTCCACATTTCTGAAGCATGACGTAATGGGGAGGTGTTATCTCTTTTGTCGAAAATCAGCAGTTTTTGCTTGAACATTAAATGCCTCCAAATAGTATTTAATTCACTTCCCAAGCTCCTGGAAACATGAAAATCACTTTAAACATGCTAATTTTAGCTCTAACACTGATGATCCACCTACAAATGTGAACTGACGTTCAAAAATAAAACATTTGAAAACAGACCATTTTCCACATTTCTGAAGCATGACGTAATGGGGGGGTGTTATCTCTTTTGTCGAAAATCAGCTGTTTTTGCTTGAACATTAAATGCCTCCAAATGGTATTTAATTAACTTTCCGGGGTGAAGAAACCCTTTTTGAGAACTCAGAGTGAGTAAATTGGGCATTTTCATGCACTTTTAACCATTCCATAAATCTTGTGTTTAGGGCCCCTGGAAGCATGAAAATCACTTTAAACATGCTAATTTTAGCTCTAACACTGATGATCCACCTACAAATGTGAAAAGACATTCAAAAATAAAAAATTTGAAAACGGACCATTTTCCACATTTCTGAAGCATGACGTAATGGGGGGGTGTTATCTCTTTTGTTGAAAATCAGCCGTTTTTGCTTGAACATTAAATGCCTCCAAATAGTATTTAATTCACTTCCCGAGCCCCTGGAAGCATGAAAATCACTTTAAACATGCTAATTTTAGCTCTAACACTGATGATCCACCTACAAATGTGAACTGACGTTCAAAAATAAAACATTTGAAAACGGACCATTTTCCACATTTCTGAAGCATGACGTAATGGGGGGGTGTTATCTCTTTTGTCGAAAATCAGCCGTTTTTGCTCGAACCTTAAATGCCTCCAAATGGTATTTAATTAACTTCCCGGGGTGAAGAAACCCTTTTTGAGAACTCAGAGTGAGCAAATTGGCCATTTTCATGCACTTTTAACCATTCCATAAATCTTGTGTTTACGGCCCCTGGAAGCATGAAAATCACTTTAAACATGCTAATTTTAGCTCTAACACTGATGATCCACCTACAAATGTGAACTGACGTTCAAAAATAAAACATTTGAAAACGGACCATTTTCCACATTTCTGAAGCATGACGTAATGGGGGGGTGTTATCTCTTTTGTCGAAAATCAGCCGTTTTTGCTTGAACATTAAATGCCTCCAAATGGTATTTAATTAACTTCCCGGGGTGAAGAAACCCTTTTTGAGAACTCAGAGTGAGCAAATTGGCCATTTTCATGCACTTTTAACCATTCCATAAATCTTGTGTTTAGGGCCCCTGGAAGCATGAAAATCACTTTAACCATGCTAATTTTAGCTCTAACACTGATGATCCACCTACAAATGTGAACTGACGTTCAAAAATAAAACATTTGAAAACGGACCATTTTCCACATTTCTGAAGCATGACGTAATGGGGGGTGTTATCTCAATTGTCGAAAATCAGCCGTTTTTGCTTGAACATTAAATGCCTCCAAATAGTATTTAATTCACTTCCCGAGCCCCTGGAAGCATGAAAATCACTTTAAACATGCTAATTTTAGCTCTAACACTGATGATCCACCTACAAATGTGAACTGACGTTCAAAAATAAAACATTTGAAAACGGACCATTTTCCACATTTCTGAAGCATGACGTAATGGGGGGGTGTTATCTCTTTTGTCGAAAATATGCTGTTTTTGCTTGAACATTAAATGCCTCCAAATAGTATTTAATTCACTTCCAGAGCCCCTGGAAGCATGAAAATCACTTTAAACATGCTAATTTTAGCTCTAACACTGATGATCCACCTACAAATGTGAACTGACATTCAAAAATAAAACATTTGAAAACGGACCATTTTCCACATTTCTGAAGCATGACGTAATGGGGGGGGTGTTATCTCTTTTGTCGAAAATCAGCCGTTTTTGCTCGAACATTAAATGCCTACAAATGGTATTTAATTAACTTCCCGGGGTGAAGAAACCCTTTTTGAGAACTCAGAGTGAGTAAATTGGCCATTTTCATGCACTTTTAACCATTCCATAAATCTTGTGTTTAGGGCCCCTGGAAGCATGAAAATCACTTTAAACATGCTAATTTTAGCTCTAACACTGATGATCCACCTACAAATGTGAAAAGACATTCAAAAATAAAAAATTTGAAAACGGACCATTTTCCACATTTCTGAAGCATGACGTAATGGGGGGGTGTTATCTCTTTTGTTGAAAATCAGCCGTTTTTGCTTGAACATTAAATGCCTCCAAATAGTATTTAATTCACTTCCCGAGCCCCTGGAAGCATGAAAATCACTTTAAACATGCTAATTTTAGCTCTAACACTGATGGTCCACCTACAAATGTGAACTGACGTTCAAAAATAAAACATTTGAAAACGGACCATTTTCCACATTTCTGAAGCATGACGTAATGGGGGGGTGTTATCTCTTTTGTCGAAAATCAGCCGTTTTTGCTCGAACATTAAATGCCTCCAAATGGTATTTAATTAACTTCCCGGGGTGAAGAAACCCTTTTTGAGAACTCAGAGTGAGCAAATTGGCCATTTTCATGCACTTTTAACCATTCCATAAATCTTGTGTTTACGGCCCCTGGAAGCATGAAAATCACTTTAAACATGCTAATTTTAGCTCTAACACTGATGATCCACCTACAAATGTGAACTGACGTTCAAAAATAAAACATTTGAAAACGGACCATTTTCCACATTTCTGAAGCATGACGTAATGGGGGGGTGTTATCTCTTTTGTCGAAAATCAGCCGTTTTTGCTCGAACATTAAATGCCTCCAAATGGTATTTAATTAACTTCCCGGAGTGAATAAACCCTTTTTGCGAACTCAGAGTGAGTAAATTGGCCATTTTCATGCACTTTTAACCATTCCATAAATCTTGTGTTTAGGGCCCCTGGAAGCATGAAAATCACTTTAAACATACTAATTTTAGCTCTAACACTGATGATCCACCTACAAATGTGAACTGACGTTCAAAAATAAAACAATTGAAAACGGACCATTTTCCACATTTCTGAAGCATGAAGTAATGGGGGGGTGTTATCTCTTTTGTCAGAAATCAGCTGTTTTTGCTTGAACATTAAATGCCTCCAAATAGTATTTAATTCACTTCCCGAGCCCCTGGAAGCATGAAAATCACTTTAAACATGCTAATTTTAGCTCTAACACTGATGATCCACCTACAAATGTGAACTGACGTTCAAAAATAAAACATTTGAAAACTGACCATTTTCCACATTTCTGAAGCATGACGTAATGGGGGGGTGTTATCTCTTTTGTCGAAAATCAGCAGTTTTTGCTTGAACATTAAATGCCTCCAAATAGTATTTAATTCACTTCCCAAGCTCCTGGAAACATGAAAATCACTTTAAACATGCTAATTTTAGCTCTAACACTGATGATCCACCTACAAATGTGAACTGACGTTCAAAAATAAAACATTTGAAAACGGACCATTTTCCACATTTCTGAAGCATGACGTAATGGGGGGGTGTTATCTCTTTTGTCGAAAATCAGCCGTTTTTGCTCGAACCTTAAATGCCTCCAAATGGTATTTAATTAACTTCCCGGGGTGAAGAAACCCTTTTTGAGAACTCAGAGTGAGCAAATTGGCCATTTTCATGCACTTTTAACCATTCCATAAATCTTGTGTTTACGGCCCCTGGAAGCATGAAAATCACTTTAAACATGCTAATTTTAGCTCTAACACTGATGATCCACCTACAAATGTGAACTGACGTTCAAAAATAAAACATTTGAAAACGGACCATTTTCCACATTTCTGAAGCATGACGTAATGGGGGGGTGTTATCTCTTTTGTCGAAAATCAGCCGTTTTTGCTTGAACATTAAATGCCTCCAAATGGTATTTAATTAACTTCCCGGGGTGAAGAAACCCTTTTTGAGAACTCAGAGTGAGCAAATTGGCCATTTTCATGCACTTTTAACCATTCCATAAATCTTGTGTTTAGGGCCCCTGGAAGCATGAAAATCACTTTAAACATGCTAATTTTAGCTCTAACACTGATGATCCACCTACAAATGTGAACTGACGTTCAAAAATAAAACATTTGAAAACGGACCATTTTCCACATTTCTGAAGCATGACGTAATGGGGGGTGTTATCTCAATTGTCGAAAATCAGCCGTTTTTGCTTGAACATTAAATGCCTCCAAATAGTATTTAATTCACTTCCCGAGCCCCTGGAAGCATGAAAATCACTTTAAACATGCTAATTTTAGCTCTAACACTGATGATCCACCTACAAATGTGAACTGACGTTCAAAAATAAAACATTTGAAAACGGACCATTTTCCACATTTCTGAAGCATGACGTAATGGGGGGGTGTTATCTCTTTTGTCGAAAATATGCTGTTTTTGCTTGAACATTAAATGCCTCCAAATGGTATTTAATTAACTTCCCGGGGTGAAGAAACCCTTTTTGAGAACTCAGAGTGAGTAAATTGGCCATTTTCATGCACTTTTAACCATTCCATAAATCTTGTGTTTAGGGCCCCTGGAAGCATGAAAATCACTTTAAACATGCAAATTTTAGCTCTAACACTGATGATCCACCCACAAATGTGAACTGACGTTCAAAAATAAAACATTTGAAAACGGACCATTTTCCACATTTCTGAAGCATGACGTAATGGGGGGGTGTTATCTCTTTTGTCGAAAATCAGCCATTTTTGCTTGAACATTAAATGTCTCCAAATAGTATTTAATTTACTTCCCGAGCCCCTGGAAGCATGAAAATCACTTTAAACATGCTAATTTTAGCTCTAACACTGATGATCCACCTACAAATGTGAACTGACGTTCAAAAATAAAACATTTGAAAACGGACCATTTTCCACATTTCTGAAGCATGACGTAATGGGGGGGTGTTATCTCTTTTGTCGAAAATCAGCTGTTTTTGCTTGAACATTAAATGCCTCCAAATGGTATTTAATTACCTTCCCGGGGTGAAGAAACCCTTTTTGAGAACTCAGAGTGAGTCAATTGGCCATTTTCATGCACTTTTAACCATTCCATAAATCTTGTGTTTAGGGCCCCTGAAAGCATGAAAATCACTTTAAACATGCTAATTTTAGCTCTAACACTGATGATCCACCTACAAATGTGAACTGACATTCAAAAATAAAAAATTTGAAAACGGACCATTTTCCACATTTCTGAAGCATGACGTAATGGGGGGGCGTTATCTCTTTTGTCGAAAATCAGCCGTTTTTGCTTGAACATTAAATGCCTCCAAATAGTATTTAATTCACTTCCCGAGCCCCTGGAAGCATGAAAATCACTTTGAACATGCTAATTTTAGCTCTAACACTGATGATCCACCTACAAATGTGAACTGACGTTCAAAAATAAAACATTTGAAAACGGACCATTTTCCACATTTCTGAAGCATGACGTAATGGGGGGGTGTTATCTCTTTTGTCGAAAATCAGCCGTTTTTGCTTGAACATTAAATGCCTCCAAATGGTATTTAATTAACTTCCCGGGGTGAAGAAACCCTTTTTGAGAACTCAGAGTGAGTAAATTGGCCATTTTCATGCACTTTTAACCATTCCATAAATCTTGTGTTTAGGGCCCCTGGAAGCACTAAAATCACTTTAAACATGCTAATTTTAGCTCTAACACTGATGATCCACCTACAAATGTGAACTGACGTTCAAAAATAAAACATTTGAAAACGGACCATTTTCCACATTTATGAAGCATGACGTAATGGGGGGGTGTTATCTCTTTTGTCGAAAATCAGCCGTTTTTGCTTGAACATTAAATGCCTCCAAATAGTATTTAATTCACTTCCCGAGCCCCTGGAAGCATGAAAATCACTTTAAACATGCTAATTTTAGCTCTAACACTGATGATCCACCTACAAATGTGAACTGACGTTCAAAAATAAAACATTTGAAAATGGACCATTTTCCACATTTCTGAAGCATGATGTAATGGGGGGGTGTTATCTTTTTTGTCAGAAATCAGCTGTTTTTGCTTGAACATTAAATGCCTCCAAATAGTATTTAATTCACTTCCCGAGTCCCTGGAAGCATGAAAATCACTTTAAACATGCTAATTTTAGCTCTAACACTGATGATCCACCTACAAATGTGAACTGACGTTCAAAAATAAAACATTTGAAAACGGACCATTTTCCACATTTCTGAAGCATGACGTAATGGGGGGGTGTTATCTCTTTTGTCGAAAATCAGCCATTTTTGCTCGAACATTAAATGCCTCCAAATGGTATTTAATTAACTTCCGGGGGTGAAGAAACCCTTTTTGCGAACTCAGAGTGAGTAAATTGGCCATTTTCATGCACTTTTAACCATTCCATAAATCTTGTGTTTAGGGCCCCTGGAAGCATGAAAATCACTTTAAACATACTAATTTTAGCTCTAACACAGATGATCCACCTACAAATGTGAACTGACGTTCAAAAATAAAACATTTGAAAACGGACCATTTTCCACATTTCTGAAGCATGACGTAATGGGGGGGTGTTATCTCTTTTGTCAGAAATCAGCTGTTTTTGCTTGAACATTAAATGCCTCCAAATAGTATTTAATTCACTTCCCGAGCCCCTGGAAGCATGAAAATCACTTTAAACATGCTAATTTTAGCTCTAACACTGATGATCCACCTACAAATGTGAACTGACATTCAAAAATAAAACATTTGAAAACGGACCATTTTCCACATTTCTGAAGCATGACGTAATGGGGGGGGTGTTATCTCTTTTGTCGAAAATCAGCCGTTTTTGCTCGAACATTAAATGCCTACAAATGGTATTTAATTAACTTCCCGGGGTGAAGAAACCCTTTTTGAGAACTCAGAGTGAGTAAATTGGCCATTTTCATGCACTTTTAACAATTCCATAAATCTTGTGTTTAGGGCCCCTGGAAGCATGAAAATCACTTTAAACATGCTAATTTTAGCTCTAACACTGATGATCCACCTACAAATGTGAACTGACGTTCAAAAATGAAACATTTGAAAACGGACCATTTTCCACATTTCTGAAGCATGACGTAATGGGGGGGTGTTATCTCTTTTGTCGAAAATCAGCAGTTTTTGCTTGAACATTAAATGCCTCCAAATAGTATTTAATTCACTTCCCGAGCCCCTGGAAGCATGAAAATCACTTTAAACATGCTAATTTTAGCTCTAACACTGATGATCCACCTACAAATGTGAACTGACATTCAAAAATAAAACATTTGAAAACGGACCATTTTCCACATTTCTGAAGCATGACGTAATGGGGGGGGTGTTATCTCTTTTGTCGAAAATCAGCCGTTTTTGCTCGAACATTAAATGCCTACAAATGGTATTTAATTAACTTCCCGGGGTGAAGAAACCCTTTTTGAGAACTCAGAGTGAGTAAATTGGCCATTTTCATGCACTTTTAACCATTCCATAAATCTTGTGTTTAGGGCCCCTGGAAGCATGAAAATCACTTTAAACATGCTAATTTTAGCTCTAACACTGATGATCCACCTACAAATGTGAACTGACGTTCAAAAATAAAACATTTGAAAACGGACCATTTTCCACATTTCTGAAGCATGACGTAATGGGGGGGTGTTATCTCTTTTGTCGAAAATCAGCAGTTTTTGCTTGAACATTAAATGCCTCCAAATAGTATTTAATTCACTTCCCGAGCTCCTGGAAGCATGAAAATCACTTTAAACATGCTAATTTTAGCTCTAACACTGATGATCCACCTACAAATGTGAACTGACGTTCAAAAATAAAACATTTGAAAACGGACCATTTTCCACATTTCTGAAGCATGACGTAATGGGGGGGTGTTATCTCTTTTGTCGAAAATCAGCCGTTTTTGCTTGAACACTAAATGCCTCCAAATGGTATTTAATTAACTTCCCGGGGTGAAGAAACCCTTTTTGAGAACTCAGAGTGAGTAAATTGGCCATTTTCATGCACTTTTAACCATTCCATAAATCTTGTGTTTAGGGCCCCTGGAAGCATGAAAATCACTTTAAACATGCTAATTTGAGCTCTAACACTGATGATCCACCTACAAATGTGAACTGACGTTCAAAAATAAAACATTTGAAAACAGACCATTTTCCACATTTCTGAAGCATGACGTAATGGGGGGGTGTTATCTCTTTTGTCGAAAATCAGCCGTTTTTGCTCGAACATTAAATGCCTCCAAATGGTATTTAATTAACTTCCCGGGGTGAAGAAACCCTTTTTGAGAACTCAGAGTGAGTAAATTGGCCATTTTCATGCACTTTTAACCATTCCATAAATCTTGTGTTTAGGGCCCCTGGAAGCATGAAAATCACTTTAAACATGCTAATTTTAGCTCTAACACTGATGATCCACCTACAAATGTGAACTGACGTTCAAAAATAAAACATTTGAAAACGGACCATTTTCCACATTTCTGAAGCATGACGTAATGGGGGGGGTGTTATCTCTTTTGTCAGAAATCAGCTGTTTTTGCTTGAACATTAAATGCCTCAAAATAGTATTTAATTCACTTCCCGAGCCCCTGGAAGCATGAAAATCACTTTAAACATGCTAATTTTAGCTCTAACACTGATGATCCACCTACAAATGTGAACTGACGTTCAAAAATAAAACATTTGAAAACGGACCATTTTCCACATTTCTGAAGCATGACGTAATGGGGGGTGTTATCTCTTTTGTCGAAAATCAGCCGTTTTTGCTCGAATATTAAATGCCTCCAAATGGTATTTAATTAACTTCCCGGGGTGAAGAAACCCTTTTTGCGAACTCAGTGTGAGTAAATTGGCCATTTTCATGCACTTTTAACCATTCCATAAATCTTGTGTTTAGGGCCCCTGGAAGCATGAAAATCACTTTAAACATGCTAATTTTAGCTCTAACACTGATGATCCACCTACAAATGTGAACTGACGTTCAAAAATAAAACATTTGAAAACGGACCATTTTCCACATTTCTGAAGCATGACGTAATGGGGGGGTGTTATCTCTTTTGTCGAAAATCAGCCGTTTTTGCTCGAACATTAAATGCCTCCAAATGGTATTTAATTAACTTCCCGGAGTGAATAAACCCTTTTTGCGAACTCAGAGTGAGTAAATTGGCCATTTTCATGCACTTTTAACCATTCCATAAATCTTGTGTTTAGGGCCCCTGGAAGCATGAAAATCACTTTAAACATACTAATTTTAGCTCTAACACTGATGATCCACCTACAAATGTGAACTGACGTTCAAAAATAAAACATTTGAAAACGGACCATTTTCCACATTTCTGAAGCATGACGTAATGGGGGGGTGTTATCTCTTTTGTCAGAAATCAGCTGTTTTTGCTTGAACATTAAATGCCTCCAAATAGTATTTAATTCACTTCCAGAGCCCCTGGAAGCATGAAAATCACTTTAAACATGCTAATTTTAGCTCTAACACTGATGATCCACCTACAAATGTGAACTGACATTCAAAAATAAAACATTTGAAAACGGACCATTTTCCACATTTCTGAAGCATGACGTAATGGGGGGGGTGTTATCTCTTTTGTCGAAAATCAGCCGTTTTTGCTCGAACATTAAATGCCTACAAATGGTATTTAATTAACTTCCCGGGGTGAAGAAACCCTTTTTGAGAACTCAGAGTGAGTAAATTGGCCATTTTCATGCACTTTTAACCATTCCATAAATCTTGTGTTTAGGGCCCCTGGAAGCATGAAAATCACTTTAAACATGCTAATTTTAGCTCTAACACTGATGATCCACCTACAAATGTGAAAAGACATTCAAAAATAAAAAATTTGAAAACGGACCATTTTCCACATTTCTGAAGCATGACGTAATGGGGGGGTGTTATCTCTTTTGTTGAAAATCAGCCGTTTTTGCTTGAACATTAAATGCCTCCAAATAGTATTTAATTCACTTCCCGAGCCCCTGGAAGCATGAAAATCACTTTAAACATGCTAATTTTAGCTCTAACACTGATGATCCACCTACAAATGTGAACTGACGTTCAAAAATAAAACATTTGAAAACGGACCATTTTCCACATTTCTGAAGCATGACGTAATGGGGGGGTGTTATCTCTTTTGTCGAAAATCAGCCGTTTTTGCTCGAACATTAAATGCCTCCAAATGGTATTTAATTAACTTCCCGGAGTGAATAAACCCTTTTTGCGAACTCAGAGTGAGTAAATTGGCCATTTTCATGCACTTTTAACCATTCCATAAATCTTGTGTTTAGGGCCCCTGGAAGCATGAAAATCACTTTAAACATACTAATTTTAGCTCTAACACTGATGATCCACCTACAAATGTGAACTGACGTTCAAAAATAAAACAATTAAAAACGGACCATTTTCCACATTTCTGAAGCATGAAGTAATGGGGGGGTGTTATCTCTTTTGTCAGAAATCAGCTGTTTTTGCTTGAACATTAAATGCCTCCAAATAGTATTTAATTCACTTCCCGAGCCCCTGGAAGCATGAAAATCACTTTAAACATGCTAATTTTAGCTCTAACACTGATGATCCACCTACAAATGTGAACTGACGTTCAAAAATAAAACATTTGAAAACTGACCATTTTCCACATTTCTGAAGCATGACGTAATGGGGGGGTGTTATCTCTTTTGTCGAAAATCAGCAGTTTTTGCTTGAACATTAAATGCCTCCAAATAGTATTTAATTCACTTCCCAAGCTCCTGGAAACATGAAAATCACTTTAAACATGCTAATTTTAGCTCTAACACTGATGATCCACCTACAAATGTGAACTGACGTTCAAAAATAAAACATTTGAAAACGGACCATTTTCCACATTTCTGAAGCATGACGTAATGGGGGGGTGTTATCTCTTTTGTCGAAAATCAGCTGTTTTTGCTTGAACATTAAATGCCTCCAAATGGTATTTAATTAACTTTCCGGGGTGAAGAAACCCTTTTTGAGAACTCAGAGTGAGTAAATTGGGCATTTTCATGCACTTTTAACCATTCCATAAATCTTGTGTTTAGGGCCCCTGGAAGCATGAAAATCACTTTAAACATGCTAATTTTAGCTCTAACACTGATGATCCACCTACAAATGTGAAAAGACATTCAAAAATAAAAAATTTGAAAACGGACCATTTTCCACATTTCTGAAGCATGACGTAATGGGGGGGTGTTATCTCTTTTGTTGAAAATCAGCCGTTTTTGCTTGAACATTAAATGCCTCCAAATAGTATTTAATTCACTTCCCGAGCCCCTGGAAGCATGAAAATCACTTTAAACATGCTAATTTTAGCTCTAACACTGATGATCCACCTACAAATGTGAACTGACGTTCAAAAATAAAACATTTGAAAACGGACCATTTTCCACATTTCTGAAGCATGACGTAATGGGGGGGTGTTATCTCTTTTGTCGAAAATCAGCCGTTTTTGCTCGAACCTTAAATGCCTCCAAATGGTATTTAATTAACTTCCCGGGGTGAAGAAACCCTTTTTGAGAACTCAGAGTGAGCAAATTGGCCATTTTCATGCACTTTTAACCATTCCATAAATCTTGTGTTTACGGCCCCTGGAAGCATGAAAATCACTTTAAACATGCTAATTTTAGCTCTAACACTGATGATCCACCTACAAATGTGAACTGACGTTCAAAAATAAAACATTTGAAAACGGACCATTTTCCACATTTCTGAAGCATGACGTAATGGGGGGGTGTTATCTCTTTTGTCGAAAATCAGCCGTTTTTGCTTGAACATTAAATGCCTCCAAATGGTATTTAATTAACTTCCCGGGGTGAAGAAACCCTTTTTGAGAACTCAGAGTGAGCAAATTGGCCATTTTCATGCACTTTTAACCATTCCATAAATCTTGTGTTTAGGGCCCCTGGAAGCATGAAAATCACTTTAAACATGCTAATTTTAGCTCTAACACTGATGATCCACCTACAAATGTGAACTGACGTTCAAAAATAAAACATTTGAAAACGGACCATTTTCCACATTTCTGAAGCATGACGTAATGGGGGGTGTTATCTCAATTGTCAAAAATCAGCCGTTTTTGCTTGAACATTAAATGCCTCCAAATAGTATTTAATTCACTTCCCGAGCCCCTGGAAGCATGAAAATCACTTTAAACATGCTAATTTTAGCTCTAACACTGATGATCCACCTACAAATGTGAACTGACATTCAAAAATAAAACATTTGAAAACGGACCATTTTCCACATTTCTGAAGCATGACGTAATGGGGGGGGTGTTATCTCTTTTGTCGAAAATCAGCCGTTTTTGCTCGAACATTAAATGCCTACAAATGGTATTTAATTAACTTCCCGGGGTGAAGAAACCCTTTTTGAGAACTCAGAGTGAGTAAATTGGCCATTTTCATGCACTTTTAACAATTCCATAAATCTTGTGTTTAGGGCCCCTGGAAGCATGAAAATCACTTTAAACATGCTAATTTTAGCTCTAACACTGATGATCCACCTACAAATGTGAACTGACGTTCAAAAATAAAACATTTGAAAACGGACCATTTTCCACATTTCTGAAGCATGACGTAATGGGGGGGTGTTATCTCTTTTGTCGAAAATCAGCAGTTTTTGCTTGAACATTAAATGCCTCCAAATAGTATTTAATTCACTTCCCGAGCCCCTGGAAGCATGAAAATCACTTTAAACATGCTAATTTTAGCTCTAACACTGATGATCCACCTACAAATGTGAACTGACATTCAAAAATAAAACATTTGAAAACGGACCATTTTCCACATTTCTGAAGCATGACGTAATGGGGGGGGTGTTATCTCTTTTGTCGAAAATCAGCCGTTTTTGCTCGAACATTAAATGCCTACAAATGGTATTTAATTAACTTCCCGGGGTGAAGAAACCCTTTTTGAGAACTCAGAGTGAGTAAATTGGCCATTTTCATGCACTTTTAACCATTCCATAAATCTTGTGTTTAGGGCCCCTGGAAGCATGAAAATCACTTTAAACATGCTAATTTTAGCTCTAACACTGATGATCCACCTACAAATGTGAACTGACGTTCAAAAATAAAACATTTGAAAACGGACCATTTTCCACATTTCTGAAGCATGACGTAATGGGGGGGTGTTATCTCTTTTGTCGAAAATCAGCAGTTTTTGCTTGAACATTAAATGCCTCCAAATAGTATTTAATTCACTTCCCGAGCTCCTGGAAGCATGAAAATCACTTTAAACATGCTAATTTTAGCTCTAACACTGATGATCCACCTACAAATGTGAACTGACGTTCAAAAATAAAACATTTGAAAACGGACCATTTTCCACATTTCTGAAGCATGACGTAATGGGGGGGTGTTATCTCTTTTGTCGAAAATCAGCCGTTTTTGCTTGAACACTAAATGCCTCCAAATGGTATTTAATTAACTTCCCGGGGTGAAGAAACCCTTTTTGAGAACTCAGAGTGAGTAAATTGGCCATTTTCATGCACTTTTAACCATTCCATAAATCTTGTGTTTAGGGCCCCTGGAAGCATGAAAATCACTTTAAACATGCTAATTTGAGCTCTAACACTGATGATCCACCTACAAATGTGAACTGACGTTCAAAAATAAAACATTTGAAAACAGACCATTTTCCACATTTCTGAAGCATGACGTAATGGGGGGGTGTTATCTCTTTTGTCGAAAATCAGCCGTTTTTGCTCGAACATTAAATGCCTCCAAATGGTATTTAATTAACTTCCCGGGGTGAAGAAACCCTTTTTGAGAACTCAGAGTGAGTAAATTGGCCATTTTCATGCACTTTTAACCATTCCATAAATCTTGTGTTTAGGGCCCCTGGAAGCATGAAAATCACTTTAAACATGCTAATTTTAGCTCTAACACTGATGATCCACCTACAAATGTGAACTGACGTTCAAAAATAAAACATTTGAAAACGGACCATTTTCCACATTTCTGAAGCATGACGTAATGGGGGGGGTGTTATCTCTTTTGTCAGAAATCAGCTGTTTTTGCTTGAACATTAAATGCCTCAAAATAGTATTTAATTCACTTCCCGAGCCCCTGGAAGCATGAAAATCACTTTAAACATGCTAATTTTAGCTCTAACACTGATGATCCACCTACAAATGTGAACTGACGTTCAAAAATAAAACATTTGAAAACGGACCATTTTCCACATTTCTGAAGCATGACGTAATGGGGGGTGTTATCTCTTTTGTCGAAAATCAGCCGTTTTTGCTCGAATATTAAATGCCTCCAAATGGTATTTAATTAACTTCCCGGGGTGAAGAAACCCTTTTTGCGAACTCAGTGTGAGTAAATTGGCCATTTTCATGCACTTTTAACCATTCCATAAATCTTGTGTTTAGGGCCCCTGGAAGCATGAAAATCACTTTAAACATGCTAATTTTAGCTCTAACACTGATGATCCACCTACAAATGTGAACTGACGTTCAAAAATAAAACATTTGAAAACGGACCATTTTCCACATTTCTGAAGCATGACGTAATGGGGGGGTGTTATCTCTTTTGTCGAAAATCAGCCGTTTTTGCTCGAACATTAAATGCCTCCAAATGGTATTTAATTAACTTCCCGGAGTGAATAAACCCTTTTTGCGAACTCAGAGTGAGTAAATTGGCCATTTTCATGCACTTTTAACCATTCCATAAATCTTGTGTTTAGGGCCCCTGGAAGCATGAAAATCACTTTAAACATACTAATTTTAGCTCTAACACTGATGATCCACCTACAAATGTGAACTGACGTTCAAAAATAAAACAATTGAAAACGGACCATTTTCCACATTTCTGAAGCATGAAGTAATGGGGGGGTGTTATCTCTTTTGTCAGAAATCAGCTGTTTTTGCTTGAACATTAAATGCCTCCAAATAGTATTTAATTCACTTCCCGAGCCCCTGGAAGCATGAAAATCACTTTAAACATGCTAATTTTAGCTCTAACACTGATGATCCACCTACAAATGTGAACTGACGTTCAAAAATAAAACATTTGAAAACTGACCATTTTCCACATTTCTGAAGCATGACGTAATGGGGGGTGTTATCTCTTTTGTCGAAAATCAGCAGTTTTTGCTTGAACATTAAATGCCTCCAAATAGTATTTAATTCACTTCCCAAGCTCCTGGAAACATGAAAATCACTTTAAACATGCTAATTTTAGCTCTAACACTGATGATCCACCTACAAATGTGAACTGACGTTCAAAAATAAAACATTTGAAAACGGACCATTTTCCACATTTCTGAAGCATGACGTAATGGGGGGGTGTTATCTCTTTTGTCGAAAATCAGCCGTTTTTGCTCGAACCTTAAATGCCTCCAAATGGTATTTAATTAACTTCCCGGGGTGAAGAAACCCTTTTTGAGAACTCAGAGTGAGCAAATTGGCCATTTTCATGCACTTTTAACCATTCCATAAATCTTGTGTTTACGGCCCCTGGAAGCATGAAAATCACTTTAAACATGCTAATTTTAGCTCTAACACTGATGATCCACCTACAAATGTGAACTGACGTTCAAAAATAAAACATTTGAAAACGGACCATTTTCCACATTTCTGAAGCATGACGTAATGGGGGGGTGTTATCTCTTTTGTCGAAAATCAGCCGTTTTTGCTTGAACATTGAATGCCTCCAAATGGTATTTAATTAACTTCCCGGGGTGAAGAAACCCTTTTTGAGAACTCAGAGTGAGCAAATTGGCCATTTTCATGCACTTTTAACCATTCCATAAATCTTGTGTTTAGGGCCCCTGGAAGCATGAAAATCACTTTAAACATGCTAATTTTAGCTCTAACACTGATGATCCACCTACAAATGTGAACTGACGTTCAAAAATAAAACATTTGAAAACGGACCATTTTCCACATTTCTGAAGCATGACGTAATGGGGGGTGTTATCTCAATTGTCAAAAATCAGCCGTTTTTGCTTGAACATTAAATGCCTCCAAATAGTATTTAATTCACTTCCCGAGCCCCTGGAAGCATGAAAATCACTTTAAACATGCTAATTTTAGCTCTAACACTGATGATCCACCTACAAATGTGAACTGACGTTCAAAAATAAAACATTTGAAAACGGACCATTTTCCACATTTCTGAAGCATGACGTAATGGGGGGGTGTTATCTCTTTTGTCGAAAATATGCTGTTTTTGCTTGAACATTAAATGCCTCCAAATAGTATTTAATTCACTTCCAGAGCCCCTGGAAGCATGAAAATCACTTTAAACATGCTAATTTTAGCTCTAACACTGATGATCGACCTACAAATGTGAACTGACATTCAAAAATAAAACATTTGAAAACGGACCATTTTCCACATTTCTGAAGCATGACGTAATGGGGGGGTGTTATCTCTTTTGTCGAAAATCAGCCGTTTTTGCTCGAACATTAAATGCCTACAAATGGTATTTAATTAACTTCCCGGGGTGAAGAAACCCTTTTTGAGAACTCAGAGTGAGTAAATTGGCCATTTTCATGCACTTTTAACCATTCCATAAATCTTGTGTTTAGGGCCCCTGGAAGCATGAAAATCACTTTAAACATGCTAATTTTAGCTCTAACACTGATGATCCACCTACAAATGTGAAAAGACATTCAAAAATAAAAAATTTGAAAACGGACCATTTTCCACATTTCTGAAGCATGACGTAATGGGGGGGTGTTATCTCTTTTGTTGAAAATCAGCCGTTTTTGCTTGAACATTAAATGCCTCCAAATAGTATTTAATTCACTTCCCGAGCCCCTGGAAGCATGAAAATCACTTTAAACATGCTAATTTTAGCTCTAACACTGATGATCCACCTACAAATGTGAACTGACGTTCAAAAATAAAACATTTGAAAACGGACCATTTTCCACATTTCTGAAGCATGACGTAATGGGGGGGTGTTATCTCTTTTGTCGAAAATCAGCCGTTTTTGCTCGAACATTAAATGCCTCCAAATGGTATTTAATTAACTTCCCGGGGTGAAGAAACCCTTTTTGAGAACTCAGAGTGAGCAAATTGGCCATTTGCATGCACTTTTAACCATTCCATAAATCTTGTGTTTACGGCCCCTGGAAGCATGAAAATCACTTTAAACATGCTAATTTTAGCTCTAACACTGATGATCCACCTACAAATGTGAACTGACGTTCAAAAATAAAACATTTGAAAACGGACCATTTTCCACATTTCTGAAGCATGACGTAATGGGGGGGTGTTATCTCTTTTGTCGAAAATCAGCCGTTTTTGCTCGAACATTAAATGCCTCCAAATGGTATTTAATTAACTTCCCGGAGTGAATAAACCCTTTTTGCGAACTCAGAGTGAGTAAATTGGCCATTTTCATGCACTTTTAACCATTCCATAAATCTTGTGTTGAGGGCCCCTGGAAGCATGAAAATCACTTTAAACATACTAATTTTAGCTCTAACACTGATGATCCACCTACAAATGTGAACTGACGTTCAAAAATAAAACAATTGAAAACGGACCATTTTCCACATTTCTGAAGCATGAAGTAATGGGGGGGTGTTATCTCTTTTGTCAGAAATCAGCTGTTTTTGCTTGAACATTAAATGCCTCCAAATAGTATTTAATTCACTTCCCGAGCCCCTGGAAGCATGAAAATCACTTTAAACATGCTAATTTTAGCTCTAACACTGATGATCCACCTACAAATGTGAACTGACGTTCAAAAATAAAACATTTGAAAACTGACCATTTTCCACATTTCTGAAGCATGACGTAATGGGGGGGTGTTATCTCTTTTGTCGAAAATCAGCAGTTTTTGCTTGAACATTAAATGCCTCCAAATAGTATTTAATTCACTTCCCAAGCTCCTGGAAACATGAAAATCACTTTAAACATGCTAATTTTAGCTCTAACACTGATGATCCACCTACAAATGTGAACTGACGTTCAAAAATAAAACATTTGAAAACGGACCATTTTCCACATTTCTGAAGCATGACGTAATGGGGGGGTGTTATCTCTTTTGTCGAAAATCAGCTGTTTTTGCTTGAACATTAAATGCCTCCAAATGGTATTTAATTAACTTTCCGGGGTGAAGAAACCCTTTTTGAGAACTCAGAGTGAGTAAATTGGGCATTTTCATGCTCTTTTAACCATTCCATAAATCTTGTGTTTAGGGCCCCTGGAAGCATGAAAATCACTTTAAACATGCTAATTTTAGCTCTAACACTGATGATCCACCTACAAATGTGAAAAGACATTCAAAAATAAAAAATTTGAAAACGGACCATTTTCCACATTTCTGAAGCATGACGTAATGGGGGGGTGTTATCTCTTTTGTTGAAAATCAGCCGTTTTTGCTTGAACATTAAATGCCTCCAAATAGTATTTAATTCACTTCCCGAGCCCCTGGAAGCATGAAAATCACTTTAAACATGCTAATTTTAGCTCTAACACTGATGATCCACCTACAAATGTGAACTGACGTTCAAAAATAAAACATTTGAAAACGGACCATTTTCCACATTTCTGAAGCATGACGTAATGGGGGGGTGTTATCTCTTTTGTCGAAAATCAGCCGTTTTTGCTCAAACCTTAAATGCCTCCAAATGGTATTTAATTAACTTCCCGGGGTGAAGAAACCCTTTTTGAGAACTCAGAGTGAGCAAATTGGCCATTTTCATGCACTTTTAACCATTCCATAAATCTTGTGTTTACGGCCCCTGGAAGCATGAAAATCACTTTAAACATGCTAATTTTAGCTCTAACACTGATGATCCACCTACAAATGTGAACTGACGTTCAAAAATAAAACATTTGAAAACGGACCATTTTCCACATTTCTGAAGCATGACGTAATGGGGGGGTGTTATCTCTTTTGTCGAAAATCAGCCGTTTTTGCTTGAACATTAAATGCCTCCAAATGGTATTTAATTAACTTCCCGGGGTGAAGAAACCCTTTTTGAGAACTCAGAGTGAGCAAATTGGCCATTTTCATGCACTTTTAACCATTCCATAAATCTTGTGTTTAGGGCCCCTGGAAGCATGAAAATCACTTTAAACATGCTAATTTTAGCTCTAACACTGATGATCCACCTACAAATGTGAACTGACGTTCAAAAATAAAACATTTGAAAACGGACCATTTTCCACATTTCTGAAGCATGACGTAATGGGGGGTGTTATCTCAATTGTCGAAAATCAGCCGTTTTTGCTTGAACATTAAATGCCTCCAAATAGTATTTAATTCACTTCCCGAGCCCCTGGAAGCATGAAAATCACTTTAAACATGCTAATTTTAGCTCTAACACTGATGATCCACCTACAAATGTGAACTGACGTTCAAAAATAAAACATTTGAAAACGGACCATTTTCCACATTTCTGAAGCATGACGTAATGGGGGGGTGTTATCTCTTTTGTCGAAAATATGCTGTTTTTGCTTGAACATTAAATGCCTCCAAATGGTATTTAATTAACTTCCCGGGGTGAAGAAACCCTTTTTGAGAACTCAGAGTGAGTAAATTGGCCATTTTCATGCACTTTTAACCATTCCATAAATCTTGTGTTTAGGGCCCCTGGAAGCATGAAAATCACTTTAAACATGCAAATTTTAGCTCTAACACTGATGATCCACCCACAAATGTGAACTGACGTTCAAAAATAAAACATTTGAAAACGGACCATTTTCCACATTTCTGAAGCATGACGTAATGGGGGGGTGTTATCTCTTTTGTCGAAAATCAGCCATTTTTGCTTGAACATTAAATGTCTCCAAATAGTATTTAATTTACTTCCCGAGCCCCTGGAAGCATGAAAATCACTTTAAACATGCTAATTTTAGCTCTAACACTGATGATCCACCTACAAATGTGAACTGACGTTCAAAAATAAAACATTTGAAAACGGACCATTTTCCACATTTCTGAAGCATGACGTAATGGGGGGGTGTTATCTCTTTTGTCGAAAATCAGCTGTTTTTGCTTGAACATTAAATGCCTCCAAATGGTATTTAATTACCTTCCCGGGGTGAAGAAACCCTTTTTGAGAACTCAGAGTGAGTCAATTGGCCATTTTCATGCACTTTTAACCATTCCATAAATCTTGTGTTTAGGGCCCCTGAAAGCATGAAAATCACTTTAAACATGCTAATTTTAGCTCTAACACTGATGATCCACCTACAAATGTGAACTGACATTCAAAAATAAAAAATTTGAAAACGGACCATTTTCCACATTTCTGAAGCATGACGTAATGGGGGGGCGTTATCTCTTTTGTCGAAAATCAGCCGTTTTTGCTTGAACATTAAATGCCTCCAAATAGTATTTAATTCACTTCCCGAGCCCCTGGAAGCATGAAAATCACTTTAAACATGCTAATTTTAGCTCTAACACTGATGATCCACCTACAAATGTGAACTGACATTCAAAAATAAAAAATTTGAAAACGGACCATTTTCCACATTTCTGAAGCATGACGTAATGGGGGGGTGTTATCTCTTTTGTCGAAAATCAGCCGTTTTTGCTTGAACATTAAATGCCTCCAAATGGTATTTAATTAACTTCCCGGGGTGAAGAAACCCTTTTTGAGAACTCAGAGTGAGTAAATTGGCCATTTTCATGCACTTTTAACCATTCCATAAATCTTGTGTTTAGGGCCCCTGGAAGCACTAAAATCACTTTAAACATGCTAATTTTAGCTCTAACACTGATGATCCACCTACAAATGTGAACTGACGTTCAAAAATAAAACATTTGAAAACGGACCATTTTCCACATTTCTGAAGCATGACGTAATGGGGGGGTGTTATCTCTTTTGTCGAAAATAAGCCGTTTTTGCTTGAACATTAAATGCCTCCAAATAGTATTTAATTCACTTCCCGAGCCCCTGGAAGCATGAAAATCACTTTAAACATGCTAATTTTAGCTCTAACACTGATGATCCACCTACAAATGTGAACTGACGTTCAAAAATAAAACATTTGAAAATGGACCATTTTCCACATTTCTGAAGCATGATGTAATGGGGGGGTGTTATCTTTTTTGTCAGAAATCAGCTGTTTTTGCTTGAACATTAAATGCCTCCAAATAGTATTTAATTCACTTCCCGAGTCCCTGGAAGCATGAAAATCACTTTAAACATGCTAATTTTAGCTCTAACACTGATGATCCACCTACAAATGTGAACTGACGTTCAAAAATAAAACATTTGAAAACGGACCATTTTCCACATTTCTGAAGCATGACGTAATGGGGGGGTGTTATCTCTTTTGTCGAAAATCAGCCATTTTTGCTCGAACATTAAATGCCTCCAAATGGTATTTAATTAACTTCCGGGGGTGAAGAAACCCTTTTTGCGAACTCAGAGTGAGTAAATTGGCCATTTTCATGCACTTTTAACCATTCCATAAATCTTGTGTTTAGGGCCCCTGGAAGCATGAAAATCACTTTAAACATACTAATTTTAGCTCTAACACAGATGATCCACCTACAAATGTGAACTGACGTTCAAAAATAAAACATTTGAAAACGGACCATTTTCCACATTTCTGAAGCATGACGTAATGGGGGGGTGTTATCTCTTTTGTCAGAAATCAGCTGTTTTTGCTTGAACATTAAATGCCTCCAAATAGTATTTAATTCACTTCCCGAGCCCCTGGAAGCATGAAAATCACTTTAAACATGCTAATTTTAGCTCTAACACTGATGATCCACCTACAAATGTGAACTGACGTTCAAAAATAAAACATTTGAAAACGGACCATTTTCCACATTTCTGAAGCATGACGTAATGGGGGGGTGTTATCTCTTTTGTCGAAAATCAGCCGTTTTTGCTCGAACATTAAATGCCTCCAAATGGTATTTAATTAACTTCCCGGGGTGAAGAAACCCTTTTTGAGAACTCAGAGTGAGTAAATTGGCCATTTTAATGCACTTTTAACCATTCCATAAATCTTGTGTTTAGGGCCCCTGGAAGCATGAAAATCACTTTAAACATGCTAATTTTAGCTCTAACACTGATGATCCACCTACAAATGTGAAAAGACATTCAAAAATAAAAAATTTGAAAACGGACCATTTTCCACATTTCTGAAGCATGACGTAATGGGGGGGTGTTATCTCTTTTGTTGAAAATCAGCCGTTTTTGCTTGAACATTAAATGCCTCCAAATAGTATTTAGTTCACTTCCCGAGCCCCTGGAAGCATGAAAATCACTTTAAACATGCTAATTTTAGCTCTAACACTGATGATCCACCTACAAATGTGAACTGACGTTCAAAAATAAAACATTTGAAAACGGACCATTTTCCACATTTCTGAAGCATGACGTAATGGAGGGGTGTTAACTCTTTTGTCGAAAATCAGCCGTTTTTGCTCGAACATTAAATGCCTCCAAATGGTATTTAATTAACTTCCCGGGGTGAAGAAACCCTTTTTGAGAACTCAGAGTGAGCAAATTGGCCATTTTCATGCACTTTTAACCATTCCATAAATCTTGTGTTTACGGCCCCTGGAAGCATGAAAATCACTTTAAACATGCTAATTTTAGCTCTAACACTGATGATCCACCTACAAATGTGAACTGACGTTCAAAAATAAAACATTTGAAAACGGACCATTTTCCACATTTCTGAAGCATGACGTAATGGGGGGGTGTTATCTCTTTTGTCGAAAATCAGCCGTTTTTGCTCGAACATTAAATGCCTCCAAATGGTATTTAATTAACTTCCCGGGGTGAAGAAACCCTTTTTGAGAACTCAGAGTGAGTAAATTGGCCATTTTAATGCACTTTTAACCATTCCATAAATCTTGTGTTTAGGGCCCCTGGAAGCATGAAAATCACTTTAAACATGCTAATTTTAGCTCTAACACTGATGATCCACCTACAAATGTGAACTGACGTTCAAAAATAAAACATTTGAAAACGGACCATTTTCCACATTTCTGAAGCATGACGTAATGGGGGGGTGTTATCTCAATTGTCGAAAATCAGCCGTTTTTGCTTGAACATTAAATGCCTCCAAATGGTATTTAATTCACTTCCCGAGCCCCTGGAAGCATGAAAATCACTTTAAACATGCTAATTTTAGCTCTAACACTGATGATCCACCTACAAATGTGAACTGACGTTCAAAAATAAAACATTTGAAAACGGACCATATTCCACATTTCTGAAGCATGACGTAATGGGGGGGTGTTATCTCTTTTGTCGAAAATCAGCTGTTTTTGCTTGAACATTAAATGCCTCCAAATGGTATTTAATTAACTTCCCGGGGTGAAGAAACCCTTTTTGAGAACTCAGAGTAAGTAAATTGGCCATTTTCATGCACTTTTAACCATTCCATAAATCTTGTGTTTAGGGCCCCTGGAAGCATGAAAATCACTTTAAACATGCTAATTTTAGCTCTAACACTGATGATCCACCTACAAATGTGAAAAAACATTCAAAAATAAAAAATTTGAAAACGGACCATTTTCCACATTTCTGAAGCATGACGTAATGGGGGGGTGTTATCTCTTTTGTTGAAAATCAGCCGTTTTTGCTTGAACATTAAATGCCTCCAAATAGTATTTAGTTCACTTCCCGAGCCCCTGGAAGCATGAAAATCACTTTAAACATGCTAATTTTAGCTCTAACACTGATGATCCACCTACAAATGTGAACTGACGTTCAAAAATAAAACATTTGAAAACGGACCATTTTCCACATTTCTGAAGCATGACGTAATGGGGGGGTGTTAACTCTTTTGTCGAAAATCAGCCGTTTTTGCTCGAACATTAAATGCCTCCAAATGGTATTTAATTAACTTCCCGGGGTGAGGAAAACCCTTTTTGAGAACTCAGAGTGAGCAAATTGGCCATTTTCATGCACTTTTAACCATTCCATAAATCTTGTGTTTACGGCCCCTGGAAGCATGAAAATCACTTTAAACATGCTAATTTTAGCTCTAACACTGATGATCCACCTACAAATGTGAACTGACGTTCAAAAATAAAACATTTGAAAACGGACCATTTTCCACATTTCTGAAGCATGACGTAATGGGGGGGTGTTATCTCTTTTGTCGAAAATCAGCCGTTTTTGCTTGAACATTAAATGCCTCCAAATGGTATTTAATTAACTTCCCGGGGTGAAGAAACCCTTTTTGAGAACTAAGAGTTAGCAAATTGGCCATTTTCATGCACTTTTAACCATTCCATAAATCTTGTGTTTAGGGCCCCTGGAAGCATGAAAATCACTTTAAACATGCTAATTTTAGCTCTAACACTGATGATCCACCTACAAATGTGAACTGACGTTCAAAAATAAAACATTTGAAAACGGACCATTTTCCACATTTCTGAAGCATGACGTAATGGGGGGGTGTTATCTCTTTTGTCGAAAATCAGCTGTTTTTGCTTGAACATTAAATGCGTCCAAATGGTATTTAATTAACTTCCCGGGGTGAAGAAACCCTTTTTGAGAACTCAGAGTGAGTAAATTGGCCATTTTCATGCACTTTTAACCATTCCATAAATCTTGTGTTTAGGGCCCCTGGATGCATGAAAATCACTTTAAACATGCTAATTTTAGCTCTAACACTGATGATCCACCTACAAATGTGAACTGACGTTCAAAAATAAAACATTTGAAAACGGACCATTTTCCACATTTCTGAAGCATGACGTAATGGGGGGGGGTTATCTCTTTTGTCGAAAATCAGCCATTTTTGCTTGAACATTAAATGTCTCCAAATAGTATTTAATTTACTTCCCGAGCCCCTGGAAGCATGAAAATCACTTTAAACATGCTAATTTTAGCTCTAACACTGATGATCCACCTACAAATGTGAACTGACGTTCAAAAATAAAACATTTGAAAACAGACCATTTTTCACATTTCTGAAGCATGACGTAATGGGGGGGTGTTATCTCTTTTGTCGAAAATCAGCTGTTTTTGCTTGAACATTAAATGCCTCCAAATGGTATTTAATTAACTTCCCGGGGTTAAGAAACCCTTTTTGAGAACTCAGAGTGAGTAAATTGGCCAATTTCATGCACTTTTAACCATTCCATAAATTTTGTGTTTAGGGCCCCTGAAAGCATGAAAATCACTTTAAACATGCTAATTTTAGCTTCAACACTGATGATCCACCTACAAATGTGAACTGACGTTCAAAAATAAAAATTTGAAAACGGACCATTTTCCACATTTCTGAAGCATGACGTAATGGGGGGGTGTTATCTCTTTTGTCGAAAATCAGCCGTTTTTGCTCGAACATTAAATGCCTCCAAATGGTATTTAATTAACTTCCCGGGGTGAAGAAACCCTTTTTGAGAACTCAGAGTGAGCAAATTGGCCATTTTCATGCACTTTTAACCATTCCATAAATCTTGTGTTTACGGCCCCTGGAAGCATGAAAATCACTTTAAACATGCTAATTTTAGCTCTAACACTGATGATCCACCTACAAATGTGAACTGACGTTCAAAAATAAAACATTTGAAAACGGACCATTTTCCACATTTCTGAAGCATGACGTAATGGGGGGGTGTTATCTCTTTTGTCGAAAATCAGCCGTTTTTGCTTGAACATTAAATGCCTCCAAATGGTATTTAATTAACTTCCCGGGGTGAAGAAACCCTTTTTGAGAACTAAGAGTTAGCAAATTGGCCATTTTCATGCACTTTTAACCATTCCATAAATCTTGTGTTTAGGGCCCCTGGAAGCATGAAAATCACTTTAAACATGCTAATTTTAGCTCTAACACTGATGATCCACCTACAAATGTGAACTGACGTTCAAAAATAAAACATTTGAAAACGGACCATTTTCCACATTTCTGAAGCATGACGTAATGGGGGGGTGTTATCTCTTTTGTCGAAAATCAGCCGTTTTTGCTTGAACATTAAATGCCTCCAAATGGTATTTAATTAACTTCCCGGGGTGAAGAAACCCTTTTTGAGAACTCAGAGTGAGTAAATTGGCCATTTTCATGCACTTTTAACCATTCCATAAATCTTGTGTTTAGGGCCCCTGGAAGCACTAAAATCACTTTAAACATGCTAATTTTAGCTCTAACACTGATGATCCACCTACAAATGTGAACTGACGTTCAAAAATAAAACATTTGAAAACGGACCATTTTCCACATTTCTGAAGCATGACGTAATGGGGGGGTGTTATCTCTTTTGTCGAAAATCAGCTGTTTTTGCTTGAACATTAAATGCCTCCAAATAGTATTTAATTCACTTCCCGAGCCCCTGGAAGCATGAAAATCACTTTAAACATGCTAATTTTAGCTCTAACACTGATGATCCACCTACAAATGTGAACTGACGTTCAAAAATAAAACATTTGAAAACAGACCATTTTCCACATTTCTGAAGCATGACGTAATGGGGGGGTGTTATCTCTTTTGTCGAAAATCAGCCATTTTTGCTCGAACATTAAATGCCTCCAAATGGTATTTAATTAACTTCCGGGGGTGAAGAAACCCTTTTTGCGAACTCAGAGTGAGTAAATTGGCCATTTTCATGCACTTTTAACCATTCCATAAATCTTGTGTTTAGGGCCCCTGGAAGCATGAAAATCACTTTAAACATACTAATTTTAGCTCTAACACTGATGATCCACCTACAAATGTGAACTGACGTTCAAAAATAAAACATTTGAAAACGGACCATTTTCCACATTTCTGAAGCATGACGTAATGGGGGGGTGTTATCTCTTTTGTCAGAAATCAGCTGTTTTTGCTTGAACATTAAATGCCTCCAAATAGTATTTAATTCACTTCCCGAGCCCCTGGAAGCATGAAAATCACTTTAAACACGCTAATTTTAGCTCTAACACTGATGATCCACCTACAAATGTGAACTGACGTTCAAAAATAAAGCATTTGAAAACGGACCATTTTCCACATTTCTGAAGCATGACGTAATGGGGGGGTGTTATCTCTTTTGTCGAAAATCAGCCGTTTTTGCTCGAACATTAAATGCCTCCAAATGGTATTTAATTAACTTCCCGGGGTGAAGAAACCCTTTTTGAGAACTCAGAGTGAGTAAATTGGCCATTTTCATGCACTTTTAACCATTCCATAAATCTTGTGTTTAGGGCCCCTGGAAGCATGAAAATCACTTTAAACATGCTAATTTTAGCTCTAACACTGATGATCCACCTACAAATGTGAAAAGACATTCAAAAATAAAAAATTTGAAAACGGACCATTTTCCACATTTCTGAAGCATGACGTAATGGGGGGGTGTTATCTCTTTTGTTGAAAATAAACCGTTTTTGCTTGAACATTTAATGCCTCCAAATAGTATTTAGTTCACTTCCCGAGCCCCTGGAAGCATGAAAATCACTTTAAACATGCTAATTTTAGCTCTAACACTGATGATCCACCTACAAATGTGAACTGACGTTCAAAAATAAAACATTTGAAAACGGACCATTTTCCACATTTCTGAAGCATGACGTAATGGGGGGGGGGGTGTTATCTCTTTTGTCGAAAATCAGCCGTTTTTGCTCGAACATTAAATGCCTCCAAATGGTATTTAATTAACTTCCCGGGGTGAAGAAACCCTTTTTGAGAACTCAGAGTGAGCAAATTGGCCATTTTCATGCACTTTTAACCATTCCATAAATCTTGTGTTTACGGCCCCTGGAAGCATGAAAATCACTTTAAACATGCTAATTTTAGCTCTAACACTGATGATCCACCTACAAATGTGAACTGACGTTCAAAAATAAAACATTTGAAAACGGACCATTTTCCACATTTCTGAAGCATGACGTAATGGGGGGGTGTTATCTTTTTTGTCAGAAATCAGCTGTTTTTGCTTGAACATTAAATGCCTCCAAATAGTATTTAATTCACTTCCCGAGCCCCTGGAAGCATGAAAATCACTTTAAACATGCTAATTTTAGCTCTAACACTGATGATCCACCTACAAATGTGAACTGACGTTCAAAAATAAAACATTTGAAAACGGACCATTTTCCACATTTCCGAAGCATGACGTAATGGGGGGGTGTTATCTCTTTTGTCGAAAATCAGCCATTTTTGCTCGAACATTAAATGCCTCCAAATGGTATTTAATTAACTTCCGGGGGTGAAGAAACCCTTTTTGCGAACTCAGAGTGAGTAAATTGGCCATTTTCATGCACTTTTAACCATTCCATAAATCTTGTGTTTAGGGCCCCTGGAAGCATGAAAATCACTTTAAACATACTAATTTTAGCTCTAACACTGATGATCCACCTACAAATGTGAACTGACGTTCAAAAATAAAACATTTGAAAACGGACCATTTTCCACATTTCTGAAGCATGACGTAATGGGGGGGTGTTATCTCTTTTGTCAGAAATCAGCTGTTTTTGCTTGAACATTAAAATCCTCCAAATAGTATTTAATTCACTTCCCGAGCCCCTGGAAGCATGAAAATCACTTTAAACATGCTAATTTTAGCTCTAACACTGATGATCCACCTACAAATGTGAACTGACGTTCAAAAATAAAACATTTGAAAACTGACCATTTTCCACATTTCTGAAGCATGACGTAATGGGGGGGTGTTATCTCTTTTGTCGAAAATCAGCCATTTTTGCTCGAACATTAAATGCCTCCAAATGGTATTTAATTAACTTCCCGGGGTGAAGAAACCCTTTTTGAGAACTCAGAGTGAGTAAATTGGCCATTTTCATGCACTTTTAACCATTCCATAAATCTTGTGTTTAGGGCCCCTGGAAGCATGAAAATCACTTTAAACATGCTAATTTTAGCTCTAACACTGATGATCCACCTACAAATGTGAAAAGACATTCAAAAATAAAAAATTTGAAAACGGACCATTTTCCACATTTCTGAAGCATGACGTAATGGGGGGGTGTTATCTCTTTTGTTGAAAATCAGCCGTTTTTGCTTGAACATTAAATGCCTCCAAATAGTATTTAGTTCACTTCCCGAGCCCCTGGAAGCATGAAAATCACTTTAAACATGCTAATTTTAGCTCTAACACTGATGATCCACCTAAAAATGTGAACTGACGTTCAAAAATAAAACATTTGAAAACGGACCATTTTCCACATTTCTGAAGCATGACGTAATGGGGGGGTGTTATCTCTTTTGTCGAAAATCAGCCATTTTTGCTCGAACATTAAATGCCTCCAAATGGTATTTAATTAACTTCCCGGGGTGAAGAAACCCTTTTTGAGAACTCAGAGTGAGTAAATTGGCCATTTTCATGCACTTTTAACCATTCCATAAATCTTGTGTTTAGGGCCCCTGGAAGCATGAAAATCACTTTAAACATGCTAATTTTAGCTCTAACACTGATGATCCACCTACAAATGTGAAAAGACATTCAAAAATAAAAAATTTGAAAACGGACCATTTTCCACATTTCTGAAGCATGACGTAATGGGGGGGTGTTATCTCTTTTGTCGAAAATCAGCCATTTTTGCTCGAACATTAAATGCCTCCAAATGGTATTTAATTAACTTCCGGGGGTGAAGAAACCCTTTTTGCGAACTCAGAGTGAGTAAATTGGCCATTTTCATGCACTTTTAACCATTCCATAAATCTTGTGTTTAGGGCCCCTGGAAGCATGAAAATCACTTTAAACATACTAATTTTAGCTCTAACACTGATGATCCACCTACAAATGTGAACTGACGTTCAAAAATAAAACATTTGAAAACGGACCATTTTCCACATTTCTGAAGCATGACGTAATGGGGGGGTGTTATCTCTTTTGTCAGAAATCAGCTGTTTTTGCTTGAACATTAAATGCCTCCAAATAGTATTTAATTCACTTCCCGAGCCCCTGGAAGCATGAAAATCACTTTAAACATGCTAATTTTAGCTCTAACACTGATGATCCACCTACAAATGTGAACTGACGTTCAAAAATAAAACATTTGAAAACGGACCATTTTCCACATTTCTGAAGCATGACGTAATGGGGGGGTGTTATCTCTTTTGTCGAAAATCAGCCGTTTTTGCTCGAACATTAAATGCCTCCAAATGGTATTTAATTAACTTCCCGGGGTGAAGAAACCCTTTTTGAGAACTCAGAGTGAGTAAATTGGCCATTTTCATGCACTTTTAACCATTCCATAAATCTTGTGTTTAGGGCCCCTGGAAGCATGAAAATCACTTTAAACATGCTAATTTTAGCTCTAACACTGATGATCCACCTACAAATGTGAAAAGACATTCAAAAATAAAAAATTTGAAAACGGACCATTTTCCACATTTCTGAAGCATGACGTAATGGGGGGGTGTTATCTCTTTTGTTGAAAATAAACCGTTTTTGCTTGAACATTAAATGCCTCCAAATAGTATTTAGTTCACTTCCCGAGCCCCTGGAAGCATGAAAATCACTTTAAACATGCTAATTTTAGCTCTAACACTGATGATCCACCTACAAATGTGAACTGACGTTCAAAAATAAAACATTTGAAAACGGACCATTTTCCACATTTCTGAAGCATGACGTAATGGGGGGGTGTTATCTCTTTTGTCAAAAATCAGCCGTTTTTGCTCGAACATTAAATGCCTCCAAATGGTATTTAATTAACTTCCCGGGGTGAAGAAACCCTTTTTGAGAACTCAGAGTGAGCAAATTGGCCATTTTCATGCACTTTTAACCATTCCATAAATCTTGTGTTTACGGCCCCTGGAAGCATGAAAATCACTTTAAACATGCTAATTTTAGCTCTAACACTGATGATCCACCTACAAATGTGAACTGACGTTCAAAAATAAAACATTTGAAAACGGACCATTTTCCACATTTCTGAAGCATGACGTAATGGGGGGGTGTTATCTCTTTTGTCGAAAATCAGCCGTTTTTGCTTGAACATTAAATGCCTCCAAATGGTATTTAATTAACTTCCCGGGGTGAAGAAACCCTTTTTGAGAACTCAGAGTGAGCAAATTGGCCATTTTCATGCACTTTTAACCATTCAATAAATCTTGTGTTTAGGGCCCCTGGAAGCATGAAAATCACTTTAAACATGCTAATTTTAGCTCTAACACTGATGATCCACCTACAAATGTGAACTGACGTTCAAAAATAAAACATTTGAAAACTGACCATTTTCCACATTTCTGAAGCATGACGTAATGGGGGGGTGTTATCTCTTTTGTCGAAAATCAGCCGTTTTTGCTTGAACATTAAATGCCTCCAAATGGTATTTAATTAACTTCCCGGGGTAAAGAAACCCTTTTTGAGAACTCAGAGTGAGTAAATTGGCCATTTTCATGCACTTTTAACCATTCCATAAATCTTGTGTTTACGGCCCCTGGAAGCATGAAAATCACTTTAAACGTGCTAATTTTAGCTCTAACACTGATGATCCACCTACAAATGTGAACTGATGTTCAAAAATAAAACATTTGAAAACGGACCATTTTCCACATTTCTGAAGCATGACGTAATGGGGGGGGTGTTATCTCTTTTGTCGAAAATCATCCGTTTTTGCTTGAACATTAAATGCCTCCAAATGGTATTTAATTAACTTCCCGGGGTGAAGAAACCCTTTTTGAGAACTCAGAGTGAGCAAATTGGCCATTTTCATGCACTTTTAACAATTCCATAAATCTTGTGTTTAGGGCCCCTGGAAGCATGAAAATCACTTTAAACATGCTAATTTTAGCTCTAACACTGATGATCCACCTACAAATGTGAACTGACGTTCAAAAATAAAACATTTGAAAATGGACCATTTTCCACATTTCTGAAGCATGACGTAATGGGGGGGTGTTATCTCAATTGTCGAAAATCAGCCGTTTTTGCTTGAACATTAAATGCCTCCAAATAGTATTTAATTCACTTCCCGAGCCCCTGGAAGCATGAAAATCACTTTAAACATGGTAATTTTAGCTCTAACACTGATGATCCACCTACAAATGTGAACTGACGTTCAAAAATAAAACATTTGAAAACGGACCATTTTCCACATTTCTGAAGCATGACGTAATGGGGGGGTGTTATCTCTTTTGTCGAAAATCAGCCATTTTTGCTCGAACATTAAATGCCTCCAAATGGTATTTAATTAACTTCCGGGGGTGAAGAAACCCTTTTTGCGAACTCAGAGTGAGTAAATTGGCCATTTTCATGCACTTTTAACCATTCCATAAATCTTGTGTTTAGGGCCCCTGGAAGCATGAAAATCACTTTAAACATACTAATTTTAGCTCTAACACTGATGATCCACCTACAAATGTGAACTGACGTTCAAAAATAAAAAATTTGAAAACGGACCATTTTCCACATTTCTGAAGCATGACGTAATGGGGGGGTGTTATCTCTTTTGTTGAAAATCAGCCGTTTTTGCTTGAACATTAAATGCCTCCAAATAGTATTTAGTTCACTTCCCGAGCCCCTGGAAGCATGAAAATCACTTTAAACATGCTAATTTTAGCTCTAACACTGATGATCCACCTACAAATGTGAACTGACGTTCAAAAATAAAACATTTGAAAACGGACCATTTTCCACATTTCTGAAGCATGACGTAATGGAGGGGTGTTAACTCTTTTGTCGAAAATCAGCCGTTTTTGCTCGAACATTAAATGCCTCCAAATGGTATTTAATTAACTTTCCGGGGTGAAGAAACCCTTTTTGAGAACTCAGAGTGAGCAAATTGGCCATTTTCATGCACTTTTAACCATTCCATAAATCTTGTGTTTACGGCCCCTGGAAGCATGAAAATCACTTTAAACATGCTAATTTTAGCTCTAACACTGATGATCCACCTACAAATGTGAACTGACGTTCAAAAATAAAACATTTGAAAACGGACCATTTTCCACATTTCTGAAGCATGACGTAATGGGGGGGTGTTATCTCTTTTGTCGAAAATCAGCCGTTTTTGCTTGAACATTAAATGCCTCCAAATGGTATTTAATTAACTTCCCGGGGTGAAGAAACCCTTTTTGAGAACTCAGAGTGAGCAAATTGGCCATTTTCATGCACTTTTAACAATTCCATAAATCTTGTGTTTAGGGCCCCTGGAAGCATGAAAATCACTTTAAACATGCTAATTTTAGCTCTAACACTGATGATCCACCTACAAATGTGAACTGACGTTCAAAAATAAAACATTTGAAAATGGACCATTTTCCACATTTCTGAAGCATGACGTAATGGGGGGGTGTTATCTCAATTGTCGAAAATCAGCCGTTTTTGCTTGAACATTAAATGCCTCCAAATAGTATTTAATTCACTTCCCGAGCCCCTGGAAGCATGAAAATCACTTTAAACATGGTAATTTTAGCTCTAACACTGATGATCCACCTACAAATGTGAACTGACGTTCAAAAATAAAACATTTGAAAACGGACCATTTTCCACATTTCTGAAGCATGACGTAATGGGGGGGTGTTATCTCTTTTGTCGAAAATCAGCCATTTTTGCTCGAACATTAAATGCCTCCAAATGGTATTTAATTAACTTCCGGGGGTGAAGAAACCCTTTTTGCGAACTCAGAGTGAGTAAATTGGCCATTTTCATGCACTTTTAACCATTCCATAAATCTTGTGTTTAGGGCCCCTGGAAGCATGAAAATCACTTTAAACATACTAATTTTAGCTCTAACACTGATGATCCACCTACAAATGTGAACTGACGTTCAAAAATAAAAAATTTGAAAACGGACCATTTTCCACATTTCTGAAGCATGACGTAATGGGGGGGTGTTATCTCTTTTGTTGAAAATCAGCCGTTTTTGCTTGAACATTAAATGCCTCCAAATAGTATTTAGTTCACTTCCCGAGCCCCTGGAAGCATGAAAATCACTTTAAACATGCTAATTTTAGCTCTAACACTGATGATCCACCTACAAATGTGAACTGACGTTCAAAAATAAAACATTTGAAAACGGACCATTTTCCACATTTCTGAAGCATGACGTAATGGAGGGGTGTTAACTCTTTTGTCGAAAATCAGCCGTTTTTGCTCGAACATTAAATGCCTCCAAATGGTATTTAATTAACTTTCCGGGGTGAAGAAACCCTTTTTGAGAACTCAGAGTGAGCAAATTGGCCATTTTCATGCACTTTTAACCATTCCATAAATCTTGTGTTTACGGCCCCTGGAAGCATGAAAATCACTTTAAACATGCTAATTTTAGCTCTAACACTGATGATCCACCTACAAATGTGAACTGACGTTCAAAAATAAAACATTTGAAAACGGACCATTTTCCACATTTCTGAAGCATGACGTAATGGGGGGGTGTTATCTCTTTTGTCGAAAATCAGCCGTTTTTGCTTGAACATTAAATGCCTCCAAATGGTATTTAATTAACTTCCCGGGGTGAAGAAACCCTTTTTGAGAACTCAGAGTGAGCAAATTGGCCATTTTCATGCACTTTTAACCATTCCATAAATCTTGTGTTTAGGGCCCCTGGAAGCATGAAAATCACTTTAAACATGCTAATTTTAGCTCTAACACTGATGATCCACCTACAAATGTGAACTGACGTTCAAAAATAAAACATTTGAAAACGGACCATTTTCCACATTTCTGAAGCATGACGTAATGGGGGGGTGTTATCTCAATTGTCGAAAATCAGCCGTTTTTGCTTGAACATTAAATGCCTCCAAATAGTATTTAATTCACTTCCCGAGCCCCTGGAAGCATGAAAATCACTTTAAACATGCTAATTTTAGCTCTAACACTGATGATCCACCTACAAATGTGAACTGACGTTCAAAAATAAAACATTTGAAAACGGACCATTTTCCACATTTCTGAAGCATGACGTAATGGGGGGGTGTTATCTCTTTTGTCGAAAATCAGCTGTTTTTGCTTGAACATTAAATGCCTCCAAATGGTATTTAATTAACTTCCCGGGGTGAAGAAACCCTTTTTGAGAACTCAGAGTAAGTAAATTGGCCATTTTCATGCACTTTTAACCATTCCATAAATCTTGTGTTTAGGGCCCCTGGAAGCATGAAAATCACTTTAAACATGCTAATTTTAGCTCTAACACTGATGATCCACCTACAAATGTGAAAAAACATTCAAAAATAAAAAATTTGAAAACGGACCATTTTCCACATTTCTGAAGCATGACGTAATGGGGGGGTGTTATCTCTTTTGTTGAAAATCAGACGTTTTTGCTTGAACATTAAATGCCTCCAAATAGTATTTAGTTCACTTCCCGAGCCCCTGGAAGCATGAAAATCACTTTAAACATGCTAATTTTAGCTCTAACACTGATGATCCACCTACAAATGTGAACTGACGTTCAAAAATAAAACATTTGAAAACGGACCATTTTCCACATTTCTGAAGCATGACGTAATGGGGGGGTGTTAACTCTTTTGTCGAAAATCAGCCGTTTTTGCTCGAACATTAAATGCCTCCAAATGGTATTTAATTAACTTCCCGGGGTGAAGAAACCCTTTTTGAGAACTCAGAGTGAGCAAATTGGCCATTTTCATGCACTTTTAACCATTCCATAAATCTTGTGTTTACGGCCCCTGGAAGCATGAAAATCACTTTAAACATGCTAATTTTAGCTCTAACACTGATGATCCACCTACAAATGTGAACTGACGTTCAAAAATAAAACATTTGAAAACGGACCATTTTCCACATTTCTGAAGCATGACGTAATGGGGGGGTGTTATCTCTTTTGTCGAAAATCAGCCGTTTTTGCTTGAACATTAAATGCCTCCAAATGGTATTTAATTAACTTCCCGGGGTGAAGAAACCCTTTTTGAGAACTAAGAGTTAGCAAATTGGCCATTTTCATGCACTTTTAACCATTCCATAAATCTTGTGTTTAGGGCCCCTGGAAGCATGAAAATCACTTTAAACATGCTAATTTTAGCTCTAACACTGATGATCCACCTACAAATGTGAACTGACGTTCAAAAATAAAACATTTGAAAACGGACCATTTTCCACATTTCTGAAGCATGACGTAATGGGGGGGTGTTATCTCTTTTGTCGAAAATCAGCCGTTTTTGCTTGAACATTAAATGCCTCCAAATAGTATTTAATTCACTTCCCGAGCCCCTGGAAGCATGAAAATCACTTTGAACATGCTAATTTTAGCTCTAACACTGATGATCCACCTACAAATGTGAACTGACGTTCAAAAATAAAACATTTGAAAACGGACCATTTTCCACATTTCTGAAGCATGACGTAATGGGGGGGTGTTATCTCTTTTGTCGAAAATCAGCCGTTTTTGCTTGAACATTAAATGCCTCCAAATGGTATTTAATTAACTTCCCGGGGTGAAGAAACCCTTTTTGAGAACTCAGAGTGAGTAAATTGGCCATTTTCATGCACTTTTAACCATTCCATAAATCTTGTGTTTAGGGCCCCTGGAAGCACTAAAATCACTTTAAACATGCTAATTTTAGCTCTAACACTGATGATCCACCTACAAATGTGAACTGACGTTCAAAAATAAAACATTTGAAAACGGACCATTTTCCACATTTCTGAAGCATGACGTAATGGGGGGGGTGTTATCTCTTTTGTCGAAAATCAGCTGTTTTTGCTTGAACATTAAATGCCTCCAAATAGTATTTAATTCACTTCCCGAGCCCCTGGAAGCATGAAAATCACTTTAAACATGCTAATTTTAGCTCTAACACTGATGATCCACCTACAAATGTGAACTGACGTTCAAAAATAAAACATTTGAAAACGGACCATTTTCCACATTTCTGAAGCATGACGTAATGGGGGGGTGTTATCTCTTTTGTCGAAAATCAGCCATTTTTGCTCGAACATTAAATGCCTCCAAATGGTATTTAATTAACTTCCGGGGGTGAAGAAACCCTTTTTGCGAACTCAGAGTGAGTAAATTGGCCATTTTCATGCACTTTTAACCATTCCATAAATCTTGTGCTTAGGGCCCCTGGAAGCATGAAAATCACTTTAAACATACTAATTTTAGCTCTAACACTGATGATCCACCTACAAATGTGAACTGACGTTCAAAAATAAAACATTTGAAAACGGACCATTTTCCACATTTCTGAAGCATGACGTAATGGGGGGGTGTTATCTCTTTTGTCAGAAATCAGCTGTTTTTGCTTGAACATTAAATGCCTCCAAATAGTATTTAATTCACTTCCCGAGCCCCTGGAAGCATGAAAATCACTTTAAACACGCTAATTTTAGCTCTAATACTGATGATCCACCTACAAATGTGAACTGACGTTCAAAAATAAAACATTTGAAAACGGACCATTTTCCACATTTCTGAAGCATGACGTAATGGGGGGGTGTTATCTCTTTTGTCGAAAATCAGCCGTTTTTGCTTGAACATTAAATGCCTCCAAATGGTATTTAATTAACTTCCCGGGGTGAAGAAACCCTTTTTGAGAACTCAGAGTGAGTAAATTGGCCATTTTCATGCACTTTTAACCATTCCATAAATCTTGTGTTTAGGGCCCCTGGAAGCACTAAAATCACTTTAAACATGCTAATTTTAGCTCTAACACTGATGATCCACCTACAAATGTGAACTGACGTTCAAAAATAAAACATTTGAAAACGGACCATTTTTCACATTTCTGAAGCATGACGTAATGGGGGGGTGTTATCTCTTTTGTCGAAAATCAGCTGTTTTTGCTTGAACATTAAATGCCTCCAAATAGTATTTAATTCACTTCCCGAGCCCCTGGAAGCATGAAAATCACTTTAAACATGCTAATTTTAGCTCTAACACTGATGATCCACCTACAAATGTGAACTGACGTTCAAAAATAAAACATTTGAAAACGGACCATTTTCCACATTTCTGAAGCATGACGTAATGGGGGGGTGTTATCTCTTTTGTCGAAAATCAGCCATTTTTGCTCGAACATTAAATGCCTCCAAATGGTATTTAATTAACTTCCGGGGGTGAAGAAACCCTTTTTGCGAACTCAGAGTGAGCAAATTGGCCATTTTCATGCACTTTTAACCATTCCATAAATCTTGTGTTTACGGCCCCTGGAAGCATGAAAATCACTTTAAACATGCTAATTTTAGCTCTAACACTGATGATCCACCTACAAATGTGAACTGACGTTCAAAAATAAAACATTTGAAAACGGACCATTTTCCACATTTCTGAAGCATGACGTAATGGGGGGGTGTTATCTCTTTTGTCGAAAATCAGCCGTTTTTGCTTGAACATTAAATGCCTCCAAATGGTATTTAATTAACTTCCTGGGGTGAAGAAACCCTTTTTGAGAACTCAGAGTGAGCAAATGGGCCATTTTCATGCACTTTTAACCATTCCATAAATCTTGTGTTTAGGGCCCCTGGAAGCATGAAAATCACTTTAAACATGCTAATTTTAGCTCTAACACTGATGATCCACCTACAAATGTGAACTGACGTTCAAAAATAAAACATTTGAAAACGGACCATTTTCCACATTTCTGAAGCATGACGTAATGGGGGGGTGTTATCTCAATTGTCGAAAATCAGCCGTTTTTGCTTGAACATTAAATGCCTCCAAATAGTATTTAATTCACTTCCCGAGCCCCTGGAAGCATGAAAATCACTTTAAACATGCTAATTTTAGCTCTAACACTGATGATCCACCTACAAATGTGAACTGACGTTCAAAAATAAAACATTTGAAAACGGACCATTTTCCACATTTCTGAAGCATGACGTAATGGGGGGGTGTTATCTCTTTTGTCGAAAATCAGCTGTTTTTGCTTGAACATTAAATGCCTCCAAATGGTATTTAATTAACTTCCCGGGGTGAAGAAACCCTTTTTGAGAACTCAGAGTAAGTAAATTGGCCATTTTCATGCACTTTTAACCATTCCATAAATCTTGTGTTTAGGGCCCCTGGAAGCATGAAAATCACTTTAAACATGCTAATTTTAGCTCTAACACTGATGATCCACCTACAAATGTGAAAAAACATTCAAAAATAAAAAATTTGAAAACGGACCATTTTCCACATTTCTGAAGCATGACGTAATGGGGGGGTGTTATCTCTTTTGTTGAAAATCAGACGTTTTTGCTTGAACATTAAATGCCTCCAAATAGTATTTAGTTCACTTCCCGAGCCCCTGGAAGCATGAAAATCACTTTAAACATGCTAATTTTAGCTCTAACACTGATGATCCACCTACAAATGTGAACTGACGTTCAAAAATAAAACATTTGAAAACGGACCATTTTCCACATTTCTGAAGCATGACGTAATGGGGGGGTGTTATCTCTTTTGTCGAAAATCAGCCGTTTTTGCTTGAACATTAAATGCCTCCAAATGGTATTTAATTAACTTCCCGGGGTGAAGAAACCCTTTTTGAGAACTAAGAGTTAGCAAATTGGCCATTTTCATGCACTTTTAACCATTCCATAAATCTTGTGTTTAGGGCCCCTGGAAGCATGAAAATCACTTTAAACATGCTAATTTTAGCTCTAACACTGATGATCCACCTACAAATGTGAACTGACGTTCAAAAATAAAACATTTGAAAACGGACCATTTTCCACATTTCTGAAGCATGACGTAATGGGGGGGTGTTATCTCTTTTGTCGAAAATCAGCCGTTTTTGCTTGAACATTAAATGCCTCCAAATAGTATTTAATTCACTTCCCGAGCCCCTGGAAGCATGAAAATCACTTTGAACATGCTAATTTTAGCTCTAACACTGATGATCCACCTACAAATGTGAACTGACGTTCAAAAATAAAACATTTGAAAACGGACCATTTTCCACATTTCTGAAGCATGACGTAATGGGGGGGTGTTATCTCTTTTGTCGAAAATCAGCCGTTATTGCTTGAACATTAAATGCCTCCAAATGGTATTTAATTAACTTCCCGGGGTGAAGAAACCCTTTTTGAGAACTCAGAGTGAGTAAATTGGCCATTTTCATGCACTTTTAACCATTTCAAAAATCTTGTGTTTAGGGCCCCTGGAAGCACTAAAATCACTTTAAACATGCTAATTTTAGCTCTAACACTGATGATCCACCTACAAATGTGAACTGACGTTCAAAAATAAAACATTTGAAAACGGACCATTTTCCACATTTCTGAAGCATGACGTAATGGGGGGGTGTTATCTCTTTTGTCGAAAATCAGCTGTTTTTGCTTGAACATTAAATGCCTCCAAATAGTATTTAATTCACTTCCCGAGCCCCTGGAAGCTTGAAAATCACTTTAAACATGCTAATTTTAGCTCTAACACTGATGATCCACCTACAAATGTGAACTGACGTTCAAAAATAAAACATTTGAAAACGGACCATTTTCCACATTTCTGAAGCATGACGTAATGGGGGGGTGTTATCTCTTTTGTCAAAAATCAGCCATTTTTGCTCGAACATTAAATGCCTCCAAATGGTATTTAATTAACTTCCGGGGGTGAAGAAACCCTTTTTGCGAACTCAGAGTGAGTAAATTGGCCATTTTCATGCACTTTTAACCATTCCATAAATCTTGTGTTTAGGGCCCCTGGAAGCATGAAAATCACTTTAAACATACTAATTTTAGCTCTAACACTGATGATCCACCTACAAATGTGAACTGACGTTCAAAAATAAAACATTTGAAAACGGACCATTTTCCACATTTCTGAAGCATGACGTAATGGGGGGGTGTTATCTCTTTTGTCAGAAATCAGCTGTTTTTGCTTGAACATTAAATGCCTCCAAATAGTATTTAATTCACTTCCCGAGCCCCTGGAAGCATGAAAATCACTTTAAACACGCTAATTTTAGCTCTAACACTGATGATCCACCTACAAATGTGAACTGACGTTCAAAAATAAAACATTTGAAAACGGACCATTTTCCACATTTCTGAAGCATGACGTAATGGGGGGGTGTTATCTCTTTTGTCGAAAATCAGCCGTTTTTGCTTGAACATTAAATGCCTCCAAATGGTATTTAATTAACTTCCCGGGGTGAAGAAACCCTTTTTGAGAACTCAGAGTGAGTAAATTGGCCATTTTCATGCACTTTTAACCATTCCATAAATCTTGTGTTTAGGGCCCCTGGAAGCACTAAAATCACTTTAAACATGCTAATTTTAGCTCTAACACTGATGATCCACCTACAAATGTGAACTGACGTTCAAAAATAAAACATTTGAAAACGGACCATTTTCCACATTTCTGAAGCATGACGTAATGGGGGGGTGTTATCTCTTTTGTCAGAAATCAGCTGTTTTTGCTTGAACATTAAATGCCTCCAAATAGTATTTAATTCACTTCCCGAGCCCCTGGAAGCATGAAAATCACTTTAAACACGCTAATTTTAGCTCTAACACTGATGATCCACCTACAAATGTGAACTGACGTTCAAAAATAAAACATTTGAAAACTGACCATTTTCCACATTTCTGAAGCATGACGTAATGGGGGGGTGTTATCTCTTTTGTCGAAAATCAGCCGTTTTTGCTTGAACATTAAATGCCTCCAAATGGTATTTAATTAACTTCCCGGGGTAAAGAAACCCTTTTTGAGAACTCAGAGTGAGTAAATTGGCCATTTTCATGCACTTTTAACCATTCCATAAATCTTGTGTTTACGGCCCCTGGAAGCATGAAAATCACTTTAAACGTGCTAATTTTAGCTCTAACACTGATGATCCACCTACAAATGTGAACTGATGTTCAAAAATAAAACATTTGAAAACGGACCATTTTCCACATTTCTGAAGCATGACGTAATGGGGGGGGTGTTATCTCTTTTGTCGAAAATCATCCGTTTTTGCTTGAACATTAAATGCCTCCAAATGGTATTTAATTAACTTCCCGGGGTGAAGAAACCCTTTTTGAGAACTCAGAGTGAGCAAATTGGCCATTTTCATGCACTTTTAACAATTCCATAAATCTTGTGTTTAGGGCCCCTGGAAGCATGAAAATCACTTTAAACATGCTAATTTTAGCTCTAACACTGATGATCCACCTACAAATGTGAACTGACGTTCAAAAATAAAACATTTGAAAATGGACCATTTTCCACATTTCTGAAGCATGACGTAATGGGGGGGTGTTATCTCAATTGTCGAAAATCAGCCGTTTTTGCTTGAACATTAAATGCCTCCAAATAGTATTTAATTCACTTCCCGAGCCCCTGGAAGCATGAAAATCACTTTAAACATGGTAATTTTAGCTCTAACACTGATGATCCACCTACAAATGTGAACTGACGTTCAAAAATAAAACATTTGAAAACGGACCATTTTCCACATTTCTGAAGCATGACGTAATGGGGGGGTGTTATCTCTTTTGTCGAAAATCAGCCATTTTTGCTCGAACATTAAATGCCTCCAAATGGTATTTAATTAACTTCCGGGGGTGAAGAAACCCTTTTTGCGAACTCAGAGTGAGTAAATTGGCCATTTTCATGCACTTTTAACCATTCCATAAATCTTGTGTTTAGGGCCCCTGGAAGCATGAAAATCACTTTAAACATACTAATTTTAGCTCTAACACTGATGATCCACCTACAAATGTGAACTGACGTTCAAAAATAAAAAATTTGAAAACGGACCATTTTCCACATTTCTGAAGCATGACGTAATGGGGGGGTGTTATCTCTTTTGTTGAAAATCAGCCGTTTTTGCTTGAACATTAAATGCCTCCAAATAGTATTTAGTTCACTTCCCGAGCCCCTGGAAGCATGAAAATCACTTTAAACATGCTAATTTTAGCTCTAACACTGATGATCCACCTACAAATGTGAACTGACGTTCAAAAATAAAACATTTGAAAACGGACCATTTTCCACATTTCTGAAGCATGACGTAATGGAGGGGTGTTAACTCTTTTGTCGAAAATCAGCCGTTTTTGCTCGAACATTAAATGCCTCCAAATGGTATTTAATTAACTTTCCGGGGTGAAGAAACCCTTTTTGAGAACTCAGAGTGAGCAAATTGGCCATTTTCATGCACTTTTAACCATTCCATAAATCTTGTGTTTACGGCCCCTGGAAGCATGAAAATCACTTTAAACATGCTAATTTTAGCTCTAACACTGATGATCCACCTACAAATGTGAACTGACGTTCAAAAATAAAACATTTGAAAACGGACCATTTTCCACATTTCTGAAGCATGACGTAATGGGGGGGTGTTATCTCTTTTGTCGAAAATCAGCCGTTTTTGCTTGAACATTAAATGCCTCCAAATGGTATTTAATTAACTTCCCGGGGTGAAGAAACCCTTTTTGAGAACTCAGAGTGAGCAAATTGGCCATTTTCATGCACTTTTAACAATTCCATAAATCTTGTGTTTAGGGCCCCTGGAAGCATGAAAATCACTTTAAACATGCTAATTTTAGCTCTAACACTGATGATCCACCTACAAATGTGAACTGACGTTCAAAAATAAAACATTTGAAAATGGACCATTTTCCACATTTCTGAAGCATGACGTAATGGGGGGGTGTTATCTCAATTGTCGAAAATCAGCCGTTTTTGCTTGAACATTAAATGCCTCCAAATAGTATTTAATTCACTTCCCGAGCCCCTGGAAGCATGAAAATCACTTTAAACATGGTAATTTTAGCTCTAACACTGATGATCCACCTACAAATGTGAACTGACGTTCAAAAATAAAACATTTGAAAACGGACCATTTTCCACATTTCTGAAGCATGACGTAATGGGGGGGTGTTATCTCTTTTGTCGAAAATCAGCCGTTTTTGCTTGAACATTGAATGCCTCCAAATGGTATTTAATTAACTTCCGGGGGTGAAGAAACCCTTTTTGCGAACTCAGAGTGAGTAAATTGGCCATTTTCATGCACTTTTAACCATTCCATAAATCTTGTGTTTAGGGCCCCTGGAAGCATGAAAATCACTTTAAACATACTAATTTTAGCTCTAACACTGATGATCCACCTACAAATGTGAACTGACGTTCAAAAATAAAAAATTTGAAAACGGACCATTTTCCACATTTCTGAAGCATGACGTAATGGGGGGGTGTTATCTCTTTTGTTGAAAATCAGCCGTTTTTGCTTGAACATTAAATGCCTCCAAATAGTATTTAGTTCACTTCCCGAGCCCCTGGAAGCATGAAAATCACTTTAAACATGCTAATTTTAGCTCTAACACTGATGATCCACCTACAAATGTGAACTGACGTTCAAAAATAAAACATTTGAAAACGGACCATTTTCCACATTTCTGAAGCATGACGTAATGGAGGGGTGTTAACTCTTTTGTCGAAAATCAGCCGTTTTTGCTCGAACATTAAATGCCTCCAAATGGTATTTAATTAACTTTCCGGGGTGAAGAAACCCTTTTTGAGAACTCAGAGTGAGCAAATTGGCCATTTTCATGCACTTTTAACCATTCCATAAATCTTGTGTTCACGGCCCCTGGAAGCATGAAAATCACTTTAAACATGCTAATTTTAGCTCTAACACTGATGATCCACCTACAAATGTGAACTGACGTTCAAAAATAAAACATTTGAAAACGGACCATTTTCCACATTTCTGAAGCATGACGTAATGGGGGGGTGTTATCTCTTTTGTCGAAAATCAGCCGTTTTTGCTTGAACATTAAATGCCTCCAAATGGTATTTAATTAACTTCCCGGGGTGAAGAAACCCTTTTTGAGAACTCAGAGTGAGCAAATTGGCCATTTTCATGCACTTTTAACCATTCCATAAATCTTGTGTTTAGGGCCCCTGGAAGCATGAAAATCACTTTAAACATGCTAATTTTAGCTCTAACACTGATGATCCACCTACAAATGTGAACTGACGTTCAAAAATAAAACATTTGAAAACGGACCATTTTCCACATTTCTGAAGCATGACGTAATGGGGGGGTGTTATCTCAATTGTCGAAAATCAGCCGTTTTTGCTTGAACATTAAATGCCTCCAAATAGTATTTAATTCACTTCCCGAGCCCCTGGAAGCATGAAAATCACTTTAAACATGCTAATTTTAGCTCTAACACTGATGATCCACCTACAAATGTGAACTGACGTTCAAAAATAAAACATTTGAAAACGGACCATTTTCCACATTTCTGAAGCATGACGTAATGGGGGGGTGTTATCTCTTTTGTCGAAAATCAGCTGTTTTTGCTTGAACATTAAATGCCTCCAAATGGTATTTAATTAACTTCCCGGGGTGAAGAAACCCTTTTTGAGAACTCAGAGTAAGTAAATTGGCCATTTTCATGCACTTTTAACCATTCCATAAATCTTGTGTTTAGGGCCCCTGGAAGCATGAAAATCACTTTAAACATGCTAATTTTAGCTCTAACACTGATGATCCACCTACAAATGTGAAAAAACATTCAAAAATAAAAAATTTGAAAACGGACCATTTTCCACATTTCTGAAGCATGACGTAATGGGGGGGTGTTATCTCTTTTGTTGAAAATCAGACGTTTTTGCTTGAACATTAAATGCCTCCAAATAGTATTTAGTTCACTTCCCGAGCCCCTGGAAGCATGAAAATCACTTTAAACATGCTAATTTTAGCTCTAACACTGATGATCCACCTACAAATGTGAACTGACGTTCAAAAATAAAACATTTGAAAACGGACCATTTTCCACATTTCTGAAGCATGACGTAATGGGGGGGTGTTAACTCTTTTGTCGAAAATCAGCCGTTTTTGCTCGAACATTAAATGCCTCCAAATGGTATTTAATTAACTTCCCGGGGTGAAGAAACCCTTTTTGAGAACTCAGAGTGAGCAAATTGGCCATTTTCATGCACTTTTAACCATTCCATAAATCTTGTGTTTACGGCCCCTGGAAGCATGAAAATCACTTTAAACATGCTAATTTTAGCTCTAACACTGATGATCCACCTACAAATGTGAACTGACGTTCAAAAATAAAACATTTGAAAACGGACCATTTTCCACATTTCTGAAGCATGACGTAATGGGGGGGTGTTATCTCTTTTGTCGAAAATCAGCCGTTTTTGCTTGAACATTAAATGCCTCCAAATGGTATTTAATTAACTTCCCGGGGTGAAGAAACCCTTTTTGAGAACTAAGAGTTAGCAAATTGGCCATTTTCATGCACTTTTAACCATTCCATAAATCTTGTGTTTAGGGCCCCTGGAAGCATGAAAATCACTTTAAACATGCTAATTTTAGCTCTAACACTGATGATCCACCTACAAATGTGAACTGACGTTCAAAAATAAAACATTTGAAAACGGACCATTTTCCACATTTCTGAAGCATGACGTAATGGGGGGGTGTTATCTCTTTTGTCGAAAATCAGCCGTTTTTGCTTGAACATTAAATGCCTCCAAATAGTATTTAATTCACTTCCCGAGCCCCTGGAAGCATGAAAATCACTTTGAACATGCTAATTTTAGCTCTAACACTGATGATCCACCTACAAATGTGAACTGACGTTCAAAAATAAAACATTTGAAAACGGACCATTTTCCACATTTCTGAAGCATGACGTAATGGGGGGGTGTTATCTCTTTTGTCGAAAATCAGCCGTTTTTGCTTGAACATTAAATGCCTCCAAATGGTATTTAATTAACTTCCCGGGGTGAAGAAACCCTTTTTGAGAACTCAGAGTGAGTAAATTGGCCATTTTCATGCACTTTTAACCATTCCATAAATCTTGTGTTTAGGGCCCCTGGAAGCACTAAAATCACTTTAAACATGCTAATTTTAGCTCTAACACTGATGATCCACCTACAAATGTGAACTGACGTTCAAAAATAAAACATTTGAAAACGGACCATTTTCCACATTTCTGAAGCATGACGTAATGGGGGGGGTGTTATCTCTTTTGTCGAAAATCAGCTGTTTTTGCTTGAACATTAAATGCCTCCAAATAGTATTTAATTCACTTCCCGAGCCCCTGGAAGCATGAAAATCACTTTAAACATGCTAATTTTAGCTCTAACACTGATGATCCACCTACAAATGTGAACTGACGTTCAAAAATAAAACATTTGAAAACGGACCATTTTCCACATTTCTGAAGCATGACGTAATGGGGGGGTGTTATCTCTTTTGTCGAAAATCAGCCATTTTTGCTCGAACATTAAATGCCTCCAAATGGTATTTAATTAACTTCCGGGGGTGAAGAAACCCTTTTTGCGAACTCAGAGTGAGTAAATTGGCCATTTTCATGCACTTTTAACCATTCCATAAATCTTGTGCTTAGGGCCCCTGGAAGCATGAAAATCACTTTAAACATACTAATTTTAGCTCTAACACTGATGATCCACCTACAAATGTGAACTGACGTTCAAAAATAAAACATTTGAAAACGGACCATTTTCCACATTTCTGAAGCATGACGTAATGGGGGGGTGTTATCTCTTTTGTCAGAAATCAGCTGTTTTTGCTTGAACATTAAATGCCTCCAAATAGTATTTAATTCACTTCCCGAGCCCCTGGAAGCATGAAAATCACTTTAAACACGCTAATTTTAGCTCTAATACTGATGATCCACCTACAAATGTGAACTGACGTTCAAAAATAAAACATTTGAAAACGGACCATTTTCCACATTTCTGAAGCATGACGTAATGGGGGGGTGTTATCTCTTTTGTCGAAAATCAGCCGTTTTTGCTTGAACATTAAATGCCTCCAAATGGTATTTAATTAACTTCCCGGGGTGAAGAAACCCTTTTTGAGAACTCAGAGTAAGTAAATTGGCCATTTTCATGCACTTTTAACCATTCCATAAATCTTGTGTTTAGGGCCCCTGGAAGCATGAAAATCACTTTAAACATGCTAATTTTAGCTCTAACACTGATGATCCACCTACAAATGTGAAAAAACATTCAAAAATAAAAAATTTGAAAACGGACCATTTTCCACATTTCTGAAGCATGACGTAATGGGGGGGTGTTATCTCTTTTGTCGAAAATCAGCCGTTTTTGCTTGAACATTAAATGCCTCCAAATGGTATTTAATTAACTTCCCGGGGTGAAGAAACCCTTTTTGAGAACTCAGAGTAAGTAAATTGGCCATTTTCATGCACTTTTAACCATTCCATAAATCTTGTGTTTAGGGCCCCTGGAAGCATGAAAATCACTTTAAACATGCTAATTTTAGCTCTAACACTGATGATCCACCTACAAATGTGAAAAAACATTCAAAAATAAAAAATTTGAAAACGGACCATTTTCCACATTTCTGAAGCATGACGTAATGGGGGGGTGTTATCTCTTTTGTTGAAAATCAGACGTTTTTGCTTGAACATTAAATGCCTCCAAATAGTATTTAGTTCACTTCCCGAGCCCCTGGAAGCATGAAAATCACTTTAAACATGCTAATTTTAGCTCTAACACTGATGATCCACCTACAAATGTGAACTGACGTTCAAAAATAAAACATTTGAAAACGGACCATTTTCCACATTTCTGAAGCATGACGTAATGGGGGGGTGTTATCTCTTTTGTCGAAAATCAGCCGTTTTTGCTTGAACATTAAATGCCTCCAAATGGTATTTAATTAACTTCCCGGGGTGAAGAAACCCTTTTTGAGAACTAAGAGTTAGCAAATTGGCCATTTTCATGCACTTTTAACCATTCCATAAATCTTGTGTTTAGGGCCCCTGGAAGCATGAAAATCACTTTAAACATGCTAATTTTAGCTCTAACACTGATGATCCACCTACAAATGTGAACTGACGTTCAAAAATAAAACATTTGAAAACGGACCATTTTCCACATTTCTGAAGCATGACGTAATGGGGGGGTGTTATCTCTTTTGTCGAAAATCAGCCGTTTTTGCTTGAACATTAAATGCCTCCAAATAGTATTTAATTCACTTCCCGAGCCCCTGGAAGCATGAAAATCACTTTGAACATGCTAATTTTAGCTCTAACACTGATGATCCACCTACAAATGTGAACTGACGTTCAAAAATAAAACATTTGAAAACGGACCATTTTCCACATTTCTGAAGCATGACGTAATGGGGGGGTGTTATCTCTTTTGTCGAAAATCAGCCGTTATTGCTTGAACATTAAATGCCTCCAAATGGTATTTAATTAACTTCCCGGGGTGAAGAAACCCTTTTTGAGAACTCAGAGTGAGTAAATTGGCCATTTTCATGCACTTTTAACCATTTCAAAAATCTTGTGTTTAGGGCCCCTGGAAGCACTAAAATCACTTTAAACATGCTAATTTTAGCTCTAACACTGATGATCCACCTACAAATGTGAACTGACGTTCAAAAATAAAACATTTGAAAACGGACCATTTTCCACATTTCTGAAGCATGACGTAATGGGGGGGTGTTATCTCTTTTGTCGAAAATCAGCTGTTTTTGCTTGAACATTAAATGCCTCCAAATAGTATTTAATTCACTTCCCGAGCCCCTGGAAGCTTGAAAATCACTTTAAACATGCTAATTTTAGCTCTAACACTGATGATCCACCTACAAATGTGAACTGACGTTCAAAAATAAAACATTTGAAAACGGACCATTTTCCACATTTCTGAAGCATGACGTAATGGGGGGGTGTTATCTCTTTTGTCAAAAATCAGCCATTTTTGCTCGAACATTAAATGCCTCCAAATGGTATTTAATTAACTTCCGGGGGTGAAGAAACCCTTTTTGCGAACTCAGAGTGAGTAAATTGGCCATTTTCATGCACTTTTAACCATTCCATAAATCTTGTGTTTAGGGCCCCTGGAAGCATGAAAATCACTTTAAACATACTAATTTTAGCTCTAACACTGATGATCCACCTACAAATGTGAACTGACGTTCAAAAATAAAACATTTGAAAACGGACCATTTTCCACATTTCTGAAGCATGACGTAATGGGGGGGTGTTATCTCTTTTGTCAGAAATCAGCTGTTTTTGCTTGAACATTAAATGCCTCCAAATAGTATTTAATTCACTTCCCGAGCCCCTGGAAGCATGAAAATCACTTTAAACACGCTAATTTTAGCTCTAACACTGATGATCCACCTACAAATGTGAACTGACGTTCAAAAATAAAACATTTGAAAACGGACCATTTTCCACATTTCTGAAGCATGACGTAATGGGGGGGTGTTATCTCTTTTGTCGAAAATCAGCCGTTTTTGCTTGAACATTAAATGCCTCCAAATGGTATTTAATTAACTTCCCGGGGTGAAGAAACCCTTTTTGAGAACTCAGAGTGAGTAAATTGGCCATTTTCATGCACTTTTAACCATTCCATAAATCTTGTGTTTAGGGCCCCTGGAAGCACTAAAATCACTTTAAACATGCTAATTTTAGCTCTAACACTGATGATCCACCTACAAATGTGAACTGACGTTCAAAAATAAAACATTTGAAAACGGACCATTTTCCACATTTCTGAAGCATGACGTAATGGGGGGGTGTTATCTCTTTTGTCAGAAATCAGCTGTTTTTGCTTGAACATTAAATGCCTCCAAATAGTATTTAATTCACTTCCCGAGCCCCTGGAAGCATGAAAATCACTTTAAACACGCTAATTTTAGCTCTAACACTGATGATCCACCTACAAATGTGAACTGACGTTCAAAAATAAAACATTTGAAAACTGACCATTTTCCACATTTCTGAAGCATGACGTAATGGGGGGGTGTTATCTCTTTTGTCGAAAATCAGCCGTTTTTGCTTGAACATTAAATGCCTCCAAATGGTATTTAATTAACTTCCCGGGGTAAAGAAACCCTTTTTGAGAACTCAGAGTGAGTAAATTGGCCATTTTCATGCACTTTTAACCATTCCATAAATCTTGTGTTTACGGCCCCTGGAAGCATGAAAATCACTTTAAACGTGCTAATTTTAGATCTAACACTGATGATCCACCTACAAATGTGAACTGATGTTCAAAAATAAAACATTTGAAAACGGACCATTTTCCACATTTCTGAAGCATGACGTAATGGGGGGGGTGTTATCTCTTTTGTCGAAAATCATCCGTTTTTGCTTGAACATTAAATGCCTCCAAATGGTATTTAATTAACTTCCCGGGGTGAAGAAACCCTTTTTGAGAACTCAGAGTGAGCAAATTGGCCATTTTCATGCACTTTTAACAATTCCATAAATCTTGTGTTTAGGGCCCCTGGAAGCATGAAAATCACTTTAAACATGCTAATTTTAGCTCTAACACTGATGATCCACCTACAAATGTGAACTGACGTTCAAAAATAAAACATTTGAAAATGGACCATTTTCCACATTTCTGAAGCATGACGTAATGGGGGGGTGTTATCTCAATTGTCGAAAATCAGCCGTTTTTGCTTGAACATTAAATGCCTCCAAATAGTATTTAATTCACTTCCCGAGCCCCTGGAAGCATGAAAATCACTTTAAACATGGTAATTTTAGCTCTAACACTGATGATCCACCTACAAATGTGAACTGACGTTCAAAAATAAAACATTTGAAAACGGACCATTTTCCACATTTCTGAAGCATGACGTAATGGGGGGGTGTTATCTCTTTTGTCGAAAATCAGCCATTTTTGCTCGAACATTAAATGCCTCCAAATGGTATTTAATTAACTTCCGGGGGTGAAGAAACCCTTTTTGCGAACTCAGAGTGAGTAAATTGGCCATTTTCATGCACTTTTAACCATTCCATAAATCTTGTGTTTAGGGCCCCTGGAAGCATGAAAATCACTTTAAACATACTAATTTTAGCTCTAACACTGATGATCCACCTACAAATGTGAACTGACGTTCAAAAATAAAAAATTTGAAAACGGACCATTTTCCACATTTCTGAAGCATGACGTAATGGGGGGGTGTTATCTCTTTTGTTGAAAATCAGCCGTTTTTGCTTGAACATTAAATGCCTCCAAATAGTATTTAGTTCACTTCCCGAGCCCCTGGAAGCATGAAAATCACTTTAAACATGCTAATTTTAGCTCTAACACTGATGATCCACCTACAAATGTGAACTGACGTTCAAAAATAAAACATTTGAAAACGGACCATTTTCCACATTTCTGAAGCATGACGTAATGGAGGGGTGTTAACTCTTTTGTCGAAAATCAGCCGTTTTTGCTCGAACATTAAATGCCTCCAAATGGTATTTAATTAACTTTCCGGGGTGAAGAAACCCTTTTTGAGAACTCAGAGTGAGCAAATTGGCCATTTTCATGCACTTTTAACCATTCCATAAATCTTGTGTTTACGGCCCCTGGAAGCATGAAAATCACTTTAAACATGCTAATTTTAGCTCTAACACTGATGATCCACCTACAAATGTGAACTGACGTTCAAAAATAAAACATTTGAAAACGGACCATTTTCCACATTTCTGAAGCATGACGTAATGGGGGGGTGTTATCTCTTTTGTCGAAAATCAGCCGTTTTTGCTTGAACATTAAATGCCTCCAAATGGTATTTAATTAACTTCCCGGGGTGAAGAAACCCTTTTTGAGAACTCAGAGTGAGCAAATTGGCCATTTTCATGCACTTTTAACAATTCCATAAATCTTGTGTTTAGGGCCCCTGGAAGCATGAAAATCACTTTAAACATGCTAATTTTAGCTCTAACACTGATGATCCACCTACAAATGTGAACTGACGTTCAAAAATAAAACATTTGAAAATGGACCATTTTCCACATTTCTGAAGCATGACGTAATGGGGGGGTGTTATCTCAATTGTCGAAAATCAGCCGTTTTTGCTTGAACATTAAATGCCTCCAAATAGTATTTAATTCACTTCCCGAGCCCCTGGAAGCATGAAAATCACTTTAAACATGGTAATTTTAGCTCTAACACTGATGATCCACCTACAAATGTGAACTGACGTTCAAAAATAAAACATTTGAAAACGGACCATTTTCCACATTTCTGAAGCATGACGTAATGGGGGGGTGTTATCTCTTTTGTCGAAAATCAGCCATTTTTGCTCGAACATTAAATGCCTCCAAATGGTATTTAATTAACTTCCGGGGGTGAAGAAACCCTTTTTGCGAACTCAGAGTGAGTAAATTGGCCATTTTCATGCACTTTTAACCATTCCATAAATCTTGTGTTTAGGGCCCCTGGAAGCATGAAAATCACTTTAAACATACTAATTTTAGCTCTAACACTGATGATCCACCTACAAATGTGAACTGACGTTCAAAAATAAAAAATTTGAAAACGGACCATTTTCCACATTTCTGAAGCATGACGTAATGGGGGGGTGTTATCTCTTTTGTTGAAAATCAGCCGTTTTTGCTTGAACATTAAATGCCTCCAAATAGTATTTAGTTCACTTCCCGAGCCCCTGGAAGCATGAAAATCACTTTAAACATGCTAATTTTAGCTCTAACACTGATGATCCACCTACAAATGTGAACTGACGTTCAAAAATAAAACATTTGAAAACGGACCATTTTCCACATTTCTGAAGCATGACGTAATGGAGGGGTGTTAACTCTTTTGTCGAAAATCAGCCGTTTTTGCTCGAACATTAAATGCCTCCAAATGGTATTTAATTAACTTTCCGGGGTGAAGAAACCCTTTTTGAGAACTCAGAGTGAGCAAATTGGCCATTTTCATGCACTTTTAACCATTCCATAAATCTTGTGTTTACGGCCCCTGGAAGCATGAAAATCACTTTAAACATGCTAATTTTAGCTCTAACACTGATGATCCACCTACAAATGTGAACTGACGTTCAAAAATAAAACATTTGAAAACGGACCATTTTCCACATTTCTGAAGCATGACGTAATGGGGGGGTGTTATCTCTTTTGTCGAAAATCAGCCGTTTTTGCTTGAACATTAAATGCCTCCAAATGGTATTTAATTAACTTCCCGGGGTGAAGAAACCCTTTTTGAGAACTCAGAGTGAGCAAATTGGCCATTTTCATGCACTTTTAACCATTCCATAAATCTTGTGTTTAGGGCCCCTGGAAGCATGAAAATCACTTTAAACATGCTAATTTTAGCTCTAACACTGATGATCCACCTACAAATGTGAACTGACGTTCAAAAATAAAACATTTGAAAACGGACCATTTTCCACATTTCTGAAGCATGACGTAATGGGGGGGTGTTATCTCAATTGTCGAAAATCAGCCGTTTTTGCTTGAACATTAAATGCCTCCAAATAGTATTTAATTCACTTCCCGAGCCCCTGGAAGCATGAAAATCACTTTAAACATGCTAATTTTAGCTCTAACACTGATGATCCACCTACAAATGTGAACTGACGTTCAAAAATAAAACATTTGAAAACGGACCATTTTCCACATTTCTGAAGCATGACGTAATGGGGGGGTGTTATCTCTTTTGTCGAAAATCAGCTGTTTTTGCTTGAACATTAAATGCCTCCAAATGGTATTTAATTAACTTCCCGGGGTGAAGAAACCCTTTTTGAGAACTCAGAGTAAGTAAATTGGCCATTTTCATGCACTTTTAACCATTCCATAAATCTTGTGTTTAGGGCCCCTGGAAGCATGAAAATCACTTTAAACATGCTAATTTTAGCTCTAACACTGATGATCCACCTACAAATGTGAAAAAACATTCAAAAATAAAAAATTTGAAAACGGACCATTTTCCACATTTCTGAAGCATGACGTAATGGGGGGGTGTTATCTCTTTTGTTGAAAATCAGACGTTTTTGCTTGAACATTAAATGCCTCCAAATAGTATTTAGTTCACTTCCCGAGCCCCTGGAAGCATGAAAATCACTTTAAACATGCTAATTTTAGCTCTAACACTGATGATCCACCTACAAATGTGAACTGACGTTCAAAAATAAAACATTTGAAAACGGACCATTTTCCACATTTCTGAAGCATGACGTAATGGGGGGGTGTTAACTCTTTTGTCGAAAATCAGCCGTTTTTGCTCGAACATTAAATGCCTCCAAATGGTATTTAATTAACTTCCCGGGGTGAAGAAACCCTTTTTGAGAACTCAGAGTGAGCAAATTGGCCATTTTCATGCACTTTTAACCATTCCATAAATCTTGTGTTTACGGCCCCTGGAAGCATGAAAATCACTTTAAACATGCTAATTTTAGCTCTAACACTGATGATCCACCTACAAATGTGAACTGACGTTCAAAAATAAAACATTTGAAAACGGACCATTTTCCACATTTCTGAAGCATGACGTAATGGGGGGGTGTTATCTCTTTTGTCGAAAATCAGCCGTTTTTGCTTGAACATTAAATGCCTCCAAATGGTATTTAATTAACTTCCCGGGGTGAAGAAACCCTTTTTGAGAACTAAGAGTTAGCAAATTGGCCATTTTCATGCACTTTTAACCATTCCATAAATCTTGTGTTTAGGGCCCCTGGAAGCATGAAAATCACTTTAAACATGCTAATTTTAGCTCTAACACTGATGATCCACCTACAAATGTGAACTGACGTTCAAAAATAAAACATTTGAAAACGGACCATTTTCCACATTTCTGAAGCATGACGTAATGGGGGGGTGTTATCTCTTTTGTCGAAAATCAGCCGTTTTTGCTTGAACATTAAATGCCTCCAAATAGTATTTAATTCACTTCCCGAGCCCCTGGAAGCATGAAAATCACTTTGAACATGCTAATTTTAGCTCTAACACTGATGATCCACCTACAAATGTGAACTGACGTTCAAAAATAAAACATTTGAAAACGGACCATTTTCCACATTTCTGAAGCATGACGTAATGGGGGGGTGTTATCTCTTTTGTCGAAAATCAGCCGTTTTTGCTTGAACATTAAATGCCTCCAAATGGTATTTAATTAACTTCCCGGGGTGAAGAAACCCTTTTTGAGAACTCAGAGTGAGTAAATTGGCCATTTTCATGCACTTTTAACCATTCCATAAATCTTGTGTTTAGGGCCCCTGGAAGCACTAAAATCACTTTAAACATGCTAATTTTAGCTCTAACACTGATGATCCACCTACAAATGTGAACTGACGTTCAAAAATAAAACATTTGAAAACGGACCATTTTCCACATTTCTGAAGCATGACGTAATGGGGGGGGTGTTATCTCTTTTGTCGAAAATCAGCTGTTTTTGCTTGAACATTAAATGCCTCCAAATAGTATTTAATTCACTTCCCGAGCCCCTGGAAGCATGAAAATCACTTTAAACATGCTAATTTTAGCTCTAACACTGATGATCCACCTACAAATGTGAACTGACGTTCAAAAATAAAACATTTGAAAACGGACCATTTTCCACATTTCTGAAGCATGACGTAATGGGGGGGTGTTATCTCTTTTGTCGAAAATCAGCCATTTTTGCTCGAACATTAAATGCCTCCAAATGGTATTTAATTAACTTCCGGGGGTGAAGAAACCCTTTTTGCGAACTCAGAGTGAGTAAATTGGCCATTTTCATGCACTTTTAACCATTCCATAAATCTTGTGCTTAGGGCCCCTGGAAGCATGAAAATCACTTTAAACATACTAATTTTAGCTCTAACACTGATGATCCACCTACAAATGTGAACTGACGTTCAAAAATAAAACATTTGAAAACGGACCATTTTCCACATTTCTGAAGCATGACGTAATGGGGGGGTGTTATCTCTTTTGTCAGAAATCAGCTGTTTTTGCTTGAACATTAAATGCCTCCAAATAGTATTTAATTCACTTCCCGAGCCCCTGGAAGCATGAAAATCACTTTAAACACGCTAATTTTAGCTCTAATACTGATGATCCACCTACAAATGTGAACTGACGTTCAAAAATAAAACATTTGAAAACGGACCATTTTCCACATTTCTGAAGCATGACGTAATGGGGGGGTGTTATCTCTTTTGTCGAAAATCAGCCGTTTTTGCTTGAACATTAAATGCCTCCAAATGGTATTTAATTAACTTCCCGGGGTGAAGAAACCCTTTTTGAGAACTCAGAGTGAGTAAATTGGCCATTTTCATGCACTTTTAACCATTCCATAAATCTTGTGTTTAGGGCCCCTGGAAGCACTAAAATCACTTTAAACATGCTAATTTTAGCTCTAACACTGATGATCCACCTACAAATGTGAACTGACGTTCAAAAATAAAACATTTGAAAACGGACCATTTTCCACATTTCTGAAGCATGACGTAATGGGGGGGTGTTATCTCTTTTGTCGAAAATCAGCTGTTTTTGCTTGAACATTAAATGCCTCCAAATAGTATTTAATTCACTTCCCGAGCCCCTGGAAGCATGAAAATCACTTTAAACATGCTAATTTTAGCTCTAACACTGATGATCCACCTACAAATGTGAACTGACGTTCAAAAATAAAACAGTTGAAAACGGACCATTTTCCACATTTCTGAAGCATGACGTAATGGGGGGGTGTTATCTCTTTTGTCGAAAATCAGCCATTTTTGCTCGAACATTAAATGCCTCCAAATGGTATTTAATTAACTTCCGGGGGTGAAGAAACCCTTTTTGCGAACTCAGAGTGAGCAAATTGGCCATTTTCATGCACTTTTAACCATTCCATAAATCTTGTGTTTACGGCCCCTGGAAGCATGAAAATCACTTTAAACATGCTAATTTTAGCTCTAACACTGATGATCCACCTACAAATGTGAACTGACGTTCAAAAATAAAACATTTGAAAACGGACCATTTTCCACATTTCTGAAGCATGACGTAATGGGGGGGTGTTATCTCTTTTGTCGAAAATCAGCCGTTTTTGCTTGAACATTAAATGCCTCCAAATGGTATTTAATTAACTTCCTGGGGTGAAGAAACCCTTTTTGAGAACTCAGAGTGAGCAAATTGGCCATTTTCATGCACTTTTAACCATTCCATAAATCTTGTGTTTAGGGCCCCTGGAAGCATGAAAATCACTTTAAACATGCTAATTTTAGCTCTAACACTGATGATCCACCTACAAATGTGAACTGACGTTCAAAAATAAAACATTTGAAAACGGACCATTTTCCACATTTCTGAAGCATGACGTAATGGGGGGGTGTTATCTCAATTGTCGAAAATCAGCCGTTTTTGCTTGAACATTAAATGCCTCCAAATAGTATTTAATTCACTTCCCGAGCCCCTGGAAGCATGAAAATCACTTTAAACATGCTAATTTTAGCTCTAACACTGATGATCCACCTACAAATGTGAACTGACGTTCAAAAATTAAACATTTGAAAACGGACCATTTTCCACATTTCTGAAGCATGACGTAATGGGGGGGTGTTATCTCTTTTGTCGAAAATCAGCTGTTTTTGCTTGAACATTAAATGCCTCCAAATGGTATTTAATTAACTTCCCGGGGTGAAGAAACCCTTTTTGAGAACTCAGAGTAAGTAAATTGGCCATTTTCATGCACTTTTAACCATTCCATAAATCTTGTGTTTAGGGCCCCTGGAAGCATGAAAATCACTTTAAACATGCTAATTTTAGCTCTAACACTGATGATCCACCTACAAATGTGAAAAAACATTCAAAAATAAAAAATTTGAAAACGGACCATTTTCCACATTTCTGAAGCATGACGTAATGGGGGGGTGTTATCTCTTTTGTTGAAAATCAGACGTTTTTGCTTGAACATTAAATGCCTCCAAATAGTATTTAGTTCACTTCCCGAGCCCCTGGAAGCATGAAAATCACTTTAAACATGCTAATTTTAGCTCTAACACTGATGATCCACCTACAAATGTGAACTGACGTTCAAAAATAAAACATTTGAAAACGGACCATTTACCACATTTCTGAAGCATGACGTAATGGGGGGGTGTTATCTCTTTTGTCGAAAATCAGCCGTTTTTGCTTGAACATTAAATGCCTCCAAATGGTATTTAATTAACTTCCCGGGGTGAAGAAACCCTTTTTGAGAACTAAGAGTTAGCAAATTGGCCATTTTCATGCACTTTTAACCATTCCATAAATCTTGTGTTTAGGGCCCCTGGAAGCATGAAAATCACTTTAAACATGCTAATTTTAGCTCTAACACTGATGATCCACCTACAAATGTGAACTGACGTTCAAAAATAAAACATTTGAAAACGGACCATTTTCCACATTTCTGAAGCATGACGTAATGGGGGGGTGTTATCTCTTTTGTCGAAAATCAGCCGTTTTTGCTTGAACATTAAATGCCTCCAAATAGTATTTAATTCACTTCCCGAGCCCCTGGAAGCATGAAAATCACTTTGAACATGCTAATTTTAGCTCTAACACTGATGATCCACCTACAAATGTGAACTGACGTTCAAAAATAAAACATTTGAAAACGGACCATTTTCCACATTTCTGAAGCATGACGTAATGGGGGGGTGTTATCTCTTTTGTCGAAAATCAGCCGTTATTGCTTGAACATTAAATGCCTCCAAATGGTATTTAATTAACTTCCCGGGGTGAAGAAACCCTTTTTGAGAACTCAGAGTGAGTAAATTGGCCATTTTCATGCACTTTTAACCATTTCAAAAATCTTGTGTTTAGGGCCCCTGGAAGCACTAAAATCACTTTAAACATGCTAATTTTAGCTCTAACACTGATGATCCACCTACAAATGTGAACTGACGTTCAAAAATAAAACATTTGAAAACGGACCATTTTCCACATTTCTGAAGCATGACGTAATGGGGGGGTGTTATCTCTTTTGTCGAAAATCAGCTGTTTTTGCTTGAACATTAAATGCCTCCAAATAGTATTTAATTCACTTCCCGAGCCCCTGGAAGCTTGAAAATCACTTTAAACATGCTAATTTTAGCTCTAACACTGATGATCCACCTACAAATGTGAACTGACGTTCAAAAATAAAACATTTGAAAACGGACCATTTTCCACATTTCTGAAGCATGACGTAATGGGGGGGTGTTATCTCTTTTGTCAAAAATCAGCCATTTTTGCTCGAACATTAAATGCCTCCAAATGGTATTTAATTAACTTCCGGGGGTGAAGAAACCCTTTTTGCGAACTCAGAGTGAGTAAATTGGCCATTTTCATGCACTTTTAACCATTCCATAAATCTTGTGTTTAGGGCCCCTGGAAGCATGAAAATCACTTTAAACATACTAATTTTAGCTCTAACACTGATGATCCACCTACAAATGTGAACTGACGTTCAAAAATAAAACATTTGAAAACGGACCATTTTCCACATTTCTGAAGCATGACGTAATGGGGGGGTGTTATCTCTTTTGTCAGAAATCAGCTGTTTTTGCTTGAACATTAAATGCCTCCAAATAGTATTTAATTCACTTCCCGAGCCCCTGGAAGCATGAAAATCACTTTAAACACGCTAATTTTAGCTCTAACACTGATGATCCACCTACAAATGTGAACTGACGTTCAAAAATAAAACATTTGAAAACGGACCATTTTCCACATTTCTGAAGCATGACGTAATGGGGGGGTGTTATCTCTTTTGTCGAAAATCAGCCGTTTTTGCTTGAACATTAAATGCCTCCAAATGGTATTTAATTAACTTCCCGGGGTGAAGAAACCCTTTTTGAGAACTCAGAGTGAGTAAATTGGCCATTTTCATGCACTTTTAACCATTCCATAAATCTTGTGTTTAGGGCCCCTGGAAGCACTAAAATCACTTTAAACATGCTAATTTTAGCTCTAACACTGATGATCCACCTACAAATGTGAACTGACGTTCAAAAATAAAACATTTGAAAACGGACCATTTTCCACATTTCTGAAGCATGACGTAATGGGGGGGTGTTATCTCTTTTGTCAGAAATCAGCTGTTTTTGCTTGAACATTAAATGCCTCCAAATAGTATTTAATTCACTTCCCGAGCCCCTGGAAGCATGAAAATCACTTTAAACACGCTAATTTTAGCTCTAACACTGATGATCCACCTACAAATGTGAACTGACGTTCAAAAATAAAACATTTGAAAACGGACCATTTTCCACATTTCTGAAGCATGACGTAATGGGGGGGTGTTATCTCTTTTGTCGAAAATCAGCCGTTTTTGCTCGAACATTAAATGCCTCCAAATGGTATTTAATTAACTTCCCGGGGTGAAGAAACCCTTTTTGAGAACTCAGAGTGAGTAAATTGGCCATTTTCATGCACTTTTAACCATTCCATAAATCTTGTGTTTAGGGCCCCTGGAAGCATGAAAATCACTTTAAACATGCTAATTTTAGCTCTAACACTGATGATCCACCTACAAATGTGAAAAGACATTCAAAAATAAAAAATTTGAAAACGGACCATTTTCCACATTTCTGAAGCATGACGTAATGGGGCGGTGTTATCTCTTTTGTTGAAAATAAACCGTTTTTGCTTGAACATTTAATGCCTCCAAATAGTATTTAGTTCACTTCCCGAGCCCCTGGAAGCATGAAAATCACTTTAAACATGCTAATTTTAGCTCTAACACTGATGATCCACCTACAAATGTGAACTGACGTTCAAAAATAAAACATTTGAAAACGGACCATTTTCCACATTTCTGAAGCATGACGTAATGGGGGGGTGTTATCTCTTTTGTCGAAAATCAGCCGTTTTTGCTCGAACATTAAATGCCTCCAAATGGTATTTAATTAACTTCCCGGGGTGAAGAAACCCTTTTTGAGAACTCAGAGTGAGCAAATTGGCCATTTTCATGCACTTTTAACCATTCCATAAATCTTGTGTTTACGGCCCCTGGAAGCATGAAAATCACTTTAAACATGCTAATTTTAGCTCTAACACTGATGATCCACCTACAAATGTGAACTGACGTTCAAAAATAAAACATTTGAAAACGGACCATTTTCCACATTTCTGAAGCATGACGTAATGGGGGGGTGTTATCTTTTTTGTCAGAAATCAGCTGTTTTTGCTTGAACATTAAATGCCTCCAAATAGTATTTAATTCACTTCCCGAGCCCCTGGAAGCATGAAAATCACTTTAAACATGCTAATTTTAGCTCTAACACTGATGATCCACCTACAAATGTGAACTGACGTTCAAAAATAAAACATTTGAAAACGGACCATTTTCCACATTTCCGAAGCATGACGTAATGGGGGGGTGTTATCTCTTTTGTCGAAAATGAGCCATTTTTGCTCGAACATTAAATGCCTCCAAATGGTATTTAATTAACTTCCGGGGGTGAAGAAACCCTTTTTGCGAACTCAGAGTGAGTAAATTGGCCATTTTCATGCACTTTTAACCATTCCATAAATCTTGTGTTTAGGGCCCCTGGAAGCATGAAAATCACTTTAAACATACTAATTTTAGCTCTAACACTGATGATCCACCTACAAATGTGAACTGACGTTCAAAAATAAAACATTTGAAAACTGACCATTTTCCACATTTCTGAAGCATGACGTAATGGGGCGGTGTTATCTCTTTTGTCAGAAATCAGCTGTTTTTGCTTGAACATTAAATGCCTCCAAATAGTATTTAATTCACTTCCCGAGCCCCTGGAAGCATGAAAATCACTTTAAACATGCTAATTTTAGCTCTAACACTGATGATCCACCTACAAATGTGAACTGACGTTCAAAAATAAAACATTTGAAAACGGACCATTTTCCACATTTCTGAAGCATGACGTAATGGGGGGGTGTTATCTCTTTTGTCGAAAATCAGCCATTTTTGCTCGAACATTAAATGCCTCCAAATGGTATTTAATTAACTTCCCGGGGTGAAGAAACCCTTTTTGAGAACTCAGAGTGAGTAAATTGGCCATTTTCATGCACTTTTAACCATTCCATAAATCTTGTGTTTAGGGCCCCTGGAAGCATGAAAATCACTTTAAACATGCTAATTTTAGCTCTAACACTGATGATCCACCTACAAATGTGAAAAGACATTCAAAAATAAAAAATTTGAAAACGGACCATTTTCCACATTTCTGAAGCATGACGTAATGGGGGGGTGTTATCTCTTTTGTCGAAAATCAGCCGTTTTTGCTTGAACATTAAATGCCTCCAAATAGTATTTAGTTCACTTCCCGAGCCCCTGGAAGCATGAAAATCACTTTAAACATGCTAATTTTAGCTCTAACACTGATGATCCACCTACAAATGTGAACTGACGTTCAAAAATAAAACATTTGAAAACGGACCATTTTCCACATTTCTGAAGCATGACGTAATGGGGGGGTGTTATCTCTTTTGTCGAAAATCAGCCATTTTTGCTCGAACATTAAATGCCTCCAAATGGTATTTAATTAACTTCCCGGGGTGAAGAAACCCTTTTTGAGAACTCAGAGTGAGCAAATTGGCCATTTTTATGCACTTTTAACCATTCCATAAATCTTGTGTTTACGGCCCCTGGAAGCATGAAAATCACTTTAAACATGCTAATTTTAGCTCTAACACTGATGATCCACCTACAAATGTGAACTGACGTTCAAAAATAAAACATTTGAAAACGGACCATTTTCCACATTTCTGAAGCATGACGTAATGGGGGGGTGTTATCTCTTTTGTCGAAAATCAGCCGTTTTTGCTTGAACATTAAATGCCTCCAAATGGTATTTAATTAACTTCCCGGGGTGAAGAAACCCTTTTTGAGAACTCAGAGTGAGCAAATTGGCCATTTTCATGCACTTTTAACCATTCCATAAATCTTGTGTTTAGGGCCCCTGGAAGCATGAAAATCACTTTAAACATGCTAATTTTAGCTCTAACACTGATGATCCACCTACAAATGTGAACTGACGTTCAAAAATAAAACATTTGAAAACGGACCATTTTCCACATTTCTGAAGCATGACGTAATGGGGGGGTGTTATCTCAATTGTCGAAAATCAGCTGTTTTTGCTTGAACATTAAATGCCTCCAAATAGTATTTAATTCACTTCCCGAGCCCCTGGAAGCATGAAAATCACTTTAAACATGCTAAGTTTAGCTCTAACACTGATGATCCACCTACAAATGTGAACTGACGTTCAAAAATAAAACATTTGAAAACGGACCATTTTCCACATTTCTGAAGCATGACGTAATGGGGGGGTGTTATCTCTTTTGTCGAAAATCAGCTGTTTTTGCTTGAACATTAAATGCCTCCAAATGGTATTTAATTAACTTCCCGGGGTGAAGAAACCCTTTTTGAGAACTCAGAGTGAGTAAATTGGCCATTTTCATGCACTTTTAACCATTCCATAAATCTTGTGTTTAGGGCCCCTGGAAGCACTAAAATCACTTTAAACATGCTAACTTTAGCTCTAACACTGATGATCCACCTACAAATGTGAACTGACGTTCAAAAATAAAACATTTGAAAACGGACCATTTTCCACATTTCTGAAGCATGACGTAATGGGGGGGTGTTATCTCTTTTGTCGAAAATCAGCCGTTTTTGCTTGAACATTAAATGCCTCCAAATAGTATTTAATTCACTTCCCGAGCCCCTGGAAGCATGAAAATCACTTTAAACATGCTAATTTTAGCTCTAACACTGATGATCCACCTACAAATGTGAACTGACGTTCAAAAATAAAACATTTGAAAATGGACCATTTTCCACAATTCTGAAGCATGACGTAATGGGGGGGTGTTATCTTTTTTGTCAGAAATCAGCTGTTTTTGCTTGAACATTAAATGCCTCCAAATAGTATTTAATTCACTTCCCGAGCCCCTGGAAGCATGAAAATCACTTTAAACATGCTAATTTTAGCTCTAACACTGATGATCCACCTACAAATGTGAACTGACGTTCAAAAATAAAACATTTGAAAACGGACCATTTTCCACATTTCTGAAGCATGACGTAATGGGGGGGTGTTATCTCTTTTGTCGAAAATCAGCCATTTTTGCTCGAACATTAAATGCCTCCAAATGGTATTTAATTAACTTCCGGGGGTGAAGAAACCCTTTTTGCGAACTCAGAGTGAGTAAATTGGCCATTTTCATGCACTTTTAACCATTCCATAAATCTTGTGTTTAGGGCCCCTGGAAGCATGAAAATCACTTTAAACATACTAATTTTAGCTCTAACACTGATGATCCACCTACAAATGTGAACTGACGTTCAAAAATAAAACATTTGAAAACGGACCATTTTCCACATTTCTGAAGCATGACGTAATGGGGGGTGTTATCTCTTTTGTCAGAAATCAGCTGTTTTTGCTTGAACATTAAATGCCTCCAAATAGTATTTAATTCACTTCCCGAGCCCCTGGAAGCATGAAAATCACTTTAAACATGCTAATTTTAGCTCTAACACTGATGATCCACCTACAAATGTGAACTGACGTTCAAAAATAAAACATTTGAAAAAGGACCATTTTCCACATTTCTGAAGCAGGACGTAATGGGGGGGTGTTATCTCTTTTGTCGAAAATCAGCCGTTTTTGCTCGAACATTAAATGCCTCCAAATGGTATTTAATTAACTTCCCGGGGTGAAGAAACCCTTTTTGAGAACTCAGAGTGAGTAAATTGGCCATTTTCATGCACTTTTAACCATTCCATAAATCTTGTGTTTAGGGCCCCTGGAAGCATGAAAATCACTTTAAACATGCTAATTTTAGCTCTAACACTGATGATCCACCTACAAATGTGAAAAGACATTCAAAAATAAAAAATTTGAAAACGGACCATTTTCCACATTTCTGAAGCATGACGTAATGGGGGGGTGTTATCTCTTTTGTTGAAAATAAACCGTTTTTGCTTGAACATTAAATGCCTCCAAATAGTATTTAGTTCACTTCCCGAGCCCCTGGAAGCATGAAAATCACTTTAAACATGCTAATTTTAGCTCTAACACTGATGATCCACCTACAAATGTGAACTGACGTTCAAAAATAAAACATTTGAAAACGGACCATTTTCCACATTTCTGAAGCATGACGTAATGGGGGGGTGTTATCTCTTTTGTCAAAAATCAGCCGTTTTTGCTCGAACATTAAATGCCTCCAAATGGTATTTAATTAACTTCCCGGGGTGAAGAAACCCTTTTTGAGAACTCAGAGTGAGCAAATTGGCCATTTTCATGCACTTTTAACCATTCCATAAATCTTGTGTTTACGGCCCCTGGAAGCATGAAAATCACTTTAAACATGCTAATTTTAGCTCTAACACTGATGATCCACCTACAAATGTGAACTGACGTTCAAAAATAAAACATTTGAAAACGGACCATTTTCCACATTTCTGAAGCATGACGTAATGGGGGGGTGTTATCTCTTTTGTCGAAAATCAGCCGTTTTTGCTTGAACATTAAATGCCTCCAAATGGTATTTAATTAACTTCCCGGGGTGAAGAAACCCTTTTTGAGAACTCAGAGTGAGCAAATTGGCCATTTTCATGCACTTTTAACCATTCAATAAATCTTGTGTTTAGGGCCCCTGGAAGCATGAAAATCACTTTAAACATGCTAATTTTAGCTCTAACACTGATGATCCACCTACAAATGTGAACTGACGTTCAAAAATAAAACATTTGAAAACGGACCATTTTCCACATTTCTGAAGCATGACGTAATGGGGGGGTGTTATCTCAATTGTCGAAAATCAGCCGTTTTTGCTTGAACATTAAATGCCTCCAAATAGTATTTAATTCACTTCCCGAGCCCCTGGAAGCATGAAAATCACTTTAAACATGCTAATTTTAGCTCTAACACTGATGATCCACCTACAAATGTGAACTGACGTTCAAAAATAAAACATTTGAAAACTGACCATTTTCCACATTTCTGAAGCATGACGTAATGGGGGGGTGTTATCTCTTTTGTCGAAAATCAGCCGTTTTTGCTTGAACATTAAATGCCTCCAAATGGTATTTAATTAACTTCCCGGGGTAAAGAAACCCTTTTTGAGAACTCAGAGTGAGTAAATTGGCCATTTTCATGCACTTTTAACCATTCCATAAATCTTGTGTTTACGGCCCCTGGAAGCATGAAAATCACTTTAAACATGCTAATTTTAGCTCTAACACTGATGATCCACCTACAAATGTGAACTGATGTTCAAAAATAAAACATTTGAAAACGGACCATTTTCCACATTTCTGAAGCATGACGTAATGGGGGGGTGTTATCTCTTTTGTCGAAAATCAGCCGTTTTTGCTTGAACATTAAATGCCTCCAAATGGTATTTAATTAACTTCCCGGGGTGAAGAAACCCTTTTTGAGAACTCAGAGTGAGCAAATTGGCCATTTTCATGCACTTTTAACAATTCCATAAATCTTGTGTTTAGGGCCCCTGGAAGCATGAAAATCACTTTAAACATGCTAATTTTAGCTCTAACACTGATGATCCACCTACAAATGTGAACTGACGTTCAAAAATAAAACATTTGAAAATGGACCATTTTCCACATTTCTGAAGCATGACGTAATGGGGGGGTGTTATCTCAATTGTCGAAAATCAGCCGTTTTTGCTTGAACATTAAATGCCTCCAAATAGTATTTAATTCACTTCCCGAGCCCCTGGAAGCATGAAAATCACTTTAAACATGCTAATTTTAGCTCTAACACTGATGATCCACCTACAAATGTGAACTGACGTTCAAAAATAAAACATTTGAAAATGGACCATTTTCCACATTTCTGAAGCATGACGTAATGGGGGGGTGTTATCTCTTTTGTCGAAAATCAGCCATTTTTGCTCGAACATTAAATGCCTCCAAATGGTATTTAATTAACTTCCCGGGGTGAAGAAACCCTTTTTGAGAACTCAGAGTGAGTAAATTGGCCATTTTCATGCACTTTTAACCATTCCATAAATCTTGTGTTTAGGGCCCCTGGAAGCATGAAAATCACTTTAAACATGCTAATTTTAGCTCTAACACTGATGATCCACCTACAAATGTGAAAAGACATTCAAAAATAAAAAATTTGAAAACGGACCATTTTCCACATTTCTGAAGCATGACGTAATGGGGGGGTGTTATCTCTTTTGTTGAAAATCAGCCGTTTTTGCTTGAACATTAAATGCCTCCAAATAGTATTTAGTTCACTTCCCGAGCCCCTGGAAGCATGAAAATCACTTTAAACATGCTAATTTTAGCTCTAACACTGATGATCCACCTACAAATGTGAACTGACGTTCAAAAATAAAACATTTGAAAACGGACCATTTTCCACATTTCTGAAGCATGACGTAATGGGGGGGTGTTATCTCTTTTGTCGAAAATCAGCCATTTTTGCTCGAACATTAAATGCATCCAAATGGTATTTAATTAACTTCCCGGGGTGAAGAAACCCTTTTTGAGAACTCAGAGTGAGCAAATTGGCCATTTTTATGCACTTTTAACCATTCCATAAATCTTGTGTTTACGGCCCCTGGAAGCATGAAAATCACTTTAAACATGCTAATTTTAGCTCTAACACTGATGATCCACCTACAAATGTGAACTGACGTTCAAAAATAAAACATTTGAAAACGGACCATTTTCCACATTTCTGAAGCATGACGTAATGGGGGGGTGTTATCTCTTTTGTCGAAAATCAGCCGTTTTTGCTTGAACATTAAATGCCTCCAAATGGTATTTAATTAACTTCCCGGGGTGAAGAAACCCTTTTTGAGAACTCAGAGTGAGCAAATTGGCCATTTTCATGCACTTTTAACCATTCCATAAATCTTGTGTTTAGGGCCCCTGGAAGCATGAAAATCACTTTAAACATGCTAATTTTAGCTCTAACACTGATGATGCACCTACAAATGTGAACTGACGTTCAAAAATAAAACATTTGAAAACGGACCATTTTCCACATTTCTGAAGCATGACGTAATGGGGGGGTGTTATCTCAATTGTCGAAAATCAGCCATTTTTGCTTGAACATTAAATGCCTCCAAATAGTATTTAATTCACTTCCCGAGCCCCGGAAGCATGAAAATCACTTTAAACATGCTAATTTTAGCTCTAACACTGATGATCCACCTACAAATGTGAACTGACGTTCAAAAATAAAACATTTGAAAACGGACCATTTTCCACATTTCTGAAGCATGACGTAATGGGGGGGTGTTATCTCTTTTGTCGAAAATCAGCTGTTTTTGCTTGAACATTAAATGCCTCCAAATGGAATTTAATTAACTTCCCGGGGTGAAGAAACCCTTTTTGAGAACTCAGAGTGAGTAAATTGGCCATTTTCATGCACTTTTAACCATTCCATAAATCTTGTGTTTAGGGCCCCTGGAAGCATGAAAATCACTTTAAACATGCTAATTTTAGCTCTAACACTGATGATCCACCTACAAATGTGAACTGACGTTCAAAAATAAAACATTTGAAAACAGACCATTTTCCACATTTCTGAAGCATGACGTAATGGGGGGGTGTTATCTCTTTTGTCGAAAATCAGCCATTTTTGCTTGAACATTAAATGTCTCCAAATAGTATTTAATTTACTTCCCGAGCCCCTGGAAGCATGAAAATCACTTTAAACATGCTAATTTTAGCTCTAACACTGATGATCCACCTACAAATGTGAACTGACGTTCAAAAATAAAACATTTGAAAACGGACCATTTTCCACATTTCTGAAGCATGACGTAATGGGGGGGTGTTATCTCTTTTGTCGAAAATCAGCCGTTTTTGCTTGAACATTAAATGCCTCCAAATGGTATTTAATTAACTTCCCGGGGTGAAGAAACCCTTTTTGAGAACTCAGAGTGAGTAAATTGGCCATTTTCATGCACTTTTAACCATTCCATAAATCTTGTGTTTAGGGCCCCTGGAAGCACTAAAATCACTTTAAACATGCTAACTTTAGCTCTAACACTGATGATCCACCTACAAATGTGAACTGACGTTCAAAAATAAAACATTTGAAAACGGACCATTTTCCACATTTCTGAAGCATGACGTAATGGGGGGGTGTTATCTCTTTTGTCGAAAATCAGCCGTTTTTGCTTGAACATTAAATGCCTCCAAATAGTATTTAATTCACTTCCCGAGCCCCTGGAAGCATGAAAATCACTTTAAACATGCTAATTTTAGCTCTAACACTGATGATCCACCTACAAATGTGAACTGACGTTCAAAAATAAAACATTTGAAAATGGACCATTTTCCACAATTCTGAAGCATGACGTAATGGGGGGGGTTATCTTTTTTGTCAGAAATCAGCTGTTTTTGCTTGAACATTAAATGCCTCCAAATAGTATTTAATTCACTTCCCGAGCCCCTGGAAGCATGAAAATCACTTTAAACATGCTAATTTTAGCTCTAACACTGATGATCCACCTACAAATGTGAACTGACGTTCAAAAATAAAACATTTGAAAACGGACCATTTTCCACATTTCTGAAGCATGACGTAATGGGGGGGTGTTATCTCTTTTGTCGAAAATCAGCCATTTTTGCTCGAACATTAAATGCCTCCAAATGGTATTTAATTAACTTCCGGGGGTGAAGAAACCCTTTTTGCGAACTCAGAGTGAGTAAATTGGCCATTTTCATGCACTTTTAACCATTCCATAAATCTTGTGTTTAGGGCCCCTGGAAGCATGAAAATCACTTTAAACATACTAATTTTAGCTCTAACACTGATGATCCACCTACAAATGTGAACTGACGTTCAAAAATAAAACATTTGAAAACGGACCATTTTCCACATTTCTGAAGCATGACGTAATGGGGGGGTGTTATCTCTTTTGTCAGAAATCAGCTGTTTTTGCTTGAACATTAAATGCCTCCAAATAGTATTTAATTCACTTCCCGAGCCCCTGGAAGCATGAAAATCACTTTAAACATGCTAATTTTAGCTCTAACACTGATGATCCACCTACAAATGTGAACTGACGTTCAAAAATAAAACATTTGAAAACGGACCATTTTCCACATTTCTGAAGCATGACGTAATGGGGGGGTGTTATCTCTTTTGTCGAAAATCAGCCGTTTTTGCTCGAACATTAAATGCCTCCAAATGGTATTTAATTAACTTCCCGGGGTGAAGAAACCCTTTTTGAGAACTCAGAGTGAGTAAATTGGCCATTTTCATGCACTTTTAACCATTCCATAAATCTTGTGTTTAGGGCCCCTGGAAGCATGAAAATCACTTTAAACATGCTAATTTTAGCTCTAACACTGATGATCCACCTACAAATGTGAAAAGACATTCAAAAATAAAAAAATTGAAAACGGACCATTTTCCACATTTCTGAAGCATGACGTAATGGGGGGGGTGTTATCTCTTTTGTTGAAAATAACCCGTTTTTGCTTGAACATTAAATGCCTCCAAATAGTATTTAGTTCACTTCCCGAGCCCCTGGAAGCATGAAAATCACTTTAAACATGCTAATTTTAGCTCTAACTCTGATGATCCACCTACAAATGTGAACTGACGTTCAAAAATAAAACATTTGAAAACGGACCATTTTCCACATTTCTGAAGCATGACGTAATGGGGGGGTGTTATCTCTTTTGTCAAAAATCAGCCGTTTTTGCTCGAACATTAAATGCCTCCAAATGGTATTTAATTAACTTCCCGGGGTGAAGAAACCCTTTTTGAGAACTCAGAGTGAGCAAATTGGCCATTTTCATGCACTTTTAACCATTCCATAAATCTTGTGTTTACGGCCCCTGGAAGCATGAAAATCACTTTAAACATGCTAATTTTAGCTCTAACACTGATGATCCACCTACAAATGTGAACTGACGTTCAAAAATAAAACATTTGAAAACGGACCATTTTCCACATTTCTGAAGCATGACGTAATGGGGGGGTGTTATCTCTTTTGTCGAAAATCAGCCGTTTTTGCTTGAACATTAAATGCCTCCAAATGGTATTTAATTAACTTCCCGGGGTGAAGAAACCCTTTTTGAGAACTCAGAGTGAGCAAATTGGCCATTTTCATGCACTTTTAACCATTCAATAAATCTTGTGTTTAGGGCCCCTGGAAGCATGAAAATCACTTTAAACATGCTAATTTTAGCTCTAACACTGATGATCCACCTACAAATGTGAACTGACGTTCAAAAATAAAACATTTGAAAACGGACCATTTTCCACATTTCTGAAGCATGACGTAATGGGGGGGTGTTATTTCAATTGTCGAAAATCAGCCATTTTTGCTTGAACATTAAATGCCTCCAAATAGTATTTAATTCACTTCCCGAGCCCCTGGAAGCATGAAAATCACTTTAAACATGCTAATTTTAGCTCTAACACTGATGATCCACCTACAAATGTGAACTGACGTTCAAAAATAAAACATTTGAAAACTGACCATTTTCCACATTTCTGAAGCATGACGTAATGGGGGGGTGTTATCTCTTTTGTCGAAAATCAGCCGTTTTTGCTTGAACATTAAATGCCTCCAAATGGTATTTAATTAACTTCCCGGGGTAAAGAAACCCTTTTTGAGAACTCAGAGTGAGTAAATTGGCCATTTTCATGCACTTTTAACCATTCCATAAATCTTGTGTTTACGGCCCCTGGAAGCATGAAAATCACTTTAAACGTGCTAATTTTAGCTCTAACACTGATGATCCACCTACAAATGTGAACTGATGTTCAAAAATAAAACATTTGAAAACGGACCATTTTCCACATTTCTGAAGCATGACGTAATGGGGGGGTGTTATCTCTTTTGTCGAAAATCAGCCGTTTTTGCTTGAACATTAAATGCCTCCAAATGGTATTTAATTAACTTCCCGGGGTGAAGAAACCCTTTTTGAGAACTCAGAGTGAGCAAATTGGCCATTTTCATGCACTTTTAACAATTCCATAAATCTTGTGTTTAGGGCCCCTGGAAGCATGAAAATCACTTTAAACATGCTAATTTTAGCTCTAACACTGATGATCCACCTACAAATGTGAACTGACGTTCAAAAATAAAACATTTGAAAACGGACCATTTTCCACATTTCTGAAGCATGACGTAATGGGGGGGTGTTATCTCTTTTGTCGAAAATCAGCTGTTTTTGCTTGAACATTAAATGCCTCCAAATGGTATTTAATTAACTTCCCGGGGTGAAGAAACCCTTTTTGAGAACTCAGAGTGAGTAAATTGGCCATTTTCATGCACTTTTAACCATTCCATAAATCTTGTGTTTAGGGCCCCTGGAAGCATGAAAATCACTTTAAACATGCAAATTTTAGCTCTAACACTGATGATCCACCTACAAATGTGAACTGACGTTCAAAAATAAAACATTTGAAAACGGACCATTTTCCACATTTCTGAAGCATGACGTAATGGGGGGTGTTATCTCTTTTGTCGAAAATCAGCCATTTTTGCTTGAACATTAAATGTCTCCAAATAGTATTTAATTTACTTCCCGAGCCCCTGGAAGCATGAAAATCACTTTAAACATGCTAATTTTAGCTCTAACACTGATGATCCACCTACAAATGTGAACTGACGTTCAAAAATAATACATTTGAAAACGGACCATTTTCCACATTTCTGAAGCATGACGTAATGGGGGGGTGTTATCTCTTTTGTCGAAAATCAGCCGTTTTTGCTCGAACATTAAATGCCTCCAAATGGTATTTAATTAACTTCCCGGGGTGAAGAAACCCTTTTTGAGAACTCAGAGTGAGTAAATTGGCCATTTTCATGCACTTTTAACCATTCCATAAATCTTGTGTTTAGGGCCCCTGGAAGCATGAAAATTACTTTAAACATGCTAATTTTAGCTCTAACACTGATGATCCACCTACAAATGTGAACTGACGTTCAAAAATAAAACATTTGAAAACGGACCATTTTTCACATTTCTGAAGCATGACGTAATGGGGGGGGGTGTTATCTCTTTTGTCGAAAATCAGCCGTTTTTGCTTGAACATTAAATGCCTCCAAATAGTATTTAGTTCACTTCCCGAGCCCCTGGAAGCATGAAAATCACTTTAAACATGCTAATTTTAGCTCTAACACTGATGATCCACCTACAAATGTGAACTGACGTTCAAAAATAAAACAATTGAAAACGGACCATTTTCCACATTTCTGAAGCATGACGTAATGGGGGGGTGTTATCTCTTTTGTCGAAAATCAGCCGTTTTTGCTCGAACATTAAATGCCTCCAAATGGTATTTAATTAACTTCCCGGGGTGAAGAAACCCTTTTTGAGAACTCAGAGTGAGCAAATTGGCCATTTTCATGCACTTTTAACCATTCCATAAATCTTGTGTTTACGGCCCCTGGAAGCATGAAAATCACTTTAAACATGCTAATTTTAGCTCTAACACTGATGATCCACCTACAAATGTGAACTGACGTTCAAAAATAAAACATTTGAAAACGGACCATTTTCCACATTTCTGAAGCATGACGTAATGGGGGGGTGTTATCTCTTTTGTCGAAAATCAGCCGTTTTTGCTTGAACATTAAATGCCTCCAAATGGTATTTAATTAACTTCCCGGGGTGAAGAAACCCTTTTTGAGAACTCAGAGTGAGCAAATTGGCCATTTTCATGCACTTTTAACCATTCCATAAATCTTGTGTTTAGGGCCCCTGGAAGCATGAAAATAACTTTAAACATGCTAATTTTAGCTCTAACACTGATGATCCACCTACAAATGTGAACTGACGTTCAAAAATAAAACATTTGAAAACGGACCATTTTCCACATTTCTGAAGCATGACGTAATGGGGGGGTGTTATCTCAATTGTCGAAAATCAGCCGTTTTTGCTTGAACATTAAATGCCTCCAAATAGTATTTAATTCACTTCCCGAGCCCCTGGAAGCATGAAAATCACTTTAAACATGCTAATTTTAGCTCTAACACTGATGATCCACCTACAAATGTGAACTGACGTTCAAAAATAAAACATTTGAAAACTGACCATTTTCCACATTTCTGAAGCATGACGTAATGGGGGGGTGTTATCTCTTTTGTCGAAAATCATCCGTTTTTGCTTGAACATTAAATGCCTCCAAATGGTATTTAATTAACTTCCCGGGGTAAAGAAACCCTTTTTGAGAACTCAGAGTGAGTAAATTGGCCATTTTCATGCACTTTTAACCATTCCATAAATCTTGTGTTTACGGCCCCTGGAAGCATGAAAATCACTTTAAACATGCTAATTTTAGCTCTAACACTGATGATCCACCTACAAATGTGAACTGATGTTCAAAAATAAAACATTTGAAAACGGACCATTTTCCACATTTCTGAAGCATGACGTAATGGGGGGGTGTTATCTCTTTTGTCGAAAATCAGCCGTTTTTGCTTGAACATTAAATGCCTCCAAATGGTATTTAATTAACTTCCCGGGGTGAAGAAACCCTTTTTGAGAACTCAGAGTGAGCAAATTGGCCATTTTCATGCACTTTTAACCATTCCATAAATCTTGTGTTTAGGGCCCCTGGAAGCATGAAAATCACTTTAAACATGCTAATTTTAGCTCTAACACTGATGATCCACCTACAAATGTGAACTGACGTTCAAAAATAAAACATTTGAAAACGGACCATTTTCCACATTTCTGAAGCATGACGTAATGGGGGGGTGTTATCTCAATTGTCGAAAATCAGCCGTTTTTGCTTGAACATTAAATGCCTCCAAATAGTATTTAATTAACTTCCCGGGGTGAAGAAACCCTTTTTGAGAACTCAGAGTGAGTAAATTGGCCATTTTCATGCACTTTTAACCATTCCATAAATCTTGTGTTTAGGGCCCCTGGAAGCATGAAAATTACTTTAAACATGCTAATTTTAGCTCTAACACTGATGATCCACCTACAAATGTGAACTGACGTTCAAAAATAAAACATTTGAAAACGGACCATTTTTCACATTTCTGAAGCATGACGTAATGGGGGGGGTGTTATCTCTTTTGTCGAAAATCAGCCGTTTTTGCTTGAACATTAAATGCCTCCAAATAGTATTTAGTTCACTTCCCGAGCCCCTGGAAGCATGAAAATCACTTTAAACATGCTAATTTTAGCTCTAACACTGATGATCCACCTACAAATGTGAACTGACGTTCAAAAATAAAACATTTGAAAACGGACCATTTTCCACATTTCTGAAGCATGACGTAATGGGGGGGTGTTATCTCTTTTGTCGAAAATCAGCCGTTTTTGCTCGAACATTAAATGCCTCCAAATGGTATTTAATTAACTTCCCGGGGTGAAGAAACCCTTTTTGAGAACTCAGAGTGAGCAAATTGGCCATTTTCATGCACTTTTAACCATTCCATAAATCTTGTGTTTACGGCCCCTGGAAGCATGAAAATCACTTTAAACATGCTAATTTTAGCTCTAACACTGATGATCCACCTACAAATGTGAACTGACGTTCAAAAATAAAACATTTGAAAACGGACCATTTTCCACATTTCTGAAGCATGACGTAATGGGGGGGTGTTATCTCTTTTGTCGAAAATCAGCCGTTTTTGCTTGAACATTAAATGCCTCCAAATGGTATTTAATTAACTTCCCGGGGTGAAGAAACCCTTTTTGAGAACTCAGAGTGAGCAAATTGGCCATTTTCATGCACTTTTAACCATTCCATAAATCTTGTGTTTAGGGCCCCTGGAAGCATGAAAATCACTTTAAACATGCTAATTTTAGCTCTAACACTGATGATCCACCTACAAATGTGAACTGACGTTCAAAAATAAAACATTTGAAAACGGACCATTTTCCACATTTCTGAAGCATGACGTAATGGGGGGGTGTTATCTCAATTGTCGAAAATCAGCCGTTTTTGCTTGAACATTAAATGCCTCCAAATAGTATTTAATTCACTTCCCGAGCCCCTGGAAGCATGAAAATCACTTTAAACATGCTAATTTTAGCTCTAACACTGATGATCCACCTACAAATGTGAACTGACGTTCAAAAATAAAACATTTGAAAACGGACCATTTTCCACATTTCTGAAGCATGACGTAATGGGGGGGTGTTATCTCTTTTGTCGAAAATCATCCGTTTTTGCTTGAACATTAAATGCCTCCAAATGGTATTTAATTAACTTCCCGGGGTAAAGAAACCCTTTTTGAGAACTCAGAGTGAGTAAATTGGCCATTTTCATGCACTTTTAACCATTCCATAAATCTTGTGTTTACGGCCCCTGGAAGCATGAAAATCACTTTAAACATGCTAATTTTAGCTCTAACACTGATGATCCACCTACAAATGTGAACTGATGTTCAAAAATAAAACATTTGAAAACGGACCATTTTCCACATTTCTGAAGCATGACGTAATGGGGGGGTGTTATCTCTTTTGTCGAAAATCAGCCATTTTTGCTTGAACATTAAATGCCTCCAAATGGTATTTAATTAACTTCCCGGGGTGAAGAAACCCTTTTTGAGAACTCAGAGTGAGCAAATTGGCCATTTTCATGCACTTTTAACCATTCCATAAATCTTGTGTTTAGGGCCCCTGGAAGCATGAAAATCACTTTAAACATGCTAATTTTAGCTCTAACACTGATGATCCACCTACAAATGTGAACTGACGTTCAAAAATAAAACATTTGAAAACGGACCATTTTCCACATTTCTGAAGCATGACGTAATGGGGGGGTGTTATCTCAATTGTCGAAAATCAGCCGTTTTTGCTTGAACATTAAATGCCTCCAAATAGTATTTAATTCACTTCCCGAGCCCCTGGAAGCATGAAAATCACTTTAAACATGCTAATTTTAGCTCTAACACTGATGATCCACCTACAAATGTGAACTGACGTTCAAAAATAAAACATTTGAAAACGGACCATTTTCCACATTTCTGAAGCATGACGTAATGGGGTGGTGTTATCTCTTTTGTCGAAAATCAGCTGTTTTTGCTTGAACATTAAATGCCTCCAAATGGTATTTAATTACCTTCCGGGGGTGAAGAAACCCTTTTTGAGAACTCAGAGTGAGCAAATTGGCCATTTTCATGCACTTTTAACCATTCCATAAATCTTGTGTTTAGGGCCCCTGGAAGCATGAAAATCACTTTAAACATACTAATTTTAGCTCTAACACTGATGATCCACCTACAAATGTGAACTGACGTTCAAAAATAAAACATTTGAAAACGGACCATTTTCCACATTTCTGAAGCATGACGTAATGGGGGGTGTTATCTCTTTTGTCAGAAATCAGCTGTTTTTGCTTGAACATTAAATGCCTCCAAATAGTATTTAATTCACTTCCCGAGCCCCTGGAAGCATGAAAATCACTTTAAACATGCTAATTTTAGCTCTAACACTGATGATCCACCTACAAATGTGAACTGACGTTCAAAAATAAAACATTTGAAAACGGACCATTTTCCACATTTCTGAAGCATGACGTAATGGGGGGGTGTTATCTCTTTTGTCGAAAATCAGCCGTTTTTGCTCGAACATTAAATGCCTCCAAATGGTATTTAATTAACTTCCCGGGGTGAAGAAACCCTTTTTGAGAACTCAGAGTGAGCAAATTGGCCATTTTCATGCACTTTTAACCATTCCATAAATCTTGTGTTTAGGGCCCCTGGAAGCATGAAAATCACTTTAAACATGCTAATTTTAGCTCTAACACTGATGATCCACCTACAAATGTGAACTGACGTTCAAAAATAAAACATTTGAAAACGGACCATTTTCCACATTTCTGAAGCATGACGTAATGGGGGGGTGTTATCTCAATTGTCGAAAATCAGCCGTTTTTGCTTGAACATTAAATGCCTCCAAATAGTATTTAATTCACTTCCCGAGCCCCTGGAAGCATGAAAATCACTTTAAACATGCTAATTTTAGCTCTAACACTGATGATCCACCTACAAATGTGAACTGACGTTCAAAAATAAAACATTTGAAAACGGACCATTTTCCACATTTCTGAAGCATGACGTAATGGGGTGGTGTTATCTCTTTTGTCGAAAATCAGCTGTTTTTGCTTGAACATTAAATGCCTCCAAATGGTATTTAATTACCTTCCGGGGGTGAAGAAACCCTTTTTGAGAACTCAGAGTGAGCAAATTGGCCATTTTCATGCACTTTTAACCATTCCATAAATCTTGTGTTTAGGGCCCCTGGAAGCATGAAAATCACTTTAAACATACTAATTTTAGCTCTAACACTGATGATCCACCTACAAATGTGAACTGACGTTCAAAAATAAAACATTTGAAAACGGACCATTTTCCACATTTCTGAAGCATGACGTAATGGGGGGTGTTATCTCTTTTGTCAGAAATCAGCTGTTTTTGCTTGAACATTAAATGCCTCCAAATAGTATTTAATTCACTTCCCGAGCCCCTGGAAGCATGAAAATCACTTTAAACATGCTAATTTTAGCTCTAACACTGATGATCCACCTACAAATGTGAACTGACGTTCAAAAATAAAACATTTGAAAACGGACCATTTTCCACATTTCTGAAGCATGACGTAATGGGGGGGTGTTATCTCTTTTGTCGAAAATCAGCCGTTTTTGCTCGAACATTAAATGCCTCCAAATGGTATTTAATTAACTTTCCGCGGTGAAGAAACCCTTTTTGAGAACTCAGAGTGAGTAAATTGGCCATTTTCATGCACTTTTAACCATTCCATAAATCTTGTGTTTAGGGCCCCTGGAAGCATGAAAATCACTTTAAACATGCTAATTTATCTCTAACACTGATGATCCACCTACAAATGTGAAAAGACATTCAAAAATAAAAAATTTGAAAACGGACCATTTTCCACATTTCTGAAGCATGACGTAATGGGGGGGTGTTATCTCTTTTGTTGAAAATAAACCGTTTTTGCTTGAACATTAAATGCCTCCAAATAGTATTTAGTTCACTTCCCGAGCCCCTGGAAGCATGAAAATCACTTTAAACATGCTAATTTTAGCTCTAACACTGATGATCCACCTACAAATGTGACTGACATTCAAAAATAAAACATTTGAAAACGGACCATTTTCCACATTTCTGAAGCATGACGTAATGGGGGGGGTGCTATCTCTTTTGTCGAAAATCAGCCGTTTTTGCTCGAACATTAAATGCCTCCAAATGGTATTTAATTAACTTCCCGGGGTGAAGAAACCCTTTTTGAGAACTCAGAGTGAGCAAATTGGCCATTTTCATGCACTTTTAACCATTCCATAAATCTTGTGTTTACGGCCCCTGGAAGCATGAAAATCACTTTAAACATGCTAATTTTAGCTCTAACACTGATGATCCACCTACAAATGTGAACTGACGTTCAAAAATAAAACATTTGAAAACGGACCATTTTCCACATTTCTGAAGCATGACGTAATGGGGGGGTGTTATCTCTTTTGTCGAAAATCAGCCGTTTTTGCTTGAACATTAAATGCCTCCAAATGGTATTTAATTAACTTCCCGGGGTGAAGAAACCCTTTTTGAGAACTCAGAGTGAGCAAATTGGCCATTTTCATGCACTTTTAACCATTCCATAAATCTTGTGTTTAGGGCCCCTGGAAGCATGAAAATCACTTTACACATGCTAATTTTAGCTCTAACACTGATGATCCACCTACAAATGTGAACTGACGTTCAAAAATAAAACATTTGAAAACGGACCATTTTCCACATTTCTGAAGCATGACGTAATGGGGGGGTGTTATCTCAATTGTCGAAAATCAGCCGTTTTTGCTTGAACATTAAATGCCTCCAAATAGTATTTAATTCACTTCCCGAGCCCCTGGAAGCATGAAAATCACTTTAAACATGCTAATTTTAGCTCTAACACTGATGATCCACCTACAAATGTGAACTGACGTTCAAAAATAAAACATTTGAAAACTGACCATTTTCCACATTTCTGAAGCATGACGTAATGGGGGGGTGTTATCTCTTTTGTCGAAAATCAGCCGTTTTTGCTTGAACATTAAATGCCTCCAAATGGTATTTAATTAACTTCCCGGGGTAAAGAAACCCTTTTTGAGAACTCAGAGTGAGTAAATTGGCCATTTTCATGCACTTTTAACCATTCCATAAATCTTGTGTTTACGGCCCCTGGAAGCATGAAAATCACTTTAAACATGCTAATTTTAGCTCTAACACTGATGATCCACCTACAAATGTGAACTGATGTTCAAAAATAAAACATTTGAAAACGGACCATTTTCCACATTTCTGAAGCATGACGTAATGGGGGGGTGTTATCTCTTTTGTCGAAAATCAGCCGTTTTTGCTTGAACATTAAATGCCTCCAAATGGTATTTAATTAACTTCCCGGGGTGAAGAAACCCTTTTTGAGAACTCAGAGTGAGCAAATTGGCCATTTTCATGCACTTTTAACCATTCCATAAATCTTGTGTTTAGGGCCCCTGGAAGCATGAAAATCACTTTAAACATGCTAATTTTAGCTCTAACACTGATGATCCACCTACAAATGTGAACTGACGTTCAAAAATAAAACATTTGAAAACGGACCATTTTCCACATTTCTGAAGCATGACGTAATGGGGGGGTGTTATCTCAATTGTCGAAAATCAGCCGTTTTTGCTTGAACATTAAATGCCTCCAAATAGTATTTAATTCACTTCCCGAGCCCCTGGAAGCATGAAAATCACTTTAAACATGCTAATTTTAGCTCTAACACTGATGATCCACCTACAAATGTGAACTGACGTTCAAAAATAAAACATTTGAAAACGGACCATTTTCCACATTTCTGAAGCATGACGTAATGGGGGGGTGTTATCTCTTTTGTCGAAAATCAGCTGTTTTTGCTTGAACATTAAATGCCTCCAAATGGTATTTAATTACCTTCCGGGGGTGAAGAAACCCTTTTTGAGAACTCAGAGTGAGCAAATTGGCCATTTTCATGCACTTTTAACCATTCCATAAATCTTGTGTTTAGTGCCCCTGGAAGCATGAAAATCACTTTAAACATACTAATTTTAGCTCTAACACTGATGATCCACCTACAAATGTGAACTGACGTTCAAAAATAAAACATTTGAAAACGGACCATTTTCCACATTTCTGAAGCATGACGTAATGGGGGGGTGTTATCTCTTTTGTCGAAAATCAGCCGTTTTTGCTTGAACATTAAATGCCTCCAAATGGTATTTAATTAACTTCCCGGGGTGAAGAAACCCTTTTTGAGAACTCAGAGTGAGTAAATTGGCCATTTTCATGCACTTTTAACCATTCCATAAATCTTGTGTTTAGGGCCCCTGGAAGCACTAAAATCACTTTAAACATGCTAATTTTAGCTCTAACACTGATGATCCACCTACAAATGTGAACTGACGTTCAAAAATAAAACATTTGAAAACGGACCATTTTCCACATTTCTGAAGCATGACGTAATGGGGGGTGTTATCTCTTTTGTCGAAAATCAGCCGTTTTTGTGCGAACATTAAATGCCTCCAAATGGTATTTAATTAACTTCCCGGGGTGAAGAAACCCTTTTTGAGAACTCAGAGTGAGTAAATTGGCCATTTTCATGCACTTTTAACCATTCCATAAATCTTGTGTTTAGGGCCCCTGGAAGCATGAAAATTACTTTAAACATGCTAATTTTAGCTCTAACACTGATGATCCACCTACAAATGTGAACTGACGTTCAAAAATAAAACATTTGAAAACGGACCATTTTTCACATTTCTGAAGCATGACGTAATGGGGGGGGTGTTATCTCTTTTGTCGAAAATCAGCCGTTTTTGTGCGAACATTAAATGCCTCCAAATGGTATTTAATTAACTTCCCGGGGTGAAGAAACCTTTTTTGAGAACTCAGAGTGAGTAAATTGGCCATTTTCATGCATTTTTAACCATTCCATAAATCTTGTGTTTAGGGCCCCTGGAAGCATGAAAATTACTTTAAACATGCTAATTTTAGCTCTAACACTGATGATCCACCTACAAATGTGAACTGACGTTCAAAAATAAAACATTTGAAAACAGACCATTTTCCACATTTCTGAAGCATGACGTAATGGGGGGGTGTTATCTCTTTTGTCAGAAATCAGCTGTTTTTGCTTGAACATTAAATGCCTCCAAATAGTATTTAATTCACTTCCAGAGCCCCTGGAAGCATGAAAATCACTTTAAACATGCTAATTTTAGCTCTAACACTGATGATCCACCTACAAATGTGAACTGACGTTCAAAAATAAAACATTTGAAAATGGACCATTTGCCACATTTCTGAAGCATGACGTAATGGGGGGTTGTTATCTCTTTTGTCGAAAATCAGCTGTTTTTGCTCGAACATTAAATGCCTCCAAATGGTATTTAATTAACTTCCCGGGGGTGAAGAAACCCTTTTTGCGAACTCAGAGTGAGTAAATTGGCCATTTTGATGCACTTTTAACCATTCCATAAATCTTGTGTTTAGGGCCCCTGGAAGCATGAAAAACACTTTAAACATGCTAATTTTAGCTCTAACACTGATGATCCACCTACAAATGTGAACTGACGTTCAAAAATAAAACATTTGAAAACGGACCATTTTCCACATTTCTGAAGCATGACGTAATGGGGGGGTGTTATCTCTTTTGTCAGAAATCAGCTGTTTTTGCTTGAACATTAAATGCCTCCAAATAGTATTTAATTCACTTCCCGAGCCCCTGGAAGCATGAAAATCACTTTAAACATGCTAATTTTAGCTCTAACACTGATGATCCACCTACAAATGTGAACTGACATTCAAAAATAAAACATTTGAAAACGGACCATTTTCCACATTTCTGAAGCATGACGTAATGGGGGGGTGTTATCTCTTTTGTCGAAAATCAGCCGTTTTTGCTCGAACATTAAATGCCTACAAATGGTATTTAATTAACTTCCTGGGGTGAAGAAACCCTTTTTGAGAACTCAGAGTGAGTAAATTGGCCATTTTCATGCACTTTTAACCATTCCATAAATCTTGTGTTTAGGGCCCCTGGAAGCATGAAAATCACTTTAAACATGCTAATTTTAGCTCTAACACTGATGATCCACCTACAAATGTGAACTGACGTTCAAAAATAAAACATTTGAAAACGGACCATTTTCCACATTTCTGAAGCATGACGTAATGGGGGGGTGTTATCTCTTTTGTCGAAAACCAGCCGTTTTTGCTTGAACATTAAATGCCTCCAAATAGTATTTAATTCACTTCCCGAGCCCCTGGAAGCATGAAAATCACTTTAAACATGCTAATTTTAGCTCTAACACTGATGATCCACCTACAAATGTGAACTGACGTTCAAAAATAAAACATTTGAAAACGGACCATTTTCCACATTTCTGAAGCATGACGTAATGGGGGGGGTGTTATCTCTTTTGTCGAAAATCAGCCGTTTTTGCTTGAACACTAAATGCCTCCAAATGGTATTTAATTAACTTCCCGGGGTGAAGAAACCCTTTTTGAGAACTCAGAGTGAGTAAATTGGGCATTTTCATGCACTTTTAACCATTCCATAAATCTTGTGTTTAGGGCCCCTGGAAGCATGAAAATCACTTTAAACATGCTAATTTTAGCTCTAACACTGATGATCCACCTACAAATGTGAACTGACGTTCAAAAATAAAACATTTGAAAACAGACCATTTTCCACATTTCTGAAGCATGACGTAATGGGGGGGTGTTATCTCTTTTGTCGAAAATCAGCCGTTTTTGCTCGAACATTAAATGCCTCCAAATGGTATTTAATTAACTTCCCGGGGTGAAGAAACCCTTTTTGAGAACTCAGAGTGAGTAAATTGGCCATTTTTATGCACTTTTAACCATTCCGTAAATCTTGTGTTTAGGGCCCCTGGAAGCATGAAAATCACTTTAAACATGCTAATTTTAGCTCTAACACTGATGATCCACCTACAAATGTGAACTGACGTTCAAAAATAAAACATTTGAAAACGGACCATTTTCCACATTTCTGAAGCATGACGTAATGGGGGGGTGTTATCTCTTTTGTCAGAAATCAGCTGTTTTTGCTTGAACATTAAATGCCTCCAAATAGTATTTAATTCACTTCCCGAGCCCCTGGAAGCATGAAAATCACTTTAAACATGCTAATTTTAGCTCTAACACTGATGATCCACCTACAAATGTGAACTGACGTTCAAAAATAAAACATTTGAAAACGGATCATTTTCCACATTTCTGAAGCATGACGTAATGGGGGGGTGTTATCTCTTTTGTCGAAAATCAGCCGTTTTTGCTCGAACATTAAATGCCTCCAAATGGTATTTAATTAACTTCCCGGGGTGAAGAAACCCTTTTTGCGAACTCAGAGTGAGTAAATTGGCCATTTTCATGCACTTTTAACCATTCCATAAATCTTGTGTTTAGGGCCCCTGGAAGCATGAAAATCACTTTAAACATGCTAATTTTAGCTCTAACACTGATGATCCACCTACAAATGTGAACTGACGTTCAAAAATAAAACATTTGAAAACGGACCATTTTCCACATTTCTGAAGCATGACGTAATGGGGGGGTGTTATCTCTTTTGTCAGAAATCAGCTGTTTTTGGTTGAACATTAAATGCCTCCAACTAGTATTTAATTCACTTCCCGAGCCCCTGGAAGCATGAAAATCACTTTAAACATGCTAATTTTAGCTCTAACACTGATGATCCACCTACAAATGTGAACTGACATTCAAAAATAAAACATTTGAAAACGGACCATTTTCCACATTTCTGAAGCATGACGTAATGGGGGGTGTTATCTCTTTTGTCGAAAATCAGCCGTTTTTGCTTGAACATTAAATGCCTCCAAATAGTAATTAATTCACTTCCCGAGCCCCTGGAAGCATGAAAATCACTTTAAACATGCTAATTTTAGCTCTAACACTGATGATCCACCTACAAATGTGAACTGACGTTCAAAAATAAAACATTTGAAAACGGACCATTTTCCACATTTCTGAAGCATGACGTAATGGGGGGGTGTTATCTCTTTTGTCGAAAATCAGCCATTTTTGCTTGAACACTAAATGCCTCCAAATGGTATTTAATTAACTTCCCGGGGTGAAGAAACCCTTTTTGAGAACTCAGAGTGAGTAAATTGGCCATTTTCATGCACTTTTAACCATTCCATAAATCTTGTGTTTAGGGCCCCTGGAAGCATGAAAATCACTTTGAACATGCTAATTTTAGCTCTAACACTGATGATCCACCTACAAATGTGAACTGACGTTCAAAAATAAAACATTTGAAAACAGACCATTTTCCACATTTCTGAAGCATGACGTAATGGGGGGGTGTTATCTCTTTTGTCGAAAATCAGCCGTTTTTGCTCGAACATTAAATGCCTCCAAATGGTATTTAATTAACTTCCCGGGGTGAAGAAACCCTTTTTGAGAACTCAGAGTGAGTAAATTGGCCATTTTCATGCACTTTTAACCATTCCATAAATCTTGTGTTTAGGGCCCCTGGAAGCATGAAAATCACTTTAAACATGCTAATTTTAGCTCTAACACTGATGATCCACCTACAAATGTGAACTGACGTTCAAAAATAAAACATTTGAAAACGGACCGTTTTCCACATTTCTGAAGCATGACGTAATGGGGGGGTGTTATCTCTTTTGTCGAAAATCAGCCGTTTTTGCTTGAACATTAAATGCCTCCAAATAGTATTTAATTCACTTCCCGAGCTCCTGGAAGCATGAAAATCACTTTAAACATGCTAATTTTAGCTCTAACACTGATGATCCACCTACAAATGTGAACTGACGTTCAAAAATAAAACATTTGAAAACTGACCATTTTCCACATTTCTGAAGCATGACGTAATGGGGGGGTGTTATCTCTTTTGTCGAAAATCAGCCGTTTTTGCTCGAACATTAAATGCCTCCAAATGGTATTTAATTAACTTCCCGGAGTGAATAAACCCTTTTTGCGAACTCAGAGTGAGTAAATTGGCCATTTTCATGCACTTTTAACCATTCCATAAATCTTGTGTTTAGGGCCCCTGGAAGCATGAAAATCACTTTAAACATGCTAATTTTAGCTTTAACACTGATGATCCACCTACAAATGTGAACTGACGTTCAAAAATAAAACAATTGAAAACGGACCATTTTCCACATTTCTGAAGCATGACGTAATGGGGGGGTGTTATCTCTTTTGTCAGAAATCAGCTGTTTTTGCTTGAACATTAAATGCCTCCAAATAGTATTTAATTCACTTCCCGAGCCCCTGGAAGCATGAAAATCACTTTAAACATGCTAATTTTAGCTCTAACACTGATGATCCACCTACAAATGTGAACTGACATTCAAAAATACAACATTTGAAAACAGACCATTTTCCACATTTCTGAAGCATGACGTAATGGGGGGGGTGTTATCTCTTTTGTCAAAAATCAGCCGTTTTTGCTCGAACATTAAATGCCTCCAAATGGTATTTAATTACCTTCCCGGGGTAAAGAAACCCTTTTTGAGAACTCAGAGTGAGTAAATTGGCCATTTTCATGCAGTTATAACCATTCCATAAATCTTGTGTTTAGGGCCCCTGGAAGCATGAAAATCACTTTAAACATGCTAATTTTAGCTCTAACACTGATGATCCACCTACAAATGTGAACTGACGTTCAAAAATAAAACATTTGAAAACGGACCATTTTCCACATTTCTGAAGCATGACGTAATGGGGGGGTGTTATCTCTTTTGTCGAAAATCAGCCGTTTTTGCTTGAACATTAAATGCCTCCAAATGGTATTTAATTAACTTCCCGGGGTGAAGAAACCCTTTTTGAGAACTCAGAGTGAGTAAATTGGGCATTTTCATGCACTTTTAACCATTCCATAAATCTTGTGTTTAGGGCCCCTGGAAGCATGAAAATCACTTTAAACATGCTAATTTTAGCTCTAACACTGATGATCCACCTACAAATGTGAACTGACGTTCAAAAATAAAACATTTGAAAACGGACCATTTTCCACATTTCTGAAGCATGACGTAATGGGGGGGTGTTATCTCTTTTGTCGAAAATCAGCCGTTTTTGTTTGAACATTAAATACCTCCAAATGGTATTTAATTAACTTCCCGGGGTGAAGAAACCCTTTTTGAGAACTCAGAGCGAGTAAATTGGCCATTTTCATGCACTTTTAACCATTCCATAAATCTTGTGTTTAGGGCCCCTGGAAGCATGAAAATCACTTTAAACATGCTAATTTTAGCTCTAACACTGATGATCCACCTACAAATGTGAACTGACGTTCAAAAATAAAACATTTGAAAACGGACCATTTTCCACATTTCTGAAGCATGACGTAATGGGGGGGTGTTATCTTTTTTGTCAGAAATCAGCTGTTTTTGCTTGAACATTAAATGCCTCCAAATAGTATTTAATTCACTTCCCGAGCCCCTGGAAGCATGAAAATCACTTTAAACATGCTAATTTTAGCTCTAACACTGATGATCCACCTACAAATGTGAACTGACGTTCAAAAATAAAACATTTGAAAACGGACCATTTTCCACATTTCTGAAGCATGACGTAATGGGGGGGTGTTATCTCTTTTGTCGAAAATCAGCCATTTTTGCTCGAACATTAAATGCCTCCAAATGGTATTTAATTAACTTCCCGGGGTGAAGAAACACTTTTTGCGAACTCAGAGTGAGTAAATTGGCCATTTTCATGCACTTTTAACCATTCCATAAATCTTGTGTTTAGGGCCCCTGGAAGCATGAAAATCACTTTAAACATGCTAATTTTAGCTCTAACACTGATGATCCATCTACAAATGTGAAAAGACATTCAAAAATAAAAAATTTGAAAATGGACCATTTTCCACATTTCTGAAGCATGACGTAATGGGGGGGTGTTATCTCTTTTGTTGAAAATCAGCCGTTTTTGCTTGAACATTAAATGCCTCCAAATAGTATTTAATTCACTTCCCGAGCCCCTGGAAGCATGAAAATCACTTTAAACATGCTAATTTTAGCTCTAACACTGATGATCCACCTACAAATGTGAACTGACGTTCAAAAATAAAACATTTGAAAACGGACCATTTTCCACATTTCTGAAGCATGACGTAATGGGGGGGTTTTATCTCTTTTGTCGAAAATCAGCCGTTTTTGCTCGAACATTAAATGCCTCCAAATGGTATTTAATTAACTTCCCGGGGTGAAGAAACCCTTTTTGAGAACTCAGAGTGAGCAAATTGGCCATTTTCATGCACTTTTAACCATTCCATAAATCTTGTGTTTACGGCCCCTGGAAGCATGAAAATCACTTTAAACATGCTAATTTTAGCTCTAACACTGATGATCCACCTACAAATGTGAACTGACGTTCAAAAATAAAACATTTGAAAACGGACCATTTTCCACATTTCTGAAGCATGACGTAATGGGGGGGTGTTATCTCAATTGTCGAAAATCAGCCGTTTTTGCTTGAACATTAAATGCCTCCAAATAGTATTTAATTCACTTCTTGAGCCCCTGGAAGCATGAAAATCACTTTAAACATGCTAATTTTAGCTCTAACACTGATGATCCACCTACAAATGTGAACTGACGTTCAAAAATAAAACATTTGAAAACGGACCATTTTCCACATTTCTGAAGCATGACGTAATGGGGGGGTGTTATCTCTTTTGTCGAAAATCAGCTGTTTTTGCTTGAACATTAAATGCGTCCAAATGGTATTTAATTAACTTCCCGGGGTGAAGAAACCCTTTTTGAGAACTCAGAGTGAGTAAATTGGCCATTTTCATGCACTTTTAACCATTCCATAAATCTTGTGTTTAGGGCCCCTGGATGCATGAAAATCACTTTAAACATGCTAATTTTAGCTCTAACACTGATGATCCACCTACAAATGTGAACTGACGTTCAAAAATAAAACATTTGAAAACGGACCATTTTCCACATTTCTGAAGCATGACGTAATGGGGGGGGTTATCTCTTTTGTCGAAAATCAGCCATTTTTGCTTGAACATTAAATGTCTCCAAATAGTATTTAATTTACTTCCCGAGCCCCTGGAAGCATGAAAATCACTTTAAACATGCTAATTTTAGCTCTAACACTGATGATCCACCTACAAATGTGAACTGACGTTCAAAAATAAAACATTTGAAAACAGACCATTTTTCACATTTCTGAAGCATGACGTAATGGGGGGGTGTTATCTCTTTTGTCGAAAATCAGCTGTTTTTGCTTGAACATTAAATGCCTCCAAATGTATTTAATTAACTTCCCGGGGTGAAGAAACCCTTTTTGAGAACTCAGAGTGAGTAAATTGGCCATTTTCATGCACTTTTAACCATTCCATAAATTTTGTGTTTAGGGCCCCTGAAAGCATGAAAATCACTTTAAACATGCTAATTTTAGCTTCAACACTGATGATCCACCTACAAATGTGAACTGACGTTCAAAAATAAAACATTTGAAAACGGACCATTTTCCACATTTCTGAAGCATGACGTAATGGGGGGGTGTTATCTCTTTTGTCGAAAATCAGCCGTTTTTGCTCGAACATTAAATGCCTCCAAATGTATTTAATTAACTTCCCGGGGTGAAGAAACCCTTTTTGAGAACTCAGAGTGAGTGAATTGGCCATTTTCATGCACTTTTAACCATTCCATAAATCTTGTGTTTAGGGCCCCTGGAAGCATGAAAATCACTTTAAACATGCTAATTTTAGCTCTAACACTGATGATCCACCTACAAATGTGAACTGACATTCAAAAATAAAAAATTTGAAAACGGACCATTTTCCACATTTCTGAAGCATGACGTAATGGGGGGGTGTTATCTCTTTTGTCGAAAATCAGCCGTTTTTGCTTGAACATTAAATGCCTCCAAATAGTATTTAATTCACTTCCCGAGCCCCTGGAAGCATGAAAATCACTTTGAACATGCTAATTTTAGCTCTAACACTGATGATCCACCTACAAATGTGAACTGACGTTCAAAAATAAAACATTTGAAAACGGACCATTTTCCACATTTCTGAAGCATGACGTAATGGGGGGGGTGTTATCTCTTTTGTCGAAAATCAGCCGTTTTTGCTTGAACATTAAATGCCTCCAAATGGTATTTAATTAACTTCCCGGGGTGAAGAAACCCTTTTTGAGAACTCAGAGTGAGTAAATTGGCCATTTTCATGCACTTTTAACCATTCCATAAATCTTGTGTTTAGGGCCCCTGGAAGCACTAAAATCACTTTAAACATGCTAATTTTAGCTCTAACACTGATGATCCACCTACAAATGTGAACTGACTTTCAAAAATAAAACATTTGAAAATGGACCATTTTCCACATTTCTGAAGCATGACGTAATGGGGGGGTCATATCTCTTTTGTCGAAAATCAGCCGTTTTTGCTTGAACATTAAATGCCTCCAAATAGTATTTAATTCACTTCCCGAGCCCCTGGAAGCATGAAAATCACTTTAAACATGCTAATTTTAGCTCTAACACTGATGATCCACCTACAAATGTGAACTGACGTTCAAAAATAAAACATTTGAAAACGGACCATTTTCCACATTTCTGAAGCATGACGTAATGGGGGGGTGTTATCTCTTTTGTCGAAAATCAGCCGTTTTTGTTTGAACATTAAATACCTCCAAATGGTATTTAATTAACTTCCCGGGGTGAAGAAACCCTTTTTGAGAACTCAGAGCGAGTAAATTGGCCATTTTCATGCACTTTTAACCATTCCATAAATCTTGTGTTTAGGGCCCCTGGAAGCATGAAAATCACTTTAAACATGCTAATTTTAGCTCTAACACTGATGATCCACCTACAAATGTGAACTGACGTTCAAAAATAAAACATTTGAAAACGGACCATTTTCCACATTTCTGAAGCATGACGTAATGGGGGGGTGTTATCTTTTTTGTCAGAAATCAGCTGTTTTTGCTTGAACATTAAATGCCTCCAAATAGTATTTAATTCACTTCCCGAGCCCCTGGAAGCATGAAAATCACTTTAAACATGCTAATTTTAGCTCTAACACTGATGATCCACCTACAAATGTGAACTGACGTTCAAAAATAAAACATTTGAAAACGGACCATTTTCCACATTTCTGAAGCATGACGTAATGGGGGGGTGTTATCTCTTTTGTCGAAAATCAGCCATTTTTGCTCGAACATTAAATGCCTCCAAATGGTATTTAATTAACTTCCCGGGGTGAAGAAACCCTTTTTGCGAACTCAGAGTGAGTAAATTGGCCATTTTCATGCACTTTTAACCATTCCATAAATCTTGTGTTTAGGGCCCCTGGAAGCATGAAAATCACTTTAAACATGCTAATTTTAGCTCTAACACTGATGATCCATCTACAAATGTGAAAAGACATTCATAAATAAAAAATTTGAAAATGGACCATTTTCCACATTTCTGAAGCATGACGTAATGGGGGGGTGTTATCTCTTTTGTTGAAAATCAGCCGTTTTTGCTTGAACATTAAATGCCTCCAAATAGTATTTAATTCACTTCCCGAGCCCCTGGAAGCATGAAAATCACTTTAAACATGCTAATTTTAGCTCTAACACTGATGATCCACCTACAAATGTGAACTGACGTTCAAAAATAAAACATTTGAAAACGGACCATTTTCCACATTTCTGAAGCATGACGTAATGGGGGGGTTTTATCTCTTTTGTCGAAAATCAGCCGTTTTTGCTCGAACATTAAATGCCTCCAAATGGTATTTAATTAACTTCCCGGGGTGAAGAAACCCTTTTTGAGAACTCAGAGTGAGCAAATTGGCCATTTTCATGCACTTTTAACCATTCCATAAATCTTGTGTTTACGGCCCCTGGAAGCATGAAAATCACTTTAAACATGCTAATTTTAGCTCTAACACTGATGATCCACCTACAAATGTGAACTGACGTTCAAAAATAAAACATTTGAAAACGGACCATTTTCCACATTTCTGAAGCATGACGTAATGGGGGGGTGTTATCTCAATTGTCGAAAATCAGCCGTTTTTGCTTGAACATTAAATGCCTCCAAATAGTATTTAATTCACTTCTTGAGCCCCTGGAAGCATGAAAATCACTTTAAACATGCTAATTTTAGCTCTAACACTGATGATCCACCTACAAATGTGAACTGACGTTCAAAAATAAAACATTTGAAAACGGACCATTTTCCACATTTCTGAAGCATGACGTAATGGGGGGGTGTTATCTCTTTTGTCGAAAATCAGCTGTTTTTGCTTGAACATTAAATGCGTCCAAATGGTATTTAATTAACTTCCCGGGGTGAAGAAACCCTTTTTGAGAACTCAGAGTGAGTAAATTGGCCATTTTCATGCACTTTTAACCATTCCATAAATTTTGTGTTTAGGGCCCCTGAAAGCATGAAAATCACTTTAAACATGCTAATTTTAGCTTCAACACTGATGATCCACCTACAAATGTGAACTGACGTTCAAAAATAAAACATTTGAAAACGGACCATTTTCCACATTTCTGAAGCATGACGTAATGGGGGGGTGTTATCTCTTTTGTCGAAAATCAGCCGTTTTTGCTCGAACATTAAATGCCTCCAAATGGTATTTAATTAACTTCCCGAGCCCCTGGAAGCATGAAAATCACTTTAAACATGCTAATTTTAGCTCTAACACTGATGATCCACCTACAAATGTGAACTGACGTTCAAAAATAAAACATTTGAAAACGGACCATTTTCCACATTTCTGAAGCATGACGTAATGGGGGGGTGTTATCTCTTTTGTCGAAAATCAGCCGTTTTTGCTCGAACATTAAATGCCTCCAAATGGTATTTAATTAACTTCCCGGGGTGAAGAGACCCTTTTTGAGAACTCAGAGTGAGTAAATTGGCCATTTTCATGCACTTTTAGCCATTCCATAAATCTTGTGTTTTGGGCCCCTGGAAGCATGAAAATCACTTTAAACATGCTAATTTTAGCTCTAACACTGATGATCCACCTACAAATGTGAACTGACGTTCAAAAATAAAACATTTGAAAACGGACCATTTTCCACATTTCTGAAGCATGACGTAATGGGGGGGTGTTATCTCTTTTGTCGAAAATCAGCCGTTTTTGCTCGAACATTAAATGCCTCCAAATGGTATTTATTTCACTTCCCGGGGTGAAGAAACCCTTTTTGAGAACTCAGAGTGAGTAAATTGGCCATTTTCATGCACTTTTAACCATTCCATAAATCTTGTGTTTTGGGCCCCTGGAAGCATGAAAATCACTTTAAACATGCTAATTTTAGGTCTAACACTGATGATCCACCTACAAATGTGAACTGACGTTCAAAAATAAAACATTTGAAAACGGACCATTTTCCACATTTCTGAAGCATGACGTAATGGGGGGGTGTTATCTCTTTTGTCGAAAATCAGCCGTTTTTGCTCGAACATTAAATGCCTCCAAATGGTATTTAATTAACTTCCCGAGCCCCTGGAAGCATGAAAATCACTTTAAACATGCTAATTTTAGCTCTAACACTGATGATCCACCTACAAATGTGAACTGACGTTCAAAAATAAAACATTTGAAAACGGACCATTTTCCACATTTCTGAAGCATGACGTAATGGGGGGGTGTTATCTCTTTTGTCGAAAATCAGCCGTTTTTGCTCGAACATTAAATGCCTCCAAATGGTATTTATTTCACTTCCCGAGCCCCTGGAAGCATGAAAATCACTTTAAACATGCTAATTTTAGCTCTAACACTGATGATCCACCTACAAATGTGAACTGACGTTCAAAAATAAAACATTTGAAAACGGACCATTTTCCACATTTCTGAAGCATGACGTAATGGGGGGGTGTTATCTCTTTTGTCGAAAATCAGCCGTTTTTGCTCGAACATTAAATGCCTCCAAATGGTATTTAATCAACTTCCCGAGCCCCTGGAAGCATGAAAATCACTTTAAACATGCTAGTTTTAGCTCTAACACTGATGATCCACCTACAAATGTGAACTGACGTTCAAAAATAAAACATTTGAAAACGGACCATTTTCCACATTTCTGAAGCATGACGTAATGGGGGGGTGTTATCTCTTTTGTCGAAAATCAGCCGTTTTTGCTCGAACATTAAATGCCTCCAAATGGTATTTAATTAACTTCCCGAGCCCCTGGAAGCATGAAAATCACTTTAAACATGCTAATTTTAGCTCTAACACTGATGATCCACCTACAAATGTGAACTGACGTTCAAAAATAAAACATTTGAAAACGGACCATTTTCCACATTTCTGAAGCATGACGTAATGGGGGGGTGTTATCTCTTTTGTCGAAAATCAGCCGTTTTTGCTCGAACATTAAATGCCTCCAAATGGTATTTAATTAACTTCCCGGGGTGAAGAGACCCTTTTTGAGAACTCAGAGTGAGTAAATTGGCCATTTTCATGCACTTTTAGCCATTCCATAAATCTTGTGTTTTGGGCCCCTGGAAGCATGAAAATCACTTTAAACATGCTAATTTTAGCTCTAACACTGATGATCCACCTACAAATGTGAACTGACGTTCAAAAATAAAACATTTGAAAACGGACCATTTTCCACATTTCTGAAGCATGACGTAATGGGGGGGTGTTATCTCTTTTGTCGAAAATCAGCCGTTTTTGCTCGAACATTAAATGCCTCCAAATGGTATTTATTTCACTTCCCGGGGTGAAGAAACCCTTTTTGAGAACTCAGAGTGAGTAAATTGGCCATTTTCATGCACTTTTAACCATTCCATAAATCTTGTGTTTTGGGCCCCTGGAAGCATGAAAATCACTTTAAACATGCTAATTTTAGGTCTAACACTGATGATCCACCTACAAATGTGAACTGACGTTCAAAAATAAAACATTTGAAAACGGACCATTTTCCACATTTCTGAAGCATGACGTAATGGGGGGGTGTTATCTCTTTTGTCGAAAATCAGCCGTTTTTGCTCGAACATTAAATGCCTCCAAATGGTATTTAATTAACTTCCCGAGCCCCTGGAAGCATGAAAATCACTTTAAACATGCTAATTTTAGCTCTAACACTGATGATCCACCTACAAATGTGAACTGACGTTCAAAAATAAAACATTTGAAAACGGACCATTTTCCACATTTCTGAAGCATGACGTAATGGGGGGGTGTTATCTCTTTTGTCGAAAATCAGCCGTTTTTGCTCGAACATTAAATGCCTCCAAATGGTATTTAATTAACTTCCCGAGCCCCTGGAAGCATGAAAATCACTTTAAACATGCTAATTTTAGCTCTAACACTGATGATCCACCTACAAATGTGAACTGACGTTCAAAAATAAAACATTTGAAAACGGACCATTTTCCACATTTCTGAAGCATGACGTAATGGGGGGGTGTTATCTCTTTTGTCGAAAATCAGCCGTTTTTGCTCGAACATTAAATGCCTCCAAATGGTATTTAATTAACTTCCCGGGGTGAAGAAACCCTTTTTGAGAACTCAGAGTGAGTGAATTGGCCATTTTCATGCACTTTTAACCATTCCATAAATCTTGTGTTTAGGGCCCCTGGAAGCATGAAAATCACTTTAAACATGCTAATTTTAGCTCTAACACTGATGATCCACCTACAAATGTGAACTGACATTCAAAAATAAAAAATTTGAAAACGGACCATTTTCCACATTTCTGAAGCATGACGTAATGGGGGGGTGTTATCTCTTTTGTCGAAAATCAGCCGTTTTTGCTTGAACATTAAATGCCTCCAAATAGTATTTAATTCACTTCCCGAGCCCCTGGAAGCATGAAAATCACTTTGAACATGCTAATTTTAGCTCTAACACTGATGATCCACCTACAAATGTGAACTGACGTTCAAAAATAAAACATTTGAAAACGGACCATTTTCCACATTTCTGAAGCATGACGTAATGGGGGGGGTGTTATCTCTTTTGTCGAAAATCAGCCGTTTTTGCTTGAACATTAAATGCCTCCAAATGGTATTTAATTAACTTCCCGGGGTGAAGAAACCCTTTTTGAGAACTCAGAGTGAGTAAATTGGCCATTTTCATGCACTTTTAACCATTCCATAAATCTTGTGTTTAGGGCCCCTGGAAGCACTAAAATCACTTTAAACATGCTAATTTTAGCTCTAACACTGATGATCCACCTACAAATGTGAACTGACTTTCAAAAATAAAACATTTGAAAATGGACCATTTTCCACATTTCTGAAGCATGACGTAATGGGGGGGTCATATCTCTTTTGTCGAAAATCAGCCGTTTTTGCTTGAACATTAAATGCCTCCAAATAGTATTTAATTCACTTCCCGAGCCCCTGGAAGCATGAAAATCACTTTAAACATGCTAATTTTAGCTCTAACACTGATGATCCACCTACAAATGTGAACTGACGTTCAAAAATAAAACATTTGAAAACGGACCATTTTCCACATTTCTGAAGCATGACGTAATGGGGGGGTGTTATCTCTTTTGTCGAAAATCAGCCGTTTTTGCTTGAACATTAAATGCCTCCAAATAGTATTTAATTCACTTCCCGAGCTCCTGGAAGCATGAAAATCACTTTAAACATGCTAATTTTAGCTCTAACACTGATGATCCACCTACAAATGTGAACTGACGTTCAAAAATAAAACATTTGAAAACTGACCATTTTCCACATTTCTGAAGCATGACGTAATGGGGGGGTGTTATCTCTTTTGTCGAAAATCAGCCGTTTTTGCTCGAACATTAAATGCCTCCAAATGGTATTTAATTAACTTTCCGCGGTGAAGAAACCCTTTTTGAGAACTCAGAGTGAGTAAATTGGCCATTTTCATGCACTTTTAACCATTCCATAAATCTTGTGTTTAGGGCCCCTGGAAGCATGAAAATCACTTTAAACATGCTAATTTATCTCTAACACTGATGATCCACCTACAAATGTGAACTGACGTTCAAAAATAAAACATTTGAAAACGGACCATTTTCCACATTTCTGAAGCATGACGTAATGGGGGGGTGTTATCTCTTTTGTCGAAAATCATCCGTTTTTGCTTGAACATTAAATGCCTCCAAATGGTATTTAATTAACTTCCCGGGGTAAAGAAACCCTTTTTGAGAACTCAGAGTGAGTAAATTGGCCATTTTCATGCACTTTTAACCATTCCATAAATCTTGTGTTTACGGCCCCTGGAAGCATGAAAATCACTTTAAACATGCTAATTTTAGCTCTAACACTGATGATCCACCTACAAATGTGAACTGATGTTCAAAAATAAAACATTTGAAAACGGACCATTTTCCACATTTCTGAAGCATGACGTAATGGGGGGGTGTTATCTCTTTTGTCGAAAATCAGCCATTTTTGCTTGAACATTAAATGCCTCCAAATGGTATTTAATTAACTTCCCGGGGTGAAGAAACCCTTTTTGAGAACTCAGAGTGAGCAAATTGGCCATTTTCATGCACTTTTAACCATTCCATAAATCTTGTGTTTAGGGCCCCTGGAAGCATGAAAATCACTTTAAACATGCTAATTTTAGCTCTAACACTGATGATCCACCTACAAATGTGAACTGACGTTCAAAAATAAAACATTTGAAAACGGACCATTTTCCACATTTCTGAAGCATGACGTAATGGGGGGGTGTTATCTCAATTGTCGAAAATCAGCCGTTTTTGCTTGAACATTAAATGCCTCCAAATAGTATTTAATTCACTTCCCGAGCCCCTGGAAGCATGAAAATCACTTTAAACATGCTAATTTTAGCTCTAACACTGATGATCCACCTACAAATGTGAACTGACGTTCAAAAATAAAACATTTGAAAACGGACCATTTTCCACATTTCTGAAGCATGACGTAATGGGGTGGTGTTATCTCTTTTGTCGAAAATCAGCTGTTTTTGCTTGAACATTAAATGCCTCCAAATGGTATTTAATTACCTTCCGGGGGTGAAGAAACCCTTTTTGAGAACTCAGAGTGAGCAAATTGGCCATTTTCATGCACTTTTAACCATTCCATAAATCTTGTGTTTAGGGCCCCTGGAAGCATGAAAATCACTTTAAACATACTAATTTTAGCTCTAACACTGATGATCCACCTACAAATGTGAACTGACGTTCAAAAATAAAACATTTGAAAACGGACCATTTTCCACATTTCTGAAGCATGACGTAATGGGGGGTGTTATCTCTTTTGTCAGAAATCAGCTGTTTTTGCTTGAACATTAAATGCCTCCAAATAGTATTTAATTCACTTCCCGAGCCCCTGGAAGCATGAAAATCACTTTAAACATGCTAATTTTAGCTCTAACACTGATGATCCACCTACAAATGTGAACTGACGTTCAAAAATAAAACATTTGAAAACGGACCATTTTCCACATTTCTGAAGCATGACGTAATGGGGGGGTGTTATCTCTTTTGTCGAAAATCAGCCGTTTTTGCTCGAACATTAAATGCCTCCAAATGGTATTTAATTAACTTCCCGGGGTGAAGAAACCCTTTTTGAGAACTCAGAGTGAGCAAATTGGCCATTTTCATGCACTTTTAACCATTCCATAAATCTTGTGTTTAGGGCCCCTGGAAGCATGAAAATCACTTTAAACATGCTAATTTTAGCTCTAACACTGATGATCCACCTACAAATGTGAACTGACGTTCAAAAATAAAACATTTGAAAACGGACCATTTTCCACATTTCTGAAGCATGACGTAATGGGGGGGTGTTATCTCAATTGTCGAAAATCAGCCGTTTTTGCTTGAACATTAAATGCCTCCAAATAGTATTTAATTCACTTCCCGAGCCCCTGGAAGCATGAAAATCACTTTAAACATGCTAATTTTAGCTCTAACACTGATGATCCACCTACAAATGTGAACTGACGTTCAAAAATAAAACATTTGAAAACGGACCATTTTCCACATTTCTGAAGCATGACGTAATGGGGTGGTGTTATCTCTTTTGTCGAAAATCAGCTGTTTTTGCTTGAACATTAAATGCCTCCAAATGGTATTTAATTACCTTCCGGGGGTGAAGAAACCCTTTTTGAGAACTCAGAGTGAGCAAATTGGCCATTTTCATGCACTTTTAACCATTCCATAAATCTTGTGTTTAGGGCCCCTGGAAGCATGAAAATCACTTTAAACATACTAATTTTAGCTCTAACACTGATGATCCACCTACAAATGTGAACTGACGTTCAAAAATAAAACATTTGAAAACGGACCATTTTCCACATTTCTGAAGCATGACGTAATGGGGGGTGTTATCTCTTTTGTCAGAAATCAGCTGTTTTTGCTTGAACATTAAATGCCTCCAAATAGTATTTAATTCACTTCCCGAGCCCCTGGAAGCATGAAAATCACTTTAAACATGCTAATTTTAGCTCTAACACTGATGATCCACCTACAAATGTGAACTGACGTTCAAAAATAAAACATTTGAAAACGGACCATTTTCCACATTTCTGAAGCATGACGTAATGGGGGGGTGTTATCTCTTTTGTCGAAAATCAGCCGTTTTTGCTCGAACATTAAATGCCTCCAAATGGTATTTAATTAACTTTCCGCGGTGAAGAAACCCTTTTTGAGAACTCAGAGTGAGTAAATTGGCCATTTTCATGCACTTTTAACCATTCCATAAATCTTGTGTTTAGGGCCCCTGGAAGCATGAAAATCACTTTAAACATGCTAATTTATCTCTAACACTGATGATCCACCTACAAATGTGAAAAGACATTCAAAAATAAAAAATTTGAAAACGGACCATTTTCCACATTTCTGAAGCATGACGTAATGGGGGGGTGTTATCTCTTTTGTTGAAAATAAACCGTTTTTGCTTGAACATTAAATGCCTCCAAATAGTATTTAGTTCACTTCCCGAGCCCCTGGAAGCATGAAAATCACTTTAAACATGCTAATTTTAGCTCTAACACTGATGATCCACCTACAAATGTGACTGACATTCAAAAATAAAACATTTGAAAACGGACCATTTTCCACATTTCTGAAGCATGACGTAATGGGGGGGGTGCTATCTCTTTTGTCGAAAATCAGCCGTTTTTGCTCGAACATTAAATGCCTCCAAATGGTATTTAATTAACTTCCCGGGGTGAAGAAACCCTTTTTGAGAACTCAGAGTGAGCAAATTGGCCATTTTCATGCACTTTTAACCATTCCATAAATCTTGTGTTTACGGCCCCTGGAAGCATGAAAATCACTTTAAACATGCTAATTTTAGCTCTAACACTGATGATCCACCTACAAATGTGAACTGACGTTCAAAAATAAAACATTTGAAAACGGACCATTTTCCACATTTCTGAAGCATGACGTAATGGGGGGGTGTTATCTCTTTTGTCGAAAATCAGCCGTTTTTGCTTGAACATTAAATGCCTCCAAATGGTATTTAATTAACTTCCCGGGGTGAAGAAACCCTTTTTGAGAACTCAGAGTGAGCAAATTGGCCATTTTCATGCACTTTTAACCATTCCATAAATCTTGTGTTTAGGGCCCCTGGAAGCATGAAAATCACTTTACACATGCTAATTTTAGCTCTAACACTGATGATCCACCTACAAATGTGAACTGACGTTCAAAAATAAAACATTTGAAAACGGACCATTTTCCACATTTCTGAAGCATGACGTAATGGGGGGGTGTTATCTCAATTGTCGAAAATCAGCCGTTTTTGCTTGAACATTAAATGCCTCCAAATAGTATTTAATTCACTTCCCGAGCCCCTGGAAGCATGAAAATCACTTTAAACATGCTAATTTTAGCTCTAACACTGATGATCCACCTACAAATGTGAACTGACGTTCAAAAATAAAACATTTGAAAACTGACCATTTTCCACATTTCTGAAGCATGACGTAATGGGGGGGTGTTATCTCTTTTGTCGAAAATCAGCCGTTTTTGCTTGAACATTAAATGCCTCCAAATGGTATTTAATTAACTTCCCGGGGTAAAGAAACCCTTTTTGAGAACTCAGAGTGAGTAAATTGGCCATTTTCATGCACTTTTAACCATTCCATAAATCTTGTGTTTACGGCCCCTGGAAGCATGAAAATCACTTTAAACATGCTAATTTTAGCTCTAACACTGATGATCCACCTACAAATGTGAACTGATGTTCAAAAATAAAACATTTGAAAACGGACCATTTTCCACATTTCTGAAGCATGACGTAATGGGGGGGTGTTATCTCTTTTGTCGAAAATCAGCCGTTTTTGCTTGAACATTAAATGCCTCCAAATGGTATTTAATTAACTTCCCGGGGTGAAGAAACCCTTTTTGAGAACTCAGAGTGAGCAAATTGGCCATTTTCATGCACTTTTAACCATTCCATAAATCTTGTGTTTAGGGCCCCTGGAAGCATGAAAATCACTTTAAACATGCTAATTTTAGCTCTAACACTGATGATCCACCTACAAATGTGAACTGACGTTCAAAAATAAAACATTTGAAAACGGACCATTTTCCACATTTCTGAAGCATGACGTAATGGGGGGGTGTTATCTCAATTGTCGAAAATCAGCCGTTTTTGCTTGAACATTAAATGCCTCCAAATAGTATTTAATTCACTTCCCGAGCCCCTGGAAGCATGAAAATCACTTTAAACATGCTAATTTTAGCTCTAACACTGATGATCCACCTACAAATGTGAACTGACGTTCAAAAATAAAACATTTGAAAACGGACCATTTTCCACATTTCTGAAGCATGACGTAATGGGGGGGTGTTATCTCTTTTGTCGAAAATCAGCTGTTTTTGCTTGAACATTAAATGCCTCCAAATGGTATTTAATTACCTTCCGGGGGTGAAGAAACCCTTTTTGAGAACTCAGAGTGAGCAAATTGGCCATTTTCATGCACTTTTAACCATTCCATAAATCTTGTGTTTAGTGCCCCTGGAAGCATGAAAATCACTTTAAACATACTAATTTTAGCTCTAACACTGATGATCCACCTACAAATGTGAACTGACGTTCAAAAATAAAACATTTGAAAACGGACCATTTTCCACATTTCTGAAGCATGACGTAATGGGGGGGTGTTATCTCTTTTGTCGAAAATCAGCCGTTTTTGCTTGAACATTAAATGCCTCCAAATGGTATTTAATTAACTTCCCGGGGTGAAGAAACCCTTTTTGAGAACTCAGAGTGAGTAAATTGGCCATTTTCATGCACTTTTAACCATTCCATAAATCTTGTGTTTAGGGCCCCTGGAAGCACTAAAATCACTTTAAACATGCTAATTTTAGCTCTAACACTGATGATCCACCTACAAATGTGAACTGACGTTCAAAAATAAAACATTTGAAAACGGACCATTTTCCACATTTCTGAAGCATGACGTAATGGGGGGTGTTATCTCTTTTGTCGAAAATCAGCCGTTTTTGTGCGAACATTAAATGCCTCCAAATGGTATTTAATTAACTTCCCGGGGTGAAGAAACCCTTTTTGAGAACTCAGAGTGAGTAAATTGGCCATTTTCATGCACTTTTAACCATTCCATAAATCTTGTGTTTAGGGCCCCTGGAAGCATGAAAATTACTTTAAACATGCTAATTTTAGCTCTAACACTGATGATCCACCTACAAATGTGAACTGACGTTCAAAAATAAAACATTTGAAAACGGACCATTTTTCACATTTCTGAAGCATGACGTAATGGGGGGGGTGTTATCTCTTTTGTCGAAAATCAGCCGTTTTTGTGCGAACATTAAATGCCTCCAAATGGTATTTAATTAACTTCCCGGGGTGAAGAAACCTTTTTTGAGAACTCAGAGTGAGTAAATTGGCCATTTTCATGCATTTTTAACCATTCCATAAATCTTGTGTTTAGGGCCCCTGGAAGCATGAAAATTACTTTAAACATGCTAATTTTAGCTCTAACACTGATGATCCACCTACAAATGTGAACTGACGTTCAAAAATAAAACATTTGAAAACAGACCATTTTCCACATTTCTGAAGCATGACGTAATGGGGGGGTGTTATCTCTTTTGTCAGAAATCAGCTGTTTTTGCTTGAACATTAAATGCCTCCAAATAGTATTTAATTCACTTCCAGAGCCCCTGGAAGCATGAAAATCACTTTAAACATGCTAATTTTAGCTCTAACACTGATGATCCACCTACAAATGTGAACTGACGTTCAAAAATAAAACATTTGAAAATGGACCATTTGCCACATTTCTGAAGCATGACGTAATGGGGGGTTGTTATCTCTTTTGTCGAAAATCAGCTGTTTTTGCTCGAACATTAAATGCCTCCAAATGGTATTTAATTAACTTCCCGGGGGTGAAGAAACCCTTTTTGCGAACTCAGAGTGAGTAAATTGGCCATTTTGATGCACTTTTAACCATTCCATAAATCTTGTGTTTAGGGCCCCTGGAAGCATGAAAAACACTTTAAACATGCTAATTTTAGCTCTAACACTGATGATCCACCTACAAATGTGAACTGACGTTCAAAAATAAAACATTTGAAAACGGACCATTTTCCACATTTCTGAAGCATGACGTAATGGGGGGGTGTTATCTCTTTTGTCAGAAATCAGCTGTTTTTGCTTGAACATTAAATGCCTCCAAATAGTATTTAATTCACTTCCCGAGCCCCTGGAAGCATGAAAATCACTTTAAACATGCTAATTTTAGCTCTAACACTGATGATCCACCTACAAATGTGAACTGACATTCAAAAATAAAACATTTGAAAACGGACCATTTTCCACATTTCTGAAGCATGACGTAATGGGGGGGTGTTATCTCTTTTGTCGAAAATCAGCCGTTTTTGCTCGAACATTAAATGCCTACAAATGGTATTTAATTAACTTCCTGGGGTGAAGAAACCCTTTTTGAGAACTCAGAGTGAGTAAATTGGCCATTTTCATGCACTTTTAACCATTCCATAAATCTTGTGTTTAGGGCCCCTGGAAGCATGAAAATCACTTTAAACATGCTAATTTTAGCTCTAACACTGATGATCCACCTACAAATGTGAACTGACGTTCAAAAATAAAACATTTGAAAACGGACCATTTTCCACATTTCTGAAGCATGACGTAATGGGGGGGTGTTATCTCTTTTGTCGAAAACCAGCCGTTTTTGCTTGAACATTAAATGCCTCCAAATAGTATTTAATTCACTTCCCGAGCCCCTGGAAGCATGAAAATCACTTTAAACATGCTAATTTTAGCTCTAACACTGATGATCCACCTACAAATGTGAACTGACGTTCAAAAATAAAACATTTGAAAACGGACCATTTTCCACATTTCTGAAGCATGACGTAATGGGGGGGGTGTTATCTCTTTTGTCGAAAATCAGCCGTTTTTGCTTGAACACTAAATGCCTCCAAATGGTATTTAATTAACTTCCCGGGGTGAAGAAACCCTTTTTGAGAACTCAGAGTGAGTAAATTGGGCATTTTCATGCACTTTTAACCATTCCATAAATCTTGTGTTTAGGGCCCCTGGAAGCATGAAAATCACTTTAAACATGCTAATTTTAGCTCTAACACTGATGATCCACCTACAAATGTGAACTGACGTTCAAAAATAAAACATTTGAAAACAGACCATTTTCCACATTTCTGAAGCATGACGTAATGGGGGGGTGTTATCTCTTTTGTCGAAAATCAGCCGTTTTTGCTCGAACATTAAATGCCTCCAAATGGTATTTAATTAACTTCCCGGGGTGAAGAAACCCTTTTTGAGAACTCAGAGTGAGTAAATTGGCCATTTTTATGCACTTTTAACCATTCCGTAAATCTTGTGTTTAGGGCCCCTGGAAGCATGAAAATCACTTTAAACATGCTAATTTTAGCTCTAACACTGATGATCCACCTACAAATGTGAACTGACGTTCAAAAATAAAACATTTGAAAACGGACCATTTTCCACATTTCTGAAGCATGACGTAATGGGGGGGTGTTATCTCTTTTGTCAGAAATCAGCTGTTTTTGCTTGAACATTAAATGCCTCCAAATAGTATTTAATTCACTTCCCGAGCCCCTGGAAGCATGAAAATCACTTTAAACATGCTAATTTTAGCTCTAACACTGATGATCCACCTACAAATGTGAACTGACGTTCAAAAATAAAACATTTGAAAACGGATCATTTTCCACATTTCTGAAGCATGACGTAATGGGGGGGTGTTATCTCTTTTGTCGAAAATCAGCCGTTTTTGCTCGAACATTAAATGCCTCCAAATGGTATTTAATTAACTTCCCGGGGTGAAGAAACCCTTTTTGCGAACTCAGAGTGAGTAAATTGGCCATTTTCATGCACTTTTAACCATTCCATAAATCTTGTGTTTAGGGCCCCTGGAAGCATGAAAATCACTTTAAACATGCTAATTTTAGCTCTAACACTGATGATCCACCTACAAATGTGAACTGACGTTCAAAAATAAAACATTTGAAAACGGACCATTTTCCACATTTCTGAAGCATGACGTAATGGGGGGGTGTTATCTCTTTTGTCAGAAATCAGCTGTTTTTGGTTGAACATTAAATGCCTCCAACTAGTATTTAATTCACTTCCCGAGCCCCTGGAAGCATGAAAATCACTTTAAACATGCTAATTTTAGCTCTAACACTGATGATCCACCTACAAATGTGAACTGACATTCAAAAATAAAACATTTGAAAACGGACCATTTTCCACATTTCTGAAGCATGACGTAATGGGGGGTGTTATCTCTTTTGTCGAAAATCAGCCGTTTTTGCTTGAACATTAAATGCCTCCAAATAGTAATTAATTCACTTCCCGAGCCCCTGGAAGCATGAAAATCACTTTAAACATGCTAATTTTAGCTCTAACACTGATGATCCACCTACAAATGTGAACTGACGTTCAAAAATAAAACATTTGAAAACGGACCATTTTCCACATTTCTGAAGCATGACGTAATGGGGGGGTGTTATCTCTTTTGTCGAAAATCAGCCATTTTTGCTTGAACACTAAATGCCTCCAAATGGTATTTAATTAACTTCCCGGGGTGAAGAAACCCTTTTTGAGAACTCAGAGTGAGTAAATTGGCCATTTTCATGCACTTTTAACCATTCCATAAATCTTGTGTTTAGGGCCCCTGGAAGCATGAAAATCACTTTGAACATGCTAATTTTAGCTCTAACACTGATGATCCACCTACAAATGTGAACTGACGTTCAAAAATAAAACATTTGAAAACAGACCATTTTCCACATTTCTGAAGCATGACGTAATGGGGGGGTGTTATCTCTTTTGTCGAAAATCAGCCGTTTTTGCTCGAACATTAAATGCCTCCAAATGGTATTTAATTAACTTCCCGGGGTGAAGAAACCCTTTTTGAGAACTCAGAGTGAGTAAATTGGCCATTTTCATGCACTTTTAACCATTCCATAAATCTTGTGTTTAGGGCCCCTGGAAGCATGAAAATCACTTTAAACATGCTAATTTTAGCTCTAACACTGATGATCCACCTACAAATGTGAACTGACGTTCAAAAATAAAACATTTGAAAACGGACCATTTTCCACATTTCTGAAGCATGACGTAATGGGGGGGTGTTATCTCTTTTGTCAGAAATCAGCTGTTTTTGCTTGAACATTAAATGCTTCCAAATAGTATTTAATTCACTTCCCGAGCCCCTGGAAGCATGAAAATCACTTTAAACATGCTAATTTTAGCTCTAACACTGATGATCCACCTACAAATGTGAACTGACGTTCAAAAATAAAACATTTGAAAACGGACCATTTTCCACATTTCTGAAGCATGACGTAATGGGGGGTGTTATCTCTTTTGTCGAAAATCAGCCGTTTTTGCTCGAACATTAAATGCCTCCAAATGGTATTTAATTAACTTCCCGGGGTGAAGAAACCCTTTTTGCGAACTCAGAGTGAGCAAATTGGCCATTTTCATGCACTTTTAACCATTCCATAAATCTTGTGTTTAGGGCCCCTGGAAGAATGAAAATCACTTTAAACATGCTAATTTTAGCCCTAACACTGATGATCCACCTACAAATGTGAACTGACATTCAAAAATAAAACATTTGAAAACGGACCATTTTCCATATTTCTGAAGCATGACATAATGGGGGGGTGTTATCTCTTTTGTTGAAAATCAGCCGTTTTTGCTCGAACATTAAATGCCTACAAATGGTATTTAATTAACCTCCCGGGGTGAAGAAACCCTTTTTGAGAACTCAGAGTGAGAGAATTGGCCATTTTCATGCACTTTTAACCATTCCATAAATCTTGTGTTTAGGGCCCCTGGAAGCATGAAAATCACTTTAAACATGCTAATTTTAGCTCTAACACTGATGATCCACCTACAAATGTGAACTGACGTTCAAAAATAAAACATTTGAAAACGGACCGTTTTCCACATTTCTGAAGCATGACGTAATGGGGGGGTGTTATCTCTTTTGTCGAAAATCAGCCGTTTTTGCTTGAACATTAAATGCCTCCAAATAGTATTTAATTCACTTCCCGAGCTCCTGGAAGCATGAAAATCACTTTAAACATGCTAATTTTAGCTCTAACACTGATGATCCACCTACAAATGTGAACTGACGTTCAAAAATAAAACATTTGAAAACTGACCATTTTCCACATTTCTGAAGCATGACGTAATGGGGGGGTGTTATCTCTTTTGTCGAAAATCAGCCGTTTTTGCTCGAACATTAAATGCCTCCAAATGGTATTTAATTAACTTCCCGGAGTGAATAAACCCTTTTTGCGAACTCAGAGTGAGTAAATTGGCCATTTTCATGCACTTTTAACCATTCCATAAATCTTGTGTTTAGGGCCCCTGGAAGCATGAAAATCACTTTAAACATGCTAATTTTAGCTTTAACACTGATGATCCACCTACAAATGTGAACTGACGTTCAAAAATAAAACAATTGAAAACGGACCATTTTCCACATTTCTGAAGCATGACGTAATGGGGGGGTGTTATCTCTTTTGTCAGAAATCAGCTGTTTTTGCTTGAACATTAAATGCCTCCAAATAGTATTTAATTCACTTCCCGAGCCCCTGGAAGCATGAAAATCACTTTAAACATGCTAATTTTAGCTCTAACACTGATGATCCACCTACAAATGTGAACTGACATTCAAAAATACAACATTTGAAAACAGACCATTTTCCACATTTCTGAAGCATGACGTAATGGGGGGGGTGTTATCTCTTTTGTCAAAAATCAGCCGTTTTTGCTCGAACATTAAATGCCTCCAAATGGTATTTAATTACCTTCCCGGGGTAAAGAAACCCTTTTTGAGAACTCAGAGTGAGTAAATTGGCCATTTTCATGCAGTTATAACCATTCCATAAATCTTGTGTTTAGGGCCCCTGGAAGCATGAAAATCACTTTAAACATGCTAATTTTAGCTCTAACACTGATGATCCACCTACAAATGTGAACTGACGTTCAAAAATAAAACATTTGAAAACGGACCATTTTCCACATTTCTGAAGCATGACGTAATGGGGGGGTGTTATCTCTTTTGTCGAAAATCAGCCGTTTTTGCTTGAACATTAAATGCCTCCAAATGGTATTTAATTAACTTCCCGGGGTGAAGAAACCCTTTTTGAGAACTCAGAGTGAGTAAATTGGGCATTTTCATGCACTTTTAACCATTCCATAAATCTTGTGTTTAGGGCCCCTGGAAGCATGAAAATCACTTTAAACATGCTAATTTTAGCTCTAACACTGATGATCCACCTACAAATGTGAACTGACGTTCAAAAATAAAACATTTGAAAACGGACCATTTTCCACATTTCTGAAGCATGACGTAATGGGGGGGTGTTATCTCTTTTGTCGAAAATCAGCCGTTTTTGTTTGAACATTAAATACCTCCAAATGGTATTTAATTAACTTCCCGGGGTGAAGAAACCCTTTTTGAGAACTCAGAGCGAGTAAATTGGCCATTTTCATGCACTTTTAACCATTCCATAAATCTTGTGTTTAGGGCCCCTGGAAGCATGAAAATCACTTTAAACATGCTAATTTTAGCTCTAACACTGATGATCCACCTACAAATGTGAACTGACGTTCAAAAATAAAACATTTGAAAACGGACCATTTTCCACATTTCTGAAGCATGACGTAATGGGGGGGTGTTATCTTTTTTGTCAGAAATCAGCTGTTTTTGCTTGAACATTAAATGCCTCCAAATAGTATTTAATTCACTTCCCGAGCCCCTGGAAGCATGAAAATCACTTTAAACATGCTAATTTTAGCTCTAACACTGATGATCCACCTACAAATGTGAACTGACGTTCAAAAATAAAACATTTGAAAACGGACCATTTTCCACATTTCTGAAGCATGACGTAATGGGGGGGTGTTATCTCTTTTGTCGAAAATCAGCCATTTTTGCTCGAACATTAAATGCCTCCAAATGGTATTTAATTAACTTCCCGGGGTGAAGAAACACTTTTTGCGAACTCAGAGTGAGTAAATTGGCCATTTTCATGCACTTTTAACCATTCCATAAATCTTGTGTTTAGGGCCCCTGGAAGCATGAAAATCACTTTAAACATGCTAATTTTAGCTCTAACACTGATGATCCATCTACAAATGTGAAAAGACATTCAAAAATAAAAAATTTGAAAATGGACCATTTTCCACATTTCTGAAGCATGACGTAATGGGGGGGTGTTATCTCTTTTGTTGAAAATCAGCCGTTTTTGCTTGAACATTAAATGCCTCCAAATAGTATTTAATTCACTTCCCGAGCCCCTGGAAGCATGAAAATCACTTTAAACATGCTAATTTTAGCTCTAACACTGATGATCCACCTACAAATGTGAACTGACGTTCAAAAATAAAACATTTGAAAACGGACCATTTTCCACATTTCTGAAGCATGACGTAATGGGGGGGTTTTATCTCTTTTGTCGAAAATCAGCCGTTTTTGCTCGAACATTAAATGCCTCCAAATGGTATTTAATTAACTTCCCGGGGTGAAGAAACCCTTTTTGAGAACTCAGAGTGAGCAAATTGGCCATTTTCATGCACTTTTAACCATTCCATAAATCTTGTGTTTACGGCCCCTGGAAGCATGAAAATCACTTTAAACATGCTAATTTTAGCTCTAACACTGATGATCCACCTACAAATGTGAACTGACGTTCAAAAATAAAACATTTGAAAACGGACCATTTTCCACATTTCTGAAGCATGACGTAATGGGGGGGTGTTATCTCAATTGTCGAAAATCAGCCGTTTTTGCTTGAACATTAAATGCCTCCAAATAGTATTTAATTCACTTCTTGAGCCCCTGGAAGCATGAAAATCACTTTAAACATGCTAATTTTAGCTCTAACACTGATGATCCACCTACAAATGTGAACTGACGTTCAAAAATAAAACATTTGAAAACGGACCATTTTCCACATTTCTGAAGCATGACGTAATGGGGGGGTGTTATCTCTTTTGTCGAAAATCAGCTGTTTTTGCTTGAACATTAAATGCGTCCAAATGGTATTTAATTAACTTCCCGGGGTGAAGAAACCCTTTTTGAGAACTCAGAGTGAGTAAATTGGCCATTTTCATGCACTTTTAACCATTCCATAAATCTTGTGTTTAGGGCCCCTGGATGCATGAAAATCACTTTAAACATGCTAATTTTAGCTCTAACACTGATGATCCACCTACAAATGTGAACTGACGTTCAAAAATAAAACATTTGAAAACGGACCATTTTCCACATTTCTGAAGCATGACGTAATGGGGGGGGTTATCTCTTTTGTCGAAAATCAGCCATTTTTGCTTGAACATTAAATGTCTCCAAATAGTATTTAATTTACTTCCCGAGCCCCTGGAAGCATGAAAATCACTTTAAACATGCTAATTTTAGCTCTAACACTGATGATCCACCTACAAATGTGAACTGACGTTCAAAAATAAAACATTTGAAAACAGACCATTTTTCACATTTCTGAAGCATGACGTAATGGGGGGGTGTTATCTCTTTTGTCGAAAATCAGCTGTTTTTGCTTGAACATTAAATGCCTCCAAATGGTATTTAATTAACTTCCCGGGGTTAAGAAACCCTTTTTGAGAACTCAGAGTGAGTAAATTGGCCATTTTCATGCACTTTTAACCATTCCATAAATTTTGTGTTTAGGGCCCCTGAAAGCATGAAAATCACTTTAAACATGCTAATTTTAGCTTCAACACTGATGATCCACCTACAAATGTGAACTGACGTTCAAAAATAAAACATTTGAAAACGGACCATTTTCCACATTTCTGAAGCATGACGTAATGGGGGGGTGTTATCTCTTTTGTCGAAAATCAGCCGTTTTTGCTCGAACATTAAATGCCTCCAAATGTATTTAATTAACTTCCCGGGGTGAAGAAACCCTTTTTGAGAACTCAGAGTGAGTGAATTGGCCATTTTCATGCACTTTTAACCATTCCATAAATCTTGTGTTTAGGGCCCCTGGAAGCATGAAAATCACTTTAAACATGCTAATTTTAGCTCTAACACTGATGATCCACCTACAAATGTGAACTGACATTCAAAAATAAAAAATTTGAAAACGGACCATTTTCCACATTTCTGAAGCATGACGTAATGGGGGGGTGTTATCTCTTTTGTCGAAAATCAGCCGTTTTTGCTTGAACATTAAATGCCTCCAAATAGTATTTAATTCACTTCCCGAGCCCCTGGAAGCATGAAAATCACTTTGAACATGCTAATTTTAGCTCTAACACTGATGATCCACCTACAAATGTGAACTGACGTTCAAAAATAAAACATTTGAAAACGGACCATTTTCCACATTTCTGAAGCATGACGTAATGGGGGGGGTGTTATCTCTTTTGTCGAAAATCAGCCGTTTTTGCTTGAACATTAAATGCCTCCAAATGGTATTTAATTAACTTCCCGGGGTGAAGAAACCCTTTTTGAGAACTCAGAGTGAGTAAATTGGCCATTTTCATGCACTTTTAACCATTCCATAAATCTTGTGTTTAGGGCCCCTGGAAGCACTAAAATCACTTTAAACATGCTAATTTTAGCTCTAACACTGATGATCCACCTACAAATGTGAACTGACTTTCAAAAATAAAACATTTGAAAATGGACCATTTTCCACATTTCTGAAGCATGACGTAATGGGGGGGTCATATCTCTTTTGTCGAAAATCAGCCGTTTTTGCTTGAACATTAAATGCCTCCAAATAGTATTTAATTCACTTCCCGAGCCCCTGGAAGCATGAAAATCACTTTAAACATGCTAATTTTAGCTCTAACACTGATGATCCACCTACAAATGTGAACTGACGTTCAAAAATAAAACATTTGAAAACGGACCATTTTCCACATTTCTGAAGCATGACGTAATGGGGGGGTGTTATCTCTTTTGTCGAAAATCAGCCGTTTTTGTTTGAACATTAAATACCTCCAAATGGTATTTAATTAACTTCCCGGGGTGAAGAAACCCTTTTTGAGAACTCAGAGCGAGTAAATTGGCCATTTTCATGCACTTTTAACCATTCCATAAATCTTGTGTTTAGGGCCCCTGGAAGCATGAAAATCACTTTAAACATGCTAATTTTAGCTCTAACACTGATGATCCACCTACAAATGTGAACTGACGTTCAAAAATAAAACATTTGAAAACGGACCATTTTCCACATTTCTGAAGCATGACGTAATGGGGGGGTGTTATCTTTTTTGTCAGAAATCAGCTGTTTTTGCTTGAACATTAAATGCCTCCAAATAGTATTTAATTCACTTCCCGAGCCCCTGGAAGCATGAAAATCACTTTAAACATGCTAATTTTAGCTCTAACACTGATGATCCACCTACAAATGTGAACTGACGTTCAAAAATAAAACATTTGAAAACGGACCATTTTCCACATTTCTGAAGCATGACGTAATGGGGGGGTGTTATCTCTTTTGTCGAAAATCAGCCATTTTTGCTCGAACATTAAATGCCTCCAAATGGTATTTAATTAACTTCCCGGGGTGAAGAAACCCTTTTTGCGAACTCAGAGTGAGTAAATTGGCCATTTTCATGCACTTTTAACCATTCCATAAATCTTGTGTTTAGGGCCCCTGGAAGCATGAAAATCACTTTAAACATGCTAATTTTAGCTCTAACACTGATGATCCATCTACAAATGTGAAAAGACATTCATAAATAAAAAATTTGAAAATGGACCATTTTCCACATTTCTGAAGCATGACGTAATGGGGGGGTGTTATCTCTTTTGTTGAAAATCAGCCGTTTTTGCTTGAACATTAAATGCCTCCAAATAGTATTTAATTCACTTCCCGAGCCCCTGGAAGCATGAAAATCACTTTAAACATGCTAATTTTAGCTCTAACACTGATGATCCACCTACAAATGTGAACTGACGTTCAAAAATAAAACATTTGAAAACGGACCATTTTCCACATTTCTGAAGCATGACGTAATGGGGGGGTTTTATCTCTTTTGTCGAAAATCAGCCGTTTTTGCTCGAACATTAAATGCCTCCAAATGGTATTTAATTAACTTCCCGGGGTGAAGAAACCCTTTTTGAGAACTCAGAGTGAGCAAATTGGCCATTTTCATGCACTTTTAACCATTCCATAAATCTTGTGTTTACGGCCCCTGGAAGCATGAAAATCACTTTAAACATGCTAATTTTAGCTCTAACACTGATGATCCACCTACAAATGTGAACTGACGTTCAAAAATAAAACATTTGAAAACGGACCATTTTCCACATTTCTGAAGCATGACGTAATGGGGGGGTGTTATCTCAATTGTCGAAAATCAGCCGTTTTTGCTTGAACATTAAATGCCTCCAAATAGTATTTAATTCACTTCTTGAGCCCCTGGAAGCATGAAAATCACTTTAAACATGCTAATTTTAGCTCTAACACTGATGATCCACCTACAAATGTGAACTGACGTTCAAAAATAAAACATTTGAAAACGGACCATTTTCCACATTTCTGAAGCATGACGTAATGGGGGGGTGTTATCTCTTTTGTCGAAAATCAGCTGTTTTTGCTTGAACATTAAATGCGTCCAAATGGTATTTAATTAACTTCCCGGGGTGAAGAAACCCTTTTTGAGAACTCAGAGTGAGTAAATTGGCCATTTTCATGCACTTTTAACCATTCCATAAATTTTGTGTTTAGGGCCCCTGAAAGCATGAAAATCACTTTAAACATGCTAATTTTAGCTTCAACACTGATGATCCACCTACAAATGTGAACTGACGTTCAAAAATAAAACATTTGAAAACGGACCATTTTCCACATTTCTGAAGCATGACGTAATGGGGGGGTGTTATCTCTTTTGTCGAAAATCAGCCGTTTTTGCTCGAACATTAAATGCCTCCAAATGGTATTTAATTAACTTCCCGAGCCCCTGGAAGCATGAAAATCACTTTAAACATGCTAATTTTAGCTCTAACACTGATGATCCACCTACAAATGTGAACTGACGTTCAAAAATAAAACATTTGAAAACGGACCATTTTCCACATTTCTGAAGCATGACGTAATGGGGGGGTGTTATCTCTTTTGTCGAAAATCAGCCGTTTTTGCTCGAACATTAAATGCCTCCAAATGGTATTTAATTAACTTCCCGGGGTGAAGAGACCCTTTTTGAGAACTCAGAGTGAGTAAATTGGCCATTTTCATGCACTTTTAGCCATTCCATAAATCTTGTGTTTTGGGCCCCTGGAAGCATGAAAATCACTTTAAACATGCTAATTTTAGCTCTAACACTGATGATCCACCTACAAATGTGAACTGACGTTCAAAAATAAAACATTTGAAAACGGACCATTTTCCACATTTCTGAAGCATGACGTAATGGGGGGGTGTTATCTCTTTTGTCGAAAATCAGCCGTTTTTGCTCGAACATTAAATGCCTCCAAATGGTATTTATTTCACTTCCCGGGGTGAAGAAACCCTTTTTGAGAACTCAGAGTGAGTAAATTGGCCATTTTCATGCACTTTTAACCATTCCATAAATCTTGTGTTTTGGGCCCCTGGAAGCATGAAAATCACTTTAAACATGCTAATTTTAGGTCTAACACTGATGATCCACCTACAAATGTGAACTGACGTTCAAAAATAAAACATTTGAAAACGGACCATTTTCCACATTTCTGAAGCATGACGTAATGGGGGGGTGTTATCTCTTTTGTCGAAAATCAGCCGTTTTTGCTCGAACATTAAATGCCTCCAAATGGTATTTAATTAACTTCCCGAGCCCCTGGAAGCATGAAAATCACTTTAAACATGCTAATTTTAGCTCTAACACTGATGATCCACCTACAAATGTGAACTGACGTTCAAAAATAAAACATTTGAAAACGGACCATTTTCCACATTTCTGAAGCATGACGTAATGGGGGGGTGTTATCTCTTTTGTCGAAAATCAGCCGTTTTTGCTCGAACATTAAATGCCTCCAAATGGTATTTATTTCACTTCCCGAGCCCCTGGAAGCATGAAAATCACTTTAAACATGCTAATTTTAGCTCTAACACTGATGATCCACCTACAAATGTGAACTGACGTTCAAAAATAAAACATTTGAAAACGGACCATTTTCCACATTTCTGAAGCATGACGTAATGGGGGGGTGTTATCTCTTTTGTCGAAAATCAGCCGTTTTTGCTCGAACATTAAATGCCTCCAAATGGTATTTAATCAACTTCCCGAGCCCCTGGAAGCATGAAAATCACTTTAAACATGCTAGTTTTAGCTCTAACACTGATGATCCACCTACAAATGTGAACTGACGTTCAAAAATAAAACATTTGAAAACGGACCATTTTCCACATTTCTGAAGCATGACGTAATGGGGGGGTGTTATCTCTTTTGTCGAAAATCAGCCGTTTTTGCTCGAACATTAAATGCCTCCAAATGGTATTTAATTAACTTCCCGAGCCCCTGGAAGCATGAAAATCACTTTAAACATGCTAATTTTAGCTCTAACACTGATGATCCACCTACAAATGTGAACTGACGTTCAAAAATAAAACATTTGAAAACGGACCATTTTCCACATTTCTGAAGCATGACGTAATGGGGGGGTGTTATCTCTTTTGTCGAAAATCAGCCGTTTTTGCTCGAACATTAAATGCCTCCAAATGGTATTTAATTAACTTCCCGGGGTGAAGAGACCCTTTTTGAGAACTCAGAGTGAGTAAATTGGCCATTTTCATGCACTTTTAGCCATTCCATAAATCTTGTGTTTTGGGCCCCTGGAAGCATGAAAATCACTTTAAACATGCTAATTTTAGCTCTAACACTGATGATCCACCTACAAATGTGAACTGACGTTCAAAAATAAAACATTTGAAAACGGACCATTTTCCACATTTCTGAAGCATGACGTAATGGGGGGGTGTTATCTCTTTTGTCGAAAATCAGCCGTTTTTGCTCGAACATTAAATGCCTCCAAATGGTATTTATTTCACTTCCCGGGGTGAAGAAACCCTTTTTGAGAACTCAGAGTGAGTAAATTGGCCATTTTCATGCACTTTTAACCATTCCATAAATCTTGTGTTTTGGGCCCCTGGAAGCATGAAAATCACTTTAAACATGCTAATTTTAGGTCTAACACTGATGATCCACCTACAAATGTGAACTGACGTTCAAAAATAAAACATTTGAAAACGGACCATTTTCCACATTTCTGAAGCATGACGTAATGGGGGGGTGTTATCTCTTTTGTCGAAAATCAGCCGTTTTTGCTCGAACATTAAATGCCTCCAAATGGTATTTAATTAACTTCCCGAGCCCCTGGAAGCATGAAAATCACTTTAAACATGCTAATTTTAGCTCTAACACTGATGATCCACCTACAAATGTGAACTGACGTTCAAAAATAAAACATTTGAAAACGGACCATTTTCCACATTTCTGAAGCATGACGTAATGGGGGGGTGTTATCTCTTTTGTCGAAAATCAGCCGTTTTTGCTCGAACATTAAATGCCTCCAAATGGTATTTAATTAACTTCCCGAGCCCCTGGAAGCATGAAAATCACTTTAAACATGCTAATTTTAGCTCTAACACTGATGATCCACCTACAAATGTGAACTGACGTTCAAAAATAAAACATTTGAAAACGGACCATTTTCCACATTTCTGAAGCATGACGTAATGGGGGGGTGTTATCTCTTTTGTCGAAAATCAGCCGTTTTTGCTCGAACATTAAATGCCTCCAAATGGTATTTAATTAACTTCCCGGGGTGAAGAAACCCTTTTTGAGAACTCAGAGTGAGTGAATTGGCCATTTTCATGCACTTTTAACCATTCCATAAATCTTGTGTTTAGGGCCCCTGGAAGCATGAAAATCACTTTAAACATGCTAATTTTAGCTCTAACACTGATGATCCACCTACAAATGTGAACTGACATTCAAAAATAAAAAATTTGAAAACGGACCATTTTCCACATTTCTGAAGCATGACGTAATGGGGGGGTGTTATCTCTTTTGTCGAAAATCAGCCGTTTTTGCTTGAACATTAAATGCCTCCAAATAGTATTTAATTCACTTCCCGAGCCCCTGGAAGCATGAAAATCACTTTGAACATGCTAATTTTAGCTCTAACACTGATGATCCACCTACAAATGTGAACTGACGTTCAAAAATAAAACATTTGAAAACGGACCATTTTCCACATTTCTGAAGCATGACGTAATGGGGGGGGTGTTATCTCTTTTGTCGAAAATCAGCCGTTTTTGCTTGAACATTAAATGCCTCCAAATGGTATTTAATTAACTTCCCGGGGTGAAGAAACCCTTTTTGAGAACTCAGAGTGAGTAAATTGGCCATTTTCATGCACTTTTAACCATTCCATAAATCTTGTGTTTAGGGCCCCTGGAAGCACTAAAATCACTTTAAACATGCTAATTTTAGCTCTAACACTGATGATCCACCTACAAATGTGAACTGACTTTCAAAAATAAAACATTTGAAAATGGACCATTTTCCACATTTCTGAAGCATGACGTAATGGGGGGGTCATATCTCTTTTGTCGAAAATCAGCCGTTTTTGCTTGAACATTAAATGCCTCCAAATAGTATTTAATTCACTTCCCGAGCCCCTGGAAGCATGAAAATCACTTTAAACATGCTAATTTTAGCTCTAACACTGATGATCCACCTACAAATGTGAACTGACGTTCAAAAATAAAACATTTGAAAACGGACCATTTTCCACATTTCTGAAGCATGACGTAATGGGGGGGTGTTATCTCTTTTGTCGAAAATCAGCCGTTTTTGCTTGAACATTAAATGCCTCCAAATGGTATTTAATTAACTTCCCGGGGTGAAGAAACCCTTTTTGAGAACTCAGAGTGAGTAAATTGGCCATTTTCATGCACTTTTAACCATTACATAAATCTTGTGTTTAGGGCCCCCTGGAAGCATGAAAATCACTTTAAACATGCTAACTTTAGCTCTAACACTGATGATCCACCTACAAATGTGAACTGATGTTCAAAAATAAAACATTTGAAAACGGACCATTTTCCACATTTCTGAAGCAGGACGTAATGGGGGGGTGTTATCTCTTTTGTCAGAAATCAGCTGTTTTTGATTGACCATTAAATGCCTCCAAATTGTATTTAATTCACTTCCAGAGCCCCTGGAAGCATGAAAATCACTTTAAACGTGCTAATTTTAGCTCTAACACTGATGATCCACCTACAAATGTGAACTGACGTTCAAAAATAAAACATTTGAAAACGGACCATTTTCCACATTTCTGAAGCATGACGTAATGGGGGGATGCTATCTCTTTTGTCGAAAATCAGCCGTTTTTGCTTGAACATTAAATGCCTCCAAATGGTATTTAATTAACTTTCTGGGGTGAAGAAACCCTTTTTGAGAACTCAGAGTGAGTAAATTGGCCATTTTCATGCACTTTTAACCATTCCATAAATCTTGTGTTTAGGGCCCCTGGAAGCATGAAAATTACTTTAAACATGCTAATTTTAGCTCTAACACTGATGATCCACCTACAAATGTGAACTGACGTTCAAAAATAAAACATTTGAAAACGGACCATTTTCCACATTTCTGAAGCATGACGTAATGGGGGGGTGTTATCTCTTTTGTCAGAAATCAGCTGTTTTTGCTTGAACATTAAATGCCTCCAAATGGTATTTAATTACCTTCCGGGGGTGAAGAAACCCTTTTTGAGAACTCAGAGTGAGCAAATTGGCCATTTTCATGCACTTTTAACCATTCCATAAATCTTGTGTTTAGTGCCCCTGGAAGCATGAAAATCACTTTAAACATACTAATTTTAGCTCTAACACTGATGATCCACCTACAAATGTGAACTGACGTTCAAAAATAAAACATTTGAAAACGGACCATTTTCCACATTTCTGAAGCATGACGTAATGGGGGGGTGTTATCTCTTTTGTCGAAAATCAGCCGTTTTTGCTTGAACATTAAATGCCTCCAAATGGTATTTAATTAACTTCCCGGGGTGAAGAAACCCTTTTTGAGAACTCAGAGTGAGTAAATTGGCCATTTTCATGCACTTTTAACCATTCCATAAATCTTGTGTTTAGGGCCCCTGGAAGCACTAAAATCACTTTAAACATGCTAATTTTAGCTCTAACACTGATGATCCACCTACAAATGTGAACTGACGTTCAAAAATAAAACATTTGAAAACGGACCATTTTCCACATTTCTGAAGCATGACGTAATGGGGGGTGTTATCTCTTTTGTCGAAAATCAGCCGTTTTTGTGCGAACATTAAATGCCTCCAAATGGTATTTAATTAACTTCCCGGGGTGAAGAAACCCTTTTTGAGAACTCAGAGTGAGTAAATTGGCCATTTTCATGCACTTTTAACCATTCCATAAATCTTGTGTTTAGGGCCCCTGGAAGCATGAAAATTACTTTAAACATGCTAATTTTAGCTCTAACACTGATGATCCACCTACAAATGTGAACTGACGTTCAAAAATAAAACATTTGAAAACGGACCATTTTTCACATTTCTGAAGCATGACGTAATGGGGGGGGTGTTATCTCTTTTGTCGAAAATCAGCCGTTTTTGTGCGAACATTAAATGCCTCCAAATGGTATTTAATTAACTTCCCGGGGTGAAGAAACCTTTTTTGAGAACTCAGAGTGAGTAAATTGGCCATTTTCATGCATTTTTAACCATTCCATAAATCTTGTGTTTAGGGCCCCTGGAAGCATGAAAATTACTTTAAACATGCTAATTTTAGCTCTAACACTGATGATCCACCTACAAATGTGAACTGACGTTCAAAAATAAAACATTTGAAAACAGACCATTTTCCACATTTCTGAAGCATGACGTAATGGGGGGGTGTTATCTCTTTTGTCAGAAATCAGCTGTTTTTGCTTGAACATTAAATGCCTCCAAATAGTATTTAATTCACTTCCAGAGCCCCTGGAAGCATGAAAATCACTTTAAACATGCTAATTTTAGCTCTAACACTGATGATCCACCTACAAATGTGAACTGACGTTCAAAAATAAAACATTTGAAAATGGACCATTTGCCACATTTCTGAAGCATGACGTAATGGGGGGTTGTTATCTCTTTTGTCGAAAATCAGCTGTTTTTGCTCGAACATTAAATGCCTCCAAATGGTATTTAATTAACTTCCCGGGGGTGAAGAAACCCTTTTTGCGAACTCAGAGTGAGTAAATTGGCCATTTTGATGCACTTTTAACCATTCCATAAATCTTGTGTTTAGGGCCCCTGGAAGCATGAAAAACACTTTAAACATGCTAATTTTAGCTCTAACACTGATGATCCACCTACAAATGTGAACTGACGTTCAAAAATAAAACATTTGAAAACGGACCATTTTCCACATTTCTGAAGCATGACGTAATGGGGGGGTGTTATCTCTTTTGTCAGAAATCAGCTGTTTTTGCTTGAACATTAAATGCCTCCAAATAGTATTTAATTCACTTCCCGAGCCCCTGGAAGCATGAAAATCACTTTAAACATGCTAATTTTAGCTCTAACACTGATGATCCACCTACAAATGTGAACTGACATTCAAAAATAAAACATTTGAAAACGGACCATTTTCCACATTTCTGAAGCATGACGTAATGGGGGGGTGTTATCTCTTTTGTCGAAAATCAGCCGTTTTTGCTCGAACATTAAATGCCTACAAATGGTATTTAATTAACTTCCTGGGGTGAAGAAACCCTTTTTGAGAACTCAGAGTGAGTAAATTGGCCATTTTCATGCACTTTTAACCATTCCATAAATCTTGTGTTTAGGGCCCCTGGAAGCATGAAAATCACTTTAAACATGCTAATTTTAGCTCTAACACTGATGATCCACCTACAAATGTGAACTGACGTTCAAAAATAAAACATTTGAAAACGGACCATTTTCCACATTTCTGAAGCATGACGTAATGGGGGGGTGTTATCTCTTTTGTCGAAAACCAGCCGTTTTTGCTTGAACATTAAATGCCTCCAAATAGTATTTAATTCACTTCCCGAGCCCCTGGAAGCATGAAAATCACTTTAAACATGCTAATTTTAGCTCTAACACTGATGATCCACCTACAAATGTGAACTGACGTTCAAAAATAAAACATTTGAAAACGGACCATTTTCCACATTTCTGAAGCATGACGTAATGGGGGGGGTGTTATCTCTTTTGTCGAAAATCAGCCGTTTTTGCTTGAACACTAAATGCCTCCAAATGGTATTTAATTAACTTCCCGGGGTGAAGAAACCCTTTTTGAGAACTCAGAGTGAGTAAATTGGGCATTTTCATGCACTTTTAACCATTCCATAAATCTTGTGTTTAGGGCCCCTGGAAGCATGAAAATCACTTTAAACATGCTAATTTTAGCTCTAACACTGATGATCCACCTACAAATGTGAACTGACGTTCAAAAATAAAACATTTGAAAACAGACCATTTTCCACATTTCTGAAGCATGACGTAATGGGGGGGTGTTATCTCTTTTGTCGAAAATCAGCCGTTTTTGCTCGAACATTAAATGCCTCCAAATGGTATTTAATTAACTTCCCGGGGTGAAGAAACCCTTTTTGAGAACTCAGAGTGAGTAAATTGGCCATTTTTATGCACTTTTAACCATTCCATAAATCTTGTGTTTAGGGCCCCTGGAAGCATGAAAATCACTTTAAACATGCTAATTTTAGCTCTAACACTGATGATCCACCTACAAATGTGAACTGACGTTCAAAAATAAAACATTTGAAAACGGACCATTTTCCACATTTCTGAAGCATGACGTAATGGGGGGGTGTTATCTCTTTTGTCAGAAATCAGCTGTTTTTGCTTGAACATTAAATGCCTCCAAATAGTATTTAATTCACTTCCCGAGCCCCTGGAAGCATGAAAATCACTTTAAACATGCTAATTTTAGCTCTAACACTGATGATCCACCTACAAATGTGAACTGACGTTCAAAAATAAAACATTTGAAAACGGATCATTTTCCTCATTTCTGAAGCATGACGTAATGGGGGGGTGTTATCTCTTTTGTCGAAAATCAGCCGTTTTTGCTCGAACATTAAATGCCTCCAAATGGTATTTAATTAACTTCCCGGGGTGAAGAAACCCTTTTTGCGAACTCAGAGTGAGTAAATTGGCCATTTTCATGCACTTTTAACCATTCCATAAATCTTGTGTTTAGGGCCCCTGGAAGCATGAAAATCACTTTAAACATGCTAATTTTAGCTCTAACACTGATGATCCACCTACAAATGTGAACTGACGTTCAAAAATAAAACATTTGAAAACGGACCATTTTCCACATTTCTGAAGCATGACGTAATGGGGGGTGTTATCTCTTTTGTCAGAAATCAGCTGTTTTTGCTTGAACATTAAATGCCTCCAACTAGTATTTAATTCACTTCCCGAGCCCCTGGAAGCATGAAAATCACTTTAAACATGCTAATTTTAGCTCTAACACTGATGATCCACCTACAAATGTGAACTGACATTCAAAAATAAAACATTTGAAAACGGACCATTTTCCACATTTCTGAAGCATGACGTAATGGGGGGTGTTATCTCTTTTGTCGAAAATCAGCCGTTTTTGCTTGAACATTAAATGCCTCCAAATAGTAATTAATTCACTTCCCGAGCCCCTGGAAGCATGAAAATCACTTTAAACATGCTAATTTTAGCTCTAACACTGATGATCCACCTACAAATGTGAACTGACGTTCAAAAATAAAACATTTGAAAACGGACCATTTTCCACATTTCTGAAGCATGACGTAATGGGGGGGTGTTATCTCTTTTGTCGAAAATCAGCCATTTTTGCTTGAACACTAAATGCCTCCAAATGGTATTTAATTAACTTCCCGGGGTGAAGAAACCCTTTTTGAGAACTCAGAGTGAGTAAATTGGCCATTTTCATGCACTTTTAACCATTCCATAAATCTTGTGTTTAGGGCCCCTGGAAGCATGAAAATCACTTTGAACATGCTAATTTTAGCTCTAACACTGATGATCCACCTACAAATGTGAACTGACGTTCAAAAATAAAACATTTGAAAACAGACCATTTTCCACATTTCTGAAGCATGACGTAATGGGGGGGTGTTATCTCTTTTGTCGAAAATCAGCCGTTTTTGCTCGAACATTAAATGCCTCCAAATGGTATTTAATTAACTTCCCGGGGTGAAGAAACCCTTTTTGAGAACTCAGAGTGAGTAAATTGGCCATTTTCATGCACTTTTAACCATTCCATAAATCTTGTGTTTAGGGCCCCTGGAAGCATGAAAATCACTTTAAACATGCTAATTTTAGCTCTAACACTGATGATCCACCTACAAATGTGAACTGACGTTCAAAAATAAAACATTTGAAAACGGACCATTTTCCACATTTCTGAAGCATGACGTAATGGGGGGGTGTTATCTCTTTTGTCAGAAATCAGCTGTTTTTGCTTGAACATTAAATGCTTCCAAATAGTATTTAATTCACTTCCCGAGCCCCTGGAAGCATGAAAATCACTTTAAACATGCTAATTTTAGCTCTAACACTGATGATCCACCTACAAATGTGAACTGACGTTCAAAAATAAAACATTTGAAAACGGACCATTTTCCACATTTCTGAAGCATGACGTAATGGGGGGTGTTATCTCTTTTGTCGAAAATCAGCCGTTTTTGCTCGAACATTAAATGCCTCCAAATGGTATTTAATTAACTTCCCGGGGTGAAGAAACCCTTTTTGCGAACTCAGAGTGAGTAAATTGGCCATTTTCATGCACTTTTAACCATTCCATAAATCTTGTGTTTAGGGCCCCTGGAAGAATGAAAATCACTTTAAACATGCTAATTTTAGCCCTAACACTGATGATCCACCTACAAATGTGAACTGACATTCAAAAATAAAACATTTGAAAACGGACCATTTTCCACATTTCTGAAGCATGACATAATGGGGGGGTGTTATCTCTTTTGTTGAAAATCAGCCGTTTTTGCTCGAACATTAAATGCCTACAAATGGTATTTAATTAACCTCCCGGGGTGAAGAAACCCTTTTTGAGAACTCAGAGTGAGAGAATTGGCCATTTTCATGCACTTTTAACCATTCCATAAATCTTGTGTTTAGGGCCCCTGGAAGCATGAAAATCACTTTAAACATGCTAATTTTAGCTCTAACACTGATGATCCACCTACAAATGTGAACTGACGTTCAAAAATAAAACATTTGAAAACGGACCGTTTTCCACATTTCTGAAGCATGACGTAATGGGGGGGTGTTATCTCTTTTGTCGAAAATCAGCCGTTTTTGCTTGAACATTAAATGCCTCCAAATAGTATTTAATTCACTTCCCGAGCTCCTGGAAGCATGAAAATCACTTTAAACATGCTAATTTTAGCTCTAACACTGATGATCCACCTACAAATGTGAACTGACGTTCAAAAATAAAACATTTGAAAACTGACCATTTTCCACATTTCTGAAGCATGACGTAATGGGGGGGTGTTATCTCTTTTGTCGAAAATCAGCCGTTTTTGCTCGAACATTAAATGCCTCCAAATGGTATTTAATTAACTTCCCGGAGTGAATAAACCCTTTTTGCGAACTCAGAGTGAGTAAATTGGCCATTTTCATGCACTTTTAACCATTCCATAAATCTTGTGTTTAGGGCCCCTGGAAGCATGAAAATCACTTTAAACATGCTAATTTTAGCTTTAACACTGATGATCCACCTACAAATGTGAACTGACGTTCAAAAATAAAACAATTGAAAACGGACCATTTTCCACATTTCTGAAGCATGACGTAATGGGGGGGTGTTATCTCTTTTGTCAGAAATCAGCTGTTTTTGCTTGAACATTAAATGCCTCCAAATAGTATTTAATTCACTTCCCGAGCCCCTGGAAGCATGAAAATCACTTTAAACATGCTAATTTTAGCTCTAACACTGATGATCCACCTACAAATGTGAACTGACATTCAAAAATACAACATTTGAAAACAGACCATTTTCCACATTTCTGAAGCATGACGTAATGGGGGGGGGTGTTATCTCTTTTGTCAAAAATCAGCCGTTTTTGCTCGAACATTAAATGCCTCCAAATGGTATTTAATTACCTTCCCGGGGTAAAGAAACCCTTTTTGAGAACTCAGAGTGAGTAAATTGGCCATTTTCATGCAGTTATAACCATTCCATAAATCTTGTGTTTAGGGCCCCTGGAAGCATGAAAATCACTTTAAACATGCTAATTTTAGCTCTAACACTGATGATCCACCTACAAATGTGAACTGACGTTCAAAAATAAAACATTTGAAAACGGACCATTTTCCACATTTCTGAAGCATGACGTAATGGGGGGGTGTTATCTCTTTTGTCGAAAATCAGCCGTTTTTGCTTGAACATTAAATGCCTCCAAATGGTATTTAATTAACTTCCCGGGGTGAAGAAACCCTTTTTGAGAACTCAGAGTGAGTAAATTGGGCATTTTCATGCACTTTTAACCATTCCATAAATCTTGTGTTTAGGGCCCCTGGAAGCATGAAAATCACTTTAAACATGCTAATTTTAGCTCTAACACTGATGATCCACCTACAAATGTGAACTGACGTTCAAAAATAAAACATTTGAAAACGGACCATTTTCCACATTTCTGAAGCATGACGTAATGGGGGGGTGTTATCTCTTTTGTCGAAAATCTGCCGTTTTTGTTTGAACATTAAATACCTCCAAATGGTATTTAATTAACTTCCCGGGGTGAAGAAACCCTTTTTGAGAACTCAGAGCGAGTAAATTGGCCATTTTCATGCACTTTTAACCATTCCATAAATCTTGTGTTTAGGGCCCCTGGAAGCATGAAAATCACTTTAAACATGCTAATTTTAGCTCTAACACTGATGATCCACCTACAAATGTGAACTGACGTTCAAAAATAAAACATTTGAAAACGGACCATTTTCCACATTTCTGAAGCATGACGTAATGGGGGGGTGTTATCTTTTTTGTCAGAAATCAGCTGTTTTTGCTTGAACATTAAATGCCTCCAAATAGTATTTAATTCACTTCCCGAGCCCCTGGAAGCATGAAAATCACTTTAAACATGCTAATTTTAGCTCTAACACTGATGATCCACCTACAAATGTGAACTGACGTTCAAAAATAAAACATTTGAAAACGGACCATTTTCCACATTTCTGAAGCATGACGTAATGGGGGGGTGTTATCTCTTTTGTCGAAAATCAGCCATTTTTGCTCGAACATTAAATGCCTCCAAATGGTATTTAATTAACTTCCCGGGGTGAAGAAACCCTTTTTGCGAACTCAGAGTGAGTAAATTGGCCATTTTCATGCACTTTTAACCATTCCATAAATCTTGTGTTTAGGGCCCCTGGAAGCATGAAAATCACTTTAAACATGCTAATTTTAGCTCTAACACTGATGATCCATCTACAAATGTGAAAAGACATTCAAAAATAAAAAATTTGAAAATGGACCATTTTCCACATTTCTGAAGCATGACGTAATGGGGGGGTGTTATCTCTTTTGTTGAAAATCAGCCGTTTTTGCTTGAACATTAAATGCCTCCAAATAGTATTTAATTCACTTCCCGAGCCCCTGGAAGCATGAAAATCACTTTAAACATGCTAATTTTAGCTCTAACACTGATGATCCACCTACAAATGTGAACTGACGTTCAAAAATAAAACATTTGAAAACGGACCATTTTCCACATTTCTGAAGCATGACGTAATGGGGGGGTTTTATCTCTTTTGTCGAAAATCAGCCGTTTTTGCTCGAACATTAAATGCCTCCAAATGGTATTTAATTAACTTCCCGGGGTGAAGAAACCCTTTTTGAGAACTCAGAGTGAGCAAATTGGCCATTTTCATGCACTTTTAACCATTCCATAAATCTTGTGTTTACGGCCCCTGGAAGCATGAAAATCACTTTAAACATGCTAATTTTAGCTCTAACACTGATGATCCACCTACAAATGTGAACTGACGTTCAAAAATAAAACATTTGAAAACGGACCATTTTCCACATTTCTGAAGCATGACGTAATGGGGGGGTGTTATCTCAATTGTCGAAAATCAGCCGTTTTTGCTTGAACATTAAATGCCTCCAAATAGTATTTAATTCACTTCTTGAGCCCCTGGAAGCATGAAAATCACTTTAAACATGCTAATTTTAGCTCTAACACTGATGATCCACCTACAAATGTGAACTGACGTTCAAAAATAAAACATTTGAAAACGGACCATTTTCCACATTTCTGAAGCATGACGTAATGGGGGGGTGTTATCTCTTTTGTCGAAAATCAGCTGTTTTTGCTTGAACATTAAATGCGTCCAAATGGTATTTAATTAACTTCCCGGGGTGAAGAAACCCTTTTTGAGAACTCAGAGTGAGTAAATTGGCCATTTTCATGCACTTTTAACCATTCCATAAATCTTGTGTTTAGGGCCCCTGGATGCATGAAAATCACTTTAAACATGCTAATTTTAGCTCTAACACTGATGATCCACCTACAAATGTGAACTGACGTTCAAAAATAAAACATTTGAAAACGGACCATTTTCCACATTTCTGAAGCATGACGTAATGGGGGGGGGTTATCTCTTTTGTCGAAAATCAGCCATTTTTGCTTGAACATTAAATGTCTCCAAATAGTATTTAATTTACTTCCCGAGCCCCTGGAAGCATGAAAATCACTTTAAACATGCTAATTTTAGCTCTAACACTGATGATCCACCTACAAATGTGAACTGACGTTCAAAAATAAAACATTTGAAAACAGACCATTTTTCACATTTCTGAAGCATGACGTAATGGGGGGGTGTTATCTCTTTTGTCGAAAATCAGCTGTTTTTGCTTGAACATTAAATGCCTCCAAATGGTATTTAATTAACTTCCCGGGGTTAAGAAACCCTTTTTGAGAACTCAGAGTGAGTAAATTGGCCATTTTCATGCACTTTTAACCATTCCATAAATTTTGTGTTTAGGGCCCCTGAAAGCATGAAAATCACTTTAAACATGCTAATTTTAGCTTCAACACTGATGATCCACCTACAAATGTGAACTGACGTTCAAAAATAAAACATTTGAAAACGGACCATTTTCCACATTTCTGAAGCATGACGTAATGGGGGGGTGTTATCTCTTTTGTCGAAAATCAGCCGTTTTTGCTCGAACATTAAATGCCTCCAAATGGTATTTAATTAACTTCCCGGGGTGAAGAAACCCTTTTTGAGAACTCAGAGTGAGTGAATTGGCCATTTTCATGCACTTTTAACCATTCCATAAATCTTGTGTTTAGGGCCCCTGGAAGCATGAAAATCACTTTAAACATGCTAATTTTAGCTCTAACACTGATGATCCACCTACAAATGTGAACTGACATTCAAAAATAAAAAATTTGAAAACGGACCATTTTCCACATTTCTGAAGCATGACGTAATGGGGGGGTGTTATCTCTTTTGTCGAAAATCAGCCGTTTTTGCTTGAACATTAAATGCCTCCAAATAGTATTTAATTCACTTCCCGAGCCCCTGGAAGCATGAAAATCACTTTGAACATGCTAATTTTAGCTCTAACACTGATGATCCACCTACAAATGTGAACTGACGTTCAAAAATAAAACATTTGAAAACGGACCATTTTCCACATTTCTGAAGCATGACGTAATGGGGGGGGTGTTATCTCTTTTGTCGAAAATCAGCCGTTTTTGCTTGAACATTAAATGCCTCCAAATGGTATTTAATTAACTTCCCGGGGTGAAGAAACCCTTTTTGAGAACTCAGAGTGAGTAAATTGGCCATTTTCATGCACTTTTAACCATTCCATAAATCTTGTGTTTAGGGCCCCTGGAAGCACTAAAATCACTTTAAACATGCTAATTTTAGCTCTAACACTGATGATCCACCTACAAATGTGAACTGACTTTCAAAAATAAAACATTTGAAAATGGACCATTTTCCACATTTCTGAAGCATGACGTAATGGGGGGGTCATATCTCTTTTGTCGAAAATCAGCCGTTTTTGCTTGAACATTAAATGCCTCCAAATAGTATTTAATTCACTTCCCGAGCCCCTGGAAGCATGAAAATCACTTTAAACATGCTAATTTTAGCTCTAACACTGATGATCCACCTACAAATGTGAACTGACGTTCAAAAATAAAACATTTGAAAACGGACCATTTTCCACATTTCTGAAGCATGACGTAATGGGGGGGTGTTATCTCTTTTGTCGAAAATCAGCCGTTTTTGTTTGAACATTAAATACCTCCAAATGGTATTTAATTAACTTCCCGGGGTGAAGAAACCCTTTTTGAGAACTCAGAGCGAGTAAATTGGCCATTTTCATGCACTTTTAACCATTCCATAAATCTTGTGTTTAGGGCCCCTGGAAGCATGAAAATCACTTTAAACATGCTAATTTTAGCTCTAACACTGATGATCCACCTACAAATGTGAACTGACGTTCAAAAATAAAACATTTGAAAACGGACCATTTTCCACATTTCTGAAGCATGACGTAATGGGGGGGTGTTATCTTTTTTGTCAGAAATCAGCTGTTTTTGCTTGAACATTAAATGCCTCCAAATAGTATTTAATTCACTTCCCGAGCCCCTGGAAGCATGAAAATCACTTTAAACATGCTAATTTTAGCTCTAACACTGATGATCCACCTACAAATGTGAACTGACGTTCAAAAATAAAACATTTGAAAACGGACCATTTTCCACATTTCTGAAGCATGACGTAATGGGGGGGTGTTATCTCTTTTGTCGAAAATCAGCCATTTTTGCTCGAACATTAAATGCCTCCAAATGGTATTTAATTAACTTCCCGGGGTGAAGAAACCCTTTTTGCGAACTCAGAGTGAGTAAATTGGCCATTTTCATGCACTTTTAACCATTCCATAAATCTTGTGTTTAGGGCCCCTGGAAGCATGAAAATCACTTTAAACATGCTAATTTTAGCTCTAACACTGATGATCCATCTACAAATGTGAAAAGACATTCAAAAATAAAAAATTTGAAAATGGACCATTTTCCACATTTCTGAAGCATGACGTAATGGGGGGGTGTTATCTCTTTTGTTGAAAATCAGCCGTTTTTGCTTGAACATTAAATGCCTCCAAATAGTATTTAATTCACTTCCCGAGCCCCTGGAAGCATGAAAATCACTTTAAACATGCTAATTTTAGCTCTAACACTGATGATCCACCTACAAATGTGAACTGACGTTCAAAAATAAAACATTTGAAAACGGACCATTTTCCACATTTCTGAAGCATGACGTAATGGGGGGGTTTTATCTCTTTTGTCGAAAATCAGCCGTTTTTGCTCGAACATTAAATGCCTCCAAATGGTATTTAATTAACTTCCCGGGGTGAAGAAACCCTTTTTGAGAACTCAGAGTGAGCAAATTGGCCATTTTCATGCACTTTTAACCATTCCATAAATCTTGTGTTTACGGCCCCTGGAAGCATGAAAATCACTTTAAACATGCTAATTTTAGCTCTAACACTGATGATCCACCTACAAATGTGAACTGACGTTCAAAAATAAAACATTTGAAAACGGACCATTTTCCACATTTCTGAAGCATGACGTAATGGGGGGGTGTTATCTCAATTGTCGAAAATCAGCCGTTTTTGCTTGAACATTAAATGCCTCCAAATAGTATTTAATTCACTTCTTGAGCCCCTGGAAGCATGAAAATCACTTTAAACATGCTAATTTTAGCTCTAACACTGATGATCCACCTACAAATGTGAACTGACGTTCAAAAATAAAACATTTGAAAACGGACCATTTTCCACATTTCTGAAGCATGACGTAATGGGGGGGTGTTATCTCTTTTGTCGAAAATCAGCTGTTTTTGCTTGAACATTAAATGCGTCCAAATGGTATTTAATTAACTTCCCGGGGTGAAGAAACCCTTTTTGAGAACTCAGAGTGAGTAAATTGGCCATTTTCATGCACTTTTAACCATTCCATAAATCTTGTGTTTAGGGCCCCTGGATGCATGAAAATCACTTTAAACATGCTAATTTTAGCTCTAACACTGATGATCCACCTACAAATGTGAACTGACGTTCAAAAATAAAACATTTGAAAACGGACCATTTTCCACATTTCTGAAGCATGACGTAATGGGGGGGGGTTATCTCTTTTGTCGAAAATCAGCCATTTTTGCTTGAACATTAAATGTCTCCAAATAGTATTTAATTTACTTCCCGAGCCCCTGGAAGCATGAAAATCACTTTAAACATGCTAATTTTAGCTCTAACACTGATGATCCACCTACAAATGTGAACTGACGTTCAAAAATAAACCATTTGAAAACAGACCATTTTTCACATTTCTGAAGCATGACGTAATGGGGGGGTGTTATCTCTTTTGTCGAAAATCAGCTGTTTTTGCTTGAACATTAAATGCCTCCAAATGGTATTTAATTAACTTCCCGGGGTTAAGAAACCCTTTTTGAGAACTCAGAGTGAGTAAATTGGCCATTTTCATGCACTTTTAACCATTCCATAAATTTTGTGTTTAGGGCCCCTGAAAGCATGAAAATCACTTTAAACATGCTAATTTTAGCTTCAACACTGATGATCCACCTACAAATGTGAACTGACGTTCAAAAATAAAACATTTGAAAACGGACCATTTTCCACATTTCTGAAGCATGACGTAATGGGGGGGTGTTATCTCTTTTGTCGAAAATCAGCCGTTTTTGCTCGAACATTAAATGCCTCCAAATGGTATTTAATTAACTTCCCGGGGTGAAGAAACCCTTTTTGAGAACTCAGAGTGAGTGAATTGGCCATTTTCATGCACTTTTAACCATTCCATAAATCTTGTGTTTAGGGCCCCTGGAAGCATGAAAATCACTTTAAACATGCTAATTTTAGCTCTAACACTGATGATCCACCTACAAATGTGAACTGACATTCAAAAATAAAAAATTTGAAAACGGACCATTTTCCACATTTCTGAAGCATGACGTAATGGGGGGGTGTTATCTCTTTTGTCGAAAATCAGCCGTTTTTGCTTGAACATTAAATGCCTCCAAATAGTATTTAATTCACTTCCCGAGCCCCTGGAAGCATGAAAATCACTTTGAACATGCTAATTTTAGCTCTAACACTGATGATCCACCTACAAATGTGAACTGACGTTCAAAAATAAAACATTTGAAAACGGACCATTTTCCACATTTCTGAAGCATGACGCAATGGGGGGGGTGTTATCTCTTTTGTCGAAAATCAGCCGTTTTTGCTTGAACATTAAATGCCTCCAAATGGTATTTAATTAACTTCCCGGGGTGAAGAAACCCTTTTTGAGAACTCAGAGTGAGTAAATTGGCCATTTTCATGCACTTTTAACCATTCCATAAATCTTGTGTTTAGGGCCCCTGGAAGCACTAAAATCACTTTAAACATGCTAATTTTAGCTCTAACACTGATGATCCACCTACAAATGTGAACTGACTTTCAAAAATAAAACATTTGAAAATGGACCATTTTCCACATTTCTGAAGCATGACGTAATGGGGGGGTCATATCTCTTTTGTCGAAAATCAGCCGTTTTTGCTTGAACATTAAATGCCTCCAAATAGTATTTAATTCACTTCCCGAGCCCCTGGAAGCATGAAAATCACTTTAAACATGCTAATTTTAGCTCTAACACTGATGATCCACCTACAAATGTGAACTGACGTTCAAAAATAAAACATTTGAAAACGGACCATTTTCCACATTTCTGAAGCATGACGTAATGGGGGGGTGTTATCTCTTTTGTCGAAAATCAGCCGTTTTTGCTCGAACATTAAATGCCTCCAAATGGTATTTAATTAACTTCCCGGGGTGAAGAAACCCTTTTTGAGAACTCAGAGTGAGTAAATTGGCCATTTTCATGCACTTTTAACCATTCCATAAATCTTGTGTTTAGGGCCCCCTGGAAGCATGAAAATCACTTTAAACATGCTAACTTTAGCTCTAACACTGATGATCCACCTACAAATGTGAACTGATGTTCAAAAATAAAACATTTGAAAACGGACCATTTTCCACATTTCTGAAGCAGGACGTAATGGGGGGGTGTTATCTCTTTTGTCAGAAATCAGCTGTTTTTGATTGACCATTAAATGCCTCCAAATTGTATTTAATTCACTTCCAGAGCCCCTGGAAGCATGAAAATCACTTTAAACGTGCTAATTTTAGCTCTAACACTGATGATCCACCTACAAATGTGAACTGACGTTCAAAAATAAAACATTTGAAAACGGACCATTTTCCACATTTCTGAAGCATGACGTAATGGGGGGATGCTATCTCTTTTGTCGAAAATCAGCCGTTTTTGCTTGAACATTAAATGCCTCCAAATGGTATTTAATTAACTTTCTGGGGTGAAGAAACCCTTTTTGAGAACTCAGAGTGAGTAAATTGGCCATTTTCATGCACTTTTAACCATTCCATAAATCTTGTGTTTAGGGCCCCTGGAAGCATGAAAATTACTTTAAACATGCTAATTTTAGCTCTAACACTGATGATCCACCTACAAATGTGAACTGACGTTCAAAAATAAAACATTTGAAAACGGACCATTTTCCACATTTCTGAAGCATGACGTAATGGGGGGGTGTTATCTCTTTTGTCAGAAATCAGCTGTTTTTGCTTGAACATTAAATGCCTCCAAATAGTATTTAATTCACTTCCAGAGCCCCTGGAAGCATGAAAATCACTTTAAACATGCTAATTTTAGCTCTAACACTGATGATCCACCTACAAATGTGAACTGACATTCAAAAATAAAACATTTGAAAACGGACCATTTTCCACATTTCTGAAGCATGACGTAATGGGGGGGTGTTATCTCTTTTGTCGAAAATCAGCCGTTTTTGCTCGAACATTAAATGCCTACAAATGGTATTTAATTAACTTCCTGGGGTGAAGAAACCCTTTTTGAGAACTCAGAGTGAGTAAATTGGCCATTTTCATGCACTTTTAACCATTCCATAAATCTTGTGTTTAGGGCCCCTGGAAGCATAAAAATCACTTTAAACATGCTAATTTTAGCTCTAACACTGATGATCCACCTACAAATGTGAACTGACGTTCAAAAATAAAACATTTGAAAACTGACCATTTTCCACATTTCTGAAGCATGACGTAATGGGGGGGGGGGTGTTATCTCTTTTATCGAAAATCAGCCGTTTTTGCTTGAACATTAAATGCCTCCAAATAGTATTTAATTCACTTCCCGAGCCCCTGGAAGCATGAAAATCACTTTAAACATGCTAATTTTAGCTCTAACACTGATGATCCACCTACAAATGTGAACTGACGTTCAAAAATAAAACATTTGAAAACGGACCATTTTCCACATTTCTGAAGCATGACGTAATGGGGGGGTGTTATCTCTTTTGTCGAAAATCAGCCGTTTTTGCTTGAACACTAAATGCCTCCAAATGGTATTTAATTAACTTCCCGGGGTGAAGAAACCCTTTTTGAGAACTCAGAGTGAGTAAATTGGGCATTTTCATGCACTTTTAACCATTCCATAAATCTTGTGTTTAGGGCCCCTGGAAGCATGAAAATCACTTTAAACATGCTAATTTTAGCTCTAACACTGATGATCCACCTACAAATGTGAACTGACGTTCAAAAATAAAACATTTGAAAACGGACCATTTTCCACATTTCTGAAGCATGACGTAATGGGGGGGTGTTATCTCTTTTGTCAGAAATCAGCTGTTTTTGCTTGAACATTAAATGCCTCCAAATAGTATTTAATTCACTTCCCGAGCCCCTGGAAGCATGAAAATCACTTTAAACATGCTAATTTTAGCTCTAACACTGATGATCCACCTACAAATGTGAACTGACATTCAAAAATAAAACATTTGAAAACGGACCATTTTCCACATTTCTGAAGCATGACGTAATGGGGGGGTGTTATCTCTTTTGTCGAAAATCAGCCGTTTTTGCTCGAACATTAAATGCCTACAAATGGTATTTAATTAACTTCCCGGGGTGAAGAAACCCTTTTTGAGAACTCAGAGTGAGTAAATTGGCCATTTTCATGCACTTTTAACCATTCCATAAATCTTGTGTTTAGGGCCCCTGGAAGCATGAAAATCACTTTAAACATGCTAATTTTAGCTCTAACACTGATGATCCACCTACAAATGTGAACTAATGTTCAAAAATAAAACATTTGAAAACGGACCATTTTCCACATTTCTGAAGCATGACGTAATGGGGGGTGTTATCTCTTTTGTCGAAAATCAGCCGTTTTTGCTTGAACATTAAATGCCTCCAAATAGTATTTAATTCACTTCCCGAGCTCCTGGAAGCATGAAAATCACTTTAAACATGCTAATTTTAGCTCTAACACTGATGATCCACCTACAAATGTGAACTGACGTTCAAAAATAAAACATTTGAAAACGGACCATTTTCCACATTTCTGAAGCATGACGTAATGGGGGGTGTTATCTCTTTTGTCGAAAATCAGCTGTTTTTGCTTGAACATTAAATGCCTCCAAATGGTATTTAATTAACTTCCCGGGGTGAAGAAACCCTTTTTGAGAACTCAGAGTGAGTAAATTGGGTATTTTCATGCACTTTTAACCATTCCATAAATCTTGTGTTTAGGGCCCGTGGAAGCATGAAAATCACTTTAAACATGCTAATTTTAGCTCTAACACTGATGATCCACCTACAAATGTGAACTGACATTCAAAAATAAAACATTTGAAAACAGACCATTTTCCACATTTCTGAAGCATGACGTAATGGGGGGGTGTTATCTCTTTTGTCGAAAATCAGCCGTTTTTGCTCGAACATTAAATGCCTCCAAATGGTATTTAATTAACTTCCCGGGGTGAAGAAACCCTTTTTGAGAACTCAGAGTGAGTAAATTGGCCATTTTCATGCACTTTTAACCATTCCATAAATCTTGTGTTTAGGGCCCCCTGGAAGCATGAAAATCACTTTAAACATGCTAACTTTAGCTCTAACACTGATGATCCACCTACAAATGTGAACTGATGTTCAAAAATAAAACATTTGAAAACGGACCATTTTCCACATTTCTGAAGCAGGACGTAATGGGGGGGTGTTATCTCTTTTGTCAGAAATCAGCTGTTTTTGATTGACCATTAAATGCCTCCAAATTGTATTTAATTCACTTCCAGAGCCCCTGGAAGCATGAAAATCACTTTAAACGTGCTAATTTTAGCTCTAACACTGATGATCCACCTACAAATGTGAACTGACGTTCAAAAATAAAACATTTGAAAACGGACCATTTTCCACATTTCTGAAGCATGACGTAATGGGGGGATGCTATCTCTTTTGTCGAAAATCAGCCGTTTTTGCTTGAACATTAAATGCCTCCAAATGGTATTTAATTAACTTTCTGGGGTGAAGAAACCCTTTTTGAGAACTCAGAGTGAGTAAATTGGCCATTTTCATGCACTTTTAACCATTCCATAAATCTTGTGTTTAGGGCCCCTGGAAGCATGAAAATTACTTTAAACATGCTAATTTTAGCTCTAACACTGATGATCCACCTACAAATGTGAACTGACGTTCAAAAATAAAACATTTGAAAACGGACCATTTTCCACATTTCTGAAGCATGACGTAATGGGGGGGTGTTATCTCTTTTGTCAGAAATCAGCTGTTTTTGCTTGAACATTAAATGCCTCCAAATAGTATTTAATTCACTTCCCGAGCCCCTGGAAGCATGAAAATCACTTTAAACATGCTAATTTTAGCTCTAACACTGATGATCCACCTACAAATGTGAACTGACATTCAAAAATAAAACATTTGAAAACGGACCATTTTCCACATTTCTGAAGCATGACGTAATGGGGGGGTGTTATCTCTTTTGTCGAAAATCAGCCGTTTTTGCTCGAACATTAAATGCCTACAAATGGTATTTAATTAACTTCCTGGGGTGAAGAAACCCTTTTTGAGAACTCAGAGTGAGTAAATTGGCCATTTTCATGCACTTTTAACCATTCCATAAATCTTGTGTTTAGGGCCCCTGGAAGCATAAAAATCACTTTAAACATGCTAATTTTAGCTCTAACACTGATGATCCACCTACAAATGTGAACTGACGTTCAAAAATAAAACATTTGAAAACTGACCATTTTCCACATTTCTGAAGCATGACGTAATGGGGGGGGGGGTGTTATCTCTTTTGTCGAAAATCAGCCGTTTTTGCTTGAACATTAAATGCCTCCAAATAGTATTTAATTCACTTCCCGAGCCCCTGGAAGCATGAAAATCACTTTAAACATGCTAATTTTAGCTCTAACACTGATGATCCACCTACAAATGTGAACTGACGTTCAAAAATAAAACATTTGAAAACGGACCATTTTCCACATTTCTGAAGCATGACGTAATGGGGGGGTGTTATCTCTTTTGTCGAAAATCAGCCGTTTTTGCTTGAACACTAAATGCCTCCAAATGGTATTTAATTAACTTCCCGGGGTGAAGAAACCCTTTTTGAGAACTCAGAGTGAGTAAATTGGGCATTTTCATGCACTTTTAACCATTCCATAAATCTTGTGTTTAGGGCCCCTGGAAGCATGAAAATCACTTTAAACATGCTAATTTTAGCTCTAACACTGATGATCCACCTACAAATGTGAACTGACGTTCAAAAATAAAACATTTGAAAACGGACCATTTTCCACATTTCTGAAGCATGACGTAATGGGGGGGTGTTATCTCTTTTGTCAGAAATCAGCTGTTTTTGCTTGAACATTAAATGCCTCCAAATAGTATTTAATTCACTTCCCGAGCCCCTGGAAGCATGAAAATCACTTTAAACATGCTAATTTTAGCTCTAACACTGATGATCCACCTACAAATGTGAACTGACATTCAAAAATAAAACATTTGAAAACGGACCATTTTCCACATTTCTGAAGCATGACGTAATGGGGGGGTGTTATCTCTTTTGTCGAAAATCAGCCGTTTTTGCTCGAACATTAAATGCCTACAAATGGTATTTAATTAACTTCCCGGGGTGAAGAAACCCTTTTTGAGAACTCAGAGTGAGTAAATTGGCCATTTTCATGCACTTTTAACCATTCCATAAATCTTGTGTTTAGGGCCCCTGGAAGCATGAAAATCACTTTAAACATGCTAATTTTAGCTCTAACACTGATGATCCACCTACAAATGTGAACTAATGTTCAAAAATAAAACATTTGAAAACGGACCATTTTCCACATTTCTGAAGCATGACGTAATGGGGGGTGTTATCTCTTTTGTCGAAAATCAGCCGTTTTTGCTTGAACATTAAATGCCTCCAAATAGTATTTAATTCACTTCCCGAGCTCCTGGAAGCATGAAAATCACTTTAAACATGCTAATTTTAGCTCTAACACTGATGATCCACCTACAAATGTGAACTGACGTTCAAAAATAAAACATTTGAAAACGGACCATTTTCCACATTTCTGAAGCATGACGTAATGGGGGGTGTTATCTCTTTTGTCGAAAATCAGCTGTTTTTGCTTGAACATTAAATGCCTCCAAATGGTATTTAATTAACTTCCCGGGGTGAAGAAACCCTTTTTGAGAACTCAGAGTGAGTAAATTGGGTATTTTCATGCACTTTTAACCATTCCATAAATCTTGTGTTTAGGGCCCGTGGAAGCATGAAAATCACTTTAAACATGCTAATTTTAGCTCTAACACTGATGATCCACCTACAAATGTGAACTGACATTCAAAAATAAAACATTTGAAAACAGACCATTTTCCACATTTCTGAAGCATGACGTAATGGGGGGGTGTTATCTCTTTTGTCGAAAATCAGCCGTTTTTGCTCGAACATTAAATGCCTCCAAATGGTATTTAATTAACTTCCCGGGGTGAAGAAACCCTTTTTGAGAACTCAGAGTGAGTAAATTGGCCATTTTCATGCACTTTTAACCATTCCATAAATCTTGTGTTTAGGGCCCCTGGAAGCATGAAAATCACTTTAAACATGCTAATTTTAGCTCTAACACTGATGATCCACCTACAAATGTGAACTGACGTTCAAAAATAAAACATTTGAAAACGGACCATTTTCCACATTTCTGAAGCATGACGTAATGGGGGGGTGTTATCTCTTTTGTCGAAAATCAGCCGTTTTTGCTTGAACATTAAATGCCTCCAAATGGTATTTAATTAACTTCCCGGGGTGAAGAAACCCTTTTTGAGAACTCAGAGTGAGTAAATTGGCCATTTTCATGCACTTTTAACCATTCCATAAATCTTGTGTTTAGGGCCCCTGGAAGCATGAAAATCACTTTAAACATGCTAATTTTAGCTCTAACACTGATGATCCACCTACAAATGTGAACTGACGTTCAAAAATAAAACATTTGAAAACGGACCATTTTCCACATTTCTGAAGCATGACGTAATGGGGGGGTGTTATCTCTTTTGTCAGAAATCAGCTGTTTTTGCTTGAACATTAAATGCCTCCAAATAGTATTTAATTCACTTCCCGAGCCCCTGGAAGCATGAAAATCACTTTAAACATGCTAATTTTAGCTCTAACACTGATGATCCACCTACAAATGTGAACTGATGTTCAAAAATAAAATATTTGAAAACGGACCATTTTCCACATTTCTGAAGCATGACGTAATGGGGGGGTGTTATCTCTTTTGTCGAAAATCAGCCGTTTTTGCTCGAACATTAAATGCCTCCAAATGGTATTTAATTAACTTCCCGGGGTGAAGAAACCCTTTTTGCGAACTCAGAGTGAGTAAATTGGCCATTTTCATGCACTTTTAACCATTCCATAAATCTTGTGTTTAGGGCCCCTGGAAGCATGAAAATCACTTTAAAACATACTAATTTTAGCTCTAACACTGATGATCCACCTACAAATGTGAACTGACGTTCAAAAATAAAACATTTGAAAACTGACCATTTTCCACATTTCTGAAGCATGACGTAATGGGGGGGTGTTATCTTTTTTGTCAGAAATCAGCTGTTTTTGCTTGAACATTAAATGCCTCCAAATAGTATTTGATTCACTTCCCGAGCCCCTGAAAGCATGAAAATCACTTTAAACATGCTAATTTTAGCTCTAACACTGATGATCCACCTACAAATGTGAACTGACGTTCAAAAATAAAACATTTGAAAACGGACCATTTTCCACATTTCTGAAGCATGACGTAATGGGGGGGTGTTATCTCTTTTGTCGAAAATCAGCCCTTTTTGCTCGAACATTAAATGCCTCCAAATGGTATTTAATTAACTTCCCGGGGTGAAGAAACCCTTTTTGAGAACTCAGAGTGAGTAAATTGGCCATTTTCATGCACTTTTAACCATTCCATAAATCTTGTGTTTAGGGCCCCTGGAAGCATGAAAATCACTTTAAACATGCTAATTTTAGCTCTAACACTGATGATCCACCTACAAATGTGAAAAGACATTCAAAAATAAAAAAATTGAAAACGGACCATTTTCCACATTTCTGAAGCATGACGTAATGGGGGGGTGTTATCTCTTTTGTTGAAAATCAGCCGTTTTTGCTTGAACATTAAATGCCTCCAAATAGTATTTAATTCACTTCCCGAGCCCCTGGAAGCATGAAAATCACTTTAAACATGCTAATTTTAGCTCTAACACTGATGATCCACCTACAAATGTGAACTGACGTTCAAAAATAAAACATTTGAAAACGGACCATTTTCCACATTTCTGAAGCATGACGTAATGGGGGGGTTTATCTCTTTTATCGAAAATCAGCTGTTTTTGCTTGAACATTAAATGCCTCCAAATGGTAATTAATTTACTTCCCGGGGTGAAGAAACCCTTTTTGAGAACTCAGAGTGAGTAAATTGGCCATTTTCATGCACTTTTAACCATTCCATAAATCTTGTGTTTAGGGCCCCTGGAAGCATGAAAATCACTTTAAACATGCTAATTTTAGCTCTAACACTGATGATCCACCTACAAATGTGAACTGACGTTCAAAAATAAAACATTTGAAAACGGACCATTTTCTACATTCCTGAAGCATGACGTAATGGGGGGGTGTTATCTCTTTTGTCGAAAATCAGCAGTTTTTGCACGAACATTAAATGCCTCCAAATGGTATTTAATTAACTTCCCGGGGTTAAGAAACCCTTTTTGAGAACTCAGAGTGAGTAAATTGGCCATTTTCATGCACTTTTAACCATTCCATAAATCTTGTGTTTAGGGCCCCTGGAAGTATGAAAATCACTTTAAACATGCTAATTTTAGCTGTAACACTGATGATCCACCTACAAATGTGAACTGACGTTCAAAAATAAAACATTTGAAAACGGACCATTTTCCACATTTCTGAAGCATGACGTAATGGGGGGGTGTTATCTCTTTTGTCGAAAATCAGCTGTTTTTGCTTGAACATTAAATGCCTCCAAATAGTATTTAATTCACTTCCCGAGCCCCTGGAAGCATGAAAATCACTTTAAACATGCTAATTTTAGCTCTAACACTGATGATCCACCTACAAATGTGAACTGACATTCAAAAATAAAACATTTGAAAACGGACCATTTTCCACATTTCTGAAGCATGACGTAATGGGGGGGTGTTATCTCTTTTGTCGAAAATCAGCAGTTTTTGCACGAACATTAAATGCCTCCAAATGGTAATTAATTTACTTCCCGGGGTGAAGAAACCCTTTTTGAGAACTCAGAGTGAGTAAATTGGCCATTTTCATGCACTTTTAACCATTCCATAAATCTTGTGTTTAGGGCCCCTGGAAGCATGAAAATCACTTTAAACATGCTAATTTTAGCTCTAACACTGATGATCCACCTACAAATGTGAACTGACGTTCAAAAATAAAACATTTGAAAACGGACCATTTTCTACATTCCTGAAGCATGACGTAATGGGGGGGTGTTATCTCTTTTGTCGAAAATCAGCAGTTTTTGCACGAACATTAAATGCCTCCAAATGGTATTTAATTAACTTCCCGGGGTTAAGAAACCCTTTTTGAGAACTCAGAGTGAGTAAATTGGCCATTTTCATGCACTTTTAACCATTCCATAAATCTTGTGTTTAGGGCCCCTGGAAGCATGAAAATCACTTTAAACATGCTAATTTTAGCTCTAACACTGATGATCCACCTACAAATGTGAACTGACGTTCAAAAATAAAACATTTGAAAACGGACCATTTTCCACATTTCTGAAGCATGACGTAATGGGGGGGTGTTATCTCTTTTGTCGAAAATCAGCTGTTTTTGCACGAACATTAAATGCCTCCAAATGGTATTTAATTAACTTCCCGGGGTTAAGAAACCCTTTTTGAGAACTCAGAGTGAGTAAATTGGCCATTTTCATGCACTTTTAACCATTCCATAAATCTTGTGTTTAGGGCCCCTGGAAGCATGAAAATCACTTTAAACATGCTAATTTTAGCTGTAACACTGATGATCCACCTACAAATGTGAACTGACGTTCAAAAATAAAACATTTGAAAACGGACCATTTTCCACATTTCTGAAGCATGACGTAATGGGGGGGTGTTATCTCTTTTGTCAGAAATCAGCTGTTTTTGCTTGAACATTAAATGCCTCCAAATAGTATTTAATTCACTTCCCGAGCCCCTGGAAGCATGAAAATCACTTTAAACATGCTAATTTTAGCTCTAACACTGATGATCCACCTACAAATGTGAACTGACATTCAAAAATAAAACATTTGAAAACGGACCATTTTCCACATTTCTGAAGCATGACGTAATGGGGGGGTGTTATCTCTTTTGTCGAAAATCAGCAGTTTTTGCACGAACATTAAATGCCTCCAAATGGTAATTAATTTACTTCCCGGGGTGAAGAAACCCTTTTTGAGAACTCAGAGTGAGTAAATTGGCCATTTTCATGCACTTTTAACCATTCCATAAATCTTGTGTTTAGGGCCCCTGGAAGCATGAAAATCACTTTAAACATGCTAATTTTAGCTCTAACACTGATGATCCACCTACAAATGTGAACTGACGTTCAAAAATAAAACATTTGAAAACGGACCATTTTCCACATTTCTGAAGCATGACGTAATGGGGGGGGTGTTATCTCTTTTGTCAGAAATCAGCTGTTTTTGCTTGAACATTAAATGCCTCCAAATAGTATTTAATTCACTTCCCGAGCTCCTGGAAGCATGAAAATCACTTTAAACATGCTAATTTTAGCTCTAACACTGATGATCCACCTACAAATGTGAACTGACATTCAAAAATAAAACATTTGAAAACGGACCATTTTCCACATTTCTGAAGCATGACGTAATGGGGGGGTGTTATCTCTTTTGTCGAAAATCAGCCGTTTTTGCTCGAACATTAAATGCCTACAAATGGTATTTAATTAACTTCCCGGGGTGAAGAAACCCTTTTTGAGAACTCAGAGTGAGTAAATTGGCCATTTTCATGCACTTTTAACCATTCCATAAATCTTGTGTTTAGGGCTCCTGGAAGCATGAAAATCACTTTAAACATGCTAATTTTAGCTGTAACACTGATGATCCACCTACAAATGTGAACTGACGTTCAAAAATAAAACATTTGAAAACGGACCATTTTCCACATTTCTGAAGCATGACGTAATGGGGGGGTGTTATCTCTTTTGTCAGAAATCAGCTGTTTTTGCTTGAACATTAAATGCCTCCAAATAGTATTTAATTCACTTCCCGAGCCCCTGGAAGCATGAAAATCACTTTAAACATGCTAATTTTAGCTCTAACACTGATGATCCACCTACAAATGTGAACTGACGTTCAAAAATAAAACATTTGAAAACGGACCATTTTCTACATTCCTGAAGCATGACGTAATGGGGGGGTGTTATCTCTTTTGTCAGAAATCAGCTGTTTTTGCTTGAACATTAAATGCCTCCAAATAGTATTTAATTCACTTCCCGAGCCCCTGGAAGCATGAAAATCACTTTAAACATGCTAATTTTAGCTCTAACACTGATGATCCACCTACAAATGTGAACTGACGTTCAAAAATAAAACATTTGAAAACGGACCATTTTCTACATTCCTGAAGCATGACGTAATGGGGGGGTGTTATCTCTTTTGTCAGAAATCAGCCGTTTTTGCTTGAACATTAAATGCCTCCAAATAGTATTTAATTCACTTCCCGAGCCCCTGGAAGCATGAAAATAACTTTAAACATGCTAATTTTAGCTCTAACACTGATGATCCACCTACAAATGTGAACTGACGTTCAAAAATAAAACATTTGAAAACGGACCATTTTCCACATTTCTGAAGCATGACGTAATGGGGGGGTGTTATCTCTTTTGTCAGAAATCAGCTGTTTTTGCTTGAACATTAAATGCCTCCAAATAGTATTTAATTCACTTCCCGAGCCCCTGGAAGCATGAAAATCACTTTAAACATGCTAATTTTAGCTCTAACACTGATGATCCACCTACAAATGTGAACTGACGTTCAAAAATAAAACATTTGAAAACGGACCATTTTCTACATTCCTGAAGCATGACGTAATGGGGGGGTGTTATCTCTTTTGTCGAAAATCAGCTGTTTTTGCACGAACATTAAATGCCTCCAAATGGTATTTAATTAACTTCCCGGGGTTAAGAAACCCTTTTTGAGAACTCAGAGTGAGTAAATTGGCCATTTTCATGCACTTTTAACCATTCCATAAATCTTGTGTTTAGGGCCCCTGGAAGCATGAAAATCACTTTAAACATGCTAATTTTAGCTGTAACACTGATGATCCACCTACAAATGTGAACTGACGTTCAAAAATAAAACATTTGAAAACGGACCATTTTCCACATTTCTGAAGCATGACGTAATGGGGGGGTGTTATCTCTTTTGTCGAAAATCAGCTGTTTTTGCTTGAACATTAAATGCCTCCAAATAGTATTTAATTCACTTCCCGAGCCCCTGGAAGCATGAAAATCACTTTAAACATGCTAATTTTAGCTCTAACACTGATGATCCACCTACAAATGTGAACTGACATTCAAAAATAAAACATTTGAAAACGGACCATTTTCCACATTTCTGAAGCATGACGTAATGGGGGGGTGTTATCTCTTTTGTCGAAAATCAGCAGTTTTTGCACGAACATTAAATGCCTCCAAATGGTAATTAATTTACTTCCCGGGGTGAAGAAACCCTTTTTGAGAACTCAGAGTGAGTAAATTGGCCATTTTCATGCACTTTTAACCATTCCATAAATCTTGTGTTTAGGGCCCCTGGAAGCATGAAAATCACTTTAAACATGCTAATTTTAGCTCTAACACTGATGATCCACCTACAAATGTGAACTGACGTTCAAAAATAAAACATTTGAAAACGGACCATTTTCTACATTCCTGAAGCATGACGTAATGGGGGGGTGTTATCTCTTTTGTCGAAAATCAGCAGTTTTTGCACGAACATTAAATGCCTCCAAATGGTATTTAATTAACTTCCCGGGGTTAAGAAACCCTTTTTGAGAACTCAGAGTGAGTAAATTGGCCATTTTCATGCACTTTTAACCATTCCATAAATCTTGTGTTTAGGGCCCCTGGAAGCATGAAAATCACTTTAAACATGCTAATTTTAGCTCTAACACTGATGATCCACCTACAAATGTGAACTGACGTTCAAAAATAAAACATTTGAAAACAGACCATTTTCCACATTTCTGAAGCATGACGTAATGGGGGGTGTTATCTCTTTTGTCGAAAATCAGCAGTTTTTGCACGAACATTAAATGCCTCCAAATGGTATTTAATTAACTTCCCGGGGTTAAGAAACCCTTTTTGAGAACTCAGAGTGAGTAAATTGGCCATTTTCATGCACTTTTAACCATTCCATAAATCTTGTGTTTAGGGCCCCTGGAAGCATGAAAATCACTTTAAACATGCTAATTTTAGATCTAACACTGATGATCCACCTACAAATGTGAACTGACGTTCAAAAATAAAACATTTGAAAACGGACCATTTTCCACATTTCTGAAGCATGACGTAATGGGGGGGTGTTATCTCTTTTGTCAGAAATCAGCTGTTTTTGCTTGAACATTAAATGCCTCCAAATAGTATTTAATTCACTTCCCGAGCCCCTGGAAGCATGAAAATCACTTTAAACATGCTAATTTTAGCTCTAACACTGATGATCCACCTACAAATGTGAACTGACATTCAAAAATAAAACATTTGAAAACGGACCATTTTCCACATTTCTGAAGCATGACGTAATGGGGGGTGTTATCTCTTTTGTCGAAAATCAGCCGTTTTTGCTCGAACATTAAATGCCTACAAATGGTATTTAATTAACTTCCCGGGGTGAAGAAACCCTTTTTGAGAACTCAGAGTGAGTAAATTGGCCATTTTCATGCACTTTTAACCATTCCATAAATCTTGTGTTTAGGGCCCCTGGAAGCATGAAAATCACTTTAAACATGCTAATTTTAGCTCTAACACTGATGATCCACCTACAAATGTGAACTGACGTTCAAAAACAAAACATTTGAAAACGGACCATTTTCCACATTTCTGAAGCATGACGTAATGGGGGGGTGTTATCTCTTTTGTCGAAAATCAGCCGTTTTTGCTTGAACATTAAATGCCTCCAAATAGTATTTAATTCACTTCCCGAGCTCCTGGAAGCATGAAAATCACTTTAAACATGCTAATTTTAGCTCTAACACTGATGATCCACCTACAAATGTGAACTGACGTTCAAAAATAAAACATTTGAAAACGGACCATTTTCCACATTTCTGAAGCATGACGTAATGGGGGGGTGTTATCTCTTTTGTCGAAAATCAGCTGTTTTTGCTTGAACATTAAATGCCTCCAAATGGTATTTAATTAACTTCCCGGGGTGAAGAAACCCTTTTTGAGAACTCAGAGTGAGTAAATTGGGTATTTTCATGCACTTTTAACCATTCCATAAATCTTGTGTTTAGGGCCCGTGGAAGCATGAAAATCACTTTAAACATGCTAATTTTAGCTCTAACACTGATGATCCACCTACAAATGTGAACTGACATTCAAAAATAAAACATTTGAAAACAGACCATTTTCCACATTTCTGAAGCATGACGTAATGGGGGGGTGTTATCTCTTTTGTCGAAAATCAGCCGTTTTTGCTCGAACATTAAATGCCTCCAAATGGTATTTAATTAACTTCCCGGGGTGAAGAAACCCTTTTTGAGAACTCAGAGTGAGTAAATTGGCCATTTTCATGCACTTTTAACCATTCCATAAATCTTGTGTTTAGGGCCCCTGGAAGCATGAAAATCACTTTAAACATGCTAATTTTAGCTCTAACACTGATGATCCACCTACAAATGTGAACTGACGTTCAAAAATAAAACATTTGAAAACGGACCATTTTCCACATTTCTGAAGCATGACGTAATGGGGGGGTGTTATCTCTTTTGTCGAAAATCAGCCGTTTTTGCTTGAACATTAAATGCCTCCAAATGGTATTTAATTAACTTCCCGGGGTGAAGAAACCCTTTTTGAGAACTCAGAGTGAGTAAATTGGGCATTTTCATGCACTTTTAACCATTCCATAAATCTTGTGTTTAGGGCCCCTGGAAGCATGAAAATCACTTTAAACATGCTAATTTTAGCTCTAACACTGATGATCCACCTACAAATGTGAACTGACGTTCAAAAATAAAACATTTGAAAACGGACCATTTTCCACATTTCTGAAGCATGACGTAATGGGGGGGTGTTATCTCTTTTGTCGAAAATCAGCCGTTTTTGTTTGAACATTAAATACCTCCAAATGGTATTTAATTAACTTCCCGGGGTGAAGAAACCCTTTTTGAGAACTCAGAGTGAGTAAATTGGCCATTTTCATGCACTTTTAACCATTCCATAAATCTTGTGTTTAGGGCCCCTGGAAGCATGAAAATCACTTTAAACATGCTAATTTTAGCTCTAACACTGATGATCCACCTACAAATGTGAACTGACGTTCAAAAATAAAACATTTGAAAACGGACCATTTTCCACATTTCTGAAGCATGACGTAATGGGGGGGTGTTATCTCTTTTGTCAGAAATCAGCTGTTTTTGCTTGAACATTAAATGCCTCCAAATAGTATTTAATTCACTTCCCGAGCCCCTGGAAGCATGAAAATCACTTTAAACATGCTAATTTTAGCTCTAACACTGATGATCCACCTACAAATGTGAACTGATGTTCAAAAATAAAATATTTGAAAACGGACCATTTTCCACATTTCTGAAGCATGACGTAATGGGGGGGTGTTATCTCTTTTGTCGAAAATCAGCCGTTTTTGCTCGAACATTAAATGCCTCCAAATGGTATTTAATTAACTTCCCGGGGTGAAGAAACCCTTTTTGCGAACTCAGAGTGAGTAAATTGGCCATTTTCATGCACTTTTAACCATTCCATAAATCTTGTGTTTAGGGCCCCTGGAAGCATGAAAATCACTTTAAACATACTAATTTTAGCTCTAACACTGATGATCCACCTACAAATGTGAACTGACGTTCAAAAATAAAACATTTGAAAACGGACCATTTTCCACATTTCTGAAGCATGACGTAATGGGGGGGTGTTATCTTTTTTGTCAGAAATCAGCTGTTTTTGCTTGAACATTAAATGCCTCCAAATAGTATTTAATTCACTTCCCGAGCCCCTGGAAGCATGAAAATCACTTTAAACATGCTAATTTTAGCTCTAACACTGATGATCCACCTACAAATGTGAACTGACGTTCAAAAATAAAACATTTGAAAACGGACCATTTTCCACATTTCTGAAGCATGACGTAATGGGGGGGTGTTATCTCTTTTGTCGAAAATCAGCCCTTTTTGCTCGAACATTAAATGCCTCCAAATGGTATTTAATTAACTTCCCGGGGTGAAGAAACCCTTTTTGAGAACTCAGAGTGAGTAAATTGGCCATTTTCATGCACTTTTAACCATTCCATAAATCTTGTGTTTAGGGCCCCTGGAAGCATGAAAATCACTTTAAACATGCTAATTTTAGCTCTAACACTGATGATCCACCTACAAATGTGAAAAGACATTCAAAAATAAAAAAATTGAAAACGGACCATTTTCCACATTTCTGAAGCATGACGTAATGGGGGGGTGTTATCTCTTTTGTTGAAAATCAGCCGTTTTTGCTTGAACATTAAATGCCTCCAAATAGTATTTAATTCACTTACCGAGCCCCTGGAAGCATGAAAATCACTTTAAACATGCTAATTTTAGCTCTAACACTGATGATCCACCTACAAATGTGAACTGACGTTCAAAAATAAAACATTTGAAAACGGACCATTTTCCACATTTCTGAAGCATGACGTAATGGGGGGGTTTATCTCTTTTATCGAAAATCAGCTGTTTTTGCTTGAACATTAAATGCCTCCAAATGGTAATTAATTTACTTCCCGGGGTGAAGAAACCCTTTTTGAGAACTCAGAGTGAGTAAATTGGCCATTTTCATGCACTTTTAACCATTCCATAAATCTTGTGTTTAGGGCCCCTGGAAGCATGAAAATCACTTTAAACATGCTAATTTTAGCTCTAACACTGATGATCCACCTACAAATGTGAACTGACGTTCAAAAATAAAACATTTGAAAACGGACCATTTTCTACATTCCTGAAGCATGACGTAATGGGGGGGTGTTATCTCTTTTGTCGAAAATCAGCAGTTTTTGCACGAACATTAAATGCCTCCAAATGGTATTTAATTAACTTCCCGGGGTTAAGAAACCCTTTTTGAGAACTCAGAGTGAGTAAATTGGCCATTTTCATGCACTTTTAACCATTCCATAAATCTTGTGTTTAGGGCCCCTGGAAGCATGAAAATCACTTTAAACATGCTAATTTTAGCTCTAACACTGATGATCCACCTACAAATGTGAACTGACGTTCAAAAATAAAACATTTGAAAACGGACCATTTTCTACATTTCTGAAGCATGACGTAATGGGGGGGTGTTATCTCTTTTGTCGAAAATCAGCAGTTTTTGCTCGAACATTAAATGCCTCCAAATGGTATTTAATTAACTTCCCGGGGTTAAGAAACCCTTTTTGAGAACTCAGAGTGAGTAAATTGGCCATTTTCATGCACTTTTAACCATTCCATAAATCTTGTGTTTAGGGCCCCTGGAAGCATGAAAATCACTTTAAACATGCTAATTTTAGCTCTAACACTGATGATCCACCTACAAATGTGAACTGACGTTCAAAAATAAAACATTTGAAAACGGACCATTTTCTACATTCCTGAAGCATGACGTAATGGGGGGGTGTTATCTCTTTTGTCGAAAATCAGCTGTTTTTGCTTGAACATTAAATGCCTCCAAATGGTATTTAATTAACTTCCCGGGGTGAAGAAACCCTTTTTGAGAACTCAGAGTGAGTAAATTGGGTATTTTCATGCACTTTTAACCATTCCATAAATCTTGTGTTTAGGGCCCGTGGAAGCATGAAAATCACTTTAAACATGCTAATTTTAGCTCTAACACTGATGATCCACCTACAAATGTGAACTGACATTCAAAAATAAAACATTTGAAAACAGACCATTTTCCACATTTCTGAAGCATGACGTAATGGGGGGGGTGTTATCTCTTTTGTCGAAAATCAGCCGTTTTTGCTCGAACATTAAATGCCTCCAAATGGTATTTAATTAACTTCCCGGGGTGAAGAAACCCTTTTTGAGAACTCAGAGTGAGTAAATTGGCCATTTTCATGCACTTTTAACCATTCCATAAATCTTGTGTTTAGGGCCCCTGGAAGCATGAAAATCACTTTAAACATGCTAATTTTAGCTCTAACACTGATGATCCACCTACAAATGTGAACTGACGTTCAAAAATAAAACATTTGAAAACGGACCATTTTCCACATTTCTGAAGCATGACGTAATGGGGGGGTGTTATCTCTTTTGTCGAAAATCAGCCGTTTTTGCTTGAACATTAAATGCCTCCAAATGGTATTTAATTAACTTCCCGGGGTGAAGAAACCCTTTTTGAGAACTCAGAGTGAGTAAATTGGGCATTTTCATGCACTTTTAACCATTCCATAAATCTTGTGTTTAGGGCCCCTGGAAGCATGAAAATCACTTTAAACATGCTAATTTTAGCTCTAACACTGATGATCCACCTACAAATGTGAACTGACGTTCAAAAATAAAACATTTGAAAACGGACCATTTTCCACATTTCTGAAGCATGACGTAATGGGGGGGTGTTATCTCTTTTGTCGAAAATCAGCCGTTTTTGTTTGAACATTAAATACCTCCAAATGGTATTTAATTAACTTCCCGGGGTGAAGAAACCCTTTTTGAGAACTCAGAGTGAGTAAATTGGCCATTTTCATGCACTTTTAACCATTCCATAAATCTTGTGTTTAGGGCCCCTGGAAGCATGAAAATCACTTTAAACATGCTAATTTTAGCTCTAACACTGATGATCCACCTACAAATGTGAACTGACGTTCAAAAATAAAACATTTGAAAACGGACCATTTTCCACATTTCTGAAGCATGACGTAATGGGGGGGTGTTATCTCTTTTGTCAGAAATCAGCTGTTTTTGCTTGAACATTAAATGCCTCCAAATAGTATTTAATTCACTTCCCGAGCCCCTGGAAGCATGAAAATCACTTTAAACATGCTAATTTTAGCTCTAACACTGATGATCCACCTACAAATGTGAACTGATGTTCAAAAATAAAATATTTGAAAACGGACCATTTTCCACATTTCTGAAGCATGACGTAATGGGGGGGTGTTATCTCTTTTGTCGAAAATCAGCCGTTTTTGCTCGAACATTAAATGCCTCCAAATGGTATTTAATTAACTTCCCGGGGTGAAGAAACCCTTTTTGCGAACTCAGAGTGAGTAAATTGGCCATTTTCATGCACTTTTAACCATTCCATAAATCTTGTGTTTAGGGCCCCTGGAAGCATGAAAATCACTTTAAACATACTAATTTTAGCTCTAACACTGATGATCCACCTACAAATGTGAACTGACGTTCAAAAATAAAACATTTGAAAACGGACCATTTTCCACATTTCTGAAGCATGACGTAATGGGGGGGTGTTATCTCTTTTGTCAGAAATCAGCTGTTTTTGCTTGAACATTAAATGCCTCCAAATAGTATTTAATTCACTTCCCGAGCCCCTGGAAGCATGAAAATCACTTTAAACATGCTAATTTTAGCTCTAACACTGATGATCCACCTACAAATGTGAACTGACATTCAAAAATAAAACATTTGAAAACGGACCATTTTCCACATTTCTGAAGCATGACGTAATGGGGGGGTGTTATCTCTTTTGTCGAAAATCAGCAGTTTTTGCACGAACATTAAATGCCTCCAAATGGTAATTAATTTACTTCCCGGGGTGAAGAAACCCTTTTTGAGAACTCAGAGTGAGTAAATTGGCCATTTTCATGCACTTTTAACCATTCCATAAATCTTGTGTTTAGGGCCCCTGGAAGCATGAAAATCACTTTAAACATGCTAATTTTAGCTCTAACACTGATGATCCACCTACAAATGTGAACTGACGTTCAAAAATAAAACATTTGAAAACGGACCATTTTCCACATTTCTGAAGCATGACGTAATGGGGGGGGTGTTATCTCTTTTGTCAGAAATCAGCTGTTTTTGCTTGAACATTAAATGCCTCCAAATAGTATTTAATTCACTTCCCGAGCTCCTGGAAGCATGAAAATCACTTTAAACATGCTAATTTTAGCTCTAACACTGATGATCCACCTACAAATGTGAACTGACATTCAAAAATAAAACATTTGAAAACGGACCATTTTCCACATTTCTGAAGCATGACGTAATGGGGGGGTGTTATCTCTTTTGTCGAAAATCAGCCGTTTTTGCTCGAACATTAAATGCCTACAAATGGTATTTAATTAACTTCCCGGGGTGAAGAAACCCTTTTTGAGAACTCAGAGTGAGTAAATTGGCCATTTTCATGCACTTTTAACCATTCCATAAATCTTGTGTTTAGGGCTCCTGGAAGCATGAAAATCACTTTAAACATGCTAATTTTAGCTGTAACACTGATGATCCACCTACAAATGTGAACTGACGTTCAAAAATAAAACATTTGAAAACGGACCATTTTCCACATTTCTGAAGCATGACGTAATGGGGGGGTGTTATCTCTTTTGTCAGAAATCAGCTGTTTTTGCTTGAACATTAAATGCCTCCAAATAGTATTTAATTCACTTCCCGAGCCCCTGGAAGCATGAAAATCACTTTAAACATGCTAATTTTAGCTCTAACACTGATGATCCACCTACAAATGTGAACTGACGTTCAAAAATAAAACATTTGAAAACGGACCATTTTCTACATTCCTGAAGCATGACGTAATGGGGGGGTGTTATCTCTTTTGTCAGAAATCAGCTGTTTTTGCTTGAACATTAAATGCCTCCAAATAGTATTTAATTCACTTCCCGAGCCCCTGGAAGCATGAAAATCACTTTAAACATGCTAATTTTAGCTCTAACACTGATGATCCACCTACAAATGTGAACTGACGTTCAAAAATAAAACATTTGAAAACGGACCATTTTCTACATTCCTGAAGCATGACGTAATGGGGGGGTGTTATCTCTTTTGTCAGAAATCAGCCGTTTTTGCTTGAACATTAAATGCCTCCAAATAGTATTTAATTCACTTCCCGAGCCCCTGGAAGCATGAAAATAACTTTAAACATGCTAATTTTAGCTCTAACACTGATGATCCACCTACAAATGTGAACTGACGTTCAAAAATAAAACATTTGAAAACGGACCATTTTCCACATTTCTGAAGCATGACGTAATGGGGGGGTGTTATCTCTTTTGTCAGAAATCAGCTGTTTTTGCTTGAACATTAAATGCCTCCAAATAGTATTTAATTCACTTCCCGAGCCCCTGGAAGCATGAAAATCACTTTAAACATGCTAATTTTAGCTCTAACACTGATGATCCACCTACAAATGTGAACTGACGTTCAAAAATAAAACATTTGAAAACGGACCATTTTCTACATTCCTGAAGCATGACGTAATGGGGGGGTGTTATCTCTTTTGTCGAAAATCAGCTGTTTTTGCACGAACATTAAATGCCTCCAAATGGTATTTAATTAACTTCCCGGGGTTAAGAAACCCTTTTTGAGAACTCAGAGTGAGTAAATTGGCCATTTTCATGCACTTTTAACCATTCCATAAATCTTGTGTTTAGGGCCCCTGGAAGCATGAAAATCACTTTAAACATGCTAATTTTAGCTGTAACACTGATGATCCACCTACAAATGTGAACTGACGTTCAAAAATAAAACATTTGAAAACGGACCATTTTCCACATTTCTGAAGCATGACGTAATGGGGGGGTGTTATCTCTTTTGTCGAAAATCAGCTGTTTTTGCTTGAACATTAAATGCCTCCAAATAGTATTTAATTCACTTCCCGAGCCCCTGGAAGCATGAAAATCACTTTAAACATGCTAATTTTAGCTCTAACACTGATGATCCACCTACAAATGTGAACTGACATTCAAAAATAAAACATTTGAAAACGGACCATTTTCCACATTTCTGAAGCATGACGTAATGGGGGGGTGTTATCTCTTTTGTCGAAAATCAGCAGTTTTTGCACGAACATTAAATGCCTCCAAATGGTAATTAATTTACTTCCCGGGGTGAAGAAACCCTTTTTGAGAACTCAGAGTGAGTAAATTGGCCATTTTCATGCACTTTTAACCATTCCATAAATCTTGTGTTTAGGGCCCCTGGAAGCATGAAAATCACTTTAAACATGCTAATTTTAGCTCTAACACTGATGATCCACCTACAAATGTGAACTGACGTTCAAAAATAAAACATTTGAAAACGGACCATTTTCTACATTCCTGAAGCATGACGTAATGGGGGGGTGTTATCTCTTTTGTCGAAAATCAGCAGTTTTTGCACGAACATTAAATGCCTCCAAATGGTATTTAATTAACTTCCCGGGGTTAAGAAACCCTTTTTGAGAACTCAGAGTGAGTAAATTGGCCATTTTCATGCACTTTTAACCATTCCATAAATCTTGTGTTTAGGGCCCCTGGAAGCATGAAAATCACTTTAAACATGCTAATTTTAGCTCTAACACTGATGATCCACCTACAAATGTGAACTGACGTTCAAAAATAAAACATTTGAAAACAGACCATTTTCCACATTTCTGAAGCATGACGTAATGGGGGGTGTTATCTCTTTTGTCGAAAATCAGCAGTTTTTGCACGAACATTAAATGCCTCCAAATGGTATTTAATTAACTTCCCGGGGTTAAGAAACCCTTTTTGAGAACTCAGAGTGAGTAAATTGGCCATTTTCATGCACTTTTAACCATTCCATAAATCTTGTGTTTAGGGCCCCTGGAAGCATGAAAATCACTTTAAACATGCTAATTTTAGATCTAACACTGATGATCCACCTACAAATGTGAACTGACGTTCAAAAATAAAACATTTGAAAACGGACCATTTTCCACATTTCTGAAGCATGACGTAATGGGGGGGTGTTATCTCTTTTGTCAGAAATCAGCTGTTTTTGCTTGAACATTAAATGCCTCCAAATAGTATTTAATTCACTTCCCGAGCCCCTGGAAGCATGAAAATCACTTTAAACATGCTAATTTTAGCTCTAACACTGATGATCCACCTACAAATGTGAACTGACATTCAAAAATAAAACATTTGAAAACGGACCATTTTCCACATTTCTGAAGCATGACGTAATGGGGGGTGTTATCTCTTTTGTCGAAAATCAGCCGTTTTTGCTCGAACATTAAATGCCTACAAATGGTATTTAATTAACTTCCCGGGGTGAAGAAACCCTTTTTGAGAACTCAGAGTGAGTAAATTGGCCATTTTCATGCACTTTTAACCATTCCATAAATCTTGTGTTTAGGGCCCCTGGAAGCATGAAAATCACTTTAAACATGCTAATTTTAGCTCTAACACTGATGATCCACCTACAAATGTGAACTGACGTTCAAAAACAAAACATTTGAAAACGGACCATTTTCCACATTTCTGAAGCATGACGTAATGGGGGGGTGTTATCTCTTTTGTCGAAAATCAGCCGTTTTTGCTTGAACATTAAATGCCTCCAAATAGTATTTAATTCACTTCCCGAGCTCCTGGAAGCATGAAAATCACTTTAAACATGCTAATTTTAGCTCTAACACTGATGATCCACCTACAAATGTGAACTGACGTTCAAAAATAAAACATTTGAAAACGGACCATTTTCCACATTTCTGAAGCATGACGTAATGGGGGGGTGTTATCTCTTTTGTCGAAAATCAGCTGTTTTTGCTTGAACATTAAATGCCTCCAAATGGTATTTAATTAACTTCCCGGGGTGAAGAAACCCTTTTTGAGAACTCAGAGTGAGTAAATTGGGTATTTTCATGCACTTTTAACCATTCCATAAATCTTGTGTTTAGGGCCCGTGGAAGCATGAAAATCACTTTAAACATGCTAATTTTAGCTCTAACACTGATGATCCACCTACAAATGTGAACTGACATTCAAAAATAAAACATTTGAAAACAGACCATTTTCCACATTTCTGAAGCATGACGTAATGGGGGGGTGTTATCTCTTTTGTCGAAAATCAGCCGTTTTTGCTCGAACATTAAATGCCTCCAAATGGTATTTAATTAACTTCCCGGGGTGAAGAAACCCTTTTTGAGAACTCAGAGTGAGTAAATTGGCCATTTTCATGCACTTTTAACCATTCCATAAATCTTGTGTTTAGGGCCCCTGGAAGCATGAAAATCACTTTAAACATGCTAATTTTAGCTCTAACACTGATGATCCACCTACAAATGTGAACTGACGTTCAAAAATAAAACATTTGAAAACGGACCATTTTCCACATTTCTGAAGCATGACGTAATGGGGGGGTGTTATCTCTTTTGTCGAAAATCAGCCGTTTTTGCTTGAACATTAAATGCCTCCAAATGGTATTTAATTAACTTCCCGGGGTGAAGAAACCCTTTTTGAGAACTCAGAGTGAGTAAATTGGGCATTTTCATGCACTTTTAACCATTCCATAAATCTTGTGTTTAGGGCCCCTGGAAGCATGAAAATCACTTTAAACATGCTAATTTTAGCTCTAACACTGATGATCCACCTACAAATGTGAACTGACGTTCAAAAATAAAACATTTGAAAACGGACCATTTTCCACATTTCTGAAGCATGACGTAATGGGGGGGTGTTATCTCTTTTGTCGAAAATCAGCCGTTTTTGTTTGAACATTAAATACCTCCAAATGGTATTTAATTAACTTCCCGGGGTGAAGAAACCCTTTTTGAGAACTCAGAGTGAGTAAATTGGCCATTTTCATGCACTTTTAACCATTCCATAAATCTTGTGTTTAGGGCCCCTGGAAGCATGAAAATCACTTTAAACATGCTAATTTTAGCTCTAACACTGATGATCCACCTACAAATGTGAACTGACGTTCAAAAATAAAACATTTGAAAACGGACCATTTTCCACATTTCTGAAGCATGACGTAATGGGGGGGTGTTATCTCTTTTGTCAGAAATCAGCTGTTTTTGCTTGAACATTAAATGCCTCCAAATAGTATTTAATTCACTTCCCGAGCCCCTGGAAGCATGAAAATCACTTTAAACATGCTAATTTTAGCTCTAACACTGATGATCCACCTACAAATGTGAACTGATGTTCAAAAATAAAATATTTGAAAACGGACCATTTTCCACATTTCTGAAGCATGACGTAATGGGGGGGTGTTATCTCTTTTGTCGAAAATCAGCCGTTTTTGCTCGAACATTAAATGCCTCCAAATGGTATTTAATTAACTTCCCGGGGTGAAGAAACCCTTTTTGCGAACTCAGAGTGAGTAAATTGGCCATTTTCATGCACTTTTAACCATTCCATAAATCTTGTGTTTAGGGCCCCTGGAAGCATGAAAATCACTTTAAACATACTAATTTTAGCTCTAACACTGATGATCCACCTACAAATGTGAACTGACGTTCAAAAATAAAACATTTGAAAACGGACCATTTTCCACATTTCTGAAGCATGACGTAATGGGGGGGTGTTATCTTTTTTGTCAGAAATCAGCTGTTTTTGCTTGAACATTAAATGCCTCCAAATAGTATTTAATTCACTTCCCGAGCCCCTGGAAGCATGAAAATCACTTTAAACATGCTAATTTTAGCTCTAACACTGATGATCCACCTACAAATGTGAACTGACGTTCAAAAATAAAACATTTGAAAACGGACCATTTTCCACATTTCTGAAGCATGACGTAATGGGGGGGTGTTATCTCTTTTGTCGAAAATCAGCCCTTTTTGCTCGAACATTAAATGCCTCCAAATGGTATTTAATTAACTTCCCGGGGTGAAGAAACCCTTTTTGAGAACTCAGAGTGAGTAAATTGGCCATTTTCATGCACTTTTAACCATTCCATAAATCTTGTGTTTAGGGCCCCTGGAAGCATGAAAATCACTTTAAACATGCTAATTTGAGCTCTAACACTGATGATCCACCTACAAATGTGAAAAGACATTCAAAAATAAAAAAATTGAAAACGGACCATTTTCCACATTTCTGAAGCATGACGTAATGGGGGGGTGTTATCTCTTTTGTTGAAAATCAGCCGTTTTTGCTTGAACATTAAATGCCTCCAAATAGTATTTAATTCACTTACCGAGCCCCTGGAAGCATGAAAATCACTTTAAACATGCTAATTTTAGCTCTAACACTGATGATCCACCTACAAATGTGAACTGACGTTCAAAAATAAAACATTTGAAAACGGACCATTTTCCACATTTCTGAAGCATGACGTAATGGGGGGGTTTATCTCTTTTATCGAAAATCAGCTGTTTTTGCTTGAACATTAAATGCCTCCAAATGGTAATTAATTTACTTCCCGGGGTGAAGAAACCCTTTTTGAGAACTCAGAGTGAGTAAATTGGCCATTTTCATGCACTTTTAACCATTCCATAAATCTTGTGTTTAGGGCCCCTGGAAGCATGAAAATCACTTTAAACATGCTAATTTTAGCTCTAACACTGATGATCCACCTACAAATGTGAACTGACGTTCAAAAATAAAACATTTGAAAACGGACCATTTTCTACATTCCTGAAGCATGACGTAATGGGGGGGTGTTATCTCTTTTGTCGAAAATCAGCAGTTTTTGCACGAACATTAAATGCCTCCAAATGGTATTTAATTAACTTCCCGGGGTTAAGAAACCCTTTTTGAGAACTCAGAGTGAGTAAATTGGCCATTTTCATGCACTTTTAACCATTCCATAAATCTTGTGTTTAGGGCCCCTGGAAGCATGAAAATCACTTTAAACATGCTAATTTTAGCTCTAACACTGATGATCCACCTACAAATGTGAACTGACGTTCAAAAATAAAACATTTGAAAACGGACCATTTTCTACATTTCTGAAGCATGACGTAATGGGGGGGTGTTATCTCTTTTGTCGAAAATCAGCAGTTTTTGCTCGAACATTAAATGCCTCCAAATGGTATTTAATTAACTTCCCGGGGTTAAGAAACCCTTTTTGAGAACTCAGAGTGAGTAAATTGGCCATTTTCATGCACTTTTAACCATTCCATAAATCTTGTGTTTAGGGCCCCTGGAAGCATGAAAATCACTTTAAACATGCTAATTTTAGCTCTAACACTGATGATCCACCTACAAATGTGAACTGACGTTCAAAAATAAAACATTTGAAAACGGACCATTTTCTACATTCCTGAAGCATGACGTAATGGGGGGGTGTTATCTCTTTTGTCGAAAATCAGCTGTTTTTGCTTGAACATTAAATGCCTCCAAATGGTATTTAATTAACTTCCCGGGGTGAAGAAACCCTTTTTGAGAACTCAGAGTGAGTAAATTGGGTATTTTCATGCACTTTTAACCATTCCATAAATCTTGTGTTTAGGGCCCGTGGAAGCATGAAAATCACTTTAAACATGCTAATTTTAGCTCTAACACTGATGATCCACCTACAAATGTGAACTGACATTCAAAAATAAAACATTTGAAAACAGACCATTTTCCACATTTCTGAAGCATGACGTAATGGGGGGGTGTTATCTCTTTTGTCGAAAATCAGCCGTTTTTGCTCGAACATTAAATGCCTCCAAATGGTATTTAATTAACTTCCCGGGGTGAAGAAACCCTTTTTGAGAACTCAGAGTGAGTAAATTGGCCATTTTCATGCACTTTTAACCATTCCATAAATCTTGTGTTTAGGGCCCCTGGAAGCATGAAAATCACTTTAAACATGCTAATTTTAGCTCTAACACTGATGATCCACCTACAAATGTGAACTGACGTTCAAAAATAAAACATTTGAAAACGGACCATTTTCCACATTTCTGAAGCATGACGTAATGGGGGGGTGTTATCTCTTTTGTCGAAAATCAGCCGTTTTTGCTTGAACATTAAATGCCTCCAAATGGTATTTAATTAACTTCCCGGGGTGAAGAAACCCTTTTTGAGAACTCAGAGTGAGTAAATTGGGCATTTTCATGCACTTTTAACCATTCCATAAATCTTGTGTTTAGGGCCCCTGGAAGCATGAAAATCACTTTAAACATGCTAATTTTAGCTCTAACACTGATGATCCACCTACAAATGTGAACTGACGTTCAAAAATAAAACATTTGAAAACGGACCATTTTCCACATTTCTGAAGCATGACGTAATGGGGGGGTGTTATCTCTTTTGTCGAAAATCAGCCGTTTTTGTTTGAACATTAAATACCTCCAAATGGTATTTAATTAACTTCCCGGGGTGAAGAAACCCTTTTTGAGAACTCAGAGTGAGTAAATTGGCCATTTTCATGCACTTTTAACCATTCCATAAATCTTGTGTTTAGGGCCCCTGGAAGCATGAAAATCACTTTAAACATGCTAATTTTAGCTCTAACACTGATGATCCACCTACAAATGTGAACTGACGTTCAAAAATAAAACATTTGAAAACGGACCATTTTCCACATTTCTGAAGCATGACGTAATGGGGGGGTGTTATCTCTTTTGTCAGAAATCAGCTGTTTTTGCTTGAACATTAAATGCCTCCAAATAGTATTTAATTCACTTCCCGAGCCCCTGGAAGCATGAAAATCACTTTAAACATGCTAATTTTAGCTCTAACACTGATGATCCACCTACAAATGTGAACTGATGTTCAAAAATAAAATATTTGAAAACGGACCATTTTCCACATTTCTGAAGCATGACGTAATGGGGGGGTGTTATCTCTTTTGTCGAAAATCAGCCGTTTTTGCTCGAACATTAAATGCCTCCAAATGGTATTTAATTAACTTCCCGGGGTGAAGAAACCCTTTTTGCGAACTCAGAGTGAGTAAATTGGCCATTTTCATGCACTTTTAACCATTCCATAAATCTTGTGTTTAGGGCCCCTGGAAGCATGAAAATCACTTTAAACATACTAATTTTAGCTCTAACACTGATGATCCACCTACAAATGTGAACTGACGTTCAAAAATAAAACATTTGAAAACGGACCATTTTCCACATTTCTGAAGCATGACGTAATGGGGGGGTGTTATCTTTTTTGTCAGAAATCAGCTGTTTTTGCTTGAACATTAAATGCCTCCAAATAGTATTTAATTCACTTCCCGAGCCCCTGGAAGCATGAAAATCACTTTAAACATGCTAATTTTAGCTCTAACACTGATGATCCACCTACAAATGTGAACTGACGTTCAAAAATAAAACATTTGAAAACGGACCATTTTCCACATTTCTGAAGCATGACGTAATGGGGGGGTGTTATCTCTTTTGTCGAAAATCAGCCCTTTTTGCTCGAACATTAAATGCCTCCAAATGGTATTTAATTAACTTCCCGGGGTGAAGAAACCCTTTTTGAGAACTCAGAGTGAGTAAATTGGCCATTTTCATGCACTTTTAACCATTCCATAAATCTTGTGTTTAGGGCCCCTGGAAGCATGAAAATCACTTTAAACATGCTAATTTTAGCTCTAACACTGATGATCCACCTACAAATGTGAAAAGACATTCAAAAATAAAAAAATTGAAAACGGACCATTTTCCACATTTCTGAAGCATGACGTAATGGGGGGGTGTTATCTCTTTTGTTGAAAATCAGCCGTTTTTGCTTGAACATTAAATGCCTCCAAATAGTATTTAATTCACTTCCCGAGCCCCTGGAAGCATGAAAATCACTTTAAACATGCTAATTTTAGCTCTAACACTGATGATCCACCTACAAATGTGAACTGACGTTCAAAAATAAAACATTTGAAAACGGACCATTTTCCACATTTCTGAAGCATGACGTAATGGGGGGGTTTATCTCTTTTATCGAAAATCAGCTGTTTTTGCTTGAACATTAAATGCCTCCAAATGGTAATTAATTTACTTCCCGGGGTGAAGAAACCCTTTTTGAGAACTCAGAGTGAGTAAATTGGCCATTTTCATGCACTTTTAACCATTCCATAAATCTTGTGTTTAGGGCCCCTGGAAGCATGAAAATCACTTTAAACATGCTAATTTTAGCTCTAACACTGATGATCCACCTACAAATGTGAACTGACGTTCAAAAATAAAACATTTGAAAACGGACCATTTTCTACATTCCTGAAGCATGACGTAATGGGGGGGTGTTATCTCTTTTGTCGAAAATCAGCAGTTTTTGCACGAACATTAAATGCCTCCAAATGGTATTTAATTAACTTCCCGGGGTTAAGAAACCCTTTTTAAGAACTCAGAGTGAGTAAATTGGCCATTTTCATGCACTTTTAACCATTCCATAAATCTTGTGTTTAGGGCCCCTGGAAGCATGAAAATCACTTTAAACATGCTAATTTTAGCTCTAACACTGATGATCCACCTACAAATGTGAACTGACGTTCAAAAATAAAACATTTGAAAACGGACCATTTTCTACATTTCTGAAGCATGACGTAATGGGGGGGTGTTATCTCTTTTGTCGAAAATCAGCAGTTTTTGCTCGAACATTAAATGCCTCCAAATGGTATTTAATTAACTTCCCGGGGTTAAGAAACCCTTTTTGAGAACTCAGAGTGAGTAAATTGGCCATTTTCATGCACTTTTAACCATTCCATAAATCTTGTGTTTAGGGCCCCTGGAAGCATGAAAATCACTTTAAACATGCTAATTTTAGCTCTAACACTGATGATCCACCTACAAATGTGAACTGACGTTCAAAAATAAAACATTTGAAAACGGACCATTTTCCACATTTCTGAAGCATGACGTAATGGGGGGGTGTTATCTCTTTTGTCGAAAATCAGCCGTTTTTGCTTGAACATTAAATGCCTACAAATGGTATTTAATTAACTTCCCGGGGTGAAGAAACCCTTTTTGAGAACTCAGAGTGAGTAAATTGGGAATTTTCATGCACTTTTTACCATTCCATAAATCTTGTGTTTAGGGCCCCTGGAAGCATGAAAATCACTTTAAACATGCTAATTTTAGCTCTAACACTGATGATCCACCTACAAATGTGAACTGACGTTCAAAAATAAAACATTTGAAAACGGACCATTTTCCACATTTCTGAAGCATGACGTAATGGGGGGGTGTTATCTCTTTTGTCGAAAATCAGCCATTTTTGCTTGAACATTAAATGCCTCCAAATAGTATTTAATTTACTTCCAGAGCCCCTGGAAGCATGAAAATCACTTTAAACATGCTAATTTTAGCTCTAACACTGATGATCCACCTACAAATGTGAACTGACGTTCAAAAATAAAACATTTGAAAACGGACCATTTTCCACATTTCTGAAGCATGACGTAATGGGGGGGTGTTATCTCTTTTGTCGAAAATCAGCCATTTTTGCTTGAACATTAAATGCCTCCAAATAGTATTTAATTTACTTCCCGAGCCCCTGGAAGCATGAAAATCACTTTAAACATGCTAATTTTAGCTCTAACACTGATGATCCACCTACAAATGTGAACTGACGTTCAAAAATAAAACATTTGAAAACGGACCATTTTCCACATTTCTGAAGCATGACGTAATGGGGGTGTGTTATCTCTTTTGTCGAAAATCAGCCGTTTTTGCTTGAACATTAAATGCCTCCAAATGGTATTCAATTAACTTCCCGGGGTGAAGAAACCCTTTTTGAGAACTCAGAGTGAGTAAATTGGGCATTTTCATGCACTTTTAACCATTCCATAAATCTTGTGTTTAGGGCCCCTGGAAGCATGAAAATCACTTTAAACATGCTAATTTTAGCTCTAACACTGATGATCCACCTACAAATGTGAACTGACGTTCAAAAATAAAACATTTTAAAACGGACCATTTTCCACATTTCTGAAGCATGACGTAATGGGGGGGTGTTATCTCTTTTGTCGAAAATCAGCCGTTTTTGCTCGAACATTAAATGCCTCCAAATGGTATTTAATTAACTTCCCGGGGTGAAGAAACCCTTTTTGAGAACTCAGAGTGAGTACATTGGCCATTTTCATGCACTTTTAACCATTCCATAAATCTTGTGTTTAGGGCCCCTGGAAGCATGAAAATCACTTTAAACATGCTAATTTTAGCTCTAACACTGATGATCCACCTACAAATGTGAACTGACGTTCAAAAATAAAACATTTGAAAACTGACCATTTTCCACATTTCTGAAGCATGACGTAATGGGGGGGTGTTATCTCTTTTGTCAGAAATCAGCTGTTTTTGCTTGAACATTAAATGCCTCCAAATAGTATTTAATTCACTTCCCGAGCTCCTGGAAGCATGAAAATCACTTTAAACATGCTAATTTTAGCTCTAACACTGATGATCCACCTACAAATGTGAACTGACGTTCAAAAATAAAACATTTGAAAACGGACCATTTTCCACATTTCTGAAGCATGACGTAATGGGGGGGTGTTATCTCAATTGTCGAAAATCAGCCGTTTTTGCTTGAACATTAAATGCCTCCAAATAGTATTTAATTCACTTCCCGAGCCCCTGGAAGCATGAAAATCACTTTAAACATGCTAATGTTAGCTCTAACACTGATGATCCACCTACAAATGTGAACTGACGTTCAAAAATAAAACATTTGAAAACGGACCATTTTCCACATTTCTGAAGCATGACGTAATGGGGGGGGGTGTTATCTCTTTTGTCGAAAATCAGCCGTTTTTGCTTGAACATTAAATGCCTCCAAATAGTATTTAATTCACTTCCCGAGCCCCTGGAAGCATGAAAATCACTTTAAACATGCTAATTTTAGCTCTAACACTGATGATCCACCTACAAATGTGAACTGACGTTCAAAAATAAAACATTTGAAAACGGACCATTTTCCACATTTCTGAAGCATGACGTAATGGGGGGGTGTTATCTCTTTTGTCGAAAATCAGCTGTTTTTGCTTGAACATTAAATGCCTCCAAATGGTATTTAATTAACTTCCCGGGGTGAAGAAACCCTTTTTGAAAACTCAGAGTGAGTACATTGAGCATTTTCATGCACTTTTAACCATTCCATAAATCTTGTGTTTAGGCCCCTGGAAGCATGAAAATCACTTTAAACATGCTAATTTTAGCTCTAACACTGATGATCCACCTACAAATGTGAACTGACATTCAAAAATAATAAATTTGAAAACGGACCATTTTCCACATTTCTGAAGCATGACGTAATGGGGGGGTGTATCTCTTTTGTCGAAAATCAGCCATTTTTGCTTGAACATTAAATGCCTCCAAATAGTATTTAATTTACTTCCCGAGCCCCTGGAAGCATGAAAATCACTTTAAACATGCTAATTTTAGCTCTTACACTGATGATCCACCTACAAATGTGAACTGACGTTCAAAAATAAAACATTTGAAAACGGACCATTTTCCACATTTCTGAAGCATGACTTAATGGGGGGGTGTTATCTCTTTTGTCGAAAATCAGCCATTTTTGCTTGAACATTAAATGCCTCCAAATAGTATTTAATTTACTTCCCGAGCCCCTGGAAGCATGAAAATCACTTTAAACATGCTAATTTTAGCTCTAACACTGATGATCCACCTACAAATGTGAACTGACGTTCAAAAATAAAACATTTGAAAACGGACCATTTTCCTTATTTCTGAAGCATGACGTAATGGGGGGGTGTTATCTCTTTTGTCGAAAATCAGCTGTTTTTGCTTGAACATTAAATGCCTCCAACTGGTATTTAATTAACTTCCCGGGGTGAAGAAACCCTTTTTGAGAACTCAGAGTGAGTAAATTGGCCATTTTCATGCACTTTTAACCATTCCATAAATCTTGTGTTTAGGGCCCCTGGAAGCATGAAAATCACTTTAAACATGCTAATTTTAGCTCTAACACTGATGATCCACCTACAAATGTGAACTGACGTTCAAAAATAAAACATTTGAAAACGGACCATTTTCCACATTTCTGAAGCATGACGTAATGGGGGGGTGTTATCTCTTTTGTCGAAAATCAGCCGTTTTTGCTTGAACATTAAATGCCTACAAATAGTATTTAATTAACTTCCCGGGGTGAAGAAACCCTTTTTGAGAACTCAGAGTGAGTAAATTGGCCATTTTCATGCACTCTTAATCATTCCATAAATCTTGTGTTTAGGGCCCCTGGAAGCATGAAAATCACTTTAAACATGCTAATTTTAGCTCTAACACTGATGATCCACCTACAAATGTGAACTGACGTTCAAAAATAAAACATTTGAAAACAGACCATTTTCCACATTTCTGAAGCATGACGTAATGGGGGGGTGTTATCTCTTTTGTCGAAAATCAGCCATTTTTCCTTGAACATTAAATGCCTCCAAATAGTATTTAATTTACTTCCCGAGCCCCTGGAAGCATGAAAATCACTTTAAACATGCTAATTTTAGCTCTAACACTGATGATCCACCTACAAATGTGAACTGACGTTCAAAAATAAAACATTTGAAAACGGACCATTTTCCACATTTCTGAAGCATGACGTAATGGGGGGGTGTTATCTCTTTTGTCGAAAATCAGCCATTTTTGCTTGAACATTAAATGCCTCCAAATAGTATTTAATTTACTTCCCGAGCCCCTGGAAGCATGAAAATCACTTTAAACATGCTAATTTTAGCTCTAACACTGATGATCCACCTACAAATGTGAACTGACGTTCAAAAATAAAACATTTGAAAACGGACCATTTTCCACATTTCTGAAGCATGACGTAATGGGGGGGTGTTATCTCTTTTGTCGAAAATCAGCCGTTTTTGCTTGAACATTAAATGCCTCCAAATGGTATTCAATTAACTTCCCGGGGTGAAGAAACCCTTTTTGAGAACTCAGAGTGAGTAAATTGGGCATTTTCATGCACTTTTAACCATTCCATAAATCTTGTGTTTAGGGCCCTTGGAAGCATGAAAATCACTTTAAACATGCTAATTTTAGCTCTAACACTGATGATCCACCTACAAATGTGAACTGACGTTCAAAAATAAAACATTTGAAAACGGACCATTTTCCACACTTCTGAAGCATGACGTAATGGGGGGGTGTTATCTCTTTTGTCGAAAATCAGCCGTTTTTGCTTGAACATTAAATGCCTCCAAATTGTATTTAATTAACTTCCCGAGCCCCTGGAAGCATGAAAATCACTTTAAACATGCTAATTTTAGCTCTAACACTGATGATCCACCTACAAATGTGAACTGACGTTCAAAAATAAAACATTTGAAAACGGACCATTTTCCACATTTCTGAAGCATGACGTAATGGGGGGGTGTTCTCTCTTTTGTCGAAAATCAGCCGTTTTTGCTCGAACATTAAATGCCTCCAAATGGTATTTAATTAACTTCCCGGGGTGAAGAAACCCTTTTTGAGAACTCAGAGTGAGTGAATTGGCCATTTTCATGCACTTTTAACCATTCCATCAATCTTGTGTTTAGGGCCCCTGGAAGCATGAAAATCACTTTAAACATGCTAATTTTAGCTCTAACACTGATGATCCACCTACAAATGTGAACTGACATTCAAAAATGAAAAATTTGAAAACGGACCATTTTCCACATTTCTGAAGCATGACGTAATGGGGGGGGGGTGTTATCTCTTTTGTTGAAAATCAGCCGTTTTTGCTTGAACATTAAATGCCTCCAAATAGTATTTAATTCACTTCCCGAGCCCCTGGAAGCATGAAAATCACTTTGAACATGCTAATTTTAGCTCTAACACTGATGATCCACCTACAAATTTGAACTGACGTTCAAAAATAAAACATTTGAAAACGGACCATTTTCCACATTTCTGAAGCATGACGTAATGGGGGGGAGTTATCTCTTTTGTCGAAAATCAGCCGTTTTTGCTTGAACATTAAATGCCTCCAAATGGTATTTAATTAACTTCCCGGGGTGAAGAAACCCTTTTTGAGAACTCAGAGTGAGTAAATTGGCCATTTTCATGCACTTTTAACCATTCCATAAATCTTGTGTTTAGGGCCCCTGGAAGCACTAAAATCACTTTAAACATGCTAATTTTAGCTCTAACACTGATGATCCACCTACAAATGTGAACTGACGTTCAAAAATAAAACATTTGAAAACGGACCATTTTCCACATTTCTGAAGCATGACGTAATGGGGGGGTGTTATCTCTTTTGTCGAAAATCAGCCGTTTTTGCTTGAACATTAAATGCCTCCAAATAGTATTTAATTCACTTCCCGAGCCCCTGGAAGCATGAAAATCACTTTAAACATGCTAATTTTAGCTCTAACACTGATGATCCACCTACAAATGTGAACTGACGTTCAAAAATAAAACATTTGAAAACGGACCATTTTCCACATTTCTGAAGCGGGGGGGTGTTATCTCTTTTGTCGAAAATCAGCCGTTTTTGCTCGAACATTAAATGCCTCCAAATGGTATTTAATTAACTTCCCGGGGTGAAGAAACCCTTTTTGAGAACTCAGATGGAGTAAATTGGCCATTTTCATGCACTTTTAACCATTCCATAAATCTTGTGTTTAGGGCCCCTGGAAGCATGAAAATCACTTTAAACATGCTAATTTTAGCTCTAACACTGATGATCCACCTACAAATGTGAACTGACGTTCAAAAATAAAACATTTGAAAACGGACCATTTTCCACATTTCTGAAGCATGACGTAATGGGGGGGTGTTATCTCTTTTGTCAGAAATCAGCTGTTTTTGCTTGAACATTAAATGCCTCCAAATAGTATTTAATTCACTTCCCGAGCCCCTGGAAGCATGAAAATCACTTTAAACATGCTAATTTTAGCTCTAACACTGATGATCCACCTACAAATGTGAACTAATGTTCAAAAATAAAACATTTGAAAACGGACCATTTTCCACATTTCTGAAGCATGACGTAATGGGGGGTGTTATCTCTTTTGTCGAAAATCAGCCGTTTTTGCTTGAACATTAAATGCCTCCAAATAGTATTTAATTCACTTCCTGAGCCCCTGGAAGCATGAAAATCACTTTAAACATGCTAATTTTAGCTCTAACACTGATGATCCACCTACAAATGTGAACTGACGTTCAAAAATAAAACATTTGAAAACGGACTATTTTCCACATTTCTGAAGCATGACGTAATTGGGGGGTGTTATCTTTTTTGTTGAAAATCAGCTGTTTTTGCTTGAACATTAAATGCCTCCAAATGGTATTTAATTAACTTCCCGGGGTGAAGAAACCCTTTTTGAGAACTCAGAGTGAGTAAATTGGCCAAATTTCTTGCACTTTTAACCATTCCATAAATCTTGTGTTTAGGGCCCCTGGAAGCATGAAAATCACTTTAAACATGCTAATTTTAGCTCTAACACTGATGATCCACCTACAAATGTGAACTGACGTTCAAAAATAAAACATTTGAAAACGGACCATTTTCCACATTTCTGAAGCATGACGTAATGGGGGGGTGTTATCTCTTTTGTCGAAAATCAGCCGTTTTTGCTTGAACATTAAATGCCTCCAAATGGTATTCAATTAACTTCCCGGGGTGAAGAAACCCTTTTTGAGAACTCAGAGTGAGTAAATTGGGCATTTTCATGCACTTTTAACCATTCCATAAATCTTGTGTTTAGGGCCCCTGGAAGCATGAAAATCACTTTAAACATGCTAATTTTAGCTCTAACACTGATGATCCACCTACAAATGTGAACTGACGTTCAAAAATAAAACATTTGAAAACGGACCATTTTCCACATTTCTGAAGCATGACGTAATGGGGGGGTGTTATCTCTTTTGTCGAAAATCAGCCGTTTTTGCTCGAACATTAAATGCCTCCAAATGGTATTTAATTAACTTCCCGGGGTGAAGAAACCCTTTTTGAGAACTCAGAGTGAGTACATTGGCCATTTTCATGCACTTTTAACCATTCCATAAATCTTGTGTTTAGGGCCCCTGGAAGCATGAAAATCACTTTAAACATGCTAATTTTAGCTCTAACACTGATGATCCACCTACAAATGTGAACTGACGTTCAAAAATAAAACATTTGAAAACTGACCATTTTCCACATTTCTGAAGCATGACGTAATGGGGGGGTGTTATCTCTTTTGTCAGAAATCAGCTGTTTTTGCTTGAACATTAAATGCCTCCAAATAGTATTTAATTCACTTCCCGAGCCCCTGGAAGCATGAAAATCACTTTAAACATGCTAATTTTAGCTCTAACACTGATGATCCACCTACAAATGTGAACTGACGTTCAAAAATAAAACATTTGAAAACGGACCATTTTCCACATTTCTGAAGAATGACGTAATGGGGGGGTGTTATCTCTTTTGTCGAAAATCAGCCGTTTTTGCTCGAACATTAAATGCCTCCAAATGGTATTTAATTAACTTCCCGGGGCGAAGAAACCCTTTTTGAGAACTCAGAGTGAGCAAATTGGCCCTTTTCATGCACTTTTAACCATTCCATAAATCTTGTGTTTACGGCCCCTGGAAGCATGAAAATCACTTTAAACATGCTAATTTTAGCTCTAACACTGATGATCCACCTACAAATGTGAACTGACGTTCAAAAATAAAACATTTGAAAACGGACCATTTTCCACATTTCTGAAGCATGACGTAATGGGGGGGTGTTATCTCAATTGTCGAAAATCAGCCGTTTTTGCTTGAACATTAAATGCCTCCAAATAGTATTTAATTCACTTCCCGAGCCCCTGGAAGCATGAAAATCACTTTAAACATGCTAATTTTAGCTCTAACACTGATGATCCACCTACAAATGTGAACTGACGTTCAAAAATAAAACATTTGAAAACGGACCATTTTCCACATTTCTGAAGCATGACGTAATGGGGGGGTGTTATCTCTTTTGTCGAAAATCAGCCGTTTTTGCTTGAACATTAAATGCCTCCAAATAGTATTTAATTCACTTCCCGAGCCCCTGGAAGCATGAAAATCACTTTAAACATGCTAATTTTAGCTCTAACACTGATGATCCACCTACAAATGTGAACTGACGTTCAAAAATAAAACATTTGAAAACGGACCATTTTCCACATTTCTGAAGCATGACGTAATGGGGGGGTGTTATCTCTTTTGTCGAAAATCAGCAGTTTTTGCTTGAACATTAAATGCCTCCAAATGGTATTTAATTAACTTCCCGGGGTGAAGAAACCCTTTTTGAAAACTCAGAGTGAGTACATTGGGCATTTTCATGCACTTTTAACCATTCCATAAATCTTGTGTTTAGGCCCCTGGAAGCATGAAAATCACTTTAAACATGCTAATTTTAGCTCTAACACTGATGATCCACCTACAAATGTGAACTGACATTCAAAAATAATAAATTTGAAAACTGACCATTTTCCACATTTCTGAAGCATGACGTAATGGGGGGGTGTATCTCTTTTGTCGAAAATCAGCCATTTTTGCTTGAACATTACATGCCTCCAAATAGTATTTAATTTACTTCCCGAGCCCCTGGAAGCATGAAAATCACTTTAAACATGCTAATTTTAGCTCTTACACTGATGATCCACCTACAAATGTGAACTGACGTTCAAAAATAAAACATTTGAAAACGGACCATTTTCCACATTTCTGAAGCATGACGTAATGGGGGGGTGTTATCTCTTTAGTCGAAAATCAGCCATTTTTGCTTGAACATTAAATGCCTCCAAATAGTATTTAATTTATTTCCCGAGCCCCTGGAAGCATGAAAATCACTTTAAACATGCTAATTTTAGCTCTAACACTGATGATCCACCTACAAATGTGAACTGACGTTCAAAAATAAAACATTTGAAAACGGACCATTTTCCTTATTTCTGAAGCATGACGTAATGGGGGGGTGTTATCTCTTTTGTCGAAAATCAGCTGTTTTTGCTTGAACATTAAATGCCTCCAACTGGTATTTAATTAACTTCCCGGGGTGAAGAAACCCTTTTTGAGAACTCAGAGTGAGTAAATTGGCCATTTTCATGCACTTTTAACCATTCCATAAATCTTGTGTTTAGGGCCCCTGGAAGCATGAAAATCACTTTAAACATGCTAATTTTAGCTCTAACACTGATGATCCACCTACAAATGTGAACTGACGTTCAAAAATAAAACATTTGAAAACGGACCATTTTCCACATTTCTGAAGCATGACGTAATGGGGGGGTGTTATCTCTTTTGTCGAAAATCAGCCGTTTTTGCTTGAACATTAAATGCCTACAAATGGTATTTAATTAACTTCCCGGGGTGAAGAAACCCTTTTTGAGAACTCAGAGTGAGTAAATTGGGAATTTTCATGCACTTTTTACCATTCCATAAATCTTGTGTTTAGGGCCCCTGGAAGCATGAAAATCACTTTAAACATGCTAATTTTAGCTCTAACACTGATGATCCACCTACAAATGTGAACTGACGTTCAAAAATAAAACATTTGAAAACGGACCATTTTCCACATTTCTGAAGCATGACGTAATGGGGGGGTGTTATCTCTTTTGTCGAAAATCAGCCATTTTTGCTTGAACATTAAATGCCTCCAAATAGTATTTAATTTACTTCCAGAGCCCCTGGAAGCATGAAAATCACTTTAAACATGCTAATTTTAGCTCTAACACTGATGATCCACCTACAAATGTGAACTGACGTTCAAAAATAAAACATTTGAAAACGGACCATTTTCCACATTTCTGAAGCATGACGTAATGGGGGGGTGTTATCTCTTTTGTCGAAAATCAGCCATTTTTGCTTGAACATTAAATGCCTCCAAATAGTATTTAATTTACTTCCCGAGCCCCTGGAAGCATGAAAATCACTTTAAACATGCTAATTTTAGCTCTAACACTGATGATCCACCTACAAATGTGAACTGACGTTCAAAAATAAAACATTTGAAAACGGACCATTTTCCACATTTCTGAAGCATGACGTAATGGGGGGGTGTTATCTCTTTTGTCGAAAATCAGCCGTTTTTGCTTGAACATTAAATGCCTCCAAATGGTATTCAATTAACTTCCCGGGGTGAAGAAACCCTTTTTGAGAACTCAGAGTGAGTAAATTGGGCATTTTCATGCACTTTTAACCATTCCATAAATCTTGTGTTTAGGGCCCCTGGAAGCATGAAAATCACTTTAAACATGCTAATTTTAGCTCTAACACTGATGATCCACCTACAAATGTGAACTGACGTTCAAAAATAAAACATTTTAAAACGGACCATTTTCCACATTTCTGAAGCATGACGTAATGGGGGGGTGTTATCTCTTTTGTCGAAAATCAGCCGTTTTTGCTCGAACATTAAATGCCTCCAAATGGTATTTAATTAACTTCCCGGGGTGAAGAAACCCTTTTTGAGAACTCAGAGTGAGTACATTGGCCATTTTCATGCACTTTTAACCATTCCATAAATCTTGTGTTTAGGGCCCCTGGAAGCATGAAAATCACTTTAAACATGCTAATTTTAGCTCTAACACTGATGATCCACCTACAAATGTGAACTGACGTTCAAAAATAAAACATTTGAAAACTGACCATTTTCCACATTTCTGAAGCATGACGTAATGGGGGGGTGTTATCTCTTTTGTCAGAAATCAGCTGTTTTTGCTTGAACATTAAATGCCTCCAAATAGTATTTAATTCACTTCCCGAGCTCCTGGAAGCATGAAAATCACTTTAAACATGCTAATTTTAGCTCTAACACTGATGATCCACCTACAAATGTGAACTGACGTTCAAAAATAAAACATTTGAAAACGGACCATTTTCCACATTTCTGAAGCATGACGTAATGGGGGGGTGTTATCTCAATTGTCGAAAATCAGCCGTTTTTGCTTGAACATTAAATGCCTCCAAATAGTATTTAATTCACTTCCCGAGCCCCTGGAAGCATGAAAATCACTTTAAACATGCTAATTTTAGCTCTAACACTGATGATCCACCTACAAATGTGAACTGACGTTCAAAAATAAAACATTTGAAAACGGACCATTTTCCACATTTCTGAAGCATGACGTAATGGGGGGGGGTGTTATCTCTTTTGTCGAAAATCAGCCGTTTTTGCTTGAACATTAAATGCCTCCAAATAGTATTTAATTCACTTCCCGAGCCCCTGGAAGCATGAAAATCACTTTAAACATGCTAATTTTAGCTCTAACACTGATGATCCACCTACAAATGTGAACTGACGTTCAAAAATAAAACATTTGAAAACGGACCATTTTCCACATTTCTGAAGCATGACGTAATGGGGGGGTGTTATCTCTTTTGTCGAAAATCAGCTGTTTTTGCTTGAACATTAAATGCCTCCAAATGGTATTTAATTAACTTCCCGGGGTGAAGAAACCCTTTTTGAAAACTCAGAGTGAGTACATTGAGCATTTTCATGCACTTTTAACCATTCCATAAATCTTGTGTTTAGGCCCCTGGAAGCATGAAAATCACTTTAAACATGCTAATTTTAGCTCTAACACTGATGATCCACCTACAAATGTGAACTGACATTCAAAAATAATAAATTTGAAAACGGACCATTTTCCACATTTCTGAAGCATGACGTAATGGGGGGGTGTATCTCTTTTGTCGAAAATCAGCCATTTTTGCTTGAACATTAAATGCCTCCAAATAGTATTTAATTTACTTCCCGAGCCCCTGGAAGCATGAAAATCACTTTAAACATGCTAATTTTAGCTCTTACACTGATGATCCACCTACAAATGTGAACTGACGTTCAAAAATAAAACATTTGAAAACGGACCATTTTCCACATTTCTGAAGCATGACTTAATGGGGGGGTGTTATCTCTTTTGTCGAAAATCAGCCATTTTTGCTTGAACATTAAATGCCTCCAAATAGTATTTAATTTACTTCCCGAGCCCCTGGAAGCATGAAAATCACTTTAAACATGCTAATTTTAGCTCTAACACTGATGATCCACCTACAAATGTGAACTGACGTTCAAAAATAAAACATTTGAAAACGGACCATTTTCCACATTTCTGAAGCATGACGTAATGGGGGGGTGTTATCTCTTTTGTCGAAAATCAGCCGTTTTTGCTTGAACATTAAATGCCTACAAATAGTATTTAATTAACTTCCCGGGGTGAAGAAACCCTTTTTGAGAACTCAGAGTGAGTAAATTGGCCATTTTCATGCACTCTTAATCATTCCATAAATCTTGTGTTTAGGGCCCCTGGAAGCATGAAAATCACTTTAAACATGCTAATTTTAGCTCTAACACTGATGATCCACCTACAAATGTGAACTGACGTTCAAAAATAAAACATTTGAAAACAGACCATTTTCCACATTTCTGAAGCATGACGTAATGGGGGGGTGTTATCTCTTTTGTCGAAAATCAGCCATTTTTCCTTGAACATTAAATGCCTCCAAATAGTATTTAATTTACTTCCCGAGCCCCTGGAAGCATGAAAATCACTTTAAACATGCTAATTTTAGCTCTAACACTGATGATCCACCTACAAATGTGAACTGACGTTCAAAAATAAAACATTTGAAAACGGACCATTTTCCACATTTCTGAAGCATGACGTAATGGGGGGGTGTTATCTCTTTTGTCGAAAATCAGCCATTTTTGCTTGAACATTAAATGCCTCCAAATAGTATTTAATTTACTTCCCGAGCCCCTGGAAGCATGAAAATCACTTTAAACATGCTAATTTTAGCTCTAACACTGATGATCCACCTACAAATGTGAACTGACGTTCAAAAATAAAACATTTGAAAACGGACCATTTTCCACATTTCTGAAGCATGACGTAATGGGGGGGTGTTATCTCTTTTGTCGAAAATCAGCCGTTTTTGCTTGAACATTAAATGCCTCCAAATGGTATTCAATTAACTTCCCGGGGTGAAGAAACCCTTTTTGAGAACTCAGAGTGAGTAAATTGGGCATTTTCATGCACTTTTAACCATTCCATAAATCTTGTGTTTAGGGCCCTTGGAAGCATGAAAATCACTTTAAACATGCTAATTTTAGCTCTAACACTGATGATCCACCTACAAATGTGAACTGACGTTCAAAAATAAAACATTTGAAAACGGACCATTTTCCACATTTCTGAAGCATGACGTAATGGGGGGGTGTTATCTCTTTTGTCGAAAATCAGCCGTTTTTGCTTGAACATTAAATGCCTCCAAATTGTATTTAATTAACTTCCCGAGCCCCTGGAAGCATGAAAATCACTTTAAACATGCTAATTTTAGCTCTAACACTGATGATCCACCTACAAATGTGAACTGACGTTCAAAAATAAAACATTTGAAAACGGACCATTTTCCACATTTCTGAAGCATGACGTAATGGGGGGGTGTTCTCTCTTTTGTCGAAAATCAGCCGTTTTTGCTCGAACATTAAATGCCTCCAAATGGTATTTAATTAACTTCCCGGGGTGAAGAAACCCTTTTTGAGAACTCAGAGTGAGTGAATTGGCCATTTTCATGCACTTTTAACCATTCCATCAATCTTGTGTTTAGGGCCCCTGGAAGCATGAAAATCACTTTAAACATGCTAATTTTAGCTCTAACACTGATGATCCACCTACAAATGTGAACTGACATTCAAAAATGAAAAATTTGAAAACGGACCATTTTCCACATTTCTGAAGCATGACGTAATGGGGGGGGGTGTTATCTCTTTTGTTGAAAATCAGCCGTTTTTGCTTGAACATTAAATGCCTCCAAATAGTATTTAATTCACTTCCCGAGCCCCTGGAAGCATGAAAATCACTTTGAACATGCTAATTTTAGCTCTAACACTGATGATCCACCTACAAATTTGAACTGACGTTCAAAAATAAAACATTTGAAAACGGACCATTTTCCACATTTCTGAAGCATGACGTAATGGGGGGGAGTTATCTCTTTTGTCGAAAATCAGCCGTTTTTGCTTGAACATTAAATGCCTCCAAATGGTATTTAATTAACTTCCCGGGGTGAAGAAACCCTTTTTGAGAACTCAGAGTGAGTAAATTGGCCATTTTCATGCACTTTTAACCATTCCATAAATCTTGTGTTTAGGGCCCCTGGAAGCACTAAAATCACTTTAAACATGCTAATTTTAGCTCTAACACTGATGATCCACCTACAAATGTGAACTGACGTTCAAAAATAAAACATTTGAAAACGGACCATTTTCCACATTTCTGAAGCATGACGTAATGGGGGGGTGTTATCTCTTTTGTCGAAAATCAGCCGTTTTTGCTTGAACATTAAATGCCTCCAAATAGTATTTAATTCACTTCCCGAGCCCCTGGAAGCATGAAAATCACTTTAAACATGCTAATTTTAGCTCTAACACTGATGATCCACCTACAAATGTGAACTGACGTTCAAAAATAAAACATTTGAAAACGGACCATTTTCCACATTTCTGAAGCGGGGGGGTGTTATCTCTTTTGTCGAAAATCAGCCGTTTTTGCTCGAACATTAAATGCCTCCAAATGGTATTTAATTAACTTCCCGGGGTGAAGAAACCCTTTTTGAGAACTCAGATGGAGTAAATTGGCCATTTTCATGCACTTTTAACCATTCCATAAATCTTGTGTTTAGGGCCCCTGGAAGCATGAAAATCACTTTAAACATGCTAATTTTAGCTCTAACACTGATGATCCACCTACAAATGTGAACTGACGTTCAAAAATAAAACATTTGAAAACGGACCATTTTCCACATTTCTGAAGCATGACGTAATGGGGGGGTGTTATCTCTTTTGTCAGAAATCAGCTGTTTTTGCTTGAACATTAAATGCCTCCAAATAGTATTTAATTCACTTCCCGAGCCCCTGGAAGCATGAAAATCACTTTAAACATGCTAATTTTAGCTCTAACACTGATGATCCACCTACAAATGTGAACTAATGTTCAAAAATAAAACATTTGAAAACGGACCATTTTCCACATTTCTGAAGCATGACGTAATGGGGGGTGTTATCTCTTTTGTCGAAAATCAGCCGTTTTTGCTTGAACATTAAATGCCTCCAAATAGTATTTAATTCACTTCCTGAGCCCCTGGAAGCATGAAAATCACTTTAAACATGCTAATTTTAGCTCTAACACTGATGATCCACCTACAAATGTGAACTGACGTTCAAAAATAAAACATTTGAAAACGGACTATTTTCCACATTTCTGAAGCATGACGTAATTGGGGGGTGTTATCTTTTTTGTTGAAAATCAGCTGTTTTTGCTTGAACATTAAATGCCTCCAAATGGTATTTAATTAACTTCCCGGGGTGAAGAAACCCTTTTTGAGAACTCAGAGTGAGTAAATTGGCCAAATTTCTTGCACTTTTAACCATTCCATAAATCTTGTGTTTAGGGCCCCTGGAAGCATGAAAATCACTTTAAACATGCTAATTTTAGCTCTAACACTGATGATCCACCTACAAATGTGAACTGACGTTCAAAAATAAAACATTTGAAAACGGACCATTTTCCACATTTCTGAAGCATGACGTAATGGGGGGGTGTTATCTCTTTTGTCGAAAATCAGCCGTTTTTGCTTGAACATTAAATGCCTCCAAATGGTATTCAATTAACTTCCCGGGGTGAAGAAACCCTTTTTGAGAACTCAGAGTGAGTAAATTGGGCATTTTCATGCACTTTTAACCATTCCATAAATCTTGTGTTTAGGGCCCCTGGAAGCATGAAAATCACTTTAAACATGCTAATTTTAGCTCTAACACTGATGATCCACCTACAAATGTGAACTGACGTTCAAAAATAAAACATTTGAAAACGGACCATTTTCCACATTTCTGAAGCATGACGTAATGGGGGGGTGTTATCTCTTTTGTCGAAAATCAGCCGTTTTTGCTCGAACATTAAATGCCTCCAAATGGTATTTAATTAACTTCCCGGGGTGAAGAAACCCTTTTTGAGAACTCAGAGTGAGTACATTGGCCATTTTCATGCACTTTTAACCATTCCATAAATCTTGTGTTTAGGGCCCCTGGAAGCATGAAAATCACTTTAAACATGCTAATTTTAGCTCTAACACTGATGATCCACCTACAAATGTGAACTGACGTTCAAAAATAAAACATTTGAAAACTGACCATTTTCCACATTTCTGAAGCATGACGTAATGGGGGGGTGTTATCTCTTTTGTCAGAAATCAGCTGTTTTTGCTTGAACATTAAATGCCTCCAAATAGTATTTAATTCACTTCCCGAGCCCCTGGAAGCATGAAAATCACTTTAAACATGCTAATTTTAGCTCTAACACTGATGATCCACCTACAAATGTGAACTGACGTTCAAAAATAAAACATTTGAAAACGGACCATTTTCCACATTTCTGAAGAATGACGTAATGGGGGGGTGTTATCTCTTTTGTCGAAAATCAGCCGTTTTTGCTCGAACATTAAATGCCTCCAAATGGTATTTAATTAACTTCCCGGGGCGAAGAAACCCTTTTTGAGAACTCAGAGTGAGCAAATTGGCCCTTTTCATGCACTTTTAACCATTCCATAAATCTTGTGTTTACGGCCCCTGGAAGCATGAAAATCACTTTAAACATGCTAATTTTAGCTCTAACACTGATGATCCACCTACAAATGTGAACTGACGTTCAAAAATAAAACATTTGAAAACGGACCATTTTCCACATTTCTGAAGCATGACGTAATGGGGGGGTGTTATCTCAATTGTCGAAAATCAGCCGTTTTTGCTTGAACATTAAATGCCTCCAAATAGTATTTAATTCACTTCCCGAGCCCCTGGAAGCATGAAAATCACTTTAAACATGCTAATTTTAGCTCTAACACTGATGATCCACCTACAAATGTGAACTGACGTTCAAAAATAAAACATTTGAAAACGGACCATTTTCCACATTTCTGAAGCATGACGTAATGGGGGGGTGTTATCTCTTTTGTCGAAAATCAGCCGTTTTTGCTTGAACATTAAATGCCTCCAAATAGTATTTAATTCACTTCCCGAGCCCCTGGAAGCATGAAAATCACTTTAAACATGCTAATTTTAGCTCTAACACTGATGATCCACCTACAAATGTGAACTGACGTTCAAAAATAAAACATTTGAAAACGGACCATTTTCCACATTTCTGAAGCATGACGTAATGGGGGGGTGTTATCTCTTTTGTCGAAAATCAGCAGTTTTTGCTTGAACATTAAATGCCTCCAAATGGTATTTAATTAACTTCCCGGGGTGAAGAAACCCTTTTTGAAAACTCAGAGTGAGTACATTGGGCATTTTCATGCACTTTTAACCATTCCATAAATCTTGTGTTTAGGCCCCTGGAAGCATGAAAATCACTTTAAACATGCTAATTTTAGCTCTAACACTGATGATCCACCTACAAATGTGAACTGACATTCAAAAATAATAAATTTGAAAACTGCCCTTTTTCCACATTTCTGAAGCATGACGTAATGGGGGGGTGTATCTCTTTTGTCGAAAATCAGCCATTTTTGCTTGAACATTAAATGCCTCCAAATAGTATTTAATTTACTTCCCGAGCCCCTGGAAGCATGAAAATCACTTTAAACATGCTAATTTTAGCTCTTACACTGATGATCCACCTACAAATGTGAACTGACGTTCAAAAATAAAACATTTGAAAACGGACCATTTTCCACATTTCTGAAGCATGACGTAATGGGGGGGTGTTATCTCTTTAGTCGAAAATCAGCCATTTTTGCTTGAACATTAAATGCCTCCAAATAGTATTTAATTTATTTCCCGAGCCCCTGGAAGCATGAAAATCACTTTAAACATGCTAATTTTAGCTCTAACACTGATGATCCACCTACAAATGTGAACTGACGTTCAAAAATAAAACATTTGAAAACGGACCATTTTCCTTATTTCTGAAGCATGACGTAATGGGGGGGTGTTATCTCTTTTGTCGAAAATCAGCTGTTTTTGCTTGAACATTAAATGCCTCCAACTGGTATTTAATTAACTTCCCGGGGTGAAGAAACCCTTTTTGAGAACTCAGAGTGAGTAAATTGGCCATTTTCATGCACTTTTAACCATTCCATAAATCTTGTGTTTAGGGCCCCTGGAAGCATGAAAATCACTTTAAACATGCTAATTTTAGCTCTAACACTGATGATCCACCTACAAATGTGAACTGACGTTCAAAAATAAAACATTTGAAAACGGACCATTTTCCACATTTCTGAAGCATGACGTAATGGGGGGGTGTTATCTCTTTTGTCGAAAATCAGCCGTTTTTGCTTGAACATTAAATGCCTACAAATAGTATTTAATTAACTTCCCGGGGTGAAGAAACCCTTTTTGAGAACTCAGAGTGAGTAAATTGGGAATTTTCATGCACTTTTTACCATTCCATAAATCTTGTGTTTAGGGCCCCTGGAAGCATGAAAATCACTTTAAACATGCTAATTTTAGCTCTAACACTGATGATCCACCTACAAATGTGAACTGACGTTCAAAAATAAAACATTTGAAAACAGACCATTTTCCACATTTCTGAAGCATGACGTAATGGGGGGGTGTTATCTCTTTTGTCGAAAATCAGCCATTTTTCCTTGAACATTAAATGCCTCCAAATAGTATTTAATTTACTTCCCGAGCCCCTGGAAGCATGAAAATCACTTTAAACATGCTAATTTTAGCTCTAACACTGATGATCCACCTACAAATGTGAACTGACGTTCAAAAATAAAACATTTGAAAACGGACCATTTTCCACATTTCTGAAGCATGACGTAATGGGGGGGTGTTATCTCTTTTGTCGAAAATCAGCCATTTTTGCTTGAACATTAAATGCCTCCAAATAGTATTTAATTTACTTCCCGAGCCCCTGGAAGCATGAAAATCACTTTAAACATGCTAATTTTAGCTCTAACACTGATGATCCACCTACAAATGTGAACTGACGTTCAAAAATAAAACATTTGAAAACGGACCATTTTCCACATTTCTAAAGCATGACGTAATGGGGGGGTGTTATCTCTTTTGTCGAAAATCAGCCGTTTTTGCTTGAACATTAAATGCCTCCAAATGGTATTCAATTAACTTCCCGGGGTGAAGAAACCCTTTTTGAGAACTCAGAGTGAGTAAATTGGGCATTTTCATGCACTTTTAACCATTCCATAAATCTTGTGTTTAGGGCCCCTGGAAGCATGAAAATCACTTTAAACATGCTAATTTTAGCTCTAACACTGATGATCCACCTACAAATGTGAACTGACGTTCAAAAATAAAACATTTGAAAACGGACTATTTTCCACATTTCTGAAGCATGACGTAATTGGGGGGTGTTATCTTTTTTGTTGAAAATCAGCTGTTTTTGCTTGAACATTAAATGCCTCCAAATGGTATTTAATTAACTTCCCGGGGTGAAGAAACCCTTTTTGAGAACTCAGAGTGAGTAAATTGGCCAAATTTCATGCACTTTTAACCATTCCATAAATCTTGTGTTTAGGGCCCCTGGAAGCATGAAAATCACTTTAAACATGCTAATGTTAGCTCTAACACTGATGATCCACCTACAAATGTGAACTGACGTTCAAAAATAAAACATTTGAAAACGGACCATTTTCCACATTTCTGAAGCATGACGTAATGGGGGGATGTTATCTCTTTTGTCGAAAATCAGCCGTTTTTGCTTGAACATTAAATGCCTCCAAATGGTATTTAATTAACTTTCCGGGGTGAAGAAACCCTTTTTGGGAACTCAGAGTGAGTAAATTGGGCCTTTTCATGCACTTTTAACCATTCCATAAATCTTGTGTTTAGGGCCCCTGGAAGCATGAAAATCACTTTAAACATGCTAATTTTAGCTCTAACACTGATGATCCACCTACAAATGTGAACTGACGTTCAAAAATAAAACATTTGAAAACGGACCATTTTCCACATTTCTGATGCATGAAGTAATGGGGGGGGGTGTTATCTCTTTTGTCGAAAATCAGCCGTTTTTGCTCGAACATTAAATGCCTCCAAATGGTATTTAATTCACTTCCCGAGCCCCTGGAAGCATGAAAATCACTTTAAACATGCTAATTTTAGCTCTAACACTGATGATCCACCTACAAATGTGAACTGACGTTCAAAAATAAAACATTTGAAAACGGACCATTTTTCACATTTCTGAAGCATGACGTAATGGGGGGGTTTATCTCTTTTATCGAAAATCAGCTGTTTTTGCTTGAACATTAAATGCCTCCAAATGGTATTTAATTAACTTCCCGGGGCGAAGAAACCCTTTTTGAGAACTCAGAGTGAGCAAATTGGCCCTTTTCATGCACTTTTAACCATTCCATAAATCTTGTGTTTACGGCCCCTGGAAGCATGAAAATCACTTTAAACATGCTAATTTTAGCTCTAACACTGATGATCCACCTACAAATGTGAACTGACGTTCAAAAATAAAACATTTGAAAACGGACCATTTTCCACATTTCTGAAGCATGAAGTAATGGGGGGGTGTTATCTCAATTGTCGAAAATCAGCCGTTTTTGCTTGAACATTAAATGCCTCCAAATAGTATTTAATTCACTTCCCGAGCCCCTGGAAGCATGAAAATCACTTTAAACATGCTAATTTTAGCTCTAACACTGATGATCCACCTACAAATGTGAACTGACGTTCAAAAATAAAACATTTGAAAACGGACCATTTTCCACATTTCTGAAGCATGACGTAATGGGGGGGGTGTTATCTCTTTTGTCGAAAATCAGCCGTTTTTGCTTGAACATTAAATGCCTCCAAATAGTATTTAATTCACTTCCCGAGCCCCTGAAAGCATGAAAATCACTTTAAACATGCTAATTTTAGCTCTAACACTGATGATCCACCTACAAATGTGAACTGACGTTCAAAAATAAAACATTTGAAAACGGACCATTTTCCACATTTCTGAAGCGGGGGGGTGTTATCTCTTTTGTCGAAAATCAGCCGTTTTTGCTCGAACATTAAATGCCTCCAAATGGTATTTAATTAACTTCCCGGGGTGAAGAAACCCTTTTTGAGAACTCAGATGGAGTAAATTGGCCATTTTCATGCACTTTTAACCATTCCATAAATCTTGTGTTTAGGGCCCCTGGAAGCATGAAAATCACTTTAAACATGCTAATTTTAGCTCTAACACTGATGATCCACCTACAAATGTGAACTGACGTTCAAAAATAAAACATTTGAAAACGGACCATTTTCCACATTTCTGAAGCATGACGTAATGGGGGGGTGTTATCTCTTTTGTCAGAAATCAGCTGTTTTTGCTTGAACATTAAATGCCTCCAAATAGTATTTAATTCACTTCCCGAGCCCCTGGAAGCATGAAAATCACTTTAAACATGCTAATTTTAGCTCTAACACTGATGATCCACCTACAAATGTGAACTAATGTTCAAAAATAAAACATTTGAAAACGGACCATTTTCCACATTTCTGAAGCATGACGTAATGGGGGGTGTTATCTCTTTTGTCGAAAATCAGCCGTTTTTGCTTGAACATTAAATGCCTCCAAATAGTATTTAATTCACTTCCTGAGCCCCTGGAAGCATGAAAATCACTTTAAACATGCTAATTTTAGCTCTAACACTGATGATCCACCTACAAATGTGAACTGACGCTCAAAAATAAAACATTTGAAAACGGACTATTTTCCACATTTCTGAAGCATGACGTAATTGGGGGGTGTTATCTTTTTTGTTGAAAATCAGCTGTTTTTGCTTGAACATTAAATGCCTCCAAATGGTATTTAATTAACTTCCCGGGGTGAAGAAACCCTTTTTGAGAACTCAGAGTGAGTAAATTGGCCAAATTTCATGCACTTTTAACCATTCCATAAATCTTGTGTTTAGGGCCCCTGGAAGCATGAAAATCACTTTAAACATGCTAATTTTAGCTCTAACACTGATGATCCACCTACAAATGTGAACTGACGTTCAAAAATAAAACATTTGAAAACGGACCATTTTCCACATTTCTGAAGCATGACGTAATGGGGGGGTGTTATCTCTTTTGTCGAAAATCAGCCATTTTTGCTTAAACATTAAATGCCTCCAAATGGTATTCAATTAACTTCCCGGGGTGAAGAAACCCTTTTTGAGAACTCAGAGTGAGTAAATTGGGCATTTTCATGCACTTTTAACCATTCCATAAATCTTGTGTTTAGGGCCCCTGGAAGCATGAAAATCACTTTAAACATGCTAATTTTAGCTCTAACACTGATGATCCACCTACAAATGTGAACTGACGTTCAAAAATAAAACATTTGAAAACGGACCATTTTCCACATTTCTGAAGCATGACGTAATGGGGGGGTGTTATCTCTTTTGTCGAAAATCAGCCGTTTTTGCTCGAACATTAAATGCCTCCAAATGGTATTTAATTAACTTCCCGGGGTGAAGAAACCCTTTTTGAGAACTCAGAGTGAGTACATTGGCCATTTTCATGCACTTTTAACCATTCCATAAATCTTGTGTTTAGGGCCCCTGGAAGCATGAAAATCACTTTAAACATGCTAATTTTAGCTCTAACACTGATGATCCACCTACAAATGTGAACTGACGTTCAAAAATAAAACATTTGAAAACTGACCATTTTCCACATTTCTGAAGCATGACGTAATGGGGGGGTGTTATCTCTTTTGTCAGAAATCAGCTGTTTTTGCTTGAACATTAAATGCCTCCAAATAGTATTTAATTCACTTCCCGAGCCCCTGGAAGCATGAAAATCACTTTAAACATGCTAATTTTAGCTCTAACACTGATGATCCACCTACAAATGTGAACTGACGTTCAAAAATAAAACATTTGAAAACGGACCATTTTCCACATTTCTGAAGCATGACGTAATGGGGGGGTGTTATCTCTTTTGTCGAAAATCAGCCGTTTTTGCTCGAACATTAAATGCCTCCAAATGGTATTTAATTAACTTCCCGGGGCGAAGAAACCCTTTTTGAGAACTCAGAGTGAGCAAATTGGCCCTTTTCATGCACTTTTAACCATTCCATAAATCTTGTGTTTACGGCCCCTGGAAGCATGAAAATCACTTTAAACATGCTAATTTTAGCTCTAACACTGATGATCCACCTACAAATGTGAACTGACGTTCAAAAATAAAACATTTGAAAACGGACCATTTTCCACATTTCTGAAGCATGACGTAATGGGGGGGTGTTATCTCAATTGTCGAAAATCAGCCGTTTTTGCTTGAACATTAAATGCCTCCAAATAGTATTTAATTCACTTCCCGAGCCCCTGGAGGCATGAAAATCACTTTAAACATGCTAATTTTAGCTCTAACACTGATGATCCACCTACAAATGTGAACTGACGTTCAAAAATAAAACATTTGAAAACGGACCATTTTCCACATTTCTGAAGCATGACGTAATGGGGGGGTGTTATCTCTTTTGTCGAAAATCAGCCGTTTTTGCTTGAACATTAAATGCCTCCAAATAGTATTTAATTCACTTCCCGAGCCCCTGGAAGCATGAAAATCACTTTAAACATGCTAATTTTAGCTCTAACACTGATGATCCACCTACAAATGTGAACTGACGTTCAAAAATAAAACATTTGAAAACGGACCATTTTCCACATTTCTGAAGCATGACGTAATGGGGGGGTGTTATCTCTTTTGTCGAAAATCAGCAGTTTTTGCTTGAACAGTAAATGCCTCCAAATGGTATTTAATTAACTTCCCGGGGTGAAGAAACCCTTTTTGAAAACTCAGAGTGAGTACATTGGGCATTTTCATGCACTTTTAACCATTCCATAAATCTTGTGTTTAGGCCCCTGGAAGCATGAAAAACACTTTAAACATGCTAATTTTAGCTCTAACACTGATGATCCACCTACAAATGTGAACTGACATTCAAAAATAATAAATTTGAAAACGGACCATTTTCCACATTTCTGAAGCATGACGTAATGGGGGGGTGTATCTCTTTTGTCGAAAATCAGCCGTTTTTGCTTGAACATTAAATGCCTCCAAATAGTATTTAATTCACTTCCTGAGCCCCTGGAAGCATGAAAATCACTTTAAACATGCTAATTTTAGCTCTAACACTGATGATCCACCTACAAATGTGAACTGACGCTCAAAAATAAAACATTTGAAAACGGACTATTTTCCACATTTCTGAAGCATGACGTAATTGGGGGGTGTTATCTTTTTTGTTGAAAATCAGCTGTTTTTGCTTGAACATTAAATGCCTCCAAATGGTATTTAATTAACTTCCCGGGGTGAAGAAACCCTTTTTGAGAACTCAGAGTGAGTAAATTGGCCAAATTTCATGCACTTTTAACCATTCCATAAATCTTGTGTTTAGGGCCCCTGGAAGCATGAAAATCACTTTAAACATGCTAATTTTAGCTCTAACACTGATGATCCACCTACAAATGTGAACTGACGTTCAAAAATAAAACATTTGAAAACGGACCATTTTCCACATTTCTGAAGCATGACGTAATGGGGGGGTGTTATCTCTTTTGTCGAAAATCAGCCATTTTTGCTTGAACATTAAATGCCTCCAAATGGTATTCAATTAACTTCCCGGGGTGAAGAAACCCTTTTTGAGAACTCAGAGTGAGTAAATTGGGCATTTTCATGCACTTTTAACCATTCCATAAATCTTGTGTTTAGGGCCCCTGGAAGCATGAAAATCACTTTAAACATGCTAATTTTAGCTCTAACACTGATGATCCACCTACAAATGTGAACTGACGTTCAAAAATAAAACATTTGAAAACGGACCATTTTCCACATTTCTGAAGCATGACGTAATGGGGGGGTGTTATCTCTTTTGTCGAAAATCAGCCGTTTTTGCTCGAACATTAAATGCCTCCAAATGGTATTTAATTAACTTCCCGGGGTGAAGAAACCCTTTTTGAGAACTCAGAGTGAGTACATTGGCCATTTTCATGCACTTTTAACCATTCCATAAATCTTGTGTTTAGGGCCCCTGGAAGCATGAAAATCACTTTAAACATGCTAATTTTAGCTCTAACACTGATGATCCACCTACAAATGTGAACTGACGTTCAAAAATAAAACATTTGAAAACTGACCATTTTCCACATTTCTGAAGCATGACGTAATGGGGGGGTGTTATCTCTTTTGTCAGAAATCAGCTGTTTTTGCTTGAACATTAAATGCCTCCAAATAGTATTTAATTCACTTCCCGAGCCCCTGGAAGCATGAAAATCACTTTAAACATGCTAATTTTAGCTCTAACACTGATGATCCACCTACAAATGTGAACTGACGTTCAAAAATAAAACATTTGAAAACGGACCATTTTCCACATTTCTGAAGCATGACGTAATGGGGGGGTGTTATCTCTTTTGTCGAAAATCAGCCGTTTTTGCTCGAACATTAAATGCCTCCAAATGGTATTTAATTAACTTCCCGGGGCGAAGAAACCCTTTTTGAGAACTCAGAGTGAGCAAATTGGCCCTTTTCATGCACTTTTAACCATTCCATAAATCTTGTGTTTACGGCCCCTGGAAGCATGAAAATCACTTTAAACATGCTAATTTTAGCTCTAACACTGATGATCCACCTACAAATGTGAACTGACGTTCAAAAACAAAACATTTGAAAACGGACCATTTTCCACATTTCTGAAGCATGACGTAATGGGGGGGTGTTATCTCAATTGTCGAAAATCAGCCGTTTTTGCTTGAACATTAAATGCCTCCAAATAGTATTTAATTCACTTCCCGAGCCCCTGGAGGCATGAAAATCACTTTAAACATGCTAATTTTAGCTCTAACACTGATGATCCACCTACAAATGTGAACTGACGTTCAAAAATAAAACATTTGAAAACGGACCATTTTCCACATTTCTGAAGCATGACGTAATGGGGGGGTGTTATCTCTTTTGTCGAAAATCAGCCGTTTTTGCTTGAACATTAAATGCCTCCAAATAGTATTTAATTCACTTCCCGAGCCCCTGGAAGCATGAAAATCACTTTAAACATGCTAATTTTAGCTCTAACACTGATGATCCACCTACAAATGTGAACTGACGTTCAAAAATAAAACATTTGAAAACGGACCATTTTCCACATTTCTGAAGCATGACGTAATGGGGGGGTGTTATCTCTTTTGTCGAAAATCAGCAGTTTTTGCTTGAACAGTAAATGCCTCCAAATGGTATTTAATTAACTTCCCGGGGTGAAGAAACCCTTTTTGAAAACTCAGAGTGAGTACATTGGGCATTTTCATGCACTTTTAACCATTCCATAAATCTTGTGTTTAGGCCCCTGGAAGCATGAAAAACACTTTAAACATGCTAATTTTAGCTCTAACACTGATGATCCACCTACAAATGTGAACTGACATTCAAAAATAATAAATTTGAAAACGGACCATTTTCCACATTTCTGAAGCATGACGTAATGGGGGGGTGTATCTCTTTTGTCGAAAATCAGCCATTTTTGCTTGAACATTAAATGCCTCCAAATAGTATTTAATTTACTTCCCGAGCCCCTGGAAGCATGAAAATCACTTTAAACATGCTAATTTTAGCTCTTACACTGATGATCCACCTACAAATGTGAACTGACGTTCAAAAATAAAACATTTGAAAACGGACCATTTTCCACATTTCTGAAGCATGACGTAATGGGGGGGTGTTATCTCTTTTGTCGAAAATCAGCCATTTTTGCTTGAACATTAAATGCCTCCAAATAGTATTTAATTTACTTCCCGAGCCCCTGGAAGCATGAAAATCACTTTAAACATGCTAATTTTAGCTCTAACACTGATGATCCACCTACAAATGTGAACTGACGTTCAAAAATAAAACATTTGAAAACGGACCATTTTCCTTATTTCTGAAGCATGACGTAATGGGGGGGTGTTATCTCTTTTGTCGAAAATCAGCTGTTTTTGCTTGAACATTAAATGCCTCCAACTGGTATTTAATTAACTTCCCGGGGTGAAGAAACCCTTTTTGAGAACTCAGAGTGAGTAAATTGGCCATTTTCATGCACTTTTAACCATTCCATAAATCTTGTGTTTAGGGCCCCTGGAAGCATGAAAATCACTTTAAACATGCTAATTTTAGCTCTAACACTGATGATCCACCTACAAATGTGAACTGACGTTCAAAAATAAAACATTTGAAAACGGACCATTTTCCACATTTCTGAAGCATGACGTAATGGGGGGGTGTTATCTCTTTTGTCGAAAATCAGCCGTTTTTGCTTGAACATTAAATGCCTACAAATAGTATTTAATTAACTTCCCGGGGTGAAGAAACCCTTTTTGAGAACTCAGAGTGAGTAAATTGGGAATTTTCATGCACTTTTTACCATTCCATAAATCTTGTGTTTAGGGCCCCTGGAAGCATGAAAATCACTTTAAACATGCTAATTTTAGCTCTAACACTGATGATCCACCTACAAATGTGAACTGACGTTCAAAAATAAAACATTTGAAAACAGACCATTTTCCACATTTCTGAAGCATGACGTAATGGGGGGGTGTTATCTCTTTTGTCGAAAATCAGCCATTTTTCCTTGAACATTAAATGCCTCCAAATAGTATTTAATTTACTTCCCGAGCCCCTGGAAGCATGAAAATCACTTTAAACATGCTAATTTTAGCTCTAACACTGATGATCCACCTACAAATGTGAACTGACGTTCAAAAATAAAACATTTGAAAACGGACCATTTTCCACATTTCTGAAGCATGACGTAATGGGGGGGTGTTATCTCTTTTGTCGAAAATCAGCCATTTTTGCTTGAACATTAAATGCCTCCAAATAGTATTTAATTTACTTCCCGAGCCCCTGGAAGCATGAAAATCACTTTAAACATGCTAATTTTAGCTCTAACACTGATGATCCACCTACAAATGTGAACTGACGTTCAAAAATAAAACATTTGAAAACGGACCATTTTCCACATTTCTAAAGCATGACGTAATGGGGGGGTGTTATCTCTTTTGTCGAAAATCAGCCGTTTTTGCTTGAACATTAAATGCCTCCAAATGGTATTCAATTAACTTCCCGGGGTGAAGAAACCCTTTTTGAGAACTCAGAGTGAGTAAATTGGGCATTTTCATGCACTTTTAACCATTCCATAAATCTTGTGTTTAGGGCCCCTGGAAGCATGAAAATCACTTTAAACATGCTAATTTTAGCTCTAACACTGATGATCCACCTACAAATGTGAACTGACGTTCAAAAATAAAACATTTGAAAACGGACTATATTCCACATTTCTGAAGCATGACGTAATTGGGGGGTGTTATCTTTTTTGTTGAAAATCAGCTGTTTTTGCTTGAACATTAAATGCCTCCCAATGGTATTTAATTAACTTCCCGGGGTGAAGAAACCCTTTTTGAGAACTCAGAGTGAGTAAATTGGCCAAATTTCATGCACTTTTAACCATTCCATAAATCTTGTGTTTAGGGCCCCTGGAAGCATGAAAATCACTTTAAACATGCTAATGTTAGCTCTAACACTGATGATCCACCTACAAATGTGAACTGACGTTCAAAAATAAAACATTTGAAAACGGACCATTTTCCACATTTCTGAAGCATGACGTAATGGGGGGATGTTATCTCTTTTGTCGAAAATCAGCCGTTTTTGCTTGAACATTAAATGCCTCCAAATGGTATTTAATTAACTTTCCGGGGTGAAGAAACCCTTTTTGAGAACTCAGAGTGAGTAAATTGGGCCTTTTCATGCACTTTTAACCATTCCATAAATCTTGTGTTTAGGGCCCCTGGAAGCATGAAAATCACTTTAAACATGCTAATTTTAGCTCTAACACTGATGATCCACCTACAAATGTGAACTGACGTTCAAAAATAAAACATTTGAAAACGGACCATTTTCCACATTTCTGATGCATGAAGTAATGGGGGGGGTGTTATCTCTTTTGTCGAAAATCAGCCGTTTTTGCTCGAACATTAAATGCCTCCAAATGGTATTTAATTCACTTCCCGAGCCCCTGGAAGCATGAAAATCACTTTAAACATGCTAATTTTAGCTCTAACACTGATGATCCACCTACAAATGTGAACTGACGTTCAAAAATAAAACATTTGAAAACGGACCATTTTTCACATTTCTGAAGCATGACGTAATGGGGGGGTTTATCTCTTTTATCGAAAATCAGCTGTTTTTGCTTGAACATTAAATGCCTCCAAATGGTAATTAATTAACTTCCCGGGGTGAAGAACCCCTTTTTGAGAACTCAGAGTGAGTAAATTGGCCATTTTCATGCACTCTTAATCATTCCATAAATCTTGTGTTTAGGGCCCCTGGAAGCATGAAAATCACTTTAAACATGCTAATTTTAGCTCTAACACTGATGATCCACTAACAAATGTGAACTGATGTTCAAAAATAAAACATTTGAAAACGGACCATTTTCCACATTTCTGAAGCATGACGTAATGGGGGGGGTGTTATCTCTTTTGTCAGAAATCAGCTGTTTTTGATTGAACATTAAATGCCTCCAAATTGTATTTAATTTACTTCCCGAGCCCCTGGAAGCATGAAAATCACTTTAAACATGCTAATTTTAGCTCTAACACTGATGATCCACCTACAAATGTGAACTGACGTTCAAAAATAAAACATTTGAAAACGGACCATTTTCCACATTTCTGAAGCATGACGTAATGGGGGGGTGTTATCTCAATTGTCGAAAATCAGCCGTTTTTGCTTGAACATTAAATGCCTCCAAATAGTATTTAATTCACTTCCCGAGCCCCTGGAAGCATGAAAATCACTTCAAACATGCTAATTTTAGCTCTAACACTGATGATCCACCTACAAATGTGAACTGACGTTCAAAAATAAAACATTTGAAAACGGACCATTTTCCACATTTCTGAAGCATGACGTAATGGGGGGGTGTTATCTCAATTGTCGAAAATCAGCCGTTTTTGCTTGAACATTAAATGCCTCCAAATAGTATTTAATTCACTTCCCGAGCCCCTGGAAGCATGAAAATCACTTTAAACATGCTAATTTTAGCTCTAACACTGATGATCCACCTACAAATGTGAACTGACGTTCAAAAATAAAACATTTGAAAACGGACCATTTTCCACATTTCTGAAGCATGACGTAATGGGGGGTGTTATCTCTTTTGTCGAAAATCAGCTGTTTTTGCTTGAACATTAAATGCCTCCAACTGGTATTTAATTAACTTCCCGGGGTGAAGAAACCCTTTTTGAGAACTCAGAGTGAGTAAATTGGCCATTTTCATGCACTTTTAACCATTCCATAAATCTTGTGTTTAGGGCCCCTGGAAGCATGAAAATCACTTTAAACATGCTAATTTTAGCTCTAACACGATGATCCACCTACAAATGTGAACTGACGTTCAAAAATAAAACATTTGAAAACGGACCATTTTCCACATTTCTGAAGCATGACGTAATGGGGGGGTGTTATCTCTTTTGTCGAAAATCAGCCGTTTTTGCTTGAACATTAAATGCCTCCAAATGGTATTCAATTAACTTCCCGGGGTGAAGAAACCCTTTTTGAGAACTCAGAGTGAGTAAATTGGGCATTTTCATGCACTTTTAACCATTCCATAAATCTTGTGTTTAGGGCCCCTGGAAGCATGAAAATCACTTTAAACATGCTAATTTTAGCTCTAACACTGATGATCCACCTACAAATGTGAACTGACGTTCAAAAATAAAACCGTTGAAAACGGACCATTTTCCACATTTCTGAAGCATGAAGTAATGGGGGGGTGTTATCTCTTTTGTCGAAAATCAGCCCTTTTTGCTCGAACATTAAATGCCTCCAAATGGTATTTAATTAACTTCCCGGGGTGAAGAAACCCTTTTTGAGAACTCAGAGTGAGTGAATTGGCCATTTTCATGCACTTTTAACCATTCCATAAATCTTGTGTTTAGGGCCCCTGGAAGCATGAAAATCACTTTAAACATGCTAATTTTAGCTCTAACACTGATGATCCACCTACAAATGTGAACTGACATTCAAAAATGAAAAATTTGAAAACGGACCATTTTCCACATTTCTGAAGCATGACGTAATGGGGGGGTGTTATCTCTTTTGTCGAAAATCAGCCGTTTTTGCTTGAACATTAAATGCCTCCAAATAGTATTTAATTCACTTCCCGAGCCCCTGGAAGCATGAAAATCACTTTGAACATGCTAATTTTAGCTCTAACACTGATGATCCACCTACAAATGTGAACTGACGTTCAAAAATAAAACATTTGAAAACGGACCATTTTCCACATTTCTGAAGCATGACGTAATGGGGGGGTGTTATCTCTTTTGTCGAAAATCAGCCGTTTTTGCTTGAACATTAAATGCCTCCAAATGGTATTTAATTAACTTCCCGGGGTGAAGAAACCCTTTTTGAGAACTCAGAGTGAGTAAATTGGCCATTTTCATGCACTTTTAACCATTCCATAAATCTTGTGTTTAGGGCCCCTGGAAGCACTAAAATCACTTTAAACATGCTAATTTTAGCTCTAACACTGATGATCCACCTACAAATGTGAACTGACGTTCAAAAATAAAACATTTGAAAACGGACCATTTTCCACATTTCTGAAGCATGACGTAATGGGGGGGTGTTATCTCAATTGTCGAAAATCAGCCGTTTTTGCTTGAACATTAAATGCCTCCAAATAGTATTTAATTCACTTCCCGAGCCCCTGGAAGCATGAAAATCACTTCAAACATGCTAATTTTAGCTCTAACACTGATGATCCACCTACAAATGTGAACTGACGTTCAAAAATAAAACATTTGAAAACGGACCATTTTCCACATTTCTGAAGCATGACGTAATGGGGGGGTGTTATCTCAATTGTCGAAAATCAGCCGTTTTTGCTTGAACATTAAATGCCTCCAAATAGTATTTAATTCACTTCCCGAGCCCCTGGAAGCATGAAAATCACTTTAAACATGCTAATTTTAGCTCTAACACTGATGATCCACCTACAAATGTGAACTGACGTTCAAAAATAAAACATTTGAAAACGGACCATTTTCCACATTTCTGAAGCATGACGTAATGGGGGGGGGTGTTATCTCTTTTGTCGAAAATCAGCCGTTTTTGCTTGAACATTAAATGCCTCCAAATAGTATTTAATTCACTTCCCGAGCCCCTGGAAGCATGAAAATCACTTTAAACATGCTAATTTTAGCTCTAACACTGATGATCCACCTACAAATGTGAACTGACGTTCAAAAATAAAACATTTGAAAACGGACCATTTTCCACATTTCTGAAGCATGACGTAATGGGGGGGTGTTATCTCTTTTGTCGAAAATCTGCCGTTTTTGCTCGAACATTAAATGCCTCCAAATGGTATTTAATTAACTTCCCGGGGTGAAGAAACCCTTTTTGAGAACTCAGAGTGAGTAAATTGGCCATTTTCATGCACTTTTAACCATTCCATAAATCTTGTGTTTTGGGCCCCTGGAAGCATGAAAATCACTTTAAACATGCTAATTTTAGCTCTAACACTGATGATCCACCTACAAATGTGAACTGACGTTCAAAAATAAAACATTTGAAAACGGACCATTTTCCACATTTCTGAAGCATGACGTAATGGGGCGGTGTTATCTCTTTTGTCGAAAATCAGCCGTTTTTGCTCGAACATTAAATGCCTCCAAATGGTATTTATTTCACTTCCCGAGCCCCTGGAAGCATGAAAATCACTTTAAACATGCTAATTTTAGCTCTAACACTGATGATCCACCTACAAATGTGAACTGACGTTCAAAAATAATAAATTTGAAAACGGACCATTTTCCACTTTTCTGAAGCATGACGTAATGGGGGGGTGTATCTCTTTTGTCGAAAATCAGCCATTTTTGCTTGAACATTAAATGCCTCCAAATAGTATTTAATTTACTTCCCGAGCCCCTGGAAGCATGAAAATCACTTTAAACATGCTAATTTTAGCTCTTACACTGATGATCCACCTACAAATGTGAACTGACGTTCAAAAATAAAACATTTGAAAACGGACCATTTTCCACATTTCTGAAGCATGACGTAATGGGGCGGTGTTATCTCTTTTGTCGAAAATCAGCCGTTTTTGCTCGAACATTAAATGCCTCCAAATGGTATTTATTTCACTTCCCGAGCCCCTGGAAGCATGAAAATCACTTTAAACATGCTAATTTTAGCTCTGACACTGATGATCCACCTACAAATGTGAACTGACGTTCAAAAATAAAACATTTGAAAACGGACCATTTTCCACATTTCTGAAGCATGACGTAATGGGGGGGGGTGTTATCTCTTTTGTCGAAAATCAGCCGTTTTTGCTTGAACATTAAATGCCTCCAAATAGTATTTAATTCACTTCCCGAGCCCCTGGAAGCATGAAAATCACTTTAAACATGCTAATTTTAGCTCTAACACTGATGATCCACCTACAAATGTGAACTGACGTTCAAAAATAAAACATTTGAAAACGGACCATTTTCCACATTTCTGAAGCATGACGTAATGGGGGGGTGTTATCTCTTTTGTCGAAAATCAGCCGTTTTTGCTCGAACATTAAATGCCTCCAAATGGTATTTAATTAACTTCCCGGGGTGAAGAAACCCTTTTTGAGAACTCAGAGTGAGTAAATTGGCCATTTTCATGCACTTTTAACCATTCCATAAATCTTGTGTTTTGGGCCCCTGGAAGCATGAAAATCACTTTAAACATGCTAATTTTAGCTCTAACACTGATGATCCACCTACAAATGTGAACTGACGTTCAAAAATAAAACATTTGAAAACGGACCATTTTCCACATTTCTGAAGCATGACGTAATGGGGCGGTGTTATCTCTTTTGTCGAAAATCAGCCGTTTTTGCTCGAACATTAAATGCCTCCAAATGGTATTTATTTCACTTCCCGAGCCCCTGGAAGCATGAAAATCACTTTAAACATGCTAATTTTAGCTCTAACACTGATGATCCACCTACAAATGTGAACTGACGTTCAAAAATAAAACATTTGAAAACGGACCATTTTCCACATTTCTGAAGCATGACGTAATGGGGGGGTGTTATCTCAATTGTCGAAAATCAGCCGTTTTTGCTTGAACATTAAATGCCTCCAAATAGTATTTAATTCACTTCCCGAGCCCCTGGAGGCATGAAAATCACTTTAAACATGCTAATTTTAGCTCTAACACTGATGATCCACCTACAAATGTGAACTGACGTTCAAAAATAAAACATTTGAAAACGGACCATTTTCCACATTTCTGAAGCATGACGTAATGGGGGGGTGTTATCTCTTTTGTCGAAAATCAGCCGTTTTTGCTTGAACATTAAATGCCTCCAAATAGTATTTAATTCACTTCCCGAGCCCCTGGAAGCATGAAAATCACTTTAAACATGCTAATTTTAGCTCTAACACTGATGATCCACCTACAAATGTGAACTGACGTTCAAAAATAAAACATTTGAAAACGGACCATTTTCCACATTTCTGAAGCATGACGTAATGGGGGGGTGTTATCTCTTTTGTCGAAAATCAGCAGTTTTTGCTTGAACAGTAAATGCCTCCAAATGGTATTTAATTAACTTCCCGGGGTGAAGAAACCCTTTTTGAAAACTCAGAGTGAGTACATTGGGCATTTTCATGCACTTTTAACCATTCCATAAATCTTGTGTTTAGGCCCCTGGAAGCATGAAAAACACTTTAAACATGCTAATTTTAGCTCTAACACTGATGATCCACCTACAAATGTGAACTGACATTCAAAAATAATAAATTTGAAAACGGACCATTTTCCACATTTCTGAAGCATGACGTAATGGGGGGGTGTATCTCTTTTGTCGAAAATCAGCCATTTTTGCTTGAACATTAAATGCCTCCAAATAGTATTTAATTTACTTCCCGAGCCCCTGGAAGCATGAAAATCACTTTAAACATGCTAATTTTAGCTCTTACACTGATGATCCACCTACAAATGTGAACTGACGTTCAAAAATAAAACATTTGAAAACGGACCATTTTCCACATTTCTGAAGCATGACGTAATGGGGGGGTGTTATCTCTTTTGTCGAAAATCAGCCATTTTTGCTTGAACATTAAATGCCTCCAAATAGTATTTAATTTACTTCCCGAGCCCCTGGAAGCATGAAAATCACTTTAAACATGCTAATTTTAGCTCTAACACTGATGATCCACCTACAAATGTGAACTGACGTTCAAAAATAAAACATTTGAAAACGGACCATTTTCCTTATTTCTGAAGCATGACGTAATGGGGGGGTGTTATCTCTTTTGTCGAAAATCAGCTGTTTTTGCTTGAACATTAAATGCCTCCAACTGGTATTTAATTAACTTCCCGGGGTGAAGAAACCCTTTTTGAGAACTCAGAGTGAGTAAATTGGCCATTTTCATGCACTTTTAACCATTCCATAAATCTTGTGTTTAGGGCCCCTGGAAGCATGAAAATCACTTTAAACATGCTAATTTTAGCTCTAACACTGATGATCCACCTACAAATGTGAACTGACGTTCAAAAATAAAACATTTGAAAACGGACCATTTTCCACATTTCTGAAGCATGACGTAATGGGGGGGTGTTATCTCTTTTGTCGAAAATCAGCCGTTTTTGCTTGAACATTAAATGCCTACAAATAGTATTTAATTAACTTCCCGGGGTGAAGAAACCCTTTTTGAGAACTCAGAGTGAGTAAATTGGGAATTTTCATGCACTTTTTACCATTCCATAAATCTTGTGTTTAGGGCCCCTGGAAGCATGAAAATCACTTTAAACATGCTAATTTTAGCTCTAACACTGATGATCCACCTACAAATGTGAACTGACGTTCAAAAATAAAACATTTGAAAACAGACCATTTTCCACATTTCTGAAGCATGACGTAATGGGGGGGTGTTATCTCTTTTGTCGAAAATCAGCCATTTTTCCTTGAACATTAAATGCCTCCAAATAGTATTTAATTTACTTCCCGAGCCCCTGGAAGCATGAAAATCACTTTAAACATGCTAATTTTAGCTCTAACACTGATGATCCACCTACAAATGTGAACTGACGTTCAAAAATAAAACATTTGAAAACGGACCATTTTCCACATTTCTGAAGCATGACGTAATGGGGGGGTGTTATCTCTTTTGTCGAAAATCAGCCATTTTTGCTTGAACATTAAATGCCTCCAAATAGTATTTAATTTACTTCCCGAGCCCCTGGAAGCATGAAAATCACTTTAAACATGCTAATTTTAGCTCTAACACTGATGATCCACCTACAAATGTGAACTGACGTTCAAAAATAAAACATTTGAAAACGGACCATTTTCCACATTTCTAAAGCATGACGTAATGGGGGGGTGTTATCTCTTTTGTCGAAAATCAGCCGTTTTTGCTTGAACATTAAATGCCTCCAAATGGTATTCAATTAACTTCCCGGGGTGAAGAAACCCTTTTTGAGAACTCAGAGTGAGTAAATTGGGCATTTTCATGCACTTTTAACCATTCCATAAATCTTGTGTTTAGGGCCCCTGGAAGCATGAAAATCACTTTAAACATGCTAATTTTAGCTCTAACACTGATGATCCACCTACAAATGTGAACTGACGTTCAAAAATAAAACATTTGAAAACGGACTATTTTCCACATTTCTGAAGCATGACGTAATTGGGGGGTGTTATCTTTTTTGTTGAAAATCAGCTGTTTTTGCTTGAACATTAAATGCCTCCCAATGGTATTTAATTAACTTCCCGGGGTGAAGAAACCCTTTTTGAGAACTCAGAGTGAGTAAATTGGCCAAATTTCATGCACTTTTAACCATTCCATAAATCTTGTGTTTAGGGCCCCTGGAAGCATGAAAATCACTTTAAACATGCTAATGTTAGCTCTAACACTGATGATCCACCTACAAATGTGAACTGACGTTCAAAAATAAAACATTTGAAAACGGACCATTTTCCACATTTCTGAAGCATGACGTAATGGGGGGATGTTATCTCTTTTGTCGAAAATCAGCCGTTTTTGCTTGAACATTAAATGCCTCCAAATGGTATTTAATTAACTTTCCGGGGTGAAGAAACCCTTTTTGAGAACTCAGAGTGAGTAAATTGGGCCTTTTCATGCACTTTTAACCATTCCATAAATCTTGTGTTTAGGGCCCCTGGAAGCATGAAAATCACTTTAAACATGCTAATTTTAGCTCTAACACTGATGATCCACCTACAAATGTGAACTGACGTTCAAAAATAAAACATTTGAAAACGGACCATTTTCCACATTTCTGATGCATGAAGTAATGGGGGGGGTGTTATCTCTTTTGTCGAAAATCAGCCGTTTTTGCTCGAACATTAAATGCCTCCAAATGGTATTTAATTCACTTCCCGAGCCCCTGGAAGCATGAAAATCACTTTAAACATGCTAATTTTAGCTCTAACACTGATGATCCACCTACAAATGTGAACTGACGTTCAAAAATAAAACATTTGAAAACGGACCATTTTTCACATTTCTGAAGCATGACGTAATGGGGGGGTTTATCTCTTTTATCGAAAATCAGCTGTTTTTGCTTGAACATTAAATGCCTCCAAATGGTAATTAATTAACTTCCCGGGGTGAAGAACCCCTTTTTGAGAACTCAGAGTGAGTAAATTGGCCATTTTCATGCACTCTTAATCATTCCATAAATCTTGTGTTTAGGGCCCCTGGAAGCATGAAAATCACTTTAAACATGCTAATTTTAGCTCTAACACTGATGATCCACTAACAAATGTGAACTGATGTTCAAAAATAAAACATTTGAAAACGGACCATTTTCCACATTTCTGAAGCATGACGTAATGGGGGGGGTGTTATCTCTTTTGTCAGAAATCAGCTGTTTTTGATTGAACATTAAATGCCTCCAAATTGTATTTAATTTACTTCCCGAGCCCCTGGAAGCATGAAAATCACTTTAAACATGCTAATTTTAGCTCTAACACTGATGATCCACCTACAAATGTGAACTGACGTTCAAAAATAAAACATTTGAAAACGGACCATTTTCCACATTTCTGAAGCATGACGTAATGGGGGGGTGTTATCTCAATTGTCGAAAATCAGCTGTTTTTGCTTGAACATTAAATGCCTCCAAATAGTATTTAATTCACTTCCCGAGCCCCTGGAAGCATGAAAATCACTTCAAACATGCTAATTTTAGCTCTAACACTGATGATCCACCTACAAATGTGAACTGACGTTCAAAAATAAAACATTTGAAAACGGACCATTTTCCACATTTCTGAAGCATGACGTAATGGGGGGGTGTTATCTCAATTGTCGAAAATCAGCCGTTTTTGCTTGAACATTAAATGCCTCCAAATAGTATTTAATTCACTTCCCGAGCCCCTGGAAGCATGAAAATCACTTTAAACATGCTAATTTTAGCTCTAACACTGATGATCCACCTACAAATGTGAACTGACGTTCAAAAATAAAACATTTGAAAACGGACCATTTTCCACATTTCTGAAGCATGACGTAATGGGGGGGGTGTTATCTCTTTTGTCGAAAATCAGCCGTTTTTGCTTGAACATTAAATGCCTCCAAATAGTATTTAATTCACTTCCCGAGCCCCTGGAAGCATGAAAATCACTTTAAACATGCTAATTTTAGCTCTAACACTGATGATCCACCTACAAATGTGAACTGACGTTCAAAAATAAAACATTTGAAAACGGACCATTTTCCACATTTCTGAAGCATGACGTAATGGGGGGGTTTATCTCTTTTATCGAAAATCAGCTGTTTTTGCTTGAACATTAAATGCCTCCAAATGGTAATTAATTAACTTCCCGGGGTGAAGAACCCCTTTTTGAGAACTCAGAGTGAGTAAATTGGCCATTTTCATGCACTCTTAATCATTCCATAAATCTTGTGTTTAGGGCCCCTGGAAGCATGAAAATCACTTTAAACATGCTAATTTTAGCTCTAACACTGATGATCCACTAACAAATGTGAACTGATGTTCAAAAATAAAACATTTGAAAACGGACCATTTTCCACATTTCTGAAGCATGACGTAATGGGGGGGGGTGTTATCTCTTTTGTCAGAAATCAGCTGTTTTTGATTGAACATTAAATGCCTCCAAATTGTATTTAATTTACTTCCCGAGCCCCTGGAAGCATGAAAATCACTTTAAACATGCTAATTTTAGCTCTAACACTGATGATCCACCTACAAATGTGAACTGACGTTCAAAAATAAAACATTTGAAAACGGACCATTTTCCACATTTCTGAAGCATGACGTAATGGGGGGTGTTATCTCTTTTGTCGAAAATCAGCTGTTTTTGCTTGAACATTAAATGCCTCCAACTGGTATTTAATTAACTTCCCGGGGTGAAGAAACCCTTTTTGAGAACTCAGAGTGAGTAAATTGGCCATTTTCATGCACTTTTAACCATTCCATAAATCTTGTGTTTAGGGCCCCTGGAAGCATGAAAATCACTTTAAACATGCTAATTTTAGCTCTAACACGATGATCCACCTACAAATGTGAACTGACGTTCAAAAATAAAACATTTGAAAACGGACCATTTTCCACATTTCTGAAGCATGACGTAATGGGGGGGTGTTATCTCTTTTGTCGAAAATCAGCCGTTTTTGCTTGAACATTAAATGCCTCCAAATGGTATTCAATTAACTTCCCGGGGTGAAGAAACCCTTTTTGAGAACTCAGAGTGAGTAAATTGGGCATTTTCATGCACTTTTAACCATTCCATAAATCTTGTGTTTAGGGCCCCTGGAAGCATGAAAATCACTTTAAACATGCTAATTTTAGCTCTAACACTGATGATCCACCTACAAATGTGAACTGACGTTCAAAAATAAAACATTTGAAAACGGACCATTTTCCACATTTCTGAAGCATGAAGTAATGGGGGGGTGTTATCTCTTTTGTCGAAAATCAGCCCTTTTTGCTCGAACATTAAATGCCTCCAAATGGTATTTAATTAACTTCCCGGGGTGAAGAAACCCTTTTTGAGAACTCAGAGTGAGTGAATTGGCCATTTTCATGCACTTTTAACCATTCCATAAATCTTGTGTTTAGGGCCCCTGGAAGCATGAAAATCACTTTAAACATGCTAATTTTAGCTCTAACACTGATGATCCACCTACAAATGTGAACTGACATTCAAAAATGAAAAATTTGAAAACGGACCATTTTCCACATTTCTGAAGCATGACGTAATGGGGGGGTGTTATCTCTTTTGTCGAAAATCAGCCGTTTTTGCTTGAACATTAAATGCCTCCAAATAGTATTTAATTCACTTCCCGAGCCCCTGGAAGCATGAAAATCACTTTGAACATGCTAATTTTAGCTCTAACACTGATGATCCACCTACAAATGTGAACTGACGTTCAAAAATAAAACATTTGAAAACGGACCATTTTCCACATTTCTGAAGCATGACGTAATGGGGGGGTGTTATCTCTTTTGTCGAAAATCAGCCGTTTTTGCTTGAACATTAAATGCCTCCAAATGGTATTTAATTAACTTCCCGGGGTGAAGAAACCCTTTTTGAGAACTCAGAGTGAGTAAATTGGCCATTTTCATGCACTTTTAACCATTCCATAAATCTTGTGTTTAGGGCCCCTGGAAGCACTAAAATCACTTTAAACATGCTAATTTTAGCTCTAACACTGATGATCCACCTACAAATGTGAACTGACGTTCAAAAATAAAACATTTGAAAACGGACCATTTTCCACATTTCTGAAGCATGACGTAATGGGGGGGTGTTATCTCAATTGTCGAAAATCAGCCGTTTTTGCTTGAACATTAAATGCCTCCAAATAGTATTTAATTCACTTCCCGAGCCCCTGGAAGCATGAAAATCACTTCAAACATGCTAATTTTAGCTCTAACACTGATGATCCACCTACAAATGTGAACTGACGTTCAAAAATAAAACATTTGAAAACGGACCATTTTCCACATTTCTGAAACATGACGTAATGGGGGGGTGTTATCTCAATTGTCGAAAATCAGCCGTTTTTGCTTGAACATTAAATGCCTCCAAATAGTATTTAATTCACTTCCCGAGCCCCTGGAAGCATGAAAATCACTTTAAACATGCTAATTTTAGCTCTAACACTGATGATCCACCTACAAATGTGAACTGACGTTCAAAAATAAAACATTTGAAAACGGACCATTTTCCACATTTCTGAAGCATGACGTAATGGGGGGGGGTGTTATCTCTTTTGTCGAAAATCAGCCGTTTTTGCTTGAACATTAAATGCCTCCAAATAGTATTTAATTCACTTCCCGAGCCCCTGGAAGCATGAAAATCACTTTAAACATGCTAATTTTAGCTCTAACACTGATGATCCACCTACAAATGTGAACTGACGTTCAAAAATAAAACATTTGAAAACGGACCATTTTCCACATTTCTGAAGCATGACGTAATGGGGGGGTGTTATCTCTTTTGTCGAAAATCTGCCGTTTTTGCTCGAACATTAAATGCCTCCAAATGGTATTTAATTAACTTCCCGGGGTGAAGAAACCCTTTTTGAGAACTCAGAGTGAGTAAATTGGCCATTTTCATGCACTTTTAACCATTCCATAAATCTTGTGTTTTGGGCCCCTGGAAGCATGAAAATCACTTTAAACATGCTAATTTTAGCTCTAACACTGATGATCCACCTACAAATGTGAACTGACGTTCAAAAATAAAACATTTGAAAACGGACCATTTTCCACATTTCTGAAGCATGACGTAATGGGGCGGTGTTATCTCTTTTGTCGAAAATCAGCCGTTTTTGCTCGAACATTAAATGCCTCCAAATGGTATTTATTTCACTTCCCGAGCCCCTGGAAGCATGAAAATCACTTTAAACATGCTAATTTTAGCTCTAACACTGATGATCCACCTACAAATGTGAACTGACGTTCAAAAATAATAAATTTGAAAACGGACCATTTTCCACTTTTCTGAAGCATGACGTAATGGGGGGGTGTATCTCTTTTGTCGAAAATCAGCCATTTTTGCTTGAACATTAAATGCCTCCAAATAGTATTTAATTTACTTCCCGAGCCCCTGGAAGCATGAAAATCACTTTAAACATGCTAATTTTAGCTCTTACACTGATGATCCACCTACAAATGTGAACTGACGTTCAAAAATAAAACATTTGAAAACGGACCATTTTCCACATTTCTGAAGCATGACGTAATGGGGCGGTGTTATCTCTTTTGTCGAAAATCAGCCGTTTTTGCTCGAACATTAAATGCCTCCAAATGGTATTTATTTCACTTCCCGAGCCCCTGGAAGCATGAAAATCACTTTAAACATGCTAATTTTAGCTCTGACACTGATGATCCACCTACAAATGTGAACTGACGTTCAAAAATAAAACATTTGAAAACGGACCATTTTCCACATTTCTGAAGCATGACGTAATGGGGGGGGGTGTTATCTCTTTTGTCGAAAATCAGCCGTTTTTGCTTGAACATTAAATGCCTCCAAATAGTATTTAATTCACTTCCCGAGCCCCTGGAAGCATGAAAATCACTTTAAACATGCTAATTTTAGCTCTAACACTGATGATCCACCTACAAATGTGAACTGACGTTCAAAAATAAAACATTTGAAAACGGACCATTTTCCACATTTCTGAAGCATGACGTAATGGGGGGGTGTTATCTCTTTTGTCGAAAATCAGCCGTTTTTGCTCGAACATTAAATGCCTCCAAATGGTATTTAATTAACTTCCCGGGGTGAAGAAACCCTTTTTGAGAACTCAGAGTGAGTAAATTGGCCATTTTCATGCACTTTTAACCATTCCATAAATCTTGTGTTTTGGGCCCCTGGAAGCATGAAAATCACTTTAAACATGCTAATTTTAGCTCTAACACTGATGATCCACCTACAAATGTGAACTGACGTTCAAAAATAAAACATTTGAAAACGGACCATTTTCCACATTTCTGAAGCATGACGTAATGGGGCGGTGTTATCTCTTTTGTCGAAAATCAGCCGTTTTTGCTCGAACATTAAATGCCTCCAAATGGTATTTATTTCACTTCCCGAGCCCCTGGAAGCATGAAAATCACTTTAAACATGCTAATTTTAGCTCTAACACTGATGATCCACCTACAAATGTGAACTGACGTTCAAAAATAATAAATTTGAAAACGGACCATTTTCCACTTTTCTGAAGCATGACGTAATGGGGGGGTGTATCTCTTTTGTCGAAAATCAGCCATTTTTGCTTGAACATTAAATGCCTCCAAATAGTATTTAATTTACTTCCCGAGCCCCTGGAAGCATGAAAATCACTTTAAACATGCTAATTTTAGCTCTTACACTGATGATCCACCTACAAATGTGAACTGACGTTCAAAAATAAAACATTTGAAAACGGACCATTTTCCACATTTCTGAAGCATGACGTAATGGGGGGGTGTTATCTCTTTTGTCGAAAATCAGCTGTTTTTGCTTGAACATTAAATGCCTCCAACTGGTATTTAATTAACTTCCCGGGGTGAAGAAACCCTTTTTGAGAACTCAGAGTGAGTAAATTGGCCATTTTCATGCACTTTTAACCATTCCATAAATCTTGTGTTTAGGGCCCCTGGAAGCAGGAAAATCACTTTAAACATGCTAATTTTAGCTCTAACACGATGATCCACCTACAAATGTGAACTGACGTTCAAAAATAAAACATTTGAAAACGGACCATTTTCCACATTTCTGAAGCATGACGTAATGGGGGGGTGTTATCTCTTTTGTCGAAAATCAGCAGTTTTTGCTCGAACATTAAATGCCTCCAAATGGTATTTAATTAACTTCCCGGGGTTAAGAAACCCTTTTTGAGAACTCAGAGTGAGTAAATTGGCCATTTTCATGCACTTTTAACCATTCCATAAATCTTGTGTTTAGGGCCCCTGGAAGCATGAAAATCACTTTAAACATGCTAATTTTAGCTCTAACACTGATGATCCACCTACAAATGTGAACTGACGTTCAAAAATAAAACATTTGAAAACGGACCATTTTCCACATTTCTGAAGCATGACGTAATGGGGGGGTGTTATCTCTTTTGTCGAAAATCAGCCGTTTTTGCTTGAACATTAAATGCCTACAAATGGTATTTAATTAACTTCCCGGGGTGAAGAAACCCTTTTTGAGAACTCAGAGTGAGTAAATTGGGAATTTTCATGCACTTTTTACCATTCCATAAATCTTGTGTTTAGGGCCCCTGGAAGCATGAAAATCACTTTAAACATGCTAATTTTAGCTCTAACACTGATGATCCACCTACAAATGTGAACTGACGTTCAAAAATAAAACATTTGAAAACGGACCATTTTCCACATTTCTGAAGCATGACGTAATGGGGGGGTGTTATCTCTTTTGTCGAAAATCAGCCATTTTTGCTTGAACATTAAATGCCTCCAAATAGTATTTAATTTACTTCCCGAGCCCCTGGAAGCATGAAAATCACTTTAAACATGCTAATTTTAGCTCTAACACTGATGATCCACCTACAAATGTGAACTGACGTTCAAAAATAAAACATTTGAAAACGGACCATTTTCCACATTTCTGAAGCATGACGTAATGGGGGGGTGTTATCTCTTTTGTCGAAAATCAGCCATTTTTGCTTGAACATTAAATGCCTCCAAATAGTATTTAATTTACTTCCCGAGCCCCTGGAAGCATGAAAATCACTTTAAACATGCTAATTTTAGCTCTAACACTGATGATCCACCTACAAATGTGAACTGACGTTCAAAAATAAAACATTTGAAAACGGACCATTTTCCACATTTCTGAAGCATGACGTAATGGGGGGGTGTTATCTCTTTTGTCGACAATCAGCCATTTTTGCTCGAACATTAAATGCATCCAAATGGTATTTAATTAACTTCCCGGGGTGAAGAAACCCTTTTTGAGAACTCAGAGTGAGTACATTGGCCATTTTCATGCACTTTTAACCATTCCATAAATCTTGTGTTTAGGGCCCCTGGAAGCATGAAAATCACTTTAAACATGCTAATTTTAGCTCTAACACTGATGATCCACCTACAAATGTGAACTGACGTTCAAAAATAAAACATTTGAAAACGGACCATTTTCCACATTTCTGAAGCATGACGTAATGGGGGGGTGTTATCTCTTTTGTCGAAAATCAGCCGTTTTTGCTCGAACATTAAATGCCTCCAAATGGTATTTAATTAACTTCCCGGGGTGAAGAAACCCTTTTTGAGAACTCAGAGTGAGTGAATTGGCCATTTTCATGCACTTTTAACCATTCCATCAATCTTGTGTTTAGGGCCCCTGGAAGCATGAAAATCACTTTAAACATGCTAATTTTAGCTCTAACACTGATGATCCACCTACAAATGTGAACTGACATTCAAAAATGAAAAATTTGAAAACGGACCATTTTCCACATTTCTGAAGCATGACGTAATGGGGGGGGTGTTATCTCTTTTGTTGAAAATCAGCCGTTTTTGCTTGAACATTAAATGCCTCCAAATAGTATTTAATTCACTTCCCGAGCCCCTGGAAGCATGAAAATCACTTTGAACATGCTAATTTTAGCTCTAACACTGATGATCCACCTACAAATGTGAACTGACGTTCAAAAATAAAACATTTGAAAACGGACCATTTTCCACATTTCTGAAGCATGACGTAATGGGGGGGAGTTATCTCTTTTGTCGAAAATCAGCCGTTTTTGCTTGAACATTAAATGCCTCCAAATGGTATTTAATTAACTTCCCGGGGTGAAGAAACCCTTTTTGAGAACTCAGAGTGAGTAAATTGGCCATTTTCATGCACTTTTAACCATTCCATAAAACTTGTGTTTAGGGCCCCTGGAAGCACTAAAATCACTTTAAACATGCTAATTTTAGCTCTAACACTGATGATCCACCTACAAATGTGAACTGACGTTCAAAAATAAAACATTTGAAAACGGACCATTTTCCACATTTCTGAAGCATGACGTAATGGGGGGGTGTTATCTCTTTTGTCGAAAATCAGCCGTTTTTGCTTGAACATTAAATGCCTCCAAATAGTATTTAATTCACTTCCTGAGCCCCTGGAAGCATGAAAGTCACTTTAAACATGCTAATTTTAGCTCTAACACTGATGATCCACTTACAAATGTGAACTGACGTTCAAAAATAAAACATTTGAAAACGGACCATTTTCCACATTTCTGAAGCGGGGGGGTGTTATCTCTTTTGTCGAAAATCAGCTGTTTTTGCTCGAACATTAAATGCCTCCAAATGGTATTTAATTAACGTCCCGGGGTGAAGAAACCCTTTTTGAGAACTCAGATGGAGTAAATTGGCCATTTTCATGCACCTTTTAACCATTCCATAAATCTTGTGTTTAGGGCCCCTGGAAGCATGAAAATCACTTTAAACATGCTCATTTTAGCTCTAACACTGATGATCCACCTACAAATGTGAACTGACGTTCAAAAATAAAACATTTGAAAACGGACCATTTTCCACATTTCTGAAGCATGACGTAATGGGGGGTGTTATCTCTTTTGTCGAAAATCAGCTGTTTTTGCTCGAACATTAAATGCCTCCAAATGGTATTTAATTAACTTCCCGAGCCCCTGGAAGCATGAAAATCACTTTAAACATGCTAATTTTAGCTCTAACACTGATGATCCACCTACAAATGTGAACTGACGTTCAAAAATAAAACATTTGAAAACGGACCATTTTCCACATTTCTGAAGCATGACGTAATGGGGGGGTGTTATCTCTTTTGTCGAAAATCAGCCCATTTTTGCTCGAACATTAAATGCCTCCAAACGGTATTTAATTAACTTCCCGGGGTGAAGAAACCCTTTTTGAGAACTCAGAGTGAGTAAATTGGCCATTTTCATGCACTTTTAACCATTCCATAAATCTTGTGTTTTGGGCCCCTGGAAGCATGAAAATCACTTTAAACATGCTAATTTTAGCTCTAACACTGATGATCCACCTACAAATGTGAACTGACGTTCAAAAATAAAACATTTTGAAAACGGACCATTTTCCACATTTCTGAAGCATGACGTAATGGGGGGGTGTTATCTCTTTTGTCGAAAATCAGCCGTTTTTGCTCGAACATTAAATGCCTCCAAATGGTATTTAATTAGCTTCCCGGGGTGGAGAAACCCTTTTTGAGAACTCAGAGTGAGTAAATTGGCCATTTTCATGCACTTTTAACCATTCCATTAATCTTGTGTTTTGGGCCCCTGGAAGCATGAAAATCACTTTAAACATGCTAATTTTAGCTCTAACACTGATGATCCACCTACAAATGTGAACTGACGTTCAAAAATAAAACATTTGAAAACGGACCATTTTCCACGTTTCTGAAGCATGACGTAATGGGGGGGTGTTATCTCTTTTGTCGAAAATCAGCCGTTTTTGCTCGAACATTAAATGCCTCCAAATGGTATTTAATTAACTTCCCGAGCCCCTGGAAGCATGAAAATCACTTTAAACATGCTAATTTTAGCTCTAACACTGATGATCCACCTACAAATGTGAACTGACGTTCAAAAATAAAACATTTGAAAACTGACCATTTTCCACATTTCTGAAGCATGACGTAATGGGGGGGTGTTATCTCTTTTGTCGAAAATCAGCCGTTTTTGCTCGAACATTAAATGCCTCCAAATGGTATTTAATTAACTTCCCGGGGTGAAGAAACCCTTTTTGAGAACTCAGAGTGAGTAAATTGGCCATTTTCATGCACTTTTAACCATTCCATAAATCTTGTGTTTTGGGCCCCTGGAAGCATGAAAATCACTTTAAACATGCTAATTTTAGCTCTAACACTGATGATCCACCTACAAATGTGAACTGACGTTCAAAAATAAAACATTTGAAAACGGACCATTTTCCACATTTCTGAAGCATGACGTAATGGGGGGGTGTTATCTCTTTTGTCGAAAATCAGCCGTTTTTGCTCGAACATTAAATGCCTCCAAATGGTATTTAATTAACTTCCCGGGTGAAGAAACCCTTTTTGAGAACTCAGAGTGAGTAAATTGGCCATTTTCATGCAGCGAGTACTTTTAACCATTCCATTAATCTTGTGTTTTGGACCCCTGGAAGCATGAAAATCACTTTAAACATGCTAATTTTAGCTCTAACACTGATGATCCACCTACAAATGTGAACTGACGTTCAAAAATAAAACATTTGAAAACGGACCATTTTCCACATTTCTGAAGCATGACGTAATGGGGGGGTGTTATCTCTTTTGTCGAAAATCAGCCGTTTTTGCTCGAACATTAAATGCCTCCAAATGGTATTTAATTAACTTCCCGAGCCCCTGGAAGCATGAAAATCACTTTAAACATGCTAATTTTAGCTCTAACACTGATGATCCACCTACAAATGTGAACTGACGTTCAAAAATAAAACATTTGAAAACGGACCATTTTCCACATTTCTGAAGCATGACGTAATGGGGGGGTGTTATCTCTTTTGTCGAAAATCAGCCGTTTTTGCTCGAACATTAAATGCCTCCAAATGGTATTTAATTAACTTCCCGGGGTGAAGAAACCCTTTTTGAGAACTCAGAGTGAGTAAATTGGCCATTTTCATGCACTTTTAACCATTCCATAAATCTTGTGTTTTGGGCCCCTGGAAGCATGAAAATCACTTTAAACATGCTAATTTTAGCTCTAACACTGATGATCCACCTACAAATGTGAACTGACGTTCAAAAATAAAACATTTGAAAACGGACCATTTTCCACATTTCTGAAGCATGATGTAATGGGGGGGTGTTATCTCTTTTGTCGAAAATCAGCCGTTTTTGCTCGAACATTAAATGCCTCCAAATGGTATTTAATTAACTTCCCGAGCCCCTGGAAGCATGAAAATCACTTTAAACATGCTGATTTTAGCTCCAACACTGATGATCCACCTACAAATGTGAAGTGACGTTCAAAAATAAAACATATGAAAACGGACCATTTTCCACATTTCTGAAGCATGACGTAATGGGGGGGTGTTATCTCTTTTGTCGAAAATCAGCCGTTTTTGCTCGAACATTAAATGCCTCCAAATGGTATTTAATTAACTTCCCGGGGTGAAGAAACCCTTTTTGAGAACTCAGAGTGAGTAAATTGGCCATTTTCATGCACTTTTAACCATTCCATAAATCTTGTGTTTTGGGCCCCTGGAAGCATGAAAATCACTTTAAACATGCTAATTTTAGCTCTAACACTGATGATCCACCTACAAATGTGAACTGACGTTCAAAAATAAAACATTTGAAAACGGACCATTTTCCACATTTCTGAAGCATGACGTAATGGGGGGGTGTTATCTCTTTTGTCGAAAATCAGCCGTTTTTGCTCGAACATTAAATGCCTCCAAATGGTATTTATTTCACTTCCCGAGCCCCTGGAAGCATGAAAATCACTTTAAACATGCTAATTTTAGCTCTAACACTGATGATCCACCTACAAATGTGAACTGACGTTCAAAAATAAAACATTTGAAAACGGACCATTTTCCACATTTCTGAAGCATGACGTAATGGGGGGGTGTTATCTCTTTTGTCGAAAATCAGCCGTTTTTGCTCGAACATTAAATGCCTCCAAATGGTATTTAATTAACTTCCCGAGCCCCTGGAAGCATGAAAATCACTTTAAACATGCTAATTTTAGCTCTAACACTGATGATCCACCTACAAATGTGAACTGACGTTCAAAAATAAAACATTTGAAAACGGACCATTTTCCACATTTCTGAAGCATGACGTAATGGGGGGGTGTTATCTCTTTTGTCGAAAATCAGCCGTTTTTGCTCAAACATTAAATGCCTCCAAATGGTATTTAATTAACTTCCTGAGCCCCTGGAAGCATGAAAATCACTTTAAACATGCTAATTTTAGCTCTAACACTGATGATCCACCTACAAATGTGAACTGACGTTCAAAAATAAAACATTTGAAAACGGACCATTTTCCACATTTCTGAAGCATGACGTAATGGGGGGGTGTTATCTCTTTTGTCGAAAATCAGCCGTTTTTGCTCGAACATTAAATGCCTCCAAATGGTATTTATTTCACTTCCCGAGCCCCTGGAAGCATGAAAATCACTTTAAACATGCTAATTTTAGCTCTAACACTGATGATCCACCTACAAATGTGAACTGACGTTCAAAAATAAAACATTTGAAAACGGACCATTTTCCACATTTCTGAAGCATGACGTAATGGGGGGGGGGTGTTATCTCTTTTGTCGAAAATCAGCCGTTTTTGCTCGAACATTAAATGCCTCCAAATGGTATTTAATTAACTTCCCGGGGTTAGGAAACCCTTTTTGAGAACTCAGAGTGAGTAAATTGGCCATTTTCATGCACTTTTAACCATTCCATAAATCTTGTGTTTTGGGCCCCTGGAAGCATGAAAATCACTTTAAACATGCTAATTTTAGCTCTAACACTGATGATCCACCTACAAATGTGAACTGACGTTCAAAAATAAAACATTTGAAAACGGACCATTTTCCACATTTCTGAAGCATGACGTAATGGGGGGGTGTTATCTCTTTTGTCGAAAATCAGCCGTTTTTGCTCGAACATTAAATGCCTCCAAATGGTATTTAATTAACTTCCCGAGCCCCTGGAAGCATGAAAATCACTTTAAACATGCTAATTTTAGCTCTAACACTGATGATCCACCTACAAATGTGAACTGACGTTCAAAAATAAAACATTTGAAAACGGACCATTTTCCACATTTCTGAAGCATGACGTAATGGGGGGGTGTTATCTCTTTTGTCGAAAATCAGCCGTTTTTGCTTGAACATTAAATGCCTCCAAATAGTATTTAATTCACTTCCCGAGCCCCTGGAAGCATGAAAATCACTTTAAACATGCTAATTTTAGCTCTAACACTGATGATCCACTTACAAATGTGAACTGACGTTCAAAAATAAAACATTTGAAAACGGACCATTTTCCACATTTCTGAAGCGGGGGTTGTTATCTCTTTTGTCGAAAATCAGCTGTTTTTGCTCGAACATTAAATGCCTCCAAATGGTATTTAATTAACGTCCCGGGGTGAAGAAACCCTTTTTGAGAACTCAGATGGAGTAAATTGGCCATTTTCATGCACTTTTAACCATTCCATAAATCTTGTGTTTAGGGCCCCTGGAAGCATGAAAATCACTTTAAACATGCTAATTTTAGCCCTAACACTGATGATCCACCTACAAATGTGAACTGACATTCAAAAATAAAACATTTGAAAACGGACCATTTTCCACATTTCTGAAGCATGACATAATGGGGGGGTGTTATCTCTTTTGTTGAAAATCAGCCGTTTTTGCTCGAACATTAAATGCCTCCAAATGGTATTTAATTAACTTCCCGAGCCCCTGGAAGCATAAAAATCACTTTAAACATGCTAATTTTAGCTCTAACACTGATGATCCACCTACAAATGTGAACTGACGTTCAAAAATAAAACATTTGAAAACGGACCATTTTCCACATTTCTGAAGCATGACGTAATGGGGGGGTGTTATCTCTTTTGTCGAAAATCAGCCGTTTTTGCTCGAACATTAAATGCCTCCAAATGGTATTTAATTAACTTCCCGGGGTGAAGAAACCCTTTTTGAGAACTCAGAGTGAGTAAATTGGCCATTTTCATGCACTTTTAACCATTCCATAAATCTTGTGTTTTGGGCCCCTGGAAGCATGAAAATCACTTTAAACATGCTAATTTTAGCTCTAACACTGATGATCCACCTACAAATGTGAACTGACGTTCAAAAATAAAACATTTGAAAACGGACCATTTTCCACATTTCTGAAGCATGATGTAATGGGGGGGTGTTATCTCTTTTGTCGAAAATCAGCCGTTTTTGCTCGAACATTAAATGCCTCCAAATGGTATTTAATTAACTTCCCGAGCCCCTGGAAGCATGAAAATCACTTTAAACATGCTAATTTTAGCTCTAACACTGATGATCCACCTACAAATGTGAACTGACGTTCAAAAATAAAACATTTGAAAACGGACCATTTTCCACATTTCTGAAGCATGACGTAATGGGGGGGTGTTATCTCTTTTGTCGAAAATCAGCCGTTTTTGCTCAAACATTAAATGCCTCCAAATGGTATTTAATTAACTTCCCGAGCCCCTGGAAGCATGAAAATCACTTTAAACATGCTAATTTTAGCTCTAACACTGATGATCCACCTACAAATGTGAACTGACGTTCAAAAATAAAACATTTGAAAACGGACCATTTTCCACATTTCTGAAGCATGACGTAATGGGGGGGTGTTATCTCTTTTGTCGAAAATCAGCCGTTTTTGCTCGAACATTAAATGCCTCCAAATGGTATTTATTTCACTTCCCGAGCCCCTGGAAGCATGAAAATCACTTTAAACATGCTAATTGTAGCTCTAACACTGATGATCCACCTACAAATGTGAACTGACGTTCAAAAATAAAACATTTGAAAACGGACCATTTTCCACATTTCTGAAGCATGACGTAATGGGGGGGGGTGTTATCTCTTTTGTCGAAAATCAGCCGTTTTTGCTCGAACATTAAATGCCTCCAAATGGTATTTAATTAACTTCCCGGGGTTAGGAAACCCTTTTTGAGAACTCAGAGTGAGTAAATTGGCCATTTTCAAGCACTTTTAACCATTCCATAAATCTTGTGTTTTGGGCCCCTGGAAGCATGAAAATCACTTTAAACATGCTAATTTTAGCTCTAACACTGATGATCCACCTACAAATGTGAACTGACGTTCAAAAATAAAACATTTGAAAACGGACCATTTTCCACATTTCTGAAGCATGACGTAATGGGGGGGTGTTATCTCTTTTGTCGAAAATCAGCCGTTTTTGCTCGAACATTAAATGCCTCCAAATGGTATTTAATTAACTTCCCGAGCCCCTGGAAGCATGAAAATCACTTTAAACATGCTAATTTTAGCTCTAACACTGATGATCCACCTACAAATGTGAACTGACGTTCAAAAATAAAACATTTGAAAACGGACCATTTTCCACATTTCTGAAGCATGACGTAATGGGGGGGTGTTATCTCTTTTGTCGAAAATCAGCCGTTTTTGCTTGAACATTAAATGCCTCCAAATAGTATTTAATTCACTTCCCGAGCCCCTGGAAGCATGAAAATCACTTTAAACATGCTAATTTTAGCTCTAACACTGATGATCCACTTACAAATGTGAACTGACGTTCAAAAATAAAACATTTGAAAACGGACCATTTTCCACATTTCTGAAGCGGGGGGGTGTTATCTCTTTTGTCGAAAATCAGCTGTTTTTGCTCGAACATTAAATGCCTCCAAATGGTATTTAATTAACGTCCCGGGGTGAAGAAACCCTTTTTGAGAACTCAGATGGAGTAAATTGGCCATTTTCATGCACTTTTAACCATTCCATAAATCTTGTGTTTAGGGCCCCTGGAAGCATGAAAATCACTTTAAACATGCTAATTTTAGCTCTAACACTGATGATCCACCTACAAATGTGAACTGACGTTCAAAAATAAAACATTTGAAAACGGACCATTTTCCACATTTCTGAAGCATGACGTAATGGGGGGGTGTTATCTCTTTTGTCGAAAATCAGCTGTTTTTGCTCGAACATTAAATGCCTCCAAATGGTATTTAATTAACTTCCCGAGCCCCTGGAAGCATGAAAATCACTTTAAACATGCTAATTTTAGCTCTAACACTGATGATCCACCTACAAATGTGAACTGACGTTCAAAAATAAAACATTTGAAAACGGACCATTTTCCACATTTCTGAAGCATGACGTAATGGGGGGGTGTTATCTCTTTTGTCGAAAATCAGCCCATTTTTGCTCGAACATTAAATGCCTCCAAACGGTATTTAATTAACTTCCCGGGGTGAAGAAACCCTTTTTGAGAACTCAGAGTGAGTAAATTGGCCATTTTCATGCACTTTTAACCATTCCATAAATCTTGTGTTTTGGGCCCCTGGAAGCATGAAAATCACTTTAAACATGCTAATTTTAGCTCTAACACTGATGATCCACCTACAAATGTGAACTGACGTTCAAAAATAAAACATTTGAAAACGGACCATTTTCCACATTTCTGAAGCATGACGTAATGGGGGGGTGTTATCTCTTTTGTCGAAAATCAGCCGTTTTTGCTCGAACATTAAATGCCTCCAAATGGTATTTAATTAACTTCCCGGGGTGGAGAAACCCTTTTTGAGAACTCAGAGTGAGTAAATTGGCCATTTTCATGCACTTTTAACCATTCCATTAATCTTGTGTTTTGGGCCCCTGGAAGCATGAAAATCACTTTAAACATGCTAATTTTAGCTCTAACACTGATGATCCACCTACAAATGTGAACTGACGTTCAAAAATAAAACATTTGAAAACGGACCATTTTCCACATTTCTGAAGCATGACGTAATGGGGGGGTGTTATCTCTTTTGTCGAAAATCAGCCGTTTTTGCTCGAACATTAAATGCCTCCAAATGGTATTTAATTAACTTCCCGAGCCCCTGGAAGCATGAAAATCACTTTAAACATGCTAATTTTAGCTCTAACACTGATGATCCACCTACAAATGTGAACTGACGTTCAAAAATAAAACATTTGAAAACGGACCATTTTCCACATTTCTGAAGCATGACGTAATGGGGGGGTGTTATCTCTTTTGTCGAAAATCAGCCGTTTTTGCTCGAACATTAAATGCCTCCAAATGGTATTTAATTAACTTCCCGGGGTGAAGAAACCCTTTTTGAGAACTCAGAGTGAGTAAATTGGCCATTTTCATGCACTTTTAACCATTCCATAAATCTTGTGTTTTGGGCCCCTGGAAGCATGAAAATCACTTTAAACATGCTAATTTTAGCTCTAACACTGATGATCCACCTACAAATGTGAACTGACGTTCAAAAATAAAACATTTGAAAACGGACCATTTTCCACATTTCTGAAGCATGACGTAATGGGGGGGTGTTATCTCTTTTGTCGAAAATCAGCCGTTTTTGCTCGAACATTAAATGCCTCCAAATGGTATTTAATTAACTTCCCGGGTGAAGAAACCCTTTTTGAGAACTCAGAGTGAGTAAATTGGCCATTTTCATGCACTTTTAACCATTCCATTAATCTTGTGTTTTGGACCCCTGGAAGCATGAAAATCACTTTAAACATGCTAATTTTAGCTCTAACACTGATGATCCACCTACAAATGTGAACTGACGTTCAAAAATAAAACATTTGAAAACGGACCATTTTCCACATTTCTGAAGCATGACGTAATGGGGGGGTGTTATCTCTTTTGTCGAAAATCAGCCGTTTTTGCTCGAACATTAAATGCCTCCAAATGGTATTTAATTAACTTCCCGAGCCCCTGGAAGCATGAAAATCACTTTAAACATGCTAATTTTAGCTCTAACACTGATGATCCACCTACAAATGTGAACTGACGTTCAAAAATAAAACATTTGAAAACGGACCATTTTCCACATTTCTGAAGCATGACGTAATGGGGGGGTGTTATCTCTTTTGTCGAAAATCAGCCGTTTTTGCTCGAACATTAAATGCCTCCAAATGGTATTTAATTAACTTCCCGGGGTGAAGAACCCCTTTTTGAGAACTCAGAGTGAGTAAATTGGCCATTTTCATGCACTTTTAACCATTCCATAAATCTTGTGTTTTGGGCCCCTGGAAGCATGAAAATCACTTTAAACATGCTAAATTTAGCTCTAACACTGATGATCCACCTACAAATGTGAACTGACGTTCAAAAATAATACATTTGAAAACGGACCATTTTCCACATTTCTGAAGCATGATGTAATGGGGGGGTGTTATCTCTTTTGTCGAAAATCAGCCGTTTTTGCTCGAACATTAAATGCCTCCAAATGGTATTTAATTAACTTCCCGAGCCCCTGGAAGCATGAAAATCACTTTAAACATGCTGATTTTAGCTCTAACACTGATGATCCACCTACAAATGTGAACTGACGTTCAAAAATAAAACATTTGAAAACGGACCATTTTCCACATTTCTGAAGCATGACGTAATGGGGGGGTGTTATCTCTTTTGTCGAAAATCAGCCGTTTTTGCTCGAACATTAAATGCCTCCAAATGGTATTTAATTAACTTCCCGGGGTGAAGAAACCCTTTTTGAGAACTCAGAGTGAGTAAATTGGCCATTTTCATGCACTTTTAACCATTCCATAAATCTTGTGTTTTGGGCCCCTGGAAGCATGAAAATCACTTTAAACATGCTAATTTTAGCTCTAACACTGATGATCCACCTACAAATGTGAACTGACGTTCAAAAATAAAACATTTGAAAACGGACCATTTTCCACATTTCTGAAGCATGACGTAATGGGGGGGTGTTATCTCTTTTGTCGAAAATCAGCCGTTTTTGCTCGAACATTAAATGCCTCCAAATGGTATTTATTTCACTTCCCGAGCCCCTGGAAGCATGAAAATCACTTTAAACATGCTAATTTTAGCTCTAACACTGATGATCCACCTCCAAATGTGAACTGACGTTCAAAAATAAAACATTTGAAAACGGACCATTTTCCACATTTCTGAAGCATGACGTAATGGGGGGGTGTTATCTCTTTTGTCGAAAATCAGCCGTTTTTGCTCGAACATTAAATGCCTCCAAATGGTATTTAATTAACTTCCCGAGCCCCTGGAAGCATGAAAATCACTTTAAACATTCTAATTTTAGCTCTAACACTGATGATCCACCTACAAATGTGAACTGACGTTCAAAAATAAAACATTTGAAAACGGACCATTTTCCACATTTCTGAAGCATGACGTAATGGGGGGGTGTTATCTCTTTTGTCGAAAATCAGCCGTTTTTGCTCAAACATTAAATGCCTCCAAATGGTATTTAATTAACTTCCCGAGCCCCTGGAAGCATGAAAATCACTTTAAACATGCTAATTTTAGCTCTAACACTGATGATCCACCTACAAATGTGAACTGACGTTCAAAAATAAAACATTTGAAAACGGACCATTTTCCACATTTCTGAAGCATGACGTAATGGGGGGGTGTTATCTCTTTTGTCGAAAATCAGCCGTTTTTGCTCGAACATTAAATGCCTCCAAATGGTATTTAATTAACTTCCCGGGGTGGAGAAACCCTTTTTGAGAACTCAGAGTGAGTAAATTGGCCATTTTCATGCACTTTTAACCATTCCATTAATCTTGTGTTTTGGGCCCCTGGAAGCATGAAAATCACTTTAAACATGCTAATTTTAGCTCTAACACTGATGATCCACCTACAAATGTGAACTGACGTTCAAAAATAAAACATTTGAAAACGGACCATTTTCCACATTTCTGAAGCATGACGTAATGGGGGGGTGTTATCTCTTTTGTCGAAAATCAGCCGTTTTTGCTCGAACATTAAATGCCTCCAAATGGTATTTAATTAACTTCCCGAGCCCCTGGAAGCATGAAAATCACTTTAAACATGCTAATTTTAGCTCTAACACTGATGATCCACCTACAAATGTGAACTGACGTTCAAAAATAAAACATTTGAAAACGGACCATTTTCCACATTTCTGAAGCATGACGTAATGGGGGGGTGTTATCTCTTTTGTCGAAAATCAGCCGTTTTTGCTCGAACATTAAATGCCTCCAAATGGTATTTAATTAACTTCCCGGGGTGAAGAAACCCTTTTTGAGAACTCAGAGTGAGTAAATTGGCCATTTTCATGCACTTTTAACCATTCCATAAATCTTGTGTTTTGGGCCCCTGGAAGCATGAAAATCACTTTAAACATGCTAATTTTAGCTCTAACACTGATGATCCACCTACAAATGTGAACTGACGTTCAAAAATAAAACATTTGAAAACGGACCATTTTCCACATTTCTGAAGCATGACGTAATGGGGGGGTGTTATCTCTTTTGTCGAAAATCAGCCATTTTTGCTCGAACATTAAATGCCTCCAAATGGTATTTAATTAACTTCCCGGGTGAAGAAACCCTTTTTGAGAACTCAGAGTGAGTAAATTGGCCATTTTCATGCACTTTTAACCATTCCATTAATCTTGTGTTTTGGACCCCTGGAAGCATGAAAATCACTTTAAACATGCTAATTTTAGCTCTAACACTGATGATCCACCTACAAATGTGAACTGACGTTCAAAAATAAAACATTTGAAAACGGACCATTTTCCACATTTCTGAAGCATGACGTAATGGGGGGGTGTTATCTCTTTTGTCGAAAATCAGCCGTTTTTGCTCGAACATTAAATGCCTCCAAATGGTATTTAATTAACTTCCCGAGCCCCTGGAAGCATGAAAATCACTTTAAACATGCTAATTTTAGCTCTAACACTGATGATCCACCTACAAATGTGAACTGACGTTCAAAAATAAAACATTTGAAAACGGACCATTTTCCACATTTCTGAAGCATGACGTAATGGGGGGGTGTTATCTCTTTTGTCGAAAATCAGCCGTTTTTGCTCGAACATTAAATGCCTCCAAATGGTATTTAATTAACTTCCCGGGGTGAAGAAACCCTTTTTGAGAACTCAGAGTGAGTAAATTGGCCATTTTCATGCACTTTTAACCATTCCATAAATCTTGTGTTTTGGGCCCCTGGAAGCATGAAAATCACTTTAAACATGCTAAATTTAGCTCTAACACTGATGATCCACCTACAAATGTGAACTGACGTTCAAAAATAATACATTTGAAAACGGACCATTTTCCACATTTCTGAAGCATGATGTAATGGGGGGGTGTTATCTCTTTTGTCGAAAATCAGCCGTTTTTGCTCGAACATTAAATGCCTCCAAATGGTATTTAATTAACTTCCCGAGCCCCTGGAAGCATGAAAATCACTTTAAACATGCTGATTTTAGCTCTAACACTGATTATCCACCTACAAATGTGAACTGACGTTCAAAAATAAAACATTTGAAAACGGACCATTTTCCACATTTCTGAAGCATGACGTAATGGGGGGGTGTTATCTCTTTTGTCGAAAATCAGCCGTTTTTGCTCGAACATTAAATGCCTCCAAATGGTATTTAATTAACTTCCCGGGGTGAAGAAACCCTTTTTGAGAACTCAGAGTGAGTAAATTGGCCATTTTCATGCACTTTTAACTATTCCATAAATCTTGTGTTTTGGGCCCCTGGAAGCATGAAAATCACTTTAAACATGCTAATTTTAGCTCTAACACTGATGATCCACCTACAAATGTGAACTGACGTTCAAAAATAAAACATTTGAAAACGGACCATTTTCCACATTTCTGAAGCATGACGTAATGGGGGGGTGTTATCTCTTTTGTCGAAAATCAGCCGTTTTTGCTCGAACATTAAATGCCTCCAAATGGTATTTATTTCACTTCCCGAGCCCCTGGAAGCATGAAAATCACTTTAAACATGCTAATTTTAGCTCTAACACTGATGATCCACCTCCAAATGTGAACTGACGTTCAAAAATAAAACATTTGAAAACGGACCATTTTCCACATTTCTGAAGCATGACGTAATGGGGGGGTGTTATCTCTTTTGTCGAAAATCAGCCGTTTTTGCTCGAACATTAAATGCCTCCAAATGGTATTTAATTAACTTCCCGAGCCCCTGGAAGCATGAAAATCACTTTAAACATGCTAATTTTAGCTCTAACACTGATGATCCACCTACAAATGTGAACTGACGTTCAAAAATAAAACATTTGAAAACGGACCATTTTCCACATTTCTGAAGCATGACGTAATGGGGGGGTGTTATCTCTTTTGTCGAAAATCAGCCGTTTTTGCTCAAACATTAAATGCCTCCAAATGGTATTTAATTAACTTCCCGAGCCCCTGGAAGCATGAAAATCACTTTAAACATGCTAATTTTAGCTCTAACACTGATGATCCACCTACAAATGTGAACTGACGTTCAAAAATAAAACATTTGAAAACGGACCATTTTCCACATTTCTGAAGCATGACGTAATGGGGGGGTGTTATCTCTTTTGTCGAAAATCAGCCGTTTTTGCTCGAACATTAAATGCCTCCAAATGGTATTTATTTCACTTCCCGAGCCCCTGGAAGCATGAAAATCACTTTAAACATGCTAATTTTAGCTCTAACACTGATGATCCACCTACAAATGTGAACTGACGTTCAAAAATAAAACATTTGAAAACGGACCATTTTCCACATTTCTGAAGCATGACGTAATGGGGGGGGGTGTTATCTCTTTTGTCGAAAATCAGCCGTTTTTGCTCGAACATTAAATGCCTCCAAATGGTATTTAATTAACTTCCCGGGGTTAGGAAACCCTTTTTGAGAACTCAGAGTGAGTAAATTGGCCATTTTCATGCACTTTTAACCATTCCATAAATCTTGTGTTTTGGGCCCCTGGAAGCATGAAAATCACTTTAAACATGCTAATTTTAGCTCTAACACTGATGATCCACCTACAAATGTGAACTGACGTTCAAAAATAAAACATTTGAAAACGGACCATTTTCCACATTTCTGAAGCATGACGTAATGGGGGGGTGTTATCTCTTTTGTCGAAAATCAGCCGTTTTTGCTCGAACATTAAATGCCTCCAAATGGTATTTAATTAACTTCCCGAGCCCCTGGAAGCATGAAAATCACTTTAAACATGCTAATTTTAGCTCTAACACTGATGATCCACCTACAAATGTGAACTGACGTTCAAAAATAAAACATTTGAAAACGGACCATTTTCCACATTTCTGAAGCATGACGTAATGGGGGGGTGTTATCTCTTTTGTCGAAAATCAGCCGTTTTTGGTCGAACATTAAATGCCTCCAAATGGTATTTAATTAACTTCCCGAGCCCCTGGAAGCATGAAAATCACTTTAAACATGCTAATTTTAGCTCTAACACTGATGATCCACCTACAAATGTGAACTGACGTTCAAAAATAAAACATTTGAAAACGGACCATTTTCCACATTTCTGAAGCATGACGTAATGGGGGGGTGTTATCTCTTTTGTCGAAAATCAGCCGTTTTTGCTCGAACATTAAATGCCTCCAAATGGTATTTAATTAACTTCCCGAGCCCCTGGAAGCATGAAAATCACTTTAAACATGCTAATTTTAGCTCTAACACTGATGATCCACCTACAAATGTGAACTGACGTTCAAAAATAAAACATTTGAAAACGGACCATTTTCCACATTTCTGAAGCATGACGTAATGGGGGGGGGTGTTATCTCTTTTGTCGAAAATCAGCCGTTTTTGCTCGAACATTAAATGCCTCCAAATGGTATTTAATTAACTTCCCGAGCCCCTGGAAGCATGAAAATCACTTTAAACATGCTAATTTTAGCTCTAACACTGATGATCCACCTACAAATGTGAACTGACGTTCAAAAATAAAACATTTGAAAACGGACCATTTTCCACATTTCTGAAACATGACGTAATGGGGGGGTGTTATCTCTTTTGTCGAAAATCAGCCGTTTTTGCTCGAACATTAAATGCCTCCAAATGGTATTTAATTAACTTCCCGGGGTGAAGAAACCTTTTTTGAGAACTCAGAGTGAGTAAATTGGCCATTTTCATGCACTTTTAACCATTCCATAAATCTTGTGTTTTGGGCCTCTGGAAGCATGAAAATCACTTTAAACATGCTAATTTTAGCTCTAACACTGATGATCCACCTACAAATGTGAACTGACGTTCAAAAATAAAACATTTGAAAACGGACCATTTTCCACATTTCTGAAGCATGACGTAATGGGGGGGGTGTTATCTCTTTTGTCGAAAATCAGCCGTTTTTGCTCGAACATTAAAGGCCTCCAAATGGTATTTAATTAACTTCCCGAGCCCCTGGAAGCATGAAAATCACTTTAAACATGCTAATTTTAGCTCTAACACTGATGATCCACCTACAAATGTGAACTGACGTTCAAAAATAAAACATTTGAAAACGGACCATTTTCCACATTTCTGAAGCATGACGTAATGGGGGGGTGTTATCTCTTTTGTCGAAAATCAGCCGTTTTTGCTCGAACATTAAATGCCTCCAAATGGTATTTAATTAACTTCCCGGGGTGAAGAAACCCTTTTTGAGAACTCAGAGTGAGTAAATTGGCCATTTTCATGCACTTTTAACCATTCCATAAATCTTGTGTTTTGGGCCCCTGGAAGCATGAAAATCACTTTAAACATGCTAATTTTAGCTCTAACACTGATGATCCACCTACAAATGTGAACTGACGTTCAAAAATAAAACATTTGAAAACGGACCATTTTCCACATTTCTGAAGCATGACGTAATGGGGGGGTGTTATCTCTTTTGTCGAAAATCAGCCGTTTTTGCTCGAACATTAAATGCCTCCAAATGGTATTTAATTAACTTCCCGGGGTGGAGAAACCCTTTTTGAGAACTCAGAGTGAGTAAATTGGCCATTTTCATGCACTTTTAACCATTCCATTAATCTTGTGTTTTGGGCCCCTGGAAGCATGAAAATCACTTTAAACATGCTAATTTTAGCTCTAACACTGATGATCCACCTACAAATGTGAACTGACGTTCAAAAATAAAACATTTGAAAACGGACCATTTTCCACATTTCTGAAGCATGACGTAATGGGGGGGTGTTATCTCTTTTGTCGAAAATCAGCCGTTTTTGCTCGAACATTAAATGCCTCCAAATGGTATTTAATTAACTTCCCGAGCCCCTGGAAGCATGAAAATCACTTTAAACATGCTGATTTTAGCTCTAACACTGATGATCCACCTACAAATGTGAACTGACGTTCAAAAATAAAACATTTGAAAACGGACCATTTTCCACATTTCTGAAGCATGACGTAATGGGGGGGTGTTATCTCTTTTGTCGAAAATCAGCCGTTTTTGCTCGAACATTAAATGCCTCCAAATGGTATTTAATTAACTTCCCGGGGTGAAGAAACCCTTTTTGAGAACTCAGAGTGAGTAAATTGGCCATTTTCATGCACTTTTAACCATTCCATAAATCTTGTGTTTTGGGCCCCTGGAAGCATGAAAATCACTTTAAACATGCTCATTTTAGCTCTAACACTGATGATCCACCTACAAATGTGAACTGACGTTCAAAAATAAAACATTTGAAAACGGACCATTTTCCACATTTCTGAAGCATGACGTAATGGGGGGGTGTTATCTCTTTTGTCGAAAATCAGCCGTTTTTGCTCGAACATTAAATGCCTCCAAATGGTATTTATTTCACTTCCTGAGCCCCTGGAAGCATGAAAATCACTTTAAACATGCTAATTTTAGCTCTAACACTGATGATCCACCTACAAATGTGAACTGACGTTCAAAAATAAAACATTTGAAAACGGACCATTTTCCACATTTCTGAAGCATGACGTAATGGGGGGGTGTTATCTCTTTTGTCGAAAATCAGCCGTTTTTGCTCGAACATTAAATGCCTCCAAATGGTATTTAATTAACTTCCCGAGCCCCTGGAAGCATGAAAATCACTTTAAACATGCTAATTTTAGCTCTAACACTGATGATCCACCTACAAATGTGAACTGACGTTCAAAAATAAAACATTTGAAAACGGACCATTTTCCACATTTCTGAAGCATGACGTAATGGGGGGGGTGTTATCTCTTTTGTCGAAAATCAGCCGTTTTTGCTCGAACATTAAATGCCTCCAAATGGTATTTAATTAACTTCCCGAGCCCCTGGAAGCATGAAAATCACTTTAAACATGCTAATTTTAGCTCTAACACTGATGATCCACCTACAAATGTGAACTGACGTTCAAAAATAAAACATTTGAAAACGGACCATTTTCCACATTTCTGAAGCATGACGTAATGGGGGGGTGTTATCTCTTTTGTCGAAAATCAGCCGTTTTTGCTCGAACATTAAATGCCTCCAAATGGTATTTATTTCACTTCCCGAGCCCCTGGAAGCATGAAAATCACTTTAAACATGCTAATTTTAGCTCTAACACTGATGATCCACCTACAAATGTGAACTGACGTTCAAAAATAAAACATTTGAAAACGGACCATTTTCCACATTTCTGAAGCATGACGTAATGGGGGGGTGTTATCTCTTTTGTCGAAAATCAGCCGTTTTTGCTCGAACATTAAATGCCTCCAAATGGTATTTAATTAACTTCCCGGGGTTAGGAAACCCTTTTTGAGAACTCAGAGTGAGTAAATTGGCCATTTTCATGCACTTTTAACCATTCCATAAATCTTGTGTTTTGGGCCCCTGGAAGCATGAAAATCACTTTAAACATGCTAATTTTAGCTCTAACACTGATGATCCACCTACAAATGTGAACTGACGTTCAAAAATAAAACATTTGAAAACGGACCATTTTCCACATTTCTGAAGCATGACGTAATGGGGGGGTGTTATCTCTTTTGTCGAAAATCAGCCGTTTTTGCTCGAACATTAAATGCCTCCAAATGGTATTTAATTAACTTCCCGAGCCCCTGGAAGCATGAAAATCACTTTAAACATGCTAATTTTAGCTCTAACACTGATGATCCACCTACAAATGTGAACTGACGTTCAAAAATAAAACATTTGAAAACGGACCATTTTCCACATTTCTGAAGCATGACGTTATTGGGGGGTGTTATCTCTTTTGTCGAAAATCAGCCGTTTTTGGTCGAACATTAAATGCCTCCAAATGGTATTTAATTAACTTCCCGAGCCCCTGGAAGCATGAAAATCACTTTAAACATGCTAATTTTAGCTCTAACACTGATGATCCACCTACAAATGTGAACTGACGTTCAAAAATAAAACATTTGAAAACGGACCATTTTCCACATTTCTGAAGCATGACGTAATGGGGGGGTGTTATCTCTTTTGTCAAAAATCAGCCGTTTTTGCTCGAACATTAAATGCCTCCAAATGGTATTTAATTAACTTCCCGAGCCCCTGGAAGCATGAAAATCACTTTAAACATGCTAATTTTAGCTCTAACACTGATGATCCACCTACAAATGTGAACTGACGTTCAAAAATAAAACATTCGAAAACGGACCATTTTCCACATTTCTGAAGCATGACGTAATGGGGGGGTGTTATCTCTTTTGTCGAAAATCAGCCGTTTTTCTGCTCGAACATTAAATGCCTCCAAATGGTATTTAATTAACTTCCCGAGCCCCTGGAAGCATGAAAATCACTTTAAACATGCTAATTTTAGCTCTAACACTGATGATCCACCTACAAATGTGAACTGACGTTCAAAAATAAAACATTTGAAAACGGACCATTTTCCACATTTCTGAAGCATGACGTAATGGGGGGGTGTTATCTCTTTTGTCGAAAATCAGCCGTTTTTGCTCGAACATTAAATGCCTCCAAATGGTATTTAATTAACTTCCCGGGGTGAAGAAACCCTTTTTGAGAACTCAGAGTGAGTAAATTGGCCATTTTCATGCACTTTTAACCATTCCATAAATCTTGTGTTTTGGGCCCCTGGAAGCATGAAAATCACTTTAAACATGCTAATTTTAGCTCTAACACTGATGATCCACCTACAAATGTGAACTGACGTTCAAATATAAAACATTTGAAAACGGACCATTTTCCACATTTCTGAAGCATGACGTAATGGGGGGGTGTTATCTCTTTTGTCGAAAATCAGCCGTTTTTGCTCGAACATTAAATGCCTCCAAATGGTATTTAATTAACTTCCCGAGCCCCTGGAAGCATGAAAATCACTTTAAACATGCTAATTTTAGCTCTAACACTGATGATCCACCTACAAATGTGAACTGACGTTCAAAAATAAAACATTTGAAAACGGACCATTTTCCACATTTCTGAAGCATGACGTAATGGGGGGGTGTTATCTCTTTTGTCGAAAATCAGCCCATTTTTGCTCGAACATTAAATGCCTCCAAATGGTATTTAATTAACTTCCCGGGGTGAAGAAACCCTTTTTGAGAACTCAGAGTTAGTAAATTGGCCATTTTCATGCACTTTTAACCATTCCATAAATCTTGTGTTTTGGGCCCCTGGAAGCATGAAAATCACTTTAAACATGCTAATTTTCGCTCTAACACTGATGATCCACCTACAAATGTGAACTGACGTTCAAAAATAAAACATTTGAAAACGGACCATTTTCCACATTTCTGAAGCATGACGTAATGGGGGGGTGTTATCTCTTTTGTCGAAAATCAGCCGTTTTTGCTCGAACATTAAATGCCTCCAAATGGTATTTAATTAACTTCCCGGGGTGGAGAAACCCTTTTTGAGAACTCAGAGTGAGTAAATTGGCCATTTTCATGCACTTTTAACCATTCCATTAATCTTGTGTTTTGGGCCCCTGGAAGCATGAAAATCACTTTAAACATGCTAATTTTAGCTCTAACACTGATGATCCACCTACAAATGTGAACTGACGTTCAAATATAAAACATTTGAAAACGGACCATTTTCCACATTTCTGAAGCATGACGTAATGGGGGGGTGTTATCTCTTTTGTCGAAAATCAGCCGTTTTTGCTCGAACATTAAATGCCTCCAAATGGTATTTAATTAACTTCCCGAGCCCCTGGAAGCATGAAAATCACTTTAAACATGCTAATTTTAGCTCTAACACTGATGATCCACCTACAAATGTGAACTGACGTTCAAAAATAAAACATTTGAAAACGGACCATTTTCCACATTTCTGAAGCATGACGTAATGGGGGGGTGTTATCTCTTTTGTCGAAAATCAGCCGTTTTTGCTCGAACATTAAATGCCTCCAAATGGTATTTAATTAACTTCCCGGGGTGAAGAAACCCTTTTTGAGAACTCAGAGTGAGTAAATTGGCCATTTTCATGCACTTTTAACCATTCCATAAATCTTGTGTTTTGGGCCCCTGGAAGCATGAAAATCACTTTAAACATGCTAATTTTAGCTCTAACACTGATGATCCACCTACAAATGTGAACTGACGTTCAAAAATAAAACATTTGAAAACGGACCATTTTCCACATTTCTGAAGCATGACGTAATGGGGGGGTGTTATCTCTTTTGTCGAAAATCAGCCGTTTTTGCTCGAACATTAAATGCCTCCAAATGGTATTTAATTAACTTCCCGAGCCCCTGGAAGCATGAAAATCACTTTAAACATGCTAATTTTAGCTCTAACACTGATGATCCACCTACAAATGTGAACTGACGTTCAAAAATAAAACATTTGAAAACGGACCATTTTCCACATTTCTGAAGCATGACGTAATGGGGGGGTGTTATCTCTTTTGTCGAAAATCAGCCCATTTTTGCTCGAACATTAAATGCCTCCAAATGGTATTTAATTAACTTCCCGGGGTGAAGAAACCCTTTTTGAGAACTCAGAGTGAGTAAATTGGCCATTTTCATGCACTTTTAACCATTCCATAAATCTTGTGTTTTGGGCCCCTGGAAGCATGAAAATCACTTTAAACATGCTAATTTTCGCTCTAACACTGATGATCCACCTACAAATGTGAACTGACGTTCAAAAATAAAACATTTGAAAACGGACCATTTTCCACATTTCTGAAGCATGACGTAATGGGGGGGTGTTATCTCTTTTGTCGAAAATCAGCCGTTTTTGCTCGAACATTAAATGCCTCCAAATGGTATTTAATTAACTTCCCGGGGTGGAGAAACCCTTTTTGAGAACTCAGAGTGAGTAAATTGGCCATTTTCATGCACTTTTAACCATTCCATTAATCTTGTGTTTTGGGCCCCTGGAAGCATGAAAATCACTTTAAACATGCTAATTTTAGCTCTAACACTGATGATCCACCTACAAATGTGAACTGACGTTCAAAAATAAAACATTTGAAAACGGACCATTTTCCACATTTCTGAAGCATGACGTAATGGGGGGGTGTTATCTCTTTTGTCGAAAATCAGCCGTTTTTGCTCGAACATTAAATGCCTCCAAATGGTATTTAATTAACTTCCCGAGCCCCTGGAAGCATGAAAATCACTTTAAACATGCTAATTTTAGCTCTAACACTGATGATCCACCTACAAATGTGAACTGACGTTCAAAAATAAAACATTTGAAAACGGACCATTTTCCACATTTCTGAAGCATGACGTAATGGGGGGGTGTTATCTCTTTTGTCGAAAATCAGCCGTTTTTGCTCGAACATTAAATGCCTCCAAATGGTATTTAATTAACTTCCCGGGGTGAAGAAACCCTTTTTGAGAACTCAGAGTGAGTAAATTGGCCATTTTCATGCACTTTTAACCATTCCATAAATCTTGTGTTTTGGGCCCCTGGAAGCATGAAAATCACTTTAAACATGCTAATTTTAGCTCTAACACTGATGATCCACCTACAAATGTGAACTTACGTTCAAAAATAAAACATTTGAAAACGGACCATTTTCCACATTTCTGAAGCATGACGTAATGGGGGGGTGTTATCTCTTTTGTCGAAAATCAGCCGTTTTTGCTCGAACATTAAATGCCTCCAAATGGTATTTAATTAACTTCCCGAGCCCCTGGAAGCATGAAAATCACTTTAAACATGCTAATTTTAGCTATAACACTGATGATCCACCTACAAATGTGAACTGACGTTCAAAAATAAAACATTTGAAAACGGACCATTTTCCACATTTCTGAAGCATGACGTAATGGGGGGGTGTTATCTCTTTTGTCGAAAATCAGCCGTTTTTGCTCGAACATTAAATGCCTCCAAATGGTATTTAATTAACTTCCCGGGGTGAAGAAACCCTTTTTGAGAACTCAGAGTGAGTAAATTGGCCATTTTCATGCACTTTTAACCATTCCATAAATCTTGTGTTTTGGGCCCCTGGAAGCATGAAAATCACTTTAAACATGCTAATTTTAGCTCTAACACTGATGATCCACCTACAAATGTGAACTGACGTTCAAAAATAAAACATTTGAAAACGGACCATTTTCCACATTTCTGAAGCATGACGTAATGGGGGGGTGTTATCTCTTTTGTCGAAAATCAGCCGTTTTTGCTCGAACATTAAATGCCTCCAAATGGTATTTAATTAACTTCCCGAGCCCCTGGAAGCATGAAAATCACTTTAAACATGCTAATTTTAGCTCTAACACTGATGATCCACCTACAAATGTGAACTGACGTTCAAAAATAAAACATTTGAAAACGGACCATTTTCCACATTTCTGAAGCATGACGTAATGGGGGGGTGTTATCTCTTTTGTCGAATATCAGCCGTTTTTGCTCGAACATTAAATGCCTCCAAATGGTATTTAATTAACTTCCCGAGCCCCTGGAAGCATGAAAATCACTTTAAACATGCTAATTTTGGCTCTAACACTGATGATCCACCTACAAATGTGAACTGACATTCAAAAATAAAACATTTGAAAACGGACCATTTTCCACATTTCTGAAGCATGACGTAATGGGGGGGTGTTATCTCTTTTGTCGAAAATCAGCCGTTTTTGCTCGAACATTAAATGCCTCCAAATGGTATTTAATTAACTTCCCGAGCCCCTGGAAGCATGAAAATCACTTTAAACATGCTAATTTTAGCTCTAACACTGATGATCCACCTACAAATGTGAACTGACGTTAAAAAATAAAACATTTGAAAACGGACCATTTTCCACATTTCTGAAGCATGACGTAATGGGGGGGTGTTATCTCTTTTGTCGAAAATCAGCCGTTTTTGCTCGAACATTAAATGCCTCCAAATGGTATTTAATTAACTTCCCGGGGTGAAGAAACCCTTTTTGAGAACTCAGAGTGAGTAAATTGGCCATTTTCATGCACTTTTAACCATTCCATAAATCTTGTGTTTTGGGCCCCTGGAAGCATTAAAATCACTTTAAACAGGCTAATTTTAGCTCTAACACTGATGATCCACCTACAAATGTGAACTGACGTTCAAAAATAAAACATTTGAAAACGGACCATTTTCCACATTTCTGAAGCATGACGTAATGGGGGGGTGTTATCTCTTTTGTCGAAAATCAGCCGTTTTTGCTCGAACATTAAATGCCTCCAAATGGTATTTAATTAACTTCCCGGGGTGAAGAAACCCTTTTTGAGAACTCAGAGTGAGTAAATTGGCCATTTTCATGCACTTTTAACCATTCCATAAATCTTGTGTTTTGGGCCCCTGGAAGCATGAAAATCACTTTAAACATGCTAATTTTAGCTCTAACACTGATGATCCACCTACAAATGTGAACTGACGTTCAAAAATAAAACATTTGAAAACGGACCATTTTCCACATTTCTGAAGCATGACGTAATGGGGGGGTGTTGTCTCTTTTGTCGAAAATCAGCCGTTTTTGCTCGAACATTAAATGCCTCCAAATGGTATTTAATTAACTTCCCGAGCCCCTGGAAGCATGAAAATCACTTTAAACATGCTAATTTTAGCTCTAACACTGATGATCCACCTACAAATGTGAACTGACGTTCAAAAATAAAACATTTGAAAACGGACCATTTTCCACATTTCTGAAGCATGACGTAATGGGGGGGTGTTATCTCTTTTGTCGAAAGTCAGCCGTTTTTGCTCGAACATTAAATGCCTCCAAATGGTATTTAATTAACTTCCCGGGGTGAAGAAACCCTTTTTGAGAACTCAGAGTGAGTAAATTGGCCATTTTCATGCACTTTTAACCATTCCATAAATCTTGTGTTTTGGGCCCCTGGAAGCATGAAAATCACTTTAAACATGCTAATTTTAGCTCTAACACTGATGATCCACCTACAAATGTGAACTGACGTTCAAATATAAAACATTTGAAAACGGACCATTTTCCACATTTCTGAAGCATGACGTAATGGGGGGGTGTTATCTCTTTTGTCGAAAATCAGCCGTTTTTGCTCGAACATTAAATGCCTCCAAATGGTATTTAATTAACTTCCCGAGCCCCTGGAAGCATGAAAATCACTTTAAACATGCTAATTTTAGCTCTAACACTGATGATCCACCTACAAATGTGAACTGACGTTCAAAAATAAAACATTTGAAAACGGACCATTTTCCACATTTCTGAAGCATGACGTAATGGGGGGGTGTTATCTCTTTTGTCGAAAATCAGCCGTTTTTGCTCGAACATTAAATGCCTCCAAATGGTATTTAATTAACTTCCCGGGGTGAAGAAACCCTTTTTGAGAACTCAGAGTGAGTAAATTGGCCATTTTCATGCACTTTTAACCATTCCATAAATCTTGTGTTTTGGGCCCCTGGAAGCATGAAAATCACTTTAAACATGCTAATTTTAGCTCTAACACTGATGATCCACCTACAAATGTGAACTGACGTTCAAAAATAAAACATTTGAAAACGGACCATTTTCCACATTTCTGAAGCATGACGTAATGGGGGGGTGTTATCTCTTTTGTCGAAAATCAGCCGTTTTTGCTCGAACATTAAATGCCTCCAAATGGTATTTATTTCACTTCCCGAGCCCCTGGAAGCATGAAAATCACTTTAAACATGCTAATTTTAGCTCTAACACTGATGATCCACCTACAAATGTGAACTGACGTTAAAAAATAAAACATTTGAAAACGGACCATTTTCCACATTTCTGAAGCATGACGTAATGGGGGGGTGTTATCTCTTTTGTCGAAAATCAGCCGTTTTTGCTCGAACATTAAATGCCTCCAAATGGTATTTAATTAACTTCCCGGGGTGAAGAAACCCTTTTTGAGAACTCAGAGTGAGTAAATTGGCCATTTTCATGCACTTTTAACCATTCCATAAATCTTGTGTTTTGGGCCCCTGGAAGCATGAAAATCACTTTAAACATGCTAATTTTAGCTCTAACACTGATGATCCACCTACAAATGTGAACTGACGTTCAAAAATAAAACATTTGAAAACGGACCATTTTCCACATTTCTGAAGCATGACGTAATGGGGGGGTGTTATCTCTTTTGTCGAAAATCAGCCGTTTTTGCTCGAACATTAAATGCCTCCAAATGGTATTTAATTAACTTCCCGAGCCCCTGGAAGCATGAAAATCACTTTAAACATGCTAATTTTAGCTCTAACACTGATGATCCACCTACAAATGTGAACTGACGTTCAAAAATAAAACATTTGAAAACGGACCATTTTCCACATTTCTGAAGCATGACGTAATGGGGGGGTGTTATCTCTTTTGTCGAAAATCAGCCGTTTTTGCTCGAACATTAAATGCCTCCAAATGGTATTTAATTAACTTCCCGGGGTGAAGAAACCCTTTTTGAGAACTCAGAGTGAGTAAATTGGCCATTTTCATGCACTTTTAACCATTCCATAAATCTTGTGTTTTGGGCCCCTGGAAGCATTAAAATCACTTTAAACAGGCTAATTTTAGCTCTAACACTGATGATCCACCTACAAATGTGAACTGACGTTCAAAAATAAAACATTTGAAAACGGACCATTTTCCACATTTCTGAAGCATGACGTAATGGGGGGGTGTTATCTCTTTTGTCGAAAATCAGCCGTTTTTGCTCGAACATTAAATGCCTCCAAATGGTATTTAATTAACTTCCCGGGGTGAAGAAACCCTTTTTGAGAACTCAGAGTGAGTAAATTGGCCATTTTCATGCACTTTTAACCATTCCATAAATCTTGTGTTTTGGGCCCCTGGAAGCATGAAAATCACTTTAAACATGCTAATTTTAGCTCTAACACTGATGATCCACCTACAAATGTGAACTGACGTTCAAAAATAAAACATTTGAAAACGGACCATTTTCCACATTTCTGAAGCATGACGTAATGGGGGGGTGTTATCTCTTTTGTCGAAAATCAGCCGTTTTTGCTCGAACATTAAATGCCTCCAAATGGTATTTAATTAACTTCCCGAGCCCCTGGAAGCATGAAAATCACTTTAAACATGCTAATTTTAGCTCTAACACTGATGATCCACCTACAAATGTGAACTGACGTTCAAAAATAAAACATTTGAAAACGGACCATTTTCCACATTTCTGAAGCATGACGTAATGGGGGGGTGTTATCTCTTTTGTCGAAAGTCAGCCGTTTTTGCTCGAACATTAAATGCCTCCAAATGGTATTTAATTAACTTCCCGGGGTGAAGAAACCCTTTTTGAGAACTCAGAGTGAGTAAATTGGCCATTTTCATGCACTTTTAACCATTCCATAAATCTTGTGTTTTGGGCCCCTGGAAGCATGAAAATCACTTTAAACATGCTAATTTTAGCTCTAACACTGATGATCCACCTACAAATGTGAACTGACGTTCAAATATAAAACATTTGAAAACGGACCATTTTCCACATTTCTGAAGCATGACGTAATGGGGGGGTGTTATCTCTTTTGTCGAAAATCAGCCGTTTTTGCTCGAACATTAAATGCCTCCAAATGGTATTTAATTAACTTCCCGAGCCCCTGGAAGCATGAAAATCACTTTAAACATGCTAATTTTAGCTCTAACACTGATGATCCACCTACAAATGTGAACTGACGTTCAAAAATAAAACATTTGAAAACGGACCATTTTCCACATTTCTGAAGCATGACGTAATGGGGGGGTGTTATCTCTTTTGTCGAAAATCAGCCGTTTTTGCTCGAACATTAAATGCCTCCAAATGGTATTTAATTAACTTCCCGGGGTGAAGAAACCCTTTTTGAGAACTCAGAGTGAGTAAATTGGCCATTTTCATGCACTTTTAACCATTCCATAAATCTTGTGTTTTGGGCCCCTGGAAGCATGAAAATCACTTTAAACATGCTAATTTTAGCTCTAACACTGATGATCCACCTACAAATGTGAACTGACGTTCAAAAATAAAACATTTGAAAACGGACCATTTTCCACATTTCTGAAGCATGACGTAATGGGGGGGTGTTATCTCTTTTGTCGAAAATCAGCCGTTTTTGCTCGAACATTAAATGCCTCCAAATGGTATTTATTTCACTTCCCGAGCCCCTGGAAGCATGAAAATCACTTTAAACATGCTAATTTTAGCTCTAACACTGATGATCCACCTACAAATGTGAACTGACGTTAAAAAATAAAACATTTGAAAACGGACCATTTTCCACATTTCTGAAGCATGACGTAATGGGGGGGTGTTATCTCTTTTGTCGAAAATCAGCCGTTTTTGCTCGAACATTAAATGCCTCCAAATGGTATTTAATTAACTTCCCGGGGTGAAGAAACCCTTTTTGAGAACTCAGAGTGAGTAAATTGGCCATTTTCATGCACTTTTAACCATTCCATAAATCTTGTGTTTTGGGCCCCTGGAAGCATGAAAATCACTTTAAACATGCTAATTTTAGCTCTAACACTGATGATCCACCTACAAATGTGAACTGACGTTCAAAAATAAAACATTTGAAAACGGACCATTTTCCACATTTCTGAAGCATGACGTAATGGGGGGGTGTTATCTCTTTTGTCGAAAATCAGCCGTTTTTGCTCGAACATTAAATGCCTCCAAATGGTATTTAATTAACTTCCCGAGCCCCTGGAAGCATGAAAATCACTTTAAACATGCTAATTTTAGCTCTAACACTGATGATCCACCTACAAATGTGAACTGACGTTCAAAAATAAAACATTTGAAAACGGACCATTTTCCACATTTCTGAAGCATGACGTAATGGGGGGGTGTTATCTCTTTTGTCGAAAATCAGCCCATTTTTGCTCGAACATTAAATGCCTCCAAATGGTATTTAATTAACTTCCCGGGGTGAAGAAACCCTTTTTGAGAACTCAGAGTGAGTAAATTAGCCATTTTCATGCACTTTTAACCATTCCATAAATCTTGTGTTTTGGGCCCCTGGAAGCATGAAAATCACTTTAAACATGCTAATTTTAGCTCTAACACTGATGATCCACCTACAAATGTGAACTGACGTTCAAAAATAAAACATTTGAAAACGGACCATTTTCCACATTTCTGAAGCATGACGTAATGGGGGGGTGTTATCTCTTTTGTCGAAAATCAGCCGTTTTTGCTCGAACATTAAATGCCTCCAAATGGTATTTAATTAACTTCCCGGGGTGGAGAAACCCTTTTTGAGAACTCAGAGTGAGTAAATTGGCCATTTTCATGCACTTTTAACCATTCCATTAATCTTGTGTTTTGGGCCCCTGGAAGCATGAAAATCACTTTAAACATGCTAATTTTAGCTCTAACACTGATGATCCACCTACAAATGTGAACTGACGTTCAAAAATAAAACATTTGAAAACGGACCATTTTCCACATTTCTGAAGCATGACGTAATGGGGGGGTGTTATCTCTTTTGTCGAAAATCAGCCGTTTTTGCTCGAACATTAAATGCCTCCAAATGGTATTTAATTAACTTCCCGAGCCCCTGGAAGCATGAAAATCACTTTAAACATGCTGATTTTAGCTCTAACACTGATGATCCACCTACAAATGTGAACTGACGTTCAAAAATAAAACATTTGAAAACGGACCATTTTCCACATTTCTGAAGCATGACGTAATGGGGGGTGTTATCTCTTTTGTCGAAAATCAGCCGTTTTTGCTCGAACATTAAATGCCTCCAAATGGTATTTAATTAACTTCCCGGGGTGAAGAAACCCTTTTTGAGAACTCAGAGTGAGTAAATTGGCCATTTTCATGCACTTTTAACCATTCCATAAATCTTGTGTTTTGGGCCCCTGGAAGCATGAAAATCACTTTAAACATGCTCATTTTAGCTCTAACACTGATGATCCACCTACAAATGTGAACTGACGTTCAAAAATAAAACATTTGAAAACGGACCATTTTCCACATTTCTGAAGCATGACGTAATGGGGGGGTGTTATCTCTTTTGTCGAAAATCAGCCGTTTTTGCTCGAACATTAAATGCCTCCAAATGGTATTTATTTCACTTCCTGAGCCCCTGGAAGCATGAAAATCACTTTAAACATGCTAATTTTAGCTCTAACACTGATGATCCACCTACAAATGTGAACTGACGTTCAAAAATAAAACATTTGAAAACGGACCATTTTCCACATTTCTGAAGCATGACGTAATGGGGGGGTGTTATCTCTTTTGTCGAAAATCAGCCGTTTTTGCTCGAACATTAAATGCCTCCAAATGGTATTTAATTAACTTCCCGAGCCCCTGGAAGCATGAAAATCACTTTAAACATGCTAATTTTAGCTCTAACACTGATGATCCACCTACAAATGTGAACTGACGTTCAAAAATAAAACATTTGAAAACGGACCATTTTCCACATTTCTGAAGCATGACGTAATGGGGGGGGTGTTATCTCTTTTGTCGAAAATCAGCCGTTTTTGCTCGAACATTAAATGCCTCCAAATGGTATTTAATTAACTTCCCGAGCCCCTGGAAGCATGAAAATCACTTTAAACATGCTAATTTTAGCTCTAACACTGATGATCCACCTACAAATGTGAACTGACGTTCAAAAATAAAACATTTGAAAACGGACCATTTTCCACATTTCTGAAGCATGACGTAATGGGGGGGTGTTATCTCTTTTGTCGAAAATCAGCCGTTTTTGCTCGAACATTAAATGCCTCCAAATGGTATTTATTTCACTTCCCGAGCCCCTGGAAGCATGAAAATCACTTTAAACATGCTAATTTTAGCTCTAACACTGATGATCCACCTACAAATGTGAACTGACGTTCAAAAATAAAACATTTGAAAACGGACCATTTTCCACATTTCTGAAGCATGACGTAATGGGGGGGTGTTATCTCTTTTGTCGAAAATCAGCCGTTTTTGCTCGAACATTAAATGCCTCCAAATGGTATTTAATTAACTTCCCGGGGTTAGGAAACCCTTTTTGAGAACTCAGAGTGAGTAAATTGGCCATTTTCATGCACTTTTAACCATTCCATAAATCTTGTGTTTTGGGCCCCTGGAAGCATGAAAATCACTTTAAACATGCTAATTTTAGCTCTAACACTGATTATCCACCTACAAATGTGAACTGACGTTCAAAAATAAAACATTTGAAAACGGACCATTTTCCACATTTCTGAAGCATGACGTAATGGGGGGGTGTTATCTCTTTTGTCGAAAATCAGCCGTTTTTGCTCGAACATTAAATGCCTCCAAATGGTATTTAATTAACTTCCCGAGCCCCTGGAAGCATGAAAATCACTTTAAACATGCTAATTTTAGCTCTAACACTGATGATCCACCTACAAATGTGAACTGACGTTCAAAAATAAAACATTTGAAAACGGACCATTTTCCACATTTCTGAAGCATGACGTAATGGGGGGGTGTTATCTCTTTTGTCGAAAATCAGCCGTTTTTGGTCGAACATTAAATGCCTCCAAATGGTATTTAATTAACTTCCCGAGCCCCTGGAAGCATGAAAATCACTTTAAACATGCTAATTTTAGCTCTAACACTGATGATCCACCTACAAATGTGAACTGACGTTCAAAAATAAAACATTTGAAAACGGACCATTTTCCACATTTCTGAAGCATGACGTAATGGGGGGGTGTTATCTCTTTTGTCGAAAATCAGCCGTTTTTGCTCGAACATGAAATGCCTCCAAATGGTATTTAATTAACTTCCCGAGCCCCTGGAAGCATGAAAATCACTTTAAACATGCTAATTTTAGCTCTAACACTGATGATCCACCTACAAATGTGAACTGACGTTCAAAAATAAAACATTTGAAAACGGACCATTTTCCACATTTCTGAAGCATGACGTAATGGGGGGGTGTTATCTCTTTTGTCGAAAATCAGCCGTTTTTGCTCGAACATTAAATGCCTCCAAATGGTATTTAATTAACTTCCCGAGCCCCTGGAAGCATGAAAATCACTTTAAACATGCTAATTTTAGCTCTAACACTGATGATCCACCTACAAATGTGAACTGACGTTCAAAAATAAAACATTTGAAAACGGACCATTTTCCACATTTCTGAAGCATGACGTAATGGGGGGGGTGTTATCTCTTTTGTCGAAAATCAGCCGTTTTTGCTCGAACATTAAATGCCTCCAAATGGTATTTAATTAACTTCCCGGGGTGAAGAAACCCTTTTTGAGAACTCAGAGTGAGTAAATTGGCCATTTTCATGCACTTTTAACCATTCCATAAATCTTGTGTTTTGGGCCCCTGGAAGCATGAAAATCACTTTAAACATGCTAATTTTAGCTCTAACACTGATGATCCACCTACAAATGTGAACTGACGTTCAAATATAAAACATTTGAAAACGGACCATTTTCCACATTTCTGAAGCATGACGTAATGGGGGGGTGTTATCTCTTTTGTCGAAAATCAGCCGTTTTTGCTCGAACATTAAATGCCTCCAAATGGTATTTAATTAACTTCCCGAGCCCCTGGAAGCATGAAAATCACTTTAAACATGCTAATTTTAGCTCTAACACTGATGATCCACCTACAAATGTGAACTGACGTTCAAAAATAAAACATTTGAAAACGGACCATTTTCCACATTTCTGAAGCATGACGTAATGGGGGGGTGTTATCTCTTTTGTCGAAAATCAGCCCATTTTTGCTCGAACATTAAATGCCTCCAAATGGTATTTAATTAACTTCCCGGGGTGAAGAAACCCTTTTTGAGAACTCAGAGTGAGTAAATTGGCCATTTTCATGCACTTTTAACCATTCCATAAATCTTGTGTTTTGGGCCCCTGGAAGCATGAAAATCACTTTAAACATGCTAATTTTCGCTCTAACACTGATGATCCACCTACAAATGTGAACTGACGTTCAAAAATAAAACATTTGAAAACGGACCATTTTCCACATTTCTGAAGCATGACGTAATGGGGGGGTGTTATCTCTTTTGTCGAAAATCAGCCGTTTTTGCTCGAACATTAAATGCCTCCAAATGGTATTTAATTAACTTCCCGGGGTGGAGAAACCCTTTTTGAGAACTCAGAGTGAGTAAATTGGCCATTTTCATGCACTTTTAACCATTCCATTAATCTTGTGTTTTGGGCCCCTGGAAGCATGAAAATCACTTTAAACATGCTAATTTTAGCTCTAACACTGATGATCCACCTACAAATGTGAACTGACGTTCAAATATAAAACATTTGAAAACGGACCATTTTCCACATTTCTGAAGCATGACGTAATGGGGGGGTGTTATCTCTTTTGTCGAAAATCAGCCGTTTTTGCTCGAACATTAAATGCCTCCAAATGGTATTTAATTAACTTCCCGAGCCCCTGGAAGCATGAAAATCACTTTAAACATGCTAATTTTAGCTCTAACACTGATGATCCACCTACAAATGTGAACTGACGTTCAAAAATAAAACATTTGAAAACGGACCATTTTCCACATTTCTGAAGCATGACGTAATGGGGGGGTGTTATCTCTTTTGTCGAAAATCAGCCGTTTTTGCTCGAACATTAAATGCCTCCAAATGGTATTTAATTAACTTCCCGGGGTGAAGAAACCCTTTTTGAGAACTCAGAGTGAGTAAATTGGCCATTTTCATGCACTTTTAACCATTCCATAAATCTTGTGTTTTGGGCCCCTGGAAGCATGAAAATCACTTTAAACATGCTAATTTTAGCTCTAACACTGATGATCCACCTACAAATGTGAACTGACGTTCAAAAATAAAACATTTGAAAACGGACCATTTTCCACATTTCTGAAGCATGACGTAATGGGGGGGTGTTATCTCTTTTGTCGAAAATCAGCCGTTTTTGCTCGAACATTAAATGCCTCCAAATGGTATTTAATTAACTTCCCGAGCCCCTGGAAGCATGAAAATCACTTTAAACATGCTAATTTTAGCTCTAACACTGATGATCCACCTACAAATGTGAACTGACGTTCAAAAATAAAACATTTGAAAACGGACCATTTTCCACATTTCTGAAGCATGACGTAATGGGGGGGTGTTATCTCTTTTGTCGAAAATCAGCCCATTTTTGCTCGAACATTAAATGCCTCCAAATGGTATTTAATTAACTTCCCGGGGTGAAGAAACCCTTTTTGAGAACTCAGAGTGAGTAAATTGGCCATTTTCATGCACTTTTAACCATTCCATAAATCTTGTGTTTTGGGCCCCTGGAAGCATGAAAATCACTTTAAACATGCTAATTTTCGCTCTAACACTGATGATCCACCTACAAATGTGAACTGACGTTCAAAAATAAAACATTTGAAAACGGACCATTTTCCACATTTCTGAAGCATGACGTAATGGGGGGGTGTTATCTCTTTTGTCGAAAATCAGCCGTTTTTGCTCGAACATTAAATGCCTCCAAATGGTATTTAATTAACTTCCCGGGGTGGAGAAACCCTTTTTGAGAACTCAGAGTGAGTAAATTGGCCATTTTCATGCACTTTTAACCATTCCATTAATCTTGTGTTTTGGGCCCCTGGAAGCATGAAAATCACTTTAAACATGCTAATTTTAGCTCTAACACTGATGATCCACCTACAAATGTGAACTGACGTTCAAAAATAAAACATTTGAAAACGGACCATTTTCCACATTTCTGAAGCATGACGTAATGGGGGGGTGTTATCTCTTTTGTCGAAAATCAGCCGTTTTTGCTCGAACATTAAATGCCTCCAAATGGTATTTAATTAACTTCCCGAGCCCCTGGAAGCATGAAAATCACTTTAAACATGCTAATTTTAGCTCTAACACTGATGATCCACCTACAAATGTGAACTGACGTTCAAAAATAAAACATTTGAAAACGGACCATTTTCCACATTTCTGAAGCATGACGTAATGGGGGGGTGTTATCTCTTTTGTCGAAAATCAGCCGTTTTTGCTCGAACATTAAATGCCTCCAAATGGTATTTAATTAACTTCCCGGGGTGAAGAAACCCTTTTTGAGAACTCAGAGTGAGTAAATTGGCCATTTTCATGCACTTTTAACCATTCCATAAATCTTGTGTTTTGGGCCCCTGGAAGCATGAAAATCACTTTAAACATGCTAATTTTAGCTCTAACACTGATGATCCACCTACAAATGTGAACTTACGTTCAAAAATAAAACATTTGAAAACGGACCATTTTCCACATTTCTGAAGCATGACGTAATGGGGGGGTGTTATCTCTTTTGTCGAAAATCAGCCGTTTTTGCTCGAACATTAAATGCCTCCAAATGGTATTTAATTAACTTCCCGAGCCCCTGGAAGCATGAAAATCACTTTAAACATGCTAATTTTAGCTATAACACTGATGATCCACCTACAAATGTGAACTGACGTTCAAAAATAAAACATTTGAAAACGGACCATTTTCCACATTTCTGAAGCATGACGTAATGGGGGGGTGTTATCTCTTTTGTCGAAAATCAGCCGTTTTTGCTCGAACATTAAATGCCTCCAAATGGTATTTAATTAACTTCCCGGGGTGAAGAAACCCTTTTTGAGAACTCAGAGTGAGTAAATTGGCCATTTTCATGCACTTTTAACCATTCCATAAATCTTGTGTTTTGGGCCCCTGGAAGCATGAAAATCACTTTAAACATGCTAATTTTAGCTCTAACACTGATGATCCACCTACAAATGTGAACTGACGTTCAAAAATAAAACATTTGAAAACGGACCATTTTCCACATTTCTGAAGCATGACGTAATGGGGGGGTGTTATCTCTTTTGTCGAAAATCAGCCGTTTTTGCTCGAACATTAAATGCCTCCAAATGGTATTTAATTAACTTCCCGAGCCCCTGGAAGCATGAAAATCACTTTAAACATGCTAATTTTAGCTCTAACACTGATGATCCACCTACAAATGTGAACTGACGTTCAAAAATAAAACATTTGAAAACGGACCATTTTCCACATTTCTGAAGCATGACGTAATGGGGGGGTGTTATCTCTTTTGTCGAATATCAGCCGTTTTTGCTCGAACATTAAATGCCTCCAAATGGTATTTAATTAACTTCCCGAGCCCCTGGAAGCATGAAAATCACTTTAAACATGCTAATTTTGGCTCTAACACTGATGATCCACCTACAAATGTGAACTGACATTCAAAAATAAAACATTTGAAAACGGACCATTTTCCACATTTCTGAAGCATGACGTAATGGGGGGGTGTTATCTCTTTTGTCGAAAATCAGCCGTTTTTGCTCGAACATTAAATGCCTCCAAATGGTATTTAATTAACTTCCCGAGCCCCTGGAAGCATGAAAATCACTTTAAACATGCTAATTTTAGCTCTAACACTGATGATCCACCTACAAATGTGAACTGACGTTAAAAAATAAAACATTTGAAAACGGACCATTTTCCACATTTCTGAAGCATGACGTAATGGGGGGGTGTTATCTCTTTTGTCGAAAATCAGCCGTTTTTGCTCGAACATTAAATGCCTCCAAATGGTATTTAATTAACTTCCCGGGGTGAAGAAACCCTTTTTGAGAACTCAGAGTGAGTAAATTGGCCATTTTCATGCACTTTTAACCATTCCATAAATCTTGTGTTTTGGGCCCCTGGAAGCATTAAAATCACTTTAAACAGGCTAATTTTAGCTCTAACACTGATGATCCACCTACAAATGTGAACTGACGTTCAAAAATAAAACATTTGAAAACGGACCATTTTCCACATTTCTGAAGCATGACGTAATGGGGGGGTGTTATCTCTTTTGTCGAAAATCAGCCGTTTTTGCTCGAACATTAAATGCCTCCAAATGGTATTTAATTAACTTCCCGGGGTGAAGAAACCCTTTTTGAGAACTCAGAGTGAGTAAATTGGCCATTTTCATGCACTTTTAACCATTCCATAAATCTTGTGTTTTGGGCCCCTGGAAGCATGAAAATCACTTTAAACATGCTAATTTTAGCTCTAACACTGATGATCCACCTACAAATGTGAACTGACGTTCAAAAATAAAACATTTGAAAACGGACCATTTTCCACATTTCTGAAGCATGACGTAATGGGGGGGTGTTATCTCTTTTGTCGAAAATCAGCCGTTTTTGCTCGAACATTAAATGCCTCCAAATGGTATTTAATTAACTTCCCGAGCCCCTGGAAGCATGAAAATCACTTTAAACATGCTAATTTTAGCTCTAACACTGATGATCCACCTACAAATGTGAACTGACGTTCAAAAATAAAACATTTGAAAACGGACCATTTTCCACATTTCTGAAGCATGACGTAATGGGGGGGTGTTATCTCTTTTGTCGAAAGTCAGCCGTTTTTGCTCGAACATTAAATGCCTCCAAATGGTATTTAATTAACTTCCCGGGGTGAAGAAACCCTTTTTGAGAACTCAGAGTGAGTAAATTGGCCATTTTCATGCACTTTTAACCATTCCATAAATCTTGTGTTTTGGGCCCCTGGAAGCATGAAAATCACTTTAAACATGCTAATTTTAGCTCTAACACTGATGATCCACCTACAAATGTGAACTGACGTTCAAATATAAAACATTTGAAAACGGACCATTTTCCACATTTCTGAAGCATGACGTAATGGGGGGGTGTTATCTCTTTTGTCGAAAATCAGCCGTTTTTGCTCGAACATTAAATGCCTCCAAATGGTATTTAATTAACTTCCCGAGCCCCTGGAAGCATGAAAATCACTTTAAACATGCTAATTTTAGCTCTAACACTGATGATCCACCTACAAATGTGAACTGACGTTCAAAAATAAAACATTTGAAAACGGACCATTTTCCACATTTCTGAAGCATGACGTAATGGGGGGGTGTTATCTCTTTTGTCGAAAATCAGCCGTTTTTGCTCGAACATTAAATGCCTCCAAATGGTATTTAATTAACTTCCCGGGGTGAAGAAACCCTTTTTGAGAACTCAGAGTGAGTAAATTGGCCATTTTCATGCACTTTTAACCATTCCATAAATCTTGTGTTTTGGGCCCCTGGAAGCATGAAAATCACTTTAAACATGCTAATTTTAGCTCTAACACTGATGATCCACCTACAAATGTGAACTGACGTTCAAAAATAAAACATTTGAAAACGGACCATTTTCCACATTTCTGAAGCATGACGTAATGGGGGGGTGTTATCTCTTTTGTCGAAAATCAGCCGTTTTTGCTCGAACATTAAATGCCTCCAAATGGTATTTATTTCACTTCCCGAGCCCCTGGAAGCATGAAAATCACTTTAAACATGCTAATTTTAGCTCTAACACTGATGATCCACCTACAAATGTGAACTGACGTTCAAAAATAAAACATTTGAAAACGGACCATTTTCCACATTTCTGAAGCATGACGTAATGGGGGGGTGTTATCTCTTTTGTCGAAATCAGCCCATTTTTGCTCGAACATTAAATGCCTCCAAATGGTATTTAATTAACTTCCCGGGGTGAAGAAACCCTTTTTGAGAACTCAGAGTGAGTAAATTGGCCATTTTCATGCACTTTTAACCATTCCATAAATCTTGTGTTTTGGGCCCCTGGAAGCATGAAAATCACTTTAAACATGCTAATTTTAGCTCTAACACTGATGATCCACCTACAAATGTGAACTGACGTTCAAAAATAAAACATTTGAAAACGGACCATTTTCCACATTTCTGAAGCATGACGTAATGGGGGGGGTGTTATCTCTTTTGTCGAAAATCAGCCGTTTTTGCTCGAACATTAAATGCCTCCAAATGGTATTTAATTAACTTCCCGAGCCCCTGGAAGCATGAAAATCACTTTAAACATGCTAATTTTAGCTCTAACACTGATGATCCACCTACAAATGTGAACTGACGTTCAAAAATAAAACATTTGAAAACAGACCATTTTCCACATTTCTGAAGCATGACGTAATGGGGGGGGTGTTATCTCTTTTGTCGAAAATCAGACGTTTTTGCTTGAACATTAAATGCCTCCAAATGGTATTTAATTAACTTCCCGGGGTGAAGAAACCCTTTTTTAGAACTCAGAGTGAGTAAATTGGCCATTTTCATGCACTTTTAACCATTCCATAAATCTTGTGTTTTGGGCCCCTGGAAGCATGAAAATCACTTTAAATATGCTAATTTTAGCTCTAACACTGATGATCCACCTACAAATGTGAACTGACGTTCAAAAATAAAACATTTGAAAACGGACCATTTTCCACATTTCTGAAGCATGACGTAATAGGGGGGTGTTATCTCTTTTGTCGAAAATCAGCCGTTTTTGCTCGAACATTAAATGCCTCCAAATGGTATTTAATTAACTTCCCGAGCCCCTGGAAGCATGAAAATCACTTTAAACATGCTAATTTTAGCTCTAACACTGATGATCCACCTACAAATGTGAACTGACGTTCAAAAATAAAACATTTGAAAACGGACCATTTTCCACATTTCTGAAGCATGACGTAATGGGGGGGTGTTATCTCTTTTGTCGAAAATCAGCCGTTTTTGCTCGAACATTAAATGCCTCCAAATGGTATTTAATTAACTTCCCGGGGTGAAGAAACCCTTTTTGAGAACTCAGAGTGAGTAAATTGGCCATTTTCATGCACTTTTAACCATTCCATAAATCTTGTGTTTTGGGCCCCTGGAAGCATGAAAATCACTTTAAACATGCTAATTTTAGCTCTAACACTGATGATCCACCTACAAATGTGAACTGACGTTCAAAAATAAAACATTTGAAAACGGACCATTTTCCACATTTCTGAAGCATGACGTAATGGGGGGGTGTTATCTCTTTTGTCGAAAATCAGCCGTTTTTGCTCGAACATTAAATGCCTCCAAATGGTATTTAATTAACTTCCCGAGCCCCTGGAAGCATGAAAATCACTTTAAACATGCTAATTTTAGCTCTAACACTGATGATCCACCTACAAATGTGAACTGACGTTCAAAAATAAAACATTTGAAAACGGACCATTTTCCACATTTCTGAAGCATGACGTAATGGGGGGTGTTATCTCTTTTGTCGAAAATCAGCCGTTTTTGCTCGAACATTAAATGCCTCCAAATGGTATTTAATTAACTTCCCGGGGTGAAGAAACCCTTTTTGAGAACTCAGAGTGAGTAAATTGGCCATTTTCATGCACTTTTAACCATTCCATAAATCTTGTGTTTTGGGCCCCTGGAAGCATGAAAATCACTTTAAACATGCTAATTTTAGCTCTAACACTGATGATCCACCTACAAATGTGAACTGACGTTCAAAAATAAAACATTTGAAAACGGACCATTTTCCACATTTCTGAAGCATGACGTAATGGGGGGGTGTTATCTCTTTTGTCGAAAATCATCCGTTTTTGCTCGAACATTAAATGCCTCCAAATGGTATTTAATTAACTTCCCGAGCCCCTAGAAGCATGAAAATCACTTTAAACATGCTAATTTTAGCTCTAACACTGATGATCCACCTACAAATGTGAACTGACGTTCAAAAATAAAACATTTGAAAACGGACCATTTTCCACATTTCTGAAGCATGACGTAATGGGGGGGTGTTATCTCTTTTGTCGAATATCAGCCGTTTTTGCTCGAACATTAAATGCCTCCAAATGGTATTTAATTAACTTCCCGAGCCCCTGGAAGCATGAAAATCACTTTAAACATGCTAATTTTAGCTCTAACACTGATGATCCACCTACAAATGTGAACTGACGTTCAAAAATAAAACATTTGAAAACGGACCATTTTCCACATTTCTGAAGCATGACGTAATGGGGGGTGTTATCTCTTTTGTCGAAAATCAGCCGTTTTTGCTCGAACATTAAATGCCTCCAAATGGTATTTAATTAACTTCCCGAGCCCCTGGAAGCATGAAAATCACTTTAAACATGCTAATTTTAGCTCTAACACTGATGATCCACCTACAAATGTGAACTGACGTTAAAAAATAAAACATTTGAAAACGGACCATTTTCCACATTTCTGAAGCATGACGTAATGGGGGGGTGTTATCTCTTTTGTCGAAAATCAGCCGTTTTTGCTCGAACATTAAATGCCTCCAAATGGTATTTAATTAACTTCCTGGGGTGAAGAAACCCTTTTTGAGAACTCAGAGTGAGTAAATTGGCCATTTTCATGCACTTTTAACCATTCCATAAATCTTGTGTTTTGGGCCCCTGGAAGCATTAAAATCACTTTAAACAGGCTAATTTTAGCTCTAACACTGATGATCCACCTACAAATGTGAACTGACGTTCAAAAATAAAACATTTGAAAACAGACCATTTTCCACATTTCTGAAGCATGACGTAATGGGGGGGTGTTATCTCTTTTGTCGAAAATCAGCCATTTTTGCTCGAACATTAAATGCCTCCAAATGGTATTTAATTAACTTCCCGAGCCCCTGGAAGCATGAAAATCACTTTAAACATGCTAATTTTAGCTCTAACACTGATGATCCACCTACAAATGTGAACTGACGTTCAAAAATAAAACATTTGAAAACGGACCATTTTCCACATTTCTGAAGCATGACGTAATGGGGGGGTGTTATCTCTTTTGTCGAAAATCAGCCGTTTTTGCTCGAACATTAAATGCCTCCAAATGGTATTTAATTAACTTCCCGAGCCCCTGGAAGCATGAAAATCACTTTAAACATGCTAATTTTAGCTCTAACACTGATGATCCACCTACAAATGTGAACTGACGTTCAAAAATAAAACATTTGAAAACAGACCATTTTCCACATTTCTGAAGCATGACGTAATGGGGGGGGTGTTATCTCTTTTGTCGAAAATCAGACGTTTTTGCTTGAACATTAAATGCCTCCAAATGGTATTTAATTAACTTCCCGGGGTGAAGAAACCCTTTTTTAGAACTCAGAGTGAGTAAATTGGCCATTTTCATGCACTTTTAACCATTCCATAAATCTTGTGTTTTGGGCCCCTGGAAGCATGAAAATCACTTTAAATATGCTAATTTTAGCTCTAACACTGATGATCCACCTACAAATGTGAACTGACGTTCAAAAATAAAACATTTGAAAACGGACCATTTTCCACATTTCTGAAGCATGACGTAATAGGGGGGTGTTATCTCTTTTGTCGAAAATCAGCCGTTTTTGCTCGAACATTAAATGCCTCCAAATGGTATTTAATTAACTTCCCGAGCCCCTGGAAGCATGAAAATCACTTTAAACATGCTAATTTTAGCTCTAACACTGATGATCCACCTACAAATGTGAACTGACGTTCAAAAATAAAACATTTGAAAACGGACCATTTTCCACATTTCTGAAGCATGACGTAATGGGGGGGTGTTATCTCTTTTGTCGAAAATCAGCCGTTTTTGCTCGAACATTAAATGCCTCCAAATGGTATTTAATTAACTTCCCGGGGTGAAGAAACCCTTTTTGAGAACTCAGAGTGAGTAAATTGGCCATTTTCATGCACTTTTAACCATTCCATAAATCTTGTGTTTTGGGCCCCTGGAAGCATGAAAATCACTTTAAACATGCTAATTTTAGCTCTAACACTGATGATCCACCTACAAATGTGAACTGACGTTCAAAAATAAAACATTTGAAAACGGACCATTTTCCACATTTCTGAAGCATGACGTAATGGGGGGGTGTTATCTCTTTTGTCGAAAATCAGCCGTTTTTGCTCGAACATTAAATGCCTCCAAATGGTATTTAATTAACTTCCCGAGCCCCTGGAAGCATGAAAATCACTTTAAACATGCTAATTTTAGCTCTAACACTGATGATCCACCTACAAATGTGAACTGACGTTCAAAAATAAAACATTTGAAAACGGACCATTTTCCACATTTCTGAAGCATGACGTAATGGGGGGTGTTATCTCTTTTGTCGAAAATCAGCCGTTTTTGCTCGAACATTAAATGCCTCCAAATGGTATTTAATTAACTTCCCGGGGTGAAGAAACCCTTTTTGAGAACTCAGAGTGAGTAAATTGGCCATTTTCATGCACTTTTAACCATTCCATAAATCTTGTGTTTTGGGCCCCTGGAAGCATGAAAATCACTTTAAACATGCTAATTTTAGCTCTAACACTGATGATCCACCTACAAATGTGAACTGACGTTCAAAAATAAAACATTTGAAAACGGACCATTTTCCACATTTCTGAAGCATGACGTAATGGGGGGGTGTTATCTCTTTTGTCGAAAATCATCCGTTTTTGCTCGAACATTAAATGCCTCCAAATGGTATTTAATTAACTTCCCGAGCCCCTAGAAGCATGAAAATCACTTTAAACATGCTAATTTTAGCTCTAACACTGATGATCCACCTACAAATGTGAACTGACGTTCAAAAATAAAACATTTGAAAACGGACCATTTTCCACATTTCTGAAGCATGACGTAATGGGGGGGTGTTATCTCTTTTGTCGAATATCAGCCGTTTTTGCTCGAACATTAAATGCCTCCAAATGGTATTTAATTAACTTCCCGAGCCCCTGGAAGCATGAAAATCACTTTAAACATGCTAATTTTAGCTCTAACACTGATGATCCACCTACAAATGTGAACTGACGTTCAAAAATAAAACATTTGAAAACGGACCATTTTCCACATTTCTGAAGCATGACGTAATGGGGGGTGTTATCTCTTTTGTCGAAAATCAGCCGTTTTTGCTCGAACATTAAATGCCTCCAAATGGTATTTAATTAACTTCCCGAGCCCCTGGAAGCATGAAAATCACTTTAAACATGCTAATTTTAGCTCTAACACTGATGATCCACCTACAAATGTGAACTGACGTTAAAAAATAAAACATTTGAAAACGGACCATTTTCCACATTTCTGAAGCATGACGTAATGGGGGGGTGTTATCTCTTTTGTCGAAAATCAGCCGTTTTTGCTCGAACATTAAATGCCTCCAAATGGTATTTAATTAACTTCCTGGGGTGAAGAAACCCTTTTTGAGAACTCAGAGTGAGTAAATTGGCCATTTTCATGCACTTTTAACCATTCCATAAATCTTGTGTTTTGGGCCCCTGGAAGCATTAAAATCACTTTAAACAGGCTAATTTTAGCTCTAACACTGATGATCCACCTACAAATGTGAACTGACGTTCAAAAATAAAACATTTGAAAACAGACCATTTTCCACATTTCTGAAGCATGACGTAATGGGGGGGTGTTATCTCTTTTGTCGAAAATCAGCCATTTTTGCTCGAACATTAAATGCCTCCAAATGGTATTTAATTAACTTCCCGAGCCCCTGGAAGCATGAAAATCACTTTAAACATGCTAATTTTAGCTCTAACACTGATGATCCACCTACAAATGTGAACTGACGTTCAAAAATAAAACATTTGAAAACGGACCATTTTCCACATTTCTGAAGCATGACGTAATGGGGGGGTGTTATCTCTTTTGTCGAAAATCAGCCGTTTTTGCTCGAACATTAAATGCCTCCAAATGGTATTTAATTAACTTCCCGAGCCCCTGGAAGCATGAAAATCACTTTAAACATGCTAATTTTAGCTCTAACACTGATGATCCACCTACAAATGTGAACTGACGTTCAAAAATAAAACATTTGAAAACGGACCATTTTCCACATTTCTGAAGCATGACGTAATGGGGGGGTGTTACCTCTTTTGTCGAAAATCAGCCGTTTTTGCTCGAACATTAAATGCCTCCAAATGGTATTTAATTAACTTCCCGGGGTGAAGAAACCCTTTTTGAGAACTCAGAGTGAGTAAATTGGCCATTTTCATGCACTTTTAACCATTCCATAAATCTTGTGTTTTGGGCCCCTGGAAGCATGAAAATCACTTTAAACATGCTAATTTTAGCTCCAACACTGATGATCCACCTACAAATGTGAACTGACGTTCAAAAATAAAACATTTGAAAACGGACCATTTTCCACATTTCTGAAGCATGACGTAATGGGGGGGTGTTATCTCTTTTGTCGAAAATCAGCCGTTTTTGCTCGAACATTAAATGCCTCCAAATGGTATTTATTTCACTTCCCGAGCCCCTGGAAGCATGAAAATCACTTTAAACATGCTAATTTTAGCTCTAACACTGATGATCCACCTACAAATGTGAACTGACGTTCAAAAATAAAACATTTGAAAACGGACCATTTTCCACATTTCTGAAGCATGACGTAATGGGGGGGTGTTATCTCTTTTGTCGAAAATCAGCCGTTTTTGCTCGAACATTAAATGTCTCCAAATGGTATTTAATTAACTTCCCGAGCCCCTGGAAGCATGAAAATCACTTTAAACATGCTAATTTTAGCTCTAACACTGATGATCCACCTACAAATGTGAACTGACGTTCAAAAATAAAACATTTGAAAACGGACCATTTTCCACATTTCTGAAGCATGACGTAATGGGGGGGTGTTATCTCTTTTGTCGAAAATCAGCCGTTTTTGCTCGAACATTAAATGCCTCCAAATGGTATTTAATTAACTTCCCGGGGTGAAGAAACCCTTTTTGAGAACTCAGAGTGAGTAAATTGGCCATTTTCATGCACTTTTAACCATTCCATAAATCTTGTGTTTTGGGCCCCTGGAAGCATTAAAATCACTTTAAACATGCTAATTTTAGCTCTAACACTGATGATCCACCTACAAATGTGAACTGACGTTCAAAAATAAAACATTTGAAAACGGACCATTTTCCACATTTCTGAAGCATGACGTAATGGGGGGGTGTTATCTCTTTTGTCGAAAATCAGCCGTTTTTGCTCGAACATTAAATGCCTCCAAATGGTATTTAACTAACTTCCCGAGCCCCTGGAAGCATGAAAATCACTTTAAACATGCTAATTTTAGCTCTAACACTGATGATCCACCTACAAATGTGAACTGACGTTCAAAAATAAAACATTTGAAAACGGACCATTTTCCACATTTCTGAAGCATGACGTAATGGGGGGGTGTTATCTCTTTTGTCGAAAATCAGCCGTTTTTGCTCGAACATTAAATGCCTCCAAATGGTATTTAATTAACTTCCCGGGGTGAAGAAACCCTTTTTGAGAACTCAGAGTGAGTAAATTGGCCATTTTCATGCACTTTTAACCATTCCATAAATCTTGTGTTTTGGGCCCCTGGAAGCATGAAAATCACTTTAAACATGCTAATTTTAGCTCTAACACTGATGATCCACCTACAAATGTGAACTGACGTTCAAAAATAAAACATTTGAAAACGGACCATTTTCCACATTTCTGAAGCATGACGTAATGGGGGGGTGTTATCTCTTTTGTCGAAAATCCGCCGTTTTTGCTCGAACATTAAATGCCTCCAAATGGTATTTAATTAGCTTCCCGGGGTGAAGAAACCCGTTTGAGAACTCAGAGTGAGTAAATTGGCCATTTTCATGCACTTTTAACCATTCCATTAATCTTGTGTTTTGGACCCCTGGAAGCATGAAAATCACTTTAAACATGCTAATTTTAGCTCTAACACTGATGATCCACCTACAAATGTGAACTGACGTTCAAAAATAAAACATTTGAAAACGGACCATTTTCCACATTTCTGAAGCATGACGTAATGGGGGGGTGTTATCTCTTTTGTCGAAAATCAGCCGTTTTTGCTCGAACAATAAATGCCTCCAAATGGTATTTAATTAACTTCCCGAGCCCCTGGAAGCATGAAAATCACTTTAAACATGCTAATTTTAGCTCTAACACTGATGATCCACCTACAAATGTGAACTGACGTTCAAAAATAAAACATTTGAAAACGGACCATTTTCCACATTTCTGAAGCATGACGTAATGGGGGGGTGTTATCTCTTTTGTCGAAAATCAGCCGTTTTTGCTCGAACATTAAATGCCTCCAAATGGTATTTAATTAACTTCCCGGGGTGAAGAAACCCTTTTTGAGAACTCAGAGTGAGTAAATTGGCCATTTTCATGCACTTTTAACCATTCCATAAATCTTGTGTTTTGGGCCCCTGGAAGCATGAAAATCACTTTAAACATGCTAATTTTAGCTCTAACACTGATGATCCACCTACAAATGTGAACTGACGTTCAAAAATAAAACATTTGAAAACGGACCATTTTCCACATTTCTGAAGCATGACGTAATGGGGGGGTGTTATCTCTTTTGTCGAAAATCAGCCGTTTTTGCTCGAACATTAAATGCCTCCAAATGGTATTTAATTAACTTCCCGAGCCCCTGGAAGCATGAAAATCACTTTAAACATGCTAATTTTAGCTCTAACACTGATGATCCACCTACAAATGTGAACTGACGTTCAAAAATAAAACATTTGAAAACGGACCATTTTCCACATTTCTGAAGCATGACGTAATGGGGGGGTGTTATCTCTTTTGTCGAAAATCAGCCGTTTTTGCTCGAACATTAAATGCCTCCAAATGGTATTTAATTAACTTCCCGGGGTGAAGAAACCCTTTTTGAGAACTCAGAGTGAGTAAATTGGCCATTTTCATGCACTTTTAACCATTCCATAAATCTTGTGTTTTGGGCCCCTGGAAGCATGAAAATCACTTTAAACATGCTAATTTTAGCTCTAACACTGATGATCCACCTACAAATGTGAACTGACGTTCAAAAATAAAACATTTGAAAACGGACCATTTTCCACATTTCTGAAGCATGACGTAATGGGGGGGTGTTATCTCTTTTGTCGAAAATCAGCCGTTTTTGCTTGAACATTAAATGCCTCCAAATGGTATTTATTTCACTTCCCGAGCCCCTGGAAGCATGAAAATCACTTTAAACATGCTAATTTTAGCTCTAACACTGATGATCCACCTACAAATGTGAACTGACGTTCAAAAATAAAACATTTGAAAACGGACCATTTTCCACATTTCTGAAGCATGACGTAATGGGGGGGTGTTATCTCTTTTGTCGAAAATCAGCCGTTTTTGCTCGAACATTAAATGCCTCCAAATGGTATTTAATTAACTTCCCGAGCCCCTGGAAGCATGAAAATCACTTTAAACATGCTAATTTTAGCTCTAACACTGATGATCCACCTACAAATGTGAACTGACGTTCAAAAATAAAACATTTGAAAACGGACCATTTTCCACATTTCTGAAGCATGACGTAATGGGGGGGTGTTATCTCTTTTGTCGAAAATCAGCCGTTTTTGCTCGAACATTAAATGCCTCCAAATGGTATTTAATTAACTTCCCGGGGTGAAGAAACCCTTTTTGAGAACTCAGAGTGAGTAAATTGGCCATTTTCATGCACTTTTAACCATTCCATAAATCTTGTGTTTTGGGCCCCTGGAAGCATGAAAATCACTTTAAACATGCTAATTTTAGCTCTAACACTGATGATCCACCTACAAATGTGAACTGACGTTCAAAAATAAAACATTTGAAAACGGACCATTTTCCACATTTCTGAAGCATGACGTAATGGGGGGGTGTTATCTCTTTTGTCGAAAATCAGCCGTTTTTGCTCGAACATTAAATGCCTCCAAATGGTATTTATTTCACTTCCCGAGCCCCTGGAAGCATGAAAATCACTTTAAACATGCTAATTTTAGCTCTAACACTGATGATCCACCTACAAATGTGAACTGACGTTCAAAAATAAAACATTTGAAAACGGACCATTTTCCACATTTCTGAAGCATGACGTAATGGGGGGGGTGTTATCTCTTTTGTCGAAAATCAGCCGTTTTTGCTCGAACATTAAATGCCTCCAAATGGTATTTAATTAACTTCCCGAGCCCCTGGAAGCATGAAAATCACTTTAAACATGCTAATTTTAGCTCTAACACTGATGATCCACCTACAAATGTGAACTGACGTTCAAAAATAAAACATTTGAAAACGGACCATTTTCCACATTTCTGAAGCATGACGTAATGGGGGGGTGTTATCTCTTTTGTCGAAAATCAGCCGTTTTTGCTCGAACATTAAATGCCTCCAAATGGTATTTATTTCACTTCCCGAGCCCCTGGAAGCATGAAAATCACTTTAAACATGCTAATTTTAGCTCTAACACTGATGATCCACCTACAAATGTGAAGTGACGTTCAAAAATAAAACATTTGAAAACGGACCATTTTCCACATTTCTGAAGCATGACGTAATGGGGGGGTGTTATCTCTTTTGTCGAAAATCAGCCGTTTTTGCTCGAACATTAAATGCCTGCAAATGGTATTTAATTAACTTCCCGGGGTTAGGAAACCCTTTTTGAGAACTCAGAGTGAGTAAATTGGCCATTTTCATGCACTTTTAACCATTCCATAAATCTTGTGTTTTGGGCCCCTGGAAGCATGAAAATCACTTTAAACATGCTAATTTTAGCTCTAACACTGATGATCCACCTACAAATGTGAACTGACGTTCAAAAATAAAACATTTGAAAACGGACCATTTTCCACATTTCTGAAGCATGACGTAATGGGGGGGTGTTATCTCTTTTGTCGAAAATCAGCCGTTTTTGCTCGTACATTAAATGCCTCCAAATGGTATTTAATTAACTTCCCGAGCCCCTGGAAGCATGAAAATCACTTTAAACATGCTAATTTTAGCTCTAACACTGATGATCCACCTACAAATGTGAACTGACGTTCAAAAATAAAACATTTGAAAACGGACCATTTTCCACATTTCTGAAGCATGACGTAATGGGGGGGTGTTATCTCTTTTGTCGAAAATCAGTCGTTTTTGCTCGAACATTAAATGCCTCCAAATGGTATTTAATTAACTTCCCGAGCCCCTGGAAGCATGAAAATCACTTTAAACATGCTAATTTTAGCTCTAACACTGATGATCCACCTACAAATGTGAACTGACGTTCAAAAATAAAACATTTGAAAACGGACCATTTTCCACATTTCTGAAGCATGACGTAATGGGGGGGTGTTATCTCTTTTGTCGAAAATCAGCCGTTTTTGCTCGAACATTAAATGCCTCCAAATGGTATTTAATTAACTTCCCGAGCCCCTGGAAGCATGAAAATCACTTTAAACATGCTAATTTTAGCTCTAACACTGATGATCCACCTACAAATGTGAACTGACGTTCAAAAATAAAACATTTGAAAACGGACCATTTTCCACATTTCTGAAGCATGACGTAATGGGGGGTGTTATCTCTTTTGTCGAAAATCAGCCGTTTTTGCTCGAACATTAAATGCCTCCAAATGGTATTTAATTAACTTCCCGAGCCCCTGGAAGCATGAAAATCACTTTAAACATGCTAATTTTAGCTCTAACACTGATGATCCACCTACAAATGTGAACTGACGTTCAAAAATAAAACATTTGAAAACGGACCATTTTCCACATTTCTGAAACATGACGTAATGGGGGGGTGTTATCTCTTTTGTCGAAAATCAGCCGTTTTTGCTCGAACATTAAATGCCTCCAAATGGTATTTATTTCACTTCCCGAGCCCCTGGAAGCATGAAAATCACTTTAAACATGCTAATTTTATCTCTAACACTGATGATCCACCTACAAATGTGAACTGACGTTCAAAAATAAAACATTTGAAAACGGACCATTTTCCACATTTCTGAAGCATGACGTAATGGGGGGGTGTTATCTCTTTTGTCGAAAATCAGCCGTTTTTGCTCGAACATTAAATGCCTGCAAATGGTATTTAATTAACTTCCCGGGGTTAGGAAACCCTTTTTGAGAACTCAGAGTGAGTAAATTGGCCATTTTCATGCACTTTTAACCATTCCATAAATCTTGTGTTTTGGGCCCCTGGAAGCATGAAAATCACTTTAAACATGCTAATTTTAGTTCTAACACTGATGATCCACCTACAAATGTGAACTGACGTTCAAAAATAAAACATTTGAAAACGGACCATTTTCCACATTTCTGAAGCATGACGTAATGGGGGGGTGTTATCTCTTTTGTCGAAAATCAGCCGTTTTTGCTCGAACATTAAATGCCTCCAAATGGTATTTAATTAACTTCCCGAGCCCCTGGAAGCATGAAAATCACTTTAAACATGCTAATTTTAGCTCTAACACTGATGATCCACCTACAAATGTGAACTGACGTTCAAAAATAAAACATTTGAAAACGGACCATTTTCCACATTTCTGAAGCATGACGTAATGGGGGGGTGTTATCTCTTTTGTCGAAAATCAGTCGTTTTTGCTCGAACATTAAATGCCTCCAAATGGTATTTAATTAACTTCCCGAGCCCCTGGAAGCATGAAAATCACTTTAAACATGCTAATTTTAGCTCTAACACTGATGATCCACCTACAAATGTGAACTGACGTTCAAAAATAAAACATTTGAAAACGGACCATTTTCCACATTTCTGAAGCATGACGTAATGGGGGGGTGTTATCTCTTTTGTCGAAAATCAGCCGTTTTTGCTCGAACATTAAATGCCTCCAAATGGTATTTAATTAACTTCCCGGGGTGAAGAAACCCTTTTTGAGAACTCAGAGTGAGTAAATTGGCCATTTTCATGCACTTTTAACCATTCCATAAATCTTGTGTTTTGGGCCCCTGGAAGCATGAAAATCACTTTAAACATGCTAATTTTAGCTCTAACACTGATGATCCACCTACAAATGTGAACTGACGTTCAAAAATAAAACATTTGAAAACGGACCATTTTCCACATTTCTGAAGCATGACGTAATGGGGGGGTGTTATCTCTTTTGTCGAAAATCAGCCGTTTTTGCTCGAACATTAAATGCCTCCAAATGGTATTTATTTCACTTCCCGAGCCCCTGGAAGCATGAAAATCACTTTAAACATGCTAATTTTAGCTCTAACACTGATGATCCACCTACAAATGTGAAGTGACGTTCAAAAATAAAACATTTGAAAACGGACCATTTTCCACATTTCTGAAGCATGACGTAATGGGGGGGTGTTATCTCTTTTGTCGAAAATCAGCCGTTTTTGCTCGAACATTAAATGCCTGCAAATGGTATTTAATTAACTTCCCGGGGTTAGGAAACCCTTTTTGAGAACTCAGAGTGAGTAAATTGGCCATTTTCATGCACTTTTAACCATTCCATAAATCTTGTGTTTTGGGCCCCTGGAAGCATGAAAATCACTTTAAACATGCTAATTTTAGCTCTAACACTGATGATCCACCTACAAATGTGAACTGACGTTCAAAAATAAAACATTTGAAAACGGACCATTTTCCACATTTCTGAAGCATGACGTAATGGGGGGGTGTTATCTCTTTTGTCGAAAATCAGCCGTTTTTGCTCGAACATTAAATGCCTCCAAATGGTATTTAATTAACTTCCCGAGCCCCTGGAAGCATGAAAATCACTTTAAACATGCTAATTTTAGCTCTAACACTGATGATCCACCTACAAATGTGAACTGACGTTCAAAAATAAAACATTTGAAAACGGACCATTTTCCACATTTCTGAAGCATGACGTAATGGGGGGGTGTTATCTCTTTTGTCGAAAATCAGTCGTTTTTGCTCGAACATTAAATGCCTCCAAATGGTATTTAATTAACTTCCCGAGCCCCTGGAAGCATGAAAATCACTTTAAACATGCTAATTTTAGCTCTAACACTGATGATCCACCTACAAATGTGAACTGACGTTCAAAAATAAAACATTTGAAAACGGACCATTTTCCACATTTCTGAAGCATGACGTAATGGGGGGGTGTTATCTCTTTTGTCGAAAATCAGCCGTTTTTGCTCGAACATTAAATGCCTCCAAATGGTATTTAATTAACTTCCCGAGCCCCTGGAAGCATGAAAATCACTTTAAACATGCTAATTTTAGCTCTAACACTGATGATCCACCTACAAATGTGAACTGACGTTCAAAAATAAAACATTTGAAAACGGACCATTTTCCACATTTCTGAAGCATGACGTAATGGGGGGTGTTATCTCTTTTGTCGAAAATCAGCCGTTTTTGCTCGAACATTAAATGCCTCCAAATGGTATTTAATTAACTTCCCGAGCCCCTGGAAGCATGAAAATCACTTTAAACATGCTAATTTTAGCTCTAACACTGATGATCCACCTACAAATGTGAACTGACGTTCAAAAATAAAACATTTGAAAACGGACCATTTTCCACATTTCTGAAACATGACGTAATGGGGGGGTGTTATCTCTTTTGTCGAAAATCAGCCGTTTTTGCTCGAACATTAAATGCCTCCAAATGGTATTTATTTCACTTCCCGAGCCCCTGGAAGCATGAAAATCACTTTAAACATGCTAATTTTAGCTCTAACACTGATGATCCACCTACAAATGTGAACTGACGTTCAAAAATAAAACATTTGAAAACGGACCATTTTCCACATTTCTGAAGCATGACGTAATGGGGGGGTGTTATCTCTTTTGTCGAAAATCAGCCGTTTTTGCTCGAACATTAAATGCCTGCAAATGGTATTTAATTAACTTCCCGGGGTTAGGAAACCCTTTTTGAGAACTCAGAGTGAGTAAATTGGCCATTTTCATGCACTTTTAACCATTCCATAAATCTTGTGTTTTGGGCCCCTGGAAGCATGAAAATCACTTTAAACATGCTAATTTTAGTTCTAACACTGATGATCCACCTACAAATGTGAACTGACGTTCAAAAATAAAACATTTGAAAACGGACCATTTTCCACATTTCTGAAGCATGACGTAATGGGGGGGTGTTATCTCTTTTGTCGAAAATCAGCCGTTTTTGCTCGAACATTAAATGCCTCCAAATGGTATTTAATTAACCTTCCCGAGCCCCTGGAAGCATGAAAATCACTTTAAACATGCTAATTTTAGCTCTAACACTGATGATCCACCTACAAATGTGAACTGACGTTCAAAAATAAAACATTTGAAAACGGACCATTTTCCACATTTCTGAAGCATGACGTAATGGGGGGGTGTTATCTCTTTTGTCGAAAATCAGTCGTTTTTGCTCGAACATTAAATGCCTCCAAATGGTATTTAATTAACTTCCCGAGCCCCTGGAAGCATGAAAATCACTTTAAACATGCTAATTTTAGCTCTAACACTGATGATCCACCTACAAATGTGAACTGACGTTCAAAAATAAAACATTTGAAAACGGACCATTTTCCACATTTCTGAAGCATGACGTAATGGGGGGGTGTTATCTCTTTTGTCGAAAATCAGCCGTTTTTGCTCGAACATTAAATGCCTCCAAATGGTATTTAATTAACTTCCCGAGCCCCTGGAAGCATGAAAATCACTTTAAACATGCTAATTTTAGCTCTAACACTGATGATCCACCTACAAATGTGAACTGACGTTCAAAAATAAAACATTTGAAAACGGACCATTTTCCACATTTCTGAAGCATGACGTAATGGGGGGTGTTATCTCTTTTGTCGAAAATCAGCCGTTTTTGCTCGAACATTAAATGCCTCCAAATGGTATTTAATTAACTTCCCGAGCCCCTGGAAGCATGAAAATCACTTTAAACATGCTAATTTTAGCTCTAACACTGATGATCCACCTACAAATGTGAACTGACGTTCAAAAATAAAACATTTGAAAACGGACCATTTTCCACATTTCTGAAACATGACGTAATGGGGGGGTGTTATCTCTTTTGTCGAAAATCAGCCGTTTTTGCTCGAACATTAAATGCCTCCAAATGGTATTTATTTCACTTCCCGAGCCCCTGGAAGCATGAAAATCACTTTAAACATGCTAATTTTAGCTCTAACACTGATGATCCACCTACAAATGTGAACTGACGTTCAAAAATAAAACATTTGAAAACGGACCATTTTCCACATTTCTGAAGCATGACGTAATGGGGGGGTGTTATCTCTTTTGTCGAAAATCAGCCGTTTTTGCTCGAACATTAAATGCCTGCAAATGGTATTTAATTAACTTCCCGGGGTTAGGAAACCCTTTTTGAGAACTCAGAGTGAGTAAATTGGCCATTTTCATGCACTTTTAACCATTCCATAAATCTTGTGTTTTGGGCCCCTGGAAGCATGAAAATCACTTTAAACATGCTAATTTTAGTTCTAACACTGATGATCCACCTACAAATGTGAACTGACGTTCAAAAATAAAACATTTGAAAACGGACCATTTTCCACATTTCTGAAGCATGACGTAATGGGGGGGTGTTATCTCTTTTGTCGAAAATCAGCCGTTTTTGCTCGAACATTAAATGCCTCCAAATGGTATTTAATTAACTTCCCGAGCCCCTGGAAGCATGAAAATCACTTTAAACATGCTAATTTTAGCTCTAACACTGATGATCCACCTACAAATGTGAACTGACGTTCAAAAATAAAACATTTGAAAACGGACCATTTTCCACATTTCTGAAGCATGACGTAATGGGGGGGTGTTATCTCTTTTGTCGAAAATCAGTCGTTTTTGCTCGAACATTAAATGCCTCCAAATGGTATTTAATTAACTTCCCGAGCCCCTGGAAGCATGAAAATCACTTTAAACATGCTAATTTTAGCTCTAACACTGATGATCCACCTACAAATGTGAACTGACGTTCAAAAATAAAACATTTGAAAACGGACCATTTTCCACATTTCTGAAGCATGACGTAATGGGGGGGTGTTATCTCTTTTGTCGAAAATCAGCCGTTTTTGCTCGAACATTAAATGCCTCCAAATGGTATTTAATTAACTTCCCGAGCCCCTGGAAGCATGAAAATCACTTTAAACATGCTAATTTTAGCTCTAACACTGATGATCCACCTACAAATGTGAACTGACGTTCAAAAATAAAACATTTGAAAACGGACCATTTTCCACATTTCTGAAGCATGACGTAATGGGGGGGGTGTTATCTCTTTTGTCGAAAATCAGCCGTTTTTGCTCGAACATTAAATGCCTCCAAATGGTATTTAATTAACTTCCCGAGCCCCTGGAAGCATGAAAATCACTTTAAACATGCTAATTTTAGCTCTAACACTGATGATCCACCTACAAATGTGAACTGACGTTCAAAAATAAAACATTTGAAAACGGACCATTTTCCACATTTCTGAAGCATGACGTAATGGGGGGGGTGTTATCTCTTTTGTCGAAAATCAGCCGTTTTTGCTCGAACATTAAATGCCTCCAAATGGTATTTAATTAACTTCCCGGGGTGAAGAAACCCTTTTTGAGAACTCAGAGTGAGTAAATTGGCCATTTTCATGCACTTTTAACCATTCCATAAATCTTGTGTTTTGGGCCCCTGGAAGCATGAAAATCACTTTAAACATGCTAATTTTAGCTCTAACACTGATGATCCACCTACAAATGTGAACTGACGTTCAAAAATAAAACATTTGAAAACGGACCATTTTCCACATTTCTGAAGCATGACGTAATGGGGGGGTGTTATCTCTTTTGTCGAAAATCAGCCGTTTTTGCTCGAACATTAAATGCCTCCAAATGGTATTTAATTAACTTCCCGAGCCCCTGGAAGCATGAAAATCACTTTAAACATGCTAATTTTAGCTCTAACACTGATGATCCACCTACAAATGTGAACTGACGTTCAAAAATAAAACATTTGAAAACGGACCATTTTCCACATTTCTGAAGCATGACGTAATGGGGGGGTGTTATCTCTTTTGTCGAAAATCAGCCGTTTTTGCTCGAACATTAAATGCCTCCAAATGGTATTTAATTAACTTCCCGGGGTGAAGAAACCCTTTTTGTGAACTCAGAGTGAGTAAATTGGCCATTTTCATGCACTTTTAACCATTCCATAAATCTTGTGTTTTGGGCCCCTGGAAGCATGAAAATCACTTTAAACATGCTAATTTTAGCTCTAACACTGATGATCCACCTACAAATGTGAACTGACGTTCAAAAATAAAACATTTGAAAACGGACCATTTTCCACATTTCTGAAGCATGACGTAATGGGGGGGTGTTATCTCTTTTGTCGAAAATCAGCCGTTTTTGCTCGAACAATAAATGCCTCCAAATGGTATTTAATTAACTTCCCGAGCCCCTGGAAGCATGAAAATCACTTTAAACATGCTAATTTTAGCTCTAACACTGATGATCCACCTACAAATGTGAACTGACGTTCAAAAATAAAACATTTGAAAACGGACCATTTTCCACATTTCTGAAGCATGACGTAATGGGGGGGTGTTATCTCTTTTGTCGAAAATCAGCCGTTTTTGCTCGAACATTAAATGCCTCCAAATGGTATTTAATTAACTTCCCGGGGTGAAGAAACCCTTTTTGAGAACTCAGAGTGAGTAAATTGGCCATTTTCATGCACTTTTAACCATTCCATAAATCTTGTGTTTTGGGCCCCTGGAAGCATGAAAATCACTTTAAACATGCTAATTTTAGCTCTAACACTGATGATCCACCTACAAATGTGAACTGACGTTCAAAAATAAAACATTTGAAAACGGACCATTTTCCACATTTCTGAAGCATGACGTAATGGGGGGTGTTATCTCTTTTGTCGAAAATCAGCCGTTTTTGCTCGAACATTAAATGCCTCCAAATGGTATTTAATTAACTTCCCGAGCCCCTGGAAGCATGAAAATCACTTTAAACATGCTAATTTTAGCTCTAACACTGATGATCCACCTACAAATGTGAACTGACGTTCAAAAATAAAACATTTGAAAACGGACCATTTTCCACATTTCTGAAGCATGACGTAATGGGGGGGGGTGTTATCTCTTTTGTCGAAAATCAGCCGTTTTTGCTCGAACATTAAATGCCTCCAAATGGTATTTAATTAACTTCCCGAGCCCCTGGAAGCATGAAAATCACTTTAAACATGCTAATTTTTGCTCTAACACTGATGATCCACCTACAAATGTGAACTGACGTTCAAAAATAAAACATTTGAAAACGGACCATTTTCCACATTTCTGAAGCATGACGTAATTGGGGGGTGTTATCTCTTTTGTCGAAAATCAGCCGTTTTTGCTCGAACATTAAATGCCTCCAAATGGTATTTAATTAACTTCCCGAGCCCCTGGAAGCATGAAAATCACTTTAAACATGCTAATTTTAGCTCTAACACTGATGATCCACCTACAAATGTGAACTGACGTTCAAAAATAAAACATTTGAAAACGGACCATTTTCCACATTTCTGAAGCATGACGTAATGGGGGGGTGTTATCTCTTTTGTCGAAAATCAGCCGTTTTTGCTCGAACATTAAATGCCTCCAAATGGTATTTAATTAACTTCCCGGGGTGAAGAAACCCTTTTTGAGAACTCAGAGTGAGTAAATTGGCCATTTTCATGCACTTTTAACCATTCCATAAATCTTGTGTTTTGGGCCCCTGGAAGCATGAAAATCACTTTAAACATGCTAATTTTAGCTCTAACACTGATGATCCACCTACAAATGTGAACTGACGTTCAAATATAAAACATTTGAAAACGGACCATTTTCCACATTTCTGAAGCATGACGTAATGGGGGGGTGTTATCTCTTTTGTCGAAAATCAGCCGTTTTTGCTCGAACATTAAATGCCTCCAAATGGTATTTAATTAACTTCCCGAGCCCCTGGAAGCATGAAAATCACTTTAAACATGCTAATTTTAGCTCTAATACTGATGATCCACCTACAAATGTGAACTGACGTTCAAAAATAAAACATTTGAAAACGGACCATTTTCCACATTTCTGAAGCATGACGTAATGGGGGGTGTTATCTCTTTTGTCGAAAATCAGCCGTTTTTGCTTGAACATTAAATGCCTCCAAATGGTATTTAATTAACTTCCCGGGGTGAAGAAACCCTTTTTGAGAACTCAGAGTGAGTAAATTGGCCATTTTCATGCACTTTTAACCATTCCATAAATCTTGTGTTTTGGGCCCCTGGAAGCATGAAAATCACTTTAAACATGCTAATTTTAGCTCTAACACTGATGATCCACCTACAAATGTGAACTGACGTTCAAAAATAAAACATTTGAAAACGGACCATTTTCCACATTTCTGAAGCATGACGTAATGGGGGGGTGTTATCTCTTTTGTCGAAAATCAGCCGTTTTTGCTCGAACATTAAATGCCTCCAAATGGTATTTAATTAACTTCCCGAGCCCCTGGAAGCATGAAAATCACTTTAAACATGCTAATTTTAGCTCTAACACTGATGATCCACCTACAAATGTGAACTGACGTTCAAAAATAAAACATTTGAAAACGGACCATTTTCCACATTTCTGAAGCATGACGTAATGGGGGGGTGTTATCTCTTTTGTCGAAAATCAGCCCATTTTTGCTCGAACATTAAATGCCTCCAAATGGTATTTAATTAACTTCCCGGGGTGAAGAAACCCTTTTTGAGAACTCAGAGTGAGTAAATTGGCCATTTTCATGCACTTTTAACCATTCCATAAATCTTGTGTTTTGGGCCCCTGGAAGCATGAAAATCACTTTAAACATGCTAATTTTAGCTCTAACACTGATGATCCACCTACAAATGTGAACTGACGTTCAAAAATAAAACATTTGAAAACGGACCATTTTCCACATTTCTGAAGCATGACGTAATGGGGGGGGGGTGTTATCTCTTTTGTCGAAAATCAGCCGTTTTTGCTCGAACATTAAATGCCTCCAAATGGTATTTAATTAACTTCCCGAGCCCCTGGAAGCATGAAAATCACTTTAAACATGCTAATTTTAGCTCTAACACTGATGATCCACCTACAAATGTGAACTGACGTTCAAAAATAAAACATTTGAAAACGGACCATTTTCCACATTTCTGAAGCATGACGTAATGGGGGGGTGTTATCTCTTTTGTCGAAAATCAGCCGTTTTTGCTCGAACATTAAATGCCTCCAAATGGTATTTATTTCACTTCCCGAGCCCCTGGAAGCATGAAAATCACTTTAAACATGCTAATTTTAGCTCTAACACTGATGATCCACCTACAAATGTGAAGTGACGTTCAAAAATAAAACATTTGAAAACGGACCATTTTCCACATTTCTGAAGCATGACGTAATGGGGGGGTGTTATCTCTTTTGTCGAAAATCAGCCGTTTTTGCTCGAACATTAAATGCCTGCAAATGGTATTTAATTAACTTCCCGGGGTTAGGAAACCCTTTTTGAGAACTCAGAGTGAGTAAATTGGCCATTTTCATGCACTTTTAACCATTCCATAAATCTTGTGTTTTGGGCCCCTGGAAGCATGAAAATCACTTTAAACATGCTAATTTTAGCTCTAACACTGATGATCCACCTACAAATGTGAACTGACGTTCAAAAATAAAACATTTGAAAACGGACCATTTTCCACATTTCTGAAGCATGACGTAATGGGGGGGTGTTATCTCTTTTGTCGAAAATCAGCCGTTTTTGCTCGAACATTAAATGCCTCCAAATGGTATTTAATTAACTTCCCGAGCCCCTGGAAGCATGAAAATCACTTTAAACATGCTAATTTTAGTTCTAACACTGATGATCCACCTACAAATGTGAACTGACGTTCAAAAATAAAACATTTGAAAACGGACCATTTTCCACATTTCTGAAGCATGACGTAATGGGGGGGTGTTATCTCTTTTGTCGAAAATCAGCCGTTTTTGCTCGAACATTAAATGCCTCCAAATGGTATTTAATTAACTTCCCGAGCCCCTGGAAGCATGAAAATCACTTTAAACATGCTAATTTTAGCTCTAACACTGATGATCCACCTACAAATGTGAACTGACGTTCAAAAATAAAACATTTGAAAACGGACCATTTTCCACATTTCTGAAGCATGACGTAATGGGGGGGTGTTATCTCTTTTGTCGAAAATCAGTCGTTTTTGCTCGAACATTAAATGCCTCCAAATGGTATTTAATTAACTTCCCGAGCCCCTGGAAGCATGAAAATCACTTTAAACATGCTAATTTTAGCTCTAACACTGATGATCCACCTACAAATGTGAACTGACGTTCAAAAATAAAACATTTGAAAACGGACCATTTTCCACATTTCTGAAGCATGACGTAATGGGGGGGTGTTATCTCTTTTGTCGAAAATCAGCCGTTTTTGCTCGAACATTAAATGCCTCCAAATGGTATTTAATTAACTTCCCGAGCCCCTGGAAGCATGAAAATCACTTTAAACATGCTAATTTTAGCTCTAACACTGATGATCCACCTACAAATGTGAACTGACGTTCAAAAATAAAACATTTGAAAACGGACCATTTTCCACATTTCTGAAGCATGACGTAATGGGGGGGGTGTTATCTCTTTTGTCGAAAATCAGCCGTTTTTGCTCGAACATTAAATGCCTCCAAATGGTATTTAATTAACTTCCCGAGCCCCTGGAAGCATGAAAATCACTTTAAACATGCTAATTTTAGCTCTAACACTGATGATCCACCTACAAATGTGAACTGACGTTCAAAAATAAAACATTTGAAAACGGACCATTTTCCACATTTCTGAAGCATGACGTAATGGGGGGGGTGTTATCTCTTTTGTCGAAAATCAGCCGTTTTTGCTCGAACATTAAATGCCTCCAAATGGTATTTAATTAACTTCCCGGGGTGAAGAAACCCTTTTTGAGAACTCAGAGTGAGTAAATTGGCCATTTTCATGCACTTTTAACCATTCCATAAATCTTGTGTTTTGGGCCCCTGGAAGCATGAAAATCACTTTAAACATGCTAATTTTAGCTCTAACACTGATGATCCACCTACAAATGTGAACTGACGTTCAAAAATAAAACATTTGAAAACGGACCATTTTCCACATTTCTGAAGCATGACGTAATGGGGGGGTGTTATCTCTTTTGTCGAAAATCAGCCGTTTTTGCTCGAACATTAAATGCCTCCAAATGGTATTTAATTAACTTCCCGAGCCCCTGGAAGCATGAAAATCACTTTAAACATGCTAATTTTAGCTCTAACACTGATGATCCACCTACAAATGTGAACTGACGTTCAAAAATAAAACATTTGAAAACGGACCATTTTCCACATTTCTGAAGCATGACGTAATGGGGGGGTGTTATCTCTTTTGTCGAAAATCAGCCGTTTTTGCTCGAACATTAAATGCCTCCAAATGGTATTTAATTAACTTCCCGGGGTGAAGAAACCCTTTTTGTGAACTCAGAGTGAGTAAATTGGCCATTTTCATGCACTTTTAACCATTCCATAAATCTTGTGTTTTGGGCCCCTGGAAGCATGAAAATCACTTTAAACATGCTAATTTTAGCTCTAACACTGATGATCCACCTACAAATGTGAACTGACGTTCAAAAATAAAACATTTGAAAACGGACCATTTTCCACATTTCTGAAGCATGACGTAATGGGGGGGTGTTATCTCTTTTGTCGAAAATCAGCCGTTTTTGCTCGAACAATAAATGCCTCCAAATGGTATTTAATTAACTTCCCGAGCCCCTGGAAGCATGAAAATCACTTTAAACATGCTAATTTTAGCTCTAACACTGATGATCCACCTACAAATGTGAACTGACGTTCAAAAATAAAACATTTGAAAACGGACCATTTTCCACATTTCTGAAGCATGACGTAATGGGGGGGTGTTATCTCTTTTGTCGAAAATCAGCCGTTTTTGCTCGAACATTAAATGCCTCCAAATGGTATTTAATTAACTTCCCGGGGTGAAGAAACCCTTTTTGAGAACTCAGAGTGAGTAAATTGGCCATTTTCATGCACTTTTAACCATTCCATAAATCTTGTGTTTTGGGCCCCTGGAAGCATGAAAATCACTTTAAACATGCTAATTTTAGCTCTAACACTGATGATCCACCTACAAATGTGAACTGACGTTCAAAAATAAAACATTTGAAAACGGACCATTTTCCACATTTCTGAAGCATGACGTAATGGGGGGTGTTATCTCTTTTGTCGAAAATCAGCCGTTTTTGCTCGAACATTAAATGCCTCCAAATGGTATTTAATTAACTTCCCGAGCCCCTGGAAGCATGAAAATCACTTTAAACATGCTAATTTTAGCTCTAACACTGATGATCCACCTACAAATGTGAACTGACGTTCAAAAATAAAACATTTGAAAACGGACCATTTTCCACATTTCTGAAGCATGACGTAATGGGGGGGGGTGTTATCTCTTTTGTCGAAAATCAGCCGTTTTTGCTCGAACATTAAATGCCTCCAAATGGTATTTAATTAACTTCCCGAGCCCCTGGAAGCATGAAAATCACTTTAAACATGCTAATTTTTGCTCTAACACTGATGATCCACCTACAAATGTGAACTGACGTTCAAAAATAAAACATTTGAAAACGGACCATTTTCCACATTTCTGAAGCATGACGTAATTGGGGGGTGTTATCTCTTTTGTCGAAAATCAGCCGTTTTTGCTCGAACATTAAATGCCTCCAAATGGTATTTAATTAACTTCCCGAGCCCCTGGAAGCATGAAAATCACTTTAAACATGCTAATTTTAGCTCTAACACTGATGATCCACCTACAAATGTGAACTGACGTTCAAAAATAAAACATTTGAAAACGGACCATTTTCCACATTTCTGAAGCATGACGTAATGGGGGGGTGTTATCTCTTTTGTCGAAAATCAGCCGTTTTTGCTCGAACATTAAATGCCTCCAAATGGTATTTAATTAACTTCCCGGGGTGAAGAAACCCTTTTTGAGAACTCAGAGTGAGTAAATTGGCCATTTTCATGCACTTTTAACCATTCCATAAATCTTGTGTTTTGGGCCCCTGGAAGCATGAAAATCACTTTAAACATGCTAATTTTAGCTCTAACACTGATGATCCACCTACAAATGTGAACTGACGTTCAAATATAAAACATTTGAAAACGGACCATTTTCCACATTTCTGAAGCATGACGTAATGGGGGGGTGTTATCTCTTTTGTCGAAAATCAGCCGTTTTTGCTCGAACATTAAATGCCTCCAAATGGTATTTAATTAACTTCCCGAGCCCCTGGAAGCATGAAAATCACTTTAAACATGCTAATTTTAGCTCTAATACTGATGATCCACCTACAAATGTGAACTGACGTTCAAAAATAAAACATTTGAAAACGGACCATTTTCCACATTTCTGAAGCATGACGTAATGGGGGGTGTTATCTCTTTTGTCGAAAATCAGCCGTTTTTGCTTGAACATTAAATGCCTCCAAATGGTATTTAATTAACTTCCCGGGGTGAAGAAACCCTTTTTGAGAACTCAGAGTGAGTAAATTGGCCATTTTCATGCACTTTTAACCATTCCATAAATCTTGTGTTTTGGGCCCCTGGAAGCATGAAAATCACTTTAAACATGCTAATTTTAGCTCTAACACTGATGATCCACCTACAAATGTGAACTGACGTTCAAAAATAAAACATTTGAAAACGGACCATTTTCCACATTTCTGAAGCATGACGTAATGGGGGGGTGTTATCTCTTTTGTCGAAAATCAGCCGTTTTTGCTCGAACATTAAATGCCTCCAAATGGTATTTAATTAACTTCCCGAGCCCCTGGAAGCATGAAAATCACTTTAAACATGCTAATTTCAGCTCTAACACTGATGATCCACCTACAAATGTGAACTGACGTTCAAAAATAAAACATTTGAAAACGGACCATTTTCCACATTTCTGAAGCATGACGTAATGGGGGGGTGTTATCTCTTTTGTCGAAAATCAGCCCATTTTTGCTCGAACATTAAATGCCTCCAAATGGTATTTAATTAACTTCCCGGGGTGAAGAAACCCTTTTTGAGAACTCAGAGTGAGTAAATTGGCCATTTTCATGCACTTTTAACCATTCCATAAATCTTGTGTTTTGGGCCCCTGGAAGCATGAAAATCACTTTAAACATGCTAATTTTAGCTCTAACACTGATGATCCACCTACAAATGTGAACTGACGTTCAAAAATAAAACATTTGAAAACGGACCATTTTCCACATTTCTGAAGCATGACGTAATGGGGGGGTGTTATCTCTTTTGTCGAAAATCAGCCGTTTTTGCTCGAACATTAAATGCCTCCAAATGGTATTTAATTAACTTCCCGAGCCCCTGGAAGCATGAAAATCACTTTAAACATGCTAATTTTAGCTCTAACACTGATGATCCACCTACAAATGTGAACTGACGTTCAAAAATAAAACATTTGAAAAAAAACCATTTTCCACATTTCTGAAGCATGACGTAATGGGGGGGTGTTATCTCTTTTGTCGAAAATCAGACGTTTTTGCTTGAACATTAAATGCCTCCAAATGGTATTTAATTAACTTCCCGGGGTGAAGAAACCCTTTTTGAGAACTCAGAGTGAGTAAATTGGCCATTTTCATGCACTTTTAACCATTCCATAAATCTTGTGTTTTGGGCCCCTGGAAGCATGAAAATCACTTTAAACATGCTAATTTTAGCTCTAACACTGATGATCCACCTACAAATGTGAACTGACGTTCAAAAATAAAACATTTGAAAACGGACCATTTTCCACATTTCTGAAGCATGACGTAATGGGGGGTGTTATCTCTTTTGTCGAAAATCAGCCGTTTTTGCTCGAACATTAAATGCCTCCAAATGGTATTTAATTAACTTCCCGAGCCCCTGGAAGCATGAAAATCACTTTAAACATGCTAATTTTAGCTCTAACACTGATGATCCACCTACAAATGTGAACTGACGTTCAAAAATAAAACATTTGAAAACGGACCATTTTCCACATTTCTGAAGCATGACGTAATGGGGGGGTGTTATCTCTTTTGTCGAATATCAGCCGTTTTTGCTCGAACATTAAATGCCTCCAAATGGTATTTAATTAACTTCCCGAGCCCCTGGAAGCATGAAAATCACTTTAAACATGCTAATTTTAGCTCTAACACTGATGATCCACCTACAAATGTGAACTGACGTTCAAAAATAAAACATTTGAAAACGGACCATTTTCCACATTTCTGAAGCATGACGTAATGGGGGGGTGTTATCTCTTTTGTCGAAAATCAGCCGTTTTTGCTCGAACATTAAATGCCTCCAAATGGTATTTAATTAACTTCCCGAGCCCCTGGAAGCATGAAAATCACTTTAAACATGCTAATTTTAGCTCTAACACTGATGATCCACCTACAAATGTGAACTGACGTTAAAAAATAAAACATTTGAAAACGGACCATTTTCCACATTTCTGAAGCATGACGTAATGGGGGGGTGTTATCTCTTTTGTCGAAAATCAGCCGTTTTTGCTCGAACATTAAATGCCTCCAAATGGTATTTAATTAACTTCCCGGGGTGAAGAAACCCTTTTTGAGAACTCAGAGTGAGTAAATTGGCCATTTTCATGCACTTTTAACCATTCCATAAATCTTGTGTTTTGGGCCCCTGGAAGCATTAAAATCACTTTAAACAGGCTAATTTTAGCTCTAACACTGATGATCCACCGACAAATGTGAACTGACGTTCAAAAATAAAACATTTGAAAACGGACCATTTTCCACATTTCTGAAGCATGACGTAATGGGGGGGTGTTATCTCTTTTGTCGAAAATCAGCCATTTTTGCTCGAACATTAAATGCCTCCAAATGGTATTTAATTAACTTCCTGAGCCCCTGGAAGCATGAAAATCACTTTAAACATGCTAATTTTAGCTCTAACACTGATGATCCACCTACAAATGTGAACTGACGTTCAAAAATAAAACATTTGAAAACGGACCATTTTCCACATTTCTGAAGCATGACGTAATGGGGGGGTGTTATCTCTTTTGTCGAAAATCAGCCGTTTTTGCTCGAACATTAAATGCCTCCAAATGGTATTTAATTAACTTCCCGAGCCCCTGGAAGCATGAAAATCACTTTAAACATGCTAATTTTAGCTCTAACACTGATGATCCACCTCCAAATGTGAACTGACGTTCAAAAATAAAACATTTGAAAACGGACCATTTTCCACATTTCTGAAGCATGACGTAATGGGGGGGTGTTATCTCTTTTGTCGAAAATCAGCCGTTTTTGCTCGAACATTAAATGCCTCCAAATGGTATTTAATTAACTTCCCGGGGTGAAGAAACCCTTTTTGAGAACTCAGAGTGAGTAAATTGGCCATTTTCATGCACTTTTAACCATTCCATAAATCTTGTGTTTTGGGCCCCTGGAAGCATGAAAATCACTTTAAACATGCTAATTTTAGCTCTAACACTGATGATCCACCTACAAATGTGAACTGACGTTCAAAAATAAAACATTTGAAAACGGACCATTTTCCACATTTCTGAGGCATGACGTAATGGGGGGGTGTTATCTCTTTTGTCGAAAATCAGCCGTTTTTGCTCGAACATTAAATGCCTCCAAATGGTATTTATTTCACTTCCCGAGCCCCTGGAAGCATGAAAATCACTTTAAACATGCTAATTTTAGCTCTAACACTGATGATCCACCTACAAATGTGAACTGACGTTCAAAAATAAAACATTTGAAAACGGACCATTTTCCACATTTCTGAAGCATGACGTAATGGGGGGGTGTTATCTCTTTTGTCGAAAATCAGCCGTTTTTGCTCGAACATTAAATGTCTCCAAATGGTATTTAATTAACTTCCCGAGCCCCTGGAAGCATGAAAATCACTTTAAACATGCTAATTTTAGCTCTAACACTGATGATCCACCTACAAATGTGAACTGACGTTCAAAAATAAAACATTTGAAAACGGACCATTTTCCACATTTCTGAAGCATGACGTAATGGGGGGGTGTTATCTCTTTTGTCGAAAATCAGCCGTTTTTGCTCGAACATTAAATGCCTCCAAATGGTATTTAATTAACTTCCCGGGGTGAAGAAACCCTTTTTGAGAACTCAGAGTGAGTAAATTGGCCATTTTCATGCACTTTTAACCATTCCATAAATCTTGTGTTTTGGGCCCCTGGAAGCATAAAAATCACTTTAAACATGCTAATTTTAGCACTAACACTGATGATCCACCTACAAATGTGAACTGACGTTCAAAAATAAAACATTTGAAAACGGACCATTTTCCACATTTCTGAAGCATGACGTAATGGGGGGGTGTTATCTCTTTTGTCGAAAATCAGCCGTTTTTGCTCGAACATTAAATGCCTCCAAATGGTATTTAATTAACTTCCCGAGCCCCTGGAAGCATGAAAATCACTTTAAACATGCTAATTTTAGCTCTAACACTGATGATCCACCTACAAATGTGAACTGACGTTCAAAAATAAAACATTTGAAAACGGACCATTTTCCACATTTCTGAAGCATGACGTAATGGGGGGGTGTTATCTCTTTTGTCGAAAATCAGCCGTTTTTGCTCGAACATTAAATGCCTCCAAATGGTATTTAATTAACTTCCCGGGGTGAAGAAACCCTTTTTGAGAACTCAGAGTGAGTAAATTGGCCATTTTCATGCACTTTTAACCATTCCATAAATCTTGTGTTTTGGGCCCCTGGAAGCATGAAAATCACTTTAAACATGCTAATTTTAGCTCTAACACTGATGATCCACCTACAAATGTGAACTGACGTTCAAAAATAAAACATTTGAAAACGGACCATTTTCCACATTTCTGAAGCATGACGTAATGGGGGGGTGTTATCTCTTTTGTCGAAAATCAGCCGTTTTTGCTCGAACATTAAATGCCTCCAAATGGTATTTAATTAACTTCCCGGGGTGAAGAAACCCTTTTTGAGAACTCAGAGTGAGTAAATTGGCCATTTTCATGCACTTTTAACCATTCCATTAATCTTGTGTTTTGGACCCCTGGAAGCATGAAAATCACTTTAAACATGCTAATTTTAGCTCTAACACTGATGATCCACCTACAAATGTGAACTGACGTTCAAAAATAAAACATTTGAAAACGGACCATTTTCCACATTTCTGAAGCATGACGTAATGGGGGGGTGTTATCTCTTTTGTCGAAAATCAGCCGTTTTTGCTCGAACAATAAATGCCTCCAAATGGTATTTAATTAACTTCCCGAGCCCCTGGAAGCATGAAAATCACTTTAAACATGCTAATTTTAGCTCTAACACTGATGATCCACCTACAAATGTGAACTGACGTTCAAAAATAAAACATTTGAAAACGGACCATTTTCCACATTTCTGAAGCATGACGTAATGGGGGGGTGTTATCTCTTTTGTCTAAAATCAGCCGTTTTTGCTCGAACATTAAATGCCTCCAAATGGTATTTAATTAACTTCCCGGGGTGAAGAAACCCTTTTTGAGAACTCAGAGTGAGTAAATTGGCCATTTTCATGCACTTTTAACCATTCCATAAATCTTGTGTTTTGGGCCCCTGGAAGCATGAAAATCACTTTAAACATGCTAATTTTAGCTCTAACACTGATGATCCACCTACAAATGTGAACTGACGTTCAAAAATAAAACATTTGAAAACGGACCATTTTCCACATTTCTGAAGCATGACGTAATGGGGGAGTGTTATCTCTTTTGTCGAAAATCAGCCGTTTTTGCTCGAACATTAAATGCCTCCAAATGGTATTTAATTAACTTCCCGGGGTGAAGAAACCCTTTTTGTGAACTCAGAGTGAGTAAATTGGCCATTTTCATGCACTTTTAACCATTCCATAAATCTTGTGTTTTGGGCCCCTGGAAGCATGAAAATCACTTTAAACATGCTAATTTTAGCTCTAACACTGATGATCCACCTACAAATGTGAACTGACGTTCAAAAATAAAACATTTGAAAACGGACCATTTTCCACATTTCTGAAGCATGACGTAATGGGGGGGTGTTATCTCTTTTGTCGAAAATCAGCCGTTTTTGCTCGAACATTAAATGCCTCCAAATGGTATTTAATTAACTTCCCGGGGTGAAGAAACCCTTTTTGAGAACTCAGAGTGAGTAAATTGGCCATTTTCATGCACTTTTAACCATTCCATTAATCTTGTGTTTTGGACCCCTGGAAGCATGAAAATCACTTTAAACATGCTAATTTTAGCTCTAACACTGATGATCCACCTACAAATGTGAACTGACGTTCAAAAATAAAACATTTGAAAACGGACCATTTTCCACATTTCTGAAGCATGACGTAATGGGGGGGTGTTATCTCTTTTGTCGAAAATCAGTCGTTTTTGCTCGAACATTAAATGCCTCCAAATGGTATTTAATTAACTTCCCGAGCCCCTGGAAGCATGAAAATCACTTTAAACATGCTAATTTTAGCTCTAACACTGATGATCCACCTACAAATGTGAACTGACGTTCAAAAATAAAACATTTGAAAACGGACCATTTTCCACATTTCTGAAGCATGACGTAATGGGGGGGTGTTATCTCTTTTGTCGAAAATCAGCCGTTTTTGCTCGAACATTAAATGCCTCCAAATGGTATTTAATTAACTTCCCGAGCCCCTGGAAGCATGAAAATCACTTTAAACATGCTAATTTTAGCTCTAACACTGATGATCCACCTACAAATGTGAACTGACGTTCAAAAATAAAACATTTGAAAACGGACCATTTTCCACATTTCTGAAGCATGACGTAATGGGGGGTGTTATCTCTTTTGTCGAAAATCAGCCGTTTTTGCTCGAACATTAAATGCCTCCAAATGGTATTTAATTAACTTCCCGAGCCCCTGGAAGCATGAAAATCACTTTAAACATGCTAATTTTAGCTCTAACACTGATGATCCACCTACAAATGTGAACTGACGTTCAAAAATAAAACATTTGAAAACGGACCATTTTCCACATTTCTGAAACATGACGTAATGGGGGGGTGTTATCTCTTTTGTCGAAAATCAGCCGTTTTTGCTCGAACATTAAATGCCTCCAAATGGTATTTATTTCACTTCCCGAGCCCCTGGAAGCATGAAAATCACTTTAAACATGCTAATTTTAGCTCTAACACTGATGATCCACCTACAAATGTGAACTGACGTTCAAAAATAAAACATTTGAAAACGGACCATTTTCCACATTTCTGAAGCATGACGTAATGGGGGGGTGTTATCTCTTTTGTCGAAAATCAGCCGTTTTTGCTCGAACATTAAATGCCTGCAAATGGTATTTAATTAACTTCCCGGGGTTAGGAAACCCTTTTTGAGAACTCAGAGTGAGTAAATTGGCCATTTTCATGCACTTTTAACCATTCCATAAATCTTGTGTTTTGGGCCCCTGGAAGCATGAAAATCACTTTAAACATGCTAATTTTAGCTCTAACACTGATGATCCACCTACAAATGTGAACTGACGTTCAAAAATAAAACATTTGAAAACGGACCATTTTCCACATTTCTGAAGCATGACGTAATGGGGGGGTGTTATCTCTTTTGTCGAATATCAGCCGTTTTTGCTCGAACATTAAATGCCTCCAAATGGTATTTAATTAACTTCCCGAGCCCCTGGAAGCATGAAAATCACTTTAAACATGCTAATTTTAGCTCTAACACTGATGATCCACCTACAAATGTGAACTGACGTTCAAAAATAAAACATTTGAAAACGGACCATTTTCCACATTTCTGAAGCATGACGTAATGGGGGGGTGTTATCTCTTTTGTCGAAAATCAGTCGTTTTTGCTCGAACATTAAATGCCTCCAAATGGTATTTAATTAACTTCCCGAGCCCCTGGAAGCATGAAAATCACTTTAAACATGCTAATTTTAGCTCTAACACTGATGATCCACCTACAAATGTGAACTGACGTTCAAAAATAAAACATTTGAAAACGGACCATTTTCCACATTTCTGAAGCATGACGTAATGGGGGGGTGTTATCTCTTTTGTCGAAAATCAGCCGTTTTTGCTCGAACATTAAATGCCTCCAAATGGTATTTAATTAACTTCCCGGGGTGAAGAAACCCTTTTTGAGAACTCAGAGTGAGTAAATTGGCCATTTTCATGCACTTTTAACCATTCCATAAATCTTGTGTTTTGGGCCCCTGGAAGCATGAAAATCACTTTAAACATGCTAATTTTAGCTCTAACACTGATGATCCACCTACAAATGTGAACTGACGTTCAAAAATAAAACATTTGAAAACGGACCATTTTCCACATTTCTGAAGCATGACGTAATGGGGGGGTGTTATCTCTTTTGTCGAAAATCAGCCGTTTTTGCTCGAACATTAAATGCCTCCAAATGGTATTTAATTAACTTCCCGAGCCCCTGGAAGCATGAAAATCACTTTAAACATGCTAATTTTAGCTCTAACACTGATGATCCACCTACAAATGTGAACTGACGTTCAAAAATAAAACATTTGAAAACGGACCATTTTCCACATTTCTGAAGCATGACGTAATGGGGGGGTGTTATCTCTTTTGTCGAAAATCAGCCGTTTTTGCTCGAACATTAAATGCCTCCAAATGGTATTTAATTAACTTCCCGGGGTGAAGAAACCCTTTTTGTGAACTCAGAGTGAGTAAATTGGCCATTTTCATGCACTTTTAACCATTCCATAAATCTTGTGTTTTGGGCCCCTGGAAGCATGAAAATCACTTTAAACATGCTAATTTTAGCTCTAACACTGATGATCCACCTACAAATGTGAACTGACGTTCAAAAATAAAACATTTGAAAACGGACCATTTTCCACATTTCTGAAGCATGACGTAATGGGGGGGTGTTATCTCTTTTGTCGAAAATCAGCCGTTTTTGCTCGAACATTAAATGCCTCCAAATGGTATTTAATTAACTTCCCGGGGTGAAGAAACCCTTTTTGAGAACTCAGAGTGAGTAAATTGGCCATTTTCATGCACTTTTAACCATTCCATTAATCTTGTGTTTTGGACCCCTGGAAGCATGAAAATCACTTTAAACATGCTAATTTTAGCTCTAACACTGATGATCCACCTACAAATGTGAACTGACGTTCAAAAATAAAACATTTGAAAACGGACCATTTTCCACATTTCTGAAGCATGACGTAATGGGGGGGTGTTATCTCTTTTGTCGAAAATCAGCCGTTTTTGCTCGAACAATAAATGCCTCCAAATGGTATTTAATTAACTTCCCGAGCCCCTGGAAGCATGAAAATCACTTTAAACATGCTAATTTTAGCTCTAACACTGATGATCCACCTACAAATGTGAACTGACGTTCAAAAATAAAACATTTGAAAACGGACCATTTTCCACATTTCTGAAGCATGACGTAATGGGGGGGTGTTATCTCTTTTGTCGAAAATCAGCCGTTTTTGCTCGAACATTAAATGCCTCCAAATGGTATTTAATTAACTTCCCGGGGTGAAGAAACCCTTTTTGAGAACTCAGAGTGAGTAAATTGGCCATTTTCATGCACTTTTAACCATTCCATAAATCTTGTGTTTTGGGCCCCTGGAAGCATGAAAATCACTTTAAACATGCTAATTTTAGCTCTAACACTGATGATCCACCTACAAATGTGAACTGACGTTCAAAAATAAAACATTTGAAAACGGACCATTTTCCACATTTCTGAAGCATGACGTAATGGGGGGGTGTTATCTCTTTTGTCGAAAATCAGCCGTTTTTGCTCGAACATTAAATGCCTCCAAATGGTATTTAATTAACTTCCCGAGCCCCTGGAAGCATGAAAATCACTTTAAACATGCTAATTTTAGCTCTAACACTGATGATCCACCTACAAATGTGAACTGACGTTCAAAAATAAAACATTTGAAAACGGACCATTTTCCACATTTCTGAAGCATGACTTAATGGGGGGGGGTGTTATCTCTTTTGTCGAAAATCAGCCGTTTTTGCTCGAACATTAAATGCCTCCAAATGGTATTTAATTAACTTCCCGAGCCCCTGGAAGCATGAAAATCACTTTAAACATGCTAATTTTTGCTCTAACACTGATGATCCACCTACAAATGTGAACTGACGTTCAAAAATAAAACATTTGAAAACGGACCATTTTCCACATTTCTGAAGCATGACGTAATTGGGGGGTGTTATCTCTTTTGTCGAAAATCAGCCGTTTTTGCTCGAACATTAAATGCCTCCAAATGGTATTTAATTAACTTCCCGAGCCCCTGGAAGCATGAAAATCACTTTAAACATGCTAATTTTAGCTCTAACACTGATGATCCACCTACAAATGTGAACTGACGTTCAAAAATAAAACATTTGAAAACGGACCATTTTCCACATTTCTGAAGCATGACGTAATGGGGGGGTGTTATCTCTTTTGTCGAAAATCAGCCGTTTTTGCTCGAACATTAAATGCCTCCAAATGGTATTTAATTAACTTCCCGGGGTGAAGAAACCCTTTTTGAGAACTCAGAGTGAGTAAATTGGCCATTTTCATGCACTTTTAACCATTCCATAAATCTTGTGTTTTGGGCCCCTGGAAGCATGAAAATCACTTTAAACATGCTAATTTTAGCTCTAACACTGATGATCCACCTACAAATGTGAACTGACGTTCAAATATAAAACATTTGAAAACGGACCATTTTCCACATTTCTGAAGCATGACGTAATAGGGGGGTGTTATCTCTTTTGTCGAAAATCAGCCGTTTTTGCTCGAACATTAAATGCCTCCAAATGGTATTTAATTAACTTCCCGAGCCCCTGGAAGCATGAAAATCACTTTAAACATGCTAATTTTAGCTCTAACACTGATGATCCACCTACAAATGTGAACTGACGTTCAAAAATAAAACATTTGAAAACGGACCATTTTCCACATTTCTGAAGCATGACGTAATGGGGGGGTGTTATCTCTTTTGTCTAAAATCAGCCGTTTTTGCTCGAACATTAAATGCCTCCAAATGGTATTTAATTAACTTCCCGGGGTGAAGAAACCCTTTTTGAGAACTCAGAGTGAGTAAATTGGCCATTTTCATGCACTTTTAACCATTCCATAAATCTTGTGTTTTGGGCCCCTGGAAGCATGAAAATCACTTTAAACATGCTAATTTTAGCTCTAACACTGATGATCCACCTACAAATGTGAACTGACGTTCAAAAATAAAACATTTGAAAACGGACCATTTTCCACATTTCTGAAGCATGACGTAATGGGGGAGTGTTATCTCTTTTGTCGAAAATCAGCCGTTTTTGCTCGAACATTAAATGCCTCCAAATGGTATTTAATTAACTTCCCGGGGTGAAGAAACCCTTTTTGTGAACTCAGAGTGAGTAAATTGGCCATTTTCATGCACTTTTAACCATTCCATAAATCTTGTGTTTTGGGCCCCTGGAAGCATGAAAATCACTTTAAACATGCTAATTTTAGCTCTAACACTGATGATCCACCTACAAATGTGAACTGACGTTCAAAAATAAAACATTTGAAAACGGACCATTTTCCACATTTCTGAAGCATGACGTAATGGGGGGGTGTTATCTCTTTTGTCGAAAATCAGCCGTTTTTGCTCGAACATTAAATGCCTCCAAATGGTATTTAATTAACTTCCCGGGGTGAAGAAACCCTTTTTGAGAACTCAGAGTGAGTAAATTGGCCATTTTCATGCACTTTTAACCATTCCATTAATCTTGTGTTTTGGACCCCTGGAAGCATGAAAATCACTTTAAACATGCTAATTTTAGCTCTAACACTGATGATCCACCTACAAATGTGAACTGACGTTCAAAAATAAAACATTTGAAAACGGACCATTTTCCACATTTCTGAAGCATGACGTAATGGGGGGGTGTTATCTCTTTTGTCGAAAATCAGTCGTTTTTGCTCGAACATTAAATGCCTCCAAATGGTATTTAATTAACTTCCCGAGCCCCTGGAAGCATGAAAATCACTTTAAACATGCTAATTTTAGCTCTAACACTGATGATCCACCTACAAATGTGAACTGACGTTCAAAAATAAAACATTTGAAAACGGACCATTTTCCACATTTCTGAAGCATGACGTAATGGGGGGGTGTTATCTCTTTTGTCGAAAATCAGCCGTTTTTGCTCGAACATTAAATGCCTCCAAATGGTATTTAATTAACTTCCCGAGCCCCTGGAAGCATGAAAATCACTTTAAACATGCTAATTTTAGCTCTAACACTGATGATCCACCTACAAATGTGAACTGACGTTCAAAAATAAAACATTTGAAAACGGACCATTTTCCACATTTCTGAAGCATGACGTAATGGGGGGTGTTATCTCTTTTGTCGAAAATCAGCCGTTTTTGCTCGAACATTAAATGCCTCCAAATGGTATTTAATTAACTTCCCGAGCCCCTGGAAGCATGAAAATCACTTTAAACATGCTAATTTTAGCTCTAACACTGATGATCCACCTACAAATGTGAACTGACGTTCAAAAATAAAACATTTGAAAACGGACCATTTTCCACATTTCTGAAACATGACGTAATGGGGGGGTGTTATCTCTTTTGTCGAAAATCAGCCGTTTTTGCTCGAACATTAAATGCCTCCAAATGGTATTTATTTCACTTCCCGAGCCCCTGGAAGCATGAAAATCACTTTAAACATGCTAATTTTAGCTCTAACACTGATGATCCACCTACAAATGTGAACTGACGTTCAAAAATAAAACATTTGAAAACGGACCATTTTCCACATTTCTGAAGCATGACGTAATGGGGGGGTGTTATCTCTTTTGTCGAAAATCAGCCGTTTTTGCTCGAACATTAAATGCCTGCAAATGGTATTTAATTAACTTCCCGGGGTTAGGAAACCCTTTTTGAGAACTCAGAGTGAGTAAATTGGCCATTTTCATGCACTTTTAACCATTCCATAAATCTTGTGTTTTGGGCCCCTGGAAGCATGAAAATCACTTTAAACATGCTAATTTTAGCTCTAACACTGATGATCCACCTACAAATGTGAACTGACGTTCAAAAATAAAACATTTGAAAACGGACCATTTTCCACATTTCTGAAGCATGACGTAATGGGGGGGTGTTATCTCTTTTGTCGAATATCAGCCGTTTTTGCTCGAACATTAAATGCCTCCAAATGGTATTTAATTAACTTCCCGAGCCCCTGGAAGCATGAAAATCACTTTAAACATGCTAATTTTAGCTCTAACACTGATGATCCACCTACAAATGTGAACTGACGTTCAAAAATAAAACATTTGAAAACGGACCATTTTCCACATTTCTGAAGCATGACGTAATGGGGGGGTGTTATCTCTTTTGTCGAAAATCAGTCGTTTTTGCTCGAACATTAAATGCCTCCAAATGGTATTTAATTAACTTCCCGAGCCCCTGGAAGCATGAAAATCACTTTAAACATGCTAATTTTAGCTCTAACACTGATGATCCACCTACAAATGTGAACTGACGTTCAAAAATAAAACATTTGAAAACGGACCATTTTCCACATTTCTGAAGCATGACGTAATGGGGGGGTGTTATCTCTTTTGTCGAAAATCAGCCGTTTTTGCTCGAACATTAAATGCCTCCAAATGGTATTTAATTAACTTCCCGGGGTGAAGAAACCCTTTTTGAGAACTCAGAGTGAGTAAATTGGCCATTTTCATGCACTTTTAACCATTCCATAAATCTTGTGTTTTGGGCCCCTGGAAGCATGAAAATCACTTTAAACATGCTAATTTTAGCTCTAACACTGATGATCCACCTACAAATGTGAACTGACGTTCAAAAATAAAACATTTGAAAACGGACCATTTTCCACATTTCTGAAGCATGACGTAATGGGGGGGTGTTATCTCTTTTGTCGAAAATCAGCCGTTTTTGCTCGAACATTAAATGCCTCCAAATGGTATTTAATTAACTTCCCGAGCCCCTGGAAGCATGAAAATCACTTTAAACATGCTAATTTTAGCTCTAACACTGATGATCCACCTACAAATGTGAACTGACGTTCAAAAATAAAACATTTGAAAACGGACCATTTTCCACATTTCTGAAGCATGACGTAATGGGGGGGTGTTATCTCTTTTGTCGAAAATCAGCCGTTTTTGCTCGAACATTAAATGCCTCCAAATGGTATTTAATTAACTTCCCGGGGTGAAGAAACCCTTTTTGTGAACTCAGAGTGAGTAAATTGGCCATTTTCATGCACTTTTAACCATTCCATAAATCTTGTGTTTTGGGCCCCTGGAAGCATGAAAATCACTTTAAACATGCTAATTTTAGCTCTAACACTGATGATCCACCTACAAATGTGAACTGACGTTCAAAAATAAAACATTTGAAAACGGACCATTTTCCACATTTCTGAAGCATGACGTAATGGGGGGGTGTTATCTCTTTTGTCGAAAATCAGCCGTTTTTGCTCGAACATTAAATGCCTCCAAATGGTATTTAATTAACTTCCCGGGGTGAAGAAACCCTTTTTGAGAACTCAGAGTGAGTAAATTGGCCATTTTCATGCACTTTTAACCATTCCATTAATCTTGTGTTTTGGACCCCTGGAAGCATGAAAATCACTTTAAACATGCTAATTTTAGCTCTAACACTGATGATCCACCTACAAATGTGAACTGACGTTCAAAAATAAAACATTTGAAAACGGACCATTTTCCACATTTCTGAAGCATGACGTAATGGGGGGGTGTTATCTCTTTTGTCGAAAATCAGCCGTTTTTGCTCGAACAATAAATGCCTCCAAATGGTATTTAATTAACTTCCCGAGCCCCTGGAAGCATGAAAATCACTTTAAACATGCTAATTTTAGCTCTAACACTGATGATCCACCTACAAATGTGAACTGACGTTCAAAAATAAAACATTTGAAAACGGACCATTTTCCACATTTCTGAAGCATGACGTAATGGGGGGGTGTTATCTCTTTTGTCGAAAATCAGCCGTTTTTGCTCGAACATTAAATGCCTCCAAATGGTATTTAATTAACTTCCCGGGGTGAAGAAACCCTTTTTGAGAACTCAGAGTGAGTAAATTGGCCATTTTCATGCACTTTTAACCATTCCATAAATCTTGTGTTTTGGGCCCCTGGAAGCATGAAAATCACTTTAAACATGCTAATTTTAGCTCTAACACTGATGATCCACCTACAAATGTGAACTGACGTTCAAAAATAAAACATTTGAAAACGGACCATTTTCCACATTTCTGAAGCATGACGTAATGGGGGGGTGTTATCTCTTTTGTCGAAAATCAGCCGTTTTTGCTCGAACATTAAATGCCTCCAAATGGTATTTAATTAACTTCCCGAGCCCCTGGAAGCATGAAAATCACTTTAAACATGCTAATTTTAGCTCTAACACTGATGATCCACCTACAAATGTGAACTGACGTTCAAAAATAAAACATTTGAAAACGGACCATTTTCCACATTTCTGAAGCATGACTTAATGGGGGGGGGTGTTATCTCTTTTGTCGAAAATCAGCCGTTTTTGCTCGAACATTAAATGCCTCCAAATGGTATTTAATTAACTTCCCGAGCCCTTGGAAGCATGAAAATCACTTTAAACATGCTAATTTTTGCTCTAACACTGATGATCCACCTACAAATGTGAACTGACGTTCAAAAATAAAACATTTGAAAACGGACCATTTTCCACATTTCTGAAGCATGACGTAATTGGGGGGTGTTATCTCTTTTGTCGAAAATCAGCCGTTTTTGCTCGAACATTAAATGCCTCCAAATGGTATTTAATTAACTTCCCGAGCCCCTGGAAGCATGAAAATCACTTTAAACATGCTAATTTTAGCTCTAACACTGATGATCCACCTACAAATGTGAACTGACGTTCAAAAATAAAACATTTGAAAACGGACCATTTTCCACATTTCTGAAGCATGACGTAATGGGGGGGTGTTATCTCTTTTGTCGAAAATCAGCCGTTTTTGCTCGAACATTAAATGCCTCCAAATGGTATTTAATTAACTTCCCGGGGTGAAGAAACCCTTTTTGAGAACTCAGAGTGAGTAAATTGGCCATTTTCATGCACTTTTAACCATTCCATAAATCTTGTGTTTTGGGCCCCTGGAAGCATGAAAATCACTTTAAACATGCTAATTTTAGCTCTAACACTGATGATCCACCTACAAATGTGAACTGACGTTCAAATATAAAACATTTGAAAACGGACCATTTTCCACATTTCTGAAGCATGACGTAATAGGGGGGTGTTATCTCTTTTGTCGAAAATCAGCCGTTTTTGCTCGAACATTAAATGCCTCCAAATGGTATTTAATTAACTTCCCGAGCCCCTGGAAGCATGAAAATCACTTTAAACATGCTAATTTTAGCTCTAACACTGATGATCCACCTACAAATGTGAACTGACGTTCAAAAATAAAACATTTGAAAACGGACCATTTTCCACATTTCTGAAGCATGACGTAATGGGGGGGTGTTATCTCTTTTGTCGAAAATCAGCCGTTTTTGCTTGAACATTAAATGCCTCCAAATGGTATTTAATTAACTTCCCGGGGTGAAGAAACCCTTTTTGAGAACTCAGAGTGAGTAAATTGGCCATTTTCATGCACTTTTAACCATTCCATAAATCTTGTGTTTTGGGCCCCTGGAAGCATGAAAATCACTTTAAACATGCTAATTTTAGCTCTAACACTGATGATCCACCTACAAATGTGAACTGACGTTCAAAAATAAAACATTTGAAAACGGACCATTTTCCACATTTCTGAAGCATGACGTAATGGGGGGGTGTTATCTCTTTTGTCGAAAATCAGCCGTTTTTGCTCGAACATTAAATGCCTCCAAATGGTATTTAATTAACTTCCCGAGCCCCTGGAAGCATGAAAATCACTTTAAACATGCTAATTTTAGCTCTAACACTGATGATCCACCTACAAATGTGAACTGACGTTCAAAAATAAAACATTTGAAAACGGACCATTTTCCACATTTCTGAAGCATGACGTAATGGGGGGGTGTTATCTCTTTTGTCGAAAATCAGCCCATTTTTGCTCGAACATTAAATGCCTCCAAATGGTATTTAATTAACTTCCCGGGGTGAAGAAACCCTTTTTGAGAACTCAGAGTGAGTAAATTGGCCATTTTCATGCACTTTTAACCATTCCATAAATCTTGTGTTTTGGGCCCCTGGAAGCATGAAAATCACTTTAAACATGCTAATTTTAGCTCTAACACTGATGATCCACCTACAAATGTGAACTGACGTTCAAAAATAAAACATTTGAAAACGGACCATTTTCCACATTTCTGAAGCATGACGTAATGGGGGGGTGTTATCTCTTTTGTCGAAAATCAGCCGTTTTTGCTCGAACATTAAATGCCTCCAAATGGTATTTAATTAACTTCCCGGGGTGGAGAAACCCTTTTTGAGAACTCAGAGTGAGTAAATTGGCCATTTTCATGCACTTTTAACCATTCCATTAATCTTGTGTTTTGGGCCCCTGGAAGCATGAAAATCACTTTAAACATGCTAATTTTAGCTCTAACACTGATGATCCACCTACAAATGTGAACTGACGTTCAAAAATAAAACATTTGAAAACGGACCATTTTCCACATTTCTGAAGCATGACGTAATGGGGGGTTGTTATCTCTTTTGTCGAAAATCAGCCGTTTTTGCTCGAACATTAAATGCCTCCAAATGGTATTTAATTAACTTCCCGAGCCCCTGGAAGCATGAAAATCACTTTAAACATGCTAATTTTAGCTCTAACACTGATGATCCACCTACAAATGTGAACTGACGTTCAAAAATAAAACATTTGAAAACGGACCATTTTCCACATTTCTGAAGCATGACGTAATGGGGGGGTGTTATCTCTTTTGTCGAAAATCAGCCCATTTTTGCTCGAACATTAAATGCCTCCAAATGGTATTTAATTAACTTCCCGGGGTGAAGAAACCCTTTTTGAGAACTCAGAGTGAGTAAATTGGCCATTTTCATGCACTTTTAACCATTCCATAAATCTTGTGTTTTGGGCCCCTGGAAGCATGAAAATCACTTTAAACATGCTAATTTTAGCTCTAACACTGATGATCCACCTACAAATGTGAACTGACGTTCAAAAATAAAACATTTGAAAACGGACCATTTTCCACATTTCTGAAGCATGACGTAATGGGGGGGTGTTATCTCTTTTGTCGAAAATCAGCCGTTTTTGCTTGAACATTAAATGCCTCCAAATGGTATTTAATTAACTTCCCGGGGTGAAGAAACCCTTTTTGAGAACTCAGAGTGAGTAAATTGGCCATTTTCATGCACTTTTAACCATTCCATAAATCTTGTGTTTTGGGCCCCTGGAAGCATGAAAATCACTTTAAACATGCTAATTTTAGCTCTAACACTGATGATCCACCTACAAATGTGAACTGACGTTCAAAAATAAAACATTTGAAAACGGACCATTTTCCACATTTCTGAAGCATGACGTAATGGGGGGGTGTTATCTCTTTTGTCGAAAATCAGCCGTTTTTGCTCGAACATTAAATGCCTCCAAATGGTATTTAATTAACTTCCCGAGCCACTGGAAGCATGAAAATCACTTTAAACATGCTAATTTTAGCTCTAACACTGATGATCCACCTACAAATGTGAACTGACGTTCAAAAATAAAACATTTGAAAACGGACCATTTTCCACATTTCTGAAGCATGACGTAATGGGGGGGTGTTATCTCTTTTGTCGAAAATCAGCCCATTTTTGCTCGAACATTAAATGCCTCCAAATGGTATTTAATTAACTTCCCGGGGTGAAGAAACCCTTTTTGAGAACTCAGAGTGAGTAAATTGGCCATTTTCATGCACTTTTAACCATTCCATAAATCTTGTGTTTTGGGCCCCTGGAAGCATGAAAATCACTTTAAACATGCTAATTTTAGCTCTAACACTGATGATCCACCTACAAATGTGAACTGACGTTCAAAAATAAAACATTTGAAAACGGACCATTTTCCACATTTCTGAAGCATGACGTAATGGGGGGGTGTTATCTCTTTTGTCGAAAATCAGCCGTTTTTGCTCGAACATTAAATGCCTCCAAATGGTATTTAATTAACTTCCCGGGGTGGAGAAACCCTTTTTGAGAACTCAGAGTGAGTAAATTGGCCATTTTCATGCACTTTTAACCATTCCATTAATCTTGTGTTTTGGGCCCCTGGAAGCATGAAAATCACTTTAAACATGCTAATTTTAGCTCTAACACTGATGATCCACCTACAAATGTGAACTGACGTTCAAAAATAAAACATTTGAAAACGGACCATTTTCCACATTTCTGAAGCATGACGTAATGGGGGGTTGTTATCTCTTTTGTCGAAAATCAGCCGTTTTTGCTCGAACATTAAATGCCTCCAAATGGTATTTAATTAACTTCCCGAGCCCCTGGAAGCATGAAAATCACTTTAAACATGCTAATTTTAGCTCTAACACTGATGATCCACCTACAAATGTGAACTGACGTTCAAAAATAAAACATTTGAAAACAGACCATTTTCCACATTTCTGAAGCATGACGTAATGGGGGGGTGTTATCTCTTTTGTCGAAAATCAGACGTTTTTGCTTGAACATTAAATGCCTCCAAATGGTATTTAATTAACTTCCCGGGGTGAAGAAACCCTTTTTTAGAACTCAGAGTGAGTAAATTGGCCATTTTCATGCACTTTTAACCATTCCATAAATCTTGTGTTTTGGGCCCCTGGAAGCATGAAAATCACTTTAAACATGCTAATTTTAGCTCTAACACTGATGATCCACCTACAAATGTGAACTGACGTTCAAAAATAAAACATTTGAAAACGGACCATTTTCCACATTTCTGAAGCATGACGTAATGGGGGGGTGTTATCTCTTTTGTCGAAAATCAGCCGTTTTTGCTCGAACATTAAATGCCTCCAAATGGTATTTAATTAACTTCCCGAGCCCCTGGAAGCATGAAAATCACTTTAAACATGCTAATTTTAGCTCTAACACTGATGATCCACCTACAAATGTGAACTGACGTTCAAAAATAAAACATTTGAAAACGGACCATTTTCCACATTTCTGAAGCATGACGTAATGGGGGGGTGTTATCTCTTTTGTCGAAAATCAGCCGTTTTTGCTCGAACATTAAATGCCTCCAAATGGTATTTAATTAACTTCCCGGGGTGAAGAAACCCTTTTTGAGAACTCAGAGTGAGTAAATTGGCCATTTTCATGCACTTTTAACCATTCCATAAATCTTGTGTTTTGGGCCCCTGGAAGCATGAAAATCACTTTAAACATGCTAATTTTAGCTCTAACACTGATGATCCACCTACAAATGTGAACTGACGTTCAAAAATAAAACATTTGAAAACGGACCATTTTCCACATTTCTGAAGCATGACGTAATGGGGGGGTGTTATCTCTTTTGTCGAAAATCAGCCGTTTTTGCTCGAACATTAAATGCCTCCAAATGGTATTTAATTAACTTCCCGAGCCCCTGGAAGCATGAAAATCACTTTAAACATGCTAATTTTAGCTCTAACACTGATGATCCACCTACAAATGTGAACTGACGTTCAAAAATAAAACATTTGAAAACGGACCATTTTCCACATTTCTGAAGCATGACGTAATGGGGGGGTGTTATCTCTTTTGTCGAAAATCAGCCGTTTTTGCTCGAACATTAAATGCCTCCAAATGGTATTTAATTAACTTCCCGGGGTGAAGAAACCCTTTTTGAGAACTCAGAGTGAGTAAATTGGCCATTTTCATGCACTTTTAACCATTCCATAAATCTTGTGTTTTGGGCCCCTGGAAGCATGAAAATCACTTTAAACATGCTAATTTTAGCTCTAACACTGATGATCCACCTACAAATGTGAACTGACGTTCAAAAATAAAACATTTGAAATCGGACCATTTTCCACATTTCTGAAGCATGACGTAATGGGGGGGTGTTATCTCTTTTGTCGAATATCAGCCGTTTTTGCTCGAACATTAAATGCCTCCAAATGGTATTTAATTAACTTCCCAAGCCCCTGGAAGCATGAAAATCACTTTAAACATGCTAATTTTAGCTCTAACACTGATGATCCACCTACAAATGTGAACTGACGTTCAAAAATAAAACATTTGAAAACGGACCATTTTCCACATTTCTGAAGCATGACGTAATGGGGGGGTGTTATCTCTTTTGTCGAAAATCAGCCGTTTTTGCTCGAACATTAAATGCCTCCAAATGGTATTTAATTAACTTCCCGAGCCCCTGGAAGCATGAAAATCACTTTAAACATGCTAATTTTAGCTCTAACACTGATGATCCACCTACAAATGTGAACTGACGTTAAAAAATAAAACATTTGAAAACGGACCATTTTCCACATTTCTGAAGCATGACGTAATGGGGGGGTGTTATCTCTTTTGTCGAAAATCAGCCGTTTTTGCTCGAACATTAAATGCCTCCAAATGGTATTTAATTAACTTCCCGGGGTGAAGAAACCCTTTTTGAGAACTCAGAGTGAGTAAATTGGCCATTTTCATGCACTTTTAACCATTCCATAAATCTTGTGTTTTGGGCCCCTGGAAGCATAAAAATCACTTTAAACATGCTAATTTTAGCTCTAACACTGATGATCCACCTACAAATGTGAACTGACGTTCAAAAATAAAACATTTGAAAACGGACCATTTTCCACATTTCTGAAGCATGACGTAATGGGGGGGTGTTATCTCTTTTGTCGAAAATCAGCCGTTTTTGCTCGAACATTAAATGCCTCCAAATGGTATTTAATTAACTTCCCGAGCCCCTGGAAGCATGAAAATCACTTTAAACATGCTAATTTTAGCTCTAACACTGATGATCCACCTACAAATGTGAACTGACGTTCAAAAATAAAACATTTGAAAACGGACCATTTTCCACATTTCTGAAGCATGACGTAATGGGGGGGTGTTATCTCTTTTGTCGAAAATCAGCCGTTTTTGCTCGAACATTAAATGCCTCCAAATGGTATTTAATTAACTTCCCGGGGTGAAGAAACCCTTTTTGAGAACTCAGAGTGAGTAAATTGGCCATTTTCATGCACTTTTAACCATTCCATAAATCTTGTGTTTTGGGCCCCTGGAAGCATGAAAATCACTTTAAACATGCTAATTTTAGCTCTAACACTGATGATCCACCTACAAATGTGAACTGACGTTCAAAAATAAAACATTTGAAAACGGACCATTTTCCACATTTCTGAAGCATGACGTAATGGGGGGGTGTTATCTCTTTTGTCGAAAATCAGCCGTTTTTGCTCGAACATTAAATCCCTCCAAATGGTATTTAATTAACTTCCCGGGGTGAAGAAACCCTTTTTGAGAACTCAGAGTGAGTAAATTGGCCATTTTCATGCACTTTTAACCATTCCATTAATCTTGTGTTTTGGACCCCTGGAAGCATGAAAATCACTTTAAACATGCTAATTTTAGCTCTAACACTGATGATCCACCTACAAATGTGAACTGACGTTCAAAAATAAAACATTTGAAAACCGACCATTTTCCACATTTCTGAAGCATGACGTAATGGGGGGGTGTTATCTCTTTTGTCGAAAATCAGCCGTTTTTGCTCGAACAATAAATGCCTCCAAATGGTATTTAATTAACTTCCCGAGCCCCTGGAAGCATGAAAATCACTTTAAACATGCTAATTTTAGCTCTAACACTGATGATCCACCTACAAATGTGAACTGACGTTCAAAAATAAAACATTTGAAAACGGACCATTTTCCACATTTCTGAAGCATGACGTAATGGGGGGGTGTTATCTCTTTTGTCTAAAATCAGCCGTTTTTGCTCGAACATTAAATGCCTCCAAATGGTATTTAATTAACTTCCCGGGGTGAAGAAACCCTTTTTGAGAACTCAGAGTGAGTAAATTGGCCATTTTCATGCACTTTTAACCATTCCATAAATCTTGTGTTTTGGGCCCCTGGAAGCATGAAAATCACTTTAAACATGCTAATTTTAGCTCTAACACTGATGATCCACCTACAAATGTGAACTGACGTTCAAAAATAAAACATTTGAAAACGGACCATTTTCCACATTTCTGAAGCATGACGTAATGGGGGGGTGTTATCTCTTTTGTCGAAAATCAGCCGTTTTTGCTCGAACATTAAATGCCTCCAAATGGTATTTAATTAACTTCCCGAGCCCCTGGAAGCATGAAAATCACTTTAAGCATGCTAATTTTAGCTCTAACACTGATGATCCACCTACAAATGTGAACTGACGTTCAAAAATAAAACATTTGAAAACGGACCATTTTCCACATTTCTGAAGCATGACGTAATGGGGGGGTGTTATCTCTTTTGTCGAAAATCAGCCGTTTTTGCTCGAACATTAAATGCCTCCAAATGGTATTTAATTAACTTCCCGGGGTGAAGAAACCCTTTTTGAGAACTTAGAGTGAGTAAATTGGCCATTTTCATGCACTTTTAACCATTCCATAAATCTTGTGTTTTGGGCCCCTGGAAGCATGAAAATCACTTTAAACATGCTAATTTTAGCTCTAACACTGATGATCCACCTACAAATGTGAACTGACGTTCAAAAATAAAACATTTGAAAACGGACCATTTTCCACATTTCTGAAGCATGACGTAATGGGGGGGTGTTATCTCTTTTGTCGAACATCAGCCGTTTTTGCTCGAACATTAAATGCCTCCAAATGGTATTTATTTCACTTCCCGAGCCCCTGGAAGCATGAAAATCACTTTAAACATGCTAATTTTAGCTCTAACACTGATGATCCACCTACAAATGTGAACTGACGTTCAAAAATAAAACATTTGAAAACGGACCATTTTCCACATTTCTGAAGCATGACGTAATGGGGGGGTGTTATCTCTTTTGTCGAAAATCAGCCGTTTTTGCTCGAACATTAAATGCCTCCAAATGGTATTTATTTCACTTCCCGAGCCCCTGGAAGCATGAAAATCACTTTAAACATGCTAATTTTAGCTCTAACACTGATGATCCACCTACAAATGTGAACTGACGTTCAAAAATAAAACATTTGAAAACGGACCATTTTCCACATTTCTGAAGCATGACGTAATGGGGGGGTGTTATCTCTTTTGTCGAAAATCAGCCGTTTTTGCTCGAACATTAAATGCCTCCAAATGGTATTTAATTAACTTCCCGAGCCCCTGGAAGCATGAAAATCACTTTAAACATGCTAATTTTAGCTCTAACACTGATGATCCACCTACAAATGTGAACTGACGTTCAAAAATAAAACATTTGAAAACGGACCATTTTCCACATTTCTGAAGCATGACGTAATGGGGGGGTGTTATCTCTTTTGTCGAAAATCAGCCGTTTTTGCTCGAACATTAAATGCCTCCAAATGGTATTTATTTCACTTCCCGAGCCCCTGGAAGCATGAAAATCACTTTAAACATGCTAATTTTAGCTCTAACACTGATGATCCACCTACAAATGTGAACTGACGTTCAAAAATAAAACATTTGAAAACGGACCATTTTCCACATTTCTGAAGCATGACGTAATGGGGGGGTGTTATCTCTTTTGTCGAAAATCAGCTGTTTTTGCTCGAACATTAAATGCCTGCAAATGGTATTTAATTAACTTCCCGGGGTTAGGAAACCCTTTTTGAGAACTCAGAGTGAGTAAATTGGCCATTTTCATGCACTTTTAACCATTCCATAAATCTTGTGTTTTGGGCCCCTGGAAGCATGAAAATCACTTTAAACATGCTAATTTTAGCTCTAACACTGATGATCCACCTACAAATGTGAACTGACGTTCAAAAATAAAACATTTGAAAACGGACCATTTTCCACATTTCTGAAGCATGACGTAATGGGGGGGTGTTATCTCTTTTGTCGAAAATCAGCCGTTTTTGCTCGAACATTAAATGCCTCCAAATGGTATTTAATTAACTTACCGAGCCCCTGAAAGCATGAAAATCACTTTAAACATGCTAATTTTAGCTCTAACACTGATGATCCACCTACAAATGTGAACTGACGTTCAAAAATAAAACATTTGAAAACGGACCATTTTCCACATTTCTGAAGCATGACGTAATGGGGGGGTGTTATCTCTTTTGTCGAAAATCAGCCGTTTTTGCTCGAACATTAAATGCCTCCAAATGGTATTTAATTAACTTCCTGAGCCCCTGGAAGCATGAAAATCACTTTAAACATGCTAATTTTAGCTCTAACACTGATGATCCACCTACAAATGTGAACTGACGTTCAAAAATAAAACATTTGAAAACGGACCATTTTCCACATTTCTGAAGCATGACGTAATGGGGGGGTGTTATCTCTTTTGTCGAAAATCAGCCGTTTTTGCTCGAACATTAAATGCCTCCAAATGGTATTTAATTAACTTCCCGAGCCCCTGGAAGCATGAAAATCACTTTAAACATGCTAATTTTAGCTCTAACACTGATGATCCACCTACAAATGTGAACTGACGTTCAAAAATAAAACATTTGAAAACGGACCATTTTCCACATTTCTGAAGCATGACGTAATGGGGGGGTGTTATCTCTTTTGTCGAAAATCAGCCGTTTTTGCTCGAACATTAAATGCCTCCAAATGGTATTTAATTAACTTCCCGGGGTGAAGAAACCCTTTTTGAGAACTCAGAGTGAGTAAATTGGCCATTTTCATGCACTTTTAACCATTCCATAAATCTTGTGTTTTGGGCCCCTGGAAGCATGAAAATCACTTTAAACATGCTAATTTTAGCTCTAACACTGATGATCCACCTACAAATGTGAACTGACGTTCAAAAATAAAACATTTGAAAACGGACCATTTTCCACATTTCTGAGGCATGACGTAATGGGGGGGTGTTATCTCTTTTGTCGAAAATCAGCCGTTTTTGCTCGAACATTAAATGCCTCCAAATGGTATTTATTTCACTTCCCGAGCCCCTGGAAGCATGAAAATCACTTTAAACATGCTAATTTTAGCTCTAACACTGATGATCCACCTACAAATGTGAACTGACGTTCAAAAATAAAACATTTGAAAACGGACCATTTTCCACATTTCTGAAGCATGACGTAATGGGGGGGTGTTATCTCTTTTGTCGAAAATCAGCCGTTTTTGCTCGAACATTAAATCCCTCCAAATGGTATTTAATTAACTTCCCGGGGTGAAGAAACCCTTTTTGAGAACTCAGAGTGAGTAAATTGGCCATTTTCATGCACTTTTAACCATTCCATTAATCTTGTGTTTTGGACCCCTGGAAGCATGAAAATCACTTTAAACATGCTAATTTTAGCTCTAACACTGATGATCCACCTACAAATGTGAACTGACGTTCAAAAATAAAACATTTGAAAACCGACCATTTTCCACATTTCTGAAGCATGACGTAATGGGGGGGTGTTATCTCTTTTGTCGAAAATCAGCCGTTTTTGCTCGAACAATAAATGCCTCCAAATGGTATTTAATTAACTTCCCGAGCCCCTGGAAGCATGAAAATCACTTTAAACATGCTAATTTTAGCTCTAACACTGATGATCCACCTACAAATGTGAACTGACGTTCAAAAATAAAACATTTGAAAACGGACCATTTTCCACATTTCTGAAGCATGACGTAATGGGGGGGTGTTATCTCTTTTGTCTAAAATCAGCCGTTTTTGCTCGAACATTAAATGCCTCCAAATGGTATTTAATTAACTTCCCGGGGTGAAGAAACCCTTTTTGAGAACTCAGAGTGAGTAAATTGGCCATTTTCATGCACTTTTAACCATTCCATAAATCTTGTGTTTTGGGCCCCTGGAAGCATGAAAATCACTTTAAACATGCTAATTTTAGCTCTAACACTGATGATCCACCTACAAATGTGAACTGACGTTCAAAAATAAAACATTTGAAAACGGACCATTTTCCACATTTCTGAAGCATGACGTAATGGGGGGGTGTTATCTCTTTTGTCGAAAATCAGCCGTTTTTGCTCGAACATTAAATGCCTCCAAATGGTATTTAATTAACTTCCCGAGCCCCTGGAAGCATGAAAATCACTTTAAGCATGCTAATTTTAGCTCTAACACTGATGATCCACCTACAAATGTGAACTGACGTTCAAAAATAAAACATTTGAAAACGGACCATTTTCCACATTTCTGAAGCATGACGTAATGGGGGGGTGTTATCTCTTTTGTCGAAAATCAGCCGTTTTTGCTCGAACATTAAATGCCTCCAAATGGTATTTAATTAACTTCCCGGGGTGAAGAAACCCTTTTTGAGAACTTAGAGTGAGTAAATTGGCCATTTTCATGCACTTTTAACCATTCCATAAATCTTGTGTTTTGGGCCCCTGGAAGCATGAAAATCACTTTAAACATGCTAATTTTAGCTCTAACACTGATGATCCACCTACAAATGTGAACTGACGTTCAAAAATAAAACATTTGAAAACGGACCATTTTCCACATTTCTGAAGCATGACGTAATGGGGGGGTGTTATCTCTTTTGTCGAACATCAGCCGTTTTTGCTCGAACATTAAATGCCTCCAAATGGTATTTATTTCACTTCCCGAGCCCCTGGAAGCATGAAAATCACTTTAAACATGCTAATTTTAGCTCTAACACTGATGATCCACCTACAAATGTGAACTGACGTTCAAAAATAAAACATTTGAAAACGGACCATTTTCCACATTTCTGAAGCATGACGTAATGGGGGGGTGTTATCTCTTTTGTCGAAAATCAGCCGTTTTTGCTCGAACATTAAATGCCTCCAAATGGTATTTATTTCACTTCCCGAGCCCCTGGAAGCATGAAAATCACTTTAAACATGCTAATTTTAGCTCTAACACTGATGATCCACCTACAAATGTGAACTGACGTTCAAAAATAAAACATTTGAAAACGGACCATTTTCCACATTTCTGAAGCATGACGTAATGGGGGGGTGTTATCTCTTTTGTCGAAAATCAGCCGTTTTTGCTCGAACATTAAATGCCTCCAAATGGTATTTAATTAACTTCCCGAGCCCCTGGAAGCATGAAAATCACTTTAAACATGCTAATTTTAGCTCTAACACTGATGATCCACCTACAAATGTGAACTGACGTTCAAAAATAAAACATTTGAAAACGGACCATTTTCCACATTTCTGAAGCATGACGTAATGGGGGGGTGTTATCTCTTTTGTCGAAAATCAGCCGTTTTTGCTCGAACATTAAATGCCTCCAAATGGTATTTATTTCACTTCCCGAGCCCCTGGAAGCATGAAAATCACTTTAAACATGCTAATTTTAGCTCTAACACTGATGATCCACCTACAAATGTGAACTGACGTTCAAAAATAAAACATTTGAAAACGGACCATTTTCCACATTTCTGAAGCATGACGTAATGGGGGGGTGTTATCTCTTTTGTCGAAAATCAGCTGTTTTTGCTCGAACATTAAATGCCTGCAAATGGTATTTAATTAACTTCCCGGGGTTAGGAAACCCTTTTTGAGAACTCAGAGTGAGTAAATTGGCCATTTTCATGCACTTTTAACCATTCCATAAATCTTGTGTTTTGGGCCCCTGGAAGCATGAAAATCACTTTAAACATGCTAATTTTAGCTCTAACACTGATGATCCACCTACAAATGTGAACTGACGTTCAAAAATAAAACATTTGAAAACGGACCATTTTCCACATTTCTGAAGCATGACGTAATGGGGGGGTGTTATCTCTTTTGTCGAAAATCAGCCGTTTTTGCTCGAACATTAAATGCCTCCAAATGGTATTTAATTAACTTACCGAGCCCCTGAAAGCATGAAAATCACTTTAAACATGCTAATTTTAGCTCTAACACTGATGATCCACCTACAAATGTGAACTGACGTTCAAAAATAAAACATTTGAAAACGGACCATTTTCCACATTTCTGAAGCATGACGTAATGGGGGGGTGTTATCTCTTTTGTCGAAAATCAGCCGTTTTTGCTCGAACATTAAATGCCTCCAAATGGTATTTAATTAACTTCCTGAGCCCCTGGAAGCATGAAAATCACTTTAAACATGCTAATTTTAGCTCTAACACTGATGATCCACCTACAAATGTGAACTGACGTTCAAAAATAAAACATTTGAAAACGGACCATTTTCCACATTTCTGAAGCATGACGTAATGGGGGGGTGTTATCTCTTTTGTCGAAAATCAGCCGTTTTTGCTCGAACATTAAATGCCTCCAAATGGTATTTAATTAACTTCCCGAGCCCCTGGAAGCATGAAAATCACTTTAAACATGCTAATTTTAGCTCTAACACTGATGATCCACCTACAAATGTGAACTGACGTTCAAAAATAAAACATTTGAAAACGGACCATTTTCCACATTTCTGAAGCATGACGTAATGGGGGGGTGTTATCTCTTTTGTCGAAAATCAGCCGTTTTTGCTCGAACATTAAATGCCTCCAAATGGTATTTAATTAACTTCCCGGGGTGAAGAAACCCTTTTTGAGAACTCAGAGTGAGTAAATTGGCCATTTTCATGCACTTTTAACCATTCCATAAATCTTGTGTTTTGGGCCCCTGGAAGCATGAAAATCACTTTAAACATGCTAATTTTAGCTCTAACACTGATGATCCACCTACAAATGTGAACTGACGTTCAAAAATAAAACATTTGAAAACGGACCATTTTCCACATTTCTGAGGCATGACGTAATGGGGGGGTGTTATCTCTTTTGTCGAAAATCAGCCGTTTTTGCTCGAACATTAAATGCCTCCAAATGGTATTTATTTCACTTCCCGAGCCCCTGGAAGCATGAAAATCACTTTAAACATGCTAATTTTAGCTCTAACACTGATGATCCACCTACAAATGTGAACTGACGTTCAAAAATAAAACATTTGAAAACGGACCATTTTCCACATTTCTGAAGCATGACGTAATGGGGGGGTGTTATCTCTTTTGTCGAAAATCAGCCGTTTTTGCTCGAACATTAAATGTCTCCAAATGGTATTTAATTAACTTCCCGAGCCCCTGGAAGCATGAAAATCACTTTAAACATGCTAATTTTAGCTCTAACACTGATGATCCACCTACAAATGTGAACTGACGTTCAAAAATAAAACATTTGAAAACGGACCATTTTCCACATTTCTGAAGCATGACGTAATGGGGGGGTGTTATCTCTTTTGTCGAAAATCAGCCGTTTTTGCTCGAACATTAAATGCCTCCAAATGGTATTTAATTAACTTCCCGGGGTGAAGAAACCCTTTTTGAGAACTCAGAGTGAGTAAATTGGCCATTTTCATGCACTTTTAACCATTCCATAAATCTTGTGTTTTGGGCCCCTGGAAGCATAAAAATCACTTTAAACATGCTAATTTTAGCTCTAACACTGATGATCCACCTACAAATGTGAACTGACGTTCAAAAATAAAACATTTGAAAACGGACCATTTTCCACATTTCTGAAGCATGACGTAATGGGGGGGTGTTATCTCTTTTGTCGAAAATCAGCCGTTTTTGCTCGAACATTAAATGCCTCCAAATGGTATTTAATTAACTTCCCGAGCCCCTGGAAGCATGAAAATCACTTTAAACATGCTAATTTTAGCTCTAACACTGATGATCCACCTACAAATGTGAACTGACGTTCAAAAATAAAACATTTGAAAACGGACCATTTTCCACATTTCTGAAGCATGACGTAATGGGGGGGTGTTATCTCTTTTGTCGAAAATCAGCCGTTTTTGCTCGAACATTAAATGCCTCCAAATGGTATTTAATTAACTTCCCGGGGTGAAGAAACCCTTTTTGAGAACTCAGAGTGAGTAAATTGGCCATTTTCATGCACTTTTAACCATTCCATAAATCTTGTGTTTTGGGCCCCTGGAAGCATGAAAATCACTTTAAACATGCTAATTTTAGCTCTAACACTGATGATCCACCTACAAATGTGAACTGACGTTCAAAAATAAAACATTTGAAAACGGACCATTTTCCACATTTCTGAAGCATGACGTAATGGGGGGGTGTTATCTCTTTTGTCGAAAATCAGCCGTTTTTGCTCGAACATTAAATCCCTCCAAATGGTATTTAATTAACTTCCCGGGGTGAAGAAACCCTTTTTGAGAACTCAGAGTGAGTAAATTGGCCATTTTCATGCACTTTTAACCATTCCATTAATCTTGTGTTTTGGACCCCTGGAAGCATGAAAATCACTTTAAACATGCTAATTTTAGCTCTAACACTGATGATCCACCTACAAATGTGAACTGACGTTCAAAAATAAAACATTTGAAAACGGACCATTTTCCACATTTCTGAAGCATGACGTAATGGGGGGGTGTTATCTCTTTTGTCTAAAATCAGCCGTTTTTGCTCGAACATTAAATGCCTCCAAATGGTATTTAATTAACTTCCCGGGGTGAAGAAACCCTTTTTGAGAACTCAGAGTGAGTAAATTGGCCATTTTCATGCACTTTTAACCATTCCATAAATCTTGTGTTTTGGGCCCCTGGAAGCATGAAAATCACTTTAAACATGCTAATTTTAGCTCTAACACTGATGATCCACCTACAAATGTGAACTGACGTTCAAAAATAAAACATTTGAAAACGGACCATTTTCCACATTTCTGAAGCATGACGTAATGGGGGGGTGTTATCTCTTTTGTCGAAAATCAGCCGTTTTTGCTCGAACATTAAATGCCTCCAAATGGTATTTAATTAACTTCCCGAGCCCCTGGAAGCATGAAAATCACTTTAAGCATGCTAATTTTAGCTCTAACACTGATGATCCACCTACAAATGTGAACTGACGTTCAAAAATAAAACATTTGAAAACGGACCATTTTCCACATTTCTGAAGCATGACGTAATGGGGGGGGTGTTATCTCTTTTGTCGAAAATCAGCCGTTTTTGCTCGAACATTAAATGCCTCCAAATGGTATTTAATTAACTTCCCGGGGTGAAGAAACCCTTTTTGAGAACTTAGAGTGATTAAATTGGCCATTTTCATGCACTTTTAACCATTCCATAAATCTTGTGTTTTGGGCCCCTGGAAGCATGAAAATCACTTTAAACATGCTAATTTTAGCTCTAACACTGATGATCCACCTACAAATGTGAACTGACGTTCAAAAATAAAACATTTGAAAACGGACCATTTTCCACATTTCTGAAGCATGACGTAATGGGGGGGTGTTATCTCTTTTGTCGAACATCAGCCGTTTTTGCTCGAACATTAAATGCCTCCAAATGGTATTTATTTCACTTCCCGAGCCCCTGGAAGCATGAAAATCACTTTAAACATGCTAATTTTAGCTCTAACACTGATGATCCACCTACAAATGTGAACTGACGTTCAAAAATAAAACATTTGAAAACGGACCATTTTCCACATTTCTGAAGCATGACGTAATGGGGGGGTGTTATCTCTTTTGTCGAAAATCAGCCGTTTTTGCTCGAACATTAAATGCCTCCAAATGGTATTTATTTCACTTCCCGAGCCCCTGGAAGCATGAAAATCACTTTAAACATGCTAATTTTAGCTCTAACACTGATGATCCACCTACAAATGTGAACTGACGTTCAAAAATAAAACATTTGAAAACGGACCATTTTCCACATTTCTGAAGCATGACGTAATGGGGGGGTGTTATCTCTTTTGTCGAAAATCAGCCGTTTTTGCTCGAACATTAAATGCCTCCAAATGGTATTTAATTAACTTCCCGAGCCCCTGGAAGCATGAAAATCACTTTAAACATGCTAATTTTAGCTCTAACACTGATGATCCACCTACAAATGTGAACTGACGTTCAAAAATAAAACATTTGAAAACGGACCATTTTCCACATTTCTGAAGCATGACGTAATGGGGGGGTGTTATCTCTTTTGTCGAAAATCAGCCGTTTTTGCTCGAACATTAAATGCCTCCAAATGGTATTTATTTCACTTCCCGAGCCCCTGGAAGCATGAAAATCACTTTAAACATGCTAATTTTAGCTCTAACACTGATGATCCACCTACAAATGTGAACTGACGTTCAAAAATAAAACATTTGAAAACGGACCATTTTCCACATTTCTGAAGCATGACGTAATGGGGGGGTGTTATCTCTTTTGTCGAAAATCAGCTGTTTTTGCTCGAACATTAAATGCCTGCAAATGGTATTTAATTAACTTCCCGGGGTTAGGAAACCCTTTTTGAGAACTCAGAGTGAGTAAATTGGCCATTTTCATGCACTTTTAACCATTCCATAAATCTTGTGTTTTGGGCCCCTGGAAGCATGAAAATCACTTTAAACATGCTAATTTTAGCTCTAACACTGATGATCCACCTACAAATGTGAACTGACGTTCAAAAATAAAACATTTGAAAACGGACCATTTTCCACATTTCTGAAGCATGACGTAATGGGGGGGTGTTATCTCTTTTGTCGAAAATCAGCCGTTTTTGCTCGAACATTAAATGCCTCCAAATGGTATTTAATTAACTTACCGAGCCCCTGGAAGCATGAAAATCACTTTAAACATGCTAATTTTAGCTCTAACACTGATGATCCACCTACAAATGTGAACTGACGTTCAAAAATAAAACATTTGAAAACGGACCATTTTCCACATTTCTGAAGCATGACGTAATGGGGGGGTGTTATCTCTTTTGTCGAAAATCAGCCGTTTTTGCTCGAACATTAAATGCCTCCAAATGGTATTTAATTAACTTCCCGAGCCCCTGGAAGCATGAAAATCACTTTAAACATGCTAATTTTAGCTCTAACACTGATGATCCACCTACAAATGTGAACTGACGTTCAAAAATAAAACATTTGAAAACGGACCATTTTCCACATTTCTGAAACATGACGTAATGGGGGGGTGTTATCTCTTTTGTCGAAAATCAGCCGTTTTTGCTCGAACATTAAATGCCTCCAAATGGTATTTAATTAACTTCCCGGGGTGAAGAAACCTTTTTTGAGAACTCAGAGTGAGTAAATTGGCCATTTTCATGCACTTATAACCATTCCATAAATCTTCTGTTTTGGGCCCCTGGAAGCATGAAAATCACTTTAAACATGCTTATTTTAGCTCTAACACTGATGATCCACCTACAAATGTGAACTGACGTTCAAAAATAAAACATTTGAAAACGGACCATTTTCCACATTTCTGAAGCATGACGTAATGGGGGGGTGTTATCTCTTTTGTCGAAAATCAGCCGTTTTTGCTCGAACATTAAATGCCTCCAAATGGTATTTAATTAACTTCCCGAGCCCCTGGAAGCATGAAAATCACTTTAAACATGCTAATTTTAGCTCTAACACTGATGATCCACCTACAAATGTGAACTGACGTTCAAAAATAAAACATTTGAAAACGGACCATTTTCCACATTTCTGAAGCATGACGTAATGGGGGGGTGTTATCTCTTTTGTCGAAAATCAGCCGTTTTTGCTCGAACATTAAATGCCTCCAAATGGTATTTAATTAACTTCCCGGGGTGAAGAAACCCTTTTTGAGAACTCAGAGTGAGTAAATTGGCCATTTTCATGCACTTTTAACCATTCCATAAATCTTGTGTTTTGGGCCCCTGGAAGCATGAAAATCACTTTAAACATGCTAATTTTAGCTCTAACACTGATGATCCACCTACAAATGTGAACTGACGTTCAAAAATAAAACATTTGAAAACGGACCATTTTCCACATTTCTGAAGCATGACGTAATGGGGGGGTGTTATCTCTTTTGTCGAAAATCTGCCGTTTTTGCTCGAACATTAAATGCCTCCAAATGGTATTTAATTAACTTCCCGAGCCCCTGGAAGCATGAAAATCACTTTAAACATGCTAATTTTAGCTCTAACACTGATGATCCACCTACAAATGTGAACTGACGTTCAAAAATAAAACATTTGAAAACGGACCATTTTCCACATTTCTGAAGCATGACGTAATGGGGGGGTGTTATCTCTTTTGTCGAAAATCAGCCGTTTTTGCTCGAACATTAAATGCCTCCAAATGGTATTTAATTAACTTCCCGGGGTGAAGAAACCCTTTTTGTGAACTCAGAGTGAGTAAATTGGCCATTTTCATGCACTTTTAACCATTCCATAAATCTTGTGTTTTGGGCCCCTGGAAGCATGAAAATCACTTTAAACATGCTAATTTTAGCTCTAACACTGATGATCCACCTACAAATGTGAACTGACGTTCAAAAATAAAACATTTGAAAACGGACCATTTTCCACATTTCTGAAGCATGACGTAATGGGGGGGTGTTATCTCTTTTGTCGAAAATCAGCCGTTTTTGCTCGAACATTAAATGCCTCCAAATGGTATTTAATTAACTTCCCGAGCCCCTGGAAGCATGAAAATCACTTTAAACATGCTAATTTTAGCTCTAACACTGATGATCCACCTACAAATGTGAACTGACGTTCAAAAATAAAACATTTGAAAACGGACCATTTTCCACATTTCTGAAGCATGACGTAATGGGGGGGTGTTATCTCTTTTGTCGAAAATCAGCCGTTTTTGCTCGAACATTAAATGCCTCCAAATGGTATTTAATTAACTTCCCGGGGTGAAGAAACCCTTTTTGAGAACTCAGAGTGAGTAAATTGGCCATTTTCATGCACTTTTAACCATTCCATAAATCTTGTGTTTTGGGCCCCTGGAAGCATGAAAATCACTTTAAACATGCTAATTTTAGCTCTAACACTGATGATCCACCTACAAATGTGAACTGACGTTCAAAAATAAAACATTTGAAAACGGACCATTTTCCACATTTCTGAAGCATGACGTAATGGGGGGGTGTTATCTCTTTTGTCGAAAATCAGCCGTTTTTGCTCGAACATTAAATGCCTCCAAATGGTATTTAATTAACTTCCCGGGGTGGAGAAACCCTTTTTGAGAACTCAGAGTGAGTAAATTGGCCATTTTCATGCACTTTTAACCATTCCATTAATCTTGTGTTTTGGGCCCCTGGAAGCATGAAAATCACTTTAAACATGCTAATTTTAGCTCTAACACTGATGATCCACCTACAAATGTGAACTGACGTTCAAAAATAAAACATTTGAAAACTGACCATTTTCCACATTTCTGAAGCATGACGTAATGGGGGGGTGTTATCTCTTTTGTCGAAAATCAGCCGTTTTTGCTCGAACATTAAATGCCTCCAAATGGTATTTAATTAACTTCCCGAGCCCCTGGAAGCATGAAAATCACTTTAAACATGCTAATTTTAGCTCTAACACTGATGATCCACCTACAAATGTGAACTGACGTTCAAAAATAAAACATTTGAAAACAGACCATTTTCCACATTTCTGAAGCATGACGTAATGGGGGGTGTTATCTCTTTTGTCGAAAATCAGCCATTTTTGCTCGAACATTAAATGCCTCCAAATGGTATTTAATTAACTTCCCGGGGTGAAGAAACCCTTTTTTAGAACTCAGAGTGAGTAAATTGGCCATTTTCATGCACTTTTAACCATTCCATAAATCTTGTGTTTTGGGCCCCTGGAAGCATGAAAATCACTTTAAACATGCTAATTTTAGCTCTAACACTGATGATCCACCTACAAATGTGAACTGACGTTCAAAAATAAAACATTTAAAAACGGACCATTTTCCACATTTCTGAAGCATGACGTAATGGGGGGGTGTTATCTCTTTTGTCGAAAATCAGCCGTTTTTGCTCGAACATTAAATGCCTCCAAATGGTATTCAATTAACTTCCCGAGCCCCTGGAAGCATGAAAATCACTTTAAACATGCTAATTTTAGCTCTAACACTGATGATCCACCTACAAATGTGAACTGACGTTCAAAATTAAAACATTTGAAAACGGACCATTTTCCACATTTCTGAAGCATGACGTAATGGGGGGGTGTTATCTCTTTTGTCGAAAATCAGCCGTTTTTGCTCGAACATTAAATGCCTCCAAATGGTATTTAATTAACTTCCCGGGGTGAAGAAACCCTTTTTGAGAACTCAGAGTGAGTAAATTGGCCATTTTCATGCACTTTTAACCATTCCATAAATCTTGTGTTTTGGGCCCCTGGAAGCATGAAAATCACTTTAAACATGCTAATTTTAGCTCTAACACTGATGATCCACCTACAAATGTGAACTGACGTTCAAAAATAAAACATTTGAAAACGGACCATTTTCCACATTTCTGAAGCATGACGTAATGGGGGGGTGTTATCTCTTTTGTCGAAAATCAGCCGTTTTTGCTCGAACATTAAATGCCTCCAAATGGTATTTAATTAACTTCCCGGGGTGGAGAAACCCTTTTTGAGAACTCAGAGTGAGTAAATTGGCCATTTTCATGCACTTTTAACCATTCCATTAATCTTGTGTTTTGGGCCCCTGGAAGCATGAAAATCACTTTAAACATGCTAATTTTAGCTCTAACACTGATGATCCACCTACAAATGTGAACTGACGTTCAAAAATAAAACATTTGAAAACGGACCATTTTCCACATTTCTGAAGCATGACGTAATGGGGGGGTGTTATCTCTTTTGTCGAAAATCAGCCGTTTTTGCTCGAACATTAAATGCCTCCAAATGGTATTTAATTAACTTCCCGAGCCCCTGGAAGCATGAAAATCACTTTAAACATGCTAATTTTAGCTCTAACACTGATGATCCACCTACAAATGTGAACTGACGTTCAAAAATAAAACATTTGAAAACAGACCATTTTCCACATTTCTGAAGCATGACGTAATGGGGGGGTGTTATCTCTTTTGTCGAAAATCAGACGTTTTTGCTTGAACATTAAATGCCTCCAAATGGTATTTAATTAACTTCCCGGGGTGAAGAAACCCTTTTTTAGAACTCAGAGTGAGTAAATTGGCCATTTTCATGCACTTTTAACCATTCCATAAATCTTGTGTTTTGGGCCCCTGGAAGCATGAAAATCACTTTAAACATGCTAATTTTAGCTCTAACACTGATGATCCACCTACAAATGTGAACTGACGTTCAAAAATAAAACATTTGAAAACGGACCATTTTCCACATTTCTGAAGCATGACGTAATGGGGGGGTGTTATCTCTTTTGTCGAAAATCAGCCGTTTTTGCTCGAACATTAAATGCCTCCAAATGGTATTTAATTAACTTCCCGAGCCCCTGGAAGCATGAAAATCACTTTAAACATGCTAATTTTAGCTCTAACACTGATGATCCACCTACAAATGTGAACTGACGTTCAAAAATAAAACATTTGAAAACGGACCATTTTCCACATTTCTGAAGCATGACGTAATGGGGGGGTGTTATCTCTTTTGTCGAAAATCAGCCGTTTTTGCTCGAACATTAAATGCCTCCAAATGGTATTTAATTAACTTCCCGGGGTGAAGAAACCCTTTTTGAGAACTCAGAGTGAGTAAATTGGCCATTTTCATGCACTTTTAACCATTCCATAAATCTTGTGTTTTGGGCCCCTGGAAGCATGAAAATCACTTTAAACATGCTAATTTTAGCTCTAACACTGATGATCCACCTACAAATGTGAACTGACGTTCAAAAATAAAACATTTGAAAACGGACCATTTTCCACATTTCTGAAGCATGACGTAATGGGGGGGTGTTATCTCTTTTGTCGAAAATCAGCCGTTTTTGCTCGAACATTAAATGCCTCCAAATGGTATTTAATTAATTTCCCGAGCCCCTGGAAGCATGAAAATCACTTTAAACATGCTAATTTTAGCTCTAACACTGATGATCCACCTACAAATGTGAACTGACGTTCAAAAATAAAACATTTGAAAACGGACCATTTTCCACATTTCTGAAGCATGACGTAATGGGGGGGTGTTATCTCTTTTGTCGAAAATCAGCCGTTTTTGCTCGAACATTAAATGCCTCCAAATGGTATTTAATTAACTTCCCGGGGTGAAGAAACCCTTTTTGAGAACTCAGAGTGAGTAAATTGGCCATTTTCATGCACTTTTAACCATTCCATAAATCTTGTGTTTTGGGCCCCTGGAAGCATGAAAATCACTTTAAACATGCTAATTTTAGCTCTAACACTGATGATCCACCTACAAATGTGAACTGACGTTCAAAAATAAAACATTTGAAAATGGACCATTTTCCACATTTCTGAAGCATGACGTAATGGGGGGGGTGTTATCTCTTTTGTCGAAAATCAGCCGTTTTTGCTCGAACATTAAATGCCTCCAAATGGTATTTAATTAACTTCCCGAGCCCCTGGAAGCATGAAAATCACTTTAAACATGCTAATTTTAGCTCTAACACTGATGATCCACCTACAAATGTGAACTGACGTTCAAAAATAAAACATTTGAAAACGGACCATTTTCCACATTTCTGAAGCATGACGTAATGGGGGGGTGTTATCTCTTTTGTCGAATATCAGCCGTTTTTGCTCGAACATTAAATGCCTCCAAATGGTATTTAATTAACTTCCCGAGCCCCTGGAAGCATGAAAATCACTTTAAACATGCTAATTTTAGCTCTAACACTGATGATCCACCTACAAATGTGAACTGACGTTCAAAAATAAAACATTTGAAAACGGACCATTTTCCACATTTCTGAAGCATGACGTAATGGGGGGGTGTTATCTCTTTTGTCGAAAATCAGCTGTTTTTGCTCGAACATTAAATGCCTCCAAATGGTATTTAATTAACTTCCCGAGCCCCTGGAAGCATGAAAATCACTTTAAACATGCTAATTTTAGCTCTAACACTGATGATCCACCTACAAATGTGAACTGACGTTAAAAAATAAAACATTTGAAAACGGACCATTTTCCACATTTCTGAAGCATGACGTAATGGTGGGGTGTTATCTCTTTTGTCGAAAATCAGCCGTTTTTGCTCGAACATTAAATGCCTCCAAATGGTATTTAATTAACTTCCCGGGGTGAAGAAACCCTTTTTGAGAACTCAGAGTGAGTAAATTGGCCATTTTCATGCACTTTTAACCATTCCATAAATCTTGTGTTTTGGGCCCCTGGAAGCATTAAAATCACTTTAAACAGGCTAATTTTAGCTCTAACACTGATGATCCACCTACAAATGTGAACTGACGTTCAAAAATAAAACATTTGAAAACGGACCATTTTCCACATTTCTGAAGCATGACGTAATGGGGGGGTGTTATCTCTTTTGTCGAAAATCAGCCATTTTTGCTCGAACATTAAATGCCTCCAAATGGTATTTAATTAACTTCCCGAGCCCCTGGAAGCATGAAAATCACTTTAAACATGCTAATTTTAGCTCTAACACTGATGATAGACCTACAAATGTGAACTGACGTTCAAAAATAAAACATTTGAAAACGGACCATTTTCCACATTTCTGAAGCATGACGTAATGGGGGGGTGTTATCTCTTTTGTCGAAAATCAGCCGTTTTTGCTCGAACATTAAATGCCTCCAAATGGTATTTAATTAACTTCCCGAGCCCCTGGAAGCATGAAAATCACTTTAAACATGCTAATTTTAGCTCTAACACTGATGATCCACCTACAAATGTGAACTGACGTTCAAAAATAAAACATTTGAAAACGGACCATTTTCCACATTTCTGAAGCATGACGTAATGGGGGGGTGTTATCTCTTTTGTCGAAAATCAGCCGTTTTTGCTCGAACATTAAATGCCTCCAAATGGTATTTAATTAACTTCCCGGGGTGAAGAAACCCTTTTTGAGAACTCAGAGTGAGTAAATTGGCCATTTTCATGCACTTTTAACCATTCCATAAATCTTGTGTTTTGGGCCCCTGGAAGCATGAAAATCACTTTAAACATGCTAATTTTAGCTCTAACACTGATGATCCACCTACAAATGTGAACTGACGTTCAAAAATAAAACATTTGAAAACGGACCATTTTCCACATTTCTGAGGCATGACGTAATGGGGGGGTGTTATCTCTTTTGTCGAAAATCAGCCGTTTTTGCTCGAACATTAAATGCCTCCAAATGGTATTTATTTCACTTCCCGAGCCCCTGGAAGCATGAAAATCACTTTAAACATGCTAATTTTAGCTCTAACACTGATGATCCACCTACAAATGTGAACTGACGTTCAAAAATAAAACATTTGAAAACGGACCATTTTCCACATTTCTGAAGCATGACGTAATGGGGGGGTGTTATCTCTTTTGTCGAAAATCAGCCGTTTTTGCTCGAACATTAAATGTCTCCAAATGGTATTTAATTAACTTCCCGAGCCCCTGGAAGCATGAAAATCACTTTAAACATGCTAATTTTAGCTCTAACACTGATGATCCACCTACAAATGTGAACTGACGTTCAAAAATAAAACATTTGAAAACGGACCATTTTCCACATTTCTGAAGCATGACGTAATGGGGGGGTGTTATCTCTTTTGTCGAAAATCAGCCGTTTTTGCTCGAACATTAAATGCCTCCAAATGGTATTTAATTAACTTCCCGGGGTGAAGAAACCCTTTTTGAGAACTCAGAGTGAGTAAATTGGCCATTTTCATGCACTTTTAACCATTCCATAAATCTTGTGTTTTGGGCCCCTGGAAGCATTAAAATCACTTTAAACATGCTAATTTTAGCTCTAACACTGATGATCCACCTACAAATGTGAACTGACGTTCAAAAATAAAACATTTGAAAACGGACCATTTTCCACATTTCTGAAGCATGACGTAATGGGGGGGTGTTATCTCTTTTGTCGAAAATCAGCCGTTTTTGCTCGAACATTAAATGCCTCCAAATGGTATTTAATTAACTTCCCGAGCCCCTGGAAGCATGAAAATCACTTTAAACATGCTAATTTTAGCTCTAACACTGATGATCCACCTACAAATGTGAACTGACGTTCAAAAATAAAACATTTGAAAACGGACCATTTTCCACATTTCTGAAGCATGACGTAATGGGGGGGTGTTATCTCTTTTGTCGAAAATCAGCCGTTTTTGCTCGAACATTAAATGCCTCCAAATGGTATTTAATTAACTTCCCGGGGTGAAGAAACCCTTTTTGAGAACTCAGAGTGAGTAAATTGGCCATTTTCATGCACTTTTAACCATTCCATAAATCTTGTGTTTTGGGCCCCTGGAAGCATGAAAATCACTTTAAACATGCTAATTTTAGCTCTAACACTGATGATCCACCTACAAATGTGAACTGACGTTCAAAAATAAAACATTTGAAAACGGACCATTTTCCACATTTCTGAAGCATGACGTAATGGGGGGGTGTTATCTCTTTTGTCGAAAATCAGCCGTTTTTGCTCGAACATTAAATGCCTCCAAATGGTATTTAATTAACTTCCCGGGGTGAAGAAACCCTTTTTGAGAACTCAGAGTGAGTAAATTGGCCATTTTCATGCACTTTTAACCATTCCATTAATCTTGTGTTTTGGACCCCTGGAAGCATGAAAATCACTTTAAACATGCTAATTTTAGCTCTAACACTGATGATCCACCTACAAATGTGAACTGACGTTCAAAAATAAAACATTTGAAAACGGACCATTTTCCACATTTCTGAAGCATGACGTAATGGGGGGGTGTTATCTCTTTTGTCGAAAATCAGCCGTTTTTGCTCGAACAATAAATGCCTCCAAATGGTATTTAATTAACTTCCCGAGCCCCTGGAAGCATGAAAATCACTTTAAACATTCTAATTTTAGCTCTAACACTGATGATCCACCTACAAATGTGAACTGACGTTCAAAAATAAAACATTTGAAAACGGACCATTTTCCACATTTCTGAAGCATGACGTAATGTGGGGGTGTTATCTCTTTTGTCTAAAATCAGCCGTTTTTGCTCGAACATTAAATGCCTCCAAATGGTATTTAATTAACTTCCCGGGGTGAAGAAACCCTTTTTGAGAACTCAGAGTGAGTAAATTGGCCATTTTCATGCACTTTTAACCATTCCATAAATCTTGTGTTTTGGGCCCCTGGAAGCATGAAAATCACTTTAAACATGCTAATTTTAGCTCTAACACTGATGATCCACCTACAAATGTGAACTGACGTTCAAAAATAAAACATTTGAAAACGGACCATTTTCCACATTTCTGAAGCATGACGTAATGGGGGGGTGTTATCTCTTTTGTCGAAAATCAGCCGTTTTTGCTCGAACATTAAATGCCTCCAAATGGTATTTAATTAACTTCCCGAGCCCCTGGAAGCATGAAAATCACTTTAAACATGCTAATTTTAGCTCTAACACTGATGATCCACCTACAAATGTGAACTGACGTTCAAAAATAAAACATTTGAAAACGGACCATTTTCCACATTTCTGAAGCATGACGTAATGGGGGGGGTGTTATCTCTTTTGTCGAAAATCAGCCGTTTTTGCTCGAACATTAAATGCCTCCAAATGGTATTTAATTAACTTCCCGGGGTGAAGAAACCCTTTTTGAGAACTCAGAGTGAGTAAATTGGCCATTTTCATGCACTTTTAACCATTCCATAAATCTTGTGTTTTGGGCCCCTGGAAGCATGAAAATCACTTTAAACATGCTAATTTTAGCTCTAACACTGATGATCCACCTACAAATGTGAACTGACGTTCAAAAATAAAACATTTGAAAACGGACCATTTTCCACATTTCTGAAGCATGACGTAATGGGGGGGTGTTATCTCTTTTGTCGAACATCAGCCGTTTTTGCTCGAACATTAAATGCCTCCAAATGGTATTTATTTCACTTCCCGAGCCCCTGGAAGCATGAAAATCACTTTAAACATGCTAATTTTAGCTCTAACACTGATGATCCACCTACAAATGTGAACTGACGTTCAAAAATAAAACATTTGAAAACGGACCATTTTCCACATTTCTGAAGCATGACGTAATGGGGGGGTGTTATCTCTTTTGTCGAAAATCAGCCGTTTTTGCTCGAACATTAAATGCCTCCAAATGGTATTTATTTCACTTCCCGAGCCCCTGGAAGCATGAAAATCACTTTAAACATGCTAATTTTAGCTCTAACACTGATGATCCACCTACAAATGTGAACTGACGTTCAAAAATAAAACATTTGAAAACGGACCATTTTCCACATTTCTGAAGCATGACGTAATGGGGGGGTGTTATCTCTTTTGTCGAAAATCAGCCGTTTTTGCTCGAACATTAAATGCCTCCAAATGGTATTTAATTAACTTCCCGAGCCCCTGGAAGCATGAAAATCACTTTAAACATGCTAATTTTAGCTCTAACACTGATGATCCACCTACAAATGTGAACTGACGTTCAAAAATAAAACATTTGAAAACGGACCATTTTCCACATTTCTGAAGCATGACGTAATGGGGGGGTGTTATCTCTTTTGTCGAAAATCAGCCGTTTTTGCTCGAACATTAAATGCCTCCAAATGGTATTTATTTCACTTCCCGAGCCCCTGGAAGCATGAAAATCACTTTAAACATGCTAATTTTAGCTCTAACACTGATGATCCACCTACAAATGTGAACTGACGTTCAAAAATAAAACATTTGAAAACGGACCATTTTCCACATTTCTGAAGCATGACGTAATGGGGGGGTGTTATCTCTTTTGTCAAAAATCAGCTGTTTTTGCTCGAACATTAAATGCCTGCAAATGGTATTTAATTAACTTCCCGGGGTTAGGAAACCCTTTTTGAGAACTCAGAGTGAGTAAATTGGCCATTTTCATGCACTTTTAACCATTCCATAAATCTTGTGTTTTGGGCCCCTGGAAGCATGAAAATCACTTTAAACATGCTAATTTTAGCTCTAACACTGATGATCCACCTACAAATGTGAACTGACGTTCAAAAATAAAACATTTGAAAACGGACCATTTTCCACATTTCTGAAGCATGACGTAATGGGGGGGTGTTATCTCTTTTGTCGAAAATCAGCCGTTTTTGCTCGAACATTAAATGCCTCCAAATGGTATTTAATTAACTTCCCGGGGTGGAGAAACCCTTTTTGAGAACTCAGAGTGAGTAAATTGGCCATTTTCATGCACTTTTAACCATTCCATTAATCTTGTGTTTTGGGCCCCTGGAAGCATGAAAATCACTTTAAACATGCTAATTTTAGCTCTAACACTGATGATCCACCTACAAATGTGAACTGACGTTCAAAAATAAAACATTTGAAAACGGACCATTTTCCACATTTCTGAAGCATGACGTAATGGGGGGGTGTTATCTCTTTTGTCGAAAATCAGCCGTTTTTGCTCGAACATTAAATGCCTCCAAATGGTATTTAATTAACTTCCCGAGCCCCTGGAAGCATGAAAATCACTTTAAACATGCTAATTTTAGCTCTAACACTGATGATCCACCTACAAATGTGAACTGACGTTCAAAAATAAAACATTTGAAAACAGACCATTTTCCACATTTCTGAAGCATGACGTAATGGGGGGGTGTTATCTCTTTTGTCGAAAATCAGACGTTTTTGCTTGAACATTAAATGCCTCCAAATGGTATTTAATTAACTTCCCGGGGTGAAGAAACCCTTTTTTAGAACTCAGAGTGAGTAAATTGGCCATTTTCATGCACTTTTAACCATTCCATAAATCTTGTGTTTTGGGCCCCTGGAAGCATGAAAATCACTTTAAACATGCTAATTTTAGCTCTAACACTGATGATCCACCTACAAATGTGAACTGACGTTCAAAAATAAAACATTTGAAAACGGACCATTTTCCACATTTCTGAAGCATGACGTAATGGGGGGGTGTTATCTCTTTTGTCGAAAATCAGCCGTTTTTGCTCGAACATTAAATGCCTCCAAATGGTATTTAATTAACTTCCCGAGCCCCTGGAAGCATGAAAATCACTTTAAACATGCTAATTTTAGCTCTAACACTGATGATCCACCTACAAATGTGAACTGACGTTCAAAAATAAAACATTTGAAAACGGACCATTTTCCACATTTCTGAAGCATGACGTAATGGGGGGGTGTTATCTCTTTTGTCGAAAATCAGCCGTTTTTGCTCGAACATTAAATGCCTCCAAATGGTATTTAATTAACTTCCCGGGGTGAAGAAACCCTTTTTGAGAACTCAGAGTGAGTAAATTGGCCATTTTCATGCACTTTTAACCATTCCATAAATCTTGTGTTTTGGGCCCCTGGAAGCATGAAAATCACTTTAAACATGCTAATTTTAGCTCTAACACTGATGATCCACCTACAAATGTGAACTGACGTTCAAAAATAAAACATTTGAAAACGGACCATTTTCCACATTTCTGAAGCATGACGTAATGGGGGGGTGTTATCTCTTTTGTCGAAAATCAGCCGTTTTTGCTCGAACATTAAATGCCTCCAAATGGTATTTAATTAACTTCCCGAGCCCCTGGAAGCATGAAAATCACTTTAAACATGCTAATTTTAGCTCTAACACTGATGATCCACCTACAAATGTGAACTGACGTTCAAAAATAAAACATTTGAAAACGGACCATTTTCCACATTTCTGAAGCATGACGTAATGGGGGGGGTGTTATCTCTTTTGTCGAAAATCAGCCGTTTTTGCTCGAACATTAAATGCCTCCAAATGGTATTTAATTAACTTCCCGGGGTGAAGAAACCCTTTTTGAGAACTCAGAGTGAGTAAATTGGCCATTTTCATGCACTTTTAACCATTCCATAAATCTTGTGTTTTGGGCCCCTGGAAGCATGAAAATCACTTTAAACATGCTAATTTTAGCTCTAACACTGATGATCCACCTACAAATGTGAACTGACGTTCAAAAATAAAACATTTGAAAATGGACCATTTTCCACATTTCTGAAGCATGACGTAATGGGGGGGGTGTTATCTCTTTTGTCGAAAATCAGCCGTTTTTGCTCGAACATTAAATGCCTCCAAATGGTATTTAATTAACTTCCCGAGCCCCTGGAAGCATGAAAATCACTTTAAACATGCTAATTTTAGCTCTAACACTGATGATCCACCTACAAATGTGAACTGACGTTCAAAAATAAAACATTTGAAAACGGACCATTTTCCACATTTCTGAAGCATGACGTAATGGGGGGTGTTATCTCTTTTGTCGAATATCAGCCGTTTTTGCTCGAACATTAAATGCCTCCAAATGGTATTTAATTAACTTCCCGAGCCCCTGGAAGCATGAAAATCACTTTAAACATGCTAATTTTAGCTCTAACACTGATGATCCACCTACAAATGTGAACTGACGTTCAAAAATAAAACATTTGAAAACGGACCATTTTCCACATTTCTGAAGCATGACGTAATGGGGGGGTGTTATCTCTTTTGTCGAAAATCAGCTGTTTTTGCTCGAACATTAAATGCCTCCAAATGGTATTTAATTAACTTCCCGAGCCCCTGGAAGCATGAAAATCACTTTAAACATGCTAATTTTAGCTCTAACACTGATGATCCACCTACAAATGTGAACTGACGTTAAAAAATAAAACATTTGAAAACGGACCATTTTCCACATTTCTGAAGCATGACGTAATGGGGGGGTGTTATCTCTTTTGTCGAAAATCAGCCGTTTTTGCTCGAACATTAAATGCCTCCAAATGGTATTTAATTAACTTCCCGGGGTGAAGAAACCCTTTTTGAGAACTCAGAGTGAGTAAATTGGCCATTTTCATGCACTTTTAACCATTCCATAAATCTTGTGTTTTGGGCCCCTGGAAGCATTAAAATCACTTTAAACAGGCTAATTTTAGCTCTAACACTGATGATCCACCTACAAATGTGAACTGACGTTCAAAAATAAAACATTTGAAAACGGACCATTTTCCACATTTCTGAAGCATGACGTAATGGGGGGTGTTATCTCTTTTGTCGAAAATCAGCCATTTTTGCTCGAACATTAAATGCCTCCAAATGGTATTTAATTAACTTCCCGAGCCCCTGGAAGCATGAAAATCACTTTAAACATGCTAATTTTAGCTCTAACACTGATGATAGACCTACAAATGTGAACTGACGTTCAAAAATAAAACATTTGAAAACGGACCATTTTCCACATTTCTGAAGCATGACGTAATGGGGGGGTGTTATCTCTTTTGTCGAAAATCAGCCGTTTTTGCTCGAACATTAAATGCCTCCAAATGGTATTTAATTAACTTCCCGAGCCCCTGGAAGCATGAAAATCACTTTAAACATGCTAATTTTAGCTCTAACACTGATGATCCACCTACAAATGTGAACTGACGTTCAAAAATAAAACATTTGAAAACGGACCATTTTCCACATTTCTGAAGCATGACGTAATGGGGGGGTGTTATCTCTTTTGTCGAAAATCAGCCGTTTTTGCTCGAACATTAAATGCCTCCAAATGGTATTTAATTAACTTCCCGGGGTGAAGAAACCCTTTTTGAGAACTCAGAGTGAGTAAATTGGCCATTTTCATGCACTTTTAACCATTCCATAAATCTTGTGTTTTGGGCCCCTGGAAGCATGAAAATCACTTTAAACATGCTAATTTTAGCTCTAACACTGATGATCCACCTACAAATGTGTACTGACGTTCAAAAATAAAACATTTGAAAACGGACCATTTTCCACATTTCTGAGGCATGACGTAATGGGGGGGTGTTATCTCTTTTGTCGAAAATCAGCCGTTTTTGCTCGAACATTAAATGCCTCCAAATGGTATTTATTTCACTTCCCGAGCCCCTGGAAGCATGAAAATCACTTTAAACATGCTAATTTTAGCTCTAACACTGATGATCCACCTACAAATGTGAACTGACGTTCAAAAATAAAACATTTGAAAACGGACCATTTTCCACATTTCTGAAGCATGACGTAATGGGGGGGGTGTTATCTCTTTTGTCGAAAATCAGCCGTTTTTGCTCGAACATTAAATGTCTCCAAATGGTATTTAATTAACTTCCCGAGCCCCTGGAAGCATGAAAATCACTTTAAACATGCTAATTTTAGCTCTAACACTGATGATCCACCTACAAATGTGAACTGACGTTCAAAAATAAAACATTTGAAAACGGACCATTTTCCACATTTCTGAAGCATGACGTAATGGGGGGGTGTTATCTCTTTTGTCGAAAATCAGCCGTTTTTGCTCGAACATTAAATGCCTCCAAATGGTATTTAATTAACTTCCCGGGGTGAAGAAACCCTTTTTGAGAACTCAGAGTGAGTAAATTGGCCATTTTCATGCACTTTTAACCATTCCATAAATCTTGTGTTTTGGGCCCCTGGAAGCATTAAAATCACTTTAAACATGCTAATTTTAGCTCTAACACTGATGAGCCACCTACAAATGTGAACTGACGTTCAAAAATAAAACATTTGAAAACGGACCATTTTCCACATTTCTGAAGCATGACGTAATGGGGGGGGTGTTATCTCTTTTGTCGAAAATCAGCCGTTTTTGCTCGAACATTAAATGCCTCCAAATGGTATTTAATTAACTTCCCGAGCCCCTGGAAGCATGAAAATCACTTTAAACATGCTAATTTTAGCTCTAACACTGATGATCCACCTACAAATGTGAACTGACGTTCAAAAATAAAACATTTGAAAACGGACCATTTTCCACATTTCTGAAGCATGACGTAATGGGGGGGGTGTTATCTCTTTTGTCGAAAATCAGCCGTTTTTGGTCGAACATTAAATGCCTCCAAATGGTATTTAATTAACTTCCCGGGGTGAAGAAACCCTTTTTGAGAACTCAGAGTGAGTAAATTGGCCATTTTCATGCACTTTTAACCATTCCATAAATCTTGTGTTTTGGGCCCCTGGAAGCATGAAAATCACTTTAAACATGCTAATTTTAGCTCTAACACTGATGATCCACCTACAAATGTGAACTGACGTTCAAAAATAAAACATTTGAAAACGGACCATTTTCCACATTTCTGAAGCATGACGTAATGGGGGGGTGTTATCTCTTTTGTCGAAAATCAGCCGTTTTTGCTCGAACATTAAATGCCTCCAAATGGTATTTAATTAACTTCCCGGGGTGAAGAAACCCTTTTTGAGAACTCAGAGTGAGTAAATTGGCCATTTTCATGCACTTTTAACCATTCCATTAATCTTGTGTTTTGGACCCCTGGAAGCATGAAAATCACTTTAAACATGCTAATTTTAGCTCTAACACTGATGATCCACCTACAAATGTGAACTGACGTTCAAAAATAAAACATTTGAAAACGGACCATTTTCCACATTTCTGAAGCATGACGTAATGGGGGGGTGTTATCTCTTTTGTCGAAAATCAGCCGTTTTTGCTCGAACAATAAATGCCTCCAAATGGTATTTAATTAACTTCCCGAGCCCCTGGAAGCATGAAAATCACTTTAAACATGCTAATTTTAGCTCTAACACTGATGATCCACCTACAAATGTGAACTGACGTTCAAAAATAAAACATTTGAAAACGGACCATTTTCCACATTTCTGAAGCATGACGTAATGGGGGGGTGTTATCTCTTTTGTCTAAAATCAGCCGTTTTTGCTCGAACATTAAATGCCTCCAAATGGTATTTAATTAACTTCCCGGGGTGAAGAAACCCTTTTTGAGAACTCAGAGTGAGTAAATTGGCCATTTTCATGCACTTTTAACCATTCCATAAATCTTGTGTTTTGGGCCCCTGGAAGCATGAAAATCACTTTAAACATGCTAATTTTAGCTCTAACACTGATGATCCACCTACAAATGTGAACTGACGTTCAAAAATAAAACATTTGAAAACGGACCATTTTCCACATTTCTGAAGCATGACGTAATGGGGGGGTGTTATCTCTTTTGTCGAAAATCAGCCGTTTTTGCTCGAACATTAAATGCCTCCAAATGGTATTTAATTAACTTCCCGAGCCCCTGGAAGCATGAAAATCACTTTAAACATGCTAATTTTAGCTCTAACACTGATGATCCACCTACAAATGTGAACTGACGTTCAAAAATAAAACATTTGAAAACGGACCATTTTCCACATTTCTGAAGCATGACGTAATGGGGGGGGTGTTATCTCTTTTGTCGAAAATCAGCCGTTTTTGCTCGAACATTAAATGCCTCCAAATGGTATTTAATTAACTTCCCGGGGTGAAGAAACCCTTTTTGAGAACTCAGAGTGAGTAAATTGGCCATTTTCATGCACTTTTAACCATTCCATAAATCTTGTGTTTTGGGCCCCTGGAAGCATGAAAATCACTTTAAACATGCTAATTTTAGCTCTAACACTGATGATCCACCTACAAATGTGAACTGACGTTCAAAAATAAAACATTTGAAAACGGACCATTTTCCACATTTCTGAAGCATGACGTAATGGGGGGGTGTTATCTCTTTTGTCGAACATCAGCCGTTTTTGCTCGAACATTAAATGCCTCCAAATGGTATTTATTTCACTTCCCGAGCCCCTGGAAGCATGAAAATCACTTTAAACATGCTAATTTTAGCTCTAACACTGATGATCCACCTACAAATGTGAACTGACGTTCAAAAATAAAACATTTGAAAACGGACCATTTTCCACATTTCTGAAGCATGACGTAATGGGGGGGTGTTATCTCTTTTGTCGAAAATCAGCCGTTTTTGCTCGAACATTAAATGCCTCCAAATGGTATTTATTTCACTTCCCGAGCCCCTGGAAGCATGAAAATCACTTTAAACATGCTAATTTTAGCTCTAACACTGATGATCCACCTACAAATGTGAACTGACGTTCAAAAATAAAACATTTGAAAACGGACCATTTTCCACATTTCTGAAGCATGACGTAATGGGGGGGTGTTATCTCTTTTGTCGAAAATCAGCCGTTTTTGCTCGAACATTAAATGCCTCCAAATGGTATTTAATTAACTTCCCGAGCCCCTGGAAGCATGAAAATCACTTTAAACATGCTAATTTTAGCTCTAACACTGATGATCCACCTACAAATGTGAACTGACGTTCAAAAATAAAACATTTGAAAACGGACCATTTTCCACATTTCTGAAGCATGACGTAATGGGGGGGTGTTATCTCTTTTGTCGAAAATCAGCCGTTTTTGCTCGAACATTAAATGCCTCCAAATGGTATTTATTTCACTTCCCGAGCCCCTGGAAGCATGAAAATCACTTTAAACATGCTAATTTTAGCTCTAACACTGATGATCCACCTACAAATGTGAACTGACGTTCAAAAATAAAACATTTGAAAACGGACCATTTTCCACATTTCTGAAGCATGACGTAATGGGGGGGTGTTATCTCTTTTGTCAAAAATCAGCTGTTTTTGCTCGAACATTAAATGCCTGCAAATGGTATTTAATTAACTTCCCGGGGTTAGGAAACCCTTTTTGAGAACTCAGAGTGAGTAAATTGGCCATTTTCATGCACTTTTAACCATTCCATAAATCTTGTGTTTTGGGCCCCTGGAAGCATGAAAATCACTTTAAACATGCTAATTTTAGCTCTAACACTGATGATCCACCTACAAATGTGAACTGACGTTCAAAAATAAAACATTTGAAAACGGACCATTTTCCACATTTCTGAAGCATGACGTATTGGGGGGGTGTTATCTCTTTTGTCGAAAATCAGCCGTTTTTGCTCGAACATTAAATGTCTCCAAATGGTATTTAATTAACTTACCGAGCCCCTGGAAGCATGAAAATCACTTTAAACATGCTAATTTTAGCTCTAACACTGATGATCCACCTACAAATGTGAACTGACGTTCAAAAATAAAACATTTGAAAACGGACCATTTTCCACATTTCTGAAGCATGACGTAATGGGGGGGTGTTATCTCTTTTGTCGAAAATCAGCCGTTTTTGCTCGAACATTAAATGCCTCCAAATGGTATTTAATTAACTTCCCGAGCCCCTGGAAGCATGAAAATCACTTTAAACATGCTAATTTTAGCTCTAACACTGATGATCCACCTACAAATGTGAACTGACGTTCAAAAATAAAACATTTGAAAACGGACCATTTTCCACATTTCTGAAACATGACGTAATGGGGGGGTGTTATCTCTTTTGTCGAAAATCAGCCGTTTTTGCTCGAACATTAAATGCCTCCAAATGGTATTTAATTAACTTCCCGGGGTGAAGAAACCTTTTTTGAGAACTCAGAGTGAGTAAATTGGCCATTTTCATGCACTTTTAACCATTCCATAAATCTTCTGTTTTGGGCCCCTGGAAGCATGAAAATCACTTTAAACATGCTAATTTTAGCTCTAACACTGATGATCCACCTACAAATGTGAACTGACGTTCAAAAATAAAACATTTAAAAACGGACCATTTTCCACATTTCTGAAGCATGACGTAATGGGGGGGTGTTATCTCTTTTGTCGAAAATCAGCCGTTTTTGCTCGAACATTAAATGCCTCCAAATGGTATTTAATTAACTTCCCGGGGTGAAGAAACCCTTTTTAAGAACTCAGAGTGAGTAAATTGGCCATTTTCATGCACTTTTAACCATTCCATAAATCTTGTGTTTTGGGCCCCTGGAAGCATGAAAATCACTTTAAACATGCTAATTTTAGCTCTAACACTGATGATCCACCTACAAATGTGAACTGACGTTCAAAAATAAAACATTTGAAAACGGACCATTTTCCACATTTCTGAAGCATGACGTAATGGGGGGGTGTTATCTCTTTTGTCGAAAATCTGCCGTTTTTGCTCGAACATTAAATGCCTCCAAATGGTATTTAATTAACTTCCCGAGCCCCTGGAAGCATGAAAATCACTTTAAACATGCTAATTTTAGCTCTAACACTGATGATCCACCTACAAATGTGAACTGACGTTCAAAAATAAAACATTTGAAAACGGACCATTTTCCACATTTCTGAAGCATGACGTAATGGGGGGGTGTTATCTCTTTTGTCGAAAATCAGCCGTTTTTGCTCGAACATTAAATGCCTCCAAATGGTATTTAATTAACTTCCCGGGGTGAAGAAACCCTTTTTGTGAACTCAGAGTGAGTAAATTGGCCATTTTCATGCACTTTTAACCATTCCATAAATCTTGTGTTTTGGGCCCCTGGAAGCATGAAAATCACTTTAAACATGCTAATTTTAGCTCTAACACTGATGATCCACCTACAAATGTGAACTGACGTTCAAAAATAAAACATTTGAAAACGGACCATTTTCCACATTTCTGAAGCATGACGTAATGGGGGGGTGTTATCTCTTTTGTCGAAAATCAGCCGTTTTTGCTCGAACATTAAATGCCTCCAAATGGTATTTAATTAACTTCCCGAGCCCCTGGAAGCATGAAAATCACTTTAAACATGCTAATTTTAGCTCTAACACTGATGATCCACCTACAAATGTGAACTGACGTTCAAAAATAAAACATTTGAAAACGGACCATTTTCCACATTTCTGAAGCATGGCGTAATGGGGGGGTGTTATCTCTTTTGTCGAAAATCAGCCGTTTTTGCTCGAACATTAAATGCCTCCAAATGGTATTTAATTAACTTCCCGGGGTGAAGAAACCCTTTTTGAGAACTCAGAGTGAGTAAATTGGCCATTTTCATGCACTTTTAACCATTCCATAAATCTTGTGTTTTGGGCCCCTGGAAGCATGAAAATCACTTTAAACATGCTAATTTTAGCTCTAACACTGATGATCCACCTACAAATGTGAACTGACGTTCAAAAATAAAACATTTGAAAACGGACCATTTTCCACATTTCTGAAGCATGACGTAATGGGGGGGTGTTATCTCTTTTGTCGAAAATCAGCCGTTTTTGCTCGAACATTAAATGCCTCCAAATGGTATTTAATTAACTTCCCGGGGTGGAGAAACCCTTTTTGAGAACTCAGAGTGAGTAAATTGGCCATTTTCATGCACTTTTAACCATTCCATTAATCTTGTGTTTTGGGCCCCTGGAAGCATGAAAATCACTTTAAACATGCTAATTTTAGCTCTAACACTGATGATCCACCTACAAATGTGAACTGACGTTCAAAAATAAAACATTTGAAAACTGACCATTTTCCACATTTCTGAAGCATGACGTAATGGGGGGGTGTTATCTCTTTTGTCGAAAATCAGCCGTTTTTGCTCGAACATTAAATGCCTCCAAATGGTATTTAATTAACTTCCCGAGCCCCTGGAAGCATGAAAATCACTTTAAACATGCTAATTTTAGCTCTAACACTGATGATCCACCTACAAATGTGAACTGACGTTCAAAAATAAAACATTTGAAAACAGACCATTTTCCACATTTCTGAAGCATGACGTAATGGGGGGGTGTTATCTCTTTTGTCGAAAATCTGCCGTTTTTGCTCGAACATTAAATGCCTCCAAATGGTATTTAATTAACTTCCCGAGCCCCTGGAAGCATGAAAATCACTTTAAACATGCTAATTTTAGCTCTAACACTGATGATCCACCTACAAATGTGAACTGACGTTCAAAAATAAAACATTTGAAAACGGACCATTTTCCACATTTCTGAAGCATGACGTAATGGGGGGGTGTTATCTCTTTTGTCGAAAATCAGCCGTTTTTGCTCGAACATTAAATGCCTCCAAATGGTATTTAATTAACTTCCCGGGGTGAAGAAACCCTTTTTGTGAACTCAGAGTGAGTAAATTGGCCATTTTCATGCACTTTTAACCATTCCATAAATCTTGTGTTTTGGGCCCCTGGAAGCATGAAAATCACTTTAAACATGCTAATTTTAGCTCTAACACTGATGATCCACCTACAAATGTGAACTGACGTTCAAAAATAAAACATTTGAAAACGGACCATTTTCCACATTTCTGAAGCATGACGTAATGGGGGGGTGTTATCTCTTTTGTCGAAAATCAGCCGTTTTTGCTCGAACATTAAATGCCTCCAAATGGTATTTAATTAACTTCCCGAGCCCCTGGAAGCATGAAAATCACTTTAAACATGCTAATTTTAGCTCTAACACTGATGATCCACCTACAAATGTGAACTGACGTTCAAAAATAAAACATTTGAAAACGGACCATTTTCCACATTTCTGAAGCATGGCGTAATGGGGGGGTGTTATCTCTTTTGTCGAAAATCAGCCGTTTTTGCTCGAACATTAAATGCCTCCAAATGGTATTTAATTAACTTCCCGGGGTGAAGAAACCCTTTTTGAGAACTCAGAGTGAGTAAATTGGCCATTTTCATGCACTTTTAACCATTCCATAAATCTTGTGTTTTGGGCCCCTGGAAGCATGAAAATCACTTTAAACATGCTAATTTTAGCTCTAACACTGATGATCCACCTACAAATGTGAACTGACGTTCAAAAATAAAACATTTGAAAACGGACCATTTTCCACATTTCTGAAGCATGACGTAATGGGGGGGTGTTATCTCTTTTGTCGAAAATCAGCCGTTTTTGCTCGAACATTAAATGCCTCCAAATGGTATTTAATTAACTTCCCGGGGTGGAGAAACCCTTTTTGAGAACTCAGAGTGAGTAAATTGGCCATTTTCATGCACTTTTAACCATTCCATTAATCTTGTGTTTTGGGCCCCTGGAAGCATGAAAATCACTTTAAACATGCTAATTTTAGCTCTAACACTGATGATCCACCTACAAATGTGAACTGACGTTCAAAAATAAAACATTTGAAAACTGACCATTTTCCACATTTCTGAAGCATGACGTAATGGGGGGGTGTTATCTCTTTTGTCGAAAATCAGCCGTTTTTGCTCGAACATTAAATGCCTCCAAATGGTATTTAATTAACTTCCCGAGCCCCTGGAAGCATGAAAATCACTTTAAACATGCTAATTTTAGCTCTAACACTGATGATCCACCTACAAATGTGAACTGACGTTCAAAAATAAAACATTTGAAAACAGACCATTTTCCACATTTCTGAAGCATGACGTAATGGGGGGGTGTTATCTCTTTTGTCGAAAATCAGCCGTTTTTGCTCGAACATTAAATGCCTCCAAATGGTATTTAATTAACTTCCCGGGGTGAAGAAACCCTTTTTTAGAACTCAGAGTGAGTAAATTGGCCATTTTCATGCACTTTTAACCATTCCATAAATCTTGTGTTTTGGGCCCCTGGAAGCATGAAAATCACTTTAAACATGCTAATTTTAGCTCTAACACTGATGATCCACCTACAAATGTGAACTGACGTTCAAAAATAAAACATTTAAAAACGGACCATTTTCCACATTTCTGAAGCATGACGTAATGGGGGGGTGTTATCTCTTTTGTCGAAAATCAGCCGTTTTTGCTCGAACATTAAATGCCTCCAAATGGTATTCAATTAACTTCCCGAGCCCCTGGAAGCATGAAAATCACTTTAAACATGCTAATTTTAGCTCTAACACTGATGATCCACCTACAAATGTGAACTGACGTTCAAAAATAAAACATTTGAAAACGGACCATTTTCCACATTTCTGAAGCATGACGTAATGGGGGGGTGTTATCTCTTTTGTCGAAAATCAGCCGTTTTTGCTCGAACATTAAATGCCTCCAAATGGTATTTAATTAACTTCCCGGGGTGAAGAAACCCTTTTTGAGAACTCAGAGTGAGTAAATTGGCCATTTTCATGCACTTTTAACCATTCCATAAATCTTGTGTTTTGGGCCCCTGGAAGCATGAAAATCACTTTAAACATGCTAATTTTAGCTCTAACACTGATGATCCACCTACAAATGTGAACTGACGTTCAAAAATAAAACATTTGAAAACGGACCATTTTCCACATTTCTGAAGCATGACGTAATGGGGGGGGTGTTATCTCTTTTGTCGAAAATCAGCCGTTTTTGCTCGAACATTAAATGCCTCCAAATGGTATTTAATTAACTTCCCGAGCCCCTGGAAGCATGAAAATCACTTTAAACATGCTAATTTTAGCTCTAACACTGATGATCCACCTACAAATGTGAACTGACGTTCAAAAATAAAACATTTGAAAACGGACCATTTTCCACATTTCTGAAGCATGACGTAATGGGGGGGTGTTATCTCTTTTGTCGAAAATCAGCCGTTTTTGCTCGAACATTAAATGCCTCCAAATGGTATTTAATTAACTTCCCGGGGTGAAGAAACCCTTTTTGAGAACTCAGAGTGAGTAAATTGGCCATTTTCATGCACTTTTAACCATTCCATAAATCTTGTGTTTTGGGCCCCTGGAAGCATGAAAATCACTTTAAACATGCTAATTTTAGCTCTAACACTGATGATCCACCTACAAATGTGAACTGACGTTCAAAAATAAAACATTTGAAAACGGACCATTTTCCACATTTCTGAAGCATGACGTAATGGGGGGGTGTTATCTCTTTTGTCGAAAATCAGCCGTTTTTGCTCGAACATTAAATGCCTCCAAATGGTATTTAATTAACTTCCCGAGCCCCTGGAAGCATGAAAATCACTTTAAACATGCTAATTTTAGCTCTAACACTGATGATCCACCTACAAATGTGAACTGACGTTCAAAAATAAAACATTTGAAAACGGACCATTTTCCACATTTCTGAAGCATGACGTAATGGGGGGGTGTTATCTCTTTTGTCGAAAATCAGCCGTTTTTGCTCGAACATTAAATGCCTCCAAATGGTATTTAATTAACTTCCCGGGGTGAAGAAACCCTTTTTGAGAACTCAGAGTGAGTAAATTGGCCATTTTCATGCACTTTTAACCATTCCATAAATCTTGTGTTTTGGGCCCCTGGAAGCATGAAAATCACTTTAAACATGCTAATTTTAGCTCTAACACTGATGATCCACCTACAAATGTGAACTGACGTTCAAAAATAAAACATTTGAAAACGGACCATTTTCCACATTTCTGAAGCATGACGTAATGGGGGGGGTGTTATCTCTTTTGTCGAAAATCAGCCGTTTTTGCTCGAACATTAAATGCCTCCAAATGGTATTTAATTAACTTCCCGGGGTGGAGAAACCCTTTTTGAGAACTCAGAGTGAGTAAATTGGCCATTTTCATGCACTTTTAACCATTCCATTAATCTTGTGTTTTGGGCCCCTGGAAGCATGAAAATCACTTTAAACATGCTAATTTTAGCTCTAACACTGATGATCCACCTACAAATGTGAACTGACGTTCAAAAATAAAACATTTGAAAACGGACCATTTTCCACATTTCTGAAGCATGACGTAATGGGGGGTGTTATCTCTTTTGTCGAAAATCAGCCGTTTTTGCTCGAACATTAAATGCCTCCAAATGGTATTTAATTAACTTCCCGAGCCCCTGGAAGCATGAAAATCACTTTAAACATGCTAATTTTAGCTCTAACACTGATGATCCACCTACAAATGTGAACTGACGTTCAAAAATAAAACATTTGAAAACAGACCATTTTCCACATTTCTGAAGCATGACGTAATGGGGGGGTGTTATCTCTTTTGTCGAAAATCAGCCGTTTTTGCTCGAACATTAAATGCCTCCAAATGGTATTTAATTAACTTCCCGGGGTGAAGAAACCCTTTTTTAGAACTCAGAGTGAGTAAATTGGCCATTTTCATGCACTTTTAACCATTCCATAAATCTTGTGTTTTGGGCCCCTGGAAGCATGAAAATCACTTTAAACATGCTAATTTTAGCTCTAACACTGATGATCCACCTACAAATGTGAACTGACGTTCAAAAATAAAACATTTGAAAACGGACCATTTTCCACATTTCTGAAGCATGACGTAATGGGGGGGTGTTATCTCTTTTGTCGAAAATCAGCCGTTTTTGCTCGAACATTAAATGCCTCCAAATGGTATTTAATTAACTTCCCGAGCCCCTGGAAGCATGAAAATCACTTTAAACATGCTAATTTTAGCTCTAACACTGATGATCCACCTACAAATGTGAACTGACGTTCAAAAATAAAACATTTGAAAACGGACCATTTTCCACATTTCTGAAGCATGACGTAATGGGGGGGTGTTATCTCTTTTGTCGAAAATCAGCCGTTTTTGCTCGAACATTAAATGCCTCCAAATGGTATTTAATTAACTTCCCGGGGTGAAGAAACCCTTTTTGAGAACTCAGAGTGAGTAAATTGGCCATTTTCATGCACTTTTAACCATTCCATAAATCTTGTGTTTTGGGCCCCTGGAAGCATGAAAATCACTTTAAACATGCTAATTTTAGCTCTAACACTGATGATCCACCTACAAATGTGAACTGACGTTCAAAAATAAAACATTTGAAAACGGACCATTTTCCACATTTCTGAAGCATGACGTAATGGGGGGGTGTTATCTCTTTTGTCGAAAATCAGCCGTTTTTGCTCGAACATTAAATGCCTCCAAATGGTATTTAATTAACTTCCCGAGCCCCTGGAAGCATGAAAATCACTTTAAACATGCTAATTTTAGCTCTAACACTGATGATCCACCTACAAATGTGAACTGACGTTCAAAAATAAAACATTTGAAAACGGACCATTTTCCACATTTCTGAAGCATGACGTAATGGGGGGGTGTTATCTCTTTTGTCGAAAATCAGCCGTTTTTGCTCGAACATTAAATGCCTCCAAATGGTATTTAATTAACTTCCCGAGCCCCTGGAAGCATGAAAATCACTTTAAACATGCTAATTTTAGCTCTAACACTGATGATCCACCTACAAATGTGAACTGACGTTCAAAAATAAAACATTTGAAAACGGACCATTTTCCACATTTCTGAAGCATGACGTAATGGGGGGGTGTTATCTCTTTTGTCGAAAATCAGCCGTTTTTGCTCGAACATTAAATGCCTCCAAATGGTATTTAATTAACTTCCCGAGCCCCTGGAAGCATGAACATCACTTTAAACATGCTAATTTTAGCTCTAACACTGATGATCCACCTACAAATGTGAACTGACGTTCAAAAATAAAACATTTGAAAACGGACCATTTTCCACATTTCTGAAGCATGACGTAATGGGGGGGGGTGTTATCTCTTTTGTCGAAAATCAGCCGTTTTTGCTCGAACATTAAATGCCTCCAAATGGTATTTATTTCACTTCCCGAGCCCCTGGAAGCATGAAAATCACTTTAAACATGCTAATTTTAGCTCTAACACTGATGATCCACCTACAAATGTGAACTGACGTTCAAAAATAAAACATTTGAAAACGGACCATTTTCCACATTTCTGAAGCATGACGTAATGGGGGGGGTGTTATCTCTTTTGTCGAAAATCAGCCGTTTTTGCTCGAACATTAAATGCCTCCAAATGGTATTTAATTAACTTCCCGAGCCCCTGGAAGCATGAAAATCACTTTAAACATGCTAATTTTAGCTCTAACACTGATGATCCACCTACAAATGTGAACTGACGTTCAAAAATAAAACATTTGAAAACGGACCATTTTCCACATTTCTGAAGCATGACGTAATGGGGGGGTGTTATCTCTTTTGTCGAAAATCAGCCGTTTTTGCTCGAACATTAAATGCCTCCAAATGGTATTTAATTAACTTCCCGAGCCCCTGGAAGCATGAAAATCACTTTAAACATGCTAATTTTAGCTCTAACACTGATGATCCACCTACAAATGTGAACTGACGTTCAAAAATAAAACATTTGAAAACGGACCATTTTCCACATTTCTGAAGCATGACGTAATGGGGGGGTGTTATCTCTTTTGTCGAAAATCAGCCATTTTTGCTCGAACATTAAATGCCTCCAAATGGTATTTAATTAACTTCCCGAGCCCCTGGAAGCATGAAAATCACTTTAAACATGCTAATTTTAGCTCTAACACTGATGATCCACCTACAAATGTGAACTGACGTTCAAAAATAAAACATTTGAAAACGGACCATTTTCCACATTTCTGAAGCATGACGTAATGGGGGGGTGTTATCTCTTTTGTCGAAAATCAGCCGTTTTTGCTCGAACATTAAATGCCTCCAAATGGTATTTATTTCACTTCCCGAGCCCCTGGAAGCATGAAAATCACTTTAAACATGCTAATTTTAGCTCTAACACTGATGATCCACCTACAAATGTGAACTGACGTTCAAAAATAAAACATTTGAAAACGGACCATTTTCCACATTTCTGAAGCATGACGTAATGGGGGGGTGTTATCTCTTTTGTCGAAAATCAGCCGTTTTTGCTCGAACATTAAATGCCTCCAAATGGTATTTAATTAACTTCCCGAGCCCCTGGAAGCATGAAAATCACTTCAAACATGCTAATTTTAGCTCTAACACTGATGATCCACCTACAAATGTGAACTGACGTTCAAAAATAAAACATTTGAAAACGGACCATTTTCCACATTTCTGAAGCATGACGTAATGGGGGGGGTGTTATCTCTTTTGTCGAAAATCAGCCGTTTTTGCTCGAACATTAAATGCCTCCAAATGGTATTTAATTAACTTCCCGAGCCCCTGGAAGCATGAAAATCACTTTAAACATGCTAATTTTAGCTCTAACACTGATGATCCACCTACAAATGTGAACTGACGTTCAAAAATAAAACATTTGAAAACGGACCATTTTCCACATTTCTGAAGCATGACGTAATGGGGGGGTGTTATCTCTTTTGTCGAAAATCAGCCGTTTTTGCTCGAACATTAAATGCCTCCAAATGGTATTTAATTAACTTCCCGAGCCCCTGGAAGCATGAAAATCACTTTAAACATGCTAATTTTAGCTCTAACACTGATGATCCACCTACAAATGTGAACTGACGTTCAAAAATAAAACATTTGAAAACGGACCATTTTCCACATTTCTGAAGCATGACGTAATGGGGGGGGGTTATCTCTTTTGTCGAAAATCAGCCGTTTTTGCTCGAACATTAAATGCCTCCAAATGGTATTTAATTAACTTCCCGAGCCCCTGGAAGCATGAAAATCACTTTAAACATGCTAATTTTAGCTCTAACACTGATGATCCACCTACAAATGTGAACTGACGTTCAAAAATAAAACATTTGAAAACGGACCATCTTCCACATTTCTGAAGCATGACGTAATGGGGGGGTGTTATCTCTTTTGTCGAAAATCAGCCGTTTTTGCTCGAACATTAAATGCCTCCAAATGGTATTTAATTAACTTCCCGGGGTTAGGAAACCCTTTTTGAGAACTCAGAGTGAGTCAATTGGCCATTTTCATGCACTTTTAACCATTCCATAAATCTTGTGTTTTGGGCCCCTGGAAGCATGAAAATCACTTTAAACATGCTAATTTTAGCTCTAACACTGATGATCCACCTACAAATGTGAACTGACGTTCAAAAATAAAACATTTGAAAACGGACCATTTTCCACATTTCTGAAGCATGACGTAATGGGGGGGTGTTATCTCTTTTGTCGAAAATCAGCCGTTTTTGCTCGAACATTAAATGCCTCCAAATGGTATTTAATTAACTTCCCGAGCCCCTGGAAGCATGAAAATCACTTTAAACATGCTAATTTTAGCTCTAACACTGATGATCCACCTACAAATGTGAACTGACGTTCAAAAATAAAACATTTGAAAACGGACCATTTTCCACATTTCTGAAGCATGACGTAATGGGGGGGTGTTATCTCTTTTGTCGAAAATCAGCCGTTTTTGCTCGAACATTAAATGCCTCCAAATGGTATTTAATTAACTTCCCGGGGTGAAGAAACCCTTTTTAAGAACTCAGAGTGAGTAAATTGGCCATTTTCATGCACTTTTAACCATTCCATAAATCTTTTGTTTTGGGCCCCTGGAAGCATGAAAATCACTTTAAACATGCTAATTTTAGCTCTAACACTGATGATCCACCTACAAATGTGAACTGACGTTCAAAAATAAAACATTTGAAAACGGACCATTTTCCACATTTCTGAAGCATGACGTAATGGGGGGGTGTTATCTCTTTTGTCGAAAATCTGCCGTTTTTGCTCGAACATTAAATGCCTCCAAATGGTATTTAATTAACTTCCCGAGCCCCTAGAAGCATGAAAATCACTTTAAACATGCTAATTTTAGCTCTAACACTGATGATCCACCTACAAATGTGAACTGACGTTCAAAAATAAAACATTTGAAAACGGACCATTTTCCACATTTCTGAAGCATGACGTAATGGGGGGGTGTTATCTCTTTTGTCGAAAATCAGCCGTTTTTGCTCGAACATTAAATGCCTCCAAATGGTATTTAATTAACTTCCCGGGGTTAGGAAACCCTTTTTGAGAACTCAGAGTGAGTCAATTGGCCATTTTCATGCACTTTTAACCATTCCATAAATCTTGTGTTTTGGGCCCCTGGAAGCATGAAAATCACTTTAAACATGCTAATTTTAGCTCTAACACTGATGATCCACCTACAAATGTGAACTGACGTTCAAAAATAAAACATTTGAAAACGGACCATTTTCCACATTTCTGAAGCATGACGTAATGGGGGGGTGTTATCTCTTTTGTCGAAAATCAGCCGTTTTTGCTCGAACATTAAATGCCTCCAAATGGTATTTAATTAACTTCCCGGGGTGGAGAAACCCTTTTTGAGAACTCAGAGTGAGTAAATTGGCCATTTTCATGCACTTTTAACCATTCCATTAATCTTGTGTTTTGGGCCCCTGGAAGCATGAAAATCACTTTAAACATGCTAATTTTAGCTCTAACACTGATGATCCACCTACAAATGTGAACTGACGTTCAAAAATAAAACATTTGAAAACTGACCATTTTCCACATTTCTGAAGCATGACGTAATGGGGGGGGTGTTATCTCTTTTGTCGAAAATCAGCCGTTTTTGCTCGAACATTAAATGCCTCCAAATGGTATTTAATTAACTTCCCGGGGTGAAGAAACCCTTTTTTAGAACTCAGAGTGAGTAAATTGGCCATTTTCATGCACTTTTAACCATTCCATAAATCTTGTGTTTTGGGCCCCTGGAAGCATGAAAATCACTTTAAACATGCTAATTTTAGCTCTAACACTGATGATCCACCTACAAATGTGAACTGACGTTCAAAAATAAAACATTTGAAAACTGACCATTTTCCACATTTCTGAAGCATGACGTAATGGGGGGGGTGTTATCTCTTTTGTCGAAAATCAGCCGTTTTTGCTCGAACATTAAATGCCTCCAAATGGTATTTAATTAACTTCCCGAGCCCCTGGAAGCATGAAAATCACTTTAAACATGCTAATTTTAGCTCTAACACTGATGATCCACCTACAAATGTGAACTGACGTTCAAAAATAAAACATTTGAAAACGGACCATTTTCCACATTTCTGAAGCATGACGTAATGGGGGGGTGTTATCTCTTTTGTCGAAAATCAGCCGTTTTTGCTCGAACATTAAATGCCTCCAAATGGTATTTAATTAACTTCCCGGGGTGAAGAAACCCTTTTTGAGAACTCAGAGTGAGTAAATTGGCCATTTTCATGCACTTTTAACCATTCCATAAATCTTGTGTTTTGGGCCCCTGGTAGCATGAAAATCACTTTAAACATGCTAATTTTAGCTCTAACACTGATGATCCACCTACAAATGTGAACTGACGTTCAAAAATAAAACATTTGAAAACGGACCATTTTCCACATTTCTGAAGCATGACGTAATGGGGGGGTGTTATCTCTTTTGTCGAAAATCAGCCGTTTTTGCTCGAACATTAAATGCCTCCAAATGGTATTTAATTAACTTCCCGGGGTGGAGAAACCCTTTTTGAGAACTCAGAGTGAGTAAATTGGCCATTTTCATGCACTTTTAACCATTCCATTAATCTTGTGTTTTGGGCCCCTGGAAGCATGAAAATCACTTTAAACATGCTAATTTTAGCTCTAACACTGATGATCCACCTACAAATGTGAACTGACGTTCAAAAATAAAACATTTGAAAACTGACCATTTTCCACATTTCTGAAGCATGACGTAATGGGGGGGGTGTTATCTCTTTTGTCGAAAATCAGCCGTTTTTGCTCGAACATTAAATGCCTCCAAATGGTATTTAATTAACTTCCCGAGCCCCTGGAAGCATGAAAATCACTTTAAACATGCTAATTTTAGCTCTAACACTGATGATCCACCTACAAATGTGAACTGACGTTCAAAAATAAAACATTTGAAAACAGACCATTTTCCACATTTCTGAAGCATGACGTAATGGGGGGGGTGTTATCTCTTTTGTCGAAAATCAGCCGTTTTTGCTCGAACATTAAATGCCTCCAAATGGTATTTAATTAACTTCCCGGGGTGGAGAAACCCTTTTTGAGAACTCAGAGTGAGTAAATTGGCCATTTTCATGCACTTTTAACCATTCCATTAATCTTGTGTTTTGGGCCCCTGGAAGCATGAAAATCACTTTAAACATGCTAATTTTAGCTCTAACACTGATGATCCACCTACAAATGTGAACTGACGTTCAAAAATAAAACATTTGAAAACGGACCATTTTCCACATTTCTGAAGCATGACGTAATGGGGGGTGTTATCTCTTTTGTCGAAAATCAGCCGTTTTTGCTCGAACATTAAATGCCTCCAAATGGTATTTAATTAACTTCCCGAGCCCCTGGAAGCATGAAAATCACTTTAAACATGCTAATTTTAGCTCTAACACTGATGATCCACCTACAAATGTGAACTGACGTTCAAAAATAAAACATTTGAAAACAGACCATTTTCCACATTTCTGAAGCATGACGTAATGGGGGGGTGTTATCTCTTTTGTCGAAAATCAGCCGTTTTTGCTCGAACATTAAATGCCTCCAAATGGTATTTAATTAACTTCCCGGGGTGAAGAAACCCTTTTTTAGAACTCAGAGTGAGTAAATTGGCCATTTTCATGCACTTTTAACCATTCCATAAATCTTGTGTTTTGGGCCCCTGGAAGCATGAAAATCACTTTAAACATGCTAATTTTAGCTCTAACACTGATGATCCACCTACAAATGTGAACTGACGTTCAAAAATAAAACATTTGAAAACGGACCATTTTCCACATTTCTGAAGCATGACGTAATGGGGGGGTGTTATCTCTTTTGTCGAAAATCAGCCGTTTTTGCTCGAACATTAAATGCCTCCAAATGGTATTTAATTAACTTCCCGAGCCCCTGGAAGCATGAAAATCACTTTAAACATGCTAATTTTAGCTCTAACACTGATGATCCACCTACAAATGTGAACTGACGTTCAAAAATAAAACATTTGAAAACAGACCATTTTCCACATTTCTGAAGCATGACGTAATGGGGGGGTGTTATCTCTTTTGTCGAAAATCAGCCGTTTTTGCTCGAACATTAAATGCCTCCAAATGGTATTTAATTAACTTCCCGGGGTGAAGAAACCCTTTTTGAGAACTCAGAGTGAGTAAATTGGCCATTTTCATGCACTTTTAACCATTCCATAAATCTTGTGTTTTGGGCCCCTGGAAGCATGAAAATCACTTTAAACATGCTAATTTTAGCTCTAACACTGATGATCCACCTACAAATGTGAACTGACGTTCAAAAATAAAACATTTGAAAACGGACCATTTTCCACATTTCTGAAGCATGACGTAATGGGGGGGTGTTATCTCTTTTGTCGAAAATCAGCCGTTTTTGCTCGAACATTAAATGCCTCCAAATGGTATTTAATTAACTTCCCGGGGTGGAGAAAACCTTTTTGAGAACTCAGAGTGAGTAAATTGGCCATTTTCATGCACTTTTAACCATTCCATTAATCTTGTGTTTTGGGCCCCTGGAAGCATGAAAATCACTTTAAACATGCTAATTTTAGCTCTAACACTGATGATCCACCTACAAATGTGAACTGACGTTCAAAAATAAAACATTTGAAAACTGACCATTTTCCACATTTCTGAAGCATGACGTAATGGGGGGGGTGTTATCTCTTTTGTCGAAAATCAGCCGTTTTTGCTCGAACATTAAATGCCTCCAAATGGTATTTAATTAACTTCCCGAGCCCCTGGAAGCATGAAAATCACTTTAAACATGCTAATTTTAGCTCTAACACTGATGATCCACCTACAAATGTGAACTGACGTTCAAAAATAAAACATTTGAAAACAGACCATTTTCCACATTTCTGAAGCATGACGTAATGGGGGGGTGTTATCTCTTTTGTCGAAAATCAGCCGTTTTTGCTCGAACATTAAATGCCTCCAAATGGTATTTAATTAACTTCCCGGGGTGAAGAAACCCTTTTTTAGAACTCAGAGTGAGTAAATTGGCCATTTTCATGCACTTTTAACCATTCCATAAATCTTGTGTTTTGGGCCCCTGGAAGCATGAAAATCACTTTAAACATGCTAATTTTAGCTCTAACACTGATGATCCACCTACAAATGTGAACTGACGTTCAAAAATAAAACATTTAAAAACGGACCATTTTCCACATTTCTGAAGCATGACGTAATGGGGGGGTGTTATCTCTTTTGTCGAAAATCAGCCGTTTTTGCTCGAACATTAAATGCCTCCAAATGGTATTCAATTAACTTCCCGAGCCCCTGGAAGCATGAAAATCACTTTAAACATGCTAATTTTAGCTCTAACACTGATGATCCACCTACAAATGTGAACTGACGTTCAAAAATAAAACATTTGAAAACGGACCATTTTCCACATTTCTGAAGCATGACGTAATGGGGGGGTGTTATCTCTTTTGTCGAAAATCAGCCGTTTTTGCTCGAACATTAAATGCCTCCAAATAGTATTTAATTAACTTCCCGGGGTGAAGAAACCCTTTTTGAGAACTCAGAGTGAGTAAATTGGCCATTTTCATGCACTTTTAACCATTCCATAAATCTTGTGTTTTGGGCCCCTGGAAGCATGAAAATCACTTTAAACATGCTAATTTTAGCTCTAACACTGATGATCCACCTACAAATGTGAACTGACGTTCAAAAATAAAACATTTGAAAACGGACCATTTTCCACATTTCTGAAGCATGACGTAATGGGGGGGGTGTTATCTCTTTTGTCGAAAATCAGCCGTTTTTGCTCGAACATTAAATGCCTCCAAATGGTATTTAATTAACTTCCCGAGCCCCTGGAAGCATGAAAATCACTTTAAACATGCTAATTTTAGCTCTAACACTGATGATCCACCTACAAATGTGAACTGATGTTCAAAAATAAAACATTTGAAAACGGACCATTTTCCACATTTCTGAAGCATGACGTAATGGGGGGGTGTTATCTCTTTTGTCGAAAATCAGCCGTTTTTGCTCGAACATTAAATGCCTCCAAATGGTATTTAATTAACTTCCCGGGGTGGAGAAACCCTTTTTGAGAACTCAGAGTGAGTAAATTGGCCATTTTCATGCACTTTTAACCATTCCATTAATCTTGTGTTTTGGGCCCCTGGAAGCATGAAAATCACTTTAAACATGCTAATTTTAGCTCTAACACTGATGATCCACCTACAAATGTGAACTGACGTTCAAAAATAAAACATTTGAAAACTGACCATTTTCCACATTTCTGAAGCATGACGTAATGGGGGGGGTGTTATCTCTTTTGTCGAAAATCAGCCGTTTTTGCTCGAACATTAAATGCCTCCAAATGGTATTTAATTAACTTCCCGGGGTGAAGAAACCCTTTTTTAGAACTCAGAGTGAGTAAATTGGCCATTTTCATGCACTTTTAACCATTCCATAAATCTTGTGTTTTGGGCCCCTGGAAGCATGAAAATCACTTTAAACATGCTAATTTTAGCTCTAACACTGATGATCCACCTACAAATGTGAACTGACGTTCAAAAATAAAACATTTGAAAACTGACCATTTTCCACATTTCTGAAGCATGACGTAATGGGGGGGGTGTTATCTCTTTTGTCGAAAATCAGCCGTTTTTGCTCGAACATTAAATGCCTCCAAATGGTATTTAATTAACTTCCCGAGCCCCTGGAAGCATGAAAATCACTTTAAACATGCTAATTTTAGCTCTAACACTGATGATCCACCTACAAATGTGAACTGACGTTCAAAAATAAAACATTTGAAAACGGACCATTTTCCACATTTCTGAAGCATGACGTAATGGGGGGGTGTTATCTCTTTTGTCGAAAATCAGCCGTTTTTGCTCGAACATTAAATGCCTCCAAATGGTATTTAATTAACTTCCCGGGGTGAAGAAACCCTTTTTGAGAACTCAGAGTGAGTAAATTGGCCATTTTCATGCACTTTTAACCATTCCATAAATCTTGTGTTTTGGGCCCCTGGAAGCATGAAAATCACTTTAAACATGCTAATTTTAGCTCTAACACTGATGATCCACCTACAAATGTGAACTGACGTTCAAAAATAAAACATTTGAAAACGGACCATTTTCCACATTTCTGAAGCATGACGTAATGGGGGGGTGTTATCTCTTTTGTCGAAAATCAGCCGTTTTTGCTCGAACATTAAATGCCTCCAAATGGTATTTAATTAACTTCCCGGGGTGGAGAAAACCTTTTTGAGAACTCAGAGTGAGTAAATTGGCCATTTTCATGCACTTTTAACCATTCCATTAATCTTGTGTTTTGGGCCCCTGGAAGCATGAAAATCACTTTAAACATGCTAATTTTAGCTCTAACACTGATGATCCACCTACAAATGTGAACTGACGTTCAAAAATAAAACATTTGAAAACTGACCATTTTCCACATTTCTGAAGCATGACGTAATGGGGGGGGTGTTATCTCTTTTGTCGAAAATCAGCCGTTTTTGCTCGAACATTAAATGCCTCCAAATGGTATTTAATTAACTTCCCGAGCCCCTGGAAGCATGAAAATCACTTTAAACATGCTAATTTTAGCTCTAACACTGATGATCCACCTACAAATGTGAACTGACGTTCAAAAATAAAACATTTGAAAACAGACCATTTTCCACATTTCTGAAGCATGACGTAATGGGGGGGTGTTATCTCTTTTGTCGAAAATCAGCCGTTTTTGCTCGAACATTAAATGCCTCCAAATGGTATTTAATTAACTTCCCGGGGTGAAGAAACCCTTTTTTAGAACTCAGAGTGAGTAAATTGGCCATTTTCATGCACTTTTAACCATTCCATAAATCTTGTGTTTTGGGCCCCTGGAAGCATGAAAATCACTTTAAACATGCTAATTTTAGCTCTAACACTGATGATCCACCTACAAATGTGAACTGACGTTCAAAAATAAAACATTTAAAAACGGACCATTTTCCACATTTCTGAAGCATGACGTAATGGGGGGGTGTTATCTCTTTTGTCGAAAATCAGCCGTTTTTGCTCGAACATTAAATGCCTCCAAATGGTATTCAATTAACTTCCCGAGCCCCTGGAAGCATGAAAATCACTTTAAACATGCTAATTTTAGCTCTAACACTGATGATCCACCTACAAATGTGAACTGACGTTCAAAAATAAAACATTTGAAAACGGACCATTTTCCACATTTCTGAAGCATGACGTAATGGGGGGGTGTTATCTCTTTTGTCGAAAATCAGCCGTTTTTGCTCGAACATTAAATGCCTCCAAATGGTATTTAATTAACTTCCCGGGGTGAAGAAACCCTTTTTGAGAACTCAGAGTGAGTAAATTGGCCATTTTCATGCACTTTTAACCATTCCATAAATCTTGTGTTTTGGGCCCCTGGAAGCATGAAAATCACTTTAAACATGCTAATTTTAGCTCTAACACTGATGATCCACCTACAAATGTGAACTGACGTTCAAAAATAAAACATTTGAAAACGGACCATTTTCCACATTTCTGAAGCATGACGTAATGGGGGGGGTGTTATCTCTTTTGTCGAAAATCAGCCGTTTTTGCTCGAACATTAAATGCCTCCAAATGGTATTTAATTAACTTCCCGAGCCCCTGGAAGCATGAAAATCACTTTAAACATGCTAATTTTAGCTCTAACACTGATGATCCACCTACAAATGTGAACTGATGTTCAAAAATAAAACATTTGAAAACGGACCATTTTCCACATTTCTGAAGCATGACGTAATGGGGGGGTGTTATCTCTTTTGTCGAAAATCAGCCGTTTTTGCTCGAACATTAAATGCCTCCAAATGGTATTTAATTAACTTCCCGGGGTGGAGAAACCCTTTTTGAGAACTCAGAGTGAGTAAATTGGCCATTTTCATGCACTTTTAACCATTCCATTAATCTTGTGTTTTGGGCCCCTGGAAGCATGAAAATCACTTTAAACATGCTAATTTTAGCTCTAACACTGATGATCCACCTACAAATGTGAACTGACGTTCAAAAATAAAACATTTGAAAACTGACCATTTTCCACATTTCTGAAGCATGACGTAATGGGGGGGGTGTTATCTCTTTTGTCGAAAATCAGCCGTTTTTGCTCGAACATTAAATGCCTCCAAATGGTATTTAATTAACTTCCCGGGGTGAAGAAACCCTTTTTTAGAACTCAGAGTGAGTAAATTGGCCATTTTCATGCACTTTTAACCATTCCATAAATCTTGTGTTTTGGGCCCCTGGAAGCATGAAAATCACTTTAAACATGCTAATTTTAGCTCTAACACTGATGATCCACCTACAAATGTGAACTGACGTTCAAAAATAAAACATTTGAAAACTGACCATTTTCCACATTTCTGAAGCATGACGTAATGGGGGGGGTGTTATCTCTTTTGTCGAAAATCAGCCGTTTTTGCTCGAACATTAAATGCCTCCAAATGGTATTTAATTAACTTCCCGAGCCCCTGGAAGCATGAAAATCACTTTAAACATGCTAATTTTAGCTCTAACACTGATGATCCACCTACAAATGTGAACTGACGTTCAAAAATAAAACATTTGAAAACGGACCATTTTCCACATTTCTGAAGCATGACGTAATGGGGGGGTGTTATCTCTTTTGTCGAAAATCAGCCGTTTTTGCTCGAACATTAAATGCCTCCAAATGGTATTTAATTAACTTCCCGGGGTGAAGAAACCCTTTTTGAGAACTCAGAGTGAGTAAATTGGCCATTTTCATGCACTTTTAACCATTCCATAAATCTTGTGTTTTGGGCCCCTGGTAGCATGAAAATCACTTTAAACATGCTAATTTTAGCTCTAACACTGATGATCCACCTACAAATGTGAACTGACGTTCAAAAATAAAACATTTGAAAACGGACCATTTTCCACATTTCTGAAGCATGACGTAATGGGGGGGTGTTATCTCTTTTGTCGAAAATCAGCCGTTTTTGCTCGAACATTAAATGCCTCCAAATGGTATTTAATTAACTTCCCGGGGTGGAGAAACCCTTTTTGAGAACTCAGAGTGAGTAAATTGGCCATTTTCATGCACTTTTAACCATTCCATTAATCTTGTGTTTTGGGCCCCTGGAAGCATGAAAATCACTTTAAACATGCTAATTTTAGCTCTAACACTGATGATCCACCTACAAATGTGAACTGACGTTCAAAAATAAAACATTTGAAAACTGACCATTTTCCACATTTCTGAAGCATGACGTAATGGGGGGGGTGTTATCTCTTTTGTCGAAAATCAGCCGTTTTTGCTCGAACATTAAATGCCTCCAAATGGTATTTAATTAACTTCCCGAGCCCCTGGAAGCATGAAAATCACTTTAAACATGCTAATTTTAGCTCTAACACTGATGATCCACCTACAAATGTGAACTGACGTTCAAAAATAAAACATTTGAAAACAGACCATTTTCCACATTTCTGAAGCATGACGTAATGGGGGGGGTGTTATCTCTTTTGTCGAAAATCAGCCGTTTTTGCTCCAACATTAAATGCCTCCAAATGGTATTTAATTAACTTCCCGGGGTGGAGAAACCCTTTTTGAGAACTCAGAGTGAGTAAATTGGCCATTTTCATGCACTTTTAACCATTCCATTAATCTTGTGTTTTGGGCCCCTGGAAGCATGAAAATCACTTTAAACATGCTAATTTTAGCTCTAACACTGATGATCCACCTACAAATGTGAACTGACGTTCAAAAATAAAACATTTGAAAACGGACCATTTTCCACATTTCTGAAGCATGACGTAATGGGGGGTGTTATCTCTTTTGTCGAAAATCAGCCGTTTTTGCTCGAACATTAAATGCCTCCAAATGGTATTTAATTAACTTCCCGAGCCCCTGGAAGCATGAAAATCACTTTAAACATGCTAATTTTAGCTCTAACACTGATGATCCACCTACAAATGTGAACTGACGTTCAAAAATAAAACATTTGAAAACAGACCATTTTCCACATTTCTGAAGCATGACGTAATGGGGGGGTGTTATCTCTTTTGTCGAAAATCAGCCGTTTTTGCTCGAACATTAAATGCCTCCAAATGGTATTTAATTAACTTCCCGGGGTGAAGAAACCCTTTTTTAGAACTCAGAGTGAGTAAATTGGCCATTTTCATGCACTTTTAACCATTCCATAAATCTTGTGTTTTGGGCCCCTGGAAGCATGAAAATCACTTTAAACATGCTAATTTTAGCTCTAACACTGATGATCCACCTACAAATGTGAACTGACGTTCAAAAATAAAACATTTGAAAACGGACCATTTTCCACATTTCTGAAGCATGACGTAATGGGGGGGTGTTATCTCTTTTGTCGAAAATCAGCCGTTTTTGCTCGAACATTAAATGCCTCCAAATGGTATTTAATTAACTTCCCGAGCCCCTGGAAGCATGAAAATCACTTTAAACATGCTAATTTTAGCTCTAACACTGATGATCCACCTACAAATGTGAACTGACGTTCAAAAATAAAACATTTGAAAACAGACCATTTTCCACATTTCTGAAGCATGACGTAATGGGGGGGTGTTATCTCTTTTGTCGAAAATCAGCCGTTTTTGCTCGAACATTAAATGCCTCCAAATGGTATTTAATTAACTTCCCGGGGTGAAGAAACCCTTTTTGAGAACTCAGAGTGAGTAAATTGGCCATTTTCATGCACTTTTAACCATTCCATAAATCTTGTGTTTTGGGCCCCTGGAAGCATGAAAATCACTTTAAACATGCTAATTTTAGCTCTAACACTGATGATCCACCTACAAATGTGAACTGACGTTCAAAAATAAAACATTTGAAAACGGACCATTTTCCACATTTCTGAAGCATGACGTAATGGGGGGGTGTTATCTCTTTTGTCGAAAATCAGCCGTTTTTGCTCGAACATTAAATGCCTCCAAATGGTATTTAATTAACTTCCCGGGGTGGAGAAAACCTTTTTGAGAACTCAGAGTGAGTAAATTGGCCATTTTCATGCACTTTTAACCATTCCATTAATCTTGTGTTTTGGGCCCCTGGAAGCATGAAAATCACTTTAAACATGCTAATTTTAGCTCTAACACTGATGATCCACCTACAAATGTGAACTGACGTTCAAAAATAAAACATTTGAAAACTGACCATTTTCCACATTTCTGAAGCATGACGTAATGGGGGGGGTGTTATCTCTTTTGTCGAAAATCAGCCGTTTTTGCTCGAACATTAAATGCCTCCAAATGGTATTTAATTAACTTCCCGAGCCCCTGGAAGCATGAAAATCACTTTAAACATGCTAATTTTAGCTCTAACACTGATGATCCACCTACAAATGTGAACTGACGTTCAAAAATAAAACATTTGAAAACAGACCATTTTCCACATTTCTGAAGCATGACGTAATGGGGGGGGTGTTATCTCTTTTGTCGAAAATCAGCCGTTTTTGCTCGAACATTAAATGCCTCCAAATGGTATTTAATTAACTTCCCGGGGTGAAGAAACCCTTTTTTAGAACTCAGAGTGAGTAAATTGGCCATTTTCATGCACTTTTAACCATTCCATAAATCTTGTGTTTTGGGCCCCTGGAAGCATGAAAATCACTTTAAACATGCTAATTTTAGCTCTAACACTGATGATCCACCTACAAATGTGAACTGACGTTCAAAAATAAAACATTTAAAAACGGACCATTTTCCACATTTCTGAAGCATGACGTAATGGGGGGGTGTTATCTCTTTTGTCGAAAATCAGCCGTTTTTGCTCGAACATTAAATGCCTCCAAATGGTATTCAATTAACTTCCCGAGCCCCTGGAAGCATGAAAATCACTTTAAACATGCTAATTTTAGCTCTAACACTGATGATCCACCTACAAATGTGAACTGACGTTCAAAAATAAAACATTTGAAAACGGACCATTTTCCACATTTCTGAAGCATGACGTAATGGGGGGGTGTTATCTCTTTTGTCGAAAATCAGCCGTTTTTGCTCGAACATTAAATGCCTCCAAATGGTATTTAATTAACTTCCCGGGGTGAAGAAACCCTTTTTGAGAACTCAGAGTGAGTAAATTGGCCATTTTCATGCACTTTTAACCATTCCATAAATCTTGTGTTTTGGGCCCCTGGAAGCATGAAAATCACTTTAAACATGCTAATTTTAGCTCTAACACTGATGATCCACCTACAAATGTGAACTGACGTTCAAAAATAAAACATTTGAAAACGGACCATTTTCCACATTTCTGAAGCATGACGTAATGGGGGGGGTGTTATCTCTTTTGTCGAAAATCAGCCGTTTTTGCTCGAACATTAAATGCCTCCAAATGGTATTTAATTAACTTCCCGAGCCCCTGGAAGCATGAAAATCACTTTAAACATGCTAATTTTAGCTCTAACACTGATGATCCACCTACAAATGTGAACTGACGTTCAAAAATAAAACATTTGAAAACGGACCATTTTCCACATTTCTGAAGCATGACGTAATGGGGGGGTGTTATCTCTTTTGTCGAAAATCAGCCGTTTTTGCTCGAACATTAAATGCCTCCAAATGGTATTTAATTAACTTCCCGGGGTGAAGAAACCCTTTTTGAGAACTCAGAGTGAGTAAATTGGCCATTTTCATGCACTTTTAACCATTCCATAAATCTTGTGTTTTGGGCCCCTGGAAGCATGAAAATCACTTTAAACATGCTAATTTTAGCTCTAACACTGATGATCCACCTACAAATGTGAACTGATGTTCAGAAATATAACATTTGAAAACGGACCATTTTCCACATTTCTGAAGCATGACGTAATGGGGGGGGTGTTATCTCTTTTGTCGAAAATCAGCCGTTTTTGCTCGAACATTAAATGCCTCCAAATGGTATTTAATTAACTTCCCGAGCCCCTGGAAGCATGAAAATCACTTTAAACATGCTAATTTTAGCTCTAACACTGATGATCCACCTACAAATGTGAACTGACGTTCAAAAATAAAACATTTGAAAACGGACCATTTTCCACATTTCTGAAGCATGACGTAATGGGGGGGTGTTATCTCTTTTGTCGAAAATCAGCCGTTTTTGCTCGAACATTAAATGCCTCCAAATGGTATTTAATTAACTTCCCGGGGTGGAGAAACCCTTTTTGAGAACTCAGAGTGAGTAAATTGGCCATTTTCATGCACTTTTAACCATTCCATTAATCTTGTGTTTTGGGCCCCTGGAAGCATGAAAATCACTTTAAACATGCTAATTTTAGCTCTAACACTGATGATCCACCTACAAATGTGAACTGACGTTCAAAAATAAAACATTTGAAAACTGACCATTTTCCACATTTCTGAAGCATGACGTAATGGGGGGGGTGTTATCTCTTTTGTCGAAAATCAGCCGTTTTTGCTCGAACATTAAATGCCTCCAAATGGTATTTAATTAACTTCCCGAGCCCCTGGAAGCATGAAAATCACTTTAAACATGCTAATTTTAGCTCTAACACTGATGATCCACCTACAAATGTGAACTGACGTTCAAAAATAAAACATTTGAAAACAGACCATTTTCCACATTTCTGAAGCATGACGTAATGGGGGGGGTGTTATCTCTTTTGTCGAAAATCAGCCGTTTTTGCTCGAACATTAAATGCCTCCAAATGGTATTTAATTAACTTCCCGGGGTGGAGAAACCCTTTTTGAGAACTCAGAGTGAGTAAATTGGCCATTTTCATGCACTTTTAACCATTCCATTAATCTTGTGTTTTGGGCCCCTGGAAGCATGAAAATCACTTTAAACATGCTAATTTTAGCTCTAACACTGATGATCCACCTACAAATGTGAACTGACGTTCAAAAATAAAACATTTGAAAACGGACCATTTTCCACATTTCTGAAGCATGACGTAATGGGGGGTGTTATCTCTTTTGTCGAAAATCAGCCGTTTTTGCTCGAACATTAAATGCCTCCAAATGGTATTTAATTAACTTCCCGAGCCCCTGGAAGCATGAAAATCACTTTAAACATGCTAATTTTAGCTCTAACACTGATGATCCACCTACAAATGTGAACTGACGTTCAAAAATAAAACATTTGAAAACAGACCATTTTCCACATTTCTGAAGCATGACGTAATGGGGGGGTGTTATCTCTTTTGTCGAAAATCAGCCGTTTTTGCTCGAACATTAAATGCCTCCAAATGGTATTTAATTAACTTCCCGGGGTGAAGAAACCCTTTTTTAGAACTCAGAGTGAGTAAATTGGCCATTTTCATGCACTTTTAACCATTCCATAAATCTTGTGTTTTGGGCCCCTGGAAGCATGAAAATCACTTTAAACATGCTAATTTTAGCTCTAACACTGATGATCCACCTACAAATGTGAACTGACGTTCAAAAATAAAACATTTGAAAACGGACCATTTTCCACATTTCTGAAGCATGACGTAATGGGGGGGTGTTATCTCTTTTGTCGAAAATCAGCCGTTTTTGCTCGAACATTAAATGCCTCCAAATGGTATTTAATTAACTTCCCGAGCCCCTGGAAGCATGAAAATCACTTTAAACATGCTAATTTTAGCTCTAACACTGATGATCCACCTACAAATGTGAACTGACGTTCAAAAATAAAACATTTGAAAACAGACCATTTTCCACATTTCTGAAGCATGACGTAATGGGGGGGTGTTATCTCTTTTGTCGAAAATCAGCCGTTTTTGCTCGAACATTAAATGCCTCCAAATGGTATTTAATTAACTTCCCGGGGTGAAGAAACCCTTTTTGAGAACTCAGAGTGAGTAAATTGGCCATTTTCATGCACTTTTAACCATTCCATAAATCTTGTGTTTTGGGCCCCTGGAAGCATGAAAATCACTTTAAACATGCTAATTTTAGCTCTAACACTGATGATCCACCTACAAATGTGAACTGACGTTCAAAAATAAAACATTTGAAAACGGACCATTTTCCACATTTCTGAAGCATGACGTAATGGGGGGGTGTTATCTCTTTTGTCGAAAATCAGCCGTTTTTGCTCGAACATTAAATGCCTCCAAATGGTATTTAATTAACTTCCCGGGGTGGAGAAAACCTTTTTGAGAACTCAGAGTGAGTAAATTGGCCATTTTCATGCACTTTTAACCATTCCATTAATCTTGTGTTTTGGGCCCCTGGAAGCATGAAAATCACTTTAAACATGCTAATTTTAGCTCTAACACTGATGATCCACCTACAAATGTGAACTGACGTTCAAAAATAAAACATTTGAAAACTGACCATTTTCCACATTTCTGAAGCATGACGTAATGGGGGGGGTGTTATCTCTTTTGTCGAAAATCAGCCGTTTTTGCTCGAACATTAAATGCCTCCAAATGGTATTTAATTAACTTCCCGAGCCCCTGGAAGCATGAAAATCACTTTAAACATGCTAATTTTAGCTCTAACACTGATGATCCACCTACAAATGTGAACTGACGTTCAAAAATAAAACATTTGAAAACAGACCATTTTCCACATTTCTGAAGCATGACGTAATGGGGGGGTGTTATCTCTTTTGTCGAAAATCAGCCGTTTTTGCTCGAACATTAAATGCCTCCAAATGGTATTTAATTAACTTCCCGGGGTGAAGAAACCCTTTTTTAGAACTCAGAGTGAGTAAATTGGCCATTTTCATGCACTTTTAACCATTCCATAAATCTTGTGTTTTGGGCCCCTGGAAGCATGAAAATCACTTTAAACATGCTAATTTTAGCTCTAACACTGATGATCCACCTACAAATGTGAACTGACGTTCAAAAATAAAACATTTAAAAACGGACCATTTTCCACATTTCTGAAGCATGACGTAATGGGGGGGTGTTATCTCTTTTGTCGAAAATCAGCCGTTTTTGCTCGAACATTAAATGCCTCCAAATGGTATTCAATTAACTTCCCGAGCCCCTGGAAGCATGAAAATCACTTTAAACATGCTAATTTTAGCTCTAACACTGATGATCCACCTACAAATGTGAACTGACGTTCAAAAATAAAACATTTGAAAACGGACCATTTTCCACATTTCTGAAGCATGACGTAATGGGGGGGTGTTATCTCTTTTGTCGAAAATCAGCCGTTTTTGCTCGAACATTAAATGCCTCCAAATAGTATTTAATTAACTTCCCGGGGTGAAGAAACCCTTTTTGAGAACTCAGAGTGAGTAAATTGGCCATTTTCATGCACTTTTAACCATTCCATAAATCTTGTGTTTTGGGCCCCTGGAAGCATGAAAATCACTTTAAACATGCTAATTTTAGCTCTAACACTGATGATCCACCTACAAATGTGAACTGACGTTCAAAAATAAAACATTTGAAAACGGACCATTTTCCACATTTCTGAAGCATGACGTAATGGGGGGGGTGTTATCTCTTTTGTCGAAAATCAGCCGTTTTTGCTCGAACATTAAATGCCTCCAAATGGTATTTAATTAACTTCCCGAGCCCCTGGAAGCATGAAAATCACTTTAAACATGCTAATTTTAGCTCTAACACTGATGATCCACCTACAAATGTGAACTGATGTTCAAAAATAAAACATTTGAAAACGGACCATTTTCCACATTTCTGAAGCATGACGTAATGGGGGGGTGTTATCTCTTTTGTCGAAAATCAGCCGTTTTTGCTCGAACATTAAATGCCTCCAAATGGTATTTAATTAACTTCCCGGGGTGGAGAAACCCTTTTTGAGAACTCAGAGTGAGTAAATTGGCCATTTTCATGCACTTTTAACCATTCCATTAATCTTGTGTTTTGGGCCCCTGGAAGCATGAAAATCACTTTAAACATGCTAATTTTAGCTCTAACACTGATGATCCACCTACAAATGTGAACTGACGTTCAAAAATAAAACATTTGAAAACTGACCATTTTCCACATTTCTGAAGCATGACGTAATGGGGGGGGTGTTATCTCTTTTGTCGAAAATCAGCCGTTTTTGCTCGAACATTAAATGCCTCCAAATGGTATTTAATTAACTTCCCGGGGTGAAGAAACCCTTTTTTAGAACTCAGAGTGAGTAAATTGGCCATTTTCATGCACTTTTAACCATTCCATAAATCTTGTGTTTTGGGCCCCTGGAAGCATGAAAATCACTTTAAACATGCTAATTTTAGCTCTAACACTGATGATCCACCTACAAATGTGAACTGACGTTCAAAAATAAAACATTTGAAAACTGACCATTTTCCACATTTCTGAAGCATGACGTAATGGGGGGGGTGTTATCTCTTTTGTCGAAAATCAGCCGTTTTTGCTCGAACATTAAATGCCTCCAAATGGTATTTAATTAACTTCCCGAGCCCCTGGAAGCATGAAAATCACTTTAAACATGCTAATTTTAGCTCTAACACTGATGATCCACCTACAAATGTGAACTGACGTTCAAAAATAAAACATTTGAAAACGGACCATTTTCCACATTTCTGAAGCATGACGTAATGGGGGGGTGTTATCTCTTTTGTCGAAAATCAGCCGTTTTTGCTCGAACATTAAATGCCTCCAAATGGTATTTAATTAACTTCCCGGGGTGAAGAAACCCTTTTTGAGAACTCAGAGTGAGTAAATTGGCCATTTTCATGCACTTTTAACCATTCCATAAATCTTGTGTTTTGGGCCCCTGGAAGCATGAAAATCACTTTAAACATGCTAATTTTAGCTCTAACACTGATGATCCACCTACAAATGTGAACTGACGTTCAAAAATAAAACATTTGAAAACGGACCATTTTCCACATTTCTGAAGCATGACGTAATGGGGGGGTGTTATCTCCTTTGTCGAAAATCAGCCGTTTTTGCTCGAACATTAAATGCCTCCAAATGGTATTTAATTAACTTCCCGGGGTGGAGAAAACCTTTTTGAGAACTCAGAGTGAGTAAATTGGCCATTTTCATGCACTTTTAACCATTCCATTAATCTTGTGTTTTGGGCCCCTGGAAGCATGAAAATCACTTTAAACATGCTAATTTTAGCTCTAACACTGATGATCCACCTACAAATGTGAACTGACGTTCAAAAATAAAACATTTGAAAACTGACCATTTTCCACATTTCTGAAGCATGACGTAATGGGGGGGGTGTTATCTCTTTTGTCGAAAATCAGCCGTTTTTGCTCGAACATTAAATGCCTCCAAATGGTATTTAATTAACTTCCCGAGCCCCTGGAAGCATGAAAATCACTTTAAACATGCTAATTTTAGCTCTAACACTGATGATACACCTACAAATGTGAACTGACGTTCAAAAATAAAACATTTGAAAACAGACCATTTTCCACATTTCTGAAGCATGACGTAATGGGGGGGTGTTATCTCTTTTGTCGAAAATCAGCCGTTTTTGCTCGAACATTAAATGCCTCCAAATGGTATTTAATTAACTTCCCGGGGTGAAGAAACCCTTTTTTAGAACTCAGAGTGAGTAAATTGGCCATTTTCATGCACTTTTAACCATTCCATAAATCTTGTGTTTTGGGCCCCTGGAAGCATGAAAATCACTTTAAACATGCTAATTTTAGCTCTAACACTGATGATCCACCTACAAATGTGAACTGACGTTCAAAAATAAAACATTTAAAAACGGACCATTTTCCACATTTCTGAAGCATGACGTAATGGGGGGGTGTTATCTCTTTTGTCGAAAATCAGCCGTTTTTGCTCGAACATTAAATGCCTCCAAATGGTATTCAATTAACTTCCCGAGCCCCTGGAAGCATGAAAATCACTTTAAACATGCTAATTTTAGCTCTAACACTGATGATCCACCTACAAATGTGAACTGACGTTCAAAAATAAAACATTTGAAAACGGACCATTTTCCACATTTCTGAAGCATGACGTAATGGGGGGGTGTTATCTCTTTTGTCGAAAATCAGCCGTTTTTGCTCGAACATTAAATGCCTCCAAATGGTATTTAATTAACTTCCCGGGGTGAAGAAACCCTTTTTGAGAACTCAGAGTGAGTAAATTGGCCATTTTCATGCACTTTTAACCATTCCATAAATCTTGTGTTTTGGGCCCCTGGAAGCATGAAAATCACTTTAAACATGCTAATTTTAGCTCTAACACTGATGATCCACCTACAAATGTGAACTGACGTTCAAAAATAAAACATTTGAAAACGGACCATTTTCCACATTTCTGAAGCATGACGTAATGGGGGGGGTGTTATCTCTTTTGTCGAAAATCAGCCGTTTTTGCTCGAACATTAAATGCCTCCAAATGGTATTTAATTAACTTCCCGAGCCCCTGGAAGCATGAAAATCACTTTAAACATGCTAATTTTAGCTCTAACACTGATGATCCACCTACAAATGTGAACTGATGTTCAAAAATAAAACATTTGAAAACGGACCATTTTCCACATTTCTGAAGCATGACGTAATGGGGGGGTGTTATCTCTTTTGTCGAAAATCAGCCGTTTTTGCTCGAACATTAAATGCCTCCAAATGGTATTTAATTAACTTCCCGGGGTGGAGAAACCCTTTTTGAGAACTCAGAGTGAGTAAATTGGCCATTTTCATGCACTTTTAACCATTCCATTAATCTTGTGTTTTGGGCCCCTGGAAGCATGAAAATCACTTTAAACATGCTAATTTTAGCTCTAACACTGATGATCCACCTACAAATGTGAACTGACGTTCAAAAATAAAACATTTGAAAACTGACCATTTTCCACATTTCTGAAGCATGACGTAATGGGGGGGGTGTTATCTCTTTTGTCGAAAATCAGCCGTTTTTGCTCGAACATTAAATGCCTCCAAATGGTATTTAATTAACTTCCCGGGGTGAAGAAACCCTTTTTTAGAACTCAGAGTGAGTAAATTGGCCATTTTCATGCACTTTTAACCATTCCATAAATCTTGTGTTTTGGGCCCCTGGAAGCATGAAAATCACTTTAAACATGCTAATTTTAGCTCTAACACTGATGATCCACCTACAAATGTGAACTGACGTTCAAAAATAAAACATTTGAAAACTGACCATTTTCCACATTTCTGAAGCATGACGTAATGGGGGGGGTGTTATCTCTTTTGTCGAAAATCAGCCGTTTTTGCTCGAACATTAAATGCCTCCAAATGGTATTTAATTAACTTCCCGAGCCCCTGGAAGCATGAAAATCACTTTAAACATGCTAATTTTAGCTCTAACACTGATGATCCACCTACAAATGTGAACTGACGTTCAAAAATAAAACATTTGAAAACGGACCATTTTCCACATTTCTGAAGCATGACGTAATGGGGGGGTGTTATCTCTTTTGTCGAAAATCAGCCGTTTTTGCTCGAACATTAAATGCCTCCAAATGGTATTTAATTAACTTCCCGGGGTGAAGAAACCCTTTTTGAGAACTCAGAGTGAGTAAATTGGCCATTTTCATGCACTTTTAACCATTCCATAAATCTTGTGTTTTGGGCCCCTGGTAGCATGAAAATCACTTTAAACATGCTAATTTTAGCTCTAACACTGATGATCCACCTACAAATGTGAACTGACGTTCAAAAATAAAACATTTGAAAACGGACCATTTTCCACATTTCTGAAGCATGACGTAATGGGGGGGTGTTATCTCTTTTGTCGAAAATCAGCCGTTTTTGCTCGAACATTAAATGCCTCCAAATGGTATTTAATTAACTTCCCGGGGTGGAGAAACCCTTTTTGAGAACTCAGAGTGAGTAAATTGGCCATTTTCATGCACTTTTAACCATTCCATTAATCTTGTGTTTTGGGCCCCTGGAAGCATGAAAATCACTTTAAACATGCTAATTTTAGCTCTAACACTGATGATCCACCTACAAATGTGAACTGACGTTCAAAAATAAAACATTTGAAAACTGACCATTTTCCACATTTCTGAAGCATGACGTAATGGGGGGGGTGTTATCTCTTTTGTCGAAAATCAGCCGTTTTTGCTCGAACATTAAATGCCTCCAAATGGTATTTAATTAACTTCCCGAGCCCCTGGAAGCATGAAAATCACTTTAAACATGCTAATTTTAGCTCTAACACTGATGATCCACCTACAAATGTGAACTGACGTTCAAAAATAAAACATTTGAAAACAGACCATTTTCCACATTTCTGAAGCATGACGTAATGGGGGGGGTGTTATCTCTTTTGTCGAAAATCAGCCGTTTTTGCTCCAACATTAAATGCCTCCAAATGGTATTTAATTAACTTCCCGGGGTGGAGAAACCCTTTTTGAGAACTCAGAGTGAGTAAATTGGCCATTTTCATGCACTTTTAACCATTCCATTAATCTTGTGTTTTGGGCCCCTGGAAGCATGAAAATCACTTTAAACATGCTAATTTTAGCTCTAACACTGATGATCCACCTACAAATGTGAACTGACGTTCAAAAATAAAACATTTGAAAACGGACCATTTTCCACATTTCTGAAGCATGACGTAATGGGGGGTGTTATCTCTTTTGTCGAAAATCAGCCGTTTTTGCTCGAACATTAAATGCCTCCAAATGGTATTTAATTAACTTCCCGAGCCCCTGGAAGCATGAAAATCACTTTAAACATGCTAATTTTAGCTCTAACACTGATGATCCACCTACAAATGTGAACTGACGTTCAAAAATAAAACATTTGAAAACAGACCATTTTCCACATTTCTGAAGCATGACGTAATGGGGGGGTGTTATCTCTTTTGTCGAAAATCAGCCGTTTTTGCTCGAACATTAAATGCCTCCAAATGGTATTTAATTAACTTCCCGGGGTGAAGAAACCCTTTTTTAGAACTCAGAGTGAGTAAATTGGCCATTTTCATGCACTTTTAACCATTCCATAAATCTTGTGTTTTGGGCCCCTGGAAGCATGAAAATCACTTTAAACATGCTAATTTTAGCTCTAACACTGATGATCCACCTACAAATGTGAACTGACGTTCAAAAATAAAACATTTGAAAACGGACCATTTTCCACATTTCTGAAGCATGACGTAATGGGGGGGTGTTATCTCTTTTGTCGAAAATCAGCCGTTTTTGCTCGAACATTAAATGCCTCCAAATGGTATTTAATTAACTTCCCGAGCCCCTGGAAGCATGAAAATCACTTTAAACATGCTAATTTTAGCTCTAACACTGATGATCCACCTACAAATGTGAACTGACGTTCAAAAATAAAACATTTGAAAACAGACCATTTTCCACATTTCTGAAGCATGACGTAATGGGGGGGTGTTATCTCTTTTGTCGAAAATCACCTGTTTTTGCTCGAACATTAAATGCCTCCAAATGGTATTTAATTAACTTCCCGGGGTGAAGAAACCCTTTTTGAGAACTCAGAGTGAGTAAATTGGCCATTTTCATGCACTTTTAACCATTCCATAAATCTTGTGTTTTGGGCCCCTGGAAGCATGAAAATCACTTTAAACATGCTAATTTTAGCTCTAACACTGATGATCCACCTACAAATGTGAACTGACGTTCAAAAATAAAACATTTGAAAACGGACCATTTTCCACATTTCTGAAGCATGACGTAATGGGGGGGTGTTATCTCTTTTGTCGAAAATCAGCCGTTTTTGCTCGAACATTAAATGCCTCCAAATGGTATTTAATTAACTTCCCGGGGTGGAGAAAACCTTTTTGAGAACTCAGAGTGAGTAAATTGGCCATTTTCATGCACTTTTAACCATTCCATTAATCTTGTGTTTTGGGCCCCTGGAAGCATGAAAATCACTTTAAACATGCTAATTTTAGCTCTAACACTGATGATCCACCTACAAATGTGAACTGACGTTCAAAAATAAAACATTTGAAAACTGACCATTTTCCACATTTCTGAAGCATGACGTAATGGGGGGGGTGTTATCTCTTTTGTCGAAAATCAGCCGTTTTTGCTCGAACATTAAATGCCTCCAAATGGTATTTAATTAACTTCCCGAGCCCCTGGAAGCATGAAAATCACTTTAAACATGCTAATTTTAGCTCTAACACTGATGATCCACCTACAAATGTGAACTGACGTTCAAAAATAAAACATTTGAAAACAGACCATTTTCCACATTTCTGAAGCATGACGTAATGGGGGGGTGTTATCTCTTTTGTCGAAAATCAGCCGTTTTTGCTCGAACATTAAATGCCTCCAAATGGTATTTAATTAACTTCCCGGGGTGAAGAAACCCTTTTTAGAACTCAGAGTGAGTAAATTGGCCATTTTCATGCACTTTTAACCATTCCATAAATCTTGTGTTTTGGGCCCCTGGAAGCATGAAAATCACTTTAAACATGCTAATTTTAGCTCTAACACTGATGATCCACCTACAAATGTGAACTGACGTTCAAAAATAAAACATTTAAAAACGGACCATTTTCCACATTTCTGAAGCATGACGTAATGGGGGGGTGTTATCTCTTTTGTCGAAAATCAGCCGTTTTTGCTCGAACATTAAATGCCTCCAAATGGTATTCAATTAACTTCCCGAGCCCCTGGAAGCATGAAAATCACTTTAAACATGCTAATTTTAGCTCTAACACTGATGATCCACCTACAAATGTGAACTGACGTTCAAAAATAAAACATTTGAAAACGGACCATTTTCCACATTTCTGAAGCATGACGTAATGGGGGGGTGTTATCTCTTTTGTCGAAAATCAGCCGTTTTTGCTCGAACATTAAATGCCTCCAAATGGTATTTAATTAACTTCCCGGGGTGAAGAAACCCTTTTTGAGAACTCAGAGTGAGTAAATTGGCCATTTTCATGCACTTTTAACCATTCCATAAATCTTGTGTTTTGGGCCCCTGGAAGCATGAAAATCACTTTAAACATGCTAATTTTAGCTCTAACACTGATGATCCACCTACAAATGTGAACTGACGTTCAAAAATAAAACATTTGAAAACGGACCATTTTCCACATTTCTGAAGCATGACGTAATGGGGGGGGTGTTATCTCTTTTGTCGAAAATCAGCCGTTTTTGCTCGAACATTAAATGCCTCCAAATGGTATTTAATTAACTTCCCGAGCCCCTGGAAGCATGAAAATCACTTTAAACATGCTAATTTTAGCTCTAACACTGATGATCCACCTACAAATGTGAACTGACGTTCAAAAATAAAACATTTGAAAACGGACCATTTTCCACATTTCTGAAGCATGACGTAATGGGGGGGTGTTATCTCTTTTGTCGAAAATCAGCCGTTTTTGCTCGAACATTAAATGCCTCCAAATGGTATTTAATTAACTTCCCGGGGTGAAGAAACCCTTTTTGAGAACTCAGAGTGAGTAAATTGGCCATTTTCATGCACTTTTAACCATTCCATAAATCTTGTGTTTTGGGCCCCTGGAAGCATGAAAATCACTTTAAACATGCTAATTTTAGCTCTAACACTGATGATCCACCTACAAATGTGAACTGATGTTCAGAAATATAACATTTGAAAACGGACCATTTTCCACATTTCTGAAGCATGACGTAATGGGGGGGGTGTTATCTCTTTTGTCGAAAATCAGCCGTTTTTGCTCGAACATTAAATGCCTCCAAATGGTATTTAATTAACTTCCCGAGCCCCTGGAAGCATGAAAATCACTTTAAACATGCTAATTTTAGCTCTAACACTGATGATCCACCTACAAATGTGAACTGACGTTCAAAAATAAAACATTTGAAAACGGACCATTTTCCACATTTCTGAAGCATGACGTAATGGGGGGGTGTTATCTCTTTTGTCGAAAATCAGCCGTTTTTGCTCGAACATTAAATGCCTCCAAATGGTATTTAATTAACTTCCCGGGGTGAAGAAACCCTTTTTGAGAACTCAGAGTGAGTAAATTGGCCATTTTCATGCACTTTTAACCATTCCATAAATCTTGTGTTTTGGGCCCCTGGAAGCATGAAAATCACTTTAAACATGCTAATTTTAGCTCTAACACTGATGATCCACCTACAAATGTGAACTGACGTTCAAAAATAAAACATTTGAAAACGGACCATTTTCCACATTTCTGAAGCATGACGTAATGGGGGGGTGTTATCTCTTTTGTCGAAAATCAGCCGTTTTTGCTCGAACATTAAATGCCTCCAAATGGTATTTAATTACCTTCCCGAGCCCCTGGAAGCATGAAAATCACTTTAAACATGCTAATTTTAGCTCTAACACTGATGATCCACCTACAAATGTGAACTGACGTTCAAAAATAAAACATTTGAAAACGGACCATTTTCCACATTTCTGAAGCATGACGTAATGGGGGGGTGTTATCTCTTTTGTCGAAAATCAGCCGTTTTTGCTCGAACATTAAATGCCTCCAAATGGTATTTAATTAACTTCCCGGGGTGAAGAAACCCTTTTTGAGAACTCAGAGTGAGTAAATTGGCCATTTTCATGCACTTTTAACCATTCCATAAATCTTGTGTTTTGGGCCCCTGGAAGCATGAAAATCACTTTAAACATGCTAATTTTAGCTCTAACACTGATGATCCACCTACAAATGTGAACTGACGTTCAAAAATAAAACATTTGAAAACGGACCATTTTCCACATTTCTGAAGCATGACGTAATGGGGGGGTGTTATCTCTTTTGTCGAAAATCAGCCGTTTTTGCTCGAACATTAAATGCCTCCAAATGGTATTTAATTATCTTCCCGAGCCCCTGGAAGCATGAAAATCACTTTAAACATGCTAATTTTAGCTCTAACACTGATGATCCACCTACAAATGTGAACTGACGTTCAAAAATAAAACATTTGAAAACGGACCATTTTCCACATTTCTGAAGCATGACGTAATGGGGGGGTGTTATCTCTTTTGTCGAAAATCAGCCGTTTTTGCTCGAACATTAAATGCCTCCAAATGGTATTTAATTAACTTCCCGAGCCCCTGGAAGCATGAACATCACTTTAAACATGCTAATTTTAGCTCTAACACTGATGATCCACCTACAAATGTGAACTGACGTTCAAAAATAAAACATTTGAAAACGGACCATTTTCCACATTTCTGAAGCATGACGTAATGGGGGGGGGTGTTATCTCTTTTGTCGAAAATCAGCCGTTTTTGCTCGAACATTAAATGCCTCCAAATGGTATTTATTTCACTTCCCGAGCCCCTGGAAGCATGAAAATCACTTTAAACATGCTAATTTTAGCTCTAACACTGATGATCCACCTACAAATGTGAACTGACGTTCAAAAATAAATCATTTGAAAACGGACCATTTTCCACATTTCTGAAGCATGACGTAATGGGGGGGGTGTTATCTCTTTTGTCGAAAATCAGCCGTTTTTGCTCGAACATTAAATGCCTCCAAATGGTATTTAATTAACTTCCCGAGCCCCTGGAAGCATGAAAATCACTTTAAACATGCTAATTTTAGCTCTAACACTGATGATCCACCTACAAATGTGAACTGACGTTCAAAAATAAAACATTTGAAAACGGACCATTTTCCACATTTCTGAAGCATGACGTAATGGGGGGGTGTTATCTCTTTTGTCGAAAATCAGCCGTTTTTGCTCGAACATTAAATGCCTCCAAATGGTATTTAATTAACTTCCCGAGCCCCTGGAAGCATGAAAATCACTTTAAACATGCTAATTTTAGCTCTAACACTGATGATCCACCTACAAATGTGAACTGACGTTCAAAAATAAAACATTTGAAAACGGACCATTTTCCACATTTCTGAAGCATGACGTAATGGGGGGGTGTTATCTCTTTTGTCGAAAATCAGCCATTTTTGCTCGAACATTAAATGCCTCCAAATGGTATTTAATTAACTTCCCGAGCCCCTGGAAGCATGAAAATCACTTTAAACATGCTAATTTTAGCTCTAACACTGATGATCCACCTACAAATGTGAACTGACGTTCAAAAATAAAACATTTGAAAACGGACCATTTTCCACATTTCTGAAGCATGACGTAATGGGGGGGTGTTATCTCTTTTGTCGAAATTCAGCCATTTTTGCTCGAACATTAAATGCCTCCAAATGGTATTTATTTCACTTCCCGAGCCCCTGGAAGCATGAAAATCACTTTAAACATGCTAATTTTAGCTCTAACACTGATGATCCACCTACAAATGTGAACTGACGTTCAAAAATAAAACATTTGAAAACGGACCATTTTCCACATTTCTGAAGCATGACGTAATGGGGGGGTGTTATCTCTTTTGTCGAAAATCAGCCGTTTTTGCTCGAACATTAAATGCCTCCAAATGGTATTTAATTAACTTCCCGAGCCCCTGGAAGCATGAAAATCACTTCAAACATGCTAATTTTAGCTCTAACACTGATGATCCACCTACAAATGTGAACTGACGTTCAAAAATAAAACATTTGAAAACGGACCATTTTCCACATTTCTGAAGCATGACGTAATGGGGGGGGTGTTATCTCTTTTGTCGAAAATCAGCCGTTTTTGCTCGAACATTAAATGCCTCCAAATGGTATTTAATTAACTTCCCGAGCCCCTGGAAGCATGAAAATCACTTTAAACATGCTAATTTTAGCTCTAACACTGATGATCCACCTACAAATGTGAACTGACGTTCAAAAATAAAACATTTGAAAACGGACCATTTTCCACATTTCTGAAGCATGACGTAATGGGGGGGTGTTATCTCTTTTGTCGAAAATCAGCCGTTTTTGCTCGAACATTAAATGCCTCCAAATGGTATTTAATTAACTTCCCGAGCCCCTGGAAGCATGAAAATCACTTTAAACATGCTAATTTTAGCTCTAACACTGATGATCCACCTACAAATGTGAACTGACGTTCAAAAATAAAACATTTGAAAACGGACCATTTTCCACATTTCTGAAGCATGACGTAATGGGGGGGTGTTATCTCTTTTGTCGAAAATCAGCCGTTTTTGCTCGAACATTAAATGCCTCCAAATGGTATTTAATTAACTTCCCGAGCCCCTGGAAGCATGAAAATCACTTTAAACATGCTAATTTTAGCTCTAACACTGATGATCCACCTACAAATGTGAACTGACGTTCAAAAATAAAACATTTGAAAACGGACCATCTTCCACATTTCTGAAGCATGACGTAATGGGAGGGTGTTATCTCTTTTGTCGAAAATCAGCCGTTTTTGCTCGAACATTAAATGCCTCCAAATGGTATTTATTTCACTTCCCGAGCCCCTGGAAGCATGAAAATCACTTTAAACATGCTAATTTTAGCTCTAACACTGATGATCCACCTACAAATGTGAACTGACGTTCAAAAATAAAACATTTGAAAACGGACCATTTTCCACATTTCTGAAGCATGACGTAATGGGGGGGTGTTATCTCTTTTGTCGAAAATCAGCCGTTTTTGCTCGAACATTAAATGCCTCCAAATGGTATTTAATTAACTTCCCGAGCCCCTGGAAGCATGAACATCACTTTAAACATGCTAATTTTAGCTCTAACACTGATGATCCACCTACAAATGTGAACTGACGTTCAAAAATAAAACATTTGAAAACGGACCATTTTCCACATTTCTGAAGCATGACGTAATGGGGGGGGGTGTTATCTCTTTTGTCGAAAATCAGCCGTTTTTGCTCAAACATTAAATGCCTCCAAATGGTATTTATTTCACTTCCCGAGCCCCTGGAAGCATGAAAATCACTTTAAACATGCTAATTTTAGCTCTAACACTGATGATCCACCTACAAATGTGAACTGACGTTCAAAAATAAAACATTTGAAAACGGACCATTTTCCACATTTCTGAAGCATGACGTAATGGGGGGGTGTTATCTCTTTTGTCGAAAATCAGCCGTTTTTGCTCGAACATTAAATGCCTCCAAATGGTATTTAATTAACTTCCCGGGGTTAGGAAACCCTTTTTGAGAACTCAGAGTGAGTCAATTGGCCATTTTCATGCACTTTTAACCATTCCATAAATCTTGTGTTTTGGGCCCCTGGAAGCATGAAAATCACTTTAAACATGCTAATTTTAGCTCTAACACTGATGATCCACCTACAAATGTGAACTGACGTTCAAAAATAAAACATTTGAAAACGGACCATTTTCCACATTTCTGAAGCATGACGTAATGGGGGGGTGTTATCTCTTTTGTCGAAAATCAGCCGTTTTTGCTCGAACATTAAATGCCTCCAAATGGTATTTAATTAACTTCCCGAGCCCCTGGAAGCATGAAAATCACTTTAAACATGCTAATTTTAGCTCTAACACTGATGATCCACCTACAAATGTGAACTGACGTTCAAAAATAAAACATTTGAAAACGGACCATTTTCCACATTTCTGAAGCATGACGTAATGGGGGGGGGTTATCTCTTTTGTCGAAAATCAGCCGTTTTTGCTCGAACATTAAATGCCTCCAAATGGTATTTATTTCACTTCCCGGGGTGAAGAGACCCTTTTTGAGAACTCAGAGTGAGTAAATTGGCCATTTTCATGCACTTTTAACCATTCCATAAATCTTGTGTTTTGGGCCCCTGGAAGCATGAAAATCACTTTAAACATGCTAATTTTAGCTCTAACACTGATGATCCACCTACAAATGTGAACTGACGTTCAAAAATAAAACATTTGAAAACGGACCATTTTCCACATTTCTGAAGCATGACGTAATGGGGGGTGTTATCTCTTTTGTCGAAAATCAGCCGTTTTTGCTCGAACATTAAATGCCTCCAAATGGTATTTAATTAACTTCCCGAGCCCCTGGAAGCATGAAAATCACTTTAAACATGCTAATTTTAGCTCTAACACTGATGATCCACCTACAAATGTGAACTGACGTTCAAAAATAAAACATTTGAAAACGGACCATTTTCCACATTTCTGAAGCATGACGTAATGGGGGGGTGTTATCTCTTTTGTCGAAAATCAGCCGTTTTTGCTCGAACATTAAATGCCTCCAAATGGTATTTAATTAACTTCCCGAGCCCCTGGAAGCATGAAAATCACTTTAAACATGCTAATTTTTGCTCTAACACTGATGATCCACCTACAAATGTGAACTGACGTTCAAAAATAAAACATTTGAAAACGGACCATTTTCCACATTTCTGAAGCATGACGTAATGGGGGGGTGTTACCTCTTTTGTCGAAAATCAGCTGTTTTTGCTCGAACATTAAATGCCTCCAAATGGTATTTAATTAACTTCCCGAGCCCCTGGAAGCATGAAAATCACTTTAAACATGCTAATTTTAGCTCTAACACTGATGATCCACCTACAAATGTGAACTGTCGTTCAAAAATAAAACATTTGAAAACGGACCATTTTCCACATTTCTGAAGCATGACGTAATGGGGGGGTGTTATCTCTTTTGTCGAAAATCAGCCGTTTTTGCTCGAACATTAAATGCCTCCAAATGGTATTTAATTAACTTCCCGATCCCCTGGAAGCATGAAAATCACTTTAAACATGCTAATTTTAGCTCTAACACTGATGATCCACCTACAAATGTGAACTGTCGTTCAAAAATAAAACATTTGAAAACGGACCATTTTCCACATTTCTGAAGCATGACGTAATGGGGGGGTGTTATCTCTTTTGTCGAAAATCAGCCGCTTTTGCTCGAACATTAAATGCCTCCAAATGGTATTTAATTAACTTCCCGGGGTGAAGAAACCCTTTTTGAGAACTCAGAGTGAGTAAATTGGCCATTTTCATGCACTTTTAACCATTCCATAAATCTTGTGTTTTGGGCCCCTGGAAGCATGAAAATCACTTTAAACATGCTAATTTTAGCTCTAACACTGATGATCCACCTACAAATGTGAACTGACGTTCAAAAATAAAACATTTGAAAACGGACCATTTTCCACATTTCTGAAGCATGACGTAATGGGGGGTGTTATCTCTTTTGTCGAAAATCAGCCGTTTTTGCTCGAACATTAAATGCCTCCAAATGGTATTTAATTAACTTCCCGAGCCCCTGGAAGCATGAAAATCACTTTAAACATGCTAATTTTAGCTCTAACACTGATGATCCACCTACAAATGTGAACTGACGTTCAAAAATAAAACATTTGAAAACGGACCATTTTCCACATTTCTGAAGCATGACGTAATGGGGGGGTGTTATCTCTTTTGTCGAAAATCAGCCGTTTTTGCTCGAACATTAAATGCCTCCAAATGGTATTTAATTAACTTCCCGGGGCGAAGAGACCCTTTTTGAGAACTCAGAGTGAGTAAATTGGCCATTTTCATGCACTTTTAACCATTCCATAAATCTTGTGTTTTGGGCCCCTGGAAGCATGAAAATCACTTTAAACATGATAATTTTAGCTCTAACACTGATGATCCACCTACAAATGTGAACTGACGTTCAAAAATAAAACATTTGAAAACGGACCATTTTCCACATTTCTGAAGCATGACGTAATGGGGGGGTGTTATCTCTTTTGTCGAAAATCAGCCGTTTTTGCTCGAACTTTAAATGCCTCCAAATGGTATTCAATTAACTTCCCGAGCCCCTGGAAGCATGAAAATCACTTTAAACATGCTAATTTTAGCTCTAACACTGATGATCCACCTACAAATGTGAACTGACGTTCAAAAATAAAACATTTGAAAACGGACCATTTTCCACATTTCTGAAGCATGACGTAATGGGGGGTGTTATCTCTTTTGTCGAAAATCAGCCGTTTTTGCTCGAACATTAAATGCCTCCAAATGGTATTTAATTAACTTCCCGAGCCCCTGGAAGCATGAAAATCACTTTAAACATGCTAATTTTAGCTCTAACACTGATGATCCACCTACAAATGTGAACTGACGTTCAAAAATAAAACATTTGAAAACGGACCATTTTCCACATTTCTGAAGCATGACGTAATGGGGGGGTGTTATCTCTTTTGTCGAAAATCAGCCGTTTTTGCTCGAACATTAAATGCCTCCAAATGGTATTTAATTAACTTCCCGGGGTGAAGAAACCCTTTTTGAGAACTCAGAGTGAGTAAATTGGCCATTTTCATGCACTTTTAACCATTCCATAAATCTAGTGTTTTGGGCCCCTGGAAGCATGAAAATCACTTTAAACATGCTAATTTTAGCTCTAACACTGATGATCCACCTACAAATGTGAACTGACGTTCAAAAATAAAACATTTGAAACTGGACCATTTTCCACATTTCTGAAGCATGACGTAATGGGGGGGTGTTATCTCTTTTGTCGAAAATCAGCCGTTTTTGCTCGAACATTAAATGCCTCCAAATGGTATTTAATTAACTTCCCGGGGTGAAGAAACCCTTTTTGAGAACTCAGAGTGAGTAAATTGGCCATTTTCATGCACTTTTAACCATTCCATTAATCTTGTGTTTTGGGCCCCTGGAAGCATGAAAATCACTTTAAACATGCTAATTTTAGCTCTAACACTGATGATCCACCTACAAATGTGAACTGACGTTCAAAAATAAAACATTTGAAAACGGACCATTTTCCACATTTCTGAAGCATGACGTAATGGGGGGGTGTTATCTCTTTTGTCGAAAATCAGCCGTTTTTGCTCGAACATTAAATGCCTCCAAATGGTATTTAATTAACTTCCCGAGCCCCTGGAAGCATGAAAATCACTTTAAACATGCTAATTTTAGCTCTAACACTGATGATCCACCTACAAATGTGAACTGACGTTCAAAAATAAAACATTTGAAAACGGACCATTTTCCACATTTCTGAAGCATGACGTAATGGGGGGGTGTTATCTCTTTTGTCGAAAATCAGCCGTTTTTGCTCGAACATTAAATGCCTCCAAATGGTATTTAATTAACTTCCCGGGGTGAAGAGACCCTTTTTGAGAACTCAGAGTGAGTAAATTGGCCATTTTCATGCACTTTTAACCATTCCATAAATCTTGTGTTTTGGGCCCCAGGAAGCATGAAAATCACTTTAAACATGCTAATTTTAGCTCTAACACTGATGATCCACCTACAAATGTGAACTGACGTTCAAAAATAAAACATTTGAAAACGGACCATTTTCCACATTTCTGAAGCATGACGTAATGGGGGGGTGTTATCTCTTTTGTCGAAAATCAGCCGTTTTTGCTCGAACATTAAATGCCTCCAAATGGTATTTAATTAACTTCCCGGGGTGAAGAAACCCTTTTTGAGAACTCAGAGTGAGTAAATTGGCCATTTTCATGCACTTTTAACCATTCCATTAATCTTGTGTTTTGGGCCCCTGGAAGCATGAAAATCACTTTAAACATGCTAATTTTAGCTCTAACACTGATGATCCACCTACAAATGTGAACTGACGTTCAAAAATAAAACATTTGAAAACGGACCATTTTCCACATTTCTGAAGCATGACGTAATGGGGGGGTGTTATCTCTTTTGTCGAAAATCAGCCGTTTTTGCTCGAACATTAAATGCCTCCAAATGGTATTTAATTAACTTCCCGAGCCCCTGGAAGCATGAAAATCACTTTAAACATGCTAATTTTAGCTCTAACACTGATGATCCACCTACAAATGTGAACTGACGTTCAAAAATAAAACATTTGAAAACGGACCATTTTCCACATTTCTGAAGCATGACGTAATGGGAGGGTGTTATCTCTTTTGTCGAAAATCAGCCGTTTTTGCTCGAACATTAAATGCCTCCAAATGGTATTTAATTAACTTCCCGAGCCCCTGGAAGCATGAAAATCACTTTAAACATGCTAATTTTAGCTCTAACACTGATGATCCACCTACAAATGTGAACTGACGTTCAAAAATAAAACATTTGAAAACGGACCATTTTCCACATTTCTGAAGCATGACGTAATGGGGGGGTGTTATCTCTTTTGTCGAAAATCAGCCGTTTTTGCTCGAACATTAAATGCCTCCAAATGGTATTTAATTAACTTCCCGGGGTGAAGAGACCCTTTTTGAGAACTCAGAGTGAGTAAATTGGCCATTTTCATGCACTTTTAACCATTCCATAAATCTTGTGTTTTGGGCCCCAGGAAGCATGAAAATCACTTTAAACATGCTAATTTTAGCTCTAACACTGATGATCCACCTACAAATGTGAACTGACGTTCAAAAATAAAACATTTGAAAACGGACCATTTTCCACATTTTTGAAGCATGACGTAATGGGGGGGTGTTATCTCTTTTGTCGAAAATCAGCCGTTTTTGCTCGAACTTTAAATGCCTCCAAATGGTATTTAATTAACTTCCCGAGCCCCTGGAAGCATGAAAATCACTTTAAACATGCTAATTTTAGCTCTAACACTGATGATCCACCTACAAATGTGAACTGACGTTCAAAAATAAAACATTTGAAAACGGACCATTTTCCACATTTCTGAAGCATGACGTAATGGGGGGGTGTTATCTCTTTTGTCGAAAATCAGCCGTTTTTGCTCGAACATTAAATGCCTCCAAATGGTATTTATTTCACTTCCCGGGGTGAAGAAACCCTTTTTGAGAACTCAGAGTGAGTAAATTGGCCATTTTCATGCACTTTTAACCATTCCATAAATCTTGTGTTTTGGGCCCCTGGAAGCATGAAAATCACTTTAAACATGCTAATTTTAGCTCTAACACTGATGATCCACCTACAAATGTGAACTGACGTTCAAAAATAAAACATTTGAAAACGGACCATTTTCCACATTTCTGAAGCATGACGTAATGGGGGGGTGTTATCTCTTTTGTCGAAAATCAGCCGTTTTTGCTCGAACATTAAATGCCTCCAAATGGTATTTAATTAACTTCCCGAGCCCCTGGAAGCATGAAAATCACTTTAAACATGCTAATTTTAGCTCTAACACTGATGATCCACCTACAAATGTGAACTGACGTTCAAAAATAAAACATTTGAAAACGGACCATTTTCCACATTTCTGAAGCATGACATAATGGGGGGGGTGTTATCTCTTTTGTCGAAAATCAGCCGTTTTTGCTCGAACATTAAATGCCTCCAAATGGTATTTATTTCACTTCCCGAGCCCCTGGAAGCATGAAAATCACTTTAAACATGCTAATTTTAGCTCTAACACTGATGATCCACCTACAAATGTGAACTGACGTTCAAAAATAAAACATTTGAAAACGGACCATTTTCCACATTTCTGAAGCATGACGTAATGGGGGGGTGTTATCTCTTTTGTCGAAAATCAGCCGTTTTTGCTCGAACATTAAATGCCTCCAAATGGTATTTAATTAACTTCCCGAGCCCCTGGAAGCATGAAAATCACTTTAAACATGCTAAGTTTAGCTCTAACACTGATGATCCACCTACAAATGTGAACTGACGTTCAAAAATAAAACATTCCAAAACGGACCATTTTCCACATTTCTGAAGCATGACGTAATGGGGGGGTGTTATCTCTTTTGTCGAAAATCAGCCGTTTTTGCTCGAACATTAAATGCCTCCAAATGGTATTTATTTCACTTCCCGAGCCCCTGGAAGCATGAAAATCACTTTAAACATGCTAATTTTAGCTCTAACACTGATGATCCACCTACAAATGTGAACTGACGTTCAAAAATAAAACATTTGAAAATGGACCATTTTCCACATTTCTGAAGCATGACGTAATGGGGGGGTGTTATCTCTTTTGTCGAAAATCAGCCGTTTTTGCTCGAACATTAAATGCCTCCAAATGGTATTTATTTCACTTCCCGGGGTGAAGAAACCCTTTTTGAGAACTCAGAGTGAGTAAATTGGCCATTTTCATGCACTTTTAACCATTCCATAAATCTTGTGTTTTGGGCCCCTGGAAGCATGAAAATCACTTTAAACATGCTAATTTTAGCTCTAACACTGATGATCCACCTACAAATGTGAACTGACGTTCAAAAATAAAACATTTGAAAACGGACCATTTTCCACTTTTCTGAAGCATGACGTAATGGGGGGGTGTTATCTCTTTTGTCGAAAATCAGCCGTTTTTGCTCGAACATTAAATGCCTCCAAATGGTATTTAATTAACTTCCAGAGCCCCTGGAAGCATGAAAATCACTTTAAACATGCTAATTTTAGCTCTAACACTGATGATCCACCTACAAATGTGAACTGACGTTCAAAAATAAAACATTTGAAAACGGACCATTTTCCACATTTCTGAAGCATGACGTAATGGGGGGGTGTTATCTCTTTTGTCGAAAATCAGCCGTTTTTGCTCGAACATTAAATGCCTCCAAATGGTATTTAATTAACTTCCCGAGCCCCTGGAAGCATGAAAATCACTTTAAACATGCTAATTTTAGCTCTAACACTGATGATCCACCTACAAATGTGAACTGACGTTCAAAAATAAAACATTTGAAAACGGACCATTTTCCACATTTCTGAAGCATGACGTAATGGGGGGGGTGTTATCTCTTTTGTCGAAAATCAGCCGTTTTTGCTCGAACATTAAATGCCTCCAAATGGTATTTAATTAACTTCCCGAGCCCCTGGAAGCATGAAAATCACTTTAAACATGCTAATTTTTGCTCTAACACTGATGATCCACCTACAAATGTGAACTGACGTTCAAAAATAAAACATTTGAAAACGGACCATTTTCCACATTTCTGAAGCATGACGTAATGGGGGGGTGTTATCTCTTTTGTCGAAAATCAGCCGTTTTTGCTCGAACATTAAATGCCTCCAAATGGTATTTAATTAACTTCCCGAGCCCCTGGAAGCATGAAAATCACTTTAAACATGCTAATTTTAGCGCTAACACTGATGATCCACCTACAAATGTGAACTGACGTTCAAAAATAAAACATTTGAAAACGGACCATTTTCCACATTTCTGAGGCATGACGTAATGGGGGGGTGTTATCTCTTTTGTCGAAAATCAGCCGTTTTTGCTCGAACATTAAATGCCTCCAAATGGTATTTAATTAACTTCCCGGGGTGAAGAAACCCTTTTTGAGAACTCAGAGTGAGTAAATTGGCCATTTTCATGCACTTTTAACCATTCCATAAATCTTGTGTTTTGGGCCCCTGGAAGCATGAAAATCACTTTAAACATGCTAATTTTAGCTCTAACACTGATGATCCACCTACAAATGTGAACTGACGTTCAAAAATAAAACATTTGAAAACGGACCATTTTCCACATTTCTGAAGCATGACGTAATGGGGGGTGTTATCTCTTTTGTCGAAAATCAGCCGTTTTTGCTCGAACATTAAATGCCTCCAAATGGTATTTAATTAACTTCCCGAGCCCCTGGAAGCATGAAAATCACTTTAAACATGCTAATTTTAGCTCTAACACTGATGATCCACCTACAAATGTGAACTGACGTTCAAAAATAAAACATTTGAAAACGGACCATTTTCCACATTTCTGAAGCATGACGTAATGGGGGGGTGTTATCTCTTTTGTCGAAAATCAGCCGTTTTTGCTCGAACATTAAATGCCTCCAAATGGTATTTAATTAACTTCCCGGGGTGAAGAGACCCTTTTTGAGAACTCAGAGTGAGTAAATTGGCCATTTTCATGCACTTTTAACCATTCCATAAATCTTGTGTTTTGGGCCCCTGGAAGCATGAAAATCACTTTAAACATGCTAATTTTAGCTCTAACACTGATGATCCACCTACAAATGTGAACTGATGTTCAAAAATAAAACATTTGAAAACGGACCATTTTCCACATTTCTGAAGCATGACGTAATGGGGGGGTGTTATCTCTTTTGTCGAAAATCAGCCGTTTTTGCTCGAACTTTAAATGCCTCCAAATGGTATTTAATTAACTTCCCGAGCCCCTGGAAGCATGAAAATCACTTTAAACATGCTAATTTTAGCTCTAACACTGATGATCCACCTACAAATGTGAACTGACGTTCAAAAATAAAACATTTGAAAACGGACCATTTTCCACATTTCTGAAGCATGACGTAATGGGGGGTGTTATCTCTTTTGTCGAAAATCAGCCGTTTTTGCTCGAACATTAAATGCCTCCAAATGGTATTTAATTAACTTCCCGAGCCCCTGGAAGCATGAAAATCACTTTAAACATGCTAATTTTAGCTCTAACACTGATGATCCACCTACAAATGTGAACTGACGTTCAAAAATAAAACATTTGAAAACGGACCATTTTCCACATTTCTGAAGCATGACGTAATGGGGGGGTGTTATCTCTTTTGTCGAAAATCAGCCGTTTTTGCTCGAACATTAAATGCCTCCAAATGGTATTTAATTAACTTCCCGGGGTGAAGAAACCCTTTTTGAGAACTCAGAGTGAGTAAATTGGCCATTTTCATGCACTTTTAACCATTCCATAAATCTAGTGTTTTGGGCCCCTGGAAGCATGAAAATCACTTTAAACATGCTAATTTTAGCTCTAACACTGATGATCCACCTACAAATGTGAACTGACGTTCAAAAATAAAACATTTGAAAACGGACCATTTTCCACATTTCTGAAGCATGACGTAATGGGGGGGTGTTATCTCTTTTGTCGAAAATCAGCCGTTTTTGCTCGAACATTAAATGCCTCCAAATGGTATTTAATTAACTTCCCGGGGTGAAGAAACCCTTTTTGAGAACTCAGAGTGAGTAAATTGGCCATTTTCATGCACTTTTAACCATTCCATTAATCTTGTGTTTTGGGCCCCTGGAAGCATGAAAATCACTTTAAACATGCTAATTTTAGCTCTAACACTGATGATCCACCTACAAATGTGAACTGACGTTCAAAAATAAAACATTTGAAAACGGACCATTTTCCACATTTCTGAAGCATGACGTAATGGGGGGGTGTTATCTCTTTTGTCGAAAATCAGCCGTTTTTGCTCGAACATTAAATGCCTCCAAATGGTATTTAATTAACTTCCCGAGCCCCTGGAAGCATGAAAATCACTTTAAACATGCTAATTTTAGCTCTAACACTGATGATCCACCTACAAATGTGAACTGACGTTCAAAAATAAAACATTTGAAAACGGACCATTTTCCACATTTCTGAAGCATGACGTAATGGGGGGGTGTTATCTCTTTTGTCGAAAATCAGCCGTTTTTGCTCGAACATTAAATGCCTCCAAATGGTATTTATTTCACTTCCCGGGGTGAAGAAACCCTTTTTGAGAACTCAGAGTGAGTAAATTGGCCATTTTCATGCACTTTTAACCATTCCATAAATCTTGTGTTTTGGGCCCCTGGAAGCATGAAAATCACTTTAAACATGCTAATTTTAGCTCTAACACTGATGATCCACCTACAAATGTGAACTGACGTTCAAAAATAAAACATTTGAAAACGGACCATTTTTCACATTTCTGAAGCATGACGTAATGGGGGGGTGTTATCTCTTTTGTCGAAAATCAGCCATTTTTGCTCGAACATTAAATGCCTCCAAATGGTATTTAATTAACTTCCCGAGCCCCTGGAAGCATGAAAATCACTTTAAACATGCTAATTTTAGCTCTAACACTGATGATCCACCTACAAATGTGAACTGACGTTCAAAAATAAAACATTTGAAAACGGACCATTTTCCACATTTCTGAAGCATGACGTAATGGGGGGGTGTTATCTCTTTTGTCGAAAATCAGCCGTTTTTGCTCGAACATTAAATGCCTCCAAATGGTATTTATTTCACTTCCCGAGCCCCTGGAAGCATGAAAATCACTTTAAACATGCTAATTTTAGCTCTAACACTGATGATCCACCTACAAATGTGAACTGACGTTCAAAAATAAAACATTTGAAAACGGACCATTTTCCACATTTCTGAAGCATGACATAATGGGGGGGTGTTATCTCTTTTGTCGAAAATCAGCCGTTTTTGCTCGAACATTAAATGCCTCCAAATGGTATTTAATTAACTTCCCGAGCCCCTGGAAGCATGAAAATCACTTTAAACATGCTAAGTTTAGCTCTAACACTGATGATCCACCTACAAATGTGAACTGACGTTCAAAAATAAAACATTCCAAAACGGACCATTTTCCACATTTCTGAAGCATGACGTAATGGGGGGGTGTTATCTCTTTTGTCGAAAATCAGCCGTTTTTGCTCGAACATTAAATGCCTCCAAATGGTATTTATTTCACTTCCCGAGCCCCTGGAAGCATGAAAATCACTTTAAACATGCTAATTTTAGCTCTAACACTGATGATCCACCTATAAATGTGAACTGACGTTCAAAAATAAAACATTTGAAAATGGACCATTTTCCACATTTCTGAAGCATGACGTAATGGGGGGGTGTTATCTCTTTTGTCGAAAATCAGCCGTTTTTGCTCGAACATTAAATGCCTCCAAATGGTATTTATTTCACTTCCCGGGGTGAAGAAACCCTTTTTGAGAACTCAGAGTGAGTAAATTGGCCATTTTCATGCACTTTTAACCATTCCATAAATCTTGTGTTTTGGGCCCCTGGAAGCATGAAAATCACTTTAAACATGCTAATTTTAGCTCTAACACTGATGATCCACCTACAAATGTGAACTGACGTTCAAAAATAAAACATTTGAAAACGGACCATTTTCCACATTTCTGAAGCATGACGTAATGGGGGGGTGTTATCTCTTTTGTCGAAAATCAGCCGTTTTTGCTCGAACATTAAATGCCTCCAAATGGTATTTAATTAACTTCCCGAGCCCCTGGAAGCATGAAAATCACTTTAAACATGCTAATTTTAGCTCTAACACTGATGATCCACCTACAAATGTGAACTGACGTTCAAAAATAAAACATTTGAAAACGGTCCATTTTCCACATTTCTGAAGCATGACGTAATGGGGGGGTGTTATCTCTTTTGTCGAAAATCAGCCGTTTTTGCTTGAACATTAAATGCCTCCAAATGGTATTTAATTAACTTCCCGAGCCCCTGGAAGCATGAAAATCACTTTAAACATGCTAATTTTAGCTCTAACACTGATGATCCACCTACAAATGTGAACTGACGTTCAAAAATAAAACATTTGAAAACGGACCATTTTCCACATTTCTGAAGCATGACGTAATGGGGGGGGGGGGTGTTATCTCTTTTGTCGAAAATCAGCCGTTTTTGCTCGAACATTAAATGCCTCCAAATGGTATTTAATTAACTTCCCGAGCCCCTGGAAGCATGAAAATCACTTTAAACATGCTAATTTTTGCTCTAACACTGATGATCCACCTACAAATGTGAACTGACGTTCAAAAATAAAACATTTGAAAACGGACCATTTTCCACATTTCTGAAGCATGACGTAATGGGGGGGTGTTATCTCTTTTGTCGAAAATCAGCCGTTTTTGCTCGAACATTAAATGCCTCCAAATGGTATTTAATTAACTTCCCGAGCCCCTGGAAGCATGAAAATCACTTTAAACATGCTAATTTTAGCTCTAACACTGATGATCCACCTACAAATGTGAACTGACGTTCAAAAATAAAACATTTGAAAACGGACCATTTTCCACATTTCTGAAGCATGACGTAATGGGGGGGTGTTATCTCTTTTGTCGAAAATCAGCCGTTTTTGCTCGAACATTAAATGCCTCCAAATGGTATTTAATTAACTTTCCGGGGTGAAGAAACCCTTTTTGAGAACTCAGAGTGAGTAAATTGGCCATTTTCATGCACTTTTAACCATTCCATAAATCTTGTGTTTTGGGCCCCTGGAAGCATGAAAATCACTTTAAACATGCTAATTTTAGCTCTAACACTGATGATCCACCTACAAATGTGAACTGACGTTCAAAAATAAAACATTTGAAAACGGACCATTTTCCACATTTCTGAAGCATGCCGTAATGGGGGGGTGTTATCTCTTTTGTCGAAAATCAGCCGTTTTTGCTCGAACATTAAATGCCTCCAAATGGTATTTATTTCACTTCCCGGGGTGAAGAAACCCTTTTTGAGAACTCAGAGTGAGTAAATTGGCCATTTTCATGCACTTTTAACCATTCCATAAATCTTGTGTTTTGGGCCCCTGGAAGCATGAAAATCACTTTAAACATGCTAATTTTAGCTCTAACACTGATGATCCACCTACAAATGTGAACTGACGTTCAAAAATAAAACATTTGAAAACGGACCATTTTCCACATTTCTGAAGCATGACGTAATGGGGGGGTGTTATCTCTTTTGTCGAAAATCAGCCGTTTTTGCTCGAACATTAAATGCCTCCAAATGGTATTTATTTCACTTCCCGGGGTGAAGAAACCCTTTTTGAGAACTCAGAGTGAGTAAATTGGCCATTTTCATGCACTTTTAACCATTCCATAAATCTTGTGTTTTGGGCCCCTGGAAGCATGAAAATCACTTTAAACATGCTCATTTTAGCTCTAACACTGATGATCCACCTACAAATGTGAACTGACGTTCAAAAATAAAACATTTGAAAACGGACCATTTTCCACATTTCTGAAGCATGACGTAATGGGGGGGTGTTATCTCTTTTGTCGAAAATCAGCCGTTTTTGCTCGAACATTAAATGCCTCCAAATGGTATTTAATTAACTTCCCGAGCCCCTGGAAGCATGAAAATCACTTTAAACATGCTAATTTTAGCTCTAACACTGATGATCCACCTACAAATGTGAACTGACGTTCAAAAATAAAACATTTGAAAACGGTCCATTTTCCACATTTCTGAAGCATGACGTAATGGGGGGTGTTATCTCTTTTGTCGAAAATCAGCCGTTTTTGCTCGAACATTAAATGCCTCCAAATGGTATTTAATTAACTTCCCGAGCCCCTGGAAGCATGAAAATCACTTTAAACATGCTAATTTTAGCTCTAACACTGATGATCCACCTACAAATGTGAACTGACGTTCAAAAATAAAACATTTGAAAACGGACCATTTTCCACATTTCTGAAGCATGACGTAATGGGGGGGGGGGTGTTATCTCTTTTGTCGAAAATCAGCCGTTTTTGCTCGAACATTAAATGCCTCCAAATGGTATTTAATTAACTTCCCGAGCCCCTGGAAGCATGAAAATCACTTTAAACATGCTAATTTTTGCTCTAACACTGATGATCCACCTACAAATGTGAACTGACGTTCAAAAATAAAACATTTGAAAACGGACCATTTTCCACATTTCTGAAGCATGACGTAATGGGGGGGGTGTTATCTCTTTTGTCGAAAATCAGCCGTTTTTGCTCGAACATTAAATGCCTCCAAATGGTATTTAATTAACTTCCCGAGCCCCTGGAAGCATGAAAATCACTTTAAACATGCTAATTTTAGCTCTAACACTGATGATCCACCTACAAATGTGAACTGACGTTCAAAAATAAAACATTTGAAAACGGACCATTTTCCACATTTCTGAAGCATGACGTAATGGGGGGGTGTTATCTCTTTTGTCGAAAATCAGCCGTTTTTGCTCGAACATTAAATGCCTCCAAATGGTATTTAATTAACTTTCCGGGGTGAAGAAACCCTTTTTGAGAACTCAGAGTGAGTAAATTGGCCATTTTCATGCACTTTTAACCATTCCATAAATCTTGTGTTTTGGGCCCCTGGAAGCATGAAAATCACTTTAAACATGCTAATTTTAGCTCTAACACTGATGATCCACCTACAAATGTGAACTGACGTTCAAAAATAAAACATTTGAAAACGGACCATTTTCCACATTTCTGAAGCATGACGTAATGGGGGGTGTTATCTCTTTTGTCGAAAATCAGCCGTTTTTGCTCGAACATTAAATGCCTCCAAATGGTATTTAATTAACTTCCCGAGCCCCTGGAAGCATGAAAATCACTTTAAACATGCTAGTTTTAGCTCTAACACTGATGATCCACCTACAAATGTGAACTGACGTTCAAAAATAAAACATTTGAAAACGGACCATTTTCCACATTTCTGAAGCATGACGTAATGGGGGGGTGTTATCTCTTTTGTCGAAAATCAGCCGTTTTTGCTCGAACATTAAATGCCTCCAAATGGTATTTAATTAACTTCCCGGGGTGAAGAAACCCTTTTTGAGAACTCAGAGTGAGTAAATTGGCCATTTTCATGCACTTTTAACCATTCCATTAATCTTGTGTTTTGGGCCCCTGGAAGCATGAAAATCACTTTAAACATGCTAATTTTAGCTCTAACACTGATGATCCACCTACAAATGTGAACTGACGTTCAAAAATAAAACATTTGAAAACGGACCATTTTCCACATTTCTGAAGCATGACGTAATGGGGGGGTGTTATCTCTTTTGTCGAAAATCAGCCGTTTTTGCTCGAACATTAAATGCCTCCAAATGGTATTTAATTAACTTCCCGAGCCCCTGCAAGCATGAAAATCACTTTAAACATGCTAATTTTAGCTCTAACACTGATGATCCACCTACAAATGTGAACTGACGTTCAAAAATAAAACATTTGAAAACGGACCATTTTCCACATTTCTGAAGCATGACGTAATGGGGGGGTGTTATCTCTTTTGTCGAAAATCAGCCGTTTTTGCTCGAACATTAAATGCCTCCAAATGGTATTTAATTAACTTCCCGGGGTGAAGAGACCCTTTTTGAGAACTCAGAGTGAGTAAATTGGCCATTTTCATGCACTTTTAACCATTCCATAAATCTTGTGTTTTGGGCCCCTGGAAGCATGAAAATCACTTTAAACATGCTAATTTTAGCTCTAACACTGATGATCCACCTACAAATGTGAACTGACGTTCAAAAATAAAACATTTGAAAACGGACCATTTTCCACATTTCTGAAGCATGACGTAATGGGGGGGTGTTATCTCTTTTGTCGAAAATCAGCCGTTTTTGCTCGAACTTTAAATGCCTCCAAATGGTATTTAATTAACTTCCCGAGCCCCTGGAAGCTTAAAAATCACTTCAAACATGCTAATTTTAGCTCTAACACTGATGATCCACCTACAAATGTGAACTGACGTTCAAAAATAAAACATTTGAAAACGGACCATTTTCCACATTTCTGAAGCATGACGTAATGGGGGGGTGTTATCTCTTTTGTCGAAAATCAGCCGTTTTTGCTCGAACATTAAATGCCTCCAAATGGTATTTATTTCACTTCCCGGGGTGAAGAAACCCTTTTTGAGAACTCAGAGTGAGTAAATTGGCCATTTTCATGCACTTTTAACCATTCCATAAATCTTGTGTTTTGGGCCCCTGGAAGCATGAAAATCACTTTAAACATGCTCATTTTAGCTCTAACACTGATGATCCACCTACAAATGTGAACTGACGTTCAAAAATAAAACATTTGAAAACGGACCATTTTCCACATTTCTGAAGCATGACGTAATGGGGGGGGTGTTATCTCTTTTGTCGAAAATCAGCCGTTTTTGCTCGAACATTAAATGCCTCCAAATGGTATTTAATTAACTTCCTGAGCCCCTGGAAGCATGAAAATCCCTTTAAACATGCTAATTTTAGCTCTAACACTGATGATCCACCTACAAATGTGAACTGACGTTCAAAAATAAAACATTTGAAAACGGACCATTTTCCACATTTCTGAAGCATGACGTAATGGGGGGGTGTTATCTCTTTTGTCGAAAATCAGCCGTTTTTGCTCGAACATTAAATGCCTCCAAATGGTATTTATTTCACTTCCCGGGGTGAAGAAACCCTTTTTGAGAACTCAGAGTGAGTAAATTGGCCATTTTCATGCACTTTTAACCATTCCATAAATCTTGTGTTTTGGGCCCCTGGAAGCATGAAAATCACTTTAAACATGCTAATTTTAGCTCTAACACTGATGATCCACCTACAAATGTGAACTGACGTTCAAAAATAAAACATTTGAAAACGGACCATTTTCCACATTTCTGAAGCATGACGTAATGGGGGGGTGTTATCTCTTTTGTCGAAAATCAGCCGTTTTTGCTCGAACATTAAATGCCTCCAAATGGTATTTAATTAACTTCCCGAGCCCCTGGAAGCATGAAAATCACTTTAAACATGCTAATTTTAGCTCTAACACTGATGATCCACCTACAAATGTGAACTGACGTTCAAAAATAAAACATTTGAAAACGGACCATTTTCCACATTTCTGAAGCATGACGTAATGGGGGGGTGTTATCTCTTTTGTCGAAAATCAGCCGTTTTTGCTCGAACATTAAATGCCTCCAAATGGTATTTATTTCACTTCCCGAGCCCCTGGAAGCATGAAAATCACTTTAAACATGCTAATTTTAGCTCTAACACTGATGATCCACCTACAAATGTGAACTGACGTTCAAAAATAAAACATTTGAAAACGGACCATTTTCCACATTTCTGAAGCATGACGTAATGGGGGGGTGTTATCTCTTTTGTCGAAAATCAGCCGTTTTTGCTCGAACTTTAAATGCCTCCAAATGGTATTTAATTAACTTCCCGAGCCCCTGGAAGCTTGAAAATCACTTCAAACATGCTAATTTTAGCTCTAACACTGATGATCCACCTACAAATGTGAACTGACGTTCAAAAATAAAACATTTGAAAACGGACCATTTTCCACATTTCTGAAGCATGACGTAATGGGGGGGTGTTATCTCTTTTGTCGAAAATCAGCCGTTTTTGCTCGAACATTAAATGCCTCCAAATGGTATTTATTTCACTTCCCGGGGTGAAGAAACCCTTTTTGAGAACTCAGAGTGAGTAAATTGGCCATTTTCATGCACTTTTAACCATTCCATAAATCTTGTGTTTTGGGCCCCTGGAAGCATGAAAATCACTTTAAACATGCTCATTTTAGCTCTAACACTGATGATCCACCTACAAATGTGAACTGACGTTCAAAAATAAAACATTTGAAAACGGACCATTTTCCACATTTCTGAAGCATGACGTAATGGGGGGGGTGTTATCTCTTTTGTCGAAAATCAGCCGTTTTTGCTCGAACATTAAATGCCTCCAAATGGTATTTAATTAACTTCCCGAGCCCCTGGAAGCATGAAAATCCCTTTAAACATGCTAATTTTAGCTCTAACACTGATGATCCACCTACAAATGTGAACTGACGTTCAAAAATAAAACATTTGAAAACGGACCATTTTCCACATTTCTGAAGCATGACGTAATGGGGGGGTGTTATCTCTTTTGTCGAAAATCAGCCGTTTTTGCTCGAACATTAAATGCCTCCAAATGGTATTTATTTCACTTCCCGGGGTGAAGAAACCCTTTTTGAGAACTCAGAGTGAGTAAATTGGCCATTTTCATGCACTTTTAACCATTCCATAAATCTTGTGTTTTGGGCCCCTGGAAGCATGAAAATCACTTTAAACATGCTAATTTTAGCTCTAACACTGATGATCCACCTACAAATGTGAACTGACGTTCAAAAATAAAACATTTGAAAACGGACCATTTTCCACATTTCTGAAGCATGACGTAATGGGGGGGTGTTATCTCTTTTGTCGAAAATCAGCCGTTTTTGCTCGAACATTAAATGCCTCCAAATGGTATTTAATTAACTTCCCGAGCCCCTGGAAGCATGAAAATCACTTTAAACATGCTAATTTTAGCTCTAACACTGATGATCCACCTACAAATGTGAACTGACGTTCAAAAATAAAACATTTGAAAACGGACCATTTTCCACATTTCTGAAGCATGACGTAATGGGGGGGTGTTATCTCTTTTGTCGAAAATCAGCCGTTTTTGCTCGAACATTAAATGCCTCCAAATGGTATTTATTTCACTTCCCGAGCCCCTGGAAGCATGAAAATCACTTTAAACATGCTAATTTTAGCTCTAACACTGATGATCCACCTACAAATGTGAACTGACGTTCAAAAATAAAACATTTGAAAACGGACCATTTTCCACATTTCTGAAGCATGACGTAATGGGGGGGTGTTATCTCTTTTGTCGAAAATCAGCCGTTTTTGCTCGAACATTAAATGCCTCCAAATGGTATTTAATTAACTTCCCGAGCCCCTGGAAGCATGAAAATCACTTTAAACATGCTAGTTTTAGCTCTAACACTGATGATCCACCTACAAATGTGAACTGACGTTCAAAAATAAAACATTTGAAAACGGACCATTTTCCACATTTCTGAAGCATGACGTAATGGGGGGGTGTTATCTCTTTTGTCGAAAATCAGCCGTTTTTGCTCGAACATTAAATGCCTCCAAATGGTATTTAATTAACTTCCCGAGCCCCTGGAAGCATGAAAATCACTTTAAACATGCTAATTTTAGCTCTAACACTGATGATCCACCTACAAATGTGAACTGACGTTCAAAAATAAAACATTTGAAAACGGACCATTTTCCACATTTCTGAAGCATGACGTAATGGGGGGGTGTTATCTCTTTTGTCGAAAATCAGCCGTTTTTGCTCGAACATTAAATGCCTCCAAATGGTATTTAATTAACTTCCCGGGGTGAAGAAACCTTTTTTGAGAACTCAGAGTGAGTAAATTGGCCATTTTCATGCACTTTTAACCATTCCATAAATCTTGTGTTTTGGGCCCCTGGAAGCATGAAAATCACTTTAAACATGCTAATTTTAGCTCTAACACTGATGATCCACCTACAAATGTGAACTGACGTTCAAAAATAAAACATTTGAAAACGGACCATTTTCCACATTTCTGAAGCATGACGTAATGGGGGGGTGTTATCTCTTTTGTCGAAAATCAGCCGTTTTTGCTCGAACATTAAATGCCTCCAAATGGTATTTAATTAACTTCCCGAGCCCCTGGAAGCATGAAAATCACTTTAAACATGCTAATTTTAGCTCTAACACTGATGATCCACCTACAAATGTGAACTGACGTTCAAAAATAAAACATTTGAAAACGGACCATTTTCCACATTTCTGAAGCATGACGTAATGGGGGGGTGTTATCTCTTTTGTCGAAAATCAGCCGTTTTTGCTCGAACATTAAATGCCTCCAAATGGTATTTAATTAACTTCCCGGGGTGAAGAAACCCTTTTTGAGAACTCAGAGTGAGTAAATTGGCCATTTTCATGCACTTTTAACCATTCCATAAATCTTGTGTTTTGGGCCCCTGGAAGCATGAAAATCACTTTAAACATGCTAATTTTAGCTCTAACAATGATGATTAACCTACAAATGTGAACTGACGTTCAAAAATAAAACATTTGAAAACGGACCATTTTCCACATTTCTGAAGCATGACGTAATGGGGGGTGTTATCTCTTTTGTCGAAAATCAGCCGTTTTTGCTCGAACATTAAATGCCTCCAAATGGTATTTAATTAACTTCCCGAGCCCCTGGAAGCATGAAAATCACTTTAAACATGCTAATTTTAGCTCTAACACTGATGATCCACCTACAAATGTGAACTGACGTTCAAAAATAAAACATTTGAAAACGGACCATTTTCCACATTTCTGAAGCATGACGTAATGGGGGGTGTTATCTCTTTTGTCGAAAATCAGCCGTTTTTGCTCGAACATTAAATGCCTCCAAATGGTATTTATTTCACTTTCCGGGGTGAAGAAACCCTTTTTGAGAACTCAGAGTGAGTAAATTGGCCATTTTCATGCACTTTTAACCATTCCATAAATCTTGTGTTTTGGGCCCCTGGAAGCATGAAAATCACTTTAAACATGCTCATTTTAGCTCTAACACTGATGATCCACCTACAAATGTGAACTGACGTTCAAAAATAAAACATTTGAAAACGGACCATTTTCCACATTTCTGAAGCATGACGTAATGGGGGGTGTTATCTCTTTTGTCGAAAATCAGCCGTTTTTGCTCGAACATTAAATGCCTCCAAATGGTATTTAATTAACTTCCCGAGCCCCTGGAAGCATGAAAATCACTTTAAACATGCTAATTTTAGCTCTAACACTGATGATCCACCTACAAATGTGAACTGACGTTCAAAAATAAAACATTTGAAAACGGACCATTTTCCACATTTCTGAAGCATGACGTAATGGGGGGGTGTTATCTCTTTTGTCGAAAATCAGCCGTTTTTGCTCGAACATTAAATGCCTCCAAATGGTATTTATTTCACTTTCCGGGGTGAAGAAACCCTTTTTGAGAACTCAGAGTGAGTAAATTGGCCATTTTCATGCACTTTTAACCATTCCATAAATCTTGTGTTTTGGGCCCCTGGAAGCATGAAAATCACTTTAAACATGCTCATTTTAGCTCTAACACTGATGATCCACCTACAAATGTGAACTGACGTTCAAAAATAAAACATTTGAAAACGGACCATTTTCCACATTTCTGAAGCATGACGTAATGGGGGGTGTTATCTCTTTTGTCGAAAATCAGCCGTTTTTGCTCGAACATTAAATGCCTCCAAATGGTATTTAATTAACTTCCCGAGCCCCTGGAAGCATGAAAATCACTTTAAACATGCTAATTTTAGCTCTAACACTGATGATCCACCTACAAATGTGAACTGACGTTCAAAAATAAAACATTTGAAAACGGACCATTTTCCACATTTCTGAAGCATGACGTAATGGGGGGGGGTGTTATCTCTTTTGTCGAAAATCAGCCGTTTTTGCTCGAACATTAAATGCCTCCAAATGGTATTTAATTAACTTCCCGGGGTGAAGAGACCCTTTTTGAGAACTCAGAGTGAGTAAATTGGCCATTTTCATGCACTTTTAACCATTCCATAAATCTTGTGTTTTGGGCCCCTGGAAGCATGAAAATCACTTTAAACATGCTCATTTTAGCTCTAACACTGATGATCCACCTACAAATGTGAACTGACGTTCAAAAATAAAACATTTGAAAACGGACCATTTTCCACATTTCTGAAGCATGACGTAATGGGGGGTGTTATCTCTTTTGTCGAAAATCAGCCGTTTTTGCTCGAACATTAAATGCCTCCAAATGGTATTTAATTAACTTCCCGAGCCCCTGGAAGCATGAAAATCACTTTAAACATGCTAATTTTAGCTCTAACACTGATGATCCACCTACAAATGTGAACTGACGTTCAAAAATAAAACATTTGAAAACGGACCATTTTCCACATTTCTGAAGTATGACGTAATGGGGGGGTGTTATCTCTTTTGTCGAAAATCAGCCGTTTTTGCTCGAACATTAAATGCCTCCAAATGGTATTTATTTCACTTCCGAAGCCCCTGGAAGCATGAAAATCACTTTAAACATGCTAATTTTAGCTCTAACACTGATGATCCACCTACAAATGTGAACTGACGTTCAAAAATAAAACATTTGAAAACGGACCATTTTCCACATTTCTGAAGCATGACGTAATGGGGGGGTGTTATCTCTTTTGTCGAAAATCAGCCGTTTTTGCTCGAACATTAAATGCCTCCAAATGGTATTTAATTAACTTCCCGAGCCCCTGGAAGCATGAAAATCACTTTAAACATGCTAGTTTTAGCTCTAACACTGATGATCCACCTACAAATGTGAACTGACGTTCAAAAATAAAACATTTGAAAACGGACCATTTTCCACATTTCTGAAGCATGACGTAATGGGGGGGTGTTATCTCTTTTGTCGAAAATCAGCCGTTTTTGCTCGAACATTAAATGCCTCCAAATGGTATTTAATTAACTTCCCGAGCCCCTGGAAGCATGAAAATCACTTTAAACATGCTAATTTTAGCTCTAACACTGATGATCCACCTACAAATGTGAACTGACGTTCAAAAATAAAACATTTGAAAACGGACCATTTTCCACATTTCTGAAGCATGACGTAATGGGGGGGTGTTATCTCTTTTGTCGAAAATCAGCCGTTTTTGCTCGAACATTAAATGCCTCCAAATGGTATTTAATTAACTTCCCGGGGTGAAGAAACCTTTTTTGAGAACTCAGAGTGAGTAAATTGGCCATTTTCATGCACTTTTAACCATTCCATAAATCTTGTGTTTTGGGCCCCTGGAAGCATGAAAATCACTTTAAACATGCTAATTTTAGCTCTAACACTGATGATCCACCTACAAATGTGAACTGACGTTCAAAAATAAAACATTTGAAAACGGACCATTTTCCACATTTCTGAAGCATGACGTAATGGGGGGGTGTTATCTCTTTTGTCGAAAATCAGCCGTTTTTGCTCGAACATTAAATGCCTCCAAATGGTATTTAATTAACTTCCCGAGCCCCTGGAAGCATGAAAATCACTTTAAACATGCTAATTTTAGCTCTAACACTGATGATCCACCTACAAATGTGAACTGACGTTCAAAAATAAAACATTTGAAAACGGACCATTTTCCACATTTCTGAAGCATGACGTAATGGGGGGGTGTTATCTCTTTTGTCGAAAATCAGCCGTTTTTGCTCGAACATTAAATGCCTCCAAATGGTATTTAATTAACTTCCCGGGGTGAAGAAACCCTTTTTGAGAACTCAGAGTGAGTAAATTGGCCATTTTCATGCACTTTTAACCATTCCATAAATCTTGTGTTTTGGGCCCCTGGAAGCATGAAAATCACTTTAAACATGCTAATTTTAGCTCTAACAATGATGATCCACCTACAAATGTGAACTGACGTTCAAAAATAAAACATTTGAAAACGGACCATTTTCCACATTTCTGAAGCATGACGTAATGGGGGGTGTTATCTCTTTTGTCGAAAATCAGCCGTTTTTGCTCGAACATTAAATGCCTCCAAATGGTATTTAATTAACTTCCCGAGCCCCTGGAAGCATGAAAATCACTTTAAACATGCTAATTTTAGCTCTAACACTGATGATCCACCTACAAATGTGAACTGACGTTCAAAAATAAAACATTTGAAAACGGACCATTTTCCACATTTCTGAAGCATGACGTAATGGGGGGGTGTTATCTCTTTTGTCGAAAATCAGCCGTTTTTGCTCGAACATTAAATGCCTCCAAATGGTATTTATTTCACTTTCCGGGGTGAAGAAACCCTTTTTGAGAACTCAGAGTGAGTAAATTGGCCATTTTCATGCACTTTTAACCATTCCATAAATCTTGTGTTTTGGGCCCCTGGAAGCATGAAAATCACTTTAAACATGCTCATTTTAGCTCTAACACTGATGATCCACCTACAAATGTGAACTGACGTTCAAAAATAAAACATTTGAAAACGGACCATTTTCCACATTTCTGAAGCATGACGTAATGGGGGGTGTTATCTCTTTTGTCGAAAATCAGCCGTTTTTGCTCGAACATTAAATGCCTCCAAATGGTATTTAATTAACTTCCCGAGCCCCTGGAAGCATGAAAATCACTTTAAACATGCTAATTTTAGCTCTAACACTGATGATCCACCTACAAATGTGAACTGACGTTCAAAAATAAAACATTTGAAAACGGACCATTTTCCACATTTCTGAAGCATGACGTAATGGGGGGGTGTTATCTCTTTTGTCGAAAATCAGCCGTTTTTGCTCGAACATTAAATGCCTCCAAATGGTATTTAATTAACTTCCCGGGGTGAAGAGACCCTTTTTGAGAACTCAGAGTGAGTAAATTGGCCATTTTCATGCACTTTTAACCATTCCATAAATCTTGTGTTTTGGGCCCCTGGAAGCATGAAAATCACTTTAAACATGCTAATTTTAGCTCTAACACTGATGATCCACCTACAAATGTGAACTGACGTTCAAAAATAAAACATTTGAAAACGGACCATTTTCCACATTTCTGAAGCATGACGTAATGGGGGGGTGTTATCTCTTTTGTCGAAAATCAGCCGTTTTTGCTCGAACTTTAAATGCCTCCAAATGGTATTTAATTAACTTCCCGAGCCCCTGGAAGCATGAAAATCACTTTAAACATGCTAATTTTAGCTCTAACACTGATGATCCACCTACAAATGTGAACTGACGTTCAAAAATAAAACATTTGAAAACGGACCATTTTCCACATTTCTGAAGCATGACGTAATGGGGGGTGTTATCTCTTTTGTCGAAAATCAGCCGTTTTTGCTCGAACATTAAATGCCTCCAAATGGTATTTAATTAACTTCCCGAGCCCCTGGAAGCATGAAAATCACTGTAAACATGCTAATTTTAGCTCTAACACTGATGATCCACCTACAAATGTGAACTGACGTTCAAAAATAAAACATTTGAAAACGGACCATTTTCCACATTTCTGAAGCATGACGTAATGGGGGGGTGTTATCTCTTTTGTCGAAAATCAGCCGTTTTTGCTCGAACATTAAATGCCTCCAAATGGTATTTAATTAACTTCCCGGGGTGAAGAAACCCTTTTTGAGAACTCAGAGTGAGTAAATTGGCCATTTTCATGCACTTTTAACCATTCCATAAATCTAGTGTTTTGGGCCCCTGGAAGCATGAAAATCACTTTAAACATGCTAATTTTAGCTCTAACACTGATGATCCACCTACAAATGTGAACTGACGTTCAAAAATAAAACATTTGAAAACGGACCATTTTCCACATTTCTGAAGCATGACGTAATGGGGGGGTGTTATCTCTTTTGTCGAAAATCAGCCGTTTTTGCTCGAACATTAAATGCCTCCAAATGGTATTTAATTAACTTCCCGGGGTGAAGAAACCCTTTTTGAGAACTCAGAGTGAGTAAATTGGCCATTTTCATGCACTTTTAACCATTCCATAAATCTTGTGTTTTGGGCCCCAGGAAGCATGAAAATCACTTTAAACATGCTAATTTTAGCTCTAACACTGATGATCCACCTACAAATGTGAACTGACGTTCAAAAATAAAACATTTGAAAACGGACCATTTTCCACATTTCTGAAGCATGACGTAATGGGGGGGTGTTATCTCTTTTGTCGAAAATCAGCCGTTTTTGCTCGAACTTTAAATGCCTCCAAATGGTATTTAATTAACTTCCCGAGCCCCTGGAAGCATGAAAATCACTTTAAACATGGTAATTTTAGCTCTAACACTGATGATCCACCTACAAATGTGAACTGACGTTCAAAAATAAAACATTTGAAAACGGACCATTTTCCACATTTCTGAAGCATGACGTAATGGGGGGGTGTTATCTCTTTTGTCGAAAATCAGCCGTTTTTGCTCGAACATTAAATGCCTCCAAATGGTATTTATTTCACTTCCCGGGGTGAAGAAACCCTTTTTGAGAACTCAGAGTGAGTAAATTGGCCATTTTCATGCACTTTTAACCATTCCATAAATCTTGTGTTTTGGGCCCCTGGAAGCATGAAAATCACTTTAAACATGCTAATTTTAGCTCTAACACTGATGATCCACCTACAAATGTGAACTGATGTTCAAAAATAAAACATTTGAAAACGGACCATTTTCCACATTTCTGAAGCATGACGTAATGGGGGGGTGTTATCTCTTTTGTCGAAAATCAGCCATTTTTGCTCGAACATTAAATGCCTCCAAATGGTATTTAATTAACTTCCCGAGCCCCTGGAAGCATGAAAATCACTTTAAACATGCTAATTTTAGCTCTAACACTGATGATCCACCTACAAATGTGAACTGACGTTCAAAAATAAAACATTTGAAAACGGACCATTTTCCACATTTCTGAAGCATGACGTAATGGGGGGGTGTTATCTCTTTTGTCGAAAATCAGCCGTTTTTGCTCGAACATTAAATGCCTCCAAATGGTATTTATTTCACTTCCCGAGCCCCTGGAAGCATGAAAATCACTTTAAACATGCTAATTTTAGCTCTAACACTGATGATCCACCTACAAATGTGAACTGACGTTCAAAAATAAAACATTTGAAAACGGACCATTTTCCACATTTCTGAAGCATGACGTAATGGGGGGTGTTATCTCTTTTGTCGAAAATCAGCCGTTTTTGCTCGAACATTAAATGCCTCCAAATGGTATTTAATTAACTTCCCGAGCCCCTGGAAGCATGAAAATCACTTTAAACATGCTAATTTTAGCTCTAACACTGATGATCCACCTACAAATGTGAACTGACGTTCAAAAATAAAACATTCCAAAACGGACCATTTTCCACATTTCTGAAGCATGACGTAATGGGGGGGTGTTATCTCTTTTGTCGAAAATCAGCCGTTTTTGCTCGAACATTAAATGCCTCCAAATGTTATTTATTTCACTTCCCGAGCCCCTGGAAGCATGAAAATCACTTTAAACATGCTAATTTTAGCTCTAACACTGATGATCCACCTACAAATGTGAACTGACGTTCAAAAATAAAACATTTGAAAATGGACCATTTTCCACATTTCTGAAGCATGACGTAATGGGGGGGGTGTTATCTCTTTTGTCGAAAATCAGCCGTTTTTGCTCGAACATTAAATGCCTCCAAATGGTATTTATTTCACTTCCCGGGGTGAAGAAACCCTTTTTGAGAACTCAGAGTGAGTAAATTGGCCATTTTCATGCACTTTTAACCATTCCATAAATCTTGTGTTTTGGGCCCCTGGAAGCATGAAAATCACTTTAAACATGCTAATTTTAGCTCTAACACTGATGATCCACCTACAAATGTGAACTGACGTTCAAAAATAAAACATTTGAAAACGGACCATTTTCCACATTTCTGAAGCATGACGTAATGGGGGGGGGGTGTTATCTCTTTTGTCGAAAATCAGCCGTTTTTGCTCGAACATTAAATGCCTCCAAATGGTATTTAATTAACTTCCCGAGCCCCTGGAAGCATGAAAATCACTTTAAACATGCTAATTTTTGCTCTAACACTGATGATCCACCTACAAATGTGAACTGACGTTCAAAAATAAAACATTTGAAAACGGACCATTTTCCACATTTCTGAAGCATGACGTAATGGGGGGGTGTTATCTCTTTTGTCGAAAATCAGCCGTTTTTGCTCGAACATTAAATGCCTCCAAATGGTATTTAATTAACTTCCCGAGCCCCTGGAAGCATGAAAATCACTTTAAACATGCTAATTTTAGCTCTAACACTGATGATCCACCTACAAATGTGAACTGACGTTCAAAAATAAAACATTTGAAAACGGACCATTTTCCAAATTTCTGAAGCATGACGTAATGGGGGGGTGTTATCTCTTTTGTCGAAAATCAGCCGTTTTTGCTCGAACATTAAATGCCTCCAAATGGTATTTAATTAACTTCCCGGGGTGAAGAAACCCTTTTTGAGAACTCAGAGTGAGTAAATTGGCCATTTTCATGCACTTTTAACCATTCCATAAATCTTGTGTTTTGGGCCCCTGGAAGCATGAAAATCACTTTAAACATGCTAATTTTAGCTCTAACACTGATGATCCACCTACAAATGTGAACTGACGTTCAAAAATAAAACATTTGAAAACGGACCATTTTCCACATTTCTGAAGCATGACGTAATGGGGGGTGTTATCTCTTTTGTCGAAAATCAGCCGTTTTTGCTCGAACATTAAATGCCTCCAAATGGTATTTAATTAACTTCCCGAGCCCCTGGAAGCATGAAAATCACTTTAAACATGCTAATTTTAGCTCTAACACTGATGATCCACCTACAAATGTGAACTGACGTTCAAAAATAAAACATTTGAAAACGGACCATTTTCCACATTTCTGAAGCATGACGTAATGGGGGGGTGTTATCTCTTTTGTCGAAAATCAGCCGTTTTTGCTCGAACATTAAATGCCTCCAAATGGTATTTAATTAACTTCCTGGGGTGAAGAAACCCTTTTTGAGAACTCAGAGTGAGTAAATTGGCCATTTTCATGCACTTTTAACCATTCCATTAATCTTGTGTTTTGGGCCCCTGGAAGCATGAAAATCACTTTAAACATGCTAATTTTAGCTCTAACACTGATGATCCACCTACAAATGTGAACTGACGTTCAAAAATAAAACATTTGAAAACGGACCATTTTCCACATTTCTGAAGCATGACGTAATGGGGGGGTGTTATCTCTTTTGTCGAAAATCAGCCGTTTTTGCTCGAACATTAAATGCCTCCAAATGGTATTTAATTAACTTCCCGAGCCCCTGGAAGCATGAAAATCACTTTAAACATGCTAATTTTAGCTCTAACACTGATGATCCACCTACAAATGTGAACTGACGTTCAAAAATAAAACATTTGAAAACGGACCATTTTCCACATTTCTGAAGCATGACGTAATGGGGGGGTGTTATCTCTTTTGTCGAAAATCAGCCGTTTTTGCTCGAACATTAAATGCCTCCAAATGGTATTTAATTAACTTCCCGGGGTGAAGAGACCCTTTTTGAGAACTCAGAGTGAGTAAATTGGCCATTTTCATGCACTTTTAGCCATTCCATAAATCTTGTGTTTTGGGCCCCTGGAAGCATGAAAATCACTTTAAACATGCTAATTTTAGCTCTAACACTGATGATCCACCTACAAATGTGAACTGACGTTCAAAAATAAAACATTTGAAAACGGACCATTTTCCACATTTCTGAAGCATGACGTAATGGGGGGGTGTTATCTCTTTTGTCGAAAATCAGCCGTTTTTGCTCGAACATTAAATGCCTCCAAATGGTATTTATTTCACTTCCCGGGGTGAAGAAACCCTTTTTGAGAACTCAGAGTGAGTAAATTGGCCATTTTCATGCACTTTTAACCATTCCATAAATCTTGTGTTTTGGGCCCCTGGAAGCATGAAAATCACTTTAAACATGCTAATTTTAGGTCTAACACTGATGATCCACCTACAAATGTGAACTGACGTTCAAAAATAAAACATTTGAAAACGGACCATTTTCCACATTTCTGAAGCATGACGTAATGGGGGGGTGTTATCTCTTTTGTCGAAAATCAGCCGTTTTTGCTCGAACATTAAATGCCTCCAAATGGTATTTAATTAACTTCCCGAGCCCCTGGAAGCATGAAAATCACTTTAAACATGCTAATTTTAGCTCTAACACTGATGATCCACCTACAAATGTGAACTGACGTTCAAAAATAAAACATTTGAAAACGGACCATTTTCCACATTTCTGAAGCATGACGTAATGGGGGGGTGTTATCTCTTTTGTCGAAAATCAGCCGTTTTTGCTCGAACATTAAATGCCTCCAAATGGTATTTATTTCACTTCCCGAGCCCCTGGAAGCATGAAAATCACTTTAAACATGCTAATTTTAGCTCTAACACTGATGATCCACCTACAAATGTGAACTGATGTTCAAAAATAAAACATTTGAAAACGGACCATTTTCCACATTTCTGAAGCATGACGTAATGGGGGGGTGTTATCTCTTTTGTCGAAAATCAGCCGTTTTTGCTCGAACATTAAATGCCTCCAAATGGTATTTAATCAACTTCCCGAGCCCCTGGAAGCATGAAAATCACTTTAAACATGCTAGTTTTAGCTCTAACACTGATGATCCACCTACAAATGTGAACTGACGTTCAAAAATAAAACATTTGAAAACGGACCATTTTCCACATTTCTGAAGCATGACGTAATGGGGGGGTGTTATCTCTTTTGTCGAAAATCAGCCGTTTTTGCTCGAACATTAAATGCCTCCAAATGGTATTTAATTAACTTCCCGAGCCCCTGGAAGCATGAAAATCACTTTAAACATGCTAATTTTAGCTCTAACACTGATGATCCACCTACAAATGTGAACTGACGTTCAAAAATAAAACATTTGAAAACGGACCATTTTCCACATTTCTGAAGCATGACGTAATGGGGGGGTGTTATCTCTTTTGTCGAAAATCAGCCGTTTTTGCTCGAACATTAAATGCCTCCAAATGGTATTTAATTAACTTCCCGGGGTGAAGAAACCTTTTTTGAGAACTCAGAGTGAGTAAATTGGCCATTTTCATGCACTTTTAACCATTCCATAAATCTTGTGTTTTGGGCCCCTGGAAGCATGAAAATCACTTTAAACATGCTAATTTTAGCTCTAACACTGATGATCCACCTACAAATGTGAACTGACGTTCAAAAATAAAACATTTGAAAACGGACCATTTTCCACATTTCTGAAGCATGACGTAATGGGGGGGTGTTATCTCTTTTGTCGAAAATCAGCCGTTTTTGCTCGAACATTAAATGCCTCCAAATGGTATTTAATTAACTTCCCGAGCCCCTGGAAGCATGAAAATCACTTTAAACATGCTAATTTTAGCTCTAACGCTGATGATCCACCTACAAATGTGAACTGACGTTCAAAAATAAAACATTTGAAAACGGACCATTTTCCACATTTCTGAAGCATGACGTAATGGGGGGGTGTTATCTCTTTTGTCGAAAATCAGCCGTTTTTGCTCGAACATTAAATGCCTCCAAATGGTATTTAATTAACTTCCCGGGGTGAAGAAACCCTTTTTGAGAACTCAGAGTGAGTAAATTGGCCATTTTCATGCACTTTTAACCATTCCATAAATCTTGTGTTTTGGGCCCCTGGAAGCATGAAAATCACTTTAAACATGCTAATTTTAGCTCTAACAATGATGATCCACCTACAAATGTGAACTGACGTTCAAAAATAAAACATTTGAAAACGGACCATTTTCCACATTTCTGAAGCATGACGTAATGGGGGGTGTTATCTCTTTTGTCGAAAATCAGCCGTTTTTGCTCGAACATTAAATGCCTCCAAATGGTATTTATTTCACTTTCCGGGGTGAAGAAACCCTTTTTGAGAACTCAGAGTGAGTAAATTGGCCATTTTCATGCACTTTTAACCATTCCATAAATCTTGTGTTTTGGGCCCCTGGAAGCATGAAAATCACTTTAAACATGCTCATTTTAGCTCTAACACTGATGATCCACCTACAAATGTGAACTGACGTTCAAAAATAAAACATTTGAAAACGGACCATTTTCCACATTTCTGAAGCATGACGTAATGGGGGGTGTTATCTCTTTTGTCGAAAATCAGCCGTTTTTGCTCGAACATTAAATGCCTCCAAATGGTATTTAATTAACTTCCCGAGCCCCTGGAAGCATGAAAATCACTTTAAACATGCTAATTTTAGCTCTAACACTGATGATCCACCTACAAATGTGAACTGACGTTCAAAAATAAAACATTTGAAAACGGACCATTTTCCACATTTCTGAAGCATGACGTAATGGGGGGGTGTTATCTCTTTTGTCGAAAATCAGCCGTTTTTGCTCGAACATTAAATGCCTCCAAATGGTATTTAATTAACTTCCCGGGGTGAAGAGACCCTTTTTGAGAACTCAGAGTGAGTAAATTGGCCATTTTCATGCACTTTTAACCATTCCATAAATCTTGTGTTTTGGGCCCCTGGAAGCATGAAAATCACTTTAAACATGCTAATTTTAGCTCTAACACTGATGATCCACCTACAAATGTGAACTGACGTTCAAAAATAAAACATTTGAAAACGGACCATTTTCCACATTTCTGAAGCATGACGTAATGGGGGGGTGTTATCTCTTTTGTCGAAAATCAGCCGTTTTTGCTCGAACTTTAAATGCCTCCAAATGGTATTTAATTAACTTCCCGAGCCCCTGGAAGCATGAAAATCACTTTAAACATGCTAATTTTAGCTCTAACACTGATGATCCACCTACAAATGTGAACTGACGTTCAAAAATAAAACATTTGAAAACGGACCATTTTCCACATTTCTGAAGCATGACGTAATGGGGGGTGTTATCTCTTTTGTCGAAAATCAGCCGTTTTTGCTCGAACATTAAATGCCTCCAAATGGTATTTAATTAACTTCCCGAGCCCCTGGAAGCATGAAAATCACTGTAAACATGCTAATTTTAGCTCTAACACTGATGATCCACCTACAAATGTGAACTGACGTTCAAAAATAAAACATTTGAAAACGGACCATTTTCCACATTTCTGAAGCATGACGTAATGGGGGGGTGTTATCTCTTTTGTCGAAAATCAGCCGTTTTTGCTCGAACATTAAATGCCTCCAAATGGTATTTAATTAACTTCCCGGGGTGAAGAAACCCTTTTTGAGAACTCAGAGTGAGTAAATTGGCCATTTTCATGCACTTTTAACCATTCCATAAATCTAGTGTTTTGGGCCCCTGGAAGCATGAAAATCACTTTAAACATGCTAATTTTAGCTCTAACACTGATGATCCACCTACAAATGTGAACTGACGTTCAAAAATAAAACATTTGAAAACGGACCATTTTCCACATTTCTGAAGCATGACGTAATGGGGGGGTGTTATCTCTTTTGTCGAAAATCAGCCGTTTTTGCTCGAACATTAAATGCCTCCAAATGGTATTTAATTAACTTCCCGGGGTGAAGAAACCCTTTTTGAGAACTCAGAGTGAGTAAATTGGCCATTTTCATGCACTTTTAACCATTCCATTAATCTTGTGTTTTGGGCCCCTGGAAGCATGAAAATCACTTTAAACATGCTAATTTTAGCTCTAACACTGATGATCCACCTACAAATGTGAACTGACGTTCAAAAATAAAACATTTGAAAACGGACCATTTTCCACATTTCTGAAGCATGACGTAATGGGGGGGTGTTATCTCTTTTGTCGAAAATCAGCCGTTTTTGCTCGAACATTAAATGCCTCCAAATGGTATTTAATTAACTTCCCGAGCCCCTGGAAGCATGAAAATCACTTTAAACATGCTAATTTTAGCTCTAACACTGATGATCCACCTACAAATGTGAACTGACGTTCAAAAATAAAACATTTGAAAACGGACCATTTTCCACATTTCTGAAGCATGACGTAATGGGGGGGTGTTATCTCTTTTGTCGAAAATCAGCCGTTTTTGCTCGAACATTAAATGCCTCGAAATGGTATTTAATTAACTTCCCGGGGTGAAGAGACCCTTTTTGAGAACTCAGAGTGAGTAAATTGGCCATTTTCATGCACTTTTAACCATTCCATAAATCTTGTGTTTTGGGCCCCAGGAAGCATGAAAATCACTTTAAACATGCTAATTTTAGCTCTAACACTGATGATCCACCTACAAATGTGAACTGACGTTCAAAAATAAAACATTTGAAAACGGACCATTTTCCACATTTCTGAAGCATGACGTAATGGGGGGGTGTTATCTCTTTTGTCGAAAATCAGCCGTTTTTGCTCGAACTTTAAATGCCTCCAAATGGTATTTAATTAACTTCCCGAGCCCCTGGAAGCATGAAAATCACTTTAAACATGCTAATTTTAGCTCTAACACTGATGATCCACCTACAAATGTGAACTGACGTTCAAAAATAAAACATTTGAAAACGGACCATTTTCCACATTTCTGAAGCATGACGTAATGGGGGGGTGTTATCTCTTTTGTCGAAAATCAGCCGTTTTTGCTCGAACATTAAATGCCTCCAAATGGTATTTATTTCACTTCCCGGGGTGAAGAAACCCTTTTTGAGAACTCAGAGTGAGTAAATTGGCCATTTTCATGCACTTTTAACCATTCCATAAATCTTGTGTTTTGGGCCCCTGGAAGCATGAAAATCACTTTAAACATGCTAATTTTAGCTCTAACACTGATGATCCACCTACAAATGTGAACTGATGTTCAAAAATAAAACATTTGAAAACGGACCATTTTCCACATTTCTGAAGCATGACGTAATGGGGGGGTGTTATCTCTTTTGTCGAAAATCAGCCATTTTTGCTCGAACATTAAATGCCTCCAAATGGTATTTAATTAACTTCCCGAGCCCCTGGAAGCATGAAAATCACTTTAAACATGCTAATTTTAGCTCTAACACTGATGATCCACCTACAAATGTGAACTGACGTTCAAAAATAAAACATTTGAAAACGGACCATTTTCCACATTTCTGAAGCATGACGTAATGGGGGGGTGTTATCTCTTTTGTCGAAAATCAGCCGTTTTTGCTCGAACATTAAATGCCTCCAAATGGTATTTATTTCACTTCCCGAGCCCCTGGAAGCATGAAAATCACTTTAAACATGCTAATTTTAGCTCTAACACTGATGATCCACCTACAAATGTGAACTGACGTTCAAAAATAAAACATTTGAAAACGGACCATTTTCCACATTTCTGAAGCATGACGTAATGGGGGGGTGTTATCTCTTTTGTCGAAAATCAGCCGTTTTTGCTCGAACATTAAATGCCTCCAAATGGTATTTAATTAACTTCCCGAGCCCCTGGAAGCATGAAAATCACTTTAAACATGCTAATTTTAGCTCTAACACTGATGATCCACCTACAAATGTGAACTGACGTTCAAAAATAAAACATTCCAAAACGGACCATTTTCCACATTTCTGAAGCATGACGTAATGGGGGGGTGTTATCTCTTTTGTCGAAAATCAGCCGTTTTTGCTCGAACATTAAATGCCTCCAAATGTTATTTATTTCACTTCCCGAGCCCCTGGAAGCATGAAAATCACTTTAAACATGCTAATTTTAGCTCTAACACTGATGATCCACCTACAAATGTGAACTGACGTTCAAAAATAAAACATTTGAAAATGGACCATTTTCCACATTTCTGAAGCATGACGTAATGGGGGGGGTGTTATCTCTTTTGTCGAAAATCAGCCGTTTTTGCTCGAACATTAAATGCCTCCAAATGGTATTTATTTCACTTCCCGGGGTGAAGAAACCCTTTTTGAGAACTCAGAGTGAGTAAATTGGCCATTTTCATGCACTTTTAACCATTCCATAAATCTTGTGTTTTGGGCCCCTGGAAGCATGAAAATCACTTTAAACATGCTAATTTTAGCTCTAACACTGATGATCCACCTACAAATGTGAACTGACGTTCAAAAATAAAACATTTGAAAACGGACCATTTTCCACATTTCTGAAGCATGACGTAATGGGGGGGTGTTATCTCTTTTGTCGAAAATCAGCCGTTTTTGCTCGAACATTAAATGCCTCCAAATGGTATTTAATTAACTTCCCGAGCCCCTGGAAGCATGAAAATCACTTTAAACATGCTAATTTTAGCTCTAACACTGATGATCCACCTACAAATGTGAACTGACGTTCAAAAATAAAACATTTGAAAACGGACCATTTTCCATATTTCTGAAGCATGACGTAATGGGGGGGTGTTATCTCTTTTGTCGAAAATCAGCCGTTTTTGCTCGAACATTAAATGCCTCCAAATGGTATTTAATTAACTTCCCGAGCCCCTGGAAGCATGAAAATCACTTTAAACATGCTAATTTTAGCTCTAACACTGATGATCCACCTACAAATGTGAACTGACGTTCAAAAATAAAACATTTGAAAACGGACCATTTTCCACATTTCTGAAGCATGACGTAATGGGGGGGGGGTGTTATCTCTTTTGTCGAAAATCAGCCGTTTTTGCTCGAACATTAAATGCCTCCAAATGGTATTTAATTAACTTCCCGAGCCCCTGGAAGCATGAAAATCACTTTAAACATGCTAATTTTTGCTCTAACACTGATGATCCACCTACAAATGTGAACTGACGTTCAAAAATAAAACATTTGAAAACGGACCATTTTCCACATTTCTGAAGCATGACGTAATGGGGGGGTGTTATCTCTTTTGTCGAAAATCAGCCGTTTTTGCTCGAACATTAAATGCCTCCAAATGGTATTTAATTAACTTCCCGAGCCCCTGGAAGCATGAAAATCACTTTAAACATGCTAATTTTAGCTCTAACACTGATGATCCACCTACAAATGTGAACTGACGTTCAAAAATAAAACATTTGAAAACGGACCATTTTCCACATTTCTGAAGCATGACGTAATGGGGGGGTGTTATCTCTTTTGTCGAAAATCAGCCGTTTTTGCTCGAACATTAAATGCCTCCAAATGGTATTTAATTAACTTCCCGGGGTGAAGAAACCCTTTTTGAGAACTCAGAGTGAGTAAATTGGCCATTTTCATGCACTTTTAACCATTCCATAAATCTTGTGTTTTGGGCCCCTGGAAGCATGAAAATCACTTTAAACATGCTAATTTTAGCTCTAACACTGATGATCCACCTACAAATGTGAACTGACGTTCAAAAATAAAACATTTGAAAACGGACCATTTTCCACATTTCTGAAGCATGACGTAATGGGGGGTGTTATCTCTTTTGTCGAAAATCAGCCGTTTTTGCTCGAACATTAAATGCCTCCAAATGGTATTTAATTAACTTCCCGAGCCCCTGGAAGCATGAAAATCACTTTAAACATGCTAATTTTAGCTCTAACACTGATGATCCACCTACAAATGTGAACTGACGTTCAAAAATAAAACATTTGAAAACGGACCATTTTCCACATTTCTGAAGCATGACGTAATGGGGGGGTGTTATCTCTTTTGTCGAAAATCAGCCGTTTTTGCTCGAACATTAAATGCCTCCAAATGGTATTTAATTAACTTCCTGGGGTGAAGAAACCCTTTTTGAGAACTCAGAGTGAGTAAATTGGCCATTTTCATGCACTTTTAACCATTCCATTAATCTTGTGTTTTGGGCCCCTGGAAGCATGAAAATCACTTTAAACATGCTAATTTTAGCTCTAACACTGATGATCCACCTACAAATGTGAACTGACGTTCAAAAATAAAACATTTGAAAACGGACCATTTTCCACATTTCGGAAGCATGACGTAATGGGGGGGTGTTATCTCTTTTGTCGAAAATCAGCCGTTTTTGCTCGAACATTAAATGCCTCCAAATGGTATTTAATTAACTTCCCGAGCCCCTGGAAGCATGAAAATCACTTTAAACATGCTAATTTTAGCTCTAACACTGATGATCCACCTACAAATGTGAACTGACGTTCAAAAATAAAACATTTGAAAACGGACCATTTTCCACATTTCTGAAGCATGACGTAATGGGGGGGTGTTATCTCTTTTGTCGAAAATCAGCCGTTTTTGCTCGAACATTAAATGCCTCCAAATGGTATTTAATTAACTTCCCGGGGTGAAGAGACCCTTTTTGAGAACTCAGAGTGAGTAAATTGGCCATTTTCATGCACTTTTAGCCATTCCATAAATCTTGTGTTTTGGGCCCCTGGAAGCATGAAAATCACTTTAAACATGCTAATTTTAGCTCTAACACTGATGATCCACCTACAAATGTGAACTGACGTTCAAAAATAAAACATTTGAAAACGGACCATTTTCCACATTTCTGAAGCATGACGTAATGGGGGGGTGTTATCTCTTTTGTCGAAAATCAGCCGTTTTTGCTCGAACATTAAATGCCTCCAAATGGTATTTATTTCACTTCCCGGGGTGAAGAAACCCTTTTTGAGAACTCAGAGTGAGTAAATTGGCCATTTTCATGCACTTTTAACCATTCCATAAATCTTGTGTTTTGGGCCCCTGGAAGCATGAAAATCACTTTAAACATGCTAATTTTAGGTCTAACACTGATGATCCACCTACAAATGTGAACTGACGTTCAAAAATAAAACATTTGAAAACGGACCATTTTCCACATTTCTGAAGCATGACGTAATGGGGGGGTGTTATCTCTTTTGTCGAAAATCAGCCGTTTTTGCTCGAACATTAAATGCCTCCAAATGGTATTTAATTAACTTCCCGAGCCCCTGGAAGCATGAAAATCACTTTAAACATGCTAATTTTAGCTCTAACACTGATGATCCACCTACAAATGTGAACTGACGTTCAAAAATAAAACATTTGAAAACGGACCATTTTCCACATTTCTGAAGCATGACGTAATGGGGGGGTGTTATCTCTTTTGTCGAAAATCAGCCGTTTTTGCTCGAACATTAAATGCCTCCAAATGGTATTTATTTCACTTCCCGAGCCCCTGGAAGCATGAAAATCACTTTAAACATGCTAATTTTAGCTCTAACACTGATGATCCACCTACAAATGTGAACTGACGTTCAAAAATAAAACATTTGAAAACGGACCATTTTCCACATTTCTGAAGCATGACGTAATGGGGGGGTGTTATCTCTTTTGTCGAAAATCAGCCGTTTTTGCTCGAACATTAAATGCCTCCAAATGGTATTTAATCAACTTCCCGAGCCCCTGGAAGCATGAAAATCACTTTAAACATGCTAGTTTTAGCTCTAACACTGATGATCCACCTACAAATGTGAACTGACGTTCAAAAATAAAACATTTGAAAACGGACCATTTTCCACATTTCTGAAGCATGACGTAATGGGGGGGTGTTATCTCTTTTGTCGAAAATCAGCCGTTTTTGCTCGAACATTAAATGCCTCCAAATGGTATTTAATTAACTTCCCGAGCCCCTGGAAGCATGAAAATCACTTTAAACATGCTAATTTTAGCTCTAACACTGATGATCCACCTACAAATGTGAACTGACGTTCAAAAATAAAACATTTGAAAACGGACCATTTTCCACATTTCTGAAGCATGACGTAATGGGGGGGTGTTATCTCTTTTGTCGAAAATCAGCCGTTTTTGCTCGAACATTAAATGCCTCCAAATGGTATTTAATTAACTTCCCGGGGTGAAGAGACCCTTTTTGAGAACTCAGAGTGAGTAAATTGGCCATTTTCATGCACTTTTAGCCATTCCATAAATCTTGTGTTTTGGGCCCCTGGAAGCATGAAAATCACTTTAAACATGCTAATTTTAGCTCTAACACTGATGATCCACCTACAAATGTGAACTGACGTTCAAAAATAAAACATTTGAAAACGGACCATTTTCCACATTTCTGAAGCATGACGTAATGGGGGGGTGTTATCTCTTTTGTCGAAAATCAGCCGTTTTTGCTCGAACATTAAATGCCTCCAAATGGTATTTATTTCACTTCCCGGGGTGAAGAAACCCTTTTTGAGAACTCAGAGTGAGTAAATTGGCCATTTTCATGCACTTTTAACCATTCCATAAATCTTGTGTTTTGGGCCCCTGGAAGCATGAAAATCACTTTAAACATGCTAATTTTAGGTCTAACACTGATGATCCACCTACAAATGTGAACTGACGTTCAAAAATAAAACATTTGAAAACGGACCATTTTCCACATTTCTGAAGCATGACGTAATGGGGGGGTGTTATCTCTTTTGTCGAAAATCAGCCGTTTTTGCTCGAACATTAAATGCCTCCAAATGGTATTTAATTAACTTCCCGAGCCCCTGGAAGCATGAAAATCACTTTAAACATGCTAATTTTAGCTCTAACACTGATGATCCACCTACAAATGTGAACTGACGTTCAAAAATAAAACATTTGAAAACGGACCATTTTCCACATTTCTGAAGCATGACGTAATGGGGGGGTGTTATCTCTTTTGTCGAAAATCAGCCGTTTTTGCTCGAACATTAAATGCCTCCAAATGGTATTTATTTCACTTCCCGAGCCCCTGGAAGCATGAAAATCACTTTAAACATGCTAATTTTAGCTCTAACACTGATGATCCACCTACAAATGTGAACTGACGTTCAAAAATAAAACATTTGAAAACGGACCATTTTCCACATTTCTGAAGCATGACGTAATGGGGGGGTGTTATCTCTTTTGTCGAAAATCAGCCGTTTTTGCTCGAACATTAAATGCCTCCAAATGGTATTTAATCAACTTCCCGAGCCCCTGGAAGCATGAAAATCACTTTAAACATGCTAGTTTTAGCTCTAACACTGATGATCCACCTACAAATGTGAACTGACGTTCAAAAATAAAACATTTGAAAACGGACCATTTTCCACATTTCTGAAGCATGACGTAATGGGGGGGTGTTATCTCTTTTGTCGAAAATCAGCCGTTTTTGCTCGAACATTAAATGCCTCCAAATGGTATTTAATTAACTTCCCGAGCCCCTGGAAGCATGAAAATCACTTTAAACATGCTAATTTTAGCTCTAACACTGATGATCCACCTACAAATGTGAACTGACGTTCAAAAATAAAACATTTGAAAACGGACCATTTTCCACATTTCTGAAGCATGACGTAATGGGGGGGTGTTATCTCTTTTGTCGAAAATCAGCCGTTTTTGCTCGAACATTAAATGCCTCCAAATGGTATTTAATTAACTTCCCGGGGTGAAGAAACCTTTTTTGAGAACTCAGAGTGAGTAAATTGGCCATTTTCATGCACTTTTAACCATTCCATAAATCTTGTGTTTTGGGCCCCTGGAAGCATGAAAATCACTTTAAACATGCTAATTTTAGCTCTAACACTGATGATCCACCTACAAATGTGAACTGACGTTCAAAAATAAAACATTTGAAAACGGACCATTTTCCACATTTCTGAAGCATGACGTAATGGGGGGGTGTTATCTCTTTTGTCGAAAATCAGCCGTTTTTGCTCGAACATTAAATGCCTCCAAATGGTATTTAATTAACTTCCCGAGCCCCTGGAAGCATGAAAATCACTTTAAACATGCTAATTTTAGCTCTAACACTGATGATCCACCTACAAATGTGAACTGACGTTCAAAAATAAAACATTTGAAAACGGACCATTTTCCACATTTCTGAAGCATGACGTAATGGGGGGGTGTTATCTCTTTTGTCGAAAATCAGCCGTTTTTGCTCGAACATTAAATGCCTCCAAATGGTATTTAATTAACTTCCCGGGGTGAAGAAACCCTTTTTGAGAACTCAGAGTGAGTAAATTGGCCATTTTCATGCACTTTTAACCATTCCATAAATCTTGTGTTTTGGGCCCCTGGAAGCATGAAAATCACTTTAAACATGCTAATTTTAGCTCTAACAATGATGATCCACCTACAAATGTGAACTGACGTTCAAAAATAAAACATTTGAAAACGGACCATTTTCCACATTTCTGAAGCATGACGTAATGGGGGGTGTTATCTCTTTTGTCGAAAATCAGCCGTTTTTGCTCGAACATTAAATGCCTCCAAATGGTATTTATTTCACTTTCCGGGGTGAAGAAACCCTTTTTGAGAACTCAGAGTGAGTAAATTGGCCATTTTCATGCACTTTTAACCATTCCATAAATCTTGTGTTTTGGGCCCCTGGAAGCATGAAAATCACTTTAAACATGCTCATTTTAGCTCTAACACTGATGATCCACCTACAAATGTGAACTGACGTTCAAAAATAAAACATTTGAAAACGGACCATTTTCCACATTTCTGAAGCATGACGTAATGGGGGGTGTTATCTCTTTTGTCGAAAATCAGCCGTTTTTGCTCGAACATTAAATGCCTCCAAATGGTATTTAATTAACTTCCCGAGCCCCTGGAAGCATGAAAATCACTTTAAACATGCTAATTTTAGCTCTAACACTGATGATCCACCTACAAATGTGAACTGACGTTCAAAAATAAAACATTTGAAAACGGACCATTTTCCACATTTCTGAAGCATGACGTAATGGGGGGGTGTTATCTCTTTTGTCGAAAATCAGCCGTTTTTGCTCGAACATTAAATGCCTCCAAATGGTATTTAATTAACTTCCCGGGGTGAAGAGACCCTTTTTGAGAACTCAGAGTGAGTAAATTGGCCATTTTCATGCACTTTTAACCATTCCATAAATCTTGTGTTTTGGGCCCCTGGAAGCATGAAAATCACTTTAAACATGCTAATTTTAGCTCTAACACTGATGATCCACCTACAAATGTGAACTGACGTTCAAAAATAAAACATTTGAAAACGGACCATTTTCCACATTTCTGAAGCATGACGTAATGGGGGGGTGTTATCTCTTTTGTCGAAAATCAGCCGTTTTTGCTCGAACTTTAAATGCCTCCAAATGGTATTTAATTAACTTCCCGAGCCCCTGGAAGCATGAAAATCACTTTAAACATGCTAATTTTAGCTCTAACACTGATGATCCACCTACAAATGTGAACTGACGTTCAAAAATAAAACATTTGAAAACGGACCATTTTCCACATTTCTGAAGCATGACGTAATGGGGGGTGTTATCTCTTTTGTCGAAAATCAGCCGTTTTTGCTCGAACATTAAATGCCTCCAAATGGTATTTAATTAACTTCCCGAGCCCCTGGAAGCATGAAAATCACTGTAAACATGCTAATTTTAGCTCTAACACTGATGATCCACCTACAAATGTGAACTGACGTTCAAAAATAAAACATTTGAAAACGGACCATTTTCCACATTTCTGAAGCATGACGTAATGGGGGGGTGTTATCTCTTTTGTCGAAAATCAGCCGTTTTTGCTCGAACATTAAATGCCTCCAAATGGTATTTAATTAACTTCCCGGGGTGAAGAAACCCTTTTTGAGAACTCAGAGTGAGTAAATTGGCCATTTTCATGCACTTTTAACCATTCCATAAATCTAGTGTTTTGGGCCCCTGGAAGCATGAAAATCACTTTAAACATGCTAATTTTAGCTCTAACACTGATGATCCACCTACAAATGTGAACTGACGTTCAAAAATAAAACATTTGAAAACGGACCATTTTCCACATTTCTGAAGCATGACGTAATGGGGGGGTGTTATCTCTTTTGTCGAAAATCAGCCGTTTTTGCTCGAACATTAAATGCCTCCAAATGGTATTTAATTAACTTCCCGGGGTGAAGAAACCCTTTTTGAGAACTCAGAGTGAGTAAATTGGCCATTTTCATGCACTTTTAACCATTCCATTAATCTTGTGTTTTGGGCCCCTGGAAGCATGAAAATCACTTTAAACATGCTAATTTTAGCTCTAACACTGATGATCCACCTACAAATGTGAACTGACGTTCAAAAATAAAACATTTGAAAACGGACCATTTTCCACATTTCTGAAGCATGACGTAATGGGGGGGTGTTATCTCTTTTGTCGAAAATCAGCCGTTTTTGCTCGAACATTAAATGCCTCCAAATGGTATTTAATTAACTTCCCGAGCCCCTGGAAGCATGAAAATCACTTTAAACATGCTAATTTTAGCTCTAACACTGATGATCCACCTACAAATGTGAACTGACGTTCAAAAATAAAACATTTGAAAACGGACCATTTTCCACATTTCTGAAGCATGACGTAATGGGGGGGTGTTATCTCTTTTGTCGAAAATCAGCCGTTTTTGCTCGAACATTAAATGCCTCGAAATGGTATTTAATTAACTTCCCGGGGTGAAGAGACCCTTTTTGAGAACTCAGAGTGAGTAAATTGGCCATTTTCATGCACTTTTAACCATTCCATAAATCTTGTGTTTTGGGCCCCAGGAAGCATGAAAATCACTTTAAACATGCTAATTTTAGCTCTAACACTGATGATCCACCTACAAATGTGAACTGACGTTCAAAAATAAAACATTTGAAAACGGACCATTTTCCACATTTCTGAAGCATGACGTAATGGGGGGGTGTTATCTCTTTTGTCGAAAATCAGCCGTTTTTGCTCGAACTTTAAATGCCTCCAAATGGTATTTAATTAACTTCCCGAGCCCCTGGAAGCATGAAAATCACTTTAAACATGCTAATTTTAGCTCTAACACTGATGATCCACCTACAAATGTGAACTGACGTTCAAAAATAAAACATTTGAAAACGGACCATTTTCCACATTTCTGAAGCATGACGTAATGGGGGGGTGTTATCTCTTTTGTCGAAAATCAGCCGTTTTTGCTCGAACATTAAATGCCTCCAAATGGTATTTATTTCACTTCCCGGGGTGAAGAAACCCTTTTTGAGAACTCAGAGTGAGTAAATTGGCCATTTTCATGCACTTTTAACCATTCCATAAATCTTGTGTTTTGGGCCCCTGGAAGCATGAAAATCACTTTAAACATGCTAATTTTAGCTCTAACACTGATGATCCACCTACAAATGTGAACTGATGTTCAAAAATAAAACATTTGAAAACGGACCATTTTCCACATTTCTGAAGCATGACGTAATGGGGGGGTGTTATCTCTTTTGTCGAAAATCAGCCATTTTTGCTCGAACATTAAATGCCTCCAAATGGTATTTAATTAACTTCCCGAGCCCCTGGAAGCATGAAAATCACTTTAAACATGCTAATTTTAGCTCTAACACTGATGATCCACCTACAAATGTGAACTGACGTTCAAAAATAAAACATTTGAAAACGGACCATTTTCCACATTTCTGAAGCATGACGTAATGGGGGGGTGTTATCTCTTTTGTCGAAAATCAGCCGTTTTTGCTCGAACATTAAATGCCTCCAAATGGTATTTATTTCACTTCCCGAGCCCCTGGAAGCATGAAAATCACTTTAAACATGCTAATTTTAGCTCTAACACTGATGATCCACCTACAAATGTGAACTGACGTTCAAAAATAAAACATTTGAAAACGGACCATTTTCCACATTTCTGAAGCATGACGTAATGGGGGGGTGTTATCTCTTTTGTCGAAAATCAGCCGTTTTTGCTCGAACATTAAATGCCTCCAAATGGTATTTAATTAACTTCCCGAGCCCCTGGAAGCATGAAAATCACTTTAAACATGCTAATTTTAGCTCTAACACTGATGATCCACCTACAAATGTGAACTGACGTTCAAAAATAAAACATTCCAAAACGGACCATTTTCCACATTTCTGAAGCATGACGTAATGGGGGGGTGTTATCTCTTTTGTCGAAAATCAGCCGTTTTTGCTCGAACATTAAATGCCTCCAAATGTTATTTATTTCACTTCCCGAGCCCCTGGAAGCATGAAAATCACTTTAAACATGCTAATTTTAGCTCTAACACTGATGATCCACCTACAAATGTGAACTGACGTTCAAAAATAAAACATTTGAAAATGGACCATTTTCCACATTTCTGAAGCATGACGTAATGGGGGGGGTGTTATCTCTTTTGTCGAAAATCAGCCGTTTTTGCTCGAACATTAAATGCCTCCAAATGGTATTTATTTCACTTCCCGGGGTGAAGAAACCCTTTTTGAGAACTCAGAGTGAGTAAATTGGCCATTTTCATGCACTTTTAACCATTCCATAAATCTTGTGTTTTGGGCCCCTGGAAGCATGAAAATCACTTTAAACATGCTAATTTTAGCTCTAACACTGATGATCCACCTACAAATGTGAACTGACGTTCAAAAATAAAACATTTGAAAACGGACCATTTTCCACATTTCTGAAGCATGACGTAATGGGGGGGTGTTATCTCTTTTGTCGAAAATCAGCCGTTTTTGCTCGAACATTAAATGCCTCCAAATGGTATTTAATTAACTTCCCGAGCCCCTGGAAGCATGAAAATCACTTTAAACATGCTAATTTTAGCTCTAACACTGATGATCCACCTACAAATGTGAACTGACGTTCAAAAATAAAACATTTGAAAACGGACCATTTTCCATATTTCTGAAGCATGACGTAATGGGGGGGTGTTATCTCTTTTGTCGAAAATCAGCCGTTTTTGCTCGAACATTAAATGCCTCCAAATGGTATTTAATTAACTTCCCGAGCCCCTGGAAGCATGAAAATCACTTTAAACATGCTAATTTTAGCTCTAACACTGATGATCCACCTACAAATGTGAACTGACGTTCAAAAATAAAACATTTGAAAACGGACCATTTTCCACATTTCTGAAGCATGACGTAATGGGGGGGGGGTGTTATCTCTTTTGTCGAAAATCAGCCGTTTTTGCTCGAACATTAAATGCCTCCAAATGGTATTTAATTAACTTCCCGAGCCCCTGGAAGCATGAAAATCACTTTAAACATGCTAATTTTTGCTCTAACACTGATGATCCACCTACAAATGTGAACTGACGTTCAAAAATAAAACATTTGAAAACGGACCATTTTCCACATTTCTGAAGCATGACGTAATGGGGGGGTGTTATCTCTTTTGTCGAAAATCAGCCGTTTTTGCTCGAACATTAAATGCCTCCAAATGGTATTTAATTAACTTCCCGAGCCCCTGGAAGCATGAAAATCACTTTAAACATGCTAATTTTAGCTCTAACACTGATGATCCACCTACAAATGTGAACTGACGTTCAAAAATAAAACATTTGAAAACGGACCATTTTCCACATTTCTGAAGCATGACGTAATGGGGGGGTGTTATCTCTTTTGTCGAAAATCAGCCGTTTTTGCTCGAACATTAAATGCCTCCAAATGGTATTTAATTAACTTCCCGGGGTGAAGAAACCCTTTTTGAGAACTCAGAGTGAGTAAATTGGCCATTTTCATGCACTTTTAACCATTCCATAAATCTTGTGTTTTGGGCCCCTGGAAGCATGAAAATCACTTTAAACATGCTAATTTTAGCTCTAACACTGATGATCCACCTACAAATGTGAACTGACGTTCAAAAATAAAACATTTGAAAACGGACCATTTTCCACATTTCTGAAGCATGACGTAATGGGGGGTGTTATCTCTTTTGTCGAAAATCAGCCGTTTTTGCTCGAACATTAAATGCCTCCAAATGGTATTTAATTAACTTCCCGAGCCCCTGGAAGCATGAAAATCACTTTAAACATGCTAATTTTAGCTCTAACACTGATGATCCACCTACAAATGTGAACTGACGTTCAAAAATAAAACATTTGAAAACGGACCATTTTCCACATTTCTGAAGCATGACGTAATGGGGGGGTGTTATCTCTTTTGTCGAAAATCAGCCGTTTTTGCTCGAACATTAAATGCCTCCAAATGGTATTTAATTAACTTCCTGGGGTGAAGAAACCCTTTTTGAGAACTCAGAGTGAGTAAATTGGCCATTTTCATGCACTTTTAACCATTCCATTAATCTTGTGTTTTGGGCCCCTGGAAGCATGAAAATCACTTTAAACATGCTAATTTTAGCTCTAACACTGATGATCCACCTACAAATGTGAACTGACGTTCAAAAATAAAACATTTGAAAACGGACCATTTTCCACATTTCTGAAGCATGACGTAATGGGGGGGTGTTATCTCTTTTGTCGAAAATCAGCCGTTTTTGCTCGAACATTAAATGCCTCCAAATGGTATTTAATTAACTTCCCGAGCCCCTGGAAGCATGAAAATCACTTTAAACATGCTAATTTTAGCTCTAACACTGATGATCCACCTACAAATGTGAACTGACGTTCAAAAATAAAACATTTGAAAACGGACCATTTTCCACATTTCTGAAGCATGACGTAATGGGGGGGTGTTATCTCTTTTGTCGAAAATCAGCCGTTTTTGCTCGAACATTAAATGCCTCCAAATGGTATTTAATTAACTTCCCGGGGTGAAGAGACCCTTTTTGAGAACTCAGAGTGAGTAAATTGGCCATTTTCATGCACTTTTAGCCATTCCATAAATCTTGTGTTTTGGGCCCCTGGAAGCATGAAAATCACTTTAAACATGCTAATTTTAGCTCTAACACTGATGATCCACCTACAAATGTGAACTGACGTTCAAAAATAAAACATTTGAAAACGGACCATTTTCCACATTTCTGAAGCATGACGTAATGGGGGGGTGTTATCTCTTTTGTCGAAAATCAGCCGTTTTTGCTCGAACATTAAATGCCTCCAAATGGTATTTATTTCACTTCCCGGGGTGAAGAAACCCTTTTTGAGAACTCAGAGTGAGTAAATTGGCCATTTTCATGCACTTTTAACCATTCCATAAATCTTGTGTTTTGGGCCCCTGGAAGCATGAAAATCACTTTAAACATGCTAATTTTAGGTCTAACACTGATGATCCACCTACAAATGTGAACTGACGTTCAAAAATAAAACATTTGAAAACGGACCATTTTCCACATTTCTGAAGCATGACGTAATGGGGGGGTGTTATCTCTTTTGTCGAAAATCAGCCGTTTTTGCTCGAACATTAAATGCCTCCAAATGGTATTTAATTAACTTCCCGAGCCCCTGGAAGCATGAAAATCACTTTAAACATGCTAATTTTAGCTCTAACACTGATGATCCACCTACAAATGTGAACTGACGTTCAAAAATAAAACATTTGAAAACGGACCATTTTCCACATTTCTGAAGCATGACGTAATGGGGGGGTGTTATCTCTTTTGTCGAAAATCAGCCGTTTTTGCTCGAACATTAAATGCCTCCAAATGGTATTTATTTCACTTCCCGAGCCCCTGGAAGCATGAAAATCACTTTAAACATGCTAATTTTAGCTCTAACACTGATGATCCACCTACAAATGTGAACTGACGTTCAAAAATAAAACATTTGAAAACGGACCATTTTCCACATTTCTGAAGCATGACGTAATGGGGGGGTGTTATCTCTTTTGTCGAAAATCAGCCGTTTTTGCTCGAACATTAAATGCCTCCAAATGGTATTTAATCAACTTCCCGAGCCCCTGGAAGCATGAAAATCACTTTAAACATGCTAGTTTTAGCTCTAACACTGATGATCCACCTACAAATGTGAACTGACGTTCAAAAATAAAACATTTGAAAACGGACCATTTTCCACATTTCTGAAGCATGACGTAATGGGGGGGTGTTATCTCTTTTGTCGAAAATCAGCCGTTTTTGCTCGAACATTAAATGCCTCCAAATGGTATTTAATTAACTTCCCGAGCCCCTGGAAGCATGAAAATCACTTTAAACATGCTAATTTTAGCTCTAACACTGATGATCCACCTACAAATGTGAACTGACGTTCAAAAATAAAACATTTGAAAACGGACCATTTTCCACATTTCTGAAGCATGACGTAATGGGGGGGTGTTATCTCTTTTGTCGAAAATCAGCCGTTTTTGCTCGAACATTAAATGCCTCCAAATGGTATTTAATTAACTTCCCGGGGTGAAGAAACCTTTTTTGAGAACTCAGAGTGAGTAAATTGGCCATTTTCATGCACTTTTAACCATTCCATAAATCTTGTGTTTTGGGCCCCTGGAAGCATGAAAATCACTTTAAACATGCTAATTTTAGCTCTAACACTGATGATCCACCTACAAATGTGAACTGACGTTCAAAAATAAAACATTTGAAAACGGACCATTTTCCACATTTCTGAAGCATGACGTAATGGGGGGGTGTTATCTCTTTTGTCGAAAATCAGCCGTTTTTGCTCGAACATTAAATGCCTCCAAATGGTATTTAATTAACTTCCAGAGCCCCTGGAAGCATGAAAATCACTTTAAACATGCTAATTTTAGCTCTAACACTGATGATCCACCTACAAATGTGAACTGACGTTCAAAAATAAAACATTTGAAAACGGACCATTTTCCACATTTCTGAAGCATGACGTAATGGGGGGGTGTTATCTCTTTTGTCGAAAATCAGCCGTTTTTGCTCGAACATTAAATGCCTCCAAATGGTATTTAATTAACTTCCCGGGGTGAAGAAACCCTTTTTGAGAACTCAGAGTGAGTAAATTGGCCATTTTCATGCACTTTTAACCATTCCATAAATCTTGTGTTTTGGGCCCCTGGAAGCATGAAAATCACTTTAAACATGCTAATTTTAGCTCTAACAATGATGATCCACCTACAAATGTGAACTGACGTTCAAAAATAAAACATTTGAAAACGGACCATTTTCCACATTTCTGAAGCATGACGTAATGGGGGGTGTTATCTCTTTTGTCGAAAATCAGCCGTTTTTGCTCGAACATTAAATGCCTCCAAATGGTATTTAATTAACTTCCCGAGCCCCTGGAAGCATGAAAATCACTTTAAACATGCTAATTTTAGCTCTAACACTGATGATCCACCTACAAATGTGAACTGACGTTCAAAAATAAAACATTTGAAAACGGACCATTTTCCACATTTCTGAAGCATGACGTAATGGGGGGGTGTTATCTCTTTTGTCGAAAATCAGCCGTATTTGCTCGAACATTAAATGCCTCCAAATGGTATTTATTTCACTTTCCGGGGTGAAGAAACCCTTTTTGAGAACTCAGAGTGAGTAAATTGGCCATTTTCATGCACTTTTAACCATTCCATAAATCTTGTGTTTTGGGCCCCTGGAAGCATGAAAATCACTTTAAACATGCTCATTTTAGCTCTAACACTGATGATCCACCTACAAATGTGAACTGACATTCAAAAATAAAACATTTGAAAACGGACCATTTTCCACATTTCTGAAGCATGACGTAATGGGGGGGTGTTATCTCTTTTGTCGAAAATCAGCCGTTTTTGCTCGAACATTAAATGCCTCCAAATGGTATTTAATTAACTTCCCGAGCCCCTGGAAGCATGAAAATCACTTTAAACATGCTAATTTTAGCTCTAACACTGATGATCCACCTACAAATGTGAACTGACGTTCAAAAATAAAACATTTGAAAACGGACCATTTTCCACATTTCTGAAGCATGACGTAATGGGGGGGTGTTATCTCTTTTGTCGAAAATCAGCCGTTTTTCCTCAAACATTAAATGCCTCCAAATGGTATTTATTTCACTTCCCGAGCCCCTGGAAGCATGAAAATCACTTTAAACATGCTAATTTTAGCTCTAACACTGATGATCCACCTACAAATGTGAACTGACGTTCAAAAATAAAACATTTGAAAACGGACCATTTTCCACATTTCTGAAGCATGACGTAATGGGGGGGTGTTATCTCTTTTGTCGAAAATCAGCCGTTTTTGCTCGAACATTAAATGCCTCCAAATGGTATTTATTTCACTTCCCGGGGTGAAGAAACCCTTTTTGAGAACTCAGAGTGAGTAAATTGGCCATTTTCATGCACTTTTAACCATTCCATAAATCTTGTGTTTTGGGCCCCTGGAAGCATGAAAATCACTTTAAACATGCTAATTTTAGCTCTAACACTGATGATCCACCTACAAATGTGAACTGACGTTCAAAAATAAAACATTTGAAAACGGACCATTTTCCACATTTCTGAAGCATGACGTAATGGGGGGGTGTTATCTCTTTTGTCGAAAATCGGCCGTTTTTGCTCGAACATTAAATGCCTCCAAATGGTATTTAATTAACTTCCCGAGCCCCTGGAAGCATGAAAATCACTTTAAACATGCTAATTTTAGCTCTAACACTGATGATCCACCTACAAATGTGAACTGACGTTCAAAAATAAAACATTTGAAAACGGACCATTTTCCACATTTCTGAAGCATGACGTAATGGGGGGGTGTTATCTCTTTTGTCGAAAATCAGCCGTTTTTGCTCGAACATTAAATGCCTCCAAATGGTATTTAATTAACTTCCCGGGGTGAAGAAACCTTTTTTGAGAACTCAGAGTGAGTAAATTGGCCATTTTCATGCACTTTTAACCATTCCATAAATCTTGTGTTTTGGGCCCCTGGAAGCATGAAAATCACTTTAAACATGCTAATTTTAGCTCTAACACTGATGATCCACCTACAAATGTGAACTGACGTTCAAAAATAAAACATTTGAAAACGGACCATTTTCCACATTTCTGAAGCATGACGTAATGGGGGGGTGTTATCTCTTTTGTCGAAAATCAGCCGTTTTTGCTCGAACATTAAATGCCTCCAAATGGTATTTAATTAACTTCCCGGGGTGAAGAGACCCTTTTTGAGAACTCAGAGTGAGTAAATTGGCCATTTTCATGCACTTTTAACCATTCCATAAATCTTGTGTTTTGGGCCCCAGGAAGCATGAAAATCACTTTAAACATGCTAATTTTAGCTCTAACACTGATGATCCACCTACAAATGTGAACTGACGTTCAAAAATAAAACATTTGAAAACGGACCATTTTCCACATTTCTGAAGCATGACGTAATGGGGGGGTGTTATCTCTTTTGTCGAAAATCAGCCGTTTTTGCTCGAACTTTAAATGCCTCCAAATGGTATTTAATTAACTTCCCGAGCCCCTGGAAGCATGAAAATCACTTTAAACATGCTAATTTTAGCTCTAACACTGATGATCCACCTACAAATGTGAACTGACGTTCAAAAATAAAACATTTGAAAACGGACCATTTTCCACATTTCTGAAGCATGACGTAATGGGGGGGTGTTATCTCTTTTGTCGAAAATCAGCCGTTTTTGCTCGAACATTAAATGCCTCCAAATGGTATTTATTTCACTTCCCGGGGTGAAGAAACCCTTTTTGAGAACTCAGAGTGAGTAAATTGGCCATTTTCATGCACTTTTAACCATTCCATAAATCTTGTGTTTTGGGCCCCTGGAAGCATGAAAATCACTTTAAACATGCTAATTTTAGCTCTAACACTGATGATCCACCTACAAATGTGAACTGACGTTCAAAAATAAAACATTTGAAAACGGACCATTTTCCACATTTCTGAAGCATGACGTAATGGGGGGGTGTTATCTCTTTTGTCGAAAATCAGCCATTTTTGCTCGAACATTAAATGCCTCCAAATGGTATTTAATTAACTTCCCGAGCCCCTGGAAGCATGAAAATCACTTTAAACATGCTAATTTTAGCTCTAACACTGATGATCCACCTACAAATGTGAACTGACGTTCAAAAATAAAACATTTGAAAACGGACCATTTTCCACATTTCTGAAGCATGACGTAATGGGGGGGTGTTATCTCTTTTGTCGAAAATCAGCCGTTTTTGCTCGAACATTAAATGCCTCCAAATGGTATTTATTTCACTTCCCGAGCCCCTGGAAGCATGAAAATCACTTTAAACATGCTAATTTTAGCTCTAACACTGATGATCCACCTACAAATGTGAACTGACGTTCAAAAATAAAACATTTGAAAACGGACCATTTTCCACATTTCTGAAGCATGACGTAATGGGGGGGTGTTATCTCTTTTGTCGAAAATCAGCCGTTTTTGCTCGAACATTAAATGCCTCCAAATGGTATTTAATTAACTTCCCGAGCCCCTGGAAGCATGAAAATCACTTTAAACATGCTAATTTTAGCTCTAACACTGATGATACACCTACAAATGTGAACTGACGTTCAAAAATAAAACATTTGAAAACGGACCATTTTCCACATTTCTGAAGCATGACGTAATGGGGGGGTGTTATCTCTTTTGTCGAAAATCAGCCGTTTTTGCTCGAACATTAAATGCCTCCAAATGGTATTTATTTCACTTCCCGAGCCCCTGGAAGCATGAAAATCACTTTAAACATGCTAATTTTAGCTCTAACACTGATGATCCACCTACAAATGTGAACTGACGTTCAAAAATAAAACATTTGAAAATGGACCATTTTCCACATTTCTGAAGCATGACGTAATGGGGGGGTGTTATCTCTTTTGTCGAAAATCAGCCGTTTTTGCTCGAACATTAAATGCCTCCAAATGGTATTTATTTCACTTCCCGGGGTGAAGAAACCCTTTTTGAGAACTCAGAGTGAGTAAATTGGCCATTTTCATGCACTTTTAACCATTCCATAAATCTTGTGTTTTGGGCCCCTGGAAGCATGAAAATCACTTTAAACATGCTAATTTTAGCTCTAACACTGATGATCCACCTACAAATGTGAACTGACGTTCAAAAATAAAACATTTGAAAACGGACCATTTTCCACATTTCTGAAGCATGACGTAATGGGGGGGTGTTATCTCTTTTGTCGAAAATCAGCCGTTTTTGCTCGAACATTAAATGCCTCCAAATGGTATTTAATTAACTTCCCGAGCCCCTGGAAGCATGAAAATCACTTTAAACATGCTAATTTTAGCTCTAACACTGATGATCCACCTACAAATGTGAACTGACGTTCAAAAATAAAACATTTGAAAACAGACCATTTTCCACATTTCTGAAGCATGACGTAATGGGGGGGTGTTATCTCTTTTGTCGAAAATCAGCCGTTTTTGCTCGAACATTAAATGCCTCCAAATGGTATTTAATTAACTTCCCGAGCCCCTGGAAGCATGAAAATCACTTTAAACATGCTAATTTTAGCTCTAACACTGATGATCCACCTACAAATGTGAACTGACGTTCAAAAATAAAACATTTGAAAACGGACCATTTTCCACATTTCTGAAGCATGACGTAATGGGGGGGTGTTATCTCTTTTGTCGAAAATCAGCCGTTTTTGCTCGAACATTAAATGCCTCCAAATGGTATTTAATTAACTTCCCGAGCCCCTGGAAGCATGAAAATCACTTTAAACATGCTAATTTTAGCTCTAACACTGATGATCCACCTACAAATGTGAACTGACGTTCAAAAATAAAACATTTGAAAACGGACCATTTTCTACATTTCTGAAGCATGACGTAATGGGGGGGTGTTATCTCTTTTGTCGAAAATCAGCCGTTTTTGCTCGAACATTAAATGCCTCCAAATGGTATTTATTTCACTTCCCGAGCCCCTGGAAGCATGAAAATCACTTTAAACATGCTAATTTTAGCTCTAACACTGATGATCCACCTACAAATGTGAACTGACGTTCAAAAATAAAACATTTGAAAACGGACCATTTTCCACATTTCTGAAGCATGACGTAATGGGGGGGTGTTATCTCTTTTGTCGAAAATCAGCCGTTTTTGCTCGAACATTAAATGCCTCCAAATGGTATTTAATTAACTTCCCGGGGTGAAGAAACCTTTTTTGAGAACTCAGAGTGAGTAAATTGGCCATTTTCATGCACTTTTAACCATTCCATAAATCTTGTGTTTTGGGCCCCTGGAAGCATGAAAATCACTTTAAACATGCTAATTTTAGCTCTAACACTGATGATCCACCTACAAATGTGAACTGACGTTCAAAAATAAAACATTTGAAAACGGACCATTTTCCACATTTCTGAAGCATGACGTAATGGGGGGGTGTTATCTCTTTTGTCGAAAATCAGCCGTTTTTGCTCGAACATTAAATGCCTCCAAATGGTATTTAATTAACTTCCCGAGCCCCTGGAAGCATGAAAATCACTTTAAACATGCTAATTTTAGCTCTAACACTGATGATCCACCTACAAATGTGAACTGACGTTCAAAAATAAAACATTTGAAAACGGACCATTTTCCACATTTCTGAAGCATGACGTAATGGGGGGGTGTTATCTCTTTTGTCGAAAATCAGCCGTTTTTGCTCGAACATTAAATGCCTCCAAATGGTATTTAATTAACTTCCCGGGGTGAAGAAACCCTTTTTGAGAACTCAGAGTGAGTAAATTGGCCATTTTCATGCACTTTTAACCATTCCATAAATCTTGTGTTTTGGGCCCCTGGAAGCATGAAAATCACTTTAAACATGCTAATTTTAGCTCTAACAATGATGATCCACCTACAAATGTGAACTGACGTTCAAAAATAAAACATTTGAAAACGGACCATTTTCCACATTTCTGAAGCATGACGTAATGGGGGGTGTTATCTCTTTTGTCGAAAATCAGCCGTTTTTGCTCGAACATTAAATGCCTCCAAATGGTATTTAATTAACTTCCCGAGCCCCTGGAAGCATGAAAATCACTTTAAACATGCTAATTTTAGCTCTAACACTGATGATCCACCTACAAATGTGAACTGACGTTCAAAAATAAAACATTTGAAAACGGACCATTTTCCACATTTCTGAAGCATGACGTAATGGGGGGGTGTTATCTCTTTTGTCGAAAATCAGCCGTATTTGCTCGAACATTAAATGCCTCCAAATGGTATTTATTTCACTTTCCGGGGTGAAGAAACCCTTTTTGAGAACTCAGAGTGAGTAAATTGGCCATTTTCATGCACTTTTAACCATTCCATAAATCTTGTGTTTTGGGCCCCTGGAAGCATGAAAATCACTTTAAACATGCTCATTTTAGCTCTAACACTGATGATCCACCTACAAATGTGAACTGACGTTCAAAAATAAAACATTTGAAAACGGACCATTTTCCACATTTCTGAAGCATGACGTAATGGGGGGGTGTTATCTCTTTTGTCGAAAATCAGCCGTTTTTGCTCGAACATTAAATGCCTCCAAATGGTATTTAATTAACTTCCCGAGCCCCTGGAAGCATGAAAATCACTTTAAACATGCTAATTTTAGCTCTAACACTGATGATCCACCTACAAATGTGAACTGACGTTCAAAAATAAAACATTTGAAAACGGACCATTTTCCACATTTCTGAAGCATGACGTAATGGGGGGTGTTATCTCTTTTGTCGAAAATCAGCCGTTTTTCCTCAAACATTAAATGCCTCCAAATGGTATTTATTTCACTTCCCGAGCCCCTGGAAGCATGAAAATCACTTTAAACATGCTAATTTTAGCTCTAACACTGATGATCCACCTACAAATGTGAACTGACGTTCAAAAATAAAACATTTGAAAACGGACCATTTTCCACATTTCTGAAGCATGACGTAATGGGGGGGTGTTATCTCTTTTGTCGAAAATCAGCCGTTTTTGCTCGAACATTAAATGCCTCCAAATGGTATTTATTTCACTTCCCGGGGTGAAGAAACCCTTTTTGAGAACTCAGAGTGAGTAAATTGGCCATTTTCATGCACTTTTAACCATTCCATAAATCTTGTGTTTTGGGCCCCTGGAAGCATGAAAATCACTTTAAACATGCTAATTTTAGCTCTAACACTGATGATCCACCTACAAATGTGAACTGACGTTCAAAAATAAAACATTTGAAAACGGACCATTTTCCACATTTCTGAAGCATGACGTAATGGGGGGGTGTTATCTCTTTTGTCGAAAATCGGCCGTTTTTGCTCGAACATTAAATGCCTCCAAATGGTATTTAATTAACTTCCCGAGCCCCTGGAAGCATGAAAATCACTTTAAACATGCTAATTTTAGCTCTAACACTGATGATCCACCTACAAATGTGAACTGACGTTCAAAAATAAAACATTTGAAAACGGACCATTTTCCACATTTCTGAAGCATGACGTAATGGGGGGGTGTTATCTCTTTTGTCGAAAATCAGCCGTTTTTGCTCGAACATTAAATGCCTCCAAATGGTATTTAATTAACTTCCCGGGGTGAAGAAACCTTTTTTGAGAACTCAGAGTGAGTAAATTGGCCATTTTCATGCACTTTTAACCATTCCATAAATCTTGTGTTTTGGGCCCCTGGAAGCATGAAAATCACTTTAAACATGCTAATTTTAGCTCTAACACTGATGATCCACCTACAAATGTGAACTGACGTTCAAAAATAAAACATTTGAAAACGGACCATTTTCCACATTTCTGAAGCATGACGTAATGGGGGGGTGTTATCTCTTTTGTCGAAAATCAGCCGTTTTTGCTCGAACATTAAATGCCTCCAAATGGTATTTAATTAACTTCCCGGGGTGAAGAGACCCTTTTTGAGAACTCAGAGTGAGTAAATTGGCCATTTTCATGCACTTTTAACCATTCCATAAATCTTGTGTTTTGGGCCCCAGGAAGCATGAAAATCACTTTAAACATGCTAATTTTAGCTCTAACACTGATGATCCACCTACAAATGTGAACTGACGTTCAAAAATAAAACATTTGAAAACGGACCATTTTCCACATTTCTGAAGCATGACGTAATGGGGGGGTGTTATCTCTTTTGTCGAAAATCAGCCGTTTTTGCTCGAACTTTAAATGCCTCCAAATGGTATTTAATTAACTTCCCGAGCCCCTGGAAGCATGAAAATCACTTTAAACATGCTAATTTTAGCTCTAACACTGATGATCCACCTACAAATGTGAACTGACGTTCAAAAATAAAACATTTGAAAACGGACCATTTTCCACATTTCTGAAGCATGACGTAATGGGGGGGTGTTATCTCTTTTGTCGAAAATCAGCCATTTTTGCTCGAACATTAAATGCCTCCAAATGGTATTTAATTAACTTCCCGAGCCCCTGGAAGCATGAAAATCACTTTAAACATGCTAATTTTAGCTCTAACACTGATGATCCACCTACAAATGTGAACTGACGTTCAAAAATAAAACATTTGAAAACGGACCATTTTCCACATTTCTGAAGCATGACGTAATGGGGGGGTGTTATCTCTTTTGTCGAAAATCAGCCGTTTTTGCTCGAACATTAAATGCCTCCAAATGGTATTTATTTCACTTCCCGAGCCCCTGGAAGCATGAAAATCACTTTAAACATGCTAATTTTAGCTCTAACACTGATGATCCACCTACAAATGTGAACTGACGTTCAAAAATAAAACATTTGAAAACGGACCATTTTCCACATTTCTGAAGCATGACGTAATGGGGGGGTGTTATCTCTTTTGTCGAAAATCAGCCGTTTTTGCTCGAACATTAAATGCCTCCAAATGGTATTTAATTAACTTCCCGAGCCCCTGGAAGCATGAAAATCACTTTAAACATGCTAATTTTAGCTCTAACACTGTCGGGACTGGCAGCAGCACAAGGAACATAAACACCACTAACCTTATTACTTGTCCCAGCAGAGACGATGATAGATGCTAGGGCCCAGACTCCCTGCTTACACAACCCCCAACAGAGTAAAAATATACCTCTGTCTGACTTTGTGCAGAGAAGGGAAAAAAGGAGAGAAGAAGCAGATGTGGAAACGTAGAGATGGAGGTGCTTCTCTGCGCTTCGTCTCAGAAATGGACTGGGTCTAAAGGACAGCTCAGTAACACCGTCACGGGTATCTGAAAGGGGAACAAACACACTATTACCCTTCAGGTTCACACTATAATGAAATCTAGTATCAAGTGAGATTATGGTGTCACTCACCACTACTCCTACTGAAAGGGCTTCTAATGGAGGGTTTCCAATAACTCTTTATCTCTTCAACGCGTCCTTTGATATAAAGAGGATAATCCCCAATGTCTTGGACCATCAGTTCCACAATAATAAGTTTACTCAACTGAGCATAAATCACAAACAAACTTGGCTTCTACTCTGTTGCTCTCCTTTAGTTGTTTATCAGCACAACGTGAACTCCGTTTTTTCCCAAAAGTATTTCAATGTACATATCTCATCTGCCTTGAACTCGAGTTCCTTTTCTCTGACAGGCAGCATACAGATGCGTCCATAGCGCAGCCGCGCTGGGCCTCCAAATGTTCTCTCACACTTATAGCCTGTTACCGGCTCGCGTTATATAACCACGCGCGCCCGATAACTAGGATATTTTACTCGCGGTTCATAATAGCGCTAAATGCGCACTAGAATAATCCCGCGGCTACTCTGTACTGAACAACAAATCTAAAGTCCAGGATACGAATCTACAATTCGGAAGGAGGCGAGCCCGCGCTCCTTCTCGCATTAACAAAATACCGCTTGGCGAAATCCCAGCTTCTCCACACGATCTCCAAACACGATTCCTCGGCAAAGCGCTGAACTTCTTCTCGCTGGAATCCGGCGGGGATCACCATCCGCCCATCCTTCGACTCGAACTGCAGGAACAATTGACAAGCACCTTTCCCTGGGAAAGGAGGGGCTTAGTACTCACAAGACTCCCCCAGGGCAGTCTGGGAGTCGTAGTTTTTTGCCACATTCCCGTTTTCACTTCATAGCAAGAATTCAACCCTCTCATCTTCGCAATCGCCACAGAACCCCCTCTCGAGGACAGCCGTCCCGGCGGTCGCCCAGGCTTACCAGGATACAGTTCGTGAAAACGAGCAACCAACTCAGGACAATGGAGGTTACGCACCGGTTCCCAAGTTCGCTCTTCCGGGCCAAACCCTTTCCACTCTACCAAGTACTGAATCCGCCCTCGCACCATACGGGAGTCCAGTATCGAATGCACCTCATACTCCTCCTGACCATCAACCTCAACTGGAAGGGGTCTATCAGACAACCTAGTACTAACAGGACAGGGTTGAAGCAGAGAAACGTGAAAGACGGGATGGATTCTCCAAGTATCAGGGAGTGTCAGTCGTACCACCACAGGGTTAATGACCCTCTCAATGGCATAAGGCCCCACATACCTAGGCTTCAACTTGTTCTCTCCCTTCAGATGTAAATGTTTCGTGGAAAGCCACACCCTATCCCCCACCACATACTCGGGGGCAGAAGATCTCCTATTGTCAGCAAAACGCTTCTGGGAAGACTGAGCGTTCACTAAACTGTGTCGTGCCTCAACTAACACCGCCCTGAGATGTGCATGATGTTCGTGTATGCTGGGCACCGGGGAGTGAACAGGCACCTCAAAAGGCAGAGCATTGGGGTGATAGCCATACAGACAAAAGAAAGGGGAACAGCCCAAAGTGGAATGAATGGCGTTGTTGTAAGCAAATTCCGCCATCCATATCAAGGTAGTCCATTCCGTATCGTTCTGTAAGGCAAAGCAGCGAAGATATTGCTCCAACGTCTGATTCAGGCGTTCCGTTTTCCCATCCGTCTGAGGGTGATAGGACGAAGAGAGCCTAGCATCAACATCTAGGATCTTACAAAGGGCTGTCCAAAAATGAGAGGTAAATTGCGTACCTCTATCAGTGATGATCACACAAGGGATCCCATGGGCACGTATTATGTTTTGTAGGAACACTTGTGCCAATTCTACAGAGGTAGGCAGGCCTTTCAGGGGAATGAAATGTCCCATCTTTGTTAAATGGTCTATGACCACTAAGATCACGGTTTTCCCCTCACAGGGTGGCATTTCTACGATGAAGTCCATTGACACAGTATGCCATGGTTTAGGCGGAATAGGGAGTGGTCGGAGCAATCCAATAGGCTTAACATGAATGGCTTTCCCTTGAATGCAGACAGCACAGTTCATCACATAATGTCTCACTGCATCTCGCAATTTCGGCCACCAGAAGTTGCGTTCCACCCCTGCAATTGTCTTATAGATACCCAAATGTCCACCCAATGGAGAATCATGGATCCATGACAATACTTTTTGTTGTAAAGGTTCAGTGGGGACAAAAATGGCTAATCCATGATAAGCAAGATCGTCCTTTTCCGTTCGGTGGTCAGGATCCTCCTGTATCCAACCTTGCACGTCCATATCTGCAAGTGCCACCCGCACATCATCCAGGAATTCCGGTGTAGATATCAAGGCGATCAAGGAAGATGGATTGTCGGTTTCCCGAAGGATCAGTGGAGGCTCATCTTCCTTCTCGGTACTCTGTTCTGCTGTTTCCCCAATCCGGGAAAGAGCGTCAGCTTTCCCGTTTTGCGGCCCTGGACGATACTTGATAACAAAATCAAAGTCCGAAAAGAACAGAGTCCACCTCAATTGCCGAGGAGTAAGAGCCTTGGCGGTTTTAAGGAACAACAGGTTTCTGTGATCGGTGTAAATTTCGACTGTGTGCATAGCTCCCAACAGGTAGTGCCGCCATTCCTCACACGCTCTTTTTATAGCGAGAAGCTCTTTGTCCGTAACGGAGTAATTGATCTCGCAAGGGGTAAGTTTCTTCGAGAAATAGGCCACAGGATGCAACTGACCTGTTTCTGGGTGACGCTGTGAGAGTATGCCGCCAATGGCATACAGGGAGGCATCAGTTTCCAAAACGAATGGTATCTGCGAATCAGGGTGTCGCAGGATAGGGGCCTGCGTAAACTGTTCTTTGAGATACTGAAACGACCTCTCCGCTGCAGAGTTCCAACAAAACACAGTGTTCTTCCTCAGTAGACTAGATATAGGTTGTATTATCTTGGAGAAATCCTTGATAAACCTTCGGTAGTAATTGGCAAAACCAAGGAAACTCTGCACTGCCTTGACGTTCTTGGGCGTGCCCCATCCTACGATAGCCTCCACTTTGCTGGAATCCATTTGGAAGCCTTGGGCCGAGATGATGTAACCAAGGAAGGACACTTCTTTCACGTGAAAAAGACATTTTTCGAGTTTGGCGTACAAGGAATTTTGCCGTAGGCGATGTAGCACAGTTTTCACATGATCCACGTGTTCGTGCAAGGTAGATGAATAGATTAAAATGTCATCTATGTACACGATGCAGAATGTCTCCAGACACCCACGTAGTACCTCATCCATGAAGTATTGGAAGGCGGCAGGGGCGTTGCAGAGCCCGAAGGGCATCACAAGGTACTCGAACAATCCGAATTTAGTTCGAAACGCGGTCTTCCACTCGTCCCCGCTCTGTACTCTAACCAGATGGTACGCCCCTCTGAGATCGAGTTTTGTGAAGAAGCGAGCTCCCTTCAGCTGGTCTAAGAGTACAGGTATAAGTGGCAGAGGATAACGATTTTTCACCGTCATTCTGTTAATGGCCCTGTAATCGATGCATGGCCTCAATTCCTCGCAATCCTTCTTGGGAATAAAAAACATCGGCGAGGAAGCAGGCGAGGTAGAATGACGGATGAACCCCGTGGCCAGATTTTCATCAAGGTAATTCCGTAAATATACGGTTTCTTTTTCAGTAAGGGCGTAGACTCGGCTACAAGGTATGTCAGCCCCCGGGATGAGATCAATCCTGCAATCGTATACACGATGTGGTGGCAGATCGGTGGCCTTCTGTTTGTCAAACAAAGAACTGAACTCCTGGTATTCATCAGGGAGAGCTGTGGCACAACAGTATGGTCCGATAGAACATCCCGAAGCCAGGCAGACTGAAGGAGTAGCTGGTTGTTCTTCAGTACTAGACATCTCCTGTCTACAATTCGCCTTACAAAACGCAGATGATAAGGTGATAGTGCGTGCTGCCCAACTGACTTGAGGATCGTGAAGCGTCAACCATGGCATTCCCAATATGAGACGGAACTGGGGCGCGTCTATCAAGTCGAATTGTATCATCTCATGATGGTTTCGATTCGTCTGCATCAGAAGTGCTTGTGTATGATAAGAGACTGGACCAGATGACAACACAGTCCCATCGACTGCTTTGACTAGCTCAGGTTTCTCCTTCTTCTCACATACAATCCCAATTTTCATGGCATATTCCTGGTCAATATAGTTACCAGTGGCTCCGGAGTCAAGCAGGGCATCAATTTCCATAGCATCACTGGAAGTAACCCATAAAGTTACCTTTAGATTCATGTGGGCCACTGCTGGATGCAAGGTATTCGCGAGTGTGAATGAGATCTTTGGCAGTAAACAACCCAAGGCAGCGACCTCCTCCTGATTTGGGCATGCTAGTTTTCCGCCGGTCTTCCCGCTTGTATGACAGCCTGTGAAGGGGATGTCGTCGATCTTCCAGGGAATACATTTCTTGCTCGGCAATCTTTAACAAAATGACCGCCTTTTCCGCAGTAGAGGCACTGTTTGAGTCTCCTTCTCTTGTCTTTTTCTTCCTTTGAAAGGGGGCCCCTAATGCCTCCTATTTGCATAGGTTCGACCCCTTCAGGCGTCTTCGGGTGGTCTTCTATGTTACTCCGTGGACGTGGGTAGAAAAAACGGCCGTCTCCTCTGCCTCTATCACCCCGTCTTTCCAGAAGGCGATGATCCAATTGAACGGTCAAATCAATCAGTTCTTCACAGGTCGTGGGAAGTTGTACCACTTGAGCTAATACGTCTTTAAGCTCCCCCCGAAGCCCCTGGTAGAAAATAGAGATTCTCTTAGCCGTAGGCCACTCGGTTTCGACCACGAGACGATTAAAGGAAGTAATGTAGGAAAGCAGATCTTGGGACCCTTGTCGCAATGTCAGTAACTCTCTATCCAGAGACAACATATGAAGTTTTCTGTCGAACAAGCGTCTCAGTTCCAAACAAAAATCATCGAAATCATGCAATACCGGATCATTTCTCTCCAGCAAAGGTATTGTCCAACTTGCTGCATTGCCTCCCATGTAGGACATCATAAAGGCGGTCTTTGTTGTATCCTCTTGGAACACCCCCGGTTTGCACAGAAAGTGCAATCTACATTGGTTTAAAAATGTCTCGAATTTACGGGGATCCCCGTAAAACCTTTCAGGAGGGGCCAGTGGAATTCCTGTATTCTGTATCACATGGACTGTAGGAACTGCATCCGAAGAAGTGGAGGGTGTGGACACTGTGAACCCACCCCCTTCAGCACCCTGGGACCCAGGGGTTGTGGAAGTGGAAGGGGGTTGTAAAGTGGCCGGCTTGATATAAGAAGCTCCCTTGTTACCCTTACTGGCCAATTCGGACATCTCTTTTCTAAGGACCCCCAGTTCCTTATATAGAACCTGACTCTCGGTGCGTGAAGTGGTGACTTCCTGCTGAAGAGCCGCAAGGCTCTCCACCACGGAATTTAATACACTTTCAACGTTCATCGTCCGGGCTGGGTCTTGTTACTTGGGCTTGTCAATCTGTCGGGACTGGCAGCAGCACAAGGAACATAAACACCACTAACCTTATTACTTGTCCCAGCAGAGACGATGATAGATGCTAGGGCCCAGACTCCCTGCTTACACAACCCCCAACAGAGTAAAAATATACCTCTGTCTGACTTTGTGCAGAGAAGGGAAAAAAGGAGAGAAGAAGCAGATGTGGAAACGTAGAGATGGAGGTGCTTCTCTGCGCTTCGTCTCAGAAATGGACTGGGTCTAAAGGACAGCTCAGTAACACCGTCACGGGTATCTGAAAGGGGAACAAACACACTATTACCCTTCAGGTTCACACTATAATGAAATCTAGTATCAAGTGAGATTATGGTGTCACTCACCACTACTCCTACTGAAAGGGCTTCTAATGGAGGGTTTCCAATAACTCTTTATCTCTTCAACGCGTCCTTTGATATAAAGAGGATAATCCCCAATGTCTTGGACCATCAGTTCCACAATAATAAGTTTACTCAACTGAGCATAAATCACAAACAAACTTGGCTTCTACTCTGTTGCTCTCCTTTAGTTGTTTATCAGCACAACGTGAACTCCGTTTTTTCCCAAAAGTATTTCAATGTACATATCTCATCTGCCTTGAACTCGAGTTCCTTTTCTCTGACAGGCAGCATACAGATGCGTCCATAGCGCAGCCGCGCTGGGCCTCCAAATGTTCTCTCACACTTATAGCCTGTTACCGGCTCGCGTTATATAACCACGCGCGCCCGATAACTAGGATATTTTACTCGCGGTTCATAATAGCGCTAAATGCGCACTAGAATAATCCCGCGGCTACTCTGTACTGAACAACAAATCTAAAGTCCAGGATACGAATCTACAATTCGGAAGGAGGCGAGCCCGCGCTCCTTCTCGCATTAACAAAATACCGCTTGGCGAAATCCCAGCTTCTCCACACGATCTCCAAACACGATTCCTCGGCAAAGCGCTGAACTTCTTCTCGCTGGAATCCGGCGGGGATCACCATCCGCCCATCCTTCGACTCGAACTGCAGGAACAATTGACAAGCACCTTTCCCTGGGAAAGGAGGGGCTTAGTACTCACAAGACTCCCCCAGGGCAGTCTGGGAGTCGTAGTTTTTTGCCACATTCCCGTTTTCACTTCATAGCAAGAATTCAACCCTCTCATCTTCGCAATCGCCACAAACACTGATGATACACCTACAAATGTGAACTGACGTTCAAAAATAAAACATTTGAAAACGGACCATTTTCCACATTTCTGAAGCATGACGTAATGGGGGGGTGTTATCTCTTTTGTCGAAAATCAGCCGTTTTTGCTCGAACATTAAATGCCTCCAAATGGTATTTATTTCACTTCCCGAGCCCCTGGAAGCATGAAAATCACTTTAAACATGCTAATTTTAGCTCTAACACTGATGATCCACCTACAAATGTGAACTGACGTTCAAAAATAAAACATTTGAAAATGGACCATTTTCCACATTTCTGAAGCATGACGTAATGGGGGGGTGTTATCTCTTTTGTCGAAAATCAGCTGTTTTTGCTCGAACATTAAATGCCTCCAAATGGTATTTATTTCACTTCCCGGGGTGAAGAAACCCTTTTTGAGAACTCAGAGTGAGTAAATTGGCCATTTTCATGCACTTTTAACCATTCCATAAATCTTGTGTTTTGGGCCCCTGGAAGCATGAAAATCACTTTAAACATGCTAATTTTAGCTCTAACACTGATGATCCACCTACAAATGTGAACTGACGTTCAAAAATAAAACATTTGAAAACGGACCATTTTCCACATTTCTGAAGCATGACGTAATGGGGGGGGGGTGTTATCTCTTTTGTCGAAAATCAGCCGTTTTTGCTCGAACATTAAATGCCTCCAAATGGTATTTAATTAACTTCCCGAGCCCCTGGAAGCATGAAAATCACTTTAAACATGCTAATTTTTGCTCTAACACTGATGATCCACCTACAAATGTGAACTGACGTTCAAAAATAAAACATTTGAAAACGGACCATTTTCCACATTTCTGAAGCATGACGTAATGGGGGGGTGTTATCTCTTTTGTCGAAAATCAGCCGTTTTTGCTCGAACATTAAATGCCTCCAAATGGTATTTAATTAACTTCCCGAGCCCCTGGAAGCATGAAAATCACTTTAAACATGCTAATTTTAGCTCTAACACTGATGATCCACCTACAAATGTGAACTGACGTTCAAAAATAAAACATTTGAAAACGGACAATTTTCCACATTTCTGAAGCATGACGTAATGGGGGGGTGTTATCTCTTTTGTCGAAAATCAGCCGTTTTTGCTCGAACATTAAATGCCTCCAAATGGTATTTAATTAACTTCCCGGGGTGAAGAAACCCTTTTTGAGAACTCAGAGTGAGTAAATTGGCCATTTTCATGCACTTTTAACCATTCCATAAATCTTGTGTTTTGGGCCCCTGGAAGCATGAAAATCACTTTAAACATGCTAATTTTAGCTCTAACACTGATGATCCACCTACAAATGTGAACTGACGTTCAAAAATAAAACATTTGAAAACGGACCATTTTCCACATTTCTGAAGCATGACGTAATGGGGGGTGTTATCTCTTTTGTCGAAAATCAGCCGTTTTTGCTCGAACATTAAATGCCTCCAAATGGTATTTAATTAACTTCCCGAGCCCCTGGAAGCATGAAAATCACTTTAAACATGCTAATTTTAGCTCTAACACTGATGATCCACCTACAAATGTGAACTGACGTTCAAAAATAAAACATTTGAAAACGGACCATTTTCCACATTTCTGAAGCATGACGTAATGGGGGGGTGTTATCTCTTTTGTCGAAAATCAGCCGTTTTTGCTCGAACATTAAATGCCTCCAAATGGTATTTAATTAACTTCCCGGGGTGAAGAAACCCTTTTTGAGAACTCAGAGTGAGTAAATTGGCCATTTTCATGCACTTTTAACCATTCCATTAATCTTGTGTTTTGGGCCCCTGGAAGCATGAAAATCACTTTAAACATGCTAATTTTAGCTCTAACACTGATGATCCACCTACAAATGTGAACTGACGTTCAAAAATAAAACATTTGAAAACGGACCATTTTCCACATTTCTGAAGCATGACGTAATGGGGGGGTGTTATCTCTTTTGTCGAAAATCAGCCGTTTTTGCTCGAACATTAAATGCCTCCAAATGGTATTTATTTTACTTCCCGAGCCCCTGGAAGCATGAAAATCACTTTAAACATGCTAATTTTAGCTCTAACACTGATGATCCACCTACAAATGTGCACTGACGTTCAAAAATAAAACATTTGAAAACGGACCATTTTCCACATTTCTGAAGCATGACGTAATGGGGGGGTGTTATCTCTTTTGTCGAAAATCAGCCGTTTTTGCTCGAACATTAAATGCCTCCAAATGGTATTTAATTAACTTCCCGGGGTGAAGAAACCTTTTTTGAGAACTCAGAGTGAGTAAATTGGCCATTTTCATGCACTTTTAACCATTCCATAAATCTTGTGTTTTGGGCCCCTGGAAGCATGAAAATCACTTTAAACATGCTAATTTTAGCTCTAACACTGATGATCCACCTACAAATGTGAACTGACGTTCAAAAATAAAACATTTGAAAACGGACCATTTTCCACATTTCTGAAGCATGACGTAATGGGGGGGTGTTATCTCTTTTGTCGAAAATCAGCCGTTTTTGCTCGAACATTAAATGCCTCCAAATGGTATTTAATTAACTTCCCGGGGTGAAGAAACCCTTTTTGAGAACTCAGAGTGAGTAAATTGGCCATTTTCATGCACTTTTAACCATTCCATAAATCTTGTGTTTTGGGCCCCTGGAAGCATGAAAATCACTTTAAACATGCTAATTTTAGCTCTAACACTGATGATCCACCTACAAATGTGAACTGACGTTCAAAAATAAAACATTTGAAAACGGACCATTTTCCACATTTCTGAAGCATGACGTAATGGGGGGTGTTATCTCTTTTGTCGAAAATCAGCCGTTTTTGCTCGAACATTAAATGCCTCCAAATGGTATTTAATTAACTTCCCGAGCCCCTGGAAGCATGAAAATCACTTTAAACATGCTAATTTTAGCTCTAACACTGATGATCCACCTACAAATGTGAACTGACGTTCAAAAATAAAACATTTGAAAACGGACCATTTTCCACATTTCTGAAGCATGACGTAATGGGGGGGTGTTATCTCTTTTGTCGAAAATCAGCCAATTTTGCTCGAACATTAAATGCCTCCAAATGGTATTTAATTAACTTCCCGGGGTGAAGAAACCCTTTTTGAGAACTCAGAGTGAGTAAATTGGCCATTTTCATGCACTTTTAACCATTCCATTAATCTTGTGTTTTGGGCCCCTGGAAGCATGAAAATCACTTTAAACATGCTAATTTTAGCTCTAACACTGATGATCCACCTACAAATGTGAACTGACGTTCAAAAATAAAACATTTGAAAACGGACCATTTTCCACATTTCTGAAGCATGACGTAATGGGGGGGTGTTATCTCTTTTGTCGAAAATCAGCCGTTTTTGCTCGAACATTAAATGCCTCCAAATGGTATTTAATTAACTTCCCGAGCCCCTGGAAGCATGAAAATCACTTTAAACATGCTAATTTTAGCTCTAACACTGATGATCCACCTACAAATGTGAACTGACGTTCAAAAATAAAACATTTGAAAACGGACCATTTTCCACATTTCTGAAGCATGACGTAATGGGGGGGTGTTATCTCTTTTGTCGAAAATCAGCCGTTTTTGCTCGAACTTTAAATGCCTCCAAATGGTATTTAATTAACTTCCCGAGCCCCTGGAAGCATGAAAATCACTTTAAACATGCTAATTTTAGCTCTAACACTGATGATCCTTCTACAAATGTGAACTGACGTTCAAAAATAAAACATTTGAAAACGGACCATTTTCCACATTTCTGAAGCATGACGTAATGGGGGGGTGTTATCTCTTTTGTCGAAAATCAGCCGTTTTTGCTCGAACATTAAATGCCTCCAAATGGTATTTATTTCACTTCCCGGGGTGAAGAAACCCTTTTTGAGAACTCAGAGTGAGTAAATTGGCCATTTTCATGCACTTTTAACCATTCCATAAATCTTGTGTTTTGGGCCCCTGGAAGCATGAAAATCACTTTAAACATGCTAATTTTAGCTCTAACACTGATGATCCACCTACAAATGTGAACTGACGTTCAAAAATAAAACATTTGAAAACGGACCATTTTCCACATTTCTGAAGCATGACGTAATGGGGGGGTGTTATCTCTTTTGTCGAAAATCAGCCATTTTTGCTCGAACATTAAATGCCTCCAAATGGTATTTAATTAACTTCCCGAGCCCCTGGAAGCATGAAAATCACTTTAAACATGCTAATTTTAGCTCTAACACTGATGATCCACCTACAAATGTGAACTGACGTTCAAAAATAAAACATTTGAAAACGGACCATTTTCCACATTTCTGAAGCATGACGTAATGGGGGGGTGTTATCTCTTTTGTCGAAAATCAGCCGTTTTTGCTCGAACATTAAATGCCTCCAAATGGTATTTATTTCACTTCCCGAGCCCCTGGAAGCATGAAAATCACTTTAAACATGCTAATTTTAGCTCTAACACTGATGATCCACCTACAAATGTGAACTGACGTTCAAAAATAAAACATTTGAAAACGGACCATTTTCCACATTTCTGAAGCATGACGTAATGGGGGGGTGTTATCTCTTTTGTCGAAAATCAGCCGTTTTTGCTCGAACATTAAATGCCTCCAAATGGTATTTAATTAACTTCCCGAGCCCCTGGAAGCATGAAAATCACTTTAAACATGCTAATTTTAGCTCTAACACTGATGATACACCTACAAATGTGAACTGACGTTCAAAAATAAAACATTTGAAAACGGACCATTTTCCACATTTCTGAAGCATGACGTAATGGGGGGGTGTTATCTCTTTTGTCGAAAATCAGCCGTTTTTGCTCGAACATTAAATGCCTCCAAATGGTATTTATTTCACTTCCCGAGCCCCTGGAAGCATGAAAATCACTTTAAACATGCTAATTTTAGCTCTAACACTGATGATCCACCTACAAATGTGAACTGACGTTCAAAAATAAAACATTTGAAAATGGACCATTTTCCACATTTCTGAAGCATGACGTAATGGGGGGGTGTTATCTCTTTTGTCGAAAATCAGCCGTTTTTGCTCGAACATTAAATGCCTCCAAATGGTATTTATTTCACTTCCCGGGGTGAAGAAACCCTTTTTGAGAACTCAGAGTGAGTAAATTGGCCATTTTCATGCACTTTTAACCATTCCATAAATTTTGTGTTTTGGGCCCCTGGAAGCATGAAAATCACTTTAAACATGCTAATTTTAGCTCTAACACTGATGATCCACCTACAAATGTGAACTGACGTTCAAAAATAAAACATTTGAAAACGGACCATTTTCCACATTTCTGAAGCATGACGTAATGGGGGGGGGGTGTTATCTCTTTTGTCGAAAATCAGCCGTTTTTGCTCGAACATTAAATGCCTCCAAATGGTATTTAATTAACTTCCCGAGCCCCTGGAAGCATGAAAATCACTTTAAACATGCTAATTTTTGCTCTAACACTGATGATCCACCTACAAATGTGAACTGACGTTCAAAAATAAAACATTTGAAAACGGACCATTTTCCACATTTCTGAAGCATGACGTAATGGGGGGGTGTTATCTCTTTTGTCGAAAATCAGCCGTTTTTGCTCGAACATTAAATGCCTCCAAATGGTATTTAATTAACTTCCCGAGCCCCTGGAAGCATGAAAATCGCTTTAAACATGCTAATTTTAGCTCTAACACTGATGATCCACCTACAAATGTGAACTGACGTTCAAAAATAAAACATTTGAAAACGGACAATTTTCCACATTTCTGAAGCATGACGTAATGGGGGGGTGTTATCTCTTTTGTCGAAAATCAGCCGTTTTTGCTCGAACATTAAATGCCTCCAAATGGTATTTAATTAACTTCCCGGGGTGAAGAAACCCTTTTTGAGAACTCAGAGTGAGTAAATTGGCCATTTTCATGCACTTTTAACCATTCCATAAATCTTGTGTTTTGGGCCCCTGGAAGCATGAAAATCACTTTAAACATGCTAATTTTAGCTCTAACACTGATGATCCACCTACAAATGTGAACTGACGTTCAAAAATAAAACATTTGAAAACGGACCATTTTCCACATTTCTGAAGCATGACGTAATGGGGGGTGTTATCTCTTTTGTCGAAAATCAGCCGTTTTTGCTCGAACATTAAATGCCTCCAAATGGTATTTAATTAACTTCCCGAGCCCCTGGAAGCATGAAAATCACTTTAAACATGCTAATTTTAGCTCTAACACTGATGATCCACCTACAAATGTGAACTGACGTTCAAAAATAAAACATTTGAAAACGGACCATTTTCCACATTTCTGAAGCATGACGTAATGGGGGAGTGTTATCTCTTTTGTCGAAAATCAGCCGTTTTTGCTCGAACATTAAATGCCTCCAAATGGTATTTAATTAACTTCCCGGGGTGAAGAAACCCTTTTTGAGAACTCAGAGTGAGTAAATTGGCCATTTTCATGCACTTTTAACCATTCCATTAATCTTGTGTTTTGGGCCCCTGGAAGCATGAAAATCACTTTAAACATGCTAATTTTAGCTCTAACACTGATGATCCACCTACAAATGTGAACTGACGTTCAAAAATAAAACATTTGAAAACGGACCATTTTCCACATTTCTGAAGCATGACGTAATGGGGGGGTGTTATCTCTTTTGTCGAAAATCAGCCGTTTTTGCTCGAACATTAAATGCCTCCAAATGGTATTTATTTCACTTCCCGAGCCCCTGGAAGCATGAAAATCACTTTAAACATGCTAATTTTAGCTCTAACACTGATGATCCACCTACAAATGTGCACTGACGTTCAAAAATAAAACATTTGAAAACGGACCATTTTCCACATTTCTGAAGCATGACGTAATGGGGGGGTGTTATCTCTTTTGTCGAAAATCAGCCGTTTTTGCTCGAACATTAAATGCCTCCAAATGGTATTTAATTAACTTCCCAAGCCCCTGGAAGCATGAAAATCACTTTAAACATGCTAGTTTTAGCTCTAACACTGATGATCCACCTACAAATGTGAACTGACGTTCAAAAATAAAACATTTGAAAACGGACCATTTTCCACATTTCTGAAGCATGACGTAATGGGGGGGTGTTATCTCTTTTGTCGAAAATCAGCCGTTTTTGCTCGAACATTAAATGCCTCCAAATGGTATTTAATTAACTTCCCGAGCCCCTGGAAGCATGAAAATCACTTTAAACATGCTAATTTTAGCTCTAACACTGATGATCCACCTACAAATGTGAACTGACGTTCAAAAATAAAACATTTGAAAACGGACCATTTTCCACATTTCTGAAGCATGACGTAATGGGGGGGTGTTATCTCTTTTGTCGAAAATCAGCCATTTTTGCTCGAACATTAAATGCCTCCAAATGGTATTTAATTAACTTCCCGGGGTGAAGAAACCTTTTTTGAGAACTCAGAGTGAGTAAATTGGCCATTTTCATGCACTTTTAACCATTCCATAAATCTTGTGTTTTGGGCCCCTGGAAGCATGAAAATCACTTTAAACATGCTAATTTTAGCTCTAACACTGATGATCCACCTACAAATGTGAACTGACGTTCAAAAATAAAACATTTGAAAACGGACCATTTTCCACATTTCTGAAGCATGACGTAATGGGGGGGTGTTATCTCTTTTGTCGAAAATCAGCCGTTTTTGCTCGAACATTAAATGCCTCCAAATGGTATTTAATTAACTTCCCGGGGTGAAGAAACCCTTTTTGAGAACTCAGAGTGAGTAAATTGGCCATTTTCATGCACTTTTAACCATTCCATAAATCTTGTGTTTTGGGCCCCTGGAAGCATGAAAATCACTTTAAACATGCTAATTTTAGCTCTAACACTGATGATCCACCTACAAATGTGAACTGACGTTCAAAAATAAAACATTTGAAAACGGACCATTTTCCACATTTCTGAAGCATGACGTAATGGGGGGTGTTATCTCTTTTGTCGAAAATCAGCCGTTTTTGCTCGAACATTAAATGCCTCCAAATGGTATTTAATTAACTTCCCGAGCCCCTGGAAGCATGAAAATCACTTTAAACATGCTAATTTTAGCTCTAACACTGATGATCCACCTACAAATGTGAACTGACGTTCAAAAATAAAACATTTGAAAACGGACCATTTTCCACATTTCTGAAGCATGACGTAATGGGGGGGTGTTATCTCTTTTGTCGAAAATCAGCCAATTTTGCTCGAACATTAAATGCCTCCAAATGGTATTTAATTAACTTCCCGGGGTGAAGAAACCCTTTTTGAGAACTCAGAGTGAGTAAATTGGCCATTTTCATGCACTTTTAACCATTCCATTAATCTTGTGTTTTGGGCCCCTGGAAGCATGAAAATCACTTTAAACATGCTAATTTTAGCTCTAACACTGATGATCCACCTACAAATGTGAACTGACGTTCAAAAATAAAACATTTGAAAACGGACCATTTTCCACATTTCTGAAGCATGACGTAATGGGGGGGTGTTATCTCTTTTGTCGAAAATCAGCCGTTTTTGCTCGAACATTAAATGCCTCCAAATGGTATTTAATTAACTTCCCGAGCCCCTGGAAGCATGAAAATCACTTTAAACATGCTAATTTTAGCTCTAACACTGATGATCCACCTACAAATGTGAACTGACGTTCAAAAATAAAACATTTGAAAACGGACCATTTTCCACATTTCTGAAGCATGACGTAATGGGGGGGTGTTATCTCTTTTGTCGAAAATCAGCCGTTTTTGCTCGAACATTAAATGCCTCCAAATGGTATTTAATTAACTTCCCGAGCCCCTGGAAGCATGAAAATCACTTTAAACATGCTAATTTTAGCTCTAACACTGATGATACACCTACAAATGTGAACTGACGTTCAAAAATAAAACATTTGAAAACGGACCATTTTCCACATTTCTGAAGCATGACGTAATGGGGGGGTGTTATCTCTTTTGTCGAAAATCAGCCGTTTTTGCTCGAACATTAAATGCCTCCAAATGGTATTTAATTAACTTCCCGAGCCCCTGGAAGCATGAAAATCACTTTAAACATGCTAATTTTAGCTCTAACACTGATGATACACCTACAAATGTGAACTGACGTTCAAAAATAAAACATTTGAAAACGGACCATTTTCCACATTTCTGAAGCATGACGTAATGGGGGGGTGTTATCTCTTTTGTCGAAAATCAGCCGTTTTTGCTCGAACATTAAATGCCTCCAAATGGTATTTATTTCACTTCCCGAGCCCCTGGAAGCATGAAAATCACTTTAAACATGCTAATTTTAGCTCTAACACTGATGATCCACCTACAAATGTGAACTGACGTTCAAAAATAAAACATTTGAAAATGGACCATTTTCCACATTTCTGAAGCATGACGTAATGGGGGGGTGTTATCTCTTTTGTCGAAAATCAGCCGTTTTTGCTCGAACATTAAATGCCTCCAAATGGTATTTATTTCACTTCCCGGGGTGAAGAAACCCTTTTTGAGAACTCAGAGTGAGTAAATTGGCCATTTTCATGCACTTTTAACCATTCCATAAATCTTGTGTTTTGGGCCCCTGGAAGCATGAAAATCACTTTAAACATGCTAATTTTAGCTCTAACACTGATGATCCACCTACAAATGTGAACTGACGTTCAAAAATAAAACATTTGAAAACGGACCATTTTCCACATTTCTGAAGCATGACGTAATGGGGGGGGGTGTTATCTCTTTTGTCGAAAATCAGCCGTTTTTGCTCGAACATTAAATGCCTCCAAATGGTATTTAATTAACTTCCCGAGCCCCTGGAAGCATGAAAATCACTTTAAACATGCTAATATTTGCTCTAACACTGATGATCCACCTACAAATGTGAACTGACGTTCAAAAATAAAACATTTGAAAACGGACCATTTTCCACATTTCTGAAGCATGACGTAATGGGGGGGTGTTATCTCTTTTGTCGAAAATCAGCCGTTTTTGCTCGAACATTAAATGCCTCCAAATGGTATTTAATTAACTTCCCGAGCCCCTGGAAGCATGAAAATCACTTTAAACATGCTAATTTTAGCTCTAACACTGATGATCCACCTACAAATGTGAACTGACGTTCAAAAATAAAACATTTGAAAACGGACAATTTTCCACATTTCTGAAGCATGACGTAATGGGGGGGTGTTATCTCTTTTGTCGAAAATCAGCCGTTTTTGCTCGAACATTAAATGCCTCCAAATGGTATTTAATTAACTTCCCGGGGTGAAGAAACCCTTTTTGAGAACTCAGAGTGAGTAAATTGGCCATTTTCATGCACTTTTAACCATTCCATAAATCTTGTGTTTTGGGCCCCTGGAAGCATGAAAATCACTTTAAACATGCTAATTTTAGCTCTAACACTGATGATCCACCTACAAATGTGAACTGACGTTCAAAAATAAAACATTTGAAAACGGACCATTTTCCACATTTCTGAAGCATGACGTAATGGGGGGTGTTATCTCTTTTGTCGAAAATCAGCCGTTTTTGCTCGAACATTAAATGCCTCCAAATGGTATTTAATTAACTTCCCGAGCCCCTGGAAGCATGAAAATCACTTTAAACATGCTAATTTTAGCTCTAACACTGATGATCCACCTACAAATGTGAACTGACGTTCAAAAATAAAACATTTGAAAACGGACCATTTTCCACATTTCTGAAGCATGACGTAATGGGGGGGTGTTATCTCTTTTGTCGAAAATCAGCCGTTTTTGCTCGAACATTAAATGCCTCCAAATGGTATTTAATTAACTTCCCGGGGTGAAGAAACCCTTTTTGAGAACTCAGAGTGAGTAAATTGGCCATTTTCATGCACTTTTAACCATTCCATTAATCTTGTGTTTTGGGCCCCTGGAAGCATGAAAATCACTTTAAACATGCTAATTTTAGCTCTAACACTGATGATCCACCTACAAATGTGAACTGACGTTCAAAAATAAAACATTTGAAAACGGACCATTTTCCACATTTCTGAAGCATGACGTAATGGGGGGGTGTTATCTCTTTTGTCGAAAATCAGCCGTTTTTGCTCGAACATTAAATGCCTCCAAATGGTATTTATTTTACTTCCCGAGCCCCTGGAAGCATGAAAATCACTTTAAACATGCTAATTTTAGCTCTAACACTGATGATCCACCTACAAATGTGCACTGACGTTCAAAAATAAAACATTTGAAAACGGACCATTTTCCACATTTCTGAAGCATGACGTAATGGGGGGGTGTTATCTCTTTTGTCGAAAATCAGCCGTTTTTGCTCGAACATTAAATGCCTCCAAATGGTATTTAATTAACTTCCCGGGGTGAAGAAACCTTTTTTGAGAACTCAGAGTGAGTAAATTGGCCATTTTCATGCACTTTTAACCATTCCATAAATCTTGTGTTTTGGGCCCCTGGAAGCATGAAAATCACTTTAAACATGCTAATTTTAGCTCTAACACTGATGATCCACCTACAAATGTGAACTGACGTTCAAAAATAAAACATTTGAAAACGGACCATTTTCCACATTTCTGAAGCATGACGTAATGGGGGGGTGTTATCTCTTTTGTCGAAAATCAGCCGTTTTTGCTCGAACATTAAATGCCTCCAAATGGTATTTAATTAACTTCCCGGGGTGAAGAAACCCTTTTTGAGAACTCAGAGTGAGTAAATTGGCCATTTTCATGCACTTTTAACCATTCCATAAATCTTGTGTTTTGGGCCCCTGGAAGCATGAAAATCACTTTAAACATGCTAATTTTAGCTCTAACACTGATGATCCACCTACAAATGTGAACTGACGTTCAAAAATAAAACATTTGAAAACGGACCATTTTCCACATTTCTGAAGCATGACGTAATGGGGGGTGTTATCTCTTTTGTCGAAAATCAGCCGTTTTTGCTCGAACATTAAATGCCTCCAAATGGTATTTAATTAACTTCCCGAGCCCCTGGAAGCATGAAAATCACTTTAAACATGCTAATTTTAGCTCTAACACTGATGATCCACCTACAAATGTGAACTGACGTTCAAAAATAAAACATTTGAAAACGGACCATTTTCCACATTTCTGAAGCATGACGTAATGGGGGGGTGTTATCTCTTTTGTCGAAAATCAGCCAATTTTGCTCGAACATTAAATGCCTCCAAATGGTATTTAATTAACTTCCCGGGGTGAAGAAACCCTTTTTGAGAACTCAGAGTGAGTAAATTGGCCATTTTCATGCACTTTTAACCATTCCATTAATCTTGTGTTTTGGGCCCCTGGAAGCATGAAAATCACTTTAAACATGCTAATTTTAGCTCTAACACTGATGATCCACCTACAAATGTGAACTGACGTTCAAAAATAAAACATTTGAAAACGGACCATTTTCCACATTTCTGAAGCATGACGTAATGGGGGGGTGTTATCTCTTTTGTCGAAAATCAGCCGTTTTTGCTCGAACATTAAATGCCTCCAAATGGTATTTAATTAACTTCCCGAGCCCCTGGAAGCATGAAAATCACTTTAAACATGCTAATTTTAGCTCTAACACTGATGATCCACCTACAAATGTGAACTGACGTTCAAAAATAAAACATTTGAAAACGGACCATTTTCCACATTTCTGAAGCATGACGTAATGGGGGGGTGTTATCTCTTTTGTCGAAAATCAGCCGTTTTTGCTCGAACTTTAAATGCCTCCAAATGGTATTTAATTAACTTCCCGAGCCCCTGGAAGCATGAAAATCACTTTAAACATGCTAATTTTAGCTCTAACACTGATGATCCTTCTACAAATGTGAACTGACGTTCAAAAATAAAACATTTGAAAACGGACCATTTTCCACATTTCTGAAGCATGACGTAATGGGGGGGTGTTATCTCTTTTGTCGAAAATCAGCCGTTTTTGCTCGAACATTAAATGCCTCCAAATGGTATTTATTTCACTTCCCGGGGTGAAGAAACCCTTTTTGAGAACTCAGAGTGAGTAAATTGGCCATTTTCATGCACTTTTAACCATTCCATAAATCTTGTGTTTTGGGCCCCTGGAAGCATGAAAATCACTTTAAACATGCTAATTTTAGCTCTAACACTGATGATCCACCTACAAATGTGAACTGACGTTCAAAAATAAAACATTTGAAAACGGACCATTTTCCACATTTCTGAAGCATGACGTAATGGGGGGGTGTTATCTCTTTTGTCGAAAATCAGCCATTTTTGCTCGAACATTAAATGCCTCCAAATGGTATTTAATTAACTTCCCGAGCCCCTGGAAGCATGAAAATCACTTTAAACATGCTAATTTTAGCTCTAACACTGATGATCCACCTACAAATGTGAACTGACGTTCAAAAATAAAACATTTGAAAACGGACCATTTTCCACATTTCTGAAGCATGACGTAATGGGGGGGTGTTATCTCTTTTGTCGAAAATCAGCCGTTTTTGCTCGAACATTAAATGCCTCCAAATGGTATTTATTTCACTTCCCGAGCCCCTGGAAGCATGAAAATCACTTTAAACATGCTAATTTTAGCTCTAACACTGATGATCCACCTACAAATGTGAACTGACGTTCAAAAATAAAACATTTGAAAACGGACCATTTTCCACATTTCTGAAGCATGACGTAATGGGGGGGTGTTATCTCTTTTGTCGAAAATCAGCCGTTTTTGCTCGAACATTAAATGCCTCCAAATGGTATTTAATTAACTTCCCGAGCCCCTGGAAGCATGAAAATCACTTTAAACATGCTAATTTTAGCTCTAACACTGATGATACACCTACAAATGTGAACTGACGTTCAAAAATAAAACATTTGAAAACGGACCATTTTCCACATTTCTGAAGCATGACGTAATGGGGGGGTGTTATCTCTTTTGTCGAAAATCAGCCGTTTTTGCTCGAACATTAAATGCCTCCAAATGGTATTTATTTCACTTCCCGAGCCCCTGGAAGCATGAAAATCACTTTAAACATGCTAATTTTAGCTCTAACACTGATGATCCACCTACAAATGTGAACTGACGTTCAAAAATAAAACATTTGAAAATGGACCATTTTCCACATTTCTGAAGCATGACGTAATGGGGGGGTGTTATCTCTTTTGTCGAAAATCAGCCGTTTTTGCTCGAACATTAAATGCCTCCAAATGGTATTTATTTCACTTCCCGGGGTGAAGAAACCCTTTTTGAGAACTCAGAGTGAGTAAATTGGCCATTTTCATGCACTTTTAACCATTCCATAAATTTTGTGTTTTGGGCCCCTGGAAGCATGAAAATCACTTTAAACATGCTAATTTTAGCTCTAACACTGATGATCCACCTACAAATGTGAACTGACGTTCAAAAATAAAACATTTGAAAACGGACCATTTTCCACATTTCTGAAGCATGACGTAATGGGGGGGGGGTGTTATCTCTTTTGTCGAAAATCAGCCGTTTTTGCTCGAACATTAAATGCCTCCAAATGGTATTTAATTAACTTCCCGAGCCCCTGGAAGCATGAAAATCACTTTAAACATGCTAATTTTTGCTCTAACACTGATGATCCACCTACAAATGTGAACTGACGTTCAAAAATAAAACATTTGAAAACGGACCATTTTCCACATTTCTGAAGCATGACGTAATGGGGGGGTGTTATCTCTTTTGTCGAAAATCAGCCGTTTTTGCTCGAACATTAAATGCCTCCAAATGGTATTTAATTAACTTCCCGAGCCCCTGGAAGCATGAAAATCGCTTTAAACATGCTAATTTTAGCTCTAACACTGATGATCCACCTACAAATGTGAACTGACGTTCAAAAATAAAACATTTGAAAACGGACAATTTTCCACATTTCTGAAGCATGACGTAATGGGGGGGTGTTATCTCTTTTGTCGAAAATCAGCCGTTTTTGCTCGAACATTAAATGCCTCCAAATGGTATTTAATTAACTTCCCGGGGTGAAGAAACCCTTTTTGAGAACTCAGAGTGAGTAAATTGGCCATTTTCATGCACTTTTAACCATTCCATAAATCTTGTGTTTTGGGCCCCTGGAAGCATGAAAATTACTTTAAACATGCTAATTTTAGCTCTAACACTGATGATCCACCTACAAATGTGAACTGACGTTCAAAAATAAAACATTTGAAAACGGACCATTTTCCACATTTCTGAAGCATGACGTAATGGGGGGTGTTATCTCTTTTGTCGAAAATCAGCCGTTTTTGCTCGAACATTAAATGCCTCCAAATGGTATTTAATTAACTTCCCGAGCCCCTGGAAGCATGAAAATCACTTTAAACATGCTAATTTTAGCTCTAACACTGATGATCCACCTACAAATGTGAACTGACGTTCAAAAATAAAACATTTGAAAACGGACCATTTTCCACATTTCTGAAGCATGACGTAATGGGGGAGTGTTATCTCTTTTGTCGAAAATCAGCCGTTTTTGCTCGAACATTAAATGCCTCCAAATGGTATTTAATTAACTTCCCGGGGTGAAGAAACCCTTTTTGAGAACTCAGAGTGAGTAAATTGGCCATTTTCATGCACTTTTAACCATTCCATTAATCTTGTGTTTTGGGCCCCTGGAAGCATGAAAATCACTTTAAACATGCTAATTTTAGCTCTAACACTGATGATCCACCTACAAATGTGAACTGACGTTCAAAAATAAAACATTTGAAAACGGACCATTTTCCACATTTCTGAAGCATGACGTAATGGGGGGGTGTTATCTCTTTTGTCGAAAATCAGCCGTTTTTGCTCGAACATTAAATGCCTCCAAATGGTATTTATTTCACTTCCCGAGCCCCTGGAAGCATGAAAATCACTTTAAACATGCTAATTTTAGCTCTAACACTGATGATCCACCTACAAATGTGCACTGACGTTCAAAAATAAAACATTTGAAAACGGACCATTTTCCACATTTCTGAAGCATGACGTAATGGGGGGGTGTTATCTCTTTTGTCGAAAATCAGCCGTTTTTGCTCGAACATTAAATGCCTCCAAATGGTATTTAATTAACTTCCCAAGCCCCTGGAAGCATGAAAATCACTTTAAACATGCTAGTTTTAGCTCTAACACTGATGATCCACCTACAAATGTGAACTGACGTTCAAAAATAAAACATTTGAAAACGGACCATTTTCCACATTTCTGAAGCATGACGTAATGGGGGGGTGTTATCTCTTTTGTCGAAAATCAGCCGTTTTTGCTCGAACATTAAATGCCTCCAAATGGTATTTAATTAACTTCCCGAGCCCCTGGAAGCATGAAAATCACTTTAAACATGCTAATTTTAGCTCTAACACTGATGATCCACCTACAAATGTGAACTGACGTTCAAAAATAAAACATTTGAAAACGGACCATTTTCCACATTTCTGAAGCATGACGTAATGGGGGGGTGTTATCTCTTTTGTCGAAAATCAGCCGTTTTTGCTCGAACATTAAATGCCTCCAAATGGTATTTAATTAACTTCCCGGGGTGAAGAAACCTTTTTTGAGAACTCAGAGTGAGTAAATTGGCCATTTTCATGCACTTTTAACCATTCCATAAATCTTGTGTTTTGGGCCCCTGGAAGCATGAAAATCACTTTAAACATGCTAATTTTAGCTCTAACACTGATGATCCACCTACAAATGTGAACTGACGTTCAAAAATAAAACATTTGAAAACGGACCATTTTCCACATTTCTGAAGCATGACGTAATGGGGGGGTGTTATCTCTTTTGTCGAAAATCAGCCGTTTTTGCTCGAACATTAAATGCCTCCAAATGGTATTTAATTAACTTCCCGGGGTGAAGAAACCCTTTTTGAGAACTCAGAGTGAGTAAATTGGCCATTTTCATGCACTTTTAACCATTCCATAAATCTTGTGTTTTGGGCCCCTGGAAGCATGAAAATCACTTTAAACATGCTAATTTTAGCTCTAACACTGATGATCCACCTACAAATGTGAACTGACGTTCAAAAATAAAACATTTGAAAACGGACCATTTTCCACATTTCTGAAGCATGACGTAATGGGGGGTGTTATCTCTTTTGTCGAAAATCAGCCGTTTTTGCTCGAACATTAAATGCCTCCAAATGGTATTTAATTAACTTCCCGAGCCCCTGGAAGCATGAAAATCACTTTAAACATGCTAATTTTAGCTCTAACACTGATGATCCACCTACAAATGTGAACTGACGTTCAAAAATAAAACATTTGAAAACGGACCATTTTCCACATTTCTGAAGCATGACGTAATGGGGGGGTGTTATCTCTTTTGTCGAAAATCAGCCAATTTTGCTCGAACATTAAATGCCTCCAAATGGTATTTAATTAACTTCCCGGGGTGAAGAAACCCTTTTTGAGAACTCAGAGTGAGTAAATTGGCCATTTTCATGCACTTTTAACCATTCCATTAATCTTGTGTTTTGGGCCCCTGGAAGCATGAAAATCACTTTAAACATGCTAATTTTAGCTCTAACACTGATGATCCACCTACAAATGTGAACTGACGTTCAAAAATAAAACATTTGAAAACGGACCATTTTCCACATTTCTGAAGCATGACGTAATGGGGGGGTGTTATCTCTTTTGTCGAAAATCAGCCGTTTTTGCTCGAACATTAAATGCCTCCAAATGGTATTTAATTAACTTCCCGAGCCCCTGGAAGCATGAAAATCACTTTAAACATGCTAATTTTAGCTCTAACACTGATGATCCACCTACAAATGTGAACTGACGTTCAAAAATAAAACATTTGAAAACGGACCATTTTCCACATTTCTGAAGCATGACGTAATGGGGGGGTGTTATCTCTTTTGTCGAAAATCAGCCGTTTTTGCTCGAACATTAAATGCCTCCAAATGGTATTTAATTAACTTCCCGGGGTGAAGAGACCCTTTTTGAGAACTCAGAGTGAGTAAATTGGCCATTTTCATGCACTTTTAACCATTCCATAAATCTTGTGTTTTGGGCCCCTGGAAGCATGAAAATCACTTTAAACATGCTAATTTTAGCTCTAACACTGATGATCCACCTACAAATGTGAACTGACGTTCAAAAATAAAACATTTGAAAACGGACCATTTTCCACATTTCTGAAGCATGACGTAATGGGGGGGTGTTATCTCTTTTGTCGAAAATCAGCCGTTTTTGCTCGAACATTAAATGCCTCCAAATGGTATTTAATTAACTTCCCGAGCCCCTGGAAGCATGAAAATCACTTTAAACATGCTAATTTTAGCTCTAACACTGATGATCCACCTACAAATGTGAACTGACGTTCAAAAATAAAACATTTGAAAACGGACCATTTTCCACATTTCTGAAGCATGACGTAATGGGGGGGTGTTATCTCTTTTGTCGAAAATCAGCCGTTTTTGCTCGAACATTAAATGCCTCCAAATGGTATTTAATTAACTTCCCGGGGTGAAGAAACCCTTTTTGAGAACTCAGAGTGAGTAAATTGGCCATTTTCATGCACTTTTAACCATTCCATAAATCTTGTGTTTTGGGCCCCTGGAAGCATGAAAATCACTTTAAACATGCTAATTTTAGCTCTAACAATGATGATCCACCTACAAATGTGAACTGACGTTCAAAAATAAAACATTTGAAAACGGACCATTTTCCACATTTCTGAAGCATGACGTAATGGGGGGTGTTATCTCTTTTGTCGAAAATCAGCCGTTTTTGCTCGAACATTAAATGCCTCCAAATGGTATTTAATTAACTTCCCGAGCCCCTGGAAGCATGAAAATCACTTTAAACATGCTAATTTTAGCTCTAACACTGATGATCCACCTACAAATGTGAACTGACGTTCAAAAATAAAACATTTGAAAACGGACCATTTTCCACATTTCTGAAGCATGACGTAATGGGGGGTGTTATCTCTTTTGTCGAAAATCAGCCGTTTTTGCTCGAACATTAAATGCCTCCAAATGGTATTTATTTCACTTTCCGGGGTGAAGAAACCCTTTTTGAGAACTCAGAGTGAGTAAATTGGCCATTTTCATGCACTTTTAACCATTCCATAAATCTTGTGTTTTGGGCCCCTGGAAGCATGAAAATCACTTTAAACATGCTCATTTTAGCTCTAACACTGATGATCCACCTACAAATGTGAAATGACGTTCAAAAATAAAACATTTGAAAACGGACCATTTTCCACATTTCTGAAGCATGACGTAATGGGGGGGGTGTTATCTCTTTTGTCGAAAATCAGCCGTTTTTGCTCGAACATTAAATGCCTCCAAATGGTATTTAATTAACTTCCCGAGCCCCTGGAAGCATGAAAATCACTTTAAACATGCTAATTTTAGCTCTAACACTGATGATCCACCTACAAATGTGAACTGACGTTCAAAAATAAAACATTTGAAAACGGACCATTTTCCACATTTCTGAAGCATGACGTAATGGGGGGGTGTTATCTCTTTTGTCGAAAATCAGCCGTTTTTGCTCGAACATTAAATGCCTCCAAATGGTATTTATTTCACTTCCCGAGCCCCTGGAAGCATGAAAATCACTTTAAACATGCTAATTTTAGCTCTAACACTGATGATCCACCTACAAATGTGAACTGACGTTCAAAAATAAAACATTTGAAAACGGACCATTTTCCACATTTCTGAAGCATGACGTAATGGGGGGGTGTTATCTCTTTTGTCGAAAATCAGCCGTTTTTGCTCGAACATTAAATGCCTCCAAATGGTATTTAATTAACTTCCCGAGCCCCTGGAAGCATGAAAATCACTTTAAACATGCTAATTTTAGCTCTAACACTGATGATCCACCTACAAATGTGAACTGACGTTCAAAAATAAAACATTTGAAAACGGACCATTTTCCACATTTCTGAAGCATGACGTAATGGGGGGGTGTTATCTCTTTTGTCGAAAATCAGCCGTTTTTGCTCGAACATTAAATGCCTCCAAATGGTATTTATTTCACTTCCCGAGCCCCTGGAAGCATGAAAATCACTTTAAACATGCTAATTTTAGCTCTAACACTGATGATCCACCTACAAATGTGAACTGACGTTCAAAAATAAAACATTTGAAAACGGACCATTTTCCACATTTCTGAAGCATGACGTAATGGGGGGTGTTATCTCTTTTGTCGAAAATCAGCCGTTTTTGCTCGAACATTAAATGCCTCCAAATGGTATTTAATTAACTTCCCGAGCCCCTGGAAGCATGAAAATCACTTTAAACATGCTAATTTTAGCTCTAACACTGATGATCCACCTACAAATGTGAACTGACGTTCAAAAATAAAACATTTGAAAACGGACCATTTTCCACATTTCTGAAGCATGACGTAATGGGGGGGTGTTATCTCTTTTGTCGAAAATCGGCCGTTTTTGCTCGAACATTAAATGCCTCCAAATGGTATTTAATTAACTTCCCGAGCCCCTGGAAGCATGAAAATCACTTTAAACATGCTAATTTTAGCTCTAACACTGATGATCCACCTACAAATGTGAACTGACGTTCAAAAATAAAACATTTGAAAACGGACCATTTTCCACATTTCTGAAGCATGACGTAATGGGGGGGTGTTATCTCTTTTGTCGAAAATCAGCCGTTTTTGCTCGAACATTAAATGCCTCCAAATGGTATTTAATTAACTTCCCGGGGTGAAGAAACCTTTTTTGAGAACTCAGAGTGAGTAAATTGGCCATTTTCATGCACTTTTAACCATTCCATAAATCTTGTGTTTTGGGCCCCTGGAAGCATGAAAATCACTTTAAACATGCTCATTTTAGCTCTAACACTGATGATCCACCTACAAATGTGAACTGACGTTCAAAAATAAAACATTTGAAAACGGACCATTTTCCACATTTCTGAAGCATGACGTAATGGGGGGGTGTTATCTCTTTTGTCGAAAATCAGCCGTTTTTGCTCGAACATTAAATGCCTCCAAATGGTATTTAATTAACTTCCCGGGGTGAAGAGACCCTTTTTGAGAACTCAGAGTGAGTAAATTTGCCATTTTCATGCACTTTTAACCATTCCATAAATCTTGTGTTTTGGGCCCCAGGAAGCATGAAAATCACTTTAAACATGCTAATTTTAGCTCTAACACTGATGATCCACCTACAAATGTGAACTGACGTTCAAAAATAAAACATTTGAAAACGGACCATTTTCCACATTTCTGAAGCATGACGTAATGGGGGGGTGTTATCTCTTTTGTCGAAAATCAGCCGTTTTTGCTCGAACTTTAAATGCCTCCAAATGGTATTTAATTAACTTCCCGAGCCCCTGGAAGCATGAAAATCACTTTAAACATGCTAATTTTAGCTCTAACACTGATGATCCACCTACAAATGTGAACTGACGTTCAAAAATAAAACATTTGAAAACGGACCATTTTCCACATTTCTGAAGCATGACGTAATGGGGGGGTGTTATCTCTTTTGTCGAAAATCAGCCATTTTTGCTCGAACATTAAATGCCTCCAAATGGTATTTAATTAACTTCCCGAGCCCCTGGAAGCATGAAAATCACTTTAAACATGCTAATTTTAGCTCTAACACTGATGATCCACCTACAAATGTGAACTGACGTTCAAAAATAAAACATTTGAAAACGGACCATTTTCCACATTTCTGAAGCATGACGTAATGGGGGGGTGTTATCTCTTTTGTCGAAAATCAGCCGTTTTTGCTCGAACATTAAATGCCTCCAAATGGTATTTATTTCACTTCCCGAGCCCCTGGAAGCATGAAAATCACTTTAAACATGCTAATTTTAGCTCTAACACTGATGATCCACCTACAAATGTGAACTGACGTTCAAAAATAAAACATTTGAAAACGGACCATTTTCCACATTTCTGAAGCATGACGTAATGGGGGGGTGTTATCTCTTTTGTCGAAAATCAGCCGTTTTTGCTCGAACATTAAATGCCTCCAAATGGTATTTATTTCACTTCCCGAGCCCCTGGAAGCATGAAAATCACTTTAAACATGCTAATTTTAGCTCTAACACTGATGATCCACCTACAAATGTGAACTGACGTTCAAAAATAAAACATTTGAAAATGGACCATTTTCCACATTTCTGAAGCATGACGTAATGGGGGGGTGTTATCTCTTTTGTCGAAAATCAGCCGTTTTTGCTCGAACATTAAATGCCTCCAAATGGTATTTATTTCACTTCCCGGGGTGAAGAAACCCTTTTTGAGAACTCAGAGTGAGTAAATTGGCCATTTTCATGCACTTTTAACCATTCCATAAATCTTGTGTTTTGGGCCCCTGGAAGCATGAAAATCACTTTAAACATGCTAATTTTAGCTCTAACACTGATGATCCACCTACAAATGTGAACTGACGTTCAAAAATAAAACATTTGAAAACGGACCATTTTCCACATTTCTGAAGCATGACGTAATGGGGGGGTGTTATCTCTTTTGTCGAAAATCAGCCGTTTTTCCTCGAACATTAAATGCCTCCAAATGGTATTTAATTAACTTCCCGAGCCCCTGGAAGCATGAAAATCACTTTAAACATGCTAATTTTAGCTCTAACACTGATGATCCACCTACAAATGTGAACTGACGTTCAAAAATAAAACATTTGAAAACGGACCATTTTCCACATTTCTGAAGCATGACGTAATGGGGGGGTGTTATCTCTTTTGTCGAAAATCAGCCGTTTTTGCTCGAACATTAAATGCCTCCAAATGGTATTTAATTAACTTCCCGAGCCCCTGGAAGCATGAAAATCACTTTAAACATGCTAATTTTAGCTCTAACACTGATGATCCACCTACAAATGTGAACTGACGTTCAAAAATAAAACATTTGAAAACGGACCATTTTCCACATTTCTGAAGCATGACGTAATGGGGGGGTGTTATCTCTTTTGTCGAAAATCAGCCGTTTTTGCTCGAACATTAAATGCCTCCAAATGGTATTTAATTAACTTCCCGAGCCCCTGGAAGCATGAAAATCACTTTAAACATGCTAATTTTAGCTCTAACACTGATGATCCACCTACAAATGTGAACTGACGTTCAAAAATAAAACATTTGAAAACGGACCATTTTCCACATTTCTGAAGCATGACGTAATGGGGGGGTGTTATCTCTTTTGTCGAAAATCAGCCGTTTTTGCTCGAACATTAAATGCCTCCAAATGGTATTTAATTAACTTCCCGGGGTGAAGAAACCCTTTTTGAGAACTCAGAGTGAGTAAATTGGCCATTTTCATGCACTTTTAACCATTCCATAAATCTTGTGTTTTGGGCCCCTGGAAGCATGAAAATCACTTTAAACATGCTAATTTTAGCTCTAACACTGATGATCCACCTACAAATGTGAACTGACGTTCAAAAATAAAACATTTGAAAACGGACCATTTTCCACATTTCTGAAGCATGACGTAATGGGGGGTGTTATCTCTTTTGTCGAAAATCAGCCGTTTTTGCTCGAACATTAAATGCCTCCAAATGGTATTTAATTAACTTCCCGAGCCCCTGGAAGCATGAAAATCACTTTAAACATGCTAATTTTAGCTCTAACACTGATGATCCACCTACAAATGTGAACTGACGTTCAAAAATAAAACATTTGAAAACGGACCATTTTCCACATTTCTGAAGCATGACGTAATGGGGGGGTGTTATCTCTTTTGTCGAAAATCAGCCGTTTTTGCTCGAACATTAAATGCCTCCAAATGGTATTTAATTAACTTCCCGGGGTGAAGAAACCCTTTTTGAGAACTCAGAGTGAGTAAATTGGCCAATTTCATGCACTTTTAACCATTCCATTAATCTTGTGTTTTGGGCCCCTGGAAGCATGAAAATCACTTTAAACATGCTAATTTTAGCTCTAACACTGATGATCCACCTACAAATGTGAACTGACGTTCAAAAATAAAACATTTGAAAACGGACCATTTTCCACATTTCTGAAGCATGACGTAATGGGGGGGTGTTATCTCTTTTGTCGAAAATCAGCCGTTTTTGCTCGAACATTAAATGCCTCCAAATGGTATTTATTTCACTTCCCGGGGTGAAGAAACCCTTTTTGAGAACTCAGAGTGGGTAAATTGGCCATTTTCATGCACTTTTAACCATTCCATAAATCTTGTGTTTTGGGCCCCTGGAAGCATGAAAATCACTTTAAACATGCTCATTTTAGCTCTAACACTGATGATCCACCTACAAATGTGAACTGACGTTCAAAAATAAAACATTTGAAAACGGACCATTTTCCACATTTCTGAAGCATGACGTAATGGGGGGGGTGTTATCTCTTTTGTCGAAAATCAGCCGTTTTTGCTCGAACATTAAATGCCTCCAAATGGTATTTAATTAACTTCCCGAGCCCCTGGAAGCATGAAAATCACTTTAAACATGCTAATTTTAGCTCTAACACTGATGATCCACCTACAAATGTGAACTGACGTTCAAAAATAAAACATTTGAAAACGGACCATTTTCCACATTTCTGAAGCATGACGTAATGGGGGGGTGTTATCTCTTTTGTCGAAAATCAGCCGTTTTTGCTCGAACATTAAATGCCTCCAAATGGTATTTATTTCACTTCCCGAGCCCCTGGAAGCATGAAAATCACTTTAAACATGCTAATTTTAGCTCTAACACTGATGATCCACCTACAAATGTGAACTGACGTTCAAAAATAAAACATTTGAAAACGGACCATTTTCCACATTTCTGAAGCATGACGTAATGGGGGGGTGTTATCTCTTTTGTCGAAAATCAGCCGTTTTTGCTCGAACATTAAATGCCTCCAAATGGTATTTAATTAACTTCCCGAGCCCCTGGAAGCATGAAAATCACTTTAAACATGCTAATTTTAGATACAATCCTCTCTCCACAAAGTTAATAAATTATATGAGGAAATGGTTGGGAGAGTTTCTGAGATCGAGGCCAGAACCAGCAAATTGGAAGATGATTTTGTTAAATTGAAAGATGCTGGCGATGATAAGGACAAGACAACTGCTGACATGCTCTGGAAGCTAGAGGATTTTGAAAACAGGCAACGACGGAACAATGTCAGACTCATTGGAATTCAAGAGGGAAAAGAGGGTGGGGATGTCCGAGCCTTTGTAATTGAATTGCTGAAGGGTGCGTTCCCCGACTTGGCTTCTTGGGACTGGGAGCACGAGATACAAAGAGCGCACCGATTCCCGTTGGCACGAAAGGAAAATCAGGGCAAGCCCCGCGCAATTTTGTTGTATGTCGGTAATTTTCTTTTGCGGGAGGAAATTATTAACAAGGCAAAACCTCATTCTAAACGTTCCCATAAGGAAATTGAGTTTTTTGCCCGTCCTGATTTCTGCCACGCCACCGTAGAAAGAAGGTGGCGGATGAGGCAGCTCATCACCCCATTTCAAAATATAGGCTATGAGGCTTTTCTTTTGTTTCCTGCACGTCTGAAAGTCGGTCTAGGGGGTAATTTCAGAGTGTTTCACTCAGAAATAATGGCGGAAGAATATCTTAATTTTCTGAGAGAGAATAGAGGTCGTCAAAAATCCCAACGCAATGTTTTGGAGATCGAAGATCCACAAACTGGATTTGTCAGAACCATACCTCATAAAAAGTAAAAAAAAAAAAAAAAAAAAAAAGAGGGAGAGAGGACAGCGCAAGAGGGGTATGTAAAAGGAAAGGAAGGTAGTAGTATAGCTAGCAATAATTAGATTACTACCACTGAAATGCTAAATGAAGGGTATGTGAGGATTATATATACATGCTATCTCTTCTAGTTCACTGTTAGATCTGTGGAATGTGGGAAATGTGGGAAATGTCTGTGCATTGTCTGAGGATGTAAGCACAATGCTTATTGCAATGCTATCACTTAATTGGGAAGTAGCTGTTCAGGAAAACTTGAGAGATAGCATATTTGATTCGTTCCTTTTTTCTTTTGTTTGTCTTGTTTTATGGGTGAGCTTTGGCGAGCATTCCGAACGATGTTTATAATTAAGGAAAGTCAGGGACGGGGCGGGTGAGACAACCCGGTGGTATGCTCCAGCCACACATGGGTCTTATGGACCCATTTGCCCGTAGGGGGGGAGGGATTCTGAGGGAGGGCTGTCTGGGGGGTGGGAGGGTGAATACAGAGACAGGGCACAATGGTATCGGAATCTGTAGGGGATATGTTGGGCGCATGTTGGAAAAAGTGATAAAGAAGCAAAGTTCTAAGGAAGGAAATACTGAAGTGAATATCTTTACATTGTTTATATTTGACCTAATGAAGATGATTCTCGTTAAAATAATGAGTACAAGTGAACAGACAGCTGATGGCTCTGGAAAAATCAGGGATGACACTTAGGTTAGCAACTTGGAATGTATGCGGCCTAAATGATGTCCATAAAAGGTGTAAGATAGGAATTCGACTACGCCAGATGAATGTGGATTTTATTTTTTTACAAGAAACACATATAATGAGCACGCAGGAGTATTGTCTGAATCAGTTGGGTTTTCACTTATTAGTCAGCTCCAAACAAGGCGCGAAAAACAGAGGTGTCGCTATCTTGTCAAGGAGCAAGAATTTGATAACAGGGAGAAAACTGGGGGACAAATGGGGAAGATGGGCCATGGTAGAGATAGAGTTAGACGGTGTTTGGACAACAATGGTGTCAGTTTACGGATCTACCCAGGATGATCCGGAGGTATTACAGTTCCTAGACTCTGAGCTGGCTGCTTGGCCCCCACAGGTTATTATAGGGGGAGACTTGAATATTAATGGGGCAGACGGTTTAGGAATCGGGCAAAATAGGGGTTACAAAGGCCGCAAGAAAAGAGTATATAAGGCCCTCGTAGACCTCATGCTCAGTAACAACCTGAATGATGTTTGGGGGACAATTAGATCAGAACAGAAAGGGTTCACATACTTCTCGGCGCCACATCAAGTCTGTGTCAGACTTGATTACTTTTTGATCTCTAACAGTTTGATACCACTAGTTAATATCGATAGGCTCCCAAGAATTCTGAGTGATCACAACCCAGTAATTTTGACTATAAAGTTAAAGGGAAAAATAAGACCTAACCGGGTATGGACTTTTGAAAGAAGACTTCTTATAGAAGAAGATTATATTTCACATATGTCAAAATGGATCACCGAGTTTTTTGAGTACAATAAAGGGAGCGCATCGGTGGGGACTATTTGGGATGCCTTCAAGGCGGGTGTCCGGGGACAAACATGTAGTTATAGCATTCACAAACGTAAAATGGAAGGGCTTCGACAAAGAGAGTTAGAGAGAGCCGTCTTAGAATTAGAGGAACAACTTAATAACGGTGTTATTAGAGGGGAACAACTGGAACAGCATATAGTAGATCTAATAAAAGCTAAAAGTGAAGCTGAAGATGAGCTGGCAAAAAAGGCGGCAGTAATCTATACAACTCGTAGGGAGAAGTGCTATGAATATAACGAAAAAGTTGGGCATGTACTCGCTATGCGTACCAGACAGATAGCAGCCGCCGGTACTGTCAGAGAGATTAGAGATGGGAATGGTAACCTGCAAAAAAACCCGGAAGAGATTAGGGAAGTATTTAGGAAATTTTATCAAACCCTATATGATTTTCAATCCCCCTGCAGTAAGGAAGAGATCAGGGATTATTTGGAGAATATACCAACTGAGAGGATCACTGATGAGGAAGCAGGTAGATTAGAAACTCAGATGGATGCGGAAGAGATTAAGGGAGCCATGGGTAAACTTCCCTCAGGAAAGGCTGCTGGCCCCGATCAGATACCTCTAGAATTTTATAAAACTTTCTGGGGAGTGTTGTCTCAAGAACTAACCAGAGTGATCCAATCTGCTCAGACCGGTCAGTCTATACCAAAGTCGTGGGGGGGGGCCGACATTGTTCTAATTCTGAAAAAAGGCAAGCCACACGATGAGCCTGGCTCATACCGCCCCATTACATTAATGAACAACGATACTAAAATATACTCAAAAACGCTGGCAATAAGATTCGCAGAGGTAATAAGTGCCTTAGTTTGCCCTAATCAACACGGCTTCATTCCCGGTAGAGGTACGACCCACCACACTAGGAAAGTAGTCACACTGTTTGATGCCGCCGAGGTCACAGGAGACCCAATGGCAGTAATGCTTCTGGACGCAGAGAAAGCGTTTGACCGGGTCTCCTGGGACTATCTGTGGTATATTTTAGCAAGATCTGGACTTAGGGGCGGGTTTATAAAAGCATTACAAACTTTATATAATGAACCGGTGGCGGCTTTAAGAGTCAACGGGGGCACTACAGGGCAATTTTTAATTAAAAGGGGTACACGGCAGGGGTGCCCATGCTCCCCGCTATTATTCGCTATGTATATGGACCCCCTGATCCGTAAGTTAGATCTCTGTTTAGAGATAGCTCCATTGCCAACATTGTTGGGACCTTGTAAAATATTGGCCTATGCTGATGACGTGGCGGTGATAACACCAAACCCCACGGAGGCAACCGTCTTTATAGAAGAAGAGGCCCGCAGATTTGGCCGGATATCGGGGTACGCTCTAAACGCATCCAAGACTCAGATTATTAAAAATCCAGTGACTATATGTGACGATAATCGTGTGGTTCAGGCAGGGACTTATCTTGGAATAAATATAACAGCCGACTTGAATAATTTGGTAGAAAATAATATTGCTCCCATAATACGAAAAACGAAGAAGGATTTGGACCGCTATGAAAACCTGCATCTATCAATGGTAGGCCGGGTCAATATTATTAAAATGATGATACTGCCAAAATTTTTGTACATATTTAGGGCAATCCCACTCTTATTCGAAAATAAGTGGTTTAAGATAATTGAGCAAATGGTCAATCGCTTTATATGGGCTAAAGGAAAGACTCGGAGGGCACTCAGATATATGTCGCTTCCGCGGGAGCGTGGGGGTTGGTCTTTGCCAGATTTAAAAGTATATTACTGGGCTGCTGCATTCCAAAACATGCTGGGTTTGGTCGGGGGGGCTGAGGTTGATGGATGGGATATTGTTGGTTCACTTGCTATTCATGGTTTGGTTTTAGGTCAAAATGTGGAAAATATTTTTTTGCGATTCAATGAGGAAAGTTATTACAAGAGAACAAGGTTTAAGACCATAATTGCTGCCTATAATGTTTGGAAGGGAATTGCGAAAAAGATAGGAATTGGGAAATATAATTTTTACACTAGGCTCAAAAATAATCCCTCTCTATCTAGCGGGGTCTTTTCGGGAGCTGTATTTCAAGAGTGGGAAAGGCGGGGGATAAGAAAGATTGGAGACATTCAGGGTCCCCAAGGTATTTTGCAATTTGTAGAACTACAGGCTCGATACGCATTGGACACAAAACACTTCTTTAAATATCTCCAAATTAGGAGCTGTTTAATAAATAAGAGAGGAGGGACCTTGGGGTTCGATAGAAATGTATTAATGGATATTACAGAAACAGGCTCCGACTGTACTATAAAGAGATTTTACTCTGAGATGATAAAATTAAAGAAAGATGACATGGAGAAATGGGTCAACAGGTGGTCTGTAGATCTGGATATAAATAGTGATATTTTTTCAGAGTCATTAGAGATGGGAAGAAAATTATTGTGTGCTTCATCTTTACAGGCTCAACAGTATAAAACCTTATTCCATCTGTACTACACACCCGGGAAAATTGCTCAATGGGGGGGTAACTCGGGAACCACCTGCTTTAGATGTGGTAGCCCGGGCGCGGACCTAATACATATCTTTTCACTCTGTCCACATCTAGATACTATAAAAAGGGAGATTGAGAGATTTTTCCAGAACGCACTGTCAATCATAATAGAATTAAAATCAGTGGTGATACTATTAGGAGTCGACCCTGAGGCCCAAGTGAATAACGAAAACTTCGTATTCGTAGCTATGGCCATTTTTAGATTGTTAGTGGCTACGGAGTGGTTAGAGCCTAACCCGCCCACATACCATCAATGGCTGGGCAAGCTATTATCTATACAAAAGTTAGAATCAGCAATCTATGCGAGGAAGGGTAGAAAAGGCAAGAAACTTGGGTTGCAAATATGGGAGCCCCTCATTCGTTGGAAGCAAGGTCCTGATTATTGACAGATTATTGATTTAAATTATTTTTCTTTCTTGAGGGGGGTAATTGAGTACATAGCATATTGTAGTTTATATTCCTAGTGTATATATGATTCGTTTCTGGTTAATTGATGTATGATTTGACATGATATATATCTTTTCCCTTCCATTTTACTTTGTAAAGAATTTCTATTGTATATATGTATATATGATACCTGTGCCATGTTATATTGAATGCTATTGTGCCCTGCTCATGTCTTTGGGGAGAAAAAGGGGAAAAGCTTTCAATAAAAATATTTAAAAAAAAAAAAAAAGACGTTCAAAAATAAAACATTTGAAAACTGACCATTTTCCACATTTCTGAAGCATGACGTAATGGGGGGGTGTTATCTCTTTTGTCGAAAATCAGCCGTTTTTGCTCGAACATTAAATGCCTCCAAATGGTATTTATTTCACTTCCCGAGCCCCTGGAAGCATGAAAATCACTTTAAACATGCTAATTTTAGCTCTAACACTGATGATCCACCTACAAATGTGCACTGACGTTCAAAAATAAAACATTTGAAAACGGACCATTTTCCACATTTCTGAAGCATGACGTAATGGGGGGGTGTTATCTCTTTTGTCGAAAATCAGCCGTTTTTGCTCGAACATTAAATGCCTCCAAATGGTATTTAATTAACTTCCCGAGCCCCTGGAAGCATGAAAATCACTTTAAACATGCTAGTTTTAGCTCTAACACTGATGATCCACCTACAAATGTGAACTGACGTTCAAAAATAAAACATTTGAAAACGGACCATTTTCCACATTTCTGAAGCATGACGTAATGGGGGGGTGTTATCTCTTTTGTCGAAAATCAGCCGTTTTTGCTCGAACATTAAATGCCTCCAAATGGTATTTAATTAACTTCCCGAGCCCCTGGAAGCATGAAAATCACTTTAAACATGCTAATTTTAGCTCTAACACTGATGATCCACCTACAAATGTGAACTGACGTTCAAAAATAAAACATTTGAAAACGGACCATTTTCCACATTTCTGAAGCATGACGTAATGGGGGGGTGTTATCTCTTTTGTCGAAAATCAGCCGTTTTTGCTCGAACATTAAATGCCTCCAAATGGTATTTAATTAACTTCCCGGGGTGAAGAAACCTTTTTTGAGAACTCAGAGTGAGTAAATTGGCCATTTTCATGCACTTTTAACCATTCCATAAATCTTGTGTTTTGGGCCCCTGGAAGCATGAAAATCACTTTAAACATGCTAATTTTAGCTCTAACACTGATGATCCACCTACAAATGTGAACTGACGTTCAAAAATAAAACATTTGAAAACGGACCATTTTCCACATTTCTGAAGCATGACGTAATGGGGGGGTGTTATCTCTTTTGTCGAAAATCAGCCGTTTTTGCTCGAACATTAAATGCCTCCAAATGGTATTTAATTAACTTCCCGGGGTGAAGAAACCCTTTTTGAGAACTCAGAGTGAGTAAATTGGCCATTTTCATGCACTTTTAACCATTCCATAAATCTTGTGTTTTGGGCCCCTGGAAGCATGAAAATCACTTTAAACATGATAATTTTAGCTCTAACACTGATGATCCACCTACAAATGTGAACTGACGTTCAAAAATAAAACATTTGAAAACGGACCATTTTCCACATTTCTGAAGCATGACGTAATGGGGGGTGTTATCTCTTTTGTCGAAAATCAGCCGTTTTTGCTCGAACATTAAATGCCTCCAAATGGTATTTAATTAACTTCCCGAGCCCCTGGAAGCATGAAAATCACTTTAAACATGCTAATTTTAGCTCTAACACTGATGATCCACCTACAAATGTGAACTGACGTTCAAAAATAAAACATTTGAAAACGGACCATTTTCCACATTTCTGAAGCATGACGTAATGGGGGGGTGTTATCTCTTTTGTCGAAAATCAGCCGTTTTTGCTCGAACATTAAATGCCTCCAAATGGTATTTAATTAACTTCCCGGGGTGAAGAAACCCTTTTTGAGAACTCAGAGTGAGTAAATTGGCCATTTTCATGCACTTTTAACCATTCCATTAATCTTGTGTTTTGGGCCCCTGGAAGCATGAAAATCACTTTAAACATGCTAATTTTAGCTCTAACACTGATGATCCACCTACAAATGTGAACTGACGTTCAAAAATAAAACATTTGAAAACGGACCATTTTCCACATTTCTGAAGCATGACGTAATGGGGGGGTGTTATCTCTTTTGTCGAAAATCAGCCGTTTTTGCTCGAACATTAAATGCCTCCAAATGGTATTTAATTAACTTCCCGAGCCCCTGGAAGCATGAAAATCACTTTAAACATGCTAATTTTAGCTCTAACACTGATGATCCACCTACAAATGTGAACTGACGTTCAAAAATAAAACATTTGAAAACGGACCATTTTCCACATTTCTGAAGCATGACGTAATGGGGGGGTGTTATCTCTTTTGTCGAAAATCAGCCGTTTTTGCTCGAACATTAAATTTCTCCAAATGGTATTTAATTAACTTCCCGGGGTGAAGAGACCCTTTTTGAGAACTCAGAGTGAGTAAATTGGCCATTTTCATGCACTTTTAACCATTCCATAAATCTTGTGTTTTGGGCCCCTGGAAGCATGAAAATCACTTTAAACATGCTAATTTTAGCTCTAACACTGATGATCCACCTACAAATGTGAACTGACGTTCAAAAATAAAACATTTGAAAATGGACCATTTTCCACATTTCTGAAGCATGACGTAATGGGGGGGTGTTATCTCTTTTGTCGAAAATCAGCCGTTTTTGCTCGAACTTTAAATGCCTCCAAATGGTATTTAATTAACTTCCCGAGCCCCTGGAAGCTTGAAAATCACTTTAAACATGCTAATTTTAGCTCTAACACTGATGATCCACCTACAAATGTGAACTGACGTTCAAAAATAAAACATTTGAAAACGGACCATTTTCCACATTTCTGAAGCATGACGTAATGGGGGGGTGTTATCTCTTTTGTCGAAAATCAGCCGTTTTTGCTCGAACATTAAATGCCTCCAAATGGTATTTATTTCACTTCCCGGGGTGAAGAAACCCTTTTTGAGAACTCAGAGTGAGTAAATTGGCCATTTTCATGCACTTTTAACCATTCCATAAATCTTGTGTTTTGGGCCCCTGGAAGCATGAAAATCACTTTAAACATGCTCATTTTAGCTCTAACACTGATGATCCTACTACAAATGTGAACTGACGTTCAAAAATAAAACATTTGAAAACGGACCATTTTCCACATTTCTGAAGCATGACGTAATGGGGGGGGGTGTTATCTCTTTTGTCGAAAATCAGCCGTTTTTGCTCGAACATTAAATGCCTCCAAATGGTATTTAATTAACTTCCCGAGCCCCTGGAAGCATGAAAATCCCTTTAAACATGCTAATTTTAGCTCTAACACTGATGATCCACCTACAAATGTGAACTGACGTTCAAAAATAAAACATTTGAAAACGGACCATTTTCCACATTTCTGAAGCATGACGTAATGGGGGGGTGTTATCTCTTTTGTCGAAAATCAGCCGTTTTTGCTCGAACATTAAATGCCTCCAAATGGTATTTATTTCACTTCCCGGGGTGAAGAAACCCTTTTTGAGAACTCAGAGTGAGTAAATTGGCCATTTTCATGCACTTTTAACCATTCCATAAATCTTGTGTTTTGGGCCCCTGGAAGCATGAAAATCACTTTAAACATGCTAATTTTAGCTCTAACACTGATGATCCACCTACAAATGTGAACTGACGTTCAAAAATAAAACATTTGAAAACGGACCATTTTCCACATTTCTGAAGCATGACGTAATGGGGGGGTGTTATCTCTTTTGTCGAAAATCAGCCGTTTTTGCTCGAACATTAAATGCCTCCAAATGGTATTTAATTAACTTCCCGAGCCCCTGGAAGCATGAAAATCACTTTAAACATGCTAATTTTAGCTCTAACACTGATGATCCACCTACAAATGTGAACTGACGTTCAAAAATAAAACATTTGAAAACGGACCATTTTCCACATTTCTGAAGCATGACGTAATGGGGGGGTGTTATCTCTTTTGTCGAAAATCAGCCGTTTTTGCTCGAACATTAAATGCCTCCAAATGGTATTTATTTCACTTCCCGAGCCCCTGGAAGCATGAAAATCACTTTAAACATGCTAATTTTAGCTCTAACACTGATGATCCACCTACAAATGTGAACTGACGTTCAAAAATAAAACATTTGAAAACGGACCATTTTCCACATTTCTGAAGCATGACGTAATGGGGGGGTGTTATCTCTTTTGTCGAAAATCACCCGTTTTTGCTCGAACATTAAATGCCTCCAAATGGTATTTAATTAACTTCCCGAGCCCCTGGAAGCATGAAAATCACTTTAAACATGCTAAATTTAGCTCTAACACTGATGATCCACCTACAAATGTGAACTGACGTTCAAAAATAAAACATTTGAAAACGGACCATTTTCCACATTTCTGAAGCATGACGTAATGGGGGGGTGTTATCTCTTTTGTCGAAAATCAGCCGTTTTTGCTCGAACATTAAATGCCTCCAAATGGTATTTAATTAACTTCCCGGGGTGAAGAAACCTTTTTTGAGAACTCAGAGTGAGTAAATTGGCCATTTTCATGCACTTTTAACCATTCCATAAATCTTGTGTTTTGGGCCCCTGGAAGCATGAAAATCACTTTAAACATGCTAATTTTAGCTCTAACACTGATGATCCACCTACAAATGTGAACTGACGTTCAAAAATAAAACATTTGAAAACGGACCATTTTCCACATTTCTGAAGCATGACGTAATGGGGGGGTGTTATCTCTTTTGTCGAAAATCAGCCGTTTTTGCTCGAACATTAAATGCCTCCAAATGGTATTTAATTAACTTCCCGAGCCCCTGGAAGCATGAAAATCACTTTAAACATGCTAATTTTAGCTCTAACACTGATGATCCACCTACAAATGTGAACTGACGTTCAAAAATAAAACATTTGAAAACGGACCATTTTCCACATTTCTGAAGCATGACGTAATGGGGGGGTGTTATCTCTTTTGTCGAAAATCAGCCGTTTTTGCTCGAACATTAAATGCCTCCAAATGGTATTTAATTAACTTCCCGGGGTGAAGAAACCCTTTTTGAGAACTCATAGTGAGTAAATTGGCCATTTTCATGCACTTTTAACCATTCCATAAATCTAGTGTTTTGGGCCCCTGGAAGCATGAAAATCACTTTAAACATGCTAATTTTAGCTCTAACACTGATGATCCACCTACAAATGTGAACTGACGTTCAAAAATAAAACATTTGAAAACGGACCATTTTCCACATTTCTGAAGCATGACGTAATGGGGGGGTGTTATCTCTTTTGTCGAAAATCAGCCGTTTTTGCTCGAACATTAAATGCCTCCAAATGGTATTTAATTAACTTCCCGGGGTGAAGAAACCCTTTTTGAGAACTCAGAGTGAGTAAATTGGCCATTTTCATGCACTTTTAACCATTCCATTAATCTTGTGTTTTGGGCCCCTGGAAGCATGAAAATCACTTTAAACATGCTAATTTTAGCTCTAACACTGATGATCCACCTACAAATGTGAACTGATGTTCAAAAATAAAACATTTGAAAACGGACCATTTTCCACATTTCTGAAGCATGACGTAATGGGGGGGTGTTATCTCTTTTGTCGAAAATCAGCCGTTTTTGCTCGAACTTTAAATGCCTCCAAATGGTATTTAATTAACTTTCCGAGCCCCTGGAAGCATGAAAATGATTTTAAACATGCTAATTTTAGCTCTAACACTGATGATCCACCTACAAACGTGAACTGACGTTCAAAAATAAAACATTTGAAAACGGACCATTTTCCACATTTCTGAAGCATGTCGTAATGGGGGGGTGTTATCTCTTTTGTCGAAAATCAGCCGTTTTTGCTCGAACATTAAATGCCTCCAAATGGTATTTATTTCACTTCCCGGGGTGAAGAAACCCTTTTTGAGAACTCAGAGTGAGTAAATTGGCCATTTTCATGCACTTTTAACCATTCCATAAATCTTGTGTTTTGGGCCCCTGGAAGCATGAAAATCACTTTAAACATGCTCATTTTAGCTCTAACACTGATGATCCACCTACAAATGTGAACTGACGTTCAAAAATAAAACATTTGAAAACGGACCATTTTCCACATTTCTGAAGCATGACGTAATGGGGGGGTGTTATCTCTTTTGTCGAAAATCAGCCGTTTTTGCTCGAACATTAAATGCCTCCAAATGGTATTTAATTAACTTCCCGAGCCCCTGGAAGCATGAAAATCACTTTAAACATGCTAATTTTAGCTCTAACACTGATGATCCACCTACAAATGTGAACTGACGTTCAAAAATAAAACATTTGAAAACGGACCATTTTCCACATTTCTGAAGCATGACGTAATGGGGGGGTGTTATCTCTTTTGTCGAAAATCAGCCGTTTTTGCTCGAACATTAAATGCCTCCAAATGGTATTTATTTCACTTCCCGGGGTGAAGAAACCCTTTTTGAGAACTCAGAGTGGGTAAATTGGCCATTTTCATGCACTTTTAACCATTCCATAAATCTTGTGTTTTGGGCCCCTGGAAGCATGAAAATCACTTTAAACATGCTCATTTTAGCTCTAACACTGATGATCCACCTACAAATGTGAACTGACGTTCAAAAATAAAACATTTGAAAACGGACCATTTTCCACATTTCTGAAGCATGACGTAATGGGGGGGGTGTTATCTCTTTTGTCGAAAATCAGCCGTTTTTGCTCGAACATTAAATGCCTCCAAATGGTATTTAATTAACTTCCCGAGCCCCTGGAAGCATGAAAATCACTTTAAACATGCTAATTTTAGCTCTAACACTGATGATCCACCTACAAATGTGAACTGACGTTCAAAAATAAAACATTTGAAAACGGACCATTTTCCACATTTCTGAAGCATGACGTAATGGGGGGGTGTTATCTCTTTTGTCGAAAATCAGCCGTTTTTGCTCGAACATTAAATGCCTCCAAATGGTATTTATTTCACTTCCCGAGCCCCTGGAAGCATGAAAATCACTTTAAACATGCTAATTTTAGCTCTAACACTGATGATCCACCTACAAATGTGAACTGACGTTCAAAAATAAAACATTTGAAAACGGACCATTTTCCACATTTCTGAAGCATGACGTAATGGGGGGGTGTTATCTCTTTTGTCGAAAATCAGCCGTTTTTGCTCGAACATTAAATGCCTCCAAATGGTATTTAATTAACTTCCCGAGCCCCTGGAAGCATGAAAATCACTTTAAACATGCTAATTTTAGCTCTAACACTGATGATCCACCTACAAATGTGAACTGACGTTCAAAAATAAAACATTTGAAAACGGACCATTTTCCACATTTCTGAAGCATGACGTAATGGGGGGGTGTTATCTCTTTTGTCGAAAATCAGCCGTTTTTGCTCGAACATTAAATGCCTCCAAATGGTATTTATTTCACTTCCCGAGCCCCTGGAAGCATGAAAATCACTTTAAACATGCTAATTTTAGCTCTAACACTGATGATCCACCTACAAATGTGAACTGACGTTCAAAAATAAAACATTTGAAAACGGACCATTTTCCACATTTCTGAAGCATGACGTAATGGGGGGGTGTTATCTCTTTTGTCGAAAATCAGCCGTTTTTGCTCGAACATTAAATGCCTCCAAATGGTATTTAATTAACTTCCCGAGCCCCTGGAAGCATGAAAATCACTTTAAACATGCTAATTTTAGCTCTAACACTGATGATCCACCTACAAATGTGAACTGACGTTCAAAAATAAAACATTTGAAAACGGACCATTTTCCACATTTCTGAAGCATGACGTAATGGGGGGGTGTTATCTCTTTTGTCGAAAATCAGCCGTTTTTGCTCGAACATTAAATGCCTCCAAATGGTATTTATTTCACTTCCCGAGCCCCTGGAAGCATGAAAATCACTTTAAACATGCTAATTTTAGCTCTAACACTGATGATCCACCTACAAATGTGAACTGACGTTCAAAAATAAAACATTTGAAAATGGACCATTTTCCACATTTCTGAAGCATGACGTAATGGGGGGGTGTTATCTCTTTTGTCGAAAATCAGCCGTTTTTGCTCGAACATTAAATGCCTCCAAATGGTATTTATTTCACTTCCCGGGGTGAAGAAACCCTTTTTGAGAACTCAGAGTGAGTAAATTGGCCATTTTCATGCACTTTTAACCATTCCATAAATCTTGTGTTTTGGGCCCCTGGAAGCATGAAAATCACTTTAAACATGCTAATTTTAGCTCTAACACTGATGATCCACCTACAAATGTGAACTGACGTTCAAAAATAAAACATTTGAAAACGGACCATTTTCCACATTTCTGAAGCATGACGTAATGGGGGGGTGTTATCTCTTTTGTCGAAAATCAGCCGTTTTTGCTCGAACATTAAATGCCTCCAAATGGTATTTAATTAACTTCCCGAGCCCCTGGAAGCATGAAAATCACTTTAAACATGCTAATTTTAGCTCTAACACTGATGATCCACCTACAAATGTGAACTGACGTTCAAAAATAAAACATTTGAAAACGGACCATTTTCCACATTTCTGAAGCATGACGTAATGGGGGGGTGTTATCTCTTTTGTCGAAAATCAGCCGTTTTTGCTCGAACATTAAATGCCTCCAAATGGTATTTAATTAACTTCCCGAGCCCCTGGAAGCATGAAAATCACTTTAAACATGCTAATTTTAGCTCTAACACTGATGATCCACCTACAAATGTGAACTGACGTTCAAAAATAAAACATTTGAAAATGGACCATTTTCCACATTTCTGAAGCATGACGTAATGGGGGGGTGTTATCTCTTTTGTCGAAAATCAGCCGTTTTTGCTCGAACATTAAATGCCTCCAAATGGTATTTAATTAACTTCCCGAGCCCCTGGAAGCATGAAAATCACTTTAAACATGCTAATTTTAGCTCTAACACTGATGATCCACTTACAAATGTGAACTGACGTTCAAAAATAAAACATTTGAAAACGGACCATTTTCCACATTTCTGAAGCATGACGTAATGGGGGGGTGTTATCTCTTTTGTCGAAAATCAGCCGTTTTTGCTCGAACATTAAATGCCTCCAAATGGTATTTAATTAACTTCCCGGGGTGAAGAAACCCTTTTTGAGAACTCATTGTGAGTAAATTGGCCATTTTCATGCACTTTTAACCATTCCATAAATCTTGTGTTTTGGGCCCCTGGAAGCATGAAAATCACTTTAAACATGCTAATTTTAGCTCTAACACTGATGATCCACCTACAAATGTGAACTGACGTTCAAAAATAAAACATTTGAAAACGGACCATTTTCCACATTTCTGAAGCATGACGTAATGGGGGGTGTTATCTCTTTTGTCGAAAATCAGCCGTTTTTGCTCGAACATTAAATGCCTCCAAATGGTATTTAATTAACTTCCCGAGCCCCTGGAAGCATGAAAATCACTTTAAACATGCTAATTTTAGCTCTAACACTGATGATCCACCTACAAATGTGAACTGACGTTCAAAAATAAAACATTTGAAAACGGACAATTTTCCACATTTCTGAAGCATGACGTAATGGGGGGGTGTTATCTCTTTTGTCGAAAATCAGCCGTTTTTGCTCGAACATTAAATGCCTCCAAATGGTATTTAATTAACTTCCCGGGGTGAAGAAACCCTTTTTGAGAACTCAGAGTGAGTAAATTGGCCATTTTCATGCACTTTTAACCATTCCATTAATCTTGTGTTTTGGGCCCCTGGAAGCATGAAAATCACTTTAAACATGCTAATTTTAGCTCTAACACTGATGATCCACCTACAAATGTGAACTGACGTTCAAAAATAAAACATTTGAAAACGGACCATTTTCCACATTTCTGAAGCATGACGTAATGGGGGGGTGTTATCTCTTTTGTCGAAAATCAGCCGTTTTTGCTCGAACATTAAATGCCTCCAAATGGTATTTATTTCACTTCCCGAGCCCCTGGAAGCATGAAAATCACTTTAAACATGCTAATTTTAGCTCTAACACTGATGATCCACCTACAAATGTGAACTGACGTTCAAAAATAAAACATTTGAAAACGGACCATTTTCCACATTTCTGAAGCATGACGTAATGGGGGGGTGTTATCTCTTTTGTCGAAAATCAGCCGTTTTTGCTCGAACATTAAATGCCTCCAAATGGTATTTAATTAACTTCCCGAGCCCCTGGAAGCATGAAAATCACTTTAAACATGCTAGTTTTAGCTCTAACACTGATGATCCACCTACAAATGTGAACTGACGTTCAAAAATAAAACATTTGAAAACGGACCATTTTCCACATTTCTGAAGCATGACGTAATGGGGGGGTGTTATCTCTTTTGTCGAAAATCAGCCGTTTTTGCTCGAACATTAAATGCCTCCAAATGGTATTTAATTAACTTCCCGAGCCCCTGGAAGCATGAAAATCACTTTAAACATGCTAATTTTAGCTCTAACACTGATGATCCACCTACAAATGTGAACTGACGTTCAAAAATAAAACATTTGAAAACGGACCATTTTCCACATTTCTGAAGCATGACGTAATGGGGGGGTGTTATCTCTTTTGTCGAAAATCAGCCGTTTTTGCTCGAACATTAAATGCCTCCAAATGGTATTTAATTAACTTCCCGGGGTGAAGAAACCTTTTTTGAGAACTCAGAGTGAGTAAATTGGCCATTTTCATGCACTTTTAACCATTCCATAAATCTTGTGTTTTGGGCCCCTGGAAGCATGAAAATCACTTTAAACATGCTAATTTTAGCTCTAACACTGATGATCCACCTACAAATGTGAACTGACGTTCAAAAATAAAACATTTGAAAACGGACCATTTTCCACATTTCTGAAGCATGACGTAATGGGGGGGTGTTATCTCTTTTGTCGAAAATCGGCCGTTTTTGCTCGGACATTAAATGCCTCCAAATGGTATTTAATTAACTTCCCGAGCCCCTGGAAGCATGAAAATCACTTTAAACATGCTAATTTTAGCTCTAACACTGATGATCCACCTACAAATGTGAACTGACGTTCAAAAATAAAACATTTGAAAACGGACCATTTTCCACATTTCTGAAGCATGACGTAATGGGGGGGTGTTATCTCTTTTGTCGAAAATCAGCCGTTTTTGCTCGAACATTAAATGCCTCCAAATGGTATTTAATTAACTTCCCGGGGTGAAGAAACCCTTTTTGAGAACTCAGAGTGAGTAAATTGGCCATTTTCATGCACTTTTAACCATTCCATTAATCTTGTGTTTTGGGCCCCTGGAAGCATGAAAATCACTTTAAACATGCTAATTTTAGCTCTAACACTGATGATCCACCTACAAATGTGAACTGACGTTCAAAAATAAAACATTTGAAAACGGACCATTTTCCACATTTCTGAAGCATGACGTAATGGGGGGGTGTTATCTCTTTTGTCGAAAATCAGCCGTTTTTGCTCGAACATTAAATGCCTCCAAATGGTATTTAATTAACTTCCCGAGCCCCTGGAAGCATGAAAATCACTTTAAACATGCTAATTTTAGCTCTAACACTGATGATCCACCTACAAATGTGAACTGACGTTCAAAAATAAAACATTGGAAAACGGACCATTTTCCACATTTCTGAAGCATGACGTAATGGGGGGGTGTTATCTCTTTTGTCGAAAATCAGCCGTTTTTCCTCGAACATTAAATGCCTCCAAATGGTATTTATTTCACTTCCCGAGCCCCTGGAAGCATGAAAATCACTTTAAACATGCTAATTTTAGCTCTAACACTGATGATCCACCTCAAATGTGAACTGACGTTCAAAAATAAAACATTTGAAAACGGACCATTTTCCACATTTCTGAAGCATGACGTAATGGGGGGGTGTTATCTCTTTTGTCGAAAATCAGCCGTTTTTGCTCGAACATTAAATGCCTCCAAATGGTATTTATTTCACTTCCCGGGGTGAAGAAACCCTTTTTGAGAACTCAGAGTGAGTAAATTGGCCATTTTCATGCACTTTTAACCATTCCATAAATCTTGTGTTTTGGGCCCCTGGAAGCATGAAAATCACTTTAAACATGCTAATTTTAGCTCTAACACTGATGATCCACCTACAAATGTGAACTGACGTTCAAAAATAAAACATTTGAAAACGGACCATTTTCCACATTTCTGAAGCATGACGTAATGGGGGGTGTTATCTCTTTTGTCGAAAATCAGCCGTTTTTGCTCGAACATTAAATGCCTCCAAATGGTATTTAATTAACTTCCCGGGGTGAAGAAACCTTTTTTGAGAACTCAGAGTGAGTAAATTGGCCATTTTCATGCACTTTTAACCATTCCATAAATCTTGTGTTTTGGGCCCCTGGAAGCATGAAAATCACTTTAAACATGCTAATTTTAGCTCTAACACTGATGATCCACCTACAAATGTGAACTGACGTTCAAAAATAAAACATTTGAAAACGGACCATTTTCCACATTTCTGAAGCATGACGTAATGGGGGGGTGTTATCTCTTTTGTCGAAAATCAGCCGTTTTTGCTCGAACATTAAATGCCTCCAAATGGTATTTAATTAACTTCCCGGGGTGAAGAAACCCTTTTTGAGAACTCAGAGTGAGTAAATTGGCCATTTTCATGCACTTTTAACCATTCCATTAATCTTGTGTTTTGGGCCCCTGGAAGCATGAAAATCACTTTAAACATGCTAATTTTAGCTCTAACACTGATGATCCACCTACAAATGTGAACTGACGTTCAAAAATAAAACATTTGAAAACGGACCATTTTCCACATTTCTGAAGCATGACGTAATGGGGGGGTGTTATCTCTTTTGTCGAAAATCAGCCGTTTTTGCTCGAACATTAAATGCCTCCAAATGGTATTTAATTAACTTCCCGAGCCCCTGGAAGCATGAAAATCACTTTAAACATGCTAATTTTAGCTCTAACACTGATGATCCACCTACAAATGTGAACTGACGTTCAAAAATAAAACATTTGAAAGCGGACCATTTTCCACATTTCTGAAGCGTGACGTAATGGGGGGGTGTTATCTCTTTTGTCGAAAATCAGCCGTTTTTGCTCGAACATTAAATGCCTCCAAATGGTATTTAATTAACTTCCCGGGGTGAAGAAACCCTTTTTGAGAACTCAGAGTGAGTAAATTGGCCATTTTCATGCACTTTTAACCATTCCATAAATCTTGTGTTTTGGGCCCCTGGAAGCATGAAAATCACTTTAAACATGCTAATTTTAGCTCTAACACTGATGATCCACCTACAAATGTGAACTGACGTTCAAAAATAAAACATTTGAAAACGGACCATTTTCCACATTTCTGAAGCATGACGTAATGGGGGGGTGTTATCTCTTTTGTCGAAAATCAGCTGTTTTTGCTCGAACATTAAATGCCTCCAAATGGTATTTAATTAACTTCCCGAGCCCCTGGAAGCATGACAATCACTTTAAACATGCTAATTTTAGCTCTAACACTGATGATCCACCTACAAATGTGAACTGACGTTCAAAAATAAAACATTTGAAAACGGACCATTTTCCACATTTCTGAAGCATGACGTAATGGGGGGGTGTTATCTCTTTTGTCGAAAATCAGCCGTTTTTGCTCGAACATTAAATGCCTCCAAATGGTATTTAATTAACTTCCCGGGGTGAAGAAACCCTTTTTGAGAACTCAGAGTGAGTAAATTGGCCATTTTCATGCACTTTTAACCATTCCATAAATCTTGTGTTTTGGGCCCCTGGAAGCATGAAAATCACTTTAAACATGCTAATTTTAGCTCTAACACTGATGATCCACCTACAAATGTGAACTGACGTTCAAAAATAAAACATTTGAAAACGGACCATTTTCCACATTTCTGAAGCATGACGTAATGGGGGGGTGTTATCTCTTTTGTCGAAAATCAGCTGTTTTTGCTCGAACATTAAATGCCTCCAAATGGTATTTAATTAACTTCCCGAGCCCCTGGAAGCATGACAATCACTTTAAACATGCTAATTTTAGCTCTAACACTGATGATCCACCTACAAATGTGAACTGACGTTCAAAAATAAAACATTTGAAAACGGACCATTTTCCACATTTCTGAAGCATGACGTAATGGGGGGGTGTTATCTCTTTTGTCGAAAATCAGCCGTTTTTGCTCGAACATTAAATGCCTCCAAATGGTATTTAATTAACTTCCCGAGCCCCTGGAAGCATGAAAATCACTTTAAACATGCTAATTTTAGCTCTAACACTGATGATCCACCTACAAATGTGAACTGACGTTCAAAAATAAAACATTTGAAAATGGACCATTTTCCACATTTCTGAAGCATGACGTAATGGGGGGGGTGTTATCTCTTTTGTCGAAAATCAGCCGTTTTTGCTCAAACATTAAATGCCTCCAAATGGTATTTAATTAACTTCCCGGGGTGAAGAGACCCTTTTTGAGAACTCAGAGTGAGTAAATTGGCCATTTTCATGCACTTTTAACCATTCCATAAATCTTGTGTTTTGGGCCCCTGGAAGCATGAAAATCACTTTAAACATGCTAATTTTAGCTCTAACACTGATGATCCACCTACAAATGTGAACTGACGTTCAAAAATAAAACATTTGAAAACGGACCATTTTCCACATTTCTGAAGCATGACGTAATGGGGGGGTGTTATCTCTTTTGTCGAAAATCAGCCGTTTTTGCTCGAACTTTAAATGCCTCCAAATGGTATTTAATTAACTTCCCGAGCCCCTGGAAGCATGAAAATCACTTTAAACATGCTAATTTTAGCTCTAACACTGATGATCCACCTACAAATGTGAACTGACGTTCAAAAATAAAACATTTGAAAACGGACCATTTTCCACATTTCTGAAGCATGACGTAATGGGGGGGTGTTATCTCTTTTGTCAAAAATCAGCCGTTTTTCCTCGAACATTAAATGCCTCCAAATGGTATTTATTTCACTTCCCGAGCCCCTGGAAGCATGAAAATCACTTTAAACATGCTAATTTTAGCTCTAACACTGATGATCCACCTACAAATGTGAACTGACGTTCAAAAATAAAACATTTGAAAACGGACCATTTTCCACATTTCTGAAGCATGACGTAATGGGGGGGTGTTATCTCTTTTGTCGAAAATCAGCCGTTTTTGCTCGAACATTAAATGCCTCCAAATGGTATTTATTTCACTTCCCGGGGTGAAGAAACCCTTTTTGAGAACTCAGAGTGAGTAAATTGGCCATTTTCATGCACTTTTAACCATTCCATAAATCTTGTGTTTTGGGCCCCTGGAAGCATGAAAATCACTTTAAACATGCTAATTTTAGCTCTAACACTGATGATCCACCTACAAATGTGAACTGACGTTCAAAAATAAAACATTTGAAAACGGACCATTTTCCACATTTCTGAAGCATGACGTAATGGGGGGGTGTTATCTCTTTTGTCGAAAATCGGCCGTTTTTGCTCGAACATTAAATGCCTCCAAATGATATTTAATTAACTTCCCGAGCCCCTGGAAGCATGAAAATCACTTTAAACATGCTAATTTTAGCTCTAACACTGATGATCCACCTACAAATGTGAACTGACGTTCAAAAATAAAACATTTGAAAACGGACCATTTTCCACATTTCTGAAGCATGACGTAATGGGGGGGTGTTATCTCTTTTGTCGAAAATCAGCCGTTTTTGCTCGAACATTAAATGCCTCCAAATGGTATTTAATTAACTTCCCGGGGTGAAGAAACCTTTTTTGAGAACTCAGAGTGAGTAAATTGGCCATTTTCATGCACTTTTAACCATTCCATAAATCTTGTGTTTTGGGCCCCTGGAAGCATGAAAATCACTTTAAACATGCTAATTTTAGCTCTAACACTGATGATCCACCTACAAATGTGAACTGACGTTCAAAAATAAAACATTTGAAAACGGACCATTTTCCACATTTCTGAAGCATGACGTAATGGGGGGGTGTTATCTCTTTTGTCGAAAATCAGCCGTTTTTGCTCGAACATTAAATGCCTCCAAATGGTATTTAATTAACTTCCCGGGGTGAAGAAACCCTTTTTGAGAACTCAGAGTGAGTAAATGGGCCATTTTCATGCACTTTTAACCATTCCATTAATCTTGTGTTTTGGGCCCCTGGAAGCATGAAAATCACTTTAAACATGCTAATTTTAGCTCTAACACTGATGATCCACCTACAAATGTGAACTGACGTTCAAAAATAAAACATTTGAAAACGGACCATTTTCCACATTTCTGAAGCATGACGTAATGGGGGGGTGTTATCTCTTTTGTCGAAAATCAGCCGTTTTTGCTCGAACATTAAATGCCTCCAAATGGTATTTAATTAACTTCCCGAGCCCCTGGAAGCATGAAAATCACTTTAAACATGCTAATTTTAGCTCTAACACTGATGATCCACCTACAAATGTGAACTGACGTTCAAAAATAAAACATTTGAAAACGGACCATTTTCCACATTTCTGAAGCATGACGTAATGGGGGGGTGTTATCTCTTTTGTCGAAAATCAGCCGTTTTTGCTCGAACATTAAATGCCTCCAAATGGTATTTAATTAACTTCCCGGGGTGAAGAAACCCTTTTTGAGAACTCAGAGTGAGTAAATTGGCCATTTTCATGCACTTTTAACCATTCCATAAATCTTGTGTTTTGGGCCCCTGGAAGCATGAAAATCACTTTAAACATGCTAATTTTAGCTCTAACACTGATGATCCACCTACAAATGTGAACTGACGTTCAAAAATAAAACATTTGAAAACGGACCATTTTCCACATTTCTGAAGCATGACGTAATGGGGGGGTGTTATCTCTTTTGTCGAAAATCAGCTGTTTTTGCTCGAACATTAAATGCCTCCAAATGGTATTTAATTAACTTCCCGAGCCCCTGGAAGCATGACAATCACTTTAAACATGCTAATTTTAGCTCTAACACTGATGATCCACCTACAAATGTGAACTGACGTTCAAAAATAAAACATTTGAAAACGGACCATTTTCCACATTTCTGAAGCATGACGTAATGGGGGGGTGTTATCTCTTTTGTCGAAAATCAGCCGTTTTTGCTCGAACATTAAATGCCTCCAAATGGTATTTAATTAACTTCCCGAGCCCCTGGAAGCATGAAAATCACTTTAAACATGCTAATTTTAGCTCTAACACTGATGATCCACCTACAAATGTGAACTGACGTTCAAAAATAAAACATTTGAAAATGGACCATTTTCCACATTTCTGAAGCATGACGTAATGGGGGGGGTGTTATCTCTTTTGTCGAAAATCAGCCGTTTTTGCTCAAACATTAAATGCCTCCAAATGGTATTTAATTAACTTCCCGGGGTGAAGAGACCCTTTTTGAGAACTCAGAGTGAGTAAATTGGCCATTTTCATGCACTTTTAACCATTCCATAAATCTTGTGTTTTGGGCCCCTGGAAGCATGAAAATCACTTTAAACATGCTAATTTTAGCTCTAACACTGATGATCCACCTACAAATGTGAACTGACGTTCAAAAATAAAACATTTGAAAACGGACCATTTTCCACATTTCTGAAGCATGACGTAATGGGGGGGTGTTATCTCTTTTGTCGAAAATCAGCCGTTTTTGCTCGAACTTTAAATGCCTCCAAATGGTATTTAATTAACTTCCCGAGCCCCTGGAAGCATGAAAATCACTTTAAACATGCTAATTTTAGCTCTAACACTGATGATCCACCTACAAATGTGAACTGACGTTCAAAAATAAAACATTTGAAAACGGACCATTTTCCACATTTCTGAAGCATGACGTAATGGGGGGGTGTTATCTCTTTTGTCAAAAATCAGCCGTTTTTCCTCGAACATTAAATGCCTCCAAATGGTATTTATTTCACTTCCCGAGCCCCTGGAAGCATGAAAATCACTTTAAACATGCTAATTTTAGCTCTAACACTGATGATCCACCTACAAATGTGAACTGACGTTCAAAAATAAAACATTTGAAAACGGACCATTTTCCACATTTCTGAAGCATGACGTAATGGGGGGGTGTTATCTCTTTTGTCGAAAATCAGCCGTTTTTGCTCGAACATTAAATGCCTCCAAATGGTATTTATTTCACTTCCCGGGGTGAAGAAACCCTTTTTGAGAACTCAGAGTGAGTAAATTGGCCATTTTCATGCACTTTTAACCATTCCATAAATCTTGTGTTTTGGGCCCCTGGAAGCATGAAAATCACTTTAAACATGCTAATTTTAGCTCTAACACTGATGATCCACCTACAAATGTGAACTGACGTTCAAAAATAAAACATTTGAAAACGGACCATTTTCCACATTTCTGAAGCATGACGTAATGGGGGGGTGTTATCTCTTTTGTCGAAAATCGGCCGTTTTTGCTCGAACATTAAATGCCTCCAAATGATATTTAATTAACTTCCCGAGCCCCTGGAAGCATGAAAATCACTTTAAACATGCTAATTTTAGCTCTAACACTGATGATCCACCTACAAATGTGAACTGACGTTCAAAAATAAAACATTTGAAAACGGACCATTTTCCACATTTCTGAAGCATGACGTAATGGGGGGGTGTTATCTCTTTTGTCGAAAATCAGCCGTTTTTGCTCGAACATTAAATGCCTCCAAATGGTATTTAATTAACTTCCCGGGGTGAAGAAACCTTTTTTGAGAACTCAGAGTGAGTAAATTGGCCATTTTCATGCACTTTTAACCATTCCATAAATCTTGTGTTTTGGGCCCCTGGAAGCATGAAAATCACTTTAAACATGCTAATTTTAGCTCTAACACTGATGATCCACCTACAAATGTGAACTGACGTTCAAAAATAAAACATTTGAAAACGGACCATTTTCCACATTTCTGAAGCATGACGTAATGGGGGGGTGTTATCTCTTTTGTCGAAAATCAGCCGTTTTTGCTCGAACATTAAATGCCTCCAAATGGTATTTAATTAACTTCCCGGGGTGAAGAAACCCTTTTTGAGAACTCAGAGTGAGTAAATTGGCCATTTTCATGCACTTTTAACCATTCCATTAATCTTGTGTTTTGGGCCCCTGGAAGCATGAAAATCACTTTAAACATGCTAATTTTAGCTCTAACACTGATGATCCACCTACAAATGTGAACTGACGTTCAAAAATAAAACATTTGAAAACGGACCATTTTCCACATTTCTGAAGCATGACGTAATGGGGGGGTGTTATCTCTTTTGTCGAAAATCAGCCGTTTTTGCTCGAACATTAAATGCCTCCAAATGGTATTTAATTAACTTCCCGAGCCCCTGGAAGCATGAAAATCACTTTAAACATGCTAATTTTAGCTCTAACACTGATGATCCACCTACAAATGTGAACTGACGTTCAAAAATAAAACATTTGAAAACGGACCATTTTCCACATTTCTGAAGCGTGACGTAATGGGGGGGTGTTATCTCTTTTGTCGAAAATCAGCCGTTTTTGCTCGAACATTAAATGCCTCCAAATGGTATTTAATTAACTTCCCGGGGTGAAGAAACCCTTTTTGAGAACTCAGAGTGAGTAAATTGGCCATTTTCATGCACTTTTAACCATTCCATAAATCTTGTGTTTTGGGCCCCTGGAAGCATGAAAATCACTTTAAACATGCTAATTTTAGCTCTAACACTGATGATCCACCTACAAATGTGAACTGACGTTCAAAAATAAAACATTTGAAAACGGACCATTTTCCACATTTCTGAAGCATGACGTAATGGGGGGGTGTTATCTCTTTTGTCGAAAATCAGCTGTTTTTGCTCGAACATTAAATGCCTCCAAATGGTATTTAATTAACTTCCCGAGCCCCTGGAAGCATGAAAATCACTTTAAACATGCTAATTTTAGCTCTAACACTGATGATCCACCTACAAATGTGAACTGACGTTCAAAAATAAAACATTTGAAAACGGACCATTTTCCACATTTCTGAAGCATGACGTAATGGGGGGGTGTTATCTCTTTTGTCGAAAATCAGCCGTTTTTGCTCGAACATTAAATGCCTCCAAATGGTATTTAATTAACTTCCCGGGGTGAAGAAACCCTTTTTGAGAACTCAGAGTGAGTAAATTTGCCATTTTCATGCACTTTTAAACATTCCATTAATCTTGTGTTTTGGGCCCCTGGAAGCATGAAAATCACTTTAAACATGCTAATTTTAGCTCTAACACTGATGATCCACCTACAAATGTGAACTGACGTTCAAAAATAAAACATTTGAAAACGGACCATTTTCCACATTTCTGAAGCATGACGTAATGGGGGGGTGTTATCTCTTTTGTCGAAAATCAGCCGTTTTTGCTCGAACATTAAATGCCTCCAAATGGTATTTAATTAACTTCCCGAGCCCCTGGAAGCATGAAAATCACTTTAAACATGCTAATTTTAGCTCTAACACTGATGATCCACCTACAAATGTGAACTGACGTTCAAAAATAAAACATTTGAAAACGGACCATTTTCCACATTTCTGAAGCATGACGTAATGGGGGGGTGTTATCTCTTTTGTCGAAAATCAGCCGTTTTTGCTCAAACATTAAATGCCTCCAAATGGTATTTAATTAACTTCCCGGGGTGAAGAGACCCTTTTTGAGAACTCAGAGTGAGTAAATTGGCCATTTTCATGCACTTTTAACCATTCCATAAATCTTGTGTTTTGGGCCCCTGGAAGCATGAAAATCACTTTAAACATGCTAATTTTAGCTCTAACACTGATGATCCACCTACAAATGTGAACTGACGTTCAAAAATAAAACATTTGAAAACGGACCATTTTCCACATTTCTGAAGCATGACGTAATGGGGGGGTGTTATCTCTTTTGTCGAAAATCAGCCGTTTTTGCTCGAACATTAAATGCCTCCAAATGGTATTTAATTAACTTCCCGGGGTGAAGAAACCCTTTTTGAGAACTCAGAGTGAGTAAATTGGCCATTTTCATGCACTTTTAACCATTCCATAAATCTTGTGTTTTGGGCCCCTGGAAGCATGAAAATCACTTTAAACATGCTAATTTTAGCTCTAACACTGATGATCCACCTACAAATGTGAACTGACGTTCAAAAATAAAACATTTGAAAACGGACCATTTTCCACATTTCTGAAGCATGACGTAATGGGGGGGTGTTATCTCTTTTGTCGAAAATCAGCTGTTTTTGCTCGAACATTAAATGCCTCCAAATGGTATTTAATTAACTTCCCGAGCCCCTGGAAGCATGAAAATCACTTTAAACATGCTAATTTTAGCTCTAACACTGATGATCCACCTACAAATGTGAACTGACGTTCAAAAATAAAACATTTGAAAACGGACCATTTTCCACATTTCTGAAGCATGACGTAATGGGGGGGTGTTATCTCTTTTGTCGAAAATCAGCCGTTTTTGCTCGAACATTAAATGCCTCCAAATGGTATTTAATTAACTTCCCGGGGTGAAGAAACCCTTTTTGAGAACTCAGAGTGAGTAAATTTGCCATTTTCATGCACTTTTAAACATTCCATTAATCTTGTGTTTTGGGCCCCTGGAAGCATGAAAATCACTTTAAACATGCTAATTTTAGCTCTAACACTGATGATCCACCTACAAATGTGAACTGACGTTCAAAAATAAAACATTTGAAAACGGACCATTTTCCACATTTCTGAAGCATGACGTAATGGGGGGGTGTTATCTCTTTTGTCGAAAATCAGCCGTTTTTGCTCGAACATTAAATGCCTCCAAATGGTATTTAATTAACTTCCCGAGCCCCTGGAAGCATGAAAATCACTTTAAACATGCTAATTTTAGCTCTAACACTGATGATCCACCTACAAATGTGAACTGACGTTCAAAAATAAAACATTTGAAAACGGACCATTTTCCACATTTCTGAAGCATGACGTAATGGGGGGGTGTTATCTCTTTTGTCGAAAATCAGCCGTTTTTGCTCAAACATTAAATGCCTCCAAATGGTATTTAATTAACTTCCCGGGGTGAAGAGACCCTTTTTGAGAACTCAGAGTGAGTAAATTGGCCATTTTCATGCACTTTTAACCATTCCATAAATCTTGTGTTTTGGGCCCCTGGAAGCATGAAAATCACTTTAAACATGCTAATTTTAGCTCTAACACTGATGATCCACCTACAAATGTGAACTGACGTTCAAAAATAAAACATTTGAAAACGGACCATTTTCCACATTTCTGAAGCATGACGTAATGGGGGGGTGTTATCTCTTTTGTCGAAAATCAGCCGTTTTTGCTCGAACTTTAAATGCCTCCAAATGGTATTTAATTAACTTCCCGAGCCCCTGGAAGCATGAAAATCACTTTAAACATGCTAATTTTAGCTCTAACACTGATGATCCACCTACAAATGTGAACTGACGTTCAAAAATAAAACATTTGAAAACGGACCATTTTCCACATTTCTGAAGCATGACGTAATGGGGGGGTGTTATCTCTTTTGTCGAAAATCAGCCGTTTTTGCTCGAACATTAAATGCCTCCAAATGGTATTTATTTCACTTCCCGGGGTGAAGAAACCCTTTTTGAGAACTCAGAGTGAGTAAATTGGCCATTTTCATGCACTTTTAACCATTCCATAAATCTTGTGTTTTGGGCCCCTGGAAGCATGAAAATCACTTTAAACATGCTCATTTTAGCTCTAACACTGATGATCCACCTACAAATGTGAACTGACGTTCAAAAATAAAACATTTGAAAACGGACCATTTTCCACATTTCTGAAGCATGACGTAATGGGGGGTTGTTATCTCTTTTGTCGAAAATCAGCCGTTTTTGCTCGAACATTAAATGCCTCCAAATGGTATTTAATTAACTTCCCGAGCCCCTGGAAGCATGAAAATCACTTTAAACATGCTAATTTTAGCTCTAACACTGATGATCCACCTACAAATGTGAACTGACGTTCAAAAATAAAACATTTGAAAACGGACCATTTTCCACATTTCTGAAGCATGACGTAATGGGGGGGTGTTATCTCTTTTGTCGAAAATCAGCCGTTTTTGCTCGAACATTAAATGCCTCCAAATGGTATTTATTTCACTTCCCGGGGTGAAGAAACCCTTTTTGAGAACTCAGAGTGAGTAAATTGGCCATTTTCATGCACTTTTAACCATTCCATAAATCTTGTGTTTTGGGCCCCTGGAAGCATGAAAATCACTTTAAACATGCTAATTTTAGCTCTAACACTGATGATCCACCTACAAATGTGAACTGACGTTCAAAAATAAAACATTTGAAAACGGACCATTTTCCACATTTCTGAAGCATGACGTAATGGGGGGGTGTTATCTCTTTTGTCGAAAATCAGCCGTTTTTGCTCGAACATTAAATGCCTCCAAATGGTATTTAATTAACTTCCCGAGCCCCTGGAAGCATGAAAATCACTTTAAACATGCTAATTTTAGCTCTAACACTGATGATCCACCTACAAATGTGAACTGACGTTCAAAAATAAAACATTTGAAAACTGACCATTTTCCACATTTCTGAAGCATGACGTAATGGGGGGGTGTTATCTCTTTTGTCGAAAATCAGCCGTTTTTGCTCGAACATTAAATGCCTCCAAATGGTATTTATTTCACTTCCCGGGGTGAAGAAACCCTTTTTGAGAACTCAGAGTGAGTAAATTGGCCATTTTCATGCACTTTTAACCATTCCATTAATCTTGTGTTTTGGGCCCCTGGAAGCATGAAAATCACTTTAAACATGCTAATTTTAGCTCTAACACTGATGATCCACCTACAAATGTGAACTGACGTTCAAAAATAAAACATTTGAAAACGGACCATTTTCCACATTTCTGAAGCATGACGTAATGGGGGGGTGTTATCTCTTTTGTCGAAAATCAGCCGTTTTTGCTCGAACATTAAATGCCTCCAAATGGTATTTATTTCACTTCCCGAGCCCCTGGAAGCATGAAAATCACTTTAAACATGCTAATTTTAGCTCTAACACTGATGATCCACCTACAAATGTGAACTGACGTTCAAAAATAAAACATTTGAAAACGGACCATTTTCCACATTTCTGAAGCATGACGTAATGGGGGGGTGTTATCTCTTTTGTCGAAAATCAGCCGTTTTTGCTCGAACATTAAATGCCTCCAAATGGTATTTAATTAACTTCCCGAGCCCCTGGAAGCATGAAAATCACTTTAAACATGCTAGTTTTAGCTCTAACACTGATGATCCACCTACAAATGTGAACTGACGTTCAAAAATAAAACATTTGAAAACGGACCATTTTCCACATTTCTGAAGCATGACGTAATGGGGGGGTGTTATCTCTTTTGTCGAAAATCAGCCGTTTTTGCTCGAACATTAAATGCCTCCAAATGGTATTTAATTAACTTCCCGAGCCCCTGGAAGCATGAAAATCACTTTAAACATGCTAATTTTAGCTCTAACACTGATGATCCACCTACAAATGTGAACTGACGTTCAAAAATAAAACATTTGAAAACGGACCATTTTCCACATTTCTGAAGCATGACGTAATGGGGGGGTGTTATCTCTTTTGTCGAAAATCAGCCGTTTTTGCTCGAACATTAAATGCCTCCAAATGGTATTTAATTAACTTCCCGGGGTGAAGAAACCTTTTTTGAGAACTCAGAGTGAGTAAATTGGCCATTTTCATGCACTTTTAACCATTCCATAAATCTTGTGTTTTGGGCCCCTGGAAGCATGAAAATCACTTTAAACATGCTAATTTTAGCTCTAACACTGATGATCCACCTACAAATGTGAACTGACGTTCAAAAATAAAACATTTGAAAACGGACCATTTTCCACATTTCTGAAGCATGACGTAATGGGGGGGTGTTATCTCTTTTGTCGAAAATCGGCCGTTTTTGCTCGAACATTAAATGCCTCCAAATGGTATTTAATTAACTTCCCGAGCCCCTGGAAGCATGAAAATCACTTTAAACATGCTAATTTTAGCTCTAACACTGATGATCCACCTACAAATGTGAACTGACGTTCAAAAATAAAACATTTGAAAACGGACCATTTTCCACATTTCTGAAGCATGACGTAATGGGGGGGTGTTATCTCTTTTGTCGAAAATCAGCCGTTTTTGCTCGAACATTAAATGCCTCCAAATGGTATTTAATTAACTTCCCGGGGTGAAGAAACCCTTTTTGAGAACTCAGAGTGAGTAAATTGGCCATTTTCATGCACTTTTAACCATTCCATTAATCTTGTGTTTTGGGCCCCTGGAAGCATGAAAATCACTTTAAACATGCTAATTTTAGCTCTAACACTGATGATCCACCTACAAATGTGAACTGACGTTCAAAAATAAAACATTTGAAAACGGACCATTTTCCACATTTCTGAAGCATGACGTAATGGGGGGGTGTTATCTCTTTTGTCGAAAATCAGCCGTTTTTGCTCGAACATTAAATGCCTCCAAATGGTATTTAATTAACTTCCCGAGCCCCTGGAAGCATGAAAATCACTTTAAACATGCTAATTTTAGCTCTAACACTGATGATCCACCTACAAATGTGAACTGACGTTCAAAAATAAAACATTGGAAAACGGACCATTTTCCACATTTCTGAAGCATGACGTAATGGGGGGGTGTTATCTCTTTTGTCGAAAATCAGCCGTTTTTCCTCGAACATTAAATGCCTCCAAATGGTATTTATTTCACTTCCCGAGCCCCTGGAAGCATGAAAATCACTTTAAACATGCTAATTTTAGCTCTAACACTGATGATCCACCTCAAATGTGAACTGACGTTCAAAAATAAAACATTTGAAAACGGACCATTTTCCACATTTCTGAAGCATGACGTAATGGGGGGGTGTTATCTCTTTTGTCGAAAATCAGCCGTTTTTGCTCGAACATTAAATGCCTCCAAATGGTATTTATTTCACTTCCCGGGGTGAAGAAACCCTTTTTGAGAACTCAGAGTGAGTAAATTGGCCATTTTCATGCACTTTTAACCATTCCATAAATCTTGTGTTTTGGGCCCCTGGAAGCATGAAAATCACTTTAAACATGCTAATTTTAGCTCTAACACTGATGATCCACCTACAAATGTGAACTGACGTTCAAAAATAAAACATTTGAAAACGGACCATTTTCCACATTTCTGAAGCATGACGTAATGGGGGGTGTTATCTCTTTTGTCGAAAATCAGCCGTTTTTGCTCGAACATTAAATGCCTCCAAATGGTATTTAATTAACTTCCCGGGGTGAAGAAACCTTTTTTGAGAACTCAGAGTGAGTAAATTGGCCATTTTCATGCACTTTTAACCATTCCATAAATCTTGTGTTTTGGGCCCCTGGAAGCATGAAAATCACTTTAAACATGCTAATTTTAGCTCTAACACTGATGATCCACCTACAAATGTGAACTGACGTTCAAAAATAAAACATTTGAAAACGGACCATTTTCCACATTTCTGAAGCATGACGTAATGGGGGGGTGTTATCTCTTTTGTCGAAAATCAGCCGTTTTTGCTCGAACATTAAATGCCTCCAAATGGTATTTAATTAACTTCCCGGGGTGAAGAAACCCTTTTTGAGAACTCAGAGTGAGTAAATTGGCCATTTTCATGCACTTTTAACCATTCCATTAATCTTGTGTTTTGGGCCCCTGGAAGCATGAAAATCACTTTAAACATGCTAATTTTAGCTCTAACACTGATGATCCACCTACAAATGTGAACTGACGTTCAAAAATAAAACATTTGAAAACGGACCATTTTCCACATTTCTGAAGCATGACGTAATGGGGGGGTGTTATCTCTTTTGTCGAAAATCAGCCGTTTTTGCTCGAACATTAAATGCCTCCAAATGGTATTTAATTAACTTCCCGAGCCCCTGGAAGCATGAAAATCACTTTAAACATGCTAATTTTAGCTCTAACACTGATGATCCACCTACAAATGTGAACTGACGTTCAAAAATAAAACATTTGAAAGCGGACCATTTTCCACATTTCTGAAGCGTGACGTAATGGGGGGGTGTTATCTCTTTTGTCGAAAATCAGCCGTTTTTGCTCGAACATTAAATGCCTCCAAATGGTATTTAATTAACTTCCCGGGGTGAAGAAACCCTTTTTGAGAACTCAGAGTGAGTAAATTGGCCATTTTCATGCACTTTTAACCATTCCATAAATCTTGTGTTTTGGGCCCCTGGAAGCATGAAAATCACTTTAAACATGCTAATTTTAGCTCTAACACTGATGATCCACCTACAAATGTGAACTGACGTTCAAAAATAAAACATTTGAAAACGGACCATTTTCCACATTTCTGAAGCATGACGTAATGGGGGGGTGTTATCTCTTTTGTCGAAAATCAGCTGTTTTTGCTCGAACATTAAATGCCTCCAAATGGTATTTAATTAACTTCCCGAGCCCCTGGAAGCATGACAATCACTTTAAACATGCTAATTTTAGCTCTAACACTGATGATCCACCTACAAATGTGAACTGACGTTCAAAAATAAAACATTTGAAAACGGACCATTTTCCACATTTCTGAAGCATGACGTAATGGGGGGGTGTTATCTCTTTTGTCGAAAATCAGCCGTTTTTGCTCGAACATTAAATGCCTCCAAATGGTATTCAATTAACTTCCCGGGGTGAAGAAACCCTTTTTGAGAACTCAGAGTGAGTAAATTGGCCATTTTCATGCACTTTTAACCATTCCATAAATCTTGTGTTTTGGGCCCCTGGAAGCATGAAAATCACTTTAAACATGCTAATTTTAGCTCTAACACTGATGATCCACCTACAAATGTGAACTGACGTTCAAAAATAAAACATTTGAAAACGGACCATTTTCCACATTTCTGAAGCATGACGTAATGGGGGGGTGTTATCTCTTTTGTCGAAAATCAGCTGTTTTTGCTCGAACATTAAATGCCTCCAAATGGTATTTAATTAACTTCCCGAGCCCCTGGAAGCATGACAATCACTTTAAACATGCTAATTTTAGCTCTAACACTGATGATCCACCTACAAATGTGAACTGACGTTCAAAAATAAAACATTTGAAAACGGACCATTTTCCACATTTCTGAAGCATGACGTAATGGGGGGGTGTTATCTCTTTTGTCGAAAATCAGCCGTTTTTGCTCGAACATTAAATGCCTCCAAATGGTATTTAATTAACTTCCCGAGCCCCTGGAAGCATGAAAATCACTTTAAACATGCTAATTTTAGCTCTAACACTGATGATCCACCTACAAATGTGAACTGACGTTCAAAAATAAAACATTTGAAAATGGACCATTTTCCACATTTCTGAAGCATGACGTAATGGGGGGGGTGTTATCTCTTTTGTCGAAAATCAGCCGTTTTTGCTCAAACATTAAATGCCTCCAAATGGTATTTAATTAACTTCCCGGGGTGAAGAGACCCTTTTTGAGAACTCAGAGTGAGTAAATTGGCCATTTTCATGCACTTTTAACCATTCCATAAATCTTGTGTTTTGGGCCCCTGGAAGCATGAAAATCACTTTAAACATGCTAATTTTAGCTCTAACACTGATGATCCACCTACAAATGTGAACTGACGTTCAAAAATAAAACATTTGAAAACGGACCATTTTCCACATTTCTGAAGCATGACGTAATGGGGGGGTGTTATCTCTTTTGTCGAAAATCAGCCGTTTTTGCTCGAACTTTAAATGCCTCCAAATGGTATTTAATTAACTTCCCGAGCCCCTGGAAGCATGAAAATCACTTTAAACATGCTAATTTTAGCTCTAACACTGATGATCCACCTACAAATGTGAACTGACGTTCAAAAATAAAACATTTGAAAACGGACCATTTTCCACATTTCTGAAGCATGACGTAATGGGGGGGTGTTATCTCTTTTGTCAAAAATCAGCCGTTTTTCCTCGAACATTAAATGCCTCCAAATGGTATTTATTTCACTTCCCGAGCCCCTGGAAGCATGAAAATCACTTTAAACATGCTAATTTTAGCTCTAACACTGATGATCCACCTACAAATGTGAACTGACGTTCAAAAATAAAACATTTGAAAACGGACCATTTTCCACATTTCTGAAGCATGACGTAATGGGGGGGTGTTATCTCTTTTGTCGAAAATCAGCCGTTTTTGCTCGAACATTAAATGCCTCCAAATGGTATTTATTTCACTTCCCGGGGTGAAGAAACCCTTTTTGAGAACTCAGAGTGAGTAAATTGGCCATTTTCATGCACTTTTAACCATTCCATAAATCTTGTGTTTTGGGCCCCTGGAAGCATGAAAATCACTTTAAACATGCTAATTTTAGCTCTAACACTGATGATCCACCTACAAATGTGAACTGACGTTCAAAAATAAAACATTTGAAAACGGACCATTTTCCACATTTCTGAAGCATGACGTAATGGGGGGGTGTTATCTCTTTTGTCGAAAATCGGCCGTTTTTGCTCGAACATTAAATGCCTCCAAATGATATTTAATTAACTTCCCGAGCCCCTGGAAGCATGAAAATCACTTTAAACATGCTAATTTTAGCTCTAACACTGATGATCCACCTACAAATGTGAACTGACGTTCAAAAATAAAACATTTGAAAACGGACCATTTTCCACATTTCTGAAGCATGACGTAATGGGGGGGTGTTATCTCTTTTGTCGAAAATCAGCCGTTTTTGCTCGAACATTAAATGCCTCCAAATGGTATTTAATTAACTTCCCGGGGTGAAGAAACCTTTTTTGAGAACTCAGAGTGAGTAAATTGGCCATTTTCATGCACTTTTAACCATTCCATAAATCTTGTGTTTTGGGCCCCTGGAAGCATGAAAATCACTTTAAACATGCTAATTTTAGCTCTAACACTGATGATCCACCTACAAATGTGAACTGACGTTCAAAAATAAAACATTTGAAAACGGACCATTTTCCACATTTCTGAAGCATGACGTAATGGGGGGGTGTTATCTCTTTTGTCGAAAATCAGCCGTTTTTGCTCGAACATTAAATGCCTCCAAATGGTATTTAATTAACTTCCCGGGGTGAAGAAACCCTTTTTGAGAACTCAGAGTGAGTAAATTGGCCATTTTCATGCACTTTTAACCATTCCATTAATCTTGTGTTTTGGGCCCCTGGAAGCATGAAAATCACTTTAAACATGCTAATTTTAGCTCTAACACTGATGATCCACCTACAAATGTGAACTGACGTTCAAAAATAAAACATTTGAAAACGGACCATTTTCCACATTTCTGAAGCATGACGTAATGGGGGGGTGTTATCTCTTTTGTCGAAAATCAGCCGTTTTTGCTCGAACATTAAATGCCTCCAAATGGTATTTAATTAACTTCCCGAGCCCCTGGAAGCATGAAAATCACTTTAAACATGCTAATTTTAGCTCTAACACTGATGATCCACCTACAAATGTGAACTGACGTTCAAAAATAAAACATTTGAAAACGGACCATTTTCCACATTTCTGAAGCGTGACGTAATGGGGGGGTGTTATCTCTTTTGTCGAAAATCAGCCGTTTTTGCTCGAACATTAAATGCCTCCAAATGGTATTTAATTAACTTCCCGGGGTGAAGAAACCCTTTTTGAGAACTCAGAGTGAGTAAATTGGCCATTTTCATGCACTTTTAACCATTCCATAAATCTTGTGTTTTGGGCCCCTGGAAGCATGAAAATCACTTTAAACATGCTAATTTTAGCTCTAACACTGATGATCCACCTACAAATGTGAACTGACGTTCAAAAATAAAACATTTGAAAACGGACCATTTTCCACATTTCTGAAGCATGACGTAATGGGGGGGTGTTATCTCTTTTGTCGAAAATCAGCTGTTTTTGCTCGAACATTAAATGCCTCCAAATGGTATTTAATTAACTTCCCGAGCCCCTGGAAGCATGAAAATCACTTTAAACATGCTAATTTTAGCTCTAACACTGATGATCCACCTACAAATGTGAACTGACGTTCAAAAATAAAACATTTGAAAACGGACCATTTTCCACATTTCTGAAGCATGACGTAATGGGGGGGTGTTATCTCTTTTGTCGAAAATCAGCCGTTTTTGCTCGAACATTAAATGCCTCCAAATGGTATTTAATTAACTTCCCGGGGTGAAGAAACCCTTTTTGAGAACTCAGAGTGAGTAAATTTGCCATTTTCATGCACTTTTAAACATTCCATTAATCTTGTGTTTTGGGCCCCTGGAAGCATGAAAATCACTTTAAACATGCTAATTTTAGCTCTAACACTGATGATCCACCTACAAATGTGAACTGACGTTCAAAAATAAAACATTTGAAAACGGACCATTTTCCACATTTCTGAAGCATGACGTAATGGGGGGGTGTTATCTCTTTTGTCGAAAATCAGCCGTTTTTGCTCGAACATTAAATGCCTCCAAATGGTATTTAATTAACTTCCCGAGCCCCTGGAAGCATGAAAATCACTTTAAACATGCTAATTTTAGCTCTAACACTGATGATCCACCTACAAATGTGAACTGACGTTCAAAAATAAAACATTTGAAAACGGACCATTTTCCACATTTCTGAAGCATGACGTAATGGGGGGGTGTTATCTCTTTTGTCGAAAATCAGCCGTTTTTGCTCAAACATTAAATGCCTCCAAATGGTATTTAATTAACTTCCCGGGGTGAAGAGACCCTTTTTGAGAACTCAGAGTGAGTAAATTGGCCATTTTCATGCACTTTTAACCATTCCATAAATCTTGTGTTTTGGGCCCCTGGAAGCATGAAAATCACTTTAAACATGCTAATTTTAGCTCTAACACTGATGATCCACCTACAAATGTGAACTGACGTTCAAAAATAAAACATTTGAAAACGGACCATTTTCCACATTTCTGAAGCATGACGTAATGGGGGGGTGTTATCTCTTTTGTCGTAAATCAGCCGTTTTTGCTCGAACTTTAAATGCCTCCAAATGGTATTTAATTAACTTCCCGAGCCCCTGGAAGCATGAAAATCACTTTAAACATGCTAATTTTAGCTCTAACACTGATGATCCACCTACAAATGTGAACTGACGTTCAAAAATAAAACATTTGAAAACGGACCATTTTCCACATTTCTGAAGCATGACGTAATGGGGGGGTGTTATCTCTTTTGTCGAAAATCAGCCGTTTTTGCTCGAACATTAAATGCCTCCAAATGGTATTTATTTCACTTCCCGGGGTGAAGAAACCCTTTTTGAGAACTCAGAGTGAGTAAATTGGCCATTTTCATGCACTTTTAACCATTCCATAAATCTTGTGTTTTGGGCCCCTGGAAGCATGAAAATCACTTTAAACATGCTCATTTTAGCTCTAACACTGATGATCCACCTACAAATGTGAACTGACGTTCAAAAATAAAACATTTGAAAACGGACCATTTTCCACATTTCTGAAGCATGACGTAATGGGGGGGTGTTATCTCTTTTGTCGAAAATCAGCCGTTTTTGCTCGAACATTAAATGCCTCCAAATGGTATTTAATTAACTTCCCGAGCCCCTGGAAGCATGAAAATCACTTTAAACATGCTAATTTTAGCTCTAACACTGATGATCCACCTACAAATGTGAACTGACGTTCAAAAATAAAACATTTGAAAACGGACCATTTTCCACATTTCTGAAGCATGACGTAATGGGGGGGTGTTATCTCTTTTGTCGAAAATCAGCCGTTTTTGCTCGAACATTAAATGCCTCCAAATGGTATTTATTTCACTTCCCGGGGTGAAGAAACCCTTTTTGAGAACTCAGAGTGAGTAAATTGGCCATTTTCATGCACTTTTAACCATTCCATAAATCTTGTGTTTTGGGCCCCTGGAAGCATGAAAATCACTTTAAACATGCTAATTTTAGCTCTAACACTGATGATCCACCTACAAATGTGAACTGACGTTCAAAAATAAAACATTTGAAAACGGACCATTTTCCACATTTCTGAAGCATGACGTAATGGGGGGGTGTTATCTCTTTTGTCGAAAATCAGCCGTTTTTGCTCGAACATTAAATGCCTCCAAATGGTATTTAATTAACTTCCCGAGCCCCTGGAAGCATGAAAATCACTTTAAACATGCTAATTTTAGCTCTAACACTGATGATCCACCTACAAATGTGAACTGACGTTCAAAAATAAAACATTTGAAAACGGACCATTTTCCACATTTCTGAAGCATGACGTAATGGGGGGGTGTTATCTCTTTTGTCGAAAATCAGCCGTTTTTGCTCGAACATTAAATGCCTCCAAATGGTATTTATTTCACTTCCCGAGCCCCTGGAAGCATGAAAATCACTTTAAACATGCTAATTTTAGCTCTAACACTGATGATCCACCTACAAATGTGAACTGACGTTCAAAAATAAAACATTTGAAAACGGACCATTTTCCACATTTCTGAAGCATGACGTAATGGGGGGGTGTTATCTCTTTTGTCGAAAATCAGCCGTTTTTGCTCGAACATTAAATGCCTCCAAATGGTATTTAATTAACTTCCCGAGCCCCTGGAAGCATGAAAATCACTTTAAACATGCTAATTTTAGCTCTAACACTGATGATCCACCTACAAATGTGAACTGACGTTCAAAAATAAAACATTTGAAAACGGACCATTTTCCACATTTCTGAAGCATGACGTAATGGGGGGGTGTTATCTCTTTTGTCGAAAATCAGCCGTTTTTGCTCGAACATTAAATGCCTCCAAATGGTATTTAATTAACTTCCCGAGCCCCTGGAAGCATGAAAATCACTTTAAACATGCTAATTTTAGCTCTAACACTGATGATCCACCTACAAATGTGAACTGACGTTCAAAAATAAAACATTTGAAAACGGACCATTTTCCACATTTCTGAAGCATGACGTAATGGGGGGGTGTTATCTCTTTTGTCGAAAATCAGCCGTTTTTGCTCGAACATTAAATGCCTCCAAATGGTATTTAATTAACTTCCCGGGGTGAAGAAACCTTTTTTGAGAACTCAGAGTGAGTAAATTGGCCATTTTCATGCACTTTTAACCATTCCATAAATCTTGTGTTTTGGGCCCCTGGAAGTATGAAAATCACTTTAAACATGCTAATTTTAGCTCTAACACTGATGATCCACCTACAAATGTGAACTGACGTTCAAAAATAAAACATTTGAAAACGGACCATTTTCCACATTTCTGAAGCATGACGTAATGGGGGGGTGTTATCTCTTTTGTCGAAAATCAGCCGTTTTTGCTCGAACATTAAATGCCTCCAAATGGTATTTAATTAACTTCCCGGGGTGAAGAAACCCTTTTTGAGAACTCAGAGTGAGTAAATTGGCCATTTTCATGCACTTTTAACCATTCCATAAATCTTGTGTTTTGGGCCCCTGGAAGCATGAAAATCACTTTAAACATGCTAATTTTAGCTCTAACACTGATGATCCACCTACAAATGTGAACTGACGTTCAAAAATAAAACATTTGAAAACGGACCATTTTCCACATTTCTGAAGCATGACGTAATGGGGGGTGTTATCTCTTTTGTCGAAAATCAGCCGTTTTTGCTCGAACATTAAATGCCTCCAAATGGTATTTAATTAACTTCCCGAGCCCCTGGAAGCATGAAAATCACTTTAAACATGCTAATTTTAGCTCTAACACTGATGATCCACCTACAAATGTGAACTGACGTTCAAAAATAAAACATTTGAAAACGGACCATTTTCCACATTTCTGAAGCATGACGTAATGGGGGGGTGTTATCTCTTTTGTCGAAAATCAGCCGTTTTTGCTCGAACATTAAATGCCTCCAAATGGTATTTAATTAACTTCCCGGGGTGAAGAAACCCTTTTTGAGAACTCAGAGTGAGTAAATTGGCCATTTTCATGCACTTTTAACCATTCCATAAATCTAGTGTTTTGGGCCCCTGGAAGCATGAAAATCACTTTAAACATGCTAATTTTAGCTCTAACACTGATGATCCACCTACAAATGTGAACTGACGTTCAAAAATAAAACATTTGAAAACGGACCATTTTCCACATTTCTGAAGCATGACGTAATGGGGGGGTGTTATCTCTTTTGTCGAAAATCAGCCGTTTTTGCTCGAACATTAAATGCCTCCAAATGGTATTTATTTCACTTCCCGGGGTGAAGAAACCCTTTTTGAGAACTCAGAGTGAGTAAATTGGCCATTTTCATGCACTTTTAACCATTCCATAAATCTTGTGTTTTGGGCCCCTGGAAGCATGAAAATCACTTTAAACATGCTCATTTTAGCTCTAACACTGATGATCCACCTACAAATGTGAACTGACGTTCAAAAATAAAACATTTGAAAACGGACCATTTTCCACATTTCTGAAGCATGACGTAATGGGGGGGGTGTTATCTCTTTTGTCGAAAATCAGCCGTTTTTGCTCGAACATTAAATGCCTCCAAATGGTATTTAATTAACTTCCCGAGCCCCTGGAAGCATGAAAATCACTTTAAACATGCTAATTTTAGCTCTAACACTGATGATCCACCTACAAATGTGAACTGACGTTCAAAAATAAAACATTTGAAAACGGACCATTTTCCACATTTCTGAAGCATGACGTAATGGGGGGGTGTTATCTCTTTTGTCGAAAATCAGCCGTTTTTGCTCGAACATTAAATGCCTCCAAATGGTATTTATTTCACTTCCCGAGCCCCTGGAAGCATGAAAATCACTTTTAACATGCTAATTTTAGCTCTAACACTGATGATCCACCTACAAATGTGAACTGACGTTCAAAAATAAAACATTTGAAAACGGACCATTTTCCACATTTCTGAAGCATGACGTAATGGGGGGGTGTTATCTCTTTTGTCGAAAATCAGCCGTTTTTGCTCGAACATTAAATGCCTCCAAATGGTATTTATTTCACTTCCCGGGGTGAAGAAACCCTTTTTGAGAACTCAGAGTGAGTAAATTGGCCATTTTCATGCACTTTTAACCATTCCATAAATCTTGTGTTTTGGGCCCCTGGAAGCATGAAAATCACTTTAAACATGCTCATTTTAGCTCTAACACTGATGATCCACCTACAAATGTGAACTGACGTTCAAAAATAAAACATTTGAAAACGGACCATTTTCCACATTTCTGAAGCATGACGTAATGGGGGGGGTGTTATCTCTTTTGTCGAAAATCAGCCGTTTTTGCTCGAACATTAAATGCCTCCAAATGGTATTTAATTAACTTCCCGAGCCCCTGGAAGCATGAAAATCACTTTAAACATGCTAATTTTAGCTCTAACACTGATGATCCACCTACAAATGTGAACTGACGTTCAAAAATAAAACATTTGAAAACGGACCATTTTCCACATTTCTGAAGCATGACGTAATGGGGGGGTGTTATCTCTTTTGTCGAAAATCAGCCGTTTTTGCTCGAACATTAAATGCCTCCAAATGGTATTTATTTCACTTCCCGAGCCCCTGGAAGCATGAAAATCACTTTTAACATGCTAATTTTAGCTCTAACACTGATGATCCACCTACAAATGTGAACTGACGTTCAAAAATAAAACATTTGAAAACGGACCATTTTCCACATTTCTGAAGCATGACGTAATGGGGGGGTGTTATCTCTTTTGTCGAAAATCAGCTGTTTTTGCTCGAACATTAAATGCCTCCAAATGGTATTTATTTCACTTCCCGGGGTGAAGAAACCCTTTTTGAGAACTCAGAGTGAGTAAATTGGCCATTTTCATGCACTTTTAACCATTCCATAAATCTTGTGTTTTGGGCCCCTGGAAGCATGAAAATCACTTTAAACATGCTAATTTTAGCTCTAACACTGATGATCCACCTACAAATGTGAACTGACGTTCAAAAATAAAACATTTGAAAACGGACCATTTTCCACATTTCTGAAGCATGACGTAATGGGGGGGTGTTATCTCTTTTGTCGAAAATCGGCCGTTTTTGCTCGAACATTAAATGCCTCCAAATGGTATTTAATTAACTTCCCGAGCCCCTGGAAGCATGAAAATCACTTTAAACATGCTAATTTTAGCTCTAACACTGATGATCCACCTACAAATGTGAACTGACGTTCAAAAATAAAACATTTGAAAACGGACCATTTTCCACATTTCTGAAGCATGACGTAATGGGGGGGTGTTATCTCTTTTGTCGAAAATCAGCCGTTTTTGATCGAACATTAAATGCCTCCAAATGGTATTTAATTAACTTCCCGGGGTGAAGAAACCCTTTTTGAGAACTCAGAGTGAGTAAATTGGCCATTTTCATGCACTTTTAACCATTCCATAAATCTTGTGTTTTGGGCCCCTGGAAGCATGAAAATCACTTTAAACATGCTAATTTTAGCTCTAACACTGATGATCCACCTACAAATGTGAACTGACGTTCAAAAATAAAACATTTGAAAACGGACCATTTTCCACATTTCTGAAGCATGACGTAATGGGGGGGTGTTATCTCTTTTGTCGAAAATCAGCCGTTTTTGCTCGAACATTAAATGCCTCCAAATGGTATTTAATTAACTTCCCGGGGTGAAGAAACCCTTTTTGAGAACTCAGAGTGAGTAAATTGGCCATTTTCATGCACTTTTAACCATTCCATTAATCTTGTGTTTTGGCCCCTGGAAGCATGAAAATCACTTTAAACATGCTAATTTTAGCTCTAACACTGATGATTCACCTACAAATGTGAACTGACGTTCAAAAATAAAACATTTGAAAACGGACCATTTTCCACATTTCTGAAGCATGACGTAATGGGGGGGTGTTATCTCTTTTGTCGAAAATCAGCCGTTTTTGCTCGAACATTAAATGCCTCCAAATGGTATTTAATTAACTTCCCGAGCCCCTGGAAGCATGAAAATCACTTTAAACATGCTAATTTTAGCTCTAACACTGATGATCCACCTACAAATGTGATCTGACGCTCAAAAATAAAACATTTGAAAACGGACCATTTTCCACATTTCTGAAGCATGACGTAATGGGGGGGTGTTATCTCTTTTGTCGAAAATCAGCCGTTTTTGCTCGAACATTAAATGCCTCCAAATGGTATTTAATTAACTTCCCGGGGTGAAGAAACCCTTTTTGAGAACTCAGAGTGAGTAAATTGGCCATTTTCATGCACTTTTAACCATTCCATAAATCTTGTGTTTTGGGCCCCTGGAAGCATGAAAATCACTTTAAACATGCTAATTTTAGCTCTAACACTGATGATCCACCTACAAATGTGAACTGACGTTCAAAAATAAAACATTTGAAAACGGACCATTTTCCACATTTCTGAAGCATGACGTAATGGGGGGGTGTTATCTCTTTTGTCGAAAATCAGCCGTTTTTGCTCGAACATTAAATGCCTCCAAATGGTATTTATTTCACATCCCGGGGTGAAGAAACCCTTTTTGAGAACTCAGAGTGAGTAAATTGGCCATTTTCATGCACTTTTAACCATTCCATAAATCTTGTGTTTTGGGCCCCTGGAAGCATGAAAATCACTTTAAACATGCTAATTTTAGCTCTAACACTGATGATCCACCTACAAATGTGAACTGACGTTCAAAAATAAAACATTTGAAAACGGACCATTTTTCACATTTCTGAGGCATGACGTAATGGGGGGGTGTTATCTCTTTTGTCGAAAATCAGCCGTTTTTGCTCGAACATTAAATGCCTCCAAATGGTATTTAATTAACTTCCCGAGCCCCTGGAAGCATGAAAATCACTTTAAACATGCTAATTTTAGCTCTAACACTGATGATCCACCTACAAATGTGAACTGACGTTCAAAAATAAAACATTTGAAAACGGACCATTTTCCACATTTCTGAAGCATGACGTAATGGGGGGGTGTTATCTCTTTTGTCGAAAATCAGCCATTTTTGCTCGAACATTAAATGCCTCCAAATGGTATTTATTTCACTTCCCGAGCCCCTGGAAGCATGAAAATCACTTTAAACATGCTAATTTTAGCTCTAACACTGATGATCCACCTACAAATGTGAACAGACGTTCAAAAATAAAACATTTGAAAACGGACCGTTTTCAACATTTCTGAAGCATGACGTAATGGGGCGGTGTTATCTCTTTTGTCGAAAATCAGCCGTTTTTGCTCGAACATTAAATGCCTCCAAATGGTATTTAATTAACTTCCCGAGCCCCTGGAAGCATGAAAATCACTTTAAACATGCTAATTTTAGCTCTAACACTGATGATCCACCTACAAATGTGAACTGACGTTCAAAAATAAAACATTTGAAAACGGACCATTTTCCACATTTCTGAAGCATGACGTAATGGGGGGGTGTTATCTCTTTTGTCGAAAATCAGCCGTTTTTGCTCGAACATTAAATGCCTCCAAATGGTATTTAATTAACTTCCCGGGGTGAAGAAACCCTTTTTGAGAACTCAGAGTGAGTAAATTGGCCATTTTCATGCACTTTTAACCATTCCATAAATCTTGTGTTTTGGGCCCCTGGAAGCATGAAAATCACTTTAAACATGCTAATTTTAGCTCTAACACTGATGATCCACCTACAAATGTGAACTGACGTTCAAAAATAAAACATTTGAACACGGACCATTTTCCACATTTCTGAAGCATGACGTAATGGGGGGGTGTTATCTCTTTTGTCGAAAATCAGCCGTTTTTGCTCGAACATTAAATGCCTCCAAATGGTATTTAATTAACTTCCCGAGCCCCTGGAAGCATGAAAATCACTTTAAACATGCTAATTTTAGCTCTAACACTGATGATCCACCTACAAATGTGAACTGACGTTCAAAAATAAAACATTTTAAAACGGACCATTTTCCACATTTCTGAAGCATGACGTAATGGGGGGGTGTTATCTCTTTTGTCGAAAATCAGCCGTTTTTGCTCGAACATTAAATGCCTCCAAATGGTATTTATTTCACTTCCCGAGCCCCTGGAAGCATGAAAATCACTTTAAACATGCTAATTTTAGCTCTAACACTGATGATCCACCTACAAATGTGAACTGACGTTCAAAAATAAAACATTTGAAAACGGACCATTTTCCACATTTCTGAAGCATGACGTAATGGGGGGGTGTTTCTCTTTTGTCGAAAATCAGCCGTTTTTGCTCGAACATTAAATGCCTCCAAATGGTATTTATTTCACTTCCCCCGGGGTGAAGAAACCCTTTTTGAGAACTCAGAGTGAGTAAATTGGCCATTTTCATGCACTTTTAACCATTCCATAAATCTTGTGTTTTGGGCCCCTGGAAGCATGAAAATCACTTTAAACATGCTAATTTTAGCTCTAACACTGATGATCCACCTACAAATGTGAACTGACGTTCAAAAATAAAACATTTGAAAACGGACCATTTTCCACATTCTGAAGCATGACGTAATGGGGGGGTGTTATCTCTTTTGTCGAAAATCGGCCGTTTTTGCTCGAACATTAAATGCCTCCAAATGGTATTTAATTAACTTCCCGAGCCCCTGGAAGCATGAAAATCACTTTAAACATGCTAATTTTAGCTCTAACACTGATGATCCACCTACAAATGTGAACTGACGTTCAAAAATAAAACATTTGAAAACGGACCATTTTCCACATTTCTGAAGCATGACGTAATGGGGGGGTGTTATCTCTTTTGTCGAAAATCAGCCGTTTTTGCTCGAACATTAAATGCCTCCAAATGGTATTTAATTAACTTCCCGGGGTGAAGAAACCCTTTTTGAGAACTCAGAGTGAGTAAATTGGCCATTTTCATGCACTTTTAACCATTCCATTAATCTTGTGTTTTGGCCCCTGGAAGCATGAAAATCACTTTAAACATGCTAATTTTAGCTCTAACACTGATGATCCACCTACAAATGTGAACTGACGTTCAAAAATAAAACATTTGAAAACGGACCATTTTCCACATTTCTGAAGCATGACGTAATGGGGGGGGTGTTATCTCTTTTGTCGAAAATCAGCCGTTTTTGCTCGAACATTAAATGCCTCCAAATGGTATTTAATTAACTTCCCGAGCCCCTGGAAGCATGAAAATCACTTTAAACATGCTAATTTTAGCTCTAACACTGATGATCCACCTACAAATGTGAACTGACGTTCAAAAATAAAACATTTGAAAACAGACCATTTTCCACATTTCTGAAGCATGACGTAATGGGGGGGTGTTATCTCTTTTGTCGAAAATCAGCCGTTTTTGCTCGAACATTAAATGCCTCCAAATGGTATTTAATTAACTTCCCGGGGTGAAGAAACCCTTTTTGAGAACTCAGAGTGAGTAAATTGGCCATTTTCATGCACTTTTAACCATTCCATTAATCTTGTGTTTTGGGCCCCTGGAAGCATGAAAATCACTTTAAACATGCTAATTTTAGCTCTAACACTGATGATCCACCTACAAATGTGAACTGACGTTCAAAAATAAAACATTTGAAAACGGACCATTTTCCACATTTCTGAAGCATGACGTAATGGGGGGGTGTTATCTCTTTTGTCGAAAATCAGCCGTTTTTGCTCGAACATTAAATGCCTCCAAATGGTATTTAATTAACTTCCCGAGCCCCTGGAAGCATGAAAATCACTTTAAACATGCTAATTTTAGCTCTAACACTGATGATCCACCTACAAATGTGAACTGACGTTCAAAAATAAAACATTTGAAAACGGACCATTTTCCACATTTCTGAAGCATGACGTAATGGGGGGGGTGTTATCTCTTTTGTCGAAAATCAGCCGTTTTTGCTCGAACATTAAATGCCTCCAAATGGTATTTAATTAACTTCCCGGGGTGAAGAAACCCTTTTTGAGAACTCAGAGTGAGTAAATTGGCCATTTTCATGCACTTTTAACCATTCCATAAATCTTGTGTTTTGGGCCCCTGGAAGCATGAAAATCACTTTAAACATGCTAATTTTAGCTCTAACACTGATGATCCACCTACAAATGTGAACTGACGTTCAAAAATAAAACATTTGAAAACGGACCATTTTCCACATTTCTGAAGCATGACGTAATGGGGGGGTGTTATCTCTTTTGTCGAAAATCAGCCGTTTTTGCTCGAACATTAAATGCCTCCAAATGGTATTTAATTAACTTCCCGAGCCCCTGGAAGCATGAAAATCACTTTAAACATGCTAATTTTAGCTCTAACACTGATGATCCACCTACAAATGTGAACTGACGTTCAAAAATAAAACATTTGAAAACGGACCATTTTCCACATTTCTGAAGCATGACGTAATGGGGGGGTGTTATCTCTTTTGTCGAAAATCAGCCGTTTTTGCTCGAACATTAAATGCCTCCAAATGGTATTTATTTCACTTCCCGAGCCCCTGGAAGCATGAAAATCACTATAAACATGCTAATTTTAGCTCTAACACTGATGATCCACCTACAAATGTGAACTGACGTTCAAAAATAAAACATTTGAAAACGGACCATTTTCCACATTTCTGAAGCATGACGTAATGGGGGGGTGTTATCTCTTTTGTCGAAAATCAGCCGTTTTTGCTCGAACATTAAATGCCTCCAAATGGTATTTAATTAACTTCCCGGGGTGAAGAAACCCTTTTTGAGAACTCAGAGTGAGTAAATTGGCCATTTTCATGCACTTTTAACCATTCCATAAATCTTGTGTTTTGGGCCCCTGGAAGCATGAAAATCACTTTAAACATGCTAATTTTAGCTCTAACACTGATGATCCACCTACAAATGTGAACTGACGTTCAAAAATAAAACATTTGAACACGGACCATTTTCCACATTTCTGAAGCATGACGTAATGGGGGGGTGTTATCTCTTTTGTCGAAAATCAGCCGTTTTTGCTCGAACATTAAATGCCTCCAAATGGTATTTAATTAACTTCCCGAGCCCCTGGAAGCATGAAAATCACTTTAAACATGCTAATTTTAGCTCTAACACTGATGATCCACCTACAAATGTGAACTGACGTTCAAAAATAAAACATTTTAAAACGGACCATTTTCCACATTTCTGAAGCATGACGTAATGGGGGGGTGTTATCTCTTTTGTCGAAAATCAGCCGTTTTTGCTCGAACATTAAATGCCTCCAAATGGTATTTATTTCACTTCCCGAGCCCCTGGAAGCATGAAAATCACTTTAAACATGCTAATTTTAGCTCTAACACTGATGATCCACCTACAAATGTGAACTGACGTTCAAAAATAAAACATTTGAAAACGGACCATTTTCCACATTTCTGAAGCATGACGTAATGGGGGGGTGTTATCTCTTTTGTCGAAAATCAGCCGTTTTTGCTCGAACATTAAATGCCTCCAAATGGTATTTATTTCACTTCCCGGGGTGAAGAAACCCTTTTTGAGAACTCAGAGTGAGTAAATTGGCCATTTTCATGCACTTTTAACCATTCCATAAATCTTGTGTTTTGGGCCCCTGGAAGCATGAAAATCACTTTAAACATGCTAATTTTAGCTCTAACACTGATGATCCACCTACAAATGTGAACTGACGTTCAAAAATAAAACATTTGAAAACGGACCATTTTCCACATTTCTGAAGCATGACGTAATGGGGGGGTGTTATCTCTTTTGTCGAAAATCGGCCGTTTTTGCTCGAACATTAAATGCCTCCAAATGGTATTTAATTAACTTCCCGAGCCCCTGGAAGCATGAAAATCACTTTAAACATGCTAATTTTAGCTCTAACACTGATGATCCACCTACAAATGTGAACTGACGTTCAAAAATAAAACATTTGAAAACGGACCATTTTCCACATTTCTGAAGCATGACGTAATGGGGGGGTGTTATCTCTTTTGTCGAAAATCAGCCGTTTTTGCTCGAACATTAAATGCCTCCAAATGGTATTTAATTAACTTCCCGGGGTGAAGAAACCCTTTTTGAGAACTCAGAGTGAGTAAATTGGCCATTTTCATGCACTTTTAACCATTCCATTAATCTTGTGTTTTGGCCCCTGGAAGCATGAAAATCACTTTAAACATGCTAATTTTAGCTCTAACACTGATGATCCACCTACAAATGTGAACTGACGTTCAAAAATAAAACATTTGAAAACGGACCATTTTCCACATTTCTGAAGCATGACGTAATGGGGGGGGTGTTATCTCTTTTGTCGAAAATCAGCCGTTTTTGCTCGAACATTAAATGCCTCCAAATGGTATTTAATTAACTTCCCGAGCCCCTGGAAGCATGAAAATCACTTTAAACATGCTAATTTTAGCTCTAACACTGATGATCCACCTACAAATGTGAACTGACGTTCAAAAATAAAACATTTGAAAACAGACCATTTTCCACATTTCTGAAGCATGACGTAATGGGGGGGTGTTATCTCTTTTGTCGAAAATCAGCCGTTTTTGCTCGAACATTAAATGCCTCCAAATGGTATTTAATTAACTTCCCGGGGTGAAGAAACCCTTTTTGAGAACTCAGAGTGAGTAAATTGGCCATTTTCATGCACTTTTAACCATTCCATTAATCTTGTGTTTTGGGCCCCTGGAAGCATGAAAATCACTTTAAACATGCTAATTTTAGCTCTAACACTGATGATCCACCTACAAATGTGAACTGACGTTCAAAAATAAAACATTTGAAAACGGACCATTTTCCACATTTCTGAAGCATGACGTAATGGGGGGGTGTTATCTCTTTTGTCGAAAATCAGCCGTTTTTGCTCGAACATTAAATGCCTCCAAATGGTATTTAATTAACTTCCCGAGCCCCTGGAAGCATGAAAATCACTTTAAACATGCTAATTTTAGCTCTAACACTGATGATCCACCTACAAATGTGAACTGACGTTCAAAAATAAAACATTTGAAAACGGACCATTTTCCACATTTCTGAAGCATGACGTAATGGGGGGGGTGTTATCTCTTTTGTCGAAAATCAGCCGTTTTTGCTCGAACATTAAATGCCTCCAAATGGTATTTAATTAACTTCCCGGGGTGAAGAAACCCTTTTTGAGAACTCAGAGTGAGTAAATTGGCCATTTTCATGCACTTTTAACCATTCCATAAATCTTGTGTTTTGGGCCCCTGGAAGCATGAAAATCACTTTAAACATGCTAATTTTAGCTCTAACACTGATGATCCACCTACAAATGTGAACTGACGTTCAAAAATAAAACATTTGAAAACGGACCATTTTCCACATTTCTGAAGCATGACGTAATGGGGGGGTGTTATCTCTTTTGTCGAAAATCAGCCGTTTTTGCTCGAACATTAAATGCCTCCAAATGGTATTTAATTAACTTCCCGAGCCCCTGGAAGCATGAAAATCACTTTAAACATGCTAATTTTAGCTCTAACACTGATGATCCACCTACAAATGTGAACTGACGTTCAAAAATAAAACATTTGAAAACGGACCATTTTCCACATTTCTGAAGCATGACGTAATGGGGGGGTGTTATCTCTTTTGTCGAAAATCAGCCGTTTTTGCTCGAACATTAAATGCCTCCAAATGGTATTTATTTCACTTCCCGAGCCCCTGGAAGCATGAAAATCACTATAAACATGCTAATTTTAGCTCTAACACTGATGATCCACCTACAAATGTGAACTGACGTTCAAAAATAAAACATTTGAAAACGGACCATTTTCCACATTTCTGAAGCATGACGTAATGGGGGGGTGTTATCTCTTTTGTCGAAAATCAGCCGTTTTTGCTCGAACATTAAATGCCTCCAAATGGTATTTATTTCACTTCCCGGGGTGAAGAAACCCTTTTTGAGAACTCAGAGTGAGTAAATTGGCCATTTTCATGCACTTTTAACCATTCCATAAATCTTGTGTTTTGGGCCCCTGGAAGCATGAAAATCACTTTAAACATGCTAATTTTAGCTCTAACACTGATGATCCACCTACAAATGTGAACTGACGTTCAAAAATAAAACATTTGAAAACGGACCATTTTCCACATTTCTGAAGCATGACGTAATGGGGGGGTGTTATCTCTTTTGTCGAAAATCGGCCGTTTTTGCTCGAACATTAAATGCCTCCAAATGGTATTTAATTAACTTCCCGAGCCCCTGGAAGCATGAAAATCACTTTAAACATGCTAATTTTAGCTCTAACACTGATGATCCACCTACAAATGTGAACTGACGTTCAAAAATAAAACATTTGAAAACGGACCATTTTCCACATTTCTGAAGCATGACGTAATGGGGGGGTGTTATCTCTTTTGTCGAAAATCAGCCGTTTTTGATCGAACATTAAATGCCTCCAAATGGTATTTAATTAACTTCCCGGGGTGAAGAAACCCTTTTTGAGAACTCAGAGTGAGTAAATTGGCCATTTTCATGCACTTTTAACCATTCAATAAATCTTGTGTTTTGGGCCCCTGGAAGCATGAAAATCACTTTAAACATGCTAATTTTAGCTCTAACACTGATGATCCACCTACAAATGTGAACTGACGTTCAAAAATAAAACATTTGAAAACGGACCATTTTCCACATTTCTGAAGCATGACGTAATGGGGGGGTGTTATCTCTTTTGTCGAAAATCAGCCGTTTTTGCTCGAACATTAAATGCCTCCAAATGGTATTTAATTAACTTCCCGGGGTGAAGAAACCCTTTTTGAGAACTCAGAGTGAGCAAATTGGCCATTTTCATGCACTTTTAACCATTCCATTAATCTTGTGTTTTGGCCCCTGGAAGCATGAAAATCACTTTAAACATGCTAATTTTAGCTCTAACACTGATGATTCACCTACAAATGTGAACTGACGTTCAAAAATAAAACATTTGAAAACGGACCATTTTCCACATTTCTGAAGCATGACGTAATGGGGGGGTGTTATCTCTTTTGTCGAAAATCAGCCGTTTTTGCTCGAACATTAAATGCCTCCAAATGGTATTTAATTAACTTCCCGAGCCCCTGGAAGCATGAAAATCACTTTAAACATGCTAATTTTAGCTCTAACACTGATGATCCACCTACAAATGTGAACTGACGCTCAAAAATAAAACATTTGAAAACGGACCATTTTCCACATTTCTGAAGCATGACGTAATGGGGGGGTGTTATCTCTTTTGTCGAAAATCAGCCGTTTTTGCTCGAACATTAAATGCCTCCAAATGGTATTTAATTAACTTCCCGGGGTGAAGAAACCCTTTTTGAGAACTCAGAGTGAGTAAATTGGCCATTTTCATGCACTTTTAACCATTCCATAAATCTTGTGTTTTGGGCCCCTGGAAGCATGAAAATCACTTTAAACATGCTAATTTTAGCTCTAACACTGATGATCCACCTACAAATGTGAACTGACGTTCAAAAATAAAACATTTGAAAACGGACCATTTTCCACATTTCTGAAGCATGACGTAATGGGGGGGTGTTATCTCTTTTGTCGAAAATCAGCCGTTTTTGCTCGAACATTAAATGCCTCCAAATGGTATTTAATTAACTTCCCGAGCCCCTGGAAGCATGAAAATCACTTTAAACATGCTAATTTTAGCTCTAACACTGATGATCCACCTACAAATGTGAACTGACGTTCAAAAATAAAACATTTGAAAACGGACCATTTTCCACATTTCTGAAGCATGACGTAATGGGGGGGGTGTTATCTCTTTTGTCGAAAATCAGCCGTTTTTGCTCGAACATTAAATGCCTCCAAATGGTATTTAATTAACTTCCCGGGGTGAAGAAACCCTTTTTGAGAACTCAGAGTGAGTAAATTGGCCATTTTCATGCACTTTTAACCATTCCATAAATCTTGTGTTTTGGGCCCCTGGAAGCATGAAAATCACTTTAAACATGCTAATTTTAGCTCTAACACTGATGATCCACCTACAAATGTGAACTGACGTTCAAAAATAAAACATTTGAAAACGGACCATTTTCCACATTTCTGAAGCATGACGTAATGGGGGGGTGTTATCTCTTTTGTCGAAAATCAGCCGTTTTTGCTCGAACATTAAATGCCTCCAAATGGTATTTAATTAACTTCCCGAGCCCCTGGAAGCATGAAAATCACTTTAAACATGCTAATTTTAGCTCTAACACTGATGATCCACCTACAAATGTGAACTGACGTTCAAAAATAAAACATTTGAAAACGGACCATTTTCCACATTTCTGAAGCATGACGTAATGGGGGGGTGTTATCTCTTTTGTCGAAAATCAGCCGTTTTTGCTCGAACATTAAATGCCTCCAAATGGTATTTATTTCACTTCCCGAGCCCCTGGAAGCATGAAAATCACTATAAACATGCTAATTTTAGCTCTAACACTGATGATCCACCTACAAATGTGAACTGACGTTCAAAAATAAAACATTTGAAAACGGACCATTTTCCACATTTCTGAAGCATGACGTAATGGGGGGGTGTTATCTCTTTTGTCGAAAATCAGCCGTTTTTGCTCGAACATTAAATGCCTCCAAATGGTATTTATTTCACTTCCCGGGGTGAAGAAACCCTTTTTGAGAACTCAGAGTGAGTAAATTGGCCATTTTCATGCACTTTTAACCATTCCATAAATCTTGTGTTTTGGGCCCCTGGAAGCATGAAAATCACTTTAAACATGCTAATTTTAGCTCTAACACTGATGATCCACCTACAAATGTGAACTGACGTTCAAAAATAAAACATTTGAAAACGGACCATTTTCCACATTTCTGAAGCATGACGTAATGGGGGGGTGTTATCTCTTTTGTCGAAAATCGGCCGTTTTTGCTCGAACATTAAATGCCTCCAAATGGTATTTAATTAACTTCCCGAGCCCCTGGAAGCATGAAAATCACTTTAAACATGCTAATTTTAGCTCTAACACTGATGATCCACCTACAAATGTGAACTGACGTTCAAAAATAAAACATTTGAAAACGGACCATTTTCCACATTTCTGAAGCATGACGTAATGGGGGGGTGTTATCTCTTTTGTCGAAAATCAGCCGTTTTTGATCGAACATTAAATGCCTCCAAATGGTATTTAATTAACTTCCCGGGGTGAAGAAACCCTTTTTGAGAACTCAGAGTGAGTAAATTGGCCATTTTCATGCACTTTTAACCATTCAATAAATCTTGTGTTTTGGGCCCCTGGAAGCATGAAAATCACTTTAAACATGCTAATTTTAGCTCTAACACTGATGATCCACCTACAAATGTGAACTGACGTTCAAAAATAAAACATTTGAAAACGGACCATTTTCCACATTTCTGAAGCATGACGTAATGGGGGGGTGTTATCTCTTTTGTCGAAAATCAGCCGTTTTTGCTCGAACATTAAATGCCTCCAAATGGTATTTAATTAACTTCCCGGGGTGAAGAAACCCTTTTTGAGAACTCAGAGTGAGCAAATTGGCCATTTTCATGCACTTTTAACCATTCCATTAATCTTGTGTTTTGGCCCCTGGAAGCATGAAAATCACTTTAAACATGCTAATTTTAGCTCTAACACTGATGATTCACCTACAAATGTGAACTGACGTTCAAAAATAAAACATTTGAAAACGGACCATTTTCCACATTTCTGAAGCATGACGTAATGGGGGGGTGTTATCTCTTTTGTCGAAAATCAGCCGTTTTTGCTCGAACATTAAATGCCTCCAAATGGTATTTAATTAACTTCCCGAGCCCCTGGAAGCATGAAAATCACTTTAAACATGCTAATTTTAGCTCTAACACTGATGATCCACCTACAAATGTGAACTGACGCTCAAAAATAAAACATTTGAAAACGGACCATTTTCCACATTTCTGAAGCATGACGTAATGGGGGGGTGTTATCTCTTTTGTCGAAAATCAGCCGTTTTTGCTCGAACATTAAATGCCTCCAAATGGTATTTAATTAACTTCCCGGGGTGAAGAAACCCTTTTTGAGAACTCAGAGTGAGTAAATTGGCCATTTTCATGCACTTTTAACCATTCCATAAATCTTGTGTTTTGGGCCCCTGGAAGCATGAAAATCACTTTAAACATGCTAATTTTAGCTCTAACACTGATGATCCACCTACAAATGTGAACTGACGTTCAAAAATAAAACATTTGAAAACGGACCATTTTCCACATTTCTGAAGCATGACGTAATGGGGGGGGGTGTTATCTCTTTTGTCGAAAATCAGCCGTTTTTGCTCGAACATTAAATGCCTCCAAATGGTATTTAATTAACTTCCCGAGCCCCTGGAAGCATGAAAATCACTTTAAACATGCTAATTTTAGCTCTAACACTGATGATCCACCTACAAATGTGAACTGACGTTCAAAAATAAAACATTTGAAAACGGACCATTTTCCACATTTCTGAAGCATGACGTAATGGGGGGGTGTTATCTCTTTTGTCGAAAATCAGCCGTTTTTGCTCGAACATTAAATGCCTCCAAATGGTATTTATTTCACATCCCGGGGTGAAGAAACCCTTTTTGAGAACTCAGAGTGAGTAAATTGGCCATTTTCATGCACTTTTAACCATTCCATAAATCTTGTGTTTTGGGCCCCTGGAAGCATGAAAATCACTTTAAACATGCTAATTTTAGCTCTAACACTGATGATCCACCTACAAATGTGAACTGACGTTCAAAAATAAAACATTTGAAAACGGACCATTTTCCACATTTCTGAAGCATGACGTAATGGGGGGGTGTTATCTCTTTTGTCGAAAATCAACCGTTTTTGCTCGAACATTAAATGCCTCCAAATGGTATTTAATTAACTTCCCGAGCCCCTGGAAGCATGAAAATCACTTTAAACATGCTAATTTTAGCTCTAACACTGATGATCCACCTACAAATGTGAACTGACGTTCAAAAATAAAACATTTGAAAACGGACCATTTTCCACATTTCTGAAGCATGACGTAATGGGGGGGTGTTATCTCTTTTGTCGAAAATCAGCCGTTTTTGCTCGAACATTAAATGCCTCCAAATGGTATTTAATTAACTTCCCGGGGTGAAGAAACCCTTTTTGAGAACTCAGAGTGAGTAAATTGGCCATTTTCATGCACTTTTACCCATTCCATAAATCTTGTGTTTTGGGCCCCTGGAAGCATGAAAATCACTTTAAACATGCTAATTTTAGCTCTAACACTGATGATCCACCTACAAATGTGAACTGACGTTCAAAAATAAAACATTTGAAAACGGACCATTTTCCACATTTCTGAAGCATGACGTAATGGGGGGGGGTGTTATCTCTTTTGTCGAAAATCAGCCGTTTTTGCTCGAACATTAAATGCCTCCAAATGGTATTTAATTAACTTCCGGAGCCCCTGGAAGCATGAAAATCACTTTAAACATGCTAATTTTAGCTCTAACACTGATGATCCACCTACAAATGTGAACTGACGTTCAAAAATAAAACATTTGAAAATGGACCATTTTCCACATTTCTGAAGCATGACGTAATGGGGGGGTGTTATCTCTTTTGTCGAAAATCAGCCGTTTTTGCTCAAACATGAAATGCCTCCAAATGGTATTTATTTCACTTCCCGGGGTGAAGAAACCCTTTTTGAGAACTCAGAGTGAGTAAATTGGCCCTTTTCATGCACTTTTAACCATTCCATAAATCTTGTGTTTTGGGCCCCTGGAAGCATGAAAATCACTTTAAACATGCTAATTTTAGCTCTAACACTGATGATCCACCTACAAATGTGAACTGACGTTCAAAAATAAAACATTTGAAAACGGACCATTTTCCACATTTCTGAAGCATGACGTAATGGGGGGTGTTATCTCTTTTGTCGAAAATCAGCCGTTTTTGCTCGAACATTAAATGCCTCCAAATGGTATTTAATTAACTTCCCGAGCCCCTGGAAGCATGAAAATCACTTTAAACATGCTAATTTTAGCTCTAACACTGATGATCCACCTACAAATGTGAACTGACGTTCAAAAATAAAACATTTGAAAACGGACCATTTTCCACATTTCTGAAGCATGACGTAATGGGGGGGGTGTTATCTCTTTTGTCGAAAATCAGCCGTTTTTGCTCGAACATTAAATGCCTCCAAATGGTATTTAATTAACTTCCCGGGGTGAAGAAACCCTTTTTGAGAACTCAGAGTGAGTAAATTGGCCATTTTCATGCACTTTTAACCATTCCATAAATCTAGTGTTTTGGGCCCCTGGAAGCATGAAAATCACTTTAAACATGCTAATTTTAGCTCTAACACTGATGATCCACCTACAAATGTGAACTGACGTTCAAAAATAAAACATTTGAAAACGGACCATTTTCCACATTTCTGAAGCATGACGTAATGGGGGGGTGTTATCTCTTTTGTCGAAAATCAGCCGTTTTTGCTCGAACATTAAATGCCTCCAAATGGTATTTATTTCACTTCCCGGGGTGAAGAAACCCTTTTTGAGAACTCAGAGTGAGTAAATTGGCCATTTTCATGCACTTTTAACCATTCCATAAATCTTGTGTTTTGGGCCCCTGGAAGCATGAAAATCACTTTAAACATGCTCATTTTAGCTCTAACACTGATGATCCACCTACAAATGTGAACTGACGTTCAAAAATAAAACATTTGAAAACGGACCATTTTCCACATTTCTGAAGCATGACGTAATGGGGGGGGTGTTATCTCTTTTGTCGAAAATCAGCCGTTTTTGCTCGAACATTAAATGCCTCCAAATGGTATTTAATTAACTTCCCGAGCCCCTGGAAGCATGAAAATCACTTTAAACATGCTAATTTTAGCTCTAACACTGATGATCCACCTACAAATGTGAACTGACGTTCAAAAATAAAACATTTGAAAACGGACCATTTTCCACATTTCTGAAGCATGACGTAATGGGGGGGTGTTATCTCTTTTGTCGAAAATCAGCCGTTTTTGCTCGAACATTAAATGCCTCCAAATGGTATTTATTTCACTTCCCGAGCCCCTGGAAGCATGAAAATCACTTTTAACATGCTAATTTTAGCTCTAACACTGATGATCCACCTACAAATGTGAACTGACGTTCAAAAATAAAACATTTGAAAACGGACCATTTTCCACATTTCTGAAGCATGACGTAATGGGGGGGTGTTATCTCTTTTGTCGAAAATCAGCCGTTTTTGCTCGAACATTAAATGCCTCCAAATGGTATTTATTTCACTTCCCGGGGTGAAGAAACCCTTTTTGAGAACTCAGAGTGAGTAAATTGGCCATTTTCATGCACTTTTAACCATTCCATAAATCTTGTGTTTTGGGCCCCTGGAAGCATGAAAATCACTTTAAACATGCTCATTTTAGCTCTAACACTGATGATCCACCTACAAATGTGAACTGACGTTCAAAAATAAAACATTTGAAAACGGACCATTTTCCACATTTCTGAAGCATGACGTAATGGGGGGGGTGTTATCTCTTTTGTCGAAAATCAGCCGTTTTTGCTCGAACATTAAATGCCTCCAAATGGTATTTAATTAACTTCCCGAGCCCCTGGAAGCATGAAAATCACTTTAAACATGCTAATTTTAGCTCTAACACTGATGATCCACCTACAAATGTGAACTGACGTTCAAAAATAAAACATTTGAAAACGGACCATTTTCCACATTTCTGAAGCATGACGTAATGGGGGGGTGTTATCTCTTTTGTCGAAAATCAGCCGTTTTTGCTCGAACATTAAATGCCTCCAAATGGTATTTATTTCACTTCCCGAGCCCCTGGAAGCATGAAAATCACTTTTAACATGCTAATTTTAGCTCTAACACTGATGATCCACCTACAAATGTGAACTGACGTTCAAAAATAAAACATTTGAAAACGGACCATTTTCCACATTTCTGAAGCATGACGTAATGGGGGGGTGTTATCTCTTTTGTCGAAAATCAGCTGTTTTTGCTCGAACATTAAATGCCTCCAAATGGTATTTATTTCACTTCCCGGGGTGAAGAAACCCTTTTTGAGAACTCAGAGTGAGTAAATTGGCCATTTTCATGCACTTTTAACCATTCCATAAATCTTGTGTTTTGGGCCCCTGGAAGCATGAAAATCACTTTAAACATGCTAATTTTAGCTCTAACACTGATGATCCACCTACAAATGTGAACTGACGTTCAAAAATAAAACATTTGAAAACGGACCATTTTCCACATTTCTGAAGCATGACGTAATGGGGGGGTGTTATCTCTTTTGTCGAAAATCGGCCGTTTTTGCTCGAACATTAAATGCCTCCAAATGGTATTTAATTAACTTCCCGAGCCCCTGGAAGCATGAAAATCACTTTAAACATGCTAATTTTAGCTCTAACACTGATGATCCACCTACAAATGTGAACTGACGTTCAAAAATAAAACATTTGAAAACGGACCATTTTCCACATTTCTGAAGCATGACGTAATGGGGGGGTGTTATCTCTTTTGTCGAAAATCAGCCGTTTTTGATCGAACATTAAATGCCTCCAAATGGTATTTAATTAACTTCCCGGGGTGAAGAAACCCTTTTTGAGAACTCAGAGTGAGTAAATTGGCCATTTTCATGCACTTTTAACCATTCCATAAATCTTGTGTTTTGGGCCCCTGGAAGCATGAAAATCACTTTAAACATGCTAATTTTAGCTCTAACACTGATGATCCACCTACAAATGTGAACTGACGTTCAAAAATAAAACATTTGAAAACGGACCATTTTCCACATTTCTGAAGCATGACGTAATGGGGGGGTGTTATCTCTTTTGTCGAAAATCAGCCGTTTTTGCTCGAACATTAAATGCCTCCAAATGGTATTTAATTAACTTCCCGGGGTGAAGAAACCCTTTTTGAGAACTCAGAGTGAGTAAATTGGCCATTTTCATGCACTTTTAACCATTCCATTAATCTTGTGTTTTGGCCCCTGGAAGCATGAAAATCACTTTAAACATGCTAATTTTAGCTCTAACACTGATGATTCACCTACAAATGTGAACTGACGTTCAAAAATAAAACATTTGAAAACGGACCATTTTCCACATTTCTGAAGCATGACGTAATGGGGGGGTGTTATCTCTTTTGTCGAAAATCAGCCGTTTTTGCTCGAACATTAAATGCCTCCAAATGGTATTTAATTAACTTCCCGAGCCCCTGGAAGCATGAAAATCACTTTAAACATGCTAATTTTAGCTCTAACACTGATGATCCACCTACAAATGTGATCTGACGCTCAAAAATAAAACATTTGAAAACGGACCATTTTCCACATTTCTGAAGCATGACGTAATGGGGGGGTGTTATCTCTTTTGTCGAAAATCAGCCGTTTTTGCTCGAACATTAAATGCCTCCAAATGGTATTTAATTAACTTCCCGGGGTGAAGAAACCCTTTTTGAGAACTCAGAGTGAGTAAATTGGCCATTTTCATGCACTTTTAACCATTCCATAAATCTTGTGTTTTGGGCCCCTGGAAGCATGAAAATCACTTTAAACATGCTAATTTTAGCTCTAACACTGATGATCCACCTACAAATGTGAACTGACGTTCAAAAATAAAACATTTGAAAACGGACCATTTTCCACATTTCTGAAGCATGACGTAATGGGGGGGTGTTATCTCTTTTGTCGAAAATCAGCCGTTTTTGCTCGAACATTAAATGCCTCCAAATGGTATTTATTTCACATCCCGGGGTGAAGAAACCCTTTTTGAGAACTCAGAGTGAGTAAATTGGCCATTTTCATGCACTTTTAACCATTCCATAAATCTTGTGTTTTGGGCCCCTGGAAGCATGAAAATCACTTTAAACATGCTAATTTTAGCTCTAACACTGATGATCCACCTACAAATGTGAACTGACGTTCAAAAATAAAACATTTGAAAACGGACCATTTTTCACATTTCTGAGGCATGACGTAATGGGGGGGTGTTATCTCTTTTGTCGAAAATCAGCCGTTTTTGCTCGAACATTAAATGCCTCCAAATGGTATTTAATTAACTTCCCGAGCCCCTGGAAGCATGAAAATCACTTTAAACATGCTAATTTTAGCTCTAACACTGATGATCCACCTACAAATGTGAACTGACGTTCAAAAATAAAACATTTGAAAACGGACCATTTTCCACATTTCTGAAGCATGACGTAATGGGGGGGTGTTATCTCTTTTGTCGAAAATCAGCCATTTTTGCTCGAACATTAAATGCCTCCAAATGGTATTTATTTCACTTCCCGAGCCCCTGGAAGCATGAAAATCACTTTAAACATGCTAATTTTAGCTCTAACACTGATGATCCACCTACAAATGTGAACAGACGTTCAAAAATAAAACATTTGAAAACGGACCGTTTTCAACATTTCTGAAGCATGACGTAATGGGGCGGTGTTATCTCTTTTGTCGAAAATCAGCCGTTTTTGCTCGAACATTAAATGCCTCCAAATGGTATTTAATTAACTTCCCGAGCCCCTGGAAGCATGAAAATCACTTTAAACATGCTAATTTTAGCTCTAACACTGATGATCCACCTACAAATGTGAACTGACGTTCAAAAATAAAACATTTGAAAACGGACCATTTTCCACATTTCTGAAGCATGACGTAATGGGGGGGTGTTATCTCTTTTGTCGAAAATCAGCCGTTTTTGCTCGAACATTAAATGCCTCCAAATGGTATTTAATTAACTTCCCGGGGTGAAGAAACCCTTTTTGAGAACTCAGAGTGAGTAAATTGGCCATTTTCATGCACTTTTAACCATTCCATAAATCTTGTGTTTTGGGCCCCTGGAAGCATGAAAATCACTTTAAACATGCTAATTTTAGCTCTAACACTGATGATCCACCTACAAATGTGAACTGACGTTCAAAAATAAAACATTTGAACACGGACCATTTTCCACATTTCTGAAGCATGACGTAATGGGGGGGTGTTATCTCTTTTGTCGAAAATCAGCCGTTTTTGCTCGAACATTAAATGCCTCCAAATGGTATTTAATTAACTTCCCGAGCCCCTGGAAGCATGAAAATCACTTTAAACATGCTAATTTTAGCTCTAACACTGATGATCCACCTACAAATGTGAACTGACGTTCAAAAATAAAACATTTTAAAACGGACCATTTTCCACATTTCTGAAGCATGACGTAATGGGGGGGTGTTATCTCTTTTGTCGAAAATCAGCCGTTTTTGCTCGAACATTAAATGCCTCCAAATGGTATTTATTTCACTTCCCGAGCCCCTGGAAGCATGAAAATCACTTTAAACATGCTAATTTTAGCTCTAACACTGATGATCCACCTACAAATGTGAACTGACGTTCAAAAATAAAACATTTGAAAACGGACCATTTTCCACATTTCTGAAGCATGACGTAATGGGGGGGTGTTATCTCTTTTGTCGAAAATCAGCCGTTTTTGCTCGAACATTAAATGCCTCCAAATGGTATTTATTTCACTTCCCGGGGTGAAGAAACCCTTTTTGAGAACTCAGAGTGAGTAAATTGGCCATTTTCATGCACTTTTAACCATTCCATAAATCTTGTGTTTTGGGCCCCTGGAAGCATGAAAATCACTTTAAACATGCTAATTTTAGCTCTAACACTGATGATCCACCTACAAATGTGAACTGACGTTCAAAAATAAAACATTTGAAAACGGACCATTTTCCACATTTCTGAAGCATGACGTAATGGGGGGGTGTTATCTCTTTTGTCGAAAATCGGCCGTTTTTGCTCGAACATTAAATGCCTCCAAATGGTATTTAATTAACTTCCCGAGCCCCTGGAAGCATGAAAATCACTTTAAACATGCTAATTTTAGCTCTAACACTGATGATCCACCTACAAATGTGAACTGACGTTCAAAAATAAAACATTTGAAAACGGACCATTTTCCACATTTCTGAAGCATGACGTAATGGGGGGGTGTTATCTCTTTTGTCGAAAATCAGCCGTTTTTGCTCGAACATTAAATGCCTCCAAATGGTATTTAATTAACTTCCCGGGGTGAAGAAACCCTTTTTGAGAACTCAGAGTGAGTAAATTGGCCATTTTCATGCACTTTTAACCATTCCATTAATCTTGTGTTTTGGCCCCTGGAAGCATGAAAATCACTTTAAACATGCTAATTTTAGCTCTAACACTGATGATCCACCTACAAATGTGAACTGACGTTCAAAAATAAAACATTTGAAAACGGACCATTTTCCACATTTCTGAAGCATGACGTAATGGGGGGGGTGTTATCTCTTTTGTCGAAAATCAGCCGTTTTTGCTCGAACATTAAATGCCTCCAAATGGTATTTAATTAACTTCCCGAGCCCCTGGAAGCATGAAAATCACTTTAAACATGCTAATTTTAGCTCTAACACTGATGATCCACCTACAAATGTGAACTGACGTTCAAAAATAAAACATTTGAAAACAGACCATTTTCCACATTTCTGAAGCATGACGTAATGGGGGGGTGTTATCTCTTTTGTCGAAAATCAGCCGTTTTTGCTCGAACATTAAATGCCTCCAAATGGTATTTAATTAACTTCCCGGGGTGAAGAAACCCTTTTTGAGAACTCAGAGTGAGTAAATTGGCCATTTTCATGCACTTTTAACCATTCCATTAATCTTGTGTTTTGGGCCCCTGGAAGCATGAAAATCACTTTAAACATGCTAATTTTAGCTCTAACACTGATGATCCACCTACAAATGTGAACTGACGTTCAAAAATAAAACATTTGAAAACGGACCATTTTCCACATTTCTGAAGCATGACGTAATGGGGGGGTGTTATCTCTTTTGTCGAAAATCAGCCGTTTTTGCTCGAACATTAAATGCCTCCAAATGGTATTTAATTAACTTCCCGAGCCCCTGGAAGCATGAAAATCACTTTAAACATGCTAATTTTAGCTCTAACACTGATGATCCACCTACAAATGTGAACTGACGTTCAAAAATAAAACATTTGAAAACGGACCATTTTCCACATTTCTGAAGCATGACGTAATGGGGGGGGTGTTATCTCTTTTGTCGAAAATCAGCCGTTTTTGCTCGAACATTAAATGCCTCCAAATGGTATTTAATTAACTTCCCGGGGTGAAGAAACCCTTTTTGAGAACTCAGAGTGAGTAAATTGGCCATTTTCATGCACTTTTAACCATTCCATAAATCTTGTGTTTTGGGCCCCTGGAAGCATGAAAATCACTTTAAACATGCTAATTTTAGCTCTAACACTGATGATCCACCTACAAATGTGAACTGACGTTCAAAAATAAAACATTTGAAAACGGACCATTTTCCACATTTCTGAAGCATGACGTAATGGGGGGGTGTTATCTCTTTTGTCGAAAATCAGCCGTTTTTGCTCGAACATTAAATGCCTCCAAATGGTATTTAATTAACTTCCCGAGCCCCTGGAAGCATGAAAATCACTTTAAACATGCTAATTTTAGCTCTAACACTGATGATCCACCTACAAATGTGAACTGACGTTCAAAAATAAAACATTTGAAAACGGACCATTTTCCACATTTCTGAAGCATGACGTAATGGGGGGGTGTTATCTCTTTTGTCGAAAATCAGCCGTTTTTGCTCGAACATTAAATGCCTCCAAATGGTATTTATTTCACTTCCCGAGCCCCTGGAAGCATGAAAATCACTATAAACATGCTAATTTTAGCTCTAACACTGATGATCCACCTACAAATGTGAACTGACGTTCAAAAATAAAACATTTGAAAACGGACCATTTTCCACATTTCTGAAGCATGACGTAATGGGGGGGTGTTATCTCTTTTGTCGAAAATCAGCCGTTTTTGCTCGAACATTAAATGCCTCCAAATGGTATTTAATTAACTTCCCGGGGTGAAGAAACCCTTTTTGAGAACTCAGAGTGAGTAAATTGGCCATTTTCATGCACTTTTAACCATTCCATAAATCTTGTGTTTTGGGCCCCTGGAAGCATGAAAATCACTTTAAACATGCTAATTTTAGCTCTAACACTGATGATCCACCTACAAATGTGAACTGACGTTCAAAAATAAAACATTTGAACACGGACCATTTTCCACATTTCTGAAGCATGACGTAATGGGGGGGTGTTATCTCTTTTGTCGAAAATCAGCCGTTTTTGCTCGAACATTAAATGCCTCCAAATGGTATTTAATTAACTTCCCGAGCCCCTGGAAGCATGAAAATCACTTTAAACATGCTAATTTTAGCTCTAACACTGATGATCCACCTACAAATGTGAACTGACGTTCAAAAATAAAACATTTTAAAACGGACCATTTTCCACATTTCTGAAGCATGACGTAATGGGGGGGTGTTATCTCTTTTGTCGAAAATCAGCCGTTTTTGCTCGAACATTAAATGCCTCCAAATGGTATTTATTTCACTTCCCGAGCCCCTGGAAGCATGAAAATCACTTTAAACATGCTAATTTTAGCTCTAACACTGATGATCCACCTACAAATGTGAACTGACGTTCAAAAATAAAACATTTGAAAACGGACCATTTTCCACATTTCTGAAGCATGACGTAATGGGGGGGTGTTATCTCTTTTGTCGAAAATCAGCCGTTTTTGCTCGAACATTAAATGCCTCCAAATGGTATTTATTTCACTTCCCGGGGTGAAGAAACCCTTTTTGAGAACTCAGAGTGAGTAAATTGGCCATTTTCATGCACTTTTAACCATTCCATAAATCTTGTGTTTTGGGCCCCTGGAAGCATGAAAATCACTTTAAACATGCTAATTTTAGCTCTAACACTGATGATCCACCTACAAATGTGAACTGACGTTCAAAAATAAAACATTTGAAAACGGACCATTTTCCACATTTCTGAAGCATGACGTAATGGGGGGGTGTTATCTCTTTTGTCGAAAATCGGCCGTTTTTGCTCGAACATTAAATGCCTCCAAATGGTATTTAATTAACTTCCCGAGCCCCTGGAAGCATGAAAATCACTTTAAACATGCTAATTTTAGCTCTAACACTGATGATCCACCTACAAATGTGAACTGACGTTCAAAAATAAAACATTTGAAAACGGACCATTTTCCACATTTCTGAAGCATGACGTAATGGGGGGGTGTTATCTCTTTTGTCGAAAATCAGCCGTTTTTGCTCGAACATTAAATGCCTCCAAATGGTATTTAATTAACTTCCCGGGGTGAAGAAACCCTTTTTGAGAACTCAGAGTGAGTAAATTGGCCATTTTCATGCACTTTTAACCATTCCATTAATCTTGTGTTTTGGCCCCTGGAAGCATGAAAATCACTTTAAACATGCTAATTTTAGCTCTAACACTGATGATCCACCTACAAATGTGAACTGACGTTCAAAAATAAAACATTTGAAAACGGACCATTTTCCACATTTCTGAAGCATGACGTAATGGGGGGGGTGTTATCTCTTTTGTCGAAAATCAGCCGTTTTTGCTCGAACATTAAATGCCTCCAAATGGTATTTAATTAACTTCCCGAGCCCCTGGAAGCATGAAAATCACTTTAAACATGCTAATTTTAGCTCTAACACTGATGATCCACCTACAAATGTGAACTGACGTTCAAAAATAAAACATTTGAAAACAGACCATTTTCCACATTTCTGAAGCATGACGTAATGGGGGGGTGTTATCTCTTTTGTCGAAAATCAGCCGTTTTTGCTCGAACATTAAATGCCTCCAAATGGTATTTAATTAACTTCCCGGGGTGAAGAAACCCTTTTTGAGAACTCAGAGTGAGTAAATTGGCCATTTTCATGCACTTTTAACCATTCCATTAATCTTGTGTTTTGGGCCCCTGGAAGCATGAAAATCACTTTAAACATGCTAATTTTAGCTCTAACACTGATGATCCACCTACAAATGTGAACTGACGTTCAAAAATAAAACATTTGAAAACGGACCATTTTCCACATTTCTGAAGCATGACGTAATGGGGGGGTGTTATCTCTTTTGTCGAAAATCAGCCGTTTTTGCTCGAACATTAAATGCCTCCAAATGGTATTTAATTAACTTCCCGAGCCCCTGGAAGCATGAAAATCACTTTAAACATGCTAATTTTAGCTCTAACACTGATGATCCACCTACAAATGTGAACTGACGTTCAAAAATAAAACATTTGAAAACGGACCATTTTCCACATTTCTGAAGCATGACGTAATGGGGGGGGTGTTATCTCTTTTGTCGAAAATCAGCCGTTTTTGCTCGAACATTAAATGCCTCCAAATGGTATTTAATTAACTTCCCGGGGTGAAGAAACCCTTTTTGAGAACTCAGAGTGAGTAAATTGGCCATTTTCATGCACTTTTAACCATTCCATAAATCTTGTGTTTTGGGCCCCTGGAAGCATGAAAATCACTTTAAACATGCTAATTTTAGCTCTAACACTGATGATCCACCTACAAATGTGAACTGACGTTCAAAAATAAAACATTTGAAAACGGACCATTTTCCACATTTCTGAAGCATGACGTAATGGGGGGGTGTTATCTCTTTTGTCGAAAATCAGCCGTTTTTGCTCGAACATTAAATGCCTCCAAATGGTATTTAATTAACTTCCCGAGCCCCTGGAAGCATGAAAATCACTTTAAACATGCTAATTTTAGCTCTAACACTGATGATCCACCTACAAATGTGAACTGACGTTCAAAAATAAAACATTTGAAAACGGACCATTTTCCACATTTCTGAAGCATGACGTAATGGGGGGGTGTTATCTCTTTTGTCGAAAATCAGCCGTTTTTGCTCGAACATTAAATGCCTCCAAATGGTATTTATTTCACTTCCCGAGCCCCTGGAAGCATGAAAATCACTATAAACATGCTAATTTTAGCTCTAACACTGATGATCCACCTACAAATGTGAACTGACGTTCAAAAATAAAACATTTGAAAACGGACCATTTTCCACATTTCTGAAGCATGACGTAATGGGGGGGTGTTATCTCTTTTGTCGAAAATCAGCCGTTTTTGCTCGAACATTAAATGCCTCCAAATGGTATTTATTTCACTTCCCGGGGTGAAGAAACCCTTTTTGAGAACTCAGAGTGAGTAAATTGGCCATTTTCATGCACTTTTAACCATTCCATAAATCTTGTGTTTTGGGCCCCTGGAAGCATGAAAATCACTTTAAACATGCTAATTTTAGCTCTAACACTGATGATCCACCTACAAATGTGAACTGACGTTCAAAAATAAAACATTTGAAAACGGACCATTTTCCACATTTCTGAAGCATGACGTAATGGGGGGGTGTTATCTCTTTTGTCGAAAATCGGCCGTTTTTGCTCGAACATTAAATGCCTCCAAATGGTATTTAATTAACTTCCCGAGCCCCTGGAAGCATGAAAATCACTTTAAACATGCTAATTTTAGCTCTAACACTGATGATCCACCTACAAATGTGAACTGACGTTCAAAAATAAAACATTTGAAAACGGACCATTTTCCACATTTCTGAAGCATGACGTAATGGGGGGGTGTTATCTCTTTTGTCGAAAATCAGCCGTTTTTGATCGAACATTAAATGCCTCCAAATGGTATTTAATTAACTTCCCGGGGTGAAGAAACCCTTTTTGAGAACTCAGAGTGAGTAAATTGGCCATTTTCATGCACTTTTAACCATTCAATAAATCTTGTGTTTTGGGCCCCTGGAAGCATGAAAATCACTTTAAACATGCTAATTTTAGCTCTAACACTGATGATCCACCTACAAATGTGAACTGACGTTCAAAAATAAAACATTTGAAAACGGACCATTTTCCACATTTCTGAAGCATGACGTAATGGGGGGGTGTTATCTCTTTTGTCGAAAATCAGCCGTTTTTGCTCGAACATTAAATGCCTCCAAATGGTATTTAATTAACTTCCCGGGGTGAAGAAACCCTTTTTGAGAACTCAGAGTGAGCAAATTGGCCATTTTCATGCACTTTTAACCATTCCATTAATCTTGTGTTTTGGCCCCTGGAAGCATGAAAATCACTTTAAACATGCTAATTTTAGCTCTAACACTGATGATTCACCTACAAATGTGAACTGACGTTCAAAAATAAAACATTTGAAAACGGACCATTTTCCACATTTCTGAAGCATGACGTAATGGGGGGGTGTTATCTCTTTTGTCGAAAATCAGCCGTTTTTGCTCGAACATTAAATGCCTCCAAATGGTATTTAATTAACTTCCCGAGCCCCTGGAAGCATGAAAATCACTTTAAACATGCTAATTTTAGCTCTAACACTGATGATCCACCTACAAATGTGAACTGACGCTCAAAAATAAAACATTTGAAAACGGACCATTTTCCACATTTCTGAAGCATGACGTAATGGGGGGGTGTTATCTCTTTTGTCGAAAATCAGCCGTTTTTGCTCGAACATTAAATGCCTCCAAATGGTATTTAATTAACTTCCCGGGGTGAAGAAACCCTTTTTGAGAACTCAGAGTGAGTAAATTGGCCATTTTCATGCACTTTTAACCATTCCATAAATCTTGTGTTTTGGGCCCCTGGAAGCATGAAAATCACTTTAAACATGCTAATTTTAGCTCTAACACTGATGATCCACCTACAAATGGGAACTGACGTTCAAAAATAAAACATTTGAAAACGGACCATTTTCCACATTTCTGAAGCATGACGTAATGGGGGGGGGTGTTATCTCTTTTGTCGAAAATCAGCCGTTTTTGCTCGAACATTAAATGCCTCCAAATGGTATTTAATTAACTTCCCGAGCCCCTGGAAGCATGAAAATCACTTTAAACATGCTAATTTTAGCTCTAACACTGATGATCCACCTACAAATGTGAACTGACGTTCAAAAATAAAACATTTGAAAACGGACCATTTTCCACATTTCTGAAGCATGACGTAATGGGGGGGTGTTATCTCTTTTGTCGAAAATCAGCCGTTTTTGCTCGAACATTAAATGCCTCCAAATGGTATTTATTTCACATCCCGGGGTGAAGAAACCCTTTTTGAGAACTCAGAGTGAGTAAATTGGCCATTTTCATGCACTTTTAACCATTCCATAAATCTTGTGTTTTGGGCCCCTGGAAGCATGAAAATCACTTTAAACATGCTAATTTTAGCTCTAACACTGATGATCCACCTACAAATGTGAACTGACGTTCAAAAATAAAACATTTGAAAACGGACCATTTTCCACATTTCTGAAGCATGACGTAATGGGGGGGTGTTATCTCTTTTGTCGAAAATCAACCGTTTTTGCTCGAACATTAAATGCCTCCAAATGGTATTTAATTAACTTCCCGAGCCCCTGGAAGCATGAAAATCACTTTAAACATGCTAATTTTAGCTCTAACACTGATGATCCACCTACAAATGTGAACTGACGTTCAAAAATAAAACATTTGAAAACGGACCATTTTCCACATTTCTGAAGCATGACGTAATGGGGGGGTGTTATCTCTTTTGTCGAAAATCAGCCGTTTTTGCTCGAACATTAAATGCCTCCAAATGGTATTTAATTAACTTCCCGGGGTGAAGAAACCCTTTTTGAGAACTCAGAGTGAGTAAATTGGCCATTTTCATGCACTTTTACCCATTCCATAAATCTTGTGTTTTGGGCCCCTGGAAGCATGAAAATCACTTTAAACATGCTAATTTTAGCTCTAACACTGATGATCCACCTACAAATGTGAACTGACGTTCAAAAATAAAACATTTGAAAACGGACCATTTTCCACATTTCTGAAGCATGACGTAATGGGGGGGGGGTGTTATCTCTTTTGTCGAAAATCAGCCGTTTTTGCTCGAACATTAAATGCCTCCAAATGGTATTTAATTAACTTCCGGAGCCCCTGGAAGCATGAAAATCACTTTAAACATGCTAATTTTAGCTCTAACACTGATGATCCACCTACAAATGTGAACTGACGTTCAAAAATAAAACATTTGAAAATGGACCATTTTCCACATTTCTGAAGCATGACGTAATGGGGGGGTGTTATCTCTTTTGTCGAAAATCAGCCGTTTTTGCTCAAACATGAAATGCCTCCAAATGGTATTTATTTCACTTCCCGGGGTGAAGAAACCCTTTTTGAGAACTCAGAGTGAGTAAATTGGCCCTTTTCATGCACTTTTAACCATTCCATAAATCTTGTGTTTTGGGCCCCTGGAAGCATGAAAATCACTTTAAACATGCTAATTTTAGCTCTAACACTGATGATCCACCTACAAATGTGAACTGACGTTCAAAAATAAAACATTTGAAAACGGACCATTTTCCACATTTCTGAAGCATGACGTAATGGGGGGTGTTATCTCTTTTGTCGAAAATCAGCCGTTTTTGCTCGAACATTAAATGCCTCCAAATGGTATTTAATTAACTTCCCGAGCCCCTGGAAGCATGAAAATCACTTTAAACATGCTAATTTTAGCTCTAACACTGATGATCCACCTACAAATGTGAACTGACGTTCAAAAATAAAACATTTGAAAACGGACCATTTTCCACATTTCTGAAGCATGACGTAATGGGGGGGGTGTTATCTCTTTTGTCGAAAATCAGCCGTTTTTGCTCGAACATTAAATGCCTCCAAATGGTATTTATTTCACTTCCCGAGCCCCTGGAAGCATGAAAATCACTTTAAACATGCTAATTTTAGCTCTAACACTGATGATCCACCTACAAATGTGAACTGACGTTCAAAATAAAACATTTGAAAACGGACCATTTTCCACATTTCTGAAGCATGACGTAATGGGGGGGTGTTATCTCTTTTGTCGAAAATCAGCCGTTTTTGCTCGAACATTAAATGCCTCCAAATGGTATTTAAGTAACTTCCCGAGCCCCTGGAAGCATGAAAATCACTTTAAACATGCTAATTTTAGCTCTAACACTGATGATCCACCTACAAATGTGAACTGACGTTCAAAAATAAAACATTTGAAAACGGACCATTTTCCACATTTCTGAAGCATGACGTAATGGGGGGGTGTTATCTCTTTTGTCGAAAATCAGCCGTTTTTGCTCGAACATTAAATGCCTCCAAATGGTATTTAATTAACTTCCCGGGGTGAAGAAACCCTTTTTGAGAACTCAGAGTGAGTAAATTGGCCATTTTCATGCACTTTTAACCATTCCATAAATCTTGTGTTTTGGGCCCCTGGAAGCATGAAAATCACTTTAAACATGCTAATTTTAGCTCTAACACTGATGATCCACCTACAAATGTGAAGAAAATCAGCCGTTTTTGCTCGAACATTAAATGCCTCCAAATGGTATTTAATTAACTTCCCGGGGTGAAGAAACCCTTTTTGAGAACTCAGAGTGAGTAAATTGGCCATTTTCATGCACTTTTAACCATTCCATAAATCTTGTGTTTTGGGCCCCTGGAAGCATGAAAATCACTTTAAACATGCTAATTTTAGCTCTAACACTGATGATCCACCTACAAATGTGAACTGACGTTCAAAAATAAAACATTTGAAAACGGACCATTTTCCACATTTCTGAAGCATGACGTAATGGGGGGGTGTTATCTCTTTTGTCGAAAATCAGCCGTTTTTGCTCGAACATTAAATGCCTCCAAATGGTATTTAATTAACTTCCCGAGCCCCTGGAAGCATGAAAATCACTTTAAACATGCTAATTTTAGCTCTAACACTGATGATCCACCTACAAATGTGAACTGACGTTCAAAAATAAAACATTTGAAAACGGACCATTTTCCACATTTCTGAAGCATGACGTAATGGGGGGGTGTTATCTCTTTTGTCGAAAATCAGCCGTTTTTGCTCGAACATTAAATGCCTCCAAATGGTATTTATTTCACATCCCGGGGTGAAGAAACCCTTTTTGAGAACTCAGAGTGAGTAAATTGGCCATTTTCATGCACTTTTAACCATTCCATAAATCTTGTGTTTTGGGCCCCTGGAAGCATGAAAATCACTTTAAACATGCTAATTTTAGCTCTAACACTGATGATCCACCTACAAATGTGAACTGACGTTCAAAAATAAAACATTTGAAAACGGACCATTTTCCACATTTCTGAAGCATGACGTAATGGGGGGGTGTTATCTCTTTTGTCGAAAATCAACCGTTTTTGCTCGAACATTAAATGCCTCCAAATGGTATTTAATTAACTTCCCGAGCCCCTGGAAGCATGAAAATCACTTTAAACATGCTAATTTTAGCTCTAACACTGATGATCCACCTACAAATGTGAACTGACGTTCAAAAATAAAACATTTGAAAACGGACCATTTTCCACATTTCTGAAGCATGACGTAATGGGGGGGTGTTATCTCTTTTGTCGAAAATCAGCCGTTTTTGCTCGAACATTAAATGCCTCCAAATGGTATTTAATTAACTTCCCGGGGTGAAGAAACCCTTTTTGAGAACTCAGAGTGAGTAAATTGGCCATTTTCATGCACTTTTACCCATTCCATAAATCTTGTGTTTTGGGCCCCTGGAAGCATGAAAATCACTTTAAACATGCTAATTTTAGCTCTAACACTGATGATCCACCTACAAATGTGAACTGACGTTCAAAAATAAAACATTTGAAAACGGACCATTTTCCACATTTCTGAAGCATGACGTAATGGGGGGGGGTGTTATCTCTTTTGTCGAAAATCAGCCGTTTTTGCTCGAACATTAAATGCCTCCAAATGGTATTTAATTAACTTCCGGAGCCCCTGGAAGCATGAAAATCACTTTAAACATGCTAATTTTAGCTCTAACACTGATGATCCACCTACAAATGTGAACTGACGTTCAAAAATAAAACATTTGAAAATGGACCATTTTCCACATTTCTGAAGCATGACGTAATGGGGGGGGTGTTATCTCTTTTGTCGAAAATCAGCCGTTTTTGCTCAAACATGAAATGCCTCCAAATGGTATTTATTTCACTTCCCGGGGTGAAGAAACCCTTTTTGAGAACTCAGAGTGAGTAAATTGGCCCTTTTCATGCACTTTTAACCATTCCATAAATCTTGTGTTTTGGGCCCCTGGAAGCATGAAAATCACTTTAAACATGCTAATTTTAGCTCTAACACTGATGATCCACCTACAAATGTGAACTGACGTTCAAAAATAAAACATTTGAAAACGGACCATTTTCCACATTTCTGAAGCATGACGTAATGGGGGGTGTTATCTCTTTTGTCGAAAATCAGCCGTTTTTGCTCGAACATTAAATGCCTCCAAATGGTATTTAATTAACTTCCCGAGCCCCTGGAAGCATGAAAATCACTTTAAACATGCTAATTTTAGCTCTAACACTGATGATCCACCTACAAATGTGAACTGACGTTCAAAAATAAAACATTTGAAAACGGACCATTTTCCACATTTCTGAAGCATGACGTAATGGGGGGGGTGTTATCTCTTTTGTCGAAAATCAGCCGTTTTTGCTCGAACATTAAATGCCTCCAAATGGTATTTATTTCACTTCCCGAGCCCCTGGAAGCATGAAAATCACTTTAAACATGCTAATTTTAGCTCTAACACTGATGATCCACCTACAAATGTGAACTGACGTTCAAAATAAAACATTTGAAAACGGACCATTTTCCACATTTCTGAAGCATGACGTAATGGGGGGGTGTTATCTCTTTTGTCGAAAATCAGCCGTTTTTGCTCGAACATTAAATGCCTCCAAATGGTATTTAAGTAACTTCCCGAGCCCCTGGAAGCATGAAAATCACTTTAAACATGCTAATTTTAGCTCTAACACTGATGATCCACCTACAAATGTGAACTGACGTTCAAAAATAAAACATTTGAAAACGGACCATTTTCCACATTTCTGAAGCATGACGTAATGGGGGGGTGTTATCTCTTTTGTCGAAAATCAGCCGTTTTTGCTCGAACATTAAATGCCTCCAAATGGTATTTAATTAACTTCCCGGGGTGAAGAAACCCTTTTTGAGAACTCAGAGTGAGTAAATTGGCCATTTTCATGCACTTTTAACCATTCCATAAATCTTGTGTTTTGGGCCCCTGGAAGCATGAAAATCACTTTAAACATGCTAATTTTAGCTCTAACACTGATGATCCACCTACAAATGTGAACTGACGTTCAAAAATAAAACATTTGAAAACGGACCATTTTCCACATTTCTGAAGCATGACGTAATGGGGGGGTGTTATCTCTTTTGTCGAAAATCAGCCGTTTTTGCTCGAACATTAAATGCCTCCAAATGGTATTTAATTAACTTCCCGAGCCCCTGGAAGCATGAAAATCACTTTAAACATGCTAATTTTAGCTCTAACACTGATGATCCACCTACAAATGTGAACTGACGTTCAAAAATAAAACATTTGAAAACGGACCATTTTCCACATTTCTGAAGCATGACGTAATGGGGGGGTGTTATCTCTTTTGTCGAAAATCAGCCGTTTTTGCTCAAACATTAAATGCCTCCAAATGGTATTTAATTAACTTCCCGAGCCCCTGGAAGCATGAAAATCACTTTAAACATGCTAATTTTAGCTCTAACACTGATGATCCACCTACAAATGTGAACTGACGTTCAAAAATAAAACATTTGAAAACGGACCATTTTCCACATTTCTGAAGCATGACGTAATGGGGGGGTGTTATCTCTTTTGTCGAAAATCAGCCGTTTTTGCTCGAACATTAAATGCCTCCAAATGGTATTTATTTCACATCCCGGGGTGAAGAAACCCTTTTTGAGAACTCAGAGTGAGTAAATTGGCCATTTTCATGCACTTTTAACCATTCCATAAATCTTGTGTTTTGGGCCCCTGGAAGCATGAAAATCACTTTAAACATGCTAATTTTAGCTCTAACACTGATGATCCACCTACAAATGTGAACTGACGTTCAAAAATAAAACATTTGAAAACGGACCATTTTCCACATTTCTGAAGCATGACGTAATGGGGGGGTGTTATCTCTTTTGTCGAAAATCAACCGTTTTTGCTCGAACATTAAATGCCTCCAAATGGTATTTAATTAACTTCCCGAGCCCCTGGAAGCATGAAAATCACTTTAAACATGCTAATTTTAGCTCTAACACTGATGATCCACCTACAAATGTGAACTGACGTTCAAAAATAAAACATTTGAAAACGGACCATTTTCCACATTTCTGAAGCATGACGTAATGGGGGGGTGTTATCTCTTTTGTCGAAAATCAGCCGTTTTTGCTCGAACATTAAATGCCTCCAAATGGTATTTAATTAACTTCCCGGGGTGAAGAAACCCTTTTTGAGAACTCAGAGTGAGTAAATTGGCCATTTTCATGCACTTTTACCCATTCCATAAATCTTGTGTTTTGGGCCCCTGGAAGCATGAAAATCACTTTAAACATGCTAATTTTAGCTCTAACACTGATGATCCACCTACAAATGTGAACTGACGTTCAAAAATAAAACATTTGAAAACGGACCATTTTCCACATTTCTGAAGCATGACGTAATGGGGGGGGGTGTTATCTCTTTTGTCGAAAATCAGCCGTTTTTGCTCGAACATTAAATGCCTCCAAATGGTATTTAATTAACTTCCGGAGCCCCTGGAAGCATGAAAATCACTTTAAACATGCTAATTTTAGCTCTAACACTGATGATCCACCTACAAATGTGAACTGACGTTCAAAAATAAAACATTTGAAAATGGACCATTTTCCACATTTCTGAAGCATGACGTAATGGGGGGGTGTTATCTCTTTTGTCGAAAATCAGCCGTTTTTGCTCAAACATGAAATGCCTCCAAATGGTATTTATTTCACTTCCCGGGGTGAAGAAACCCTTTTTGAGAACTCAGAGTGAGTAAATTGGCCCTTTTCATGCACTTTTAACCATTCCATAAATCTTGTGTTTTGGGCCCCTGGAAGCATGAAAATCACTTTAAACATGCTAATTTTAGCTCTAACACTGATGATCCACCTACAAATGTGAACTGACGTTCAAAAATAAAACATTTGAAAACGGACCATTTTCCACATTTCTGAAGCATGACGTAATGGGGGGTGTTATCTCTTTTGTCGAAAATCAGCCGTTTTTGCTCGAACATTAAATGCCTCCAAATGGTATTTAATTAACTTCCCGAGCCCCTGGAAGCATGAAAATCACTTTAAACATGCTAATTTTAGCTCTAACACTGATGATCCACCTACAAATGTGAACTGACGTTCAAAAATAAAACATTTGAAAACGGACCATTTTCCACATTTCTGAAGCATGACGTAATGGGGGGGTGTTATCTCTTTTGTCGAAAATCAGCCGTTTTTGCTCGAACATTAAATGCCTCCAAATGGTATTTATTTCACTTCCCGAGCCCCTGGAAGCATGAAAATCACTTTAAACATGCTAATTTTAGCTCTAACACTGATGATCCACCTACAAATGTGAACTGACGTTCAAAATAAAACATTTGAAAACGGACCATTTTCCACATTTCTGAAGCATGACGTAATGGGGGGGTGTTATCTCTTTTGTCGAAAATCAGCCGTTTTTGCTCGAACATTAAATGCCTCCAAATGGTATTTAAGTAACTTCCCGAGCCCCTGGAAGCATGAAAATCACTTTAAACATGCTAATTTTAGCTCTAACACTGATGATCCACCTACAAATGTGAACTGACGTTCAAAAATAAAACATTTGAAAACGGACCATTTTCCACATTTCTGAAGCATGACGTAATGGGGGGGTGTTATCTCTTTTGTCGAAAATCAGCCGTTTTTGCTCGAACATTAAATGCCTCCAAATGGTATTTAATTAACTTCCCGAGCCCCTGGAAGCATGAAAATCACTTTAAACATGCTAATTTTAGCTCTAACACTGATGATCCACCTACAAATGTGAACTGACGTTCAAAAATAAAACATTTGAAAACGGACCATTTTCCACATTTCTGAAGCATGACGTAATGGGGGGGTGTTATCTCTTTTGTCGAAAATCAGCCGTTTTTGCTCGAACATTAAATGCCTCCAAATGGTATTTAATTAACTTCCCGGGGTGAAGAAACCCTTTTTGAGAACTCAGAGTGAGTAAATTGGCAATTTTCATGCACTTTTAACCATTCCATAAATCTTGTGTTTTGGGCCCCTGGAAGCATGAAAATCACTTTAAACATGCTAATTTTAGCTCTAACACTGATGATCCACCTACAAATGTGAACTGACGTTCAAAAATAAAACATTTGAAAACGGACCATTTTCCACATTTCTGAAGCATGACGTAATGGGGGGGTGTTATCTCTTTTGTCGAAAATCAACCGTTTTTGCTCGAACATTAAATGCCTCCAAATGGTATTTAATTAACTTCCCGAGCCCCTGGAAGCATGAAAATCACTTTAAACATGCTAATTTTAGCTCTAACACTGATGATCCACCTACAAATGTGAACTGACGTTCAAAAATAAAACATTTGAAAACGGACCATTTTCCACATTTCTGAAGCATGACGTAATGGGGGGGTGTTATCTCTTTTGTCGAAAATCAGCTGTTTTTGCTCGAACATTAAATGCCTCCAAATGGTATTTAATTAACTTCCCGGGGTGAAGAAACCCTTTTTGAGAACTCAGAGTGAGTAAATTGGCCATTTTCATGCACTTTTAACCATTCCATAAATCTTGTGTTTTGGGCCCCTGGAAGCATGAAAATCACTTTAAACATGCTAATTTTAGCTCTAACACTGATGATCCACCTACAAATGTGAACTGACGTTCAAAAATAAAACATTTGAAAACGGACCATTTTCCACATTTCTGAAGCATGACGTAATGGGGGGGTGTTATCTCTTTTGTCGAAAATCGGCCGTTTTTGCTCGAACATTAAATGCCTCCAAATGGTATTTAATTAACTTCCCGAGCCCCTGGAAGCATGAAAATCACTTTAAACATGCTAATTTTAGCTCTAACACTGATGATCCACCTACAAATGTGAACTGACATTCAAAAATAAAACATTTGAAAACGGACCATTTTCCACATTTCTGAAGCATGACGTAATGGGGGGGTGTTATCTCTTTTGTCGAAAATCAGCCGTTTTTGCTCAAACATTAAATGCCTCCAAATGGTATTTATTTCACTTCCCGGGGTGAAGAAACCCTTTTTGAGAACTCAGAGTGAGTAAATTGGCCATTTTCATGCACTTTTAACCATTCCATAAATCTTGTGTTTTGGGCCCCTGGAAGCATGAAAATCACTTTAAACATGCTAATTTTAGCTCTAACACTGATGATCCACCTACAAATGTGAACTGACGTTCAAAAATAAAACATTTGAAAACGGACCATTTTCCACATTTCTGAAGCATGACGTAATGGGGGGGTGTTATCTCTTTTGTCGAAAATCAGCCGTTTTTGCTCGAACATTAAATGCCTCCAAATGGTATTTAATTAACTTCCCGAGCCCCTGGAAGCATGAAAATCACTTTAAACATGCTAATTTTAGCTCTAACACTGATGATCCACCTACAAATGTGAACTGACGTTCAAAAATAAAACATTTGAAAACGGACCATTTTCCACATTTCTGAAGCATGACGTAATGGGGGGGTGTTATCTCTTTTGTCGAAAATCAACCGTTTTTGCTCGAACATTAAATGCCTCCAAATGGTATTTAATTAACTTCCCGAGCCCCTGGAAGCATGAAAATCACTTTAAACATGCTAATTTTAGCTCTAACACTGATGATCCACCTACAAATGTGAACTGACGTTCAAAAATAAAACATTTGAAAACGGACCATTTTCCACATTTCTGAAGCATGATGTAATGGGGGGGTGTTATCTCTTTTGTCGAAAATCAGCCGTTTTTGCTCGAACATTAAATGCCTCCAAATGGTATTTAATTAACTTCCCGGGGTGAAGAAACCCTTTTTGAGAACTCAGAGTGAGTAAATTGGCCATTTTCATGCACTTTTACCCATTCCATAAATCTTGTGTTTTGGGCCCCTGGAAGCATGAAAATCACTTTAAACATGCTAATTTTAGCTCTAACACTGATGATCCACCTACAAATGTGAACTGACGTTCAAAAATAAAACATTTGAAAACGGACCATTTTCCACATTTCTGAAGCATGACGTAATGGGGGGGGGTGTTATCTCTTTTGTCGAAAATCAGCCGTTTTTGCTCGAACATTAAATGCCTCCAAATGGTATTTAATTAACTTCCGGAGCCCCTGGAAGCATGAAAATCACTTTAAACATGCTAATTTTAGCTCTAACACTGATGATCCACCTACAAATGTGAACTGACGTTCAAAAATAAAACATTTGAAAATGGACCATTTTCCACATTTCTGAAGCATGACGTAATGGGGGGGTGTTATCTCTTTTGTCGAAAATCAGCCGTTTTTGCTCAAACATGAAATGCCTCCAAATGTTATTTATTTCACTTCCCGGGGTGAAGAAACCCTTTTTGAGAACTCAGAGTGAGTAAATTGGCCCTTTTCATGCACTTTTAACCATTCCATAAATCTTGTGTTTTGGGCCCCTGGAAGCATGAAAATCACTTTAAACATGCTAATTTTAGCTCTAACACTGATGATCCACCTACAAATGTGAACTGACGTTCAAAAATAAAACATTTGAAAACGGACCATTTTCCACATTTCTGAAGCATGACGTAATGGGGGGTGTTATCTCTTTTGTCGAAAATCAGCCGTTTTTGCTCGAACATTAAATGCCTCCAAATGGTATTTAATTAACTTCCCGAGCCCCTGGAAGCATGAAAATCACTTTAAACATGCTAATTTTAGCTCTAACACTGATGATCCACCTACAAATGTGAACTGACGTTCAAAAATAAAACATTTGAAAACGGACCATTTTCCACATTTCTGAAGCATGACGTAATGGGGGGGTGTTATCTCTTTTGTCGAAAATCAGCCGTTTTTGCTCGAACATTAAATGCCTCCAAATGGTATTTATTTCACTTCCCGAGCCCCTGGAAGCATGAAAATCACTTTAAACATGCTAATTTTAGCTCTAACACTGATGATCCACCTACAAATGTGAACTGACGTTCAAAATAAAACATTTGAAAACGGACCATTTTCCACATTTCTGAAGCATGACGTAATGGGGGGGTGTTATCTCTTTTGTCGAAAATCAGCCGTTTTTGCTCGAACATTAAATGCCTCCAAATGGTATTTAAGTAACTTCCCGAGCCCCTGGAAGCATGAAAATCACTTTAAACATGCTAATTTTAGCTCTAACACTGATGATCCACCTACAAATGTGAACTGACGTTCAAAAATAAAACATTTGAAAACGGACCATTTTCCACATTTCTGAAGCATGACGTAATGGGGGGGTGTTATCTCTTTTGTCGAAAATCAGCCGTTTTTGCTCGAACATTAAATGCCTCCAAATGGTATTTAATTAACTTCCCGAGCCCCTGGAAGCATGAAAATCACTTTAAACATGCTAATTTTAGCTCTAACACTGATGATCCACCTACAAATGTGAACTGACGTTCAAAAATAAAACATTTGAAAACGGACCATTTTCCACATTTCTGAAGCATGACGTAATGGGGGGGTGTTATCTCTTTTGTCGAAAATCAGCCATTTTTGCTCGAACATTAAATGCCTCCAAATGGTATTTAATTAACTTCCCGGGGTGAAGAAACCCTTTTTGAGAACTCAGAGTGAGTAAATTGGCAATTTTCATGCACTTTTAACCATTCCATAAATCTTGTGTTTTGGGCCCCTGGAAGCATGAAAATCACTTTAAACATGCTAATTTTAGCTCTAACACTGATGATCCACCTACAAATGTGAACTGACGTTCAAAAATAAAACATTTGAAAACGGACCATTTTCCACATTTCTGAAGCATGACGTAATGGGGGGGTGTTATCTCTTTTGTCGAAAATCAACCGTTTTTGCTCGAACATTAAATGCCTCCAAATGGTATTTAATTAACTTCCCGAGCCCCTGGAAGCATGAAAATCACTTTAAACATGCTAATTTTAGCTCTAACACTGATGATCCACCTACAAATGTGAACTGACGTTCAAAAATAAAACATTTGAAAACGGACCATTTTCCACATTTCTGAAGCATGACGTAATGGGGGGGTGTTATCTCTTTTGTCGAAAATCAGCTGTTTTTGCTCGAACATTAAATGCCTCCAAATGGTATTTAATTAACTTCCCGGGGTGAAGAAACCCTTTTTGAGAACTCAGAGTGAGTAAATTGGCCATTTTCATGCACTTTTAACCATTCCATAAATCTTGTGTTTTGGGCCCCTGGAAGCATGAAAATCACTTTAAACATGCTAATTTTAGCTCTAACACTGATGATCCACCTACAAATGTGAACTGACGTTCAAAAATAAAACATTTGAAAACGGACCATTTTCCACATTTCTGAAGCATGACGTAATGGGGGGGTGTTATCTCTTTTGTCGAAAATCAGCCGTTTTTGCTCGAACATTAAATGCCTCCAAATGGTATTTAATTAACTTCCGGAGCCCCTGGAAGCATGAAAATCACTTTAAACATGCTAATTTTAGCTCTAACACTGATGATCCACCTACAAATGTGAACTGACATTCAAAAATAAAACATTTGAAAACGGACCATTTTCCACATTTCTGAAGCATGACGTAATGGGGGGGTGTTATCTCTTTTGTCGAAAATCAGCCGTTTTTGCTCAAACATTAAATGCCTCCAAATGGTATTTATTTCACTTCCCGGGGTGAAGAAACCCTTTTTGAGAACTCAGAGTGAGTAAATTGGCCATTTTCATGCACTTTTAACCATTCCATAAATCTTGTGTTTTGGGCCCCTGGAAGCATGAAAATCACTTTAAACATGCTAATTTTAGCTCTAACACTGATGATCCACCTACAAATGTGAACTGACGTTCAAAAATAAAACATTTGAAAACGGACCATTTTCCACATTTCTGAAGCATGACGTAATGGGGGGGTGTTATCTCTTTTGTCGAAAATCAGCCGTTTTTGCTCGAACATTAAATGCCTCCAAATGGTATTTAATTAACTTCCCGAGCCCCTGGAAGCATGAAAATCACTTTAAACATGCTAATTTTAGCTCTAACACTGATGATCCACCTACAAATGTGAACTGACGTTCAAAAATAAAACATTTGAAAACGGACCATTTTCCACATTTCTGAAGCATGACGTAATGGGGGGGTGTTATCTCTTTTGTCGAAAATCAGCCGTTTTTGCTCGAACATTAAATGCCTCCAAATGGTATTTATTTCACTTCCCGAGCCCCTGGAAGCATGAAAATCACTTTAAACATGCTAATTTTAGCTCTAACACTGATGATCCACCTACAAATGTGAACTGACGTTCAAAAATAAAACATTTGAAAACTGACCATTTTCCACATTTCTGAAGCATGACGTAATGGGGGGGTGTTATCTCTTTTATCGAAAATCAGCCGTTTTTGCTCAAACATTAAATGCCTCCAAATGGTATTTAATTAACTTCCCGAGCCCCTGGAAGCATGAAAATCACTTTAAACATGCTAATTTTAGCTCTAACACTGATGATCCACCTACAAATGTGAACTGACGTTCAAAAATAAAACATTTGAAAACGGACCATTTTCCACATTTCTGAAGCATGACGTAATGGGGGGGTGTTATCTCTTTTGTCGAAAATCAGCCGTTTTTGCTCGAACATTAAATGCCTCCAAATGGTATTTAATTAACTTCCTGGGGTGAAGAAACCCTTTTTGAGAACTCAGAGTGAGTAAATTGGCCATTTTCATGCACTTTTAACCATTCCATAAATCTTGTGTTTTGGGCCCCTGGAAGCATGAAAATCACTTTAAACATGCTAATTTTAGCTCTAACACTGATGATCCACCTACAAATGTGAACTGACGTTCAAAAATAAAACATTTGAAAACGGCCCATTTTCCACATTTCTGAAGCATGACGTAATGGGGGGTGTTATCTCTTTTGTCGAAAATCAGCCGTTTTTGCTCGAACATTAAATGCCTCCAAATGGTATTTAATTAACTTCCCGAGCCCCTGGAAGCATGAAAATCACTTTAAACATGCTAATTTTAGCTCTAACACTGATGATCCACCTACAAATGTGAACTGACGTTCAAAAATAAAACATTTGAAAACGGACCATTTTCCACATTTCTGAAGCATGACGTAATGGGGGGGTGTTATCTCTTTTGTCGAAAATCAGCCGTTTTTGCTCGAACATTAAATGCCTCCAAATGGTATTTAATTAACTTCCCGAGGTGAAGAAACCCTTTTTGAGAACTCAGAGTGAGTAAATTGGCCATTTTCATGCACTTTTAACCATTCCACAAATCTTGTGTTTTGGGCCCCTGGAAGCATGAAAATCACTTTAAACATGCTAATTTTAGCTCTAACACTGATGATCCACCTACAAATGTGAACTGACGTTCAAAAATAAAACATTTGAAAACGGACCATTTTCCACATTTCTGAAGCATGACGTAATGGGGGGGTGTTATCTCTTTTGTCGAAAATCAGCTGTTTTTGCTCGAACATTAAATGCCTCCAAATGGTATTTAATTAACTTCCCGAGCCCCTGGAAGCATGAAAATCACTTTAAACATGCTAATTTTAGCTCTAACACTGATGATCCACCTACAAATGTGAACTGACGTTCAAAAATAAAACATTTGAAAACGGACCATTTTCCACATTTCTGAAGCATGACGTAATGGGGGGGGTGTTATCTCTATTGTCGAAAATCAGCCGTTTTTGCTCGAACATTAAATGCCTCCAAATGGTATTTATTTCACTTCCCGGGGTGAAGAAACCCTTTTTGAGAACTCAGAGTGAGTAAATTGGCCATTTTCATGCACTTTTAACCATTCCATAAATCTTGTGTTTTGGGCCCCTGGAAGCATGAAAATCACTTTAAACATGCTAATTTTAGCTCTAACACTGATGATCCACCTACAAATGTGAACTGACGTTCAAAAATAAAACATTTGAAAACGGACCATTTTCCACATTTCTGAAGCATGACGTAATGGGGGGGTGTTATCTCTTTTGTCGAAAATCAGCCGTTTTTGCTCGAACATTAAATGCCTCCAAATGGTATTTAATTAACTTCCCGGGGTGAAGAAACCCTTTTTGAGAACTCAGAGTGAGTAAATTGGCCATTTTCATGCACTTTTAACCATTCCATAAATCTTGTGTTTTGGGCCCCTGGAAGCATGAAAATCACTTTAAACATGCTAATTTTAGCTCTAACACTGATGATCCACCTACAAATGTGAACTGACGTTCAAAAATAAAACATTTGAAAACGGACCATTTTCCACATTTCTGAAGCATGACGTAATGGGGGGGTGTTATCTCTTTTGTCGAAAATCAGCCGTTTTTGCTCGAACATTAAATGCCTCCAAATGGTATTTAATTAACTTCCGGAGCCCCTGGAAGCATGAAAATCACTTTAAACATGCTAATTTTAGCTCTAACACTGATGATCCACCTACAAATGTGAACTGACGTTCAAAAATAAAACATTTGAAAACGGACCATTTTCCACATTTCTGAAGCATGACGTAATGGGGGGGTGTTATCTCTTTTGTCGAAAATCAGCCGTTTTTGCTCGAACATTAAATGCCTCCAAATGGTATTTAATTAACTTCCCGGGGTGAAGAAACCCTTTTTGAGAACTCAGAGTGAGTAAATTGGCAATTTTCATGCACTTTTAACCATTCCATAAATCTTGTGTTTTGGGCCCCTGGAAGCATGAAAATCACTTTAAACATGCTAATTTTAGCTCTAACACTGATGATCCACCTACAAATGTGAACTGACGTTCAAAAATAAAACATTTGAAAACGGACCATTTTCCACATTTCTGAAGCATGACGTTATGGGGGGTGTTATCTCTTTTGTCGAAAATCAACCGTTTTTGCTCGAACATTAAATGCCTCCAAATGGTATTTAATTAACTTCCCGAGCCCCTGGAAGCATGAAAATCACTTTAAACATGCTAATTTTAGCTCTAACACTGATGATCCACCTACAAATGTGAACTGACGTTCAAAAATAAAACATTTGAAAACGGACCATTTTCCACATTTCTGAAGCATGACGTAATGGGGGGGTGTTATCTCTTTTGTCGAAAATCAGCCGTTTTTGCTCGAACATTAAATGCCTCCAAATGGTATTTAATTAACTTCCCGGGGTGAAGAAACCCTTTTTGAGAACTCAGAGTGAGTAAATTGGCCATTTTCATGCACTTTTAACCATTCCATAAATCTTGTGTTTTGGGCCCCTGGAAGCATGAAAATCACTTTAAACATGCTAATTTTAGCTCTAACACTGATGATCCACCTACAAATGTGAACTGACGTTCAAAAATAAAACATTTGAAAACGGACCATTTTCCACATTTCTGAAGCATGACGTAATGGGGGGGTGTTATCTCTTTTGTCGAAAATCAGCCGTTTTTGCTCGAACATTAAATGCCTCCAAATGGTATTTAATTAACTTCCGGAGCCCCTGGAAGCATGAAAATCACTTTAAACATGCTAATTTTAGCTCTAACACTGATGATCCACCTACAAATGTGAACTGACGTTCAAAAATAAAACATTTGAAAACGGACCATTTTCCACATTTCTGAAGCATGACGTAATGGGGGGGTGTTATCTCTTTTGTCGAAAATCAGCCGTTTTTGCTCGAACATTAAATGCCTCCAAATGGTATTTAATTAACTTCCCGAGGTGAAGAAACCCTTTTTGAGAACTCAGAGTGAGTAAATTGGCCATTTTCATGCACTTTTAACCATTCCATAAATCTTGTGTTTTGGGCCCCTGGAAGCATGAAAATCACTTTAAACATGCTAATTTTAGCTCTAACACTGATGATCCACCTACAAATGTGAACTGACGTTCAAAAATAAAACATTTGAAAACGGACCAATTTCCACATTTCTGAAGCATGACGTAATGGGGGGGTGTTATCTCTTTTGTCGAAAATCAGCCGTTTTTGCTCGAACATTAAATGCCTCCAAATGGTATTTAATTAACTTCCCGAGCCCCTGGAAGCATGAAAATCACTTTAAACATGCTAATTTTAGCTCTAACACTGATGATCCACCTACAAATGTGAACTGACGTTCAAAAATAAAACATTTGAAAACGGACCATTTTCCACATTTCTGAAGCATGACGTAATGGGGGGGTGTTATCTCTTTTGTCGAAAATCAGCCGTTTTTGCTCGAACATTAAATGCCTCCAAATGGTATTTATTTCACTTCCCGAGCCCCTGGAAGCATGAAAATCACTTTAAACATGCTAATTTTAGCTCTAACACTGATGATCCACCTACAAATGTGAACTGACGTTCAAAAATAAAACATTTGAAAACTGACCATTTTCCACATTTCTGAAGCATGACGTAATGGGGGGGTGTTATCTCTTTTATCGAAAATCAGCCGTTTTTGCTCAAACATTAAATGCCTCCAAATGGTATTTAATTAACTTCCCGAGCCCCTGGAAGCATGAAAATCACTTTAAACATGCTAATTTTAGCTCTAACACTGATGATCCACCTACAAATGTGAACTGACGTTCAAAAATAAAACATTTGAAAACGGACCATTTTCCACATTTCTGAAGCATGACGTAATGGGGGGGTGTTATCTCTTTTGTCGAAAATCAGCCGTTTTTGCTCGAACATTAAATGCCTCCAAATGGTATTTAATTAACTTCCTGGGGTGAAGAAACCCTTTTTGAGAACTCAGAGTGAGTAAATTGGCCATTTTCATGCACTTTTAACCATTCCATAAATCTTGTGTTTTGGGCCCCTGGAAGCATGAAAATCACTTTAAACATGCTAATTTTAGCTCTAACACTGATGATCCACCTACAAATGTGAACTGACGTTCAAAAATAAAACATTTGAAAACGGCCCATTTTCCACATTTCTGAAGCATGACGTAATGGGGGGTGTTATCTCTTTTGTCGAAAATCAGCCGTTTTTGCTCGAACATTAAATGCCTCCAAATGGTATTTAATTAACTTCCCGAGCCCCTGGAAGCATGAAAATCACTTTAAACATGCTAATTTTAGCTCTAACACTGATGATCCACCTACAAATGTGAACTGACGTTCAAAAATAAAACATTTGAAAACGGACCATTTTCCACATTTCTGAAGCATGACGTAATGGGGGGGTGTTATCTCTTTTGTCGAAAATCAGCCGTTTTTGCTCGAACATTAAATGCCTCCAAATGGTATTTAATTAACTTCCCGAGGTGAAGAAACCCTTTTTGAGAACTCAGAGTGAGTAAATTGGCCATTTTCATGCACTTTTAACCATTCCATAAATCTTGTGTTTTGGGCCCCTGGAAGCATGAAAATCACTTTAAACATGCTAATTTTAGCTCTAACACTGATGATCCACCTACAAATATGAACTGACGTTCAAAAATAAAACATTTGAAAACGGACCATTTTCCACATTTCTGAAGCATGACGTAATGGGGGGGTGTTATCTCTTTTGTCGAAAATCAGCTGTTTTTTCTCGAACATTAAATGCCTCCAAATGGTATTTAATTAACTTCCCGAGCCCCTGGAAGCATGAAAATCACTTTAAACATGCTAATTTTAGCTCTAACACTGATGATCCACCTACAAATGTGAACTGACGTTCACAATAAAACATTTGAAAACGGACCATTTTCCACATTTCTGAAGCATGACGTAATGGGGGGGTGTTATCTCTTTTGTCGAAAATCAGCCGTTTTTGCTCGAACATTAAATGCCTCCAAATGGTATTTAATTAACTTCCCGAGCCCCTGGAAGCATGAAAATCACTTTAAACATGCTAATTTTAGCTCTAACACTGATGATCCACCTATAAATGTGAACTGACGTTCAAAAATAAAACATTTGAAAACGGACCATTTTCCACATTTCTGAAGCATGACGTAATGGGGGGGTGTTATCTCTTTTGTCGAAAATCAGCCGTTTTTGCTCGAACATTAAATGCCTCCAAATGGTATTTAATTAACTTCCCGGGGTGAAGAAACCCTTTTTGAGAACTCAGAGTGAGTAAATTGGCCATTTTCATGCACTTTTAACCATTCCATAAATCTTGTGTTTTGGGCCCCTGGAAGCATGAAAATCACTTTAAACATGCTAATTTTAGCTCTAACACTGATGATCCACCTACAAATGTGAACTGACGTTCAAAAATAAAACATTTGAAAACGGACCATTTTCCACATTTCTGAAGCATGACGTAATGGGGGGGTGTTATCTCTTTTGTCGAAAATCAGCCGTTTTTGCTCGAACATTAAATGCCTCCAAATGGTATTTAATTAACTTCCCGAGCCCCTGGAAGCATGAAAATCACTTTAAACATGCTAATTTTAGCTCTAACACTGATGATCCACCTACAAATGTGAACTGACGTTCAAAAATAAAACATTTGAAAACGGACCATTTTCCACATTTCTGAAGCATGACGTAATGGGGGGGTGTTATCTCTTTTGTCGAAAATCAGCCGTTTTTGCTCGAACATTAAATGCCTCCAAATGGTATTTAATTGACTTCCCGGGGTGAAGAAACCCTTTTTGAGAACTCAGAGTGAGTAAATTGGCCATTTTCATGCACTTTTAACCATTCCATAAATCTTGTGTTTTGGGCCCCTGGAAGCATGAAAATCACTTTAAACATGCTAATTTTAGCTCTAACACTGATGATCCACCTACAAATGTGAACTGACGTTCAAAAATAAAACATTTGAAAACGGACCATTTTCCACATTTCTGAAGCATGACGTAATGGGGGGGTGTTATCTCTTTTGTCGAAAATCAACCGTTTTTGCTCGAACGTTAAATGCCTCCAAATGGTATTTAATTAACTTCCCGAGCCCCTGGAAGCATGAAAATCACTTTAAACATGCTAATTTTAGCTCTAACACTGATGATCCACCTACAAATGTGAACTGACGTTCAAAAATAAAACATTTGAAAACGGACCATTTTCCACATTTCTGAAGCATGACGTAATGGGGGGGTGTTATCTCTTTTGTCGAAAATCAGCCGTTTTTGCTCGAACATTAAATGCCTCCAAATGGTATTTAATTAACTTCCCGGGGTGAAGAAACCCTTTTTGAGAACTCAGAGTGAGTAAATTGGCCATTTTCATGCACTTTTAACCATTCCATAAATCTTGTGTTTTGGGCCCCTGGAAGCATGAAAATCACTTTAAACATGCTAATTTTAGCTCTAACACTGATGATCCACCTACAAATGTGAACTGACGTTCAAAAATAAAACATTTGAAAACGGACCATTTTCCACATTTCTGAAGCATGACGTATTGGGGGGGGGTGTTATCTCTTTTGTCGAAAATCAGCCGTTTTTGCTCGAACATTAAATGCCTCCAAATGGTATTTAATTAACTTCCGGAGCCCCTGGAAGCATGAAAATCACTTTAAACATGCTAATTTTAGCTCTAACACTGATGATCCACCTACAAATGTGAACTGACGTTCAAAAATAAAACATTTGAAAATGGACCATTTTCCACATTTCTGAAGCATGACGTAATGGGGGGGTGTTATCTCTTTTGTCGAAAATCAGCCGTTTTTGCTCAAACATTAAATGCCTCCAAATGGTATTTATTTCACTTCCCGGGGTGAAGAAACCCTTTTTGAGAACTCAGAGTGAGTAAATTGGCCCTTTTCATGCACTTTTAACCATTCCATAAATCTTGTGTTTTGGGCCCCTGGAAGCATGAAAATCACTTTAAACATGCTAATTTTAGCTCTAACACTGATGATCCACCTACAAATGTGAACTGACGTTCAAAAATAAAACATTTGAAAACGGACCATTTTCCACATTTCTGAAGCATGACGTATTGGGGGGGGTGTTATCTCTTTTGTCGAAAATCAGCCGTTTTTGCTCGAACATTAAATGCCTCCAAATGGTATTTAATTAACTTCCGGAGCCCCTGGAAGCATGAAAATCACTTTAAACATGCTAATTTTAGCTCTAACACTGATGATCCACCTACAAATGTGAACTGACGTTCAAAAATAAAACATTTGAAAACGGACCATTTTCCACATTTCTGAAGCATGACGTAATGGGGGGGTGTTATCTCTTTTGTCGAAAATCAGCCGTTTTTGCTCGAACATTAAATGCCTCCAAATGGTATTTATTTCACTTCCCGAGCCCCTGGAAGCATGAAAATCACTTTAAACATGCTAATTTTAGCTCTAACACTGATGATCCACCTACAAATGTGAACTGACGTTCAAAAATAAAACATTTGAAAACTGACCATTTTCCACATTTCTGAAGCATGACGTAATGGGGGGGTGTTATCTCTTTTGTCGAAAATCAGCCGTTTTTGCTCAAACATTAAATGCCTCCAAATGGTATTTAATTAACTTCCCGAGCCCCTGGAAGCATGAAAATCACTTTAAACATGCTAATTTTAGCTCTAACACTGATGATCCACCTACAAATGTGAACTGACGTTCAAAATAAAACATTTGAAAACGGACCATTTTCCACATTTCTGAAGCATGACGTAATGGGGGGGTGTTATCTCTTTTGTCGAAAATCAGCCGTTTTTGCTCGAACATTAAATGCCTCCAAATGGTATTTAATTAACTTCCCGGGGTGAAGAAACCCTTTTTGAGAACTCAGAGTGAGTAAATTGGCCATTTTCATGCACTTTTAACCATTCCATAAATCTTGTGTTTTGGGCCCCTGGAAGCATGAAAATCACTTTAAACATGCTAATTTTAGCTCTAACACTGATGATCCACCTACAAATGTGAACTGACGTTCAAAAATAAAACATTTGAAAACGGACCATTTTCCACATTTCTGAAGCATGACGTAATGGGGGGGGTGTTATCTCTTTTGTCGAAAATCAGCCGTTTTTGCTCGAACATTAAATGCCTCCAAATGGTATTTAATTAACTTCCCGAGCCCCTGGAAGCATGAAAATCACTTTAAACATGCTAATTTTAGCTCTAACACTGATGATCCACCTACAAATGTGAACTGACGTTCAAAATAAAACATTTGAAAACGGACCATTTTCCACATTTCTGAAGCATGACGTAATGGGGGGGTGTTATCTCTTTTGTCGAAAATCAGCCGTTTTTGCTCGAACATTAAATGCCTCCAAATGGTATTTAATTAACTTCCCGAGCCCCTGGAAGCATGAAAATCACTTTAAACATGCTAATTTTAGCTCTAACACTGATGATCCACCTACAAATGTGAACTGACGTTCAAAAATAAAACATTTGAAAACGGACCATTTTCCACATTTCTGAAGCATGACGTAATGGGGGGGTGTTATCTCTTTTGTCGAAAATCAGCCGTTTTTGCTCGAACATTAAATGCCTCCAAATGGTATTTAATTAACTTCCCGGGGTGAAGAAACCCTTTTTGAGAACTCAGAGTGAGTAAATTGGCTATTTTCATGCACTTTTAACCATTCCATAAATCTTGTGTTTTGGGCCCCTGGAAGCATGAAAATCACTTTAAACATGCTAATTTTAGCTCTAACACTGATGATCCACCTACAAATGTGAACTGACGTTCAAAAATAAAACATTTGAAAACGGACCATTTTCCACATTTCTGAAGCATGACGTAATGGGGGGGTGTTATCTCTTTTGTCGAAAATCAGCCGTTTTTGCTCGAACATTAAATGCCTCCAAATGGTATTTAATTAACTTCCCGAGCCCCTGGAAGCATGAAAATCACTTTAAACATGCTAATTTTAGCTCTAACACTGATGATCCACCTACAAATGTGAACTGACGTTCAAAAATAAAACATTTGAAAACGGACCATTTTCCACATTTCTGAAGCATGACGTAATGGGGGGGTGTTATCTCTTTTGTCGAAAATCAGCCGTTTTTGCTCGAACATTAAATGCCTCCAAATGGTATTTAATTAACTTCCCGGGGTGAAGAAACCCTTTTTGAGAACTCAGAGTGAGTAAATTGGCAATTTTCATGCACTTTTAACCATTCCATAAATCTTGTGTTTTGGGCCCCTGGAAGCATGAAAATCACTTTAAACATGCTAATTTTAGCTCTAACACTGATGATCCACCTACAAATGTGAACTGACGTTCAAAAATAAAACATTTGAAAACGGACCATTTTCCACATTTCTGAAGCATGATGTAATGGGGGGGTGTTATCTCTTTTGTCGAAAATAAACCGTTTTTGCTCGAACATTAAATGCCTCCAAATGGTATTTAATTAACTTCCCGAGCCCCTGGAAGCATGAAAATCACTTTAAACATGCTAATTTTAGCTCTAACACTGATGATCCACCTACAAATGTGAACTGACGTTCAAAAATAAAACATTTGAAAACGGACCATTTTCCACATTTCTGAAGCATGACGTAATGGGGGGGTGTTATCTCTTTTGTCGAAAATCAGCCGTTTTTGCTCGAACATTAAATGCCTCCAAATGGTATTTAATTAACTTCCCGGGGTGAAGAAACCCTTTTTGAGAACTCAGAGTGAGTAAATTGGCCATTTTCATGCACTTTTAACCATTCCATAAATCTTGTGTTTTGGGCCCCTGGAAGCATGAAAATCACTTTAAACATGCTAATTTTAGCTCTAACACTGATGATCCACCTACAAATGTGAACTGACGTTCAAAAATAAAACATTTGAAAACGGACCATTTTCCACATTTCTGAAGCATGACGTAATGGGGGGGTGTTATCTCTTTTGTCGAAAATCAGCCGTTTTTGCTCGAACATTAAATGCCTCCAAATGGTATTTAATTAACTTCCGGAGCCCCTGGAAGCATGAAAATCACTTTAAACATGCTAATTTTAGCTCTAACACTGATGATCCACCTACAAATGTGAACTGACGTTCAAAAATAAAACATTTGAAAACGGACCATTTTCCACATTTCTGAAGCATGACGTAATGGGGGGGTGTTATCTCTTTTGTCGAAAATCAGCCGTTTTTGCTCGAACATTAAATGCCTCCAAATGGTATTTATTTCACTTCCCGAGCCCCTGGAAGCATGAAAATCACTTTAAACATGCTAATTTTAGCTCTAACACTGATGATCCACCTACAAATGTGAACTGACGTTCAAAAATAAAACATTTGAAAACTGACCATTTTCCACATTTCTGAAGCATGACGTAATGGGGGGGTGTTATCTCTTTTGTCGAAAATCAGTCGTTTTTGCTCAAACATTAAATGCCTCCAAATGGTATTTAATTAACTTCCCGAGCCCCTGGAAGCATGAAAATCACTTTAAACATGCTAATTTTAGCTCTAACACTGATGATCCACCTACAAATGTGAACTGACGTTCAAAAATAAAACATTTGAAAACGGACCATTTTCCACATTTCTGAAGCATGACGTAATGGGGGGGTGTTATCTCTTTTGTCGAAAATCAGCCGTTTTTGCTCGAACATTAAATGCCTCCAAATGGTATTTAATTAACTTCCTGGGGTGAAGAAACCCTTTTTGAGAACTCAGAGTGAGTAAATTGGCCATTTTCATGCACTTTTAACCATTCCATAAATCTTGTGTTTTGGGCCCCTGGAAGCATGAAAATCACTTTAAACATGCTAATTTTAGCTCTAACACTGATGATCCACCTACAAATGTGAACTGACGTTCAAAAATAAAACATTTGAAAACGGACCATTTTCCAAATTTCTGAAGCATGACGTAATGGGGGGTGTTATCTCTTTTGTCGAAAATCAGCCGTTTTTGCTCGAACATTAAATGCCTCCAAATGGTATTTAATTAACTTCCCGAGCCCCTGGAAGCATGAAAATCACTTTAAACATGCTAATTTTAGCTCTAACACGGATGATCCACCTACAAATGTGAAGTGACGTTCAAAAATAAAACATTTGAAAACGGACCATTTTCCACATTTCTGAAGCATGACGTAATGGGGGGGTGTTATCTCTTTTGTCGAAAATCAGCCGTTTTTGCTCGAACATTAAATGCCTCCAAATGGTATTTAATTAACTTCCCGAGGTGAAGAAACCCTTTTTGAGAACTCAGAGTGAGTAAATTGGCCATTTTCATGCACTTTTAACCATTCCATAAATCTTGTGTTTTGGGCCCCTGGAAGCATGAAAATCACTTTAAACATGCTAATTTTAGCTCTAACACTGATGATCCACCTACAAATGTGAACTGACGTTCAAAAATAAAGCATTTGAAAACGGACCATTTTCCACATTTCTGAAGCATGACGTAATGGGGGGGTGTTATCTCTTTTGTCGAAAATCAGCTGTTTTTGCTCGAACATTAAATGCCTCCAAATGGTATTTAATTAACTTCCCGAGCCCCTGGAAGCATGAAAATCACATGCTAATTTTAGCTCTAACACTGATGATCCACCTACAAATGTGAACTGACGTTCAAAAATAAAACATTTGAAAACGGACCATTTTCCACATTTCTGAAGCATGACGTAATGGTGTAGTTATCTCTTTTGTCGAAAATCAGCCGTTTTTGCTCGAACATTAAATGCCTCCAAATGGTATTTATTTCACTTCCCGGGGTGAAGAAACCCTTTTTGAGAACTCAGAGTGAGTAAAATGGCCATTTTCATGCACTTTTAACCATTCCATAAATCTTGTGTTTTGGGCCCCTGGAAGCATGAAAATCACTTTAAACATGCTAATTTTAGCTCTAACACTGATGATCCACCTACAAATGTGAACTGACGTTCAAAAATAAAACATTTGAAAACGGACCATTTTCCACATTTCTGAAGCATGACGTAATGGGGGGGTGTTATCTCTTTTGTCGAAAATCAGCCGTTTTTGCTCGAACATTAAATGCCTCCAAATGGTATTTAATTCACTTCCCGAGCCCCTGGAAGCATGAAAATCACTTTAAACATGCTAATTTTAGCTCTAACACTGATGATCCACCTACAAATGTGAACAGACGTTCAAAAATAAAACATTTGAAAACGGACCGTTTTCAACATTTCTGAAGCATGACGTAATGGGGGGGTGTTATCTCTTTTGTCGAAAATCAGCCATTTTTGCTCGAACATTAAATGCCTCCAAATGGTATTTAATTAACTTCCCGAGCCCCTGGAAGCATGAAAATCACTTTAAACATGCTAATTTTAGCTCTAACACTGATGATCCACCTACAAATGTGAACTGACGTTCAAAAATAAAACATTTGAAAACGGACCATTTTCCACATTTCTGAAGCATGACGTAATGGGGGGGTGTTATCTCTTTTGTCGAAAATCAGCCGTTTTTGCTCGAACATTAAATGCCTCCAAATGGTATTTATTTCACTTCCCGAGCCCCTGGAAGCGTGAAAATCACTTTAAACATGCTAATTTTAGCTCTAACACTGATGATCCACCTACAAATGTGAACTGACGTTCAAAAATAAAACATTTGAAAACGGACCATTTTCCACATTTCTGAAGCATGACGTAATGGGGGGGTGTTATCTCTTTTGTCGAAAATCAGCCGTTTTTGCTCGAACATTAAATGCCTCCAAATGGTATTTATTTCACTTCCCGGGGTGAAGAAACCCTTTTTGAGAACTCAGAGTGAGTAAATTGGCCATTTTCATGCACTTTTAACCATTCCATAAATCTTGTGTTTTGGGCCCCTGGAAGCATGAAAATCACTTTAAACATGCTAATTTTAGCTCTAACACTGATGATCCACCTACAGATGTGAACTGACGTTCAAAAATAAAACATTTGAAAACGGACCATTTTCCACATTTCTGAAGCATGACGTAATGGGGGGGTGTTATCTCTTTTGTCGAAAATCAGCCGTTTTTGCTCGAACATTAAATGCCTCCAAATGGTATTTAATTAACTTCCCGAGCCCCTGGAAGCATGAAAATCACTTTAAACATGCTAATTTTAGCTCTAACACTGATGATCCACCTACAAATGTGAACTGGCGTTCAAAAATAAAACATTTGAAAACGGACCATTTTCCACATTTCTGAAGCATGACGTAATGGGGGGTGTTATCTCTTTTGTCGAAAATCAGCCGTTTTTGCTCGAACATTAAATGCCTCCAAATGGTATTTAATTAACTTCCCGGGGTGAAGAAACCCTTTTTGAGAACTCAGAGTGAGTAAATTGGCCATTTTCATGCACTTTTAACCATTCCATAAATCTTGTGTTTTGGGCCCCTGGAAGCATGAAAATCACTTTAAACATGCTAATTTTAGCTCTAACACTGATGATCCACCTACAAATGTGAACTGACGTTCAAAAATAAAACATTTGAAAACGGACCATTTTCCACATTTCTGAAGCATGACGTAATGGGGGGGGTGTTATCTCTTTTGTCGAAAATCAGCCGTTTTTGCTCGAACATTAAATGCCTCCACATGGTATTTAATTAACTTCCCGAGCCCCTGGAAGCATGAAAATCACTTTAAACATGCTAATTTTAGCTCTAACACTGATGATCCACCTACAAATGTGAACTGACGTTCAAAATAAAACATTTGAAAACGGACCATTTTCCACATTTCTGAAGCATGACGTAATGGGGGGGTGTTATCTCTTTTGTCGAAAATCAGCCGTTTTTGCTCGAACATTAAATGCCTCCAAATGGTATTTAATTAACTTCCCGAGCCCCTGGAAGCATGAAAATCACTTTAAACATGCTAATTTTAGCTCTAACACTGATGATCCACCTACAAATGTGAACTGACGTTCAAAAATAAAACATTTGAAAACGGACCATTTTCCACATTTCTGAAGCATGACGTAATGGGGGGGTGTTATCTCTTTTGTCGAAAATCAGCCGTTTTTGCTCGAACATTAAATGCCTCCAAATGGTATTTAATTAACTTCCCGGGGTGAAGAAACCCTTTTTGAGAACTCAGAGTGAGTAAATTGGCCATTTTCATGCACTTTTAACCATTCCATAAATCTTGTGTTTTGGGCCCCTGGAAGCATGAAAATCACTTTAAACATGCTAATTTTAGCTCTAACACTGATGATCCACCTACAAATGTGAACTGACGTTCAAAAATAAAACATTTGAAAACGGACCATTTTCCACATTTCTGAAGCATGACGTAATGGGGGGGTGTTATCTCTTTTGTCGAAAATCAGCCGTTTTTGCTCGAACATTAAATGCCTCCAAATGGTATTTAATTAACTTCCCGAGCCCCTGGAAGCATGAAAATCACTTTAAACATGCTAATTTTAGCTCTAACACTGATGATCCACCTACAAATGTGAACTGACGTTCAAAAATAAAACATTTGAAAACGGACCATTTTCCACATTTCTGAAGCATGACGTAATGGGGGGGTGTTATCTCTTTTGTCGAAAATCAGCCGTTTTTGCTCGAACATTAAATGCCTCCAAATGGTATTTAATTAACTTCCCGGGGTGAAGAAACCCTTTTTGAGAACTCAGAGTGAGTAAATTGGCCATTTTCATGCACTTTTAACCATTCCATAAATCTTGTGTTTTGGGCCCCTGGAAGCATGAAAATCACTTTAAACATGCTAATTTTAGCTCTAACACTGATGATCCACCTACAAATGTGAACTGACGTTCAAAAATAAAACATTTGAAAACGGACCATTTTCCACATTTCTGAAGCATGACGTAATGGGGGGGTGTTATCTCTTTTGTCGAAAATCAACCGTTTTCGCTCGAACGTTAAATGCCTCCAAATGGTATTTAATTAACTTCCCGAGCCCCTGGAAGCATGAAAATCACTTTAAACATGCTAATTTTAGCTCTAACACTGATGATCCACCTACAAATGTGAACTGACGTTCAAAAATAAAACATTTGAAAACGGACCATTTTCCACATTTCTGAAGCATGACGTAATGGGGGGGTGTTATCTCTTTTGTCGAAAATCAGCCGTTTTTGCTCGAACATTAAATGCCTCCAAATGGTATTTAATTAACTTCCCGGGGTGAAGAAACCCTTTTTGAGAACTCAGAGTGAGTAAATTGGCCATTTTCATGCACTTTTAACCATTCCATAAATCTTGTGTTTTGGGCCCCTGGAAGCATGAAAATCACTTTAAACATGCTAATTTTAGCTCTAACTCTGATGATCCACCTACAAATGTGAACTGACGTTCAAAAATAAAACATTTGAAAACGGACCATTTTCCACATTTCTGAAGCATGACGTATTGGGGGGGGTGTTATCTCTTTTGTCGAAAATCAGCCGTTTTTGCTCGAACATTAAATGCCTCCAAATGGTATTTAATTAACTTCCGGAGCCCCTGGAAGCATGAAAATCACTTTAAACATGCTAATTTTAGCTCTAACACTGATGATCCACCTACAAATGTGAACTGACGTTCAAAAATAAAACATTTGAAAATGGACCATTTTCCACATTTCTGAAGCATGACGTAATGGGGGGGTGTTATCTCTTTTGTCGAAAATCAGCCGTTTTTGCTCAAACATTAAATGCCTCCAAATGGTATTTATTTCACTTCCCGGGGTGAAGAAACCCTTTTTGAGAACTCAGAGTGAGTAAATTGGCCCTTTTCATGCACTTTTAACCATTCCATAAATCTTGTGTTTTGGGCCCCTGGAAGCATGAAAATCACTTTAAACATGCTAATTTTAGCTCTAACACTGATGATCCACCTACAAATGTGAACTGACGTTCAAAAATAAAACATTTGAAAACGGACCATTTTCCACATTTCTGAAGCATGACGTATTGGGGGGGGTGTTATCTCTTTTGTCGAAAATCAGCCGTTTTTGCTCGAACATTAAATGCCTCCAAATGGTATTTAATTAACTTCCGGAGCCCCTGGAAGCATGAAAATCACTTTAAACATGCTAATTTTAGCTCTAACACTGATGATCCACCTACAAATGTGAACTGACGTTCAAAAATAAAACATTTGAAAACGGACCATTTTCCACATTTCTGAAGCATGACGTAATGGGGGGGTGTTATCTCTTTTGTCGAAAATCAGCCGTTTTTGCTCGAACATTAAATGCCTCCAAATGGTATTTAATTAACTTCCCGAGCCCCTGGAAGCATGAAAATCACTTTAAACATGCTAATTTTAGCTCTAACACTGATGATCCACCTACAAATGTGAACTGACGTTCAAAAATAAAACATTTGAAAACGGACCATTTTCCACATTTCTGAAGCATGACGTAATGGGGGGGGTGTTATCTCATTTGTCGAAAATCAGCCGTTTTTGCTCGAACATTAAATGCCTCCAAATGGTATTTATTTCACTTCCCGAGCCCCTGGAAGCATGAAAATCACTTTAAACATGCTAATTTTAGCTCTAACACTGATGATCCACCTACAAATGTGAACTGACGTTCAAAAATAAAACATTTGAAAACTGACCATTTTCCACATTTCTGAAGCATGACGTAATGGGGGGGTGTTATCTCTTTTGTCGAAAATCAGCCGTTTTTGCTCAAACATTAAATGCCTCCAAATGGTATTTAATTAACTTCCCGAGCCCCTGGAAGCATGAAAATCACTTTAAACATGCTAATTTTAGCTCTAACACTGATGATCCACCTACAAATGTGAACTGACGTTCAAAAATAAAACATTTGAAAACGGACCATTTTCCACATTTCTGAAGCATGACGTAATGGGGGGGGTGTTATCTCTTTTGTCGAAAATCAGCCGTTTTTGCTCGAACATTAAATGCCTCCAAATGGTATTTAATTAACTTCCCGAGCCCCTGGAAGCATGAAAATCACTTTAAACATGCTAATTTTAGCTCTAACACTGATGATCCACCTACAAATGTGAACTGACGTTCAAAATAAAACATTTGAAAACGGACCATTTTCCACATTTCTGAAGCATGACGTAATGGGGGGGTGTTATCTCTTTTGTCGAAAATCAGCCGTTTTTGCTCGAACATTAAATGCCTCCAAATGGTATTTAATTAACTTCCCGAGCCCCTGGAAGCATGAAAATCACTTTAAACATGCTAATTTTAGCTCTAACACTGATGATCCACCTACAAATGTGAACTGACGTTCAAAAATAAAACATTTGAAAACGGACCATTTTCCACATTTCTGAAGCATGACGTAATGGGGGGGTGTTATCTCTTTTGTCGAAAATCAGCCGTTTTTGCTCGAACATTAAATGCCTCCAAATGGTATTTAATTAACTTCCGGAGCCCCTGGAAGCATGAAAATCACTTTAAACATGCTAATTTTAGCTCTAACACTGATGATCCACCTACAAATGTGAACTGACGTTCAAAAATAAAACATTTGAAAACGGACCATTTTCCACATTTCTGAAGCATGACGTAATGGGGGGGTGTTATCTCTTTTGTCGAAAATCAGCCGTTTTTGCTCGAACATTAAATGCCTCCAAATGGTATTTATTTCACTTCCCGAGCCCCTGGAAGCATGAAAATCACTTTAAACATGCTAATTTTAGCTCTAACACTGATGATCCACCTACAAATGTGAACTGACGTTCAAAAATAAAACATTTGAAAACTGACCATTTTCCACATTTCTGAAGCATGACGTAATGGGGGGGTGTTATCTCTTTTGTCGAAAATCAGTCGTTTTTGCTCAAACATTAAATGCCTCCAAATGGTATTTAATTAACTTCCCGAGCCCCTGGAAGCATGAAAATCACTTTAAACATGCTAATTTTAGCTCTAACACTGATGATCCACCTACAAATGTGAACTGACGTTCAAAAATAAAACATTTGAAAACGGACCATTTTCCACATTTCTGAAGCATGACGTAATGGGGGGGTGTTATCTCTTTTGTCGAAAATCAGCCGTTTTTGCTCGAACATTAAATGCCTCCAAATGGTATTTAATTAACTTCCTGGGGTGAAGAAACCCTTTTTGAGAACTCAGAGTGAGTAAATTGGCCATTTTCATGCACTTTTAACCATTCCATAAATCTTGTGTTTTGGGCCCCTGGAAGCATGAAAATCACTTTAAACATGCTAATTTTAGCTCTAACACTGATGATCCACCTACAAATGTGAACTGACGTTCAAAAATAAAACATTTGAAAACGGACCATTTTCCACATTTCTGAAGCATGACGTAATGGGGGGTGTTATCTCTTTTGTCGAAAATCAGCCGTTTTTGCTCGAACATTAAATGCCTCCAAATGGTATTTAATTAACTTCCCGAGCCCCTGGAAGCATGAAAATCACTTTAAACATGCTAATTTTAGCTCTAACACGGATGATCCACCTACAAATGTGAAGTGACGTTCAAAAATAAAACATTTGAAAACGGACCATTTTCCACATTTCTGAAGCATGACGTAATGGGGGGGTGTTATCTCTTTTGTCGAAAATCAGCCGTTTTTGCTCGAACATTAAATGCCTCCAAATGGTATTTAATTAACTTCCCGAGGTGAAGAAACCCTTTTTGAGAACTCAGAGTGAGTAAATTGGCCATTTTCATGCACTTTTAACCATTCCATAAATCTTGTGTTTTGGGCCCCTGGAAGCATGAAAATCACTTTAAACATGCTAATTTTAGCTCTAACACTGATGATCCACCTACAAATGTGAACTGACGTTCAAAAATAAAGCATTTGAAAACGGACCATTTTCCACATTTCTGAAGCATGACGTAATGGGGGGGTGTTATCTCTTTTGTCGAAAATCAGCTGTTTTTGCTCGAACATTAAATGCCTCCAAATGGTATTTAATTAACTTCCCGAGCCCCTGGAAGCATGAAAATCACATGCTAATTTTAGCTCTAACACTGATGATCCACCTACAAATGTGAACTGACGTTCAAAAATAAAACATTTGAAAACGGACCATTTTCCACATTTCTGAAGCATGACGTAATGGTGTAGTTATCTCTTTTGTCGAAAATCAGCCGTTTTTGCTCGAACATTAAATGCCTCCAAATGGTATTTATTTCACTTCCCGGGGTGAAGAAACCCTTTTTGAGAACTCAGAGTGAGTAAAATGGCCATTTTCATGCACTTTTAACCATTCCATAAATCTTGTGTTTTGGGCCCCTGGAAGCATGAAAATCACTTTAAACATGCTAATTTTAGCTCTAACACTGATGATCCACCTACAAATGTGAACTGACGTTCAAAAATAAAACATTTGAAAACGGACCATTTTCCACATTTCTGAAGCATGACGTAATGGGGGGGTGTTATCTCTTTTGTCGAAAATCAGCCGTTTTTGCTCGAACATTAAATGCCTCCAAATGGTATTTAATTCACTTCCCGAGCCCCTGGAAGCATGAAAATCACTTTAAACATGCTAATTTTAGCTCTAACACTGATGATCCACCTACAAATGTGAACAGACGTTCAAAAATAAAACATTTGAAAACGGACCGTTTTCAACATTTCTGAAGCATGACGTAATGGGGGGGTGTTATCTCTTTTGTCGAAAATCAGCCATTTTTGCTCGAACATTAAATGCCTCCAAATGGTATTTAATTAACTTCCCGAGCCCCTGGAAGCATGAAAATCACTTTAAACATGCTAATTTTAGCTCTAACACTGATGATCCACCTACAAATGTGAACTGACGTTCAAAAATAAAACATTTGAAAACGGACCATTTTCCACATTTCTGAAGCATGACGTAATGGGGGGGTGTTATCTCTTTTGTCGAAAATCAGCCGTTTTTGCTCGAACATTAAATGCCTCCAAATGGTATTTATTTCACTTCCCGAGCCCCTGGAAGCGTGAAAATCACTTTAAACATGCTAATTTTAGCTCTAACACTGATGATCCACCTACAAATGTGAACTGACGTTCAAAAATAAAACATTTGAAAACGGACCATTTTCCACATTTCTGAAGCATGACGTAATGGGGGGGTGTTATCTCTTTTGTCGAAAATCAGCCGTTTTTGCTCGAACATTAAATGCCTCCAAATGGTATTTATTTCACTTCCCGGGGTGAAGAAACCCTTTTTGAGAACTCAGAGTGAGTAAATTGGCCATTTTCATGCACTTTTAACCATTCCATAAATCTTGTGTTTTGGGCCCCTGGAAGCATGAAAATCACTTTAAACATGCTAATTTTAGCTCTAACACTGATGATCCACCTACAGATGTGAACTGACGTTCAAAAATAAAACATTTGAAAACGGACCATTTTCCACATTTCTGAAGCATGACGTAATGGGGGGGTGTTATCTCTTTTGTCGAAAATCAGCCGTTTTTGCTCGAACATTAAATGCCTCCAAATGGTATTTAATTAACTTCCCGAGCCCCTGGAAGCATGAAAATCACTTTAAACATGCTAATTTTAGCTCTAACACTGATGATCCACCTACAAATGTGAACTGGCGTTCAAAAATAAAACATTTGAAAACGGACCATTTTCCACATTTCTGAAGCATGACGTAATGGGGGGTGTTATCTCTTTTGTCGAAAATCAGCCGTTTTTGCTCGAACATTAAATGCCTCCAAATGGTATTTAATTAACTTCCCGGGGTGAAGAAACCCTTTTTGAGAACTCAGAGTGAGTAAATTGGCCATTTTCATGCACTTTTAACCATTCCATAAATCTTGTGTTTTGGGCCCCTGGAAGCATGAAAATCACTTTAAACATGCTAATTTTAGCTCTAACACTGATGATCCACCTACAAATGTGAACTGACGTTCAAAAATAAAACATTTGAAAACGGACCATTTTCCACATTTCTGAAGCATGACGTAATGGGGGGGGTGTTATCTCTTTTGTCGAAAATCAGCCGTTTTTGCTCGAACATTAAATGCCTCCACATGGTATTTAATTAACTTCCCGAGCCCCTGGAAGCATGAAAATCACTTTAAACATGCTAATTTTAGCTCTAACACTGATGATCCACCTACAAATGTGAACTGACGTTCAAAATAAAACATTTGAAAACGGACCATTTTCCACATTTCTGAAGCATGACGTAATGGGGGGGTGTTATCTCTTTTGTCGAAAATCAGCCGTTTTTGCTCGAACATTAAATGCCTCCAAATGGTATTTAATTAACTTCCCGAGCCCCTGGAAGCATGAAAATCACTTTAAACATGCTAATTTTAGCTCTAACACTGATGATCCACCTACAAATGTGAACTGACGTTCAAAAATAAAACATTTGAAAACGGACCATTTTCCACATTTCTGAAGCATGACGTAATGGGGGGGTGTTATCTCTTTTGTCGAAAATCAGCCGTTTTTGCTCGAACATTAAATGCCTCCAAATGGTATTTAATTAACTTCCCGGGGTGAAGAAACCCTTTTTGAGAACTCAGAGTGAGTAAATTGGCCATTTTCATGCACTTTTAACCATTCCATAAATCTTGTGTTTTGGGCCCCTGGAAGCATGAAAATCACTTTAAACATGCTAATTTTAGCTCTAACACTGATGATCCACCTACAAATGTGAACTGACGTTCAAAAATAAAACATTTGAAAACGGACCATTTTCCACATTTCTGAAGCATGACGTAATGGGGGGGTGTTATCTCTTTTGTCGAAAATCAGCCGTTTTTGCTCGAACATTAAATGCCTCCAAATGGTATTTAATTAACTTCCCGAGCCCCTGGAAGCATGAAAATCACTTTAAACATGCTAATTTTAGCTCTAACACTGATGATCCACCTACAAATGTGAACTGACGTTCAAAAATAAAACATTTGAAAACGGACCATTTTCCACATTTCTGAAGCATGACGTAATGGGGGGGTGTTATCTCTTTTGTCGAAAATCAGCCGTTTTTGCTCGAACATTAAATGCCTCCAAATGGTATTTAATTAACTTCCCGGGGTGAAGAAACCCTTTTTGAGAACTCAGAGTGAGTAAATTGGCCATTTTCATGCACTTTTAACCATTCCATAAATCTTGTGTTTTGGGCCCCTGGAAGCATGAAAATCACTTTAAACATGCTAATTTTAGCTCTAACACTGATGATCCACCTACAAATGTGAACTGACGTTCAAAAATAAAACATTTGAAAACGGACCATTTTCCACATTTCTGAAGCATGACGTAATGGGGGGGTGTTATCTCTTTTGTCGAAAATCAACCGTTTTTGCTCGAACGTTAAATGCCTCCAAATGGTATTTAATTAACTTCCCGAGCCCCTGGAAGCATGAAAATCACTTTAAACATGCTAATTTTAGCTCTAACACTGATGATCCACCTACAAATGTGAACTGACGTTCAAAAATAAAACATTTGAAAACGGACCATTTTCCACATTTCTGAAGCATGACGTAATGGGGGGGTGTTATCTCTTTTGTCGAAAATCAGCCGTTTTTGCTCGAACATTAAATGCCTCCAAATGGTATTTAATTAACTTCCCGGGGTGAAGAAACCCTTTTTGAGAACTCAGAGTGAGTAAATTGGCCATTTTCATGCACTTTTAACCATTCCATAAATCTTGTGTTTTGGGCCCCTGGAAGCATGAAAATCACTTTAAACATGCTAATTTTAGCTCTAACTCTGATGATCCACCTACAAATGTGAACTGACGTTCAAAAATAAAACATTTGAAAACGGACCATTTTCCACATTTCTGAAGCATGACGTATTGGGGGGGGTGTTATCTCTTTTGTCGAAAATCAGCCGTTTTTGCTCGAACATTAAATGCCTCCAAATGGTATTTAATTAACTTCCGGAGCCCCTGGAAGCATGAAAATCACTTTAAACATGCTAATTTTAGCTCTAACACTGATGATCCACCTACAAATGTGAACTGACGTTCAAAAATAAAACATTTGAAAATGGACCATTTTCCACATTTCTGAAGCATGACGTAATGGGGGGGTGTTATCTCTTTTGTCGAAAATCAGCCGTTTTTGCTCAAACATTAAATGCCTCCAAATGGTATTTATTTCACTTCCCGGGGTGAAGAAACCCTTTTTGAGAACTCAGAGTGAGTAAATTGGCCCTTTTCATGCACTTTTAACCATTCCATAAATCTTGTGTTTTGGGCCCCTGGAAGCATGAAAATCACTTTAAACATGCTAATTTTAGCTCTAACACTGATGATCCACCTACAAATGTGAACTGACGTTCAAAAATAAAACATTTGAAAACGGACCATTTTCCACATTTCTGAAGCATGACGTATTGGGGGGGGTGTTATCTCTTTTGTCGAAAATCAGCCGTTTTTGCTCGAACATTAAATGCCTCCAAATGGTATTTAATTAACTTCCGGAGCCCCTGGAAGCATGAAAATCACTTTAAACATGCTAATTTTAGCTCTAACACTGATGATCCACCTACAAATGTGAACTGACGTTCAAAAATAAAACATTTGAAAACGGACCATTTTCCACATTTCTGAAGCATGACGTAATGGGGGGGTGTTATCTCTTTTGTCGAAAATCAGCCGTTTTTGCTCGAACATTAAATGCCTCCAAATGGTATTTAATTAACTTCCCGAGCCCCTGGAAGCATGAAAATCACTTTAAACATGCTAATTTTAGCTCTAACACTGATGATCCACCTACAAATGTGAACTGACGTTCAAAAATAAAACATTTGAAAACGGACCATTTTCCACATTTCTGAAGCATGACGTAATGGGGGGGGTGTTATCTCATTTGTCGAAAATCAGCCGTTTTTGCTCGAACATTAAATGCCTCCAAATGGTATTTATTTCACTTCCCGAGCCCCTGGAAGCATGAAAATCACTTTAAACATGCTAATTTTAGCTCTAACACTGATGATCCACCTACAAATGTGAACTGACGTTCAAAAATAAAACATTTGAAAACTGACCATTTTCCACATTTCTGAAGCATGACGTAATGGGGGGGTGTTATCTCTTTTGTCGAAAATCAGCCGTTTTTGCTCAAACATTAAATGCCTCCAAATGGTATTTAATTAACTTCCCGAGCCCCTGGAAGCATGAAAATCACTTTAAACATGCTAATTTTAGCTCTAACACTGATGATCCACCTACAAATGTGAACTGACGTTCAAAATAAAACATTTGAAAACGGACCATTTTCCACATTTCTGAAGCATGACGTAATGGGGGGGTGTTATCTCTTTTGTCGAAAATCAGCCGTTTTTGCTCGAACATTAAATGCCTCCAAATGGTATTTAATTAACTTCCCGGGGTGAAGAAACCCTTTTTGAGAACTCAGAGTGAGTAAATTGGCCATTTTCATGCACTTTTAACCATTCCATAAATCTTGTGTTTTGGGCCCCTGGAAGCATGAAAATCACTTTAAACATGCTAATTTTAGCTCTAACACTGATGATCCACCTACAAATGTGAACTGACGTTCAAAAATAAAACATTTGAAAACGGACCATTTTCCACATTTCTGAAGCATGACGTAATGGGGGGGGTGTTATCTCTTTTGTCGAAAATCAGCCGTTTTTGCTCGAACATTAAATGCCTCCAAATGGTATTTAATTAACTTCCCGAGCCCCTGGAAGCATGAAAATCACTTTAAACATGCTAATTTTAGCTCTAACACTGATGATCCACCTACAAATGTGAACTGACGTTCAAAATAAAACATTTGAAAACGGACCATTTTCCACATTTCTGAAGCATGACGTAATGGGGGGGTGTTATCTCTTTTGTCGAAAATCAGCCGTTTTTGCTCGAACATTAAATGCCTCCAAATGGTATTTAATTAACTTCCCGAGCCCCTGGAAGCATGAAAATCACTTTAAACATGCTAATTTTAGCTCTAACACTGATGATCCACCTACAAATGTGAACTGACGTTCAAAAATAAAACATTTGAAAACGGACCATTTTCCACATTTCTGAAGCATGACGTAATGGGGGGGTGTTATCTCTTTTGTCGAAAATCAGCCGTTTTTGCTCGAACATTAAATGCCTCCAAATGGTATTTAATTAACTTCCCGGGGTGAAGAAACCCTTTTTGAGAACTCAGAGTGAGTAAATTGGCTATTTTCATGCACTTTTAACCATTCCATAAATCTTGTGTTTTGGGCCCCTGGAAGCATGAAAATCACTTTAAACATGCTAATTTTAGCTCTAACACTGATGATCCACCTACAAATGTGAACTGACGTTCAAAAATAAAACATTTGAAAACGGACCATTTTCCACATTTCTGAAGCATGACGTAATGGGGGGGTGTTATCTCTTTTGTCGAAAATCAGCCGTTTTTGCTCGAACATTAAATGCCTCCAAATGGTATTTAATTAACTTCCCGAGCCCCTGGAAGCATGAAAATCACTTTAAACATGCTAATTTTAGCTCTAACACTGATGATCCACCTACAAATGTGAACTGACGTTAAAAAATAAAACATTTGAAAACGGACCATTTTCCACATTTCTGAAGCATGACGTAATGGGGGGGTGTTATCTCTTTTGTCGAAAATCAGCCGTTTTTGCTCGAACATTAAATGCCTCCAAATGGTATTTAATTAACTTCCCGGGGTGAAGAAACCCTTTTTGAGAACTCAGAGTGAGTAAATTGGCAATTTTCATGCACTTTTAACCATTCCATAAATCTTGTGTTTTGGGCCCCTGGAAGCATGAAAATCACTTTAAACATGCTAATTTTAGCTCTAACACTGATGATCCACCTACAAATGTGAACTGACGTTCAAAAATAAAACATTTGAAAACGGACCATTTTCCACATTTCTGAAGCATGATGTAATGGGGGGGTGTTATCTCTTTTGTCGAAAATAAACCGTTTTTGCTCGAACATTAAATGCCTCCAAATGGTATTTAATTAACTTCCCGAGCCCCTGGAAGCATGAAAATCACTTTAAACATGCTAATTTTAGCTCTAACACTGATGATCCACCTACAAATGTGAACTGACGTTCAAAAATAAAACATTTGAAAACGGACCATTTTCCACATTTCTGAAGCATGACGTAATGGGGGGGTGTTATCTCTTTTGTCGAAAATCAGCCGTTTTTGCTCGAACATTAAATGCCTCCAAATGGTATTTAATTAACTTCCCGGGGTGAAGAAACCCTTTTTGAGAACTCAGAGTGAGTAAATTGGCCATTTTCATGCACTTTTAACCATTCCATAAATCTTGTGTTTTGGGCCCCTGGAAGCATGAAAATCACTTTAAACATGCTAATTTTAGCTCTAACACTGATGATCCACCTACAAATGTGAACTGACGTTCAAAAATAAAACATTTGAAAACGGACCATTTTCCACATTTCTGAAGCATGACGTAATGGGGGGGTGTTATCTCTTTTGTCGAAAATCAGCCGTTTTTGCTCGAACATTAAATGCCTCCAAATGGTATTTAAATAACTTCCGGAGCCCCTGGAAGCATGAAAATCACTTTAAACATGCTAATTTTAGCTCTAACACTGATGATCCACCTACAAATGTGAACTGACGTTCAAAAATAAAACATTTGAAAACTGACCATTTTCCACATTTCTGAAGCATGACGTAATGGGGGGGTGTTATCTCTTTTGTCGAAAATCAGTCGTTTTTGCTCAAACATTAAATGCCTCCAAATGGTATTTAATTAACTTCCCGAGCCCCTGGAAGCATGAAAATCACTTTAAACATGCTAATTTTAGCTCTAACACTGATGATCCACCTACAAATGTGAACTGACGTTCAAAAATAAAACATTTGAAAACGGACCATTTTCCACATTTCTGAAGCATGACGTAATGGGGGGGTGTTATCTCTTTTGTCGAAAATCAGCCGTTTTTGCTCGAACATTAAATGCCTCCAAATGGTATTTAATTAACTTCCTGGGGTGAAGAAACCCTTTTTGAGAACTCAGAGTGAGTAAATTGGCCATTTTCATGCACTTTTAACCATTCCATAAATCTTGTGTTTTGGGCCCCTGGAAGCATGAAAATCACTTTAAACATGCTAATTTTAGCTCTAACACTGATGATCCACCTACAAATGTGAACTGACGTTCAAAAATAAAACATTTGAAAACGGACCATTTTCCACATTTCTGAAGCATGACGTAATGGGGGGTGTTATCTCTTTTGTCGAAAATCAGCCGTTTTTGCTCGAACATTAAATGCCTCCAAATGGTATTTAATTAACTTCCCGAGCCCCTGGAAGCATGAAAATCACTTTAAACATGCTAATTTTAGCTCTAACACGGATGATCCACCTACAAATGTGAAGTGACGTTCAAAAATAAAACATTTGAAAACGGACCATTTTCCACATTTCTGAAGCATGACGTAATGGGGGGGTGTTATCTCTTTTGTCGAAAATCAGCCGTTTTTGCTCGAACATTAAATGCCTCCAAATGGTATTTAATTAACTTCCCGAGGTGAAGAAACCCTTTTTGAGAACTCAGAGTGAGTAAATTGGCCATTTTCATGCACTTTTAACCATTCCTTAAATCTTGTGTTTTGGGCCCCTGGAAGCATGAAAATCACTTTAAACATGCTAATTTTAGCTCTAACACTGATGATCCACCTACAAATGTGAACTGACGTTCAAAAATAAAACATTTGAAAACGGACCATTTTCCACATTTCTGAAGCATGACGTAATGGGGGGGTGTTATCTCTTTTGTCGAAAATCAGCTGTTTTTGCTCGAACATTAAATGCCTCCAAATGGTATTTAATTAACTTCCCGAGCCCCTGGAAGCATGAAAATCACATGCTAATTTTAGCTCTAACACTGATGATCCACCTACAAATGTGAACTGACGTTCAAAAATAAAACATTTGAAAACGGACCATTTTCCACATTTCTGAAGCATGACGTAATGGTGTAGTTATCTCTTTTGTCGAAAATCAGCCGTTTTTGCTCGAACATTAAATGCCTCCAAATGGTATTTATTTCACTTCCCGGGGTGAAGAAACCCTTTTTGAGAACTCAGAGTGAGTAAAATGGCCATTTTCATGCACTTTTAACCATTCCATAAATCTTGTGTTTTGGGCCCCTGGAAGCATGAAAATCACTTTAAACATGCTAATTTTAGCTCTAACACTGATGATCCACCTACAAATGTGAACTGACGTTCAAAAATAAAACATTTGAAAACGGACCATTTTCCACATTTCTGAAGCATGACGTAATGGGGGGGTGTTATCTCTTTTGTCGAAAATCAGCCGTTTTTGCTCGAACATTAAATGCCTCCAAATGGTATTTAATTCACTTCCCGAGCCCCTGGAAGCATGAAAATCACTTTAAACATGCTAATTTTAGCTCTAACACTGATGATCCACCTACAAATGTGAACAGACGTTCAAAAATAAAACATTTGAAAACGGACCGTTTTCAACATTTCTGAAGCATGACGTAATGGGGGGGTGTTATCTCTTTTGTCGAAAATCAGCCATTTTTGCTCGAACATTAAATGCCTCCAAATGGTATTTAATTAACTTCCCGAGCCCCTGGAAGCATGAAAATCACTTTAAACATGCTAATTTTAGCTCTAACACTGATGATCCACCTACAAATGTGAACTGACGTTCAAAAATAAAACATTTGAAAACGGACCATTTTCCACATTTCTGAAGCATGACGTAATGGGGGGGTGTTATCTCTTTTGTCGAAAATCAGCCGTTTTTGCTCGAACATTAAATGCCTCCAAATGGTATTTATTTCACTTCCCGAGCCCCTGGAAGCGTGAAAATCACTTTAAACATGCTAATTTTAGCTCTAACACTGATGATCCACCTACAAATGTGAACTGACGTTCAAAAATAAAACATTTGAAAACGGACCATTTTCCACATTTCTGAAGCATGACGTAATGGGGGGGTGTTATCTCTTTTGTCGAAAATCAGCCGTTTTTGCTCGAACATTAAATGCCTCCAAATGGTATTTATTTCACTTCCCGGGGTGAAGAAACCCTTTTTGAGAACTCAGAGTGAGTAAATTGGCCATTTTCATGCACTTTTAACCATTCCATAAATCTTGTGTTTTGGGCCCCTGGAAGCATGAAAATCACTTTAAACATGCTAATTTTAGCTCTAACACTGATGATCCACCTACAGATGTGAACTGACGTTCAAAAATAAAACATTTGAAAACGGACCATTTTCCACATTTCTGAAGCATGACGTAATGGGGGGGTGTTATCTCTTTTGTCGAAAATCAGCCGTTTTTGCTCGAACATTAAATGCCTCCAAATGGTATTTAATTAACTTCCCGAGCCCCTGGAAGCATGAAAATCACTTTAAACATGCTAATTTTAGCTCTAACACTGATGATCCACCTACAAATGTGAACTGGCGTTCAAAAATAAAACATTTGAAAACGGACCATTTTCCACATTTCTGAAGCATGACGTAATGGGGGGTGTTATCTCTTTTGTCGAAAATCAGCCGTTTTTGCTCGAACATTAAATGCCTCCAAATGGTATTTAATTAACTTCCCGGGGTGAAGAAACCCTTTTTGAGAACTCAGAGTGAGTAAATTGGCCATTTTCATGCACTTTTAACCATTCCATAAATCTTGTGTTTTGGGCCCCTGGAAGCATGAAAATCACTTTAAACATGCTAATTTTAGCTCTAACACTGATGATCCACCTACAAATGTGAACTGACGTTCAAAAATAAAACATTTGAAAACGGACCATTTTCCACATTTCTGAAGCATGACGTAATGGGGGGGGTGTTATCTCTTTTGTCGAAAATCAGCCGTTTTTGCTCGAACATTAAATGCCTCCACATGGTATTTAATTAACTTCCCGAGCCCCTGGAAGCATGAAAATCACTTTAAACATGCTAATTTTAGCTCTAACACTGATGATCCACCTACAAATGTGAACTGACGTTCAAAATAAAACATTTGAAAACGGACCATTTTCCACATTTCTGAAGCATGACGTAATGGGGGGGTGTTATCTCTTTTGTCGAAAATCAGCCGTTTTTGCTCGAACATTAAATGCCTCCAAATGGTATTTAATTAACTTCCCGAGCCCCTGGAAGCATGAAAATCACTTTAAACATGCTAATTTTAGCTCTAACACTGATGATCCACCTACAAATGTGAACTGACGTTCAAAAATAAAACATTTGAAAACGGACCATTTTCCACATTTCTGAAGCATGACGTAATGGGGGGGTGTTATCTCTTTTGTCGAAAATCAGCCGTTTTTGCTCGAACATTAAATGCCTCCAAATGGTATTTAATTAACTTCCCGGGGTGAAGAAACCCTTTTTGAGAACTCAGAGTGAGTAAATTGGCCATTTTCATGCACTTTTAACCATTCCATAAATCTTGTGTTTTGGGCCCCTGGAAGCATGAAAATCACTTTAAACATGCTAATTTTAGCTCTAACACTGATGATCCACCTACAAATGTGAACTGACGTTCAAAAATAAAACATTTGAAAACGGACCATTTTCCACATTTCTGAAGCATGACGTAATGGGGGGGTGTTATCTCTTTTGTCGAAAATCAGCCGTTTTTGCTCGAACATTAAATGCCTCCAAATGGTATTTAATTAACTTCCCGAGCCCCTGGAAGCATGAAAATCACTTTAAACATGCTAATTTTAGCTCTAACACTGATGATCCACCTACAAATGTGAACTGACGTTCAAAAATAAAACATTTGAAAACGGACCATTTTCCACATTTCTGAAGCATGACGTAATGGGGGGGTGTTATCTTTTTTGTCGAAAATCAGCCGTTTTTGCTCGAACATTAAATGCCTCCAAATGGTATTTAATTAACTTCCCGGGGTGAAGAAACCCTTTTTGAGAACTCAGAGTGAGTAAATTGGCCATTTTCATGCACTTTTAACCATTCCATAAATCTTGTGTTTTGGGCCCCTGGAAGCATGAAAATCACTTTAAACATGCTAATTTTAGCTCTAACACTGATGATCCACCTACAAATGTGAACTGACGTTCAAAAATAAAACATTTGAAAACGGACCATTTTCCACATTTCTGAAGCATGACGTAATGGGGGGTGTTATCTCTTTTGTCGAAAATCAACCGTTTTTGCTCGAACATTAAATGCCTCCAAATGGTATTTAATTAACTTCCCGAGCCCCTGGAAGCATGAAAATCACTTTAAACATGCTAATTTTAGCTCTAACACTGATGATCCACCTACAAATGTGAACTGACGTTCAAAAATAAAACATTTGAAAACGGACCATTTTCCACATTTCTGAAGCATGACGTAATGGGGGGGTGTTATCTCTTTTGTCGAAAATCAGCCGTTTTTGCTCGAACATTAAATGCCTCCAAATGGTATTTAATTAACTTCCCGGGGTGAAGAAACCCTTTTTGAGAACTCAGAGTGAGTAAATTGGCCATTTTCATGCACTTTTAACCATTCCATAAATCTTGTGTTTTGGGCCCCTGGAAGCATGAAAATCACTTTAAACATGCTAATTTTAGCTCTAACACTGATGATCCACCTACAAATGTGAACTGACGTTCAAAAATAAAACATTTGAAAACGGACCATTTTCCACATTTCTGAAGCATGACGTAATGGGGGGGTGTTATCTCTTTTGTCGAAAATCAGCCGTTTTTGCTCGAACATTAAATGCCTCCAAATGGTATTTAATTAACTTCCGGAGCCCCTGGAAGCATGAAAATCACTTTAAACATGCTAATTTTAGCTCTAACACTGATGATCCACCTACAAATGTGAACTGACGTTCAAAAATAAAACATTTGAAAACGGACCATTTTCCACATTTCTGAAGCATGACGTAATGGGGGGGGTGTTATCTCTTTTGTCGAAAATCAGCCGTTTTTGCTCAAACATTAAATGCCTCCAAATGGTATTTATTTCACTTCCCGGGGTGAAGAAACCCTTTTTGAGAACTCAGAGTGAGTAAATTGGCCATTTTCATGCACTTTTAACCATTCCATAAATCTTGTGTTTTGGGCCCCTGGAAGCATGAAAATCACTTTAAACATGCTAATTTTAGCTCTAACACTGATGATCCACCTACAAATGTGAACTGACGTTCAAAAATAAAACATTTGAAAACGGACCATTTTCCACATTTCTGAAGCATGACGTAATGGGGGGGTGTTATCTCTTTTGTCGAAAATCAGCCGTTTTTGCTCGAACATTAAATGCCTCCAAATGGTATTTAATTAACTTCCCGAGCCCTTGGAAGCATGAAAATCACTTTAAACATGCTAATTTTAGCTCTAACACTGATGATCCACCTACAAATGTGAACTGACGTTCAAAAATAAAACATTTGAAAACGGACCATTTTCCACATTTCTGAAGCATGACGTAATGGGGGGGTGTTATCTCTTTTGTCGAAAATCAGCCGTTTTTGCTCGAACATTAAATGCCTCCAAATGGTATTTATTTCACTTCCCGAGCCCCTGGAAGCATGAAAATCACTTTAAACATGCTAATTTTAGCTCTAACACTGATGATCCACCTACAAATGTGAACTGACGTTCAAAAATAAAACATTTGAAAACTGACCATTTTCCACATTTCTGAAGCATGACGTAATGGGGGGGTGTTATCTCTTTTGTCGAAAATCAGCCGTTTTTGCTCAAACATTAAATGCCTCCAAATGGTATTTAATTAACTTCCCGAGCCCCTGGAAGCATGAAAATCACTTTAAACATGCTAATTTTAGCTCTAACACTGATGATCCACCTACAAATGTGAACTGACGTTCAAAAATAAAACATTTGAAAACGGACCATTTTCCACATTTCTGAAGCATGACGTAATGGGGGGGTGTTATCTCTTTTGTCGAAAATCAGCCGTTTTTGCTCGAACATTAAATGCCTCCAAATGGTATTTAATTAACTTCCTGGGGTGAAGAAACCCTTTTTGAGAACTCAGAGTGAGTAAATTGGCCATTTTCATGCACTTTTAACCATTCCATAAATCTTGTGTTTTGGGCCCCTGGAAGCATGAAAATCACTTTAAACATGCTAATTTTAGCTCTAACACTGATGATCCACCTACAAATGTGAACTGACGTTCAAAAATAAAACATTTGAAAACGGACCATTTTCCACATTTCTGAAGCATGACGTAATGGGGGGTGTTATCTCTTTTGTCGAAAATCAGCCGTTTTTGCTCGAACATTAAATGCCTCCAAATGGTATTTAATTAACTTCCCGAGCCCCTGGAAGCATGAAAATCACTTTAAACATGCTAATTTTAGCTCTAACACTGATGATCCACCTACAAATGTGAACTGACGTTCAAAAATAAAACATTTGAAAACGGACCATTTTCCACATTTCTGAAGCATGACGTAATGGGGGGGTGTTATCTCTTTTGTCGAAAATCAGCCGTTTTTGCTTGAACATTAAATGCCTCCAAATGGTATTTATTTCACTTCCCGAGCCCCTGGAAGCATGAAAATCACTTTAAACATGCTAATTTTAGCTCTAACACTGATGATCCACCTACAAATGTGAACTGACGTTCAAAAATAAAACATTTGAAAACTGACCATTTTCCACATTTCTGAAGCATGACGTAATGGGGGGGGTGTTATCTCTTTTGTCGAAAATCAGCCGTTTTTGCTCAAACATTAAATGCCTCCAAATGGTATTTAATTAACTTCCCGAGCCCCTGGAAGCATGAAAATCACTTTAAACATGCTAATTTTAGCTCTAACACTGATGATCCACCTACAAATGTGAACTGACGTTCAAAAATAAAACATTTGAAAACGGACCATTTTCCACATTTCTGAAGCATGACGTAATGGGGGGGTGTTATCTCTTTTGTCGAAAATCAGCCGTTTTTGCTCGAACATTAAATGCCTCCAAATGGTATTTAATTAACTTCCTGGGGTGAAGAAACCCTTTTTGAGAACTCAGAGTGAGTAAATTGGCCATTTTCATGCACTTTTAACCATTCCATAAATCTTGTGTTTTGGGCCCCTGGAAGCATGAAAATCACTTTAAACATGATCATTTTAGCTCTAACACTGATGATCCACCTACAAATGTGAACTGACGTTCAAAAATAAAACATTTGAAAACGGACCATTTTCCACATTTCTGAAGCATGACGTAATGGGGGGTGTTATCTCTTTTGTCGAAAATCAGCCGTTTTTGCTCGAACATTAAATGCCTCCAAATGGTATTTAATTAACTTCCCGAGCCCCTGGAAGCATGAAAATCACTTTAAACATGCTAATTTTAGCTCTAACACTGATGATCCACCTACAAATGTGAACTGACGTTCAAAAATAAAACATTTGAAAACGGACCATTTTCCACATTTCTGAAGCATGACGTAATGGGGGGGTGTTATCTCTTTTGTCGAAAATCAGCCGTTTTTGCTCGAACATTAAATGCCTCCAAATGGTATTTAATTAACTTCCCGGGGTGAAGAAACCCTTTTTGAGAACTCAGAGTGAGTAAATTGGCCATTTTCATGCACTTTTAACCATTCCATAAATCTTGTGTTTTGGGCCCCTGGAAGCATGAAATTCACTTTAAACATGCTAATTTTAGCTCTAACACTGATGATCCACCTACAAATGTGAACTGACGTTCAAAAATAAAACATTTGAAAACGGACCATTTTCCACATTTCTGAAGCATGACGTAATGGGGGGGTGTTATCTCTTTTGTCGAAAATCAGCCGTTTTTGCTCAAACATTAAATGCCTCCAAATGGTATTTAATTAACTTCCCGAGCCCCTGGAAGCATGAAAATCACTTTAAACATGCTAATTTTAGCTCTAACACTGATGATCCACCTACAAATGTGAACTGACGTTCAAAAATAAAACATTTGAAAACGGACCATTTTCCACATTTCTGAAGCATGACGTAATGGGGGTGTGTTATCTCTTTTGTCGAAAATCAGCCGTTTTTTCTTCTAACATTAAATGCCTCCAAATGGTATTTATTTCACTTCTCGAGCCCCTGGAAGCATGAAAATCACTTTAAACATGCTAATTTTAGCTCTAACACTGATGATCCACCTACAAATGTGAACTGACATTCAAAAATAAAACATTTGAAAACGGACCCTTTTCCACATTTCTGAAGCATGACGTAATGGGAGGGTGTTATCTCTTTTGTCGAAAATCAGCCGTTTTTGCTCAAACATTAAATGCCTCCAAATGGTATTTAATTAACTTCCCGAGCCCCTGGAAGCATGAAAATCACTTTTAACATGCTAATTTTAGCTCTAACACTGATGATCCACCTACAAATGTGAACTGACGTTCAAAAATAAAACATTTGAAAACGGACCATTTTCCACATTTCTGAAGCATGACGTAATGGGGGGGTGTTATCTCTTTTGTCGAAAATCAGCCGTTTTTGCTCAAACATTAAATGCCTCCAAATGGTATTTATTTCACTTCCCGAGCCCCTGGAAGCATGAAAATCACTTTAAACATGCTAATTTTAGCTCTAACACTGATGATCCACCTACAAATGTGAACTGACGTTCAAAAATAAAACATTTGAAAATGGACCATTTTCCACATTTCTGAAGCATGACGTAATGGGGGGGTGTTATCTCTTTTGTCGAAAATCAGCCGTTTTTGCTCTAACATTAAATGCCTCCAAATGGTATTTATTTCACTTCCCGGGGTGAAGAGACCCTTTTTGAGAACTCAGAGTGAGTAAATTGGCCATTTTCATGCACTTTTAACCATTCCATAAATCTTGTGTTTTGGGCCCCTGGAAGCATGAAAATCACTTTAAACATGCTAATTTTAGCTCTAACACTGATGATCCACCTACAAATGTGAACTGACGTTCAAAAATAAAACATTTGAAAACGGACCATTTTCCACATTTCTGAAGCATGACGTAATGGGGGGTGTTATCTCTTTTGTCGAAAATCAGCCGTTTTTGCTCGAACATTAAATGCCTCCAAATGGTATTTAATTAACTTCCCGAGCCCCTGGAAGCATGAAAATCACTTTAAACATGCTAATTTTAGCTCTAACACTGATGATCCACCTACAAATGTGAACTGACGTTCAAAAATAAAACATTTGAAAACGGACCATTTTCCACATTTCTGAAGCATGACGTAATGGGGGGGTGTTATCTCTTTTGTCGAAAATCAGCCGTTTTTGCTCGAACATTAAATGCCTCCAAATGGTATTTATTTCACTTCCGGGGGTGAAGAAACCCTTTTTGAGAACTCAGAGTGAGTAAATTGGCCATTTTCATGCGCTTTTAACCATTCCATAAATCTTGTGTTTTGGGCCCCTGGAAGCATGAAAATCACTTTAAACATGCTAATTTTAGCTCTAACACTGATGATCCACCTACAAATGTGAACTGACGTTCAAAAATAAAACATTTGAAAACGGACCATTTTCCACATTTCTGAAGCATGACGTAATGGGGGGGGTGTTATCTCTTTTGTCGAAAATCAGCCGTTTTTGCTCGAACATTAAATGCCTCCAAATGGTATTTAATTAACTTCCCGAGCCCCTGGAAGCATGAAAATCACTTTAAACATGCTAATTTTAGCTCTAACACTGATGATCCACCTACAAATGTGAACTGACGTTCAAAAATAAAACATTTGAAAACAGACCATTTTCCACATTTCTGAAGCATGACGTAATGGGGGGATGTTATCTCTTTTGTCGAAAATCAGCCGTTTTTGCTCGAACATTAAATGCCTCCAAATGGTATTTATTTCACTTCCCTGGGTGAAGAAACCCTTTTTGAGAACTCAGAGTGAGTAAATTGGCCATTTTCATGCACTTTTAACCATTCCATAAATCTTGTGTTTTGGGCCCCTGGAAGCATGAAAATCACTTTAAACATGCTAATTTTAGCTCTAACACTGATGATCCACCTACAAATGTGAACTGACGTTCAAAAATAAAACATTTGAAAACGGACCATTTTCCACATTTCTTAAGCATGGCGTAATGGGGGGGTGTTATCTCTTTTGTCGAAAATCAGCCGTTTTTGCTCGAACATTAAATGCCTCCAAATGGTATTTAATTAACTTCCCGAGCCCCTGGAAGCATGAAAATCACTTTAAACATGCTAATTTTAGCTCTAACACTGATGATCCACCTACAAATGTGAACTGACGTTCAAAAATAAAACATTTGAAAACGGACCATTTTCCACATTTCTGAAGCATGGCGTAATGGGGGGGTGTTATCTCTTTTGTCGAAAATCAGCCGTTTTTGCTCGAACATTAAATGCCTCCAAATGGTATTTAATTAACTTCCCGGGGTGAAGAAACCTTTTTTGAGAACTCAGAGTGAGTAAATTGGCCATTTTCATGCACTTTTAACCATTCCATAAATCTTGTGTTTCGGGCCCCTGGAAGCATGAAAATCACTTTAAACATGCTAATTTTAGCTCTAACACTGATGATCCACCTATAAATGTGAACTGACGTTCAAAAATAAAACATTTGAAAACGGACCATTTTCCACATTTCTGAAGCATGACGTAATGGGGGGGTGTTATCTCTTTTGTCGAAAATCAGCCGTTTTTGCTCGAACATTAAATGCCTCCAAATGGTATTTAATTAACTTCCCGGGGTGAAGAAACCCTTTTTGAGAACTCAGAGTGAGTAAATTGGCCATTTTCATGCACTTTTAACCATTCCATAAATCTTGTGTTTTGGGCCCCTGGAAGCATGAAAATCACTTTAAACATGCTAATTTTAGCTCTAACACTGATGATCCACCTACAAATGTGAACTGACGTTCAAAAATAAAACATTTGAAAACGGACCATTTTCCACATTTCTGAAGCATGACGTAATGGGGGGGTGTTATCTCTTTTGTCGAAAATCAGCCGTTTTTGCTCGAACATTAAATGCCTCCAAATGGTATTTAATTAACTTCCCGAGCCCCTGGAAGCATGAAAATCACTTTAAACATGCTAATTTTAGCTCTAACACTGATGATCCACCTACAAATGTGAACTGACGTTCAAAAATAAAACATTTGAAAACGGACCATTTTCCACATTTCTGAAGCATGACGTAATGGGGGGGTGTTATCTCTTTTGTCGAAAATCAGCCGTTTTTGCTCGAACATTAAATGCCTCCAAATGGTATTTAATTAACTTCCCGGGGTGAAGAAACCCTTTTTGAGAACTCAGAGTGAGGAAATTGGCCATTTTCATGCACTTTTAACCATTCCATAAATCTTGTGTTTTGGGCCCCTGGAAGCATGAAAATCACTTTAAACATGCTCATTTTAGCTCTAACACTGATGATCCACCTACAAATGTGAACTGACGTTCAAAAATAAAACATTTGAAAACGGACCATTTTCCACATTTCTGAAGCATGACGTAATGGGGGGGGTGTTATCTCTTTTGTCGAAAATCAGCCGTTTTTGCTCGAACATTAAATGCCTCCAAATGGTATATAATTAACTTCCCGAGCCCCTGGAAGCATGAAAATCACTTTAAACATGCTAATTTTAGCTCTAACACTGATGATCCACCTACAAATGTGAACTGACGTTCAAAAATAAAACATTTGAAAACGGACCATTTTCCACATTTCTGAAGCATGACGTAATGGGGGGGTGTTATCTCTTTTGTCGAAAATCAGCCGTTTTTGCTCGAACATTAAATGCCTCCAAATGGTATTTAATTAACTTCCCGGGGTGAAGAAACCCTTTTTGAGAACTCAGAGTGAGTAAATTGGCCATTTTCATGCACTTTTAACCATTCCATAAATCTTGTGTTTTGGGCCCCTGGAAGCATGAAAATCACTTTAAACATGCTAATTTTAGCTCTAACACTGATGATCCACCTACAAATGTGAACTGACGTTCAAAAATAAAACATTTGAAAACGGACCATTTTCCACATTTCTGAAGCATGACGTATTGGGGGGGGTGTTATCTCTTTTGTCGAAAATCAGCCATTTTTGCTCGAACATTAAATGCCTCCAAATGGTATTTAATTAACTTCCGGAGCCCCTGAAAGCATGAAAATCACTTTAAACATGCTAATTTTAGCTCTAACACTGATGATCCACCTACAAATGTGAACTGACGTTCAAAAATAAAACATTTGAAAATGGACCATTTTCCACATTTCTGAAGCATGACGTAATGGGGGGGTGTTATCTCTTTTGTCGAAAATCAGCCGTTTTTGCTCAAACATTAAATGCCTCCAAATGGTATTTATTTCACTTCCCGGGGTGAAGAAACCCTTTTTGAGAACTCAGAGTGAGTAAATTGGCCCTTTTCATGCACTTTTAACCATTCCATAAATCTTGTGTTTTGGGCCCCTGGAAGCATGAAAATCACTTTAAACATGCTAATTTTAGCTCTAACACTGATGATCCACCTACAAATGTGAACTGACGTTCAAAAATAAAACATTTGAAAACGGACCATTTTCCACATTTCTGAAGCATGACGTAATGGGGGGTGTTATCTCTTTTGTCGAAAATCAGCCGTTTTTGCTCGAACATTAAATGCCTCCAAATGGTATTTATTTCACTTCCCGAGCCCCTGGAAGCATGAAAATCACTTTAAACATGCTAATTTTAGCTCTAACACTGATGATCCACCTACAAATGTGAACTGACGTTCAAAAATAAAACATTTGAAAACGGACCATTTTCCACATTTCTGAAGCATGACGTAATGGGGGGGTGTTATCTCTTTTGTCGAAAATCAGCCGTTTTTGCTCAAACATTAAATGCCTCCAAATGGTATTTAATTAACTTCCCGAGCCCCTGGAAGCATGAAAATCACTTTAAACATGCTAATTTTAGCTCTAACACTGATGATCCACCTACAAATGTGAACTGACGTTCAAAATAAAACATTTGAAAACGGACCATTTTCCACATTTCTGAAGCATGACGTAATGGGGGGGTGTTATCTCTTTTGTCGAAAATCAGCCGTTTTTGCTCGAACATTAAATGCCTCCAAATGGTATTTAATTAACTTCCCGGGGTGAAGAAACCCTTTTTGAGAACTCAGAGTGAGTAAATTGGCCATTTTCATGCACTTTTAACCATTCCATAAATCTTGTGTTTTGGGCCCCTGGAAGCATGAAAATCACTTTAAACATGCTAATTTTAGCTCTAACACTGATGATCCACCTACAAATGTGAACTGACGTTCAAAAATAAAACATTTGAAAACGGACCATTTTCCACATTTCTGAAGCATGACGTAATGGGGGGGGTGTTACCTCTTTTGTCGAAAATCAGCCGTTTTTGCTCGAACATTAAATGCCTCCAAATGGTATTTAATTAACTTCCCGAGCCCCTGGAAGCATGAAAATCACTTTAAACATGCTAATTTTAGCTCTAACACTGATGATCCACCTACAAATGTGAACTGACGTTCAAAATAAAACATTTGAAAACGGACCATTTTCCACATTTCTGAAGTATGACGTAATGGGGGGTGTTATCTCTTTTGTCGAAAATCAGCCGTTTTTGCTCGAACATTAAATGCCTCCAAATGGTATTTAATTAACTTCCCGAGCCCCTGGAAGCATGAAAATCACTTTAAACATGCTAATTTTAGCTCTAACACTGATGATCCACCTACAAATGTGAACTGACGTTCAAAAATAAAACATTTGAAAACGGACCATTTTCCACATTTCTGAAGCATGACGTAATGGGGGGGTGTTATCTCTTTTGTCGAAAATCAGCCGTTTTTGCTCGAACATTAAATGCCTCCAAATGGTATTTAATTAACTTCCCGGGGTGAAGAAACCCTTTTTGAGAACTCAGAGTGAGTAAATTGGCCATTTTCATGCACTTTTAACCATTCCATAAATCTTGTGTTTTGGGCCCCTGGAAGCATGAAAATCACTTTAAACATGCTAATTTTAGCTCTAACACTGATGATCCACCTACAAATGTGAACTGACGTTCAAAAATAAAACATTTGAAAACGGACCATTTTCCACATTTCTGAAGCATGACGTAATGGGGGGGTGTTATCTCTTTTGTCAAAAATCAGTTGTTTTTGCTCGAACATTAAATGCCTCCAAATGGTATTTAATTAACTTCCCGAGCCCCTGGAAGCATGAAAATCACTTTAAACATGCTAATTTTAGCTCTAACACTGATGATCCACCTACAAATGTGAACTGACGTTCAAAAATAAAACATTTGAAAACGGACCATTTTCCACATTTCTGAAGCATGACGTAATGGGGGGGTGTTATCTCTTTTGTCGAAAATCAGCCGTTTTTGCTCGAACATTAAATGCCTCCAAATGGTATTTAATTAACTTCCCGGGGTGAAGAAACCCTTTTTGAGAACTCAGAGTGAGTAAATTGGCAATTTTCATGCACTTTTAACCATTCCATAAATCTTGTGTTTTGGGCCCCTGGAAGCATGAAAATCACTTTAAACATGCTAATTTTAGCTCTAACACTGATGATCCACCTACAAATGTGAACTGACGTTCAAAAATAAAACATTTGAAAACGGACCATTTTCCACATTTCTGAAGCATGACGTAATGGGGGGGTGTTATCTCTTTTGTCGAAAATAAACCGTTTTTGCTCGAACATTAAATGCCTCCAAATGGTATTTAATTAACTTCCCGAGCCCCTGGAAGCATGAAAATCACTTTAAACATGCTAATTTTAGCTCTAACACTGATGATCCACCTACAAATGTGAACTGACGTTCAAAAATAAAACATTTGAAAACGGACCATTTTCCACATTTCTGAAGCATGACGTAATGGGGGGGTGTTATCTCTTTTGTCGAAAATCAGCCGTTTTTGCTCGAACATTAAATGCCTCCAAATGGTATTTAATTAACTTCCCGGGGTGAAGAAACCCTTTTTGAGAACTCAGAGTGAGTAAATTGGCCATTTTCATGCACTTTTAACCATTCCATAAATCTTGTGTTTTGGGCCCCTGGAAGCATGAAAATCACTTTAAACATGCTAATTTTAGCTCTAACACTGATGATCCACCTACAAATGTGAACTGACGTTCAAAAATAAAACATTTGAAAACGGACCATTTTCCACATTTCTGAAGCATGACGTAATGGGGGGGTGTTATCTCTTTTGTCGAAAATCAGCCGTTTTTGCTCGAACATTAAATGCCTCCAAATGGTATTTAATTAACTTCCGGAGCCCCTGGAAGCATGAAAATCACTTTAAACATGCTAATTTTAGCTCTAACACTGATGATCCACCTACAAATGTGAACTGACGTTCAAAAATAAAACATTTGAAAACGGACCATTTTCCACATTTCTGAAGCATGACGTAATGGGGGGGTGTTATCTCTTTTGTCGAAAATCAGCCGTTTTTGCTCGAACATTAAATGCCTCCAAATGGTATTTATTTCACTTCCCGAGCCCCTGGAAGCATGAAAATCACTTTAAACATGCTAATTTTAGCTCTAACACTGATGATCCACCTACAAATGTGAACTGACGTTCAAAAATAAAACATTTGAAAACTGATCATTTTCCACATTTCTGAAGCATGACGTAATGGGGGGGTGTTATCTCTTTTGTCGAAAATCAGTCGTTTTTGCTCAAACATTAAATGCCTCCAAATGGTATTTAATTAACTTCCCGAGCCCCTGGAAGCATGAAAATCACTTTAAACATGCTAATTTTAGCTCTAACACTGATGATCCACCTACAAATGTGAACTGACGTTCAAAAATAAAACATTTGAAAACGGACCATTTTCCACATTTCTGAAGCATGACGTAATGGGGGGGTGTTATCTCTTTTGTCGAAAATCAGCCGTTTTTGCTCGAACATTAAATGCATCCAAATGGTATTTAATTAACTTCCTGGGGTGAAGAAACCCTTTTTGAGAACTCAGAGTGAGTAAATTGGCCATTTTCATGCACTTTTAACCATTCCATAAATCTTGTGTTTTGGGCCCCTGGAAGCATGAAAATCACTTTAAACATGCTAATTTTAGCTCTAACACTGATGATCCACCTACAAATGTGAACTGACGTTCAAAAATAAAACATTTGAAAACGGACCATTTTCCACATTTCTGAAGCATGACGTAATGGGGGGTGTTATCTCTTTTGTCGAAAATCAGCCGTTTTTGCTCGAACATTAAATGCCTCCAAATGGTATTTAATTAACTTCCCGAGCCCCTGGAAGCATGAAAATCACTTTAAACATGCTAATTTTAGCTCTAACATGGATGATCCACCTACAAATGTGAAGTGACGTTCAAAAATAAAACATTTGAAAACGGACCATTTTCCACATTTCTGAAGCATGACGTAATGGGGGGGTGTTATCTCTTTTGTCGAAAATCAGCCGTTTTTGCTCGAACATTAAATGCCTCCAAATGGTATTTAATTAACTTCCCGAGGTGAAGAAACCCTTTTTGAGAACTCAGAGTGAGTAAATTGGCCATTTTCATGCACTTTTAACCATTCCATAAATCTTGTGTTTTGGGCCCCTGGAAGCATGAAAATCACTTTAAACATGCTAATTTTAGCTCTAACACTGATGATCCACCTACAAATGTGAACTGACGTTCAAAAATAAAACATTTGAAAACGGACCATTTTCCACATTTCTGAAGCATGACGTAATGGGGGGGTGTTATCTCTTTTGTCGAAAATCAGCTGTTTTTGCTCGAACATTAAATGCCTCCAAATGGTATTTAATTAACTTCCCGAGCCCCTGGAAGCATGAAAATCACTTTAAACATGCTAATTTTAGCTCTAACACTGATGATCCACCTACAAATGTGAACTGACGTTCAAAAATAAAACATTTGAAAACGGACCATTTTCCACATTTCTGAAGCATGACGTAATGGTGTAGTTATCTCTTTTGTCGAAAATCAGCCGTTTTTGCTCGAACATTAAATGCCTCCAAATGGTATTTATTTCACTTTCCGGGGTGAAGAAACCCTTTTTGAGAACTCAGAGTGAGTAAAATGGCCATTTTCATGCACTTTTAACCATTCCAAAAATCTTGTGTTTTGGGCCCCTGGAAGCATGAAAATCACTTTAAACATGCTAATTTTAGCTCTAACACTGATGATCCACCTACAAATGTGAACTGACGTTCAAAAATAAAACATTTGAAAACGGACCATTTTCCACATTTCTGAAGCATGACGTAATGGGGGGGTGTTATCTCTTTTGTCGAAAATCAGCCGTTTTTGCTCGAACATTAAATGCCTCCAAATGGTATTTAATTCACTTCCCGAGCCCCTGGAAGCATGAAAATCACTTTAAACATGCTAATTTTAGCTCTAACACTGATGATCCACCTACAAATGTGAACAGACGTTCAAAAATAAAACATTTGAAAACGGACCGTTTTCAACATTTCTGAAGCATGACGTAATGGGGGGGTGTTATCTCTTTTGTCGAAAATCAGCCGTTTTTGCTCGAACATTAAATGCCTCCAAATGGTATTTAATTAACTTCCCGAGCCCCTGGAAGCATGAAAATCACTTTAAACATGCTAATTTTAGCTCTAACACTGATGATTCACCTACAAATGTGAACTGACGTTCAAAAATAAAACATTTGAAAACGGACCATTTTCCACATTTCTGAAGCATGACGTAATGGGGGGGTGTTATCTCTTTTGTCGAAAATCAGCCGTTTTTGCTCGAACATTAAATGCCTCCAAATGGTATTTATTTCACTTCCCGAGCCCCTGGAAGCGTGAAAATCACTTTAAACATGCTAATTTTAGCTCTAACACTGATGATCCACCTACAAATGTGAACTGACGTTCAAAAATAAAACATTTGAAAACGGACCATTTTCCACATTTCTGAAGCATGACGTAATGGGGGGGTGTTATCTCTTTTGTCGAAAATCAGCCGTTTTTGCTCGAACATTAAATGCCTCCAAATGGTATTTATTTCACTTCCCGGGGTGAAGAAACCCTTTTTGAGAACTCAGAGTGAGTAAATTGGCCATTTTCATGCACTTTTAACCATTCCATAAATCTTGTGTTTTGGGCCCCTGGAAGCATGAAAATCACTTTAAACATGCTAATTTTAGCTCTAACACTGATGATCCACCTACAGATGTGAACTGACGTTCAAAAATAAAACATTTGAAAACGGACCATTTTCCACATTTCTGAAGCATGACGTAATGGGGGGGTGTTATCTCTTTTGTCGAAAATCAGCCGTTTTTGCTCGAACATTAAATGCCTCCAAATGGTATTTAATTAACTTCCCATGCCCCTGGAAGCATGAAAATCACTTTAAACATGCTAATTTTAGCTCTAACACTGATGATCCACCTACAAATGTGAACTGGCGTTCAAAAATAAAACATTTGAAAACGGACCATTTTCCACATTTCTGAAGCATGACGTAATGGGGGGGTGTTATCTCTTTTGTCGAAAATCAGCCGTTTTTGCTCGAACATTAAATGCCTCCAAATGGTATTTAATTAACTTCCCGGGGTGAAGAAACCCTTTTTGAGAACTCAGAGTGAGTAAATTGGCCATTTTCATGCACTTTTAACCATTCCATAAATCTTGTGTTTTGGGCCCCTGGAAGCATGAAAATCACTTTAAACATGCTAATTTTAGCTCTAACACTGATGATCCACCTACAAATGTGAACTGACGTTCAAAAATAAAACATTTGAAAACGGACCATTTTCCACATTTCTGAAGCATGACGTAATGGGGGGGGTGTTATCTCTTTTGTCGAAAATCAGCCGTTTTTGCTCGAACATTAAATGCCTCCACATGGTATTTAATTAACTTCCCGAGCCCCTGGAAGCATGAAAATCACTTTAAACATGCTAATTTTAGCTCTAACACTGATGATCCACCTACAAATGTGAACTGACGTTCAAAATAAAACATTTGAAAACGGACCATTTTCCACATTTCTGAAGCATGACGTAATGGGGGGGTGTTATCTCTTTTGTCGAAAATCAGCCGTTTTTGCTCGAACATTAAATGCCTCCAAATGGTATTTAATTAACTTCCCGAGCCCCTGGAAGCATGAAAATCACTTTAAACATGCTAATTTTAGCTCTAACACTGATGATCCACCTACAAATGTGAACTGACGTTCAAAAATAAAACATTTGAAAACGGACCATTTTCCACATTTCTGAAGCATGACGTAATGGGGGGGTGTTATCTCTTTTGTCGAAAATCAGCCGTTTTTGCTCGAACATTAAATGCCTCCAAATGGTATTTAATTAACTTCCCGGGGTGAAGAAACCCTTTTTGAGAACTCAGAGTGAGTAAATTAGCCATTTTCATGCACTTTTAACCATTCCATAAATCTTGTGTTTTGGGCCCCTGGAAGCATGAAAATCACTTTAAACATGCTAATTTTAGCTCTAACACTGATGATCCACCTACAAATGTGAACTGACGTTCAAAAATAAAACATTTGAAAACGGACCATTTTCCACATTTCTGAAGCATGACGTAATGGGGGGGGTGTTATCTCTTTTGTCGAAAATCAGCCGTTTTTGCTCGAACATTAAATGCCTCCAAATGGTATTTAATTAACTTCCCGAGCCCCTGGAAGCATGAAAATCACTTTAAACATGCTAATTTTAGCTCTAACACTGATGATCCACCTACAAATGTGAACTGACGTTCAAAAATAAAACATTTGAAAACGGACCATTTTCCACATTTCTGAAGCATGACGTAATGGGGGGGTGTTATCTTTTTTGTCGAAAATCAGCCGTTTTTGCTCGAACATTAAATGCCTCCAAATGGTATTTAATTAACTTCCCGGGGTGAAGAAACCCTTTTTGAGAACTCAGAGTGAGTAAATTGGCCATTTTCATGCACTTTTAACCATTCCATAAATCTTGTGTTTTGGGCCCCTGGAAGCATGAAAATCACTTTAAACATGCTAATTTTAGCTCTAACACTGATGATCCACCTACAAATGTGAACTGACGTTCAAAAATAAAACATTTGAAAACGGACCATTTTCCACATTTCTGAAGCATGACGTAATGGGGGGGTGTTATCTCTTTTGTCGAAAATCAACCGTTTTTGCTCGAACATTAAATGCCTCCAAATGGTATTTAATTAACTTCCCGAGCCCCTGGAAGCATGAAAATCACTTTAAACATGCTAATTTTAGCTCTAACACTGATGATCCACCTACAAATGTGAACTGACGTTCAAAAATAAAACATTTGAAAACGGACCATTTTCCACATTTCTGAAGCATGACGTAATGGGGGGGTGTTATCTCTTTTGTCGAAAATCAGCCGTTTTTGCTCGAACATTAAATGCCTCCAAATGGTATTTAATTAACTTCCCGGGGTGAAGAAACCCTTTTTGAGAACTCAGAGTGAGTAAATTGGCCATTTTCATGCACTTTTAACCATTCCATAAATCTTGTGTTTTGGGCCCCTGGAAGCATGAAAATCACTTTAAACATGCTAATTTTAGCTCTAACACTGATGATCCACCTACAAATGTGAACTGACGTTCAAAAATAAAACATTTGAAAACGGACCATTTTCCACATTTCTGAAGCATGACGTAATGGGGGGGTGTTATCTCTTTTGTCGAAAATCAGCCGTTTTTGCTCGAACATTAAATGCCTCCAAATGGTATTTAATTAACTTCCGGAGCCCCTGGAAGCATGAAAATCACTTTAAACATGCTAATTTTAGCTCTAACACTGATGATCCACCTACAAATGTGAACTGACGTTCAAAAATAAAACATTTGAAAACGGACCATTTTCCACATTTCTGAAGCATGACGTAATGGGGGGGTGTTATCTCTTTTGTCGAAAATCAGCCGTTTTTGCTCAAACATTAAATGCCTCCAAATGGTATTTATTTCACTTCCCGGGGTGAAGAAACCCTTTTTGAGAACTCAGAGTGAGTAAATTGGCCATTTTCATGCACTTTTAACCATTCCATAAATCTTGTGTTTTGGGCCCCTGGAAGCATGAAAATCACTTTAAACATGCTAATTTTAGCTCTAACACTGATGATCCACCTACAAATGTGAACTGACGTTCAAAAATAAAACATTTGAAAACGGACCATTTTCCACATTTCTGAAGCATGACGTAATGGGGGGGTGTTATCTCTTTTGTCGAAAATCAGCCGTTTTTGCTCGAACATTAAATGCCTCCAAATGGTATTTAATTAACTTCCCGAGCCCCTGGAAGCATGAAAATCACTTTAAACATGCTAATTTTAGCTCTAACACTGATGATCCACCTACAAATGTGAACTGACGTTCAAAAATAAAACATTTGAAAACGGACCATTTTCCACATTTCTGAAGCATGACGTAATGGGGGGGTGTTATCTCTTTTGTCGAAAATCAGCCGTTTTTGCTCGAACATTAAATGCCTCCAAATGGTATTTATTTCACTTCCCGAGCCCCTGGAAGCATGAAAATCACTTTAAACATGCTAATTTTAGCTCTAACACTGATGATCCACCTACAAATGTGAACTGACGTTCAAAAATAAAACATTTGAAAACGGACCATTTTCCACATTTCTGAAGCATGACGTAATGGGGGGGTGTTATCTTTTTTGTCGAAAATCAGCCGTTTTTGCTCGAACATTAAATGCCTCCAAATGGTATTTAATTAACTTCCCGGGGTGAAGAAACCCTTTTTGAGAACTCAGAGTGAGTAAATTGGCCATTTTCATGCACTTTTAACCATTCCATAAATCTTGTGTTTTGGGCCCCTGGAAGCATGAAAATCACTTTAAACATGCTAATTTTAGCTCTAACACTGATGATCCACCTACAAATGTGAACTGACGTTCAAAAATAAAACATTTGAAAACGGACCATTTTCCACATTTCTGAAGCATGACGTAATGGGGGGTGTTATCTCTTTTGTCGAAAATCAACCGTTTTTGCTCGAACATTAAATGCCTCCAAATGGTATTTAATTAACTTCCCGAGCCCCTGGAAGCATGAAAATCACTTTAAACATGCTAATTTTAGCTCTAACACTGATGATCCACCTACAAATGTGAACTGACGTTCAAAAATAAAACATTTGAAAACGGACCATTTTCCACATTTCTGAAGCATGACGTAATGGGGGGGTGTTATCTCTTTTGTCGAAAATCAGCCGTTTTTGCTCGAACATTAAATGCCTCCAAATGGTATTTAATTAACTTCCCGGGGTGAAGAAACCCTTTTTGAGAACTCAGAGTGAGTAAATTGGCCATTTTCATGCACTTTTAACCATTCCATAAATCTTGTGTTTTGGGCCCCTGGAAGCATGAAAATCACTTTAAACATGCTAATTTTAGCTCTAACACTGATGATCCACCTACAAATGTGAACTGACGTTCAAAAATAAAACATTTGAAAACGGACCATTTTCCACATTTCTGAAGCATGACGTAATGGGGGGGTGTTATCTCTTTTGTCGAAAATCAGCCGTTTTTGCTCGAACATTAAATGCCTCCAAATGGTATTTAATTAACTTCCGGAGCCCCTGGAAGCATGAAAATCACTTTAAACATGCTAATTTTAGCTCTAACACTGATGATCCACCTACAAATGTGAACTGACGTTCAAAAATAAAACATTTGAAAACGGACCATTTTCCACATTTCTGAAGCATGACGTAATGGGGGGGTGTTATCTCTTTTGTCGAAAATCAGCCGTTTTTGCTCGAACATTAAATGCCTCCAAATGGTATTTATTTCACTTCCCGAGCCCCTGGAAGCATGAAAATCACTTTAAACATGCTAATTTTAGCTCTAACACTGATGATCCACCTACAAATGTGAACTGACGTTCAAAAATAAAACATTTGAAAACTGATCATTTTCCACATTTCTGAAGCATGACGTAATGGGGGGGTGTTATCTCTTTTGTCGAAAATCAGTCGTTTTTGCTCAAACATTAAATGCCTCCAAATGGTATTTAATTAACTTCCCGAGCCCCTGGAAGCATGAAAATCACTTTAAACATGCTAATTTTAGCTCTAACACTGATGATCCACCTACAAATGTGAACTGACGTTCAAAAATAAAACATTTGAAAACGGACCATTTTCCACATTTCTGAAGCATGACGTAATGGGGGGGTGTTATCTCTTTTGTCGAAAATCAGCCGTTTTTGCTCGAACATTAAATGCATCCAAATGGTATTTAATTAACTTCCTGGGGTGAAGAAACCCTTTTTGAGAACTCAGAGTGAGTAAATTGGCCATTTTCATGCACTTTTAACCATTCCATAAATCTTGTGTTTTGGGCCCCTGGAAGCATGAAAATCACTTTAAACATGCTAATTTTAGCTCTAACACTGATGATCCACCTACAAATGTGAACTGACGTTCAAAAATAAAACATTTGAAAACGGACCATTTTCCACATTTCTGAAGCATGACGTAATGGGGGGTGTTATCTCTTTTGTCGAAAATCAGCCGTTTTTGCTCGAACATTAAATGCCTCCAAATGGTATTTAATTAACTTCCCGAGCCCCTGGAAGCATGAAAATCACTTTAAACATGCTAATTTTAGCTCTAACACGGATGATCCACCTACAAATGTGAAGTGACGTTCAAAAATAAAACATTTGAAAACGGACCATTTTCCACATTTCTGAAGCATGACGTAATGGGGGGGTGTTATCTCTTTTGTCGAAAATCAGCCGTTTTTGCTCGAACATTAAATGCCTCCAAATGGTATTTAATTAACTTCCCGAGGTGAAGAAACCCTTTTTGAGAACTCAGAGTGAGTAAATTGGCCATTTTCATGCACTTTTAACCATTCCATAAATCTTGTGTTTTGGGCCCCTGGAAGCATGAAAATCACTTTAAACATGCTAATTTTAGCTCTAACACTGATGATCCACCTACAAATGTGAACTGACGTTCAAAAATAAAACATTTGAAAACGGACCATTTTCCACATTTCTGAAGCATGACGTAATGGGGGGGTGTTATCTCTGTTGTCGAAAATCAGCTGTTTTTGCTCGAACATTAAATGCCTCCAAATGGTATTTAATTAACTTCCCGAGCCCCTGGAAGCATGAAAATCACTTTAAACATGCTAATTTTAGCTCTAACACTGATGATCCACCTACAAATGTGAACTGACGTTCAAAAATAAAACATTTGAAAACGGACCATTTTCCACATTTCTGAAGCATGACGTAATGGTGTAGTTATCTCTTTTGTCGAAAATCAGCCGTTTTTGCTCGAACATTAAATGCCTCCAAATGGTATTTATTTCACTTCCCGGGGTGAAGAAACCCTTTTTGAGAACTCAGAGTGAGTAAAATGGCCATTTTCATGCACTTTTAACCATTCCATAAATCTTGTGTTTTGGGCCCCTGGAAGCATGAAAATCACTTTAAACATGCTAATTTTAGCTCTAACACTGATGATCCACCTACAAATGTGAACTGACGTTCAAAAATAAAACATTTGAAAACAGACCATTTTCCACATTTCTGAAGCATGACGTAATGGGGGGGTGTTATCTCTTTTGTCGAAAATCAGCCGTTTTTGCTCGAACATTAAATGCCTCCAAATGGTATTTAATTCACTTCCCGAGCCCCTGGAAGCATGAAAATCACTTTAAACATGCTAATTTTAGCTCTAACACTGATGATCCACCTACAAATGTGAACAGACGTTCAAAAATAAAACATTTGAAAACGGACCGTTTTCAACATTTCTGAAGCATGACGTAATGGGGGGGTGTTATCTCTTTTGTCGAAAATCAGCCGTTTTTGCTCGAACATTAAATGCCTCCAAATGGTATTTAATTAACTTCCCGAGCCCCTGGAAGCATGAAAATCACTTTAAACATGCTAATTTTAGCTCTAACACTGATGATTCACCTACAAATGTGAACTGACGTTCAAAAATAAAACATTTGAAAACGGACCATTTTCCACATTTCTGAAGCATGACGTAATGGGGGGGTGTTATCTCTTTTGTCGAAAATCAGCCGTTTTTGCTCGAACATTAAATGCCTCCAAATGGTATTTATTTCACTTCCCGAGCCCCTGGAAGCGTGAAAATCACTTTAAACATGCTAATTTTAGCTCTAACACTGATGATCCACCTACAAATGTGAACTGACGTTCAAAAATAAAACATTTGAAAACGGACCATTTTCCACATTTCTGAAGCATGACGTAATGGGGGGGTGTTATCTCTTTTGTCGAAAATCAGCCGTTTTTGCTCGAACATTAAATGCCTCCAAATGGTATTTATTTCACTTCCCGGGGTGAAGAAACCCTTTTTGAGAACTCAGAGTGAGTAAATTGGCCATTTTCATGCACTTTTAACCATTCCATAAATCTTGTGTTTTGGGCCCCTGGAAGCATGAAAATCACTTTAAACATGCTAATTTTAGCTCTAACACTGATGATCCACCTACAGATGTGAACTGACGTTCAAAAATAAAACATTTGAAAACGGACCATTTTCCACATTTCTGAAGCATGACGTAATGGGGGGGTGTTATCTCTTTTGTCGAAAATCAGCCGTTTTTGCTCGAACATTAAATGCCTCCAAATGGTATTTAATTAACTTCCCAAGCCCCTGGAAGCATGAAAATCACTTTAAACATGCTAATTTTAGCTCTAACACTGATGATCCACCTACAAATGTGAACTGGCGTTCAAAAATAAAACATTTGAAAACGGACCATTTTCCACATTTCTGAAGCATGACGTAATGGGGGGTGTTATCTCTTTTGTCGAAAATCAGCCGTTTTTGCTCGAACATTAAATGCCTCCAAATGGTATTTAATTAACTTCCCGGGGTGAAGAAACCCTTTTTGAGAACTCAGAGTGAGTAAATTCGCCATTTTCATGCACTTTTAACCATTCCATAAATCTTGTGTTTTGGGCCCCTGGAAGCATGAAAATCACTTTAAACATGCTAATTTTAGCTCTAACACTGATGATCCACCTACAAATGTGAACTGACGTTCAAAAATAAAACATTTGAAAACGGACCATTTTCCACATTTCTGAAGCATGACGTAATGGGGGGGGTGTTATCTCTTTTGTCGAAAATCAGCCGTTTTTGCTCGAACATTAAATGCCTCCACATGGTATTTAATTAACTTCCCGAGCCCCTGGAAGCATGAAAATCACTTTAAACATGCTAATTTTAGCTCTAACACTGATGATCCACCTACAAATGTGAACTGACGTTCAAAATAAAACATTTGAAAACGGACCATTTTCCACATTTCTGAAGCATGACGTAATGGGGGGGTGTTATCTCTTTTGTCGAAAATCAGCCGTTTTTGCGCGAACATTAAATGCCTCCAAATGGTATTTAATTAACTTCCCGAGCCCCTGGAAGCATGAAAATCACTTTAAACATGCTAATTTTAGCTCTAACACTGATGATCCACCTACAAATGTGAACTGACGTTCAAAAATAAAACATTTGAAAACGGACCATTTTCCACATTTCTGAAGCATGACGTAATGGGGGGGTGTTATCTCTTTTGTCGAAAATCAGCCGTTTTTGCTCGAACATTAAATGCCTCCAAATGGTATTTAATTAACTTCCCGGGGTGAAGAAACCCTTTTTGAGAACTCAGAGTGAGTAAATTAGCCATTTTCATGCACTTTTAACCATTCCATAAATCTTGTGTTTTGGGCCCCTGGAAGCATGAAAATCACTTTAAACATGCTAATTTTAGCTCTAACACTGATGATCCACCTACAAATGTGAACTGACGTTCAAAAATAAAACATTTGAAAACGGACCATTTTCCACATTTCTGAAGCATGACGTAATGGGGGGGTGTTATCTCTTTTGTCGAAAATCAGCCGTTTTTGCTCGAACATTAAATGCCTCCAAATGGTATTTAATTAACTTCCCGAGCCCCTGGAAGCATGAAAATCACTTTAAACATGCTAATTTTAGCTCTAACACTGATGATCCACCTACAAATGTGAACTGACGTTCAAAAATAAAACATTTGAAAACGGACCATTTTCCACATTTCTGAAGCATGACGTAATGGGGGGGTGTTATCTTTTTTGTCGAAAATCAGCCGTTTTTGCTCGAACATTAAATGCCTCCAAATGGTATTTAGTTAACTTCCCGGGGTGAAGAAACCCTTTTTGAGAACTCAGAGTGAGTAAATTGGCCATTTTCATGCACTTTTAACCATTCCATAAATCTTGTGTTTTGGGCCCCTGGAAGCATGAAAATCACTTTAAACATGCTAATTTTAGCTCTAACACTGATGATCCACCTACAAATGTGAACTGACGTTCAAAAATAAAACATTTGAAAACGGACCATTTTCCACATTTCTGAAGCATGACGTAATGGGGGGGTGTTATCTCTTTTGTCGAAAATCAACCGTTTTTGCTCGAACATTAAATGCCTCCAAATGGTATTTAATTAACTTCCCGAGCCCCTGGAAGCATGAAAATCACTTTAAACATGCTAATTTTAGCTCTAACACTGATGATCCACCTACAAATGTGAACTGACGTTCAAAAATAAAACATTTGAAAACGGACCATTTTCCACATTTCTGAAGCATGACGTAATGGGGGGGTGTTATCTCTTTTGTCGAAAATCAGCCGTTTTTGCTCGAACATTAAATGCCTCCAAATGGTATTTAATTAACTTCCCGGGGTGAAGAAACCCTTTTTGAGAACTCAGAGTGAGTAAATTGGCCATTTTCATGCACTTTTAACCATTCCATAAATCTTGTGTTTTGGGCCCCTGGAAGCATGAAAATCACTTTAAACATGCTAATTTTAGCTCTAACACTGATGATCCACCTACAAATGTGAACTGACGTTCAAAAATAAAACATTTGAAAACGGACCATTTTCCACATTTCTGAAGCATGACGTAATGGGGGGGTGTTATCTCTTTTGTCGAAAATCAGCCGTTTTTGCTCGAACATTAAATGCCTCCAAATGGTATTTAATTAACTTCCGGAGCCCCTGGAAGCATGAAAATCACTTTAAACATGCTAATTTTAGCTCTAACACTGATGATCCACCTACAAATGTGAACTGACGTTCAAAAATAAAACATTTGAAAACGGACCATTTTCCACATTTCTGAAGCATGACGTAATGGGGGGTGTTATCTCTTTTGTCGAAAATCAGCCGTTTTTGCTCAAACATTAAATGCCTCCAAATGGTATTTATTTCACTTCCCGGGGTGAAGAAACCCTTTTTGAGAACTCAGAGTGAGTAAATTGGCCATTTTCATGCACTTTTAACCATTCCATAAATCTTGTGTTTTGGGCCCCTGGAAGCATGAAAATCACTTTAAACATGCTAATTTTAGCTCTAACACTGATGATCCACCTACAAATGTGAACTGACGTTCAAAAATAAAACATTTGAAAACGGACCATTTTCCACATTTCTGAAGCATGACGTAATGGGGGGGTGTTATCTCTTTTGTCGAAAATCAGCCGTTTTTGCTCGAACATTAAATGCCTCCAAATGGTATTTAATTAACTTCCCGAGCCCCTGGAAGCATGAAAATCACTTTAAACATGCTAATTTTAGCTCTAACACTGATGATCCACCTACAAATGTGAACTGACGTTCAAAAATAAAACATTTGAAAACGGACCATTTTCCACATTTCTGAAGCATGACGTAATGGGGGGGTGTTATCTCTTTTGTCGAAAATCAGCCGTTTTTGCTCGAACATTAAATGCCTCCAAATGGTATTTATTTCACTTCCCGAGCCCCTGGAAGCATGAAAATCACTTTAAACATGCTAATTTTAGCTCTAACACTGATGATCCACCTACAAATGTGAACTGACGTTCAAAAATAAAACATTTGAAAACGGACCATTTTCCACATTTCTGAAGCATGACGTAATGGGGGGTGTTATCTTTTTTGTCGAAAATCAGCCGTTTTTGCTCGAACATTAAATGCCTCCAAATGGTATTTAATTAACTTCCCGGGGTGAAGAAACCCTTTTTGAGAACTCAGAGTGAGTAAATTGGCCATTTTCATGCACTTTTAACCATTCCATAAATCTTGTGTTTTGGGCCCCTGGAAGCATGAAAATCACTTTAAACATGCTAATTTTAGCTCTAACACTGATGATCCACCTACAAATGTGAACTGACGTTCAAAAATAAAACATTTGAAAACGGACCATTTTCCACATTTCTGAAGCATGACGTAATGGGGGGGTGTTATCTCTTTTGTCGAAAATCAACCGTTTTTGCTCGAACATTAAATGCCTCCAAATGGTATTTAATTAACTTCCCGAGCCCCTGGAAGCATGAAAATCACTTTAAACATGCTAATTTTAGCTCTAACACTGATGATCCACCTACAAATGTGAACTGACGTTCAAAAATAAAACATTTGAAAACGGACCATTTTCCACATTTCTGAAGCATGACGTAATGGGGGGGTGTTATCTCTTTTGTCGAAAATCAGCCGTTTTTGCTCGAACATTAAATGCCTCCAAATGGTATTTAATTAACTTCCCGGGGTGAAGAAACCCTTTTTGAGAACTCAGAGTGAGTAAATTGGCCATTTTCATGCACTTTTAACCATTCCATAAATCTTGTGTTTTGGGCCCCTGGAAGCATGAAAATCACTTTAAACATGCTAATTTTAGCTCTAACACTGATGATCCACCTAAAATTGTGAACTGACGTTCAAAAATAAAACATTTGAAAACGGACCATTTTCCACATTTCTGAAGCATGACGTAATGGGGGGGTGTTATCTCTTTTGTCGAAAATCAGCCGTTTTTGCTCGAACATTAAATGCCTCCAAATGGTATTTAATTAACTTCCGGAGCCCCTGGAAGCATGAAAATCACTTTAAACATGCTAATTTTAGCTCTAACACTGATGATCCACCTACAAATGTGAACTGACGTTCAAAAATAAAACATTTGAAAACGGACCATTTTCCACATTTCTGAAGCATGACGTAATGGGGGGGTGTTATCTCTTTTGTCGAAAATCAGCCGTTTTTGCTCGAACATTAAATGCCTCCAAATGGTATTTAATTAACTTCCCGAGCCCCTGGAAGCATGAAAATCACTTTAAACATGCTAATTTTAGCTCTAACACTGATGATCCACCTACAAATGTGAACTGACGTTCAAAAATAAAACATTTGAAAACGGACCATTTTCCACATTTCTGAAGCATGACGTAATGGGGGGGTGTTATCTCTTTTGTCGAAAATCAGCCGTTTTTGCTCGAACATTAAATGCCTCCAAATGGTATTTATTTCACTTCCCGAGCCCCTGGAAGCATGAAAATCACTTTAAACATGCTAATTTTAGCTCTAACACTGATGATCCACCTACAAATGTGAACTGACGTTCAAAAATAAAACATTTGAAAACTGACCATTTTCCACATTTCTGAAGCATGACGTAATGGGGGGGTGTTATCTCTTTTGTCGAAAATCAGCCGTTTTTGCTCAAACATTAAATGCCTCCAAATGGTATTTAATTAACTTCCCGAGCCCCTGGAAGCATGAAAATCACTTTAAACATGCTAATTTTAGGTCTAACACTGATGATCCACCTACAAATGTGAACTGACGTTCAAAAATAAAACATTTGAAAACGGACCATTTTCCACATTTCTGAAGCATGACGTAATGGGGGGGTGTTATCTCTTTTGTCGAAAATCAGCCGTTTTTGCTCGAACATTAAATGCCTCCAAATGGTATTTAATTAACTTCCTGGGGTGAAGAAACCCTTTTTGAGAACTCAGAGTGAGTAAATTGGCCATTTTCATGCACTTTTAACCATTCCATAAATCTTGTGTTTTGGGCCCCTGGAAGCATGAAAATCACTTTAAACATGCTAATTTTAGCTCTAACACTGATGATCCACCTACAAATGTGAACTGACGTTCAAAAATAAAACATTTGAAAACGGACCATTTTCCACATTTCTGAAGCATGACGTAATGGGGGGGGTGTTATCTCTTTTGTCGAAAATCAGCCGTTTTTGCTCGAACATTAAATGCCTCCACATGGTATTTAATTAACTTCCCGAGCCCCTGGAAGCATGAAAATCACTTTAAACATGCTAATTTTAGCTCTAACACTGATGATCCACCTACAAATGTGAACTGACGTTCAAAATAAAACATTTGAAAACGGACCATTTTCCACATTTCTGAAGCATGACGTAATGGGGGGGTGTTATCTCTTTTGTCGAAAATCAGCCGTTTTTGCTCGAACATTAAATGCCTCCAAATGGTATTTAATTAACTTCCCGAGCCCCTGGAAGCATGAAAATCACTTTAAACATGCTAATTTTAGCTCTAACACTGATGATCCACCTACAAATGTGAACTGACGTTCAAAAATAAAACATTTGAAAACGGACCATTTTCCACATTTCTGAAGCATGACGTAATGGGGGGGTGTTATCTCTTTTGTCGAAAATCAGCCGTTTTTGCTCGAACATTAAATGCCTCCAAATGGTATTTAATTAACTTCCCGGGGTGAAGAAACCCTTTTTGAGAACTCAGAGTGAGTAAATTAGCCATTTTCATGCACTTTTAACCATTCCATAAATCTTGTGTTTTGGGCCCCTGGAAGCATGAAAATCACTTTAAACATGCTAATTTTAGCTCTAACACTGATGATCCACCTACAAATGTGAACTGACGTTCAAAAATAAAACATTTGAAAACGGACCATTTTCCACATTTCTGAAGCATGACGTAATGGGGGGGTGTTATCTCTTTTGTCGAAAATCAGCCGTTTTTGCTCGAACATTAAATGCCTCCAAATGGTATTTAATTAACTTCCCGAGCCCCTGGAAGCATGAAAATCACTTTAAACATGCTAATTTTAGCTCTAACACTGATGATCCACCTACAAATGTGAACTGACGTTCAAAAATAAAACATTTGAAAACGGACCATTTTCCACATTTCTGAAGCATGACGTAATGGGGGGGTGTTATCTTTTTTGTCGAAAATCAGCCGTTTTTGCTCGAACATTAAATGCCTCCAAATGGTATTTAATTAACTTCCCGGGGTGAAGAAACCCTTTTTGAGAACTCAGAGTGAGTAAATTGGCCATTTTCATGCACTTTTAACCATTCCATAAATCTTGTGTTTTGGGCCCCTGGAAGCATGAAAATCACTTTAAACATGCTAATTTTAGCTCTAACACTGATGATCCACCTACAAATGTGAACTGACGTTCAAAAATAAAACATTTGAAAACGGACCATTTTCCACATTTCTGAAGCATGACGTAATGGGGGGGTGTTATCTCTTTTGTCGAAAATCAACCGTTTTTGCTCGAACATTAAATGCCTCCAAATGGTATTTAATTAACTTCCCGAGCCCCTGGAAGCATGAAAATCACTTTAAACATGCTAATTTTAGCTCTAACACTGATGATCCACCTACAAATGTGAACTGACGTTCAAAAATAAAACATTTGAAAACGGACCATTTTCCACATTTCTGAAGCATGACGTAATGGGGGGGTGTTATCTCTTTTGTCGAAAATCAGCCGTTTTTGCTCGAACATTAAATGCCTCCAAATGGTATTTAATTAACTTCCCGGGGTGAAGAAACCCTTTTTGAGAACTCAGAGTGAGTAAATTGGCCATTTTCATGCACTTTTAACCATTCCATAAATCTTGTGTTTTGGGCCCCTGGAAGCATGAAAATCACTTTAAACATGCTAATTTTAGCTCTAACACTGATGATCCACCTACAAATGTGAACTGACGTTCAAAAATAAAACATTTGAAAACGGACCATTTTCCACATTTCTGAAGCATGACGTAATGGGGGGGTGTTATCTCTTTTGTCGAAAATCAGCCGTTTTTGCTCGAACATTAAATGCCTCCAAATGGTATTTAATTAACTTCCGGAGCCCCTGGAAGCATGAAAATCACTTTAAACATGCTAATTTTAGCTCTAACACTGATGATCCACCTACAAATGTGAACTGACGTTCAAAAATAAAACATTTGAAAACGGACCATTTTCCACATTTCTGAAGCATGACGTAATGGGGGGGTGTTATCTCTTTTGTCGAAAATCAGCCGTTTTTGCTCAAACATTAAATGCCTCCAAATGGTATTTATTTCACTTCCCGGGGTGAAGAAACCCTTTTTGAGAACTCAGAGTGAGTAAATTGGCCATTTTCATGCACTTTTAACCATTCCATAAATCTTGTGTTTTGGGCCCCTGGAAGCATGAAAATCACTTTAAACATGCTAATTTTAGCTCTAACACTGATGATCCACCTACAAATGTGAACTGACGTTCAAAAATAAAACATTTGAAAACGGACCATTTTCCACATTTCTGAAGCATGACGTAATGGGGGGGTGTTATCTCTTTTGTCGAAAATCAGCCGTTTTTGCTCGAACATTAAATGCCTCCAAATGGTATTTAATTAACTTCCCGAGCCCCTGGAAGCATGAAAATCACTTTAAACATGCTAATTTTAGCTCTAACACTGATGATCCACCTACAAATGTGAACTGACGTTCAAAAATAAAACATTTGAAAACGGACCATTTTCCACATTTCTGAAGCATGACGTAATGGGGGGGTGTTATCTCTTTTGTCGAAAATCAGCCGTTTTTGCTCGAACATTAAATGCCTCCAAATGGTATTTATTTCACTTCCCGAGCCCCTGGAAGCATGAAAATCACTTTAAACATGCTAATTTTAGCTCTAACACTGATGATCCACCTACAAATGTGAACTGACGTTCAAAAATAAAACATTTGAAAACGGACCATTTTCCACATTTCTGAAGCATGACGTAATGGGGGGTGTTATCTTTTTTGTCGAAAATCAGCCGTTTTTGCTCGAACATTAAATGCCTCCAAATGGTATTTAATTAACTTCCCGGGGTGAAGAAACCCTTTTTGAGAACTCAGAGTGAGTAAATTGGCCATTTTCATGCACTTTTAACCATTCCATAAATCTTGTGTTTTGGGCCCCTGGAAGCATGAAAATCACTTTAAACATGCTAATTTTAGCTCTAACACTGATGATCCACCTACAAATGTGAACTGACGTTCAAAAATAAAACATTTGAAAACGGACCATTTTCCACATTTCTGAAGCATGACGTAATGGGGGGGTGTTATCTCTTTTGTCGAAAATCAACCGTTTTTGCTCGAACATTAAATGCCTCCAAATGGTATTTAATTAACTTCCCGAGCCCCTGGAAGCATGAAAATCACTTTAAACATGCTAATTTTAGCTCTAACACTGATGATCCACCTACAAATGTGAACTGACGTTCAAAAATAAAACATTTGAAAACGGACCATTTTCCACATTTCTGAAGCATGACGTAATGGGGGGGTGTTATCTCTTTTGTCGAAAATCAGCCGTTTTTGCTCGAACATTAAATGCCTCCAAATGGTATTTAATTAACTTCCCGGGGTGAAGAAACCCTTTTTGAGAACTCAGAGTGAGTAAATTGGCCATTTTCATGCACTTTTAACCATTCCATAAATCTTGTGTTTTGGGCCCCTGGAAGCATGAAAATCACTTTAAACATGCTAATTTTAGCTCTAACACTGATGATCCACCTACAAATGTGAACTGACGTTCAAAAATAAAACATTTGAAAACGGACCATTTTCCACATTTCTGAAGCATGACGTAATGGGGGGGTGTTATCTCTTTTGTCGAAAATCAGCCGTTTTTGCTCGAACATTAAATGCCTCCAAATGGTATTTAATTAACTTCCGGAGCCCCTGGAAGCATGAAAATCACTTTAAACATGCTAATTTTAGCTCTAACACTGATGATCCACCTACAAATGTGAACTGACGTTCAAAAATAAAACATTTGAAAACGGACCATTTTCCACATTTCTGAAGCATGACGTAATGGGGGGGTGTTATCTCTTTTGTCGAAAATCAGCCGTTTTTGCTCGAACATTAAATGCCTCCAAATGGTATTTAATTAACTTCCCGAGCCCCTGGAAGCATGAAAATCACTTTAAACATGCTAATTTTAGCTCTAACACTGATGATCCACCTACAAATGTGAACTGACGTTCAAAAATAAAACATTTGAAAACGGACCATTTTCCACATTTCTGAAGCATGACGTAATGGGGGGTGTTATCTCTTTTGTCGAAAATCTGCCGTTTTTGCTCGAACATTAAATGCCTCCAAATGGTATTTATTTCACTTCCCGAGCCCCTGGAAGCATGAAAATCACTTTAAACATGCTAATTTTAGCTCTAACACTGATGATCCACCTACAAATGTGAACTGACGTTCAAAAATAAAACATTTGAAAACTGACCATTTTCCACATTTCTGAAGCATGACGTAATGGGGGGGTGTTATCTCTTTTGTCGAAAATCAGCCGTTTTTGCTCAAACATTAAATGCCTCCAAATGGTATTTAATTAACTTCCCGAGCCCCTGGAAGCATGAAAATCACTTTAAACATGCTAATTTTAGGTCTAACACTGATGATCCACCTACAAATGTGAACTGACGTTCAAAAATAAAACATTTGAAAACGGACCATTTTCCACATTTCTGAAGCATGACGTAATGGGGGGGTGTTATCTCTTTTGTCGAAAATCAGCCGTTTTTGCTCGAACATTAAATGCCTCCAAATGGTATTTAATTAACTTCCTGGGGTGAAGAAACCCTTTTTGAGAACTCAGAGTGAGTAAATTGGCCATTTTCATGCACTTTTAACCATTCCATAAATCTTGTGTTTTGGGCCCCTGGAAGCATGAAAATCACTTTAAACATGCTAATTTTAGCTCTAACACTGATGATCCACCTACAAATGTGAACTGACGTTCAAAAATAAAACATTTGAAAACGGACCATTTTCCACATTTCTGAAGCATGACGTAATGGGGGGTGTTATCTCTTTTGTCGAAAATCAGCCGTTTTTGCTCGAACATTAAATGCCTCCAAATGGTATTTAATTAACTTCCCGAGCCCCTGGAAGCATGAAAATCACTTTAAACATGCTAATTTTAGCTCTAACACTGATGATCCACCTACAAATGTGAACTGACGTTCAAAAATAAAACATTTGAAAACGGACCATTTTCCACATTTCTGAAGCATGACGTAATGGGGGGGTGTTATCTCTTTTGTCGAAAATCAGCCGTTTTTGCTCGAACATTAAATGCCTCCAAATGGTATTTATTTCACTTCCCGAGCCCCTGGAAGCATGAAAATCACTTTAAACATGCTAATTTTAGCTCTAACACTGATGATCCACCTACAAATGTGAACTGACGTTCAAAAATAAAACATTTGAAAACTGACCATTTTCCACATTTCTGAAGCATGACGTAATGGGGGGGTGTTATCTCTTTTGTCGAAAATCAGCCGTTTTTGCTCGAACATTAAATAGCTCCAAAAGGTATTTAATTAACTTCCCGAGCCCCTGGAAGCATGAAAATCACTTTAAACATGCTAATTTTAGCTCTAACACTGATGATCCACCTACAAATGTGAACTGACGTTCAAAAATAAAACATTTGAAAACGGACCATTTTCCACATTTCTGAAGCATGACGTAATGGGGGGTGTTATCTCTTTTGTCGAAAATCAGCCGTTTTTGCTCGAACATTAAATGCCTCCAAATGGTATTTAATTAACTTCCCGAGCCCCTGGAAGCATGAAAATCACTTTAAACATGCTAATTTTAGCTCTAACACTGATGATCCACCTACAAATGTGAACTGACGTTCAAAAATAAAACATTTGAAAACGGACCATTTTCCACATTTCTGAAGCATGACGTAATGGGGGGGTGTTATCTCTTTTGTCGAAAATCAGCCGTTTTTGCTCGAACATTAAATGCCTCCAAATGGTATTTATTTCACTTCCCGAGCCCCTGGAAGCATGAAAATCACTTTAAACATGCTAATTTTAGCTCTAACACTGATGATCCACCTACAAATGTGAACTGACGTTCAAAAATAAAACATTTGAAAACTGACCATTTTCCACATTTCTGAAGCATGACGTAATGGGGGGGTGTTATCTCTTTTGTCGAAAATCAGCCGTTTTTGCTCAAACATTAAATGCCTCCAAATGGTATTTAATTAACTTCCCGAGCCCCTGGAAGCATGAAAATCACTATAAACATGCTAATTTTAGCTCTAACACTGATGATCCACCTACAAATGTGAACTGACGTTCAAAAATAAAACATTTGAAAACGGACCATTTTCCACATTTCTGAAGCATGACGTAATGGGGGGGTGTTATCTCTTTTGTCGAAAATCAGCCGTGTTTGCTCGAACATTAAATGCCTCCAAATGGTATTTAATTAACTTCCTGGGGTGAAGAAACCCTTTTTGAGAACTCAGAGTGAGTAAATTGGCCATTTTCATGCACTTTTAACCATTCCATAAATCTTGTGTTTTGGGCCCCTGGAAGCATGAAAATCACTTTAAACATGCTAATTTTAGCTCTAACACTGATGATCCACCTACAAATGTGAACTGACGTTCAAAAATAAAACATTTGAAAACGGACCATTTTCCACATTTCTGAAGCATGACGTAATGGGGGGTGTTATCTCTTTTGTCAAAAATCAGCCGTTTTTGCTCGAACATTAAATGCCTCCAAATGGTATTTAATTAACTTCCCGAGCCCCTGGAAGCATGAAAATCACTTTAAACATGCTAATTTTAGCTCTAACACTGATGATCCACCTACAAATGTGAACTGACGTTCAAAAATAAAACATTTGAAAACGGACCATTTTCCACATTTCTGAAGCATGACGTAATGGGGGGGTGTTATCTCTTTTGTCGAAAATCAGCCGTTTTTGCTCGAACATTAAATGCCTCCAAATGGTATTTAATTAACTTCCCGGGGTGAAGAAACCCTTTTTGAGAACTCAGAGTGAGTAAATTGGCCATTTTCATGCACTTTTAACCATTCCATAAATCTTGTGTTTTGGGCCCCTGGAAGCATGAAATTCACTTTAAACATGCTAATTTTAGCTCTAACACTGATGATCCACCTACAAATGTGAACTGACGTTCAAAAATAAAACATTTGAAAACGGACCATTTTCCACATTTCTGAAGCATGACGTAATGGGGGGGTGTTATCTCTTTTGTCGAAAATCAGCCGTTTTTGCTCGAACATTAAATAGCTCCAAAAGGTATTTAATTAACTTCCCGAGCCCCTGGAAGCATGAAAATCACTTTAAACATGCTAATTTTAGCTCTAACACTGATGATCCACCTACAAATGTGAACTGACGTTCAAAAATAAAACATTTGAAAACTGACCATTTTCCACATTTCTGAAGCATGACGTAATGGGGGGGTGTTATCTCTTTTGTCGAAAATCAGCCGTTTTTGCTCGAACATTAAATGCCTCCAAATGGTATTTAATTAACTTCCCGGGGTGAAGAAACCCTTTTTGAGAACTCAGAGTGAGTAAATTGGCCATTTTCATGCACTTTTAACCATTCCATAAATCTTGTGTTTTGGGCCCCTGGAAGCATGAAATTCACTTTAAACATGCTAATTTTAGCTCTAACACTGATGATCCACCTACAAATGTGAACTGACGTTCAAAAATAAAACATTTGAAAACGGACCATTTTCCACATTTCTGAAGCATGACGTAATGGGGGGGTGTTATCTCTTTTGTCGAAAATCAGCCGTTTTTGCTCAAACATTAAATGCCTCCAAATGGTATTTAATTAAGTTCCCGAGCCCCTGGAAGCATGAAAATCACTTTAAACATGCTAATTTTAGCTCTAACACTGATGATCCACCTACAAATGTGAACTGACGTTCAAAAATAAAACATTTGAAAACGGACCATTTTCCACATTTCTGAAGCATGACGTAATGGGGGTGTGTTATCTCTTTTGTCGAAAATCAGCCGTTTTTTCTTCTAACATTAAATGCCTCCAAATGGTATTTATTTCACTTCTCGAGCCCCTGGAAGCATGAAAATCACTTTAAACATGCTAATTTTAGCTCTAACACTGATGATCCACCTACAAATGTGAACTGACGTTCAAAAATAAAACATTTGAAAACGGACCCTTTTCCACATTTCTGAAGCATGACGTAATGGGAGGGTGTTATCTCTTTTGTCGAAAATCAGCCGTTTTTGCTCAAACATTAAATGCCTCCAAATGGTATTTAATTAACTTCCCGAGCCCCTGGAAGCATGAAAATCACTTTTAACATGCTAATTTTAGCTCTAACACTGATGATCCACCTACAAATGTGAACTGACGTTCAAAAATAAAACATTTGAAAACGGACCATTTTCCACATTTCTGAAGCATGACGTAATGGGGGGGTGTTATCTCTTTTGTCGAAAATCAGCCGTTTTTGCTCAAACATTAAATGCCTCCAAATGGTATTTATTTCACTTCCGGGGGTGAAGAAACCCTTTTTGAGAACTCAGAGTGAGTAAATTGGCCATTTTCATGCGCTTTTAACCATTCCATAAATCTTGTGTTTTGGGCCCCTGGAAGCATGAAAATCACTTTAAACATGCTAATTTTAGCTCTAACACTGATGATCCACCTACAAATGTGAACTGACGTTCAAAAATAAAACATTTGAAAACGGACCATTTTCCACATTTCTGAAGCATGACGTAATGGGGGGGGGGGTGTTATCTCTTTTGTCGAAAATCAGCCGTTTTTGCTCGAACATTAAATGCCTCCAAATGGTATTTAATTAACTTCCCGAGCCCCTGGAAGCATGAAAATCACTTTAAACATGCTAATTTTAGCTCTAACACTGATGATCCACCTACAAATGTGAACTGACGTTCAAAAATAAAACATTTGAAAACAGACCATTTTCCACATTTCTGAAGCATGACGTAATGGGGGGATGTTATCTCTTTTGTCGAAAATCAGCCGTTTTTGCTCGAACATTAAATGCCTCCAAATGGTATTTATTTCACTTCCCTGGGTGAAGAAACCCTTTTTGAGAACTCAGAGTTAGTAAATTGGCCATTTTCATGCACTTTTAACCATTCCATAAATCTTGTGTTTTGGGCCCCTAGAAGCATGAAAATCACTTTAAACATGCTAATTTTAGCTCTAACACTGATGATCCACCTACAAATGTGAACTGACGTTCAAAAATAAAACATTTGAAAACGGACCATTTTCCACATTTCTGAAGCATGACGTAATGGGGGGGTGTTATCTCTTTTGTCGAAAATCAGCCGTTTTTGCTCGAACATTAAATGCCTCCAAATGGTATTTAATTAACTTCCCGAGCCCCTGGAAGCATGAAAATCACTTTAAACATGCTAATTTTAGCTCTAACACTGATGATCCACCTACAAATGTGAACTGACGTTCAAAAATAAAACATTTGAAAACGGACCATTTTCCACATTTCTGAAGCATGACGTAATGGGGGGGTGTTATCTCTTTTGTCGAAAATCAGCCGTTTTTGCTCGAACATTAAATGCCTCCAAATGGTATTTAATTAACTTCCCGAGCCCCTGGAAGCATGAAAATCACTTTAAACATGCTAATTTTAGCTCTAACACTGATGATCCACCTACAAATGTGAACTGACGTTCAAAAATAAAACATTTGAAAACGGACCATTTTCCACATTTCTGAAGCATGACGTAATGGGGGGGTGTTATCTCTTTTGTCGAAAATCAGCCGTTTTTGCTCGAACATTAAATGCCTCCAAATGGTATTTATTTCACTTCCAGAGCCCCTGGAAGCATGAAAATCACTTTAAACATGCTAATTTTAGCTCTAACACTGATGATCCACCTACAAATGTGAACTGACGTTCAAAAATAAAACATTTGAAAACTGACCATTTTCCACATTTCTGAAGCATGACGTAATGGGGGGGTGTTATCTCTTTTGTCGAAAATCAGCCGTTTTTGCTCAAACATTAAATGCCTCCAAATGGTATTTAATTAACTTCCCGAGCCCCTGGAAGCATGAAAATCACTTTAAACATGCTAATTTTAGGTCTAACACTGATGATCCACCTACAAATGTGAACTGACGTTCAAAAATAAAACATTTGAAAACGGACCATTTTCCACATTTCTGAAGCATGACGTAATGGGGGGGTGTTATCTCTTTTGTCGAAAATCAGCCGTTTTTGCTCGAACATTAAATGCCTCCAAATGGTATTTAATTAACTTCCTGGGGTGAAGAAACCCTTTTTGAGAACTCAGAGTGAGTAAATTGGCCATTTTCATGCACTTTTAACCATTCCATAAATCTTGTGTTTTGGGCCCCTGGAAGCATGAAAATCACTTTAAACATGCTAATTTTAGCTCTAACACTGATGATCCACCTACAAATGTGAACTGACGTTCAAAAATAAAACATTTGAAAACGGACCATTTTCCACATTTCTGAAGCATGACGTAATGGGGGGTGTTATCTCTTTTGTCGAAAATCAGCCGTTTTTGCTCGAACATTAAATGCCTCCAAATGGTATTTAATTAACTTCCCGAGCCCCTGGAAGCATGAAAATCACTTTAAACATGCTAATTTTAGCTCTAACACTGATGATCCACCTACAAATGTGAACTGACGTTCAAAAATAAAACATTTGAAAACGGACCATTTTCCACATTTCTGAAGCATGACGTAATGGGGGGGTGTTATCTCTTTTGTCGAAAATCAGCCGTTTTTGCTCGAACATTAAATGCCTCCAAATGGTATTTATTTCACTTCCCGAGCCCCTGGAAGCATGAAAATCACTTTAAACATGCTAATTTTAGCTCTAACACTGATGATCCACCTACAAATGTGAACTGACGTTCAAAAATAAAACATTTGAAAACGGACCATTTTCCACATTTCTGAAGCATGACGTAATGGGGGGGTGTTATCTCTTTTGTCGAAAATCAGCCGTTTTTGCTCGAACATTAAATGCCTCCAAATGGTATTTAACTTGTGGGACACCCCCGCGCCGCACGGCCACCAGCTGCTGCGTGTGCCCCTTGCCTGCCCTCTGCCTCGCTGCTGCCTCGTTTGCCGGCTGCCGCCGCTGCGAGTGCTTTTTCCCTTGTTTTGTCAGTAATTTGTGCTTGCCTTGTTTATCTGTGTATAACTCTGTTTTTTTCCCGTTTTTTCGTTAATTTGTGCCTGTTTTGAATTTTAACGTGTTTGCTCTCCTTCCTTGTTGTCCGCCTACCGCGCCGCCCCCCGCCCTCTCTTCCCGCCACCGCCGCTTGTCCCCGCCCCTTTTTCTTCTGTAACCCTCCCCGCTCCCGCCTCCCAGCTGCCCCGCCCACCCGCGCACTTGGCCTTAAATGGCGACCGTGCGACGCAGGTGAGTGTGACCCACTTGTGGGACACCCCCGCGCCGCACGGCCACCAGCTGCTGCGTGTGCCCCTTGCCTGCCCTCTGCCTCGCTGCTGCCTCGTTTGCCGGCTGCCGCCGCTGCGAGTGCTTTTTCCCTTGTTTTGTCAGTAATTTGTGCTTGCCTTGTTTATCTGTGTATAACTCTGTTTTTTTCCCGTTTTTTCGTTAATTTGTGCCTGTTTTGAATTTTAACGTGTTTGCTCTCCTTCCTTGTTGTCCGCCTACCGCGCCGCCCCCCGCCCTCCCTTCCCGCCACCGCCGCTTGTCCCCGCCCCTTTTTCTTCTGTAACCCTCCCCGCTCCCGCCTCCCAGCTGCCCCGCCCACCCGCGCACTTCGCCTTAAATGGCGACCGTGCGAACGCGCAGCGGTCACGCGCAGCGGGCGCGCCGATTGTGCGCCGAAGGCGCGCCAAAGGTAAGCCCGTCTGCGCCCGTCCGCGACCGGACCGCGCCCAGTGCCAGGACCCCTGGCCCCCGAAGAGCCCGACCGACCCGCCTGACGTACTCAGCCGCCACCCTCATCGCTCTCAACACCGGCCGACTCCCAGATTGCCACCAAGCCACTCCAAGACGCACCCACGGACCGTTCAGCTGCCACGCCTGCAAGTTCTCCTGCATCCGGACCTGCCTCGCACCAGCACCCGCCAAGTCCAACTCCAGCAGCACCCACCTCAAGTGCATCCTGCTCAACACCCGCTCCGTCCACAGACACGCCATCGAACTCTGGAACCTTCTAGACGCCACAGCCCCTGACGTTGCCTTCCTCACGGAGACCTGGATGAACGCCTCATCAGCTCCCGACATCGCCATCGCTATCCCAGAGGGCTACAAGATCGTCCGGAGGGACCGAAACGCCAACCAGATGGGAGGAGGCATCGCCATCATCCACAGGAACACCATCCGTCTCACGACCAGCACCGACAACACCCTGACCACCGCCGAACACCTGCATTTCCAGATCCACACCAACCCGAACACCACCCTCAGAGGCACCCTGATCTACCGACCCCCTGGACCACGCACGCAATTCAGCGAGGACATCGCCGACTTCGTCAGCCCGCATGCCCTCCCCTCCGCTGACTACATCCTCCTGGGAGACCTCAACTTCCACCTGGAGAACAACAACGACCACAACACCAGCACCCTGCTCGACAACCTCGCCAACCTGGGACTCAAGCAGCTGGTGTCCACCCCCACCCACCTCGCCGGACACACACTCGACGCCGTCTTCTCATCCAGCACAGACATCGACTTCAGCCACGCCACAGAGCTTCAATGGACGGACCACAGCTGCGTCCACTTCACCTTCAAGAGAACGACGACCCACCAACACCAGCAACACACCGCCCGCAGAAGCTGGAACAAGATCACAGCAGACCAGCTCGCCACCTCCCTGAGCCAACACCCTCCTGCCAGCTCAGCGAACCCCAGCCAGGCCGCCGATAACATCACGAAGTGGATCAGCAACTGCGCGGACGAACTCGCCCCGCTGAGGACCCCGCCTAGCAGACCCGGCAGCAAGAAGGCCCCATGGTTCACCGACGAACTCAAGAGCTCCAAGAAGAACTGCCGAGCCCTCGAGAAAGTCTGGAAAAGGGATCCGACACCGGACAACAGGACCTCCTTCAAACTTGCCACCCGGAAACACCACCAGCTGATCCGCGCCGCCAAGAGAACAGCATTCAAGGACCGGTTGGACAACAACGCACACAACAGCAAGGAACTCTTCAACATCGTGAAAGAGCTTTCCAACCCCAACGCAGGAAACAACGACATCACCCCATCGCAAGACCTCTGCAACTCCCTCGCCTCCTACTTCCACAACAAGATCACAGACATACACAGCAGTTTCAACAACCAACCAACGCACACCACGACCGACCAGCCACCCCCCCCCACCACCACCCTCCACGCCTGGACCCCGATCAGCACAGAAGACACCATCCGCACGATGAACTCAATCCACTCCGGATCACCTACCGACCCCTGCCCCCACCACATCTTCAACAAGGCCGACGCTGTCATCGCACCCCACCTGCGAGACATCATCAACACATCCTTCGACACCGCCATCTTCCCCGAGAGCTGGAAACACGCCGAACTCAGCGCTCTACTCAAGAAACCAACAGCGGACCCCACCGACCTCAAGAATTACCGCCCCATCTCGCTCCTCCCGTTTCCAGCCAAAGTCATCGAGAAGACCGTCAACAAGCAGATGGCCGCCTTCCTCGAGACGAACGGATCCCTCGACCCCTCACAGTCCGGCTTCCGAGCCAAACACAGCACCGAGACCGCCCTCATCGCCGCCACCGATGACATCCGAGCCCTGATGGACAATGGAGAAACAGCGGCCCTCATCCTCCTAGACCTCTCCGCGGCATTCGACACGGTCTGCCACCGCACCCTAATACGGCGCCTCAGCAACATCGGAATCCAGGACAAGGCGCTGGAATGGATCATCTCCTTCCTCGACGGAAGAACACAGCGAGTCCGCCTACCACCGTACAAGTCAGAGGCCTCCGAAGTCATCTGCGGCGTCCCCCAAGGATCATCCCTGAGCCCCACCCTCTTCAACGTCTACATGAGCCCCCTCGCGGCCATCGTACGCAAACACCACCTCAGCATCATCTCCTACGCCGACGACACCCAGCTGATCCTCTCCCTGACCAACAACCCCGCCGCCGCCAGAGCCAACCTACACGAAGGGATGAAAGAGGTAGCCGAGTGGATGTCGACCAGCCGCCTGAAACTGAACTCGGACAAGACGGAGGTCCTCATCCTGGGCTCCTCCCCCTCCGCCTGGGACGACTCCTGGTGGCCTCCCGCCCTGGGCACCGCACCCAAACCGACAGACCATGCACGAAACCTGGGCTTCATCCTGGACTCCTCCCTCTCCATGACCAGGCAAGTCAGCAGCGTCTCCTCGGCGTGCTTCAACATCCTACGCATGCTACGGAAGATCTTCTGGTGGATCCCCACAGAGACCAGGAAGACCGTCACCCAGGCCCTCGTCACCAGCCGACTGGACTACGGCAACGCCCTCTACGCCGGGACCACCGCCAAGCTCCAGAAGAGACTCCAGCGGATCCAAAACGCCTCAGCCAGACTCATCCTCGACATCCCACGATCCAGCCACATCTCCGGACATCTGAGAGACCTTCACTGGCTCCCCATCAACAAGAGAATCACCTTCCGCCTCCTCACCCACGCACACAAAGCCCTACACGACCAAGGCCCGAGCTACCTCAACAGCCGAGTCAACTTCTACGCTCCCAAACACCACCTCCGATCAGCCAACCACGCCCTCGCCGCCGTCCCCCGCATCCGAAGAGCGACTACAGGAGGAAGGTCCTTCTCCTACCTGGCCGCCAAGACCTGGAACTCCCTCCCGTCCGACCTGCGCCTGACCCAAGACCACCTCCACTTCAGGAAGAAGCTGAAGACCTGGCTGTTCGAGCAGTAGCGGCACCCCCCCCCCCCCCCAGCGCCTTGAGACCCTACGGGTATGTAGCGCGCTTTATAAGTGTCATTGATTGATTGATTGAATTAACTTCCCGAGCCCCTGGAAGCATGAAAATCACTTTAAACATGCTAATTTTAGCTCTAACACTGATGATCCACCTACAAATGTGAACTGACGTTCAAAAATAAAACATTTGAAAACGGACCATTTTCCACATTTCTGAAGCATGACGTAATGGGGGGGTGTTATCTCTTTTGTCGAAAATCAGCCGTTTTTGCTCGAACATTAAATGCCTCCAAATGGTATTTAATTAACTTCCCGAGCCCCTGGAAGCATGAAAATCACTTTAAACATGCTAATTTTAGCTCTAACACTGATGATCCACCTACAAATGTGAACTGACGTTCAAAAATAAAACATTTGAAAACGGACCATTTTCCACATTTCTGAAGCATGACGTAATGGGGGGGTGTTATCTCTTTTGTCGAAAATCAGCCGTTTTTGCTCGAACATTAAATGCCTCCAAATGGTATTTATTTCACTTCCCGAGCCCCTGGAAGCATGAAAATCACTTTAAACATGCTAATTTTAGCTCTAACACTGATGATCCACCTACAAATGTGAACTGACGTTCAAAAATAAAACATTTGAAAACTGACCATTTTCCACATTTCTGAAGCATGACGTAATGGGGGGGTGTTATCTCTTTTGTCGAAAATCAGCCGTTTTTGCTCAAACATTAAATGCCTCCAAATGGTATTTAATTAACTTCCCGAGCCCCTGGAAGCATGAAAATCACTTTAAACATGCTAATTTTAGGTCTAACACTGATGATCCACCTACAAATGTGAACTGACGTTCAAAAATAAAACATTTGAAAACGGACCATTTTCCACATTTCTGAAGCATGACGTAATGGGGGGGTGTTATCTCTTTTGTCGAAAATCAGCCGTTTTTGCTCGAACATTAAATGCCTCCAAATGGTATTTAATTAACTTCCTGGGGTGAAGAAACCCTTTTTGAGAACTCAGAGTGAGTAAATTGGCCATTTTCATGCACTTTTAACCATTCCATAAATCTTGTGTTTTGGGCCCCTGGAAGCATGAAAATCACTTTAAACATGCTAATTTTAGCTCTAACACTGATGATCCACCTACAAATGTGAACTGACGTTCAAAAATAAAACATTTGAAAACGGACCATTTTCCACATTTCTGAAGCATGACGTAATGGGGGGTGTTATCTCTTTTGTCGAAAATCAGCCGTTTTTGCTCGAACATTAAATGCCTCCAAATGGTATTTAATTAACTTCCCGAGCCCCTGGAAGCATGAAAATCACTTTAAACATGCTAATTTTAGCTCTAACACTGATGATCCACCTACAAATGTGAACTGACGTTCAAAAATAAAACATTTGAAAACGGACCATTTTCCACATTTCTGAAGCATGACGTAATGGGGGGGTGTTATCTCTTTTGTCGAAAATCAGCCGTTTTTGCTCGAACATTAAATGCCTCCAAATGGTATTTATTTCACTTCCCGAGCCCCTGGAAGCATGAAAATCACTTTAAACATGCTAATTTTAGCTCTAACACTGATGATCCACCTACAAATGTGAACTGACGTTCAAAAATAAAACATTTGAAAACTGACCATTTTCCACATTTCTGAAGCATGACGTAATGGGGGGGTGTTATCTCTTTTGTCGAAAATCAGCCGTTTTTGCTCGAACATTAAATAGCTCCAAAAGGTATTTAATTAACTTCCCGAGCCCCTGGAAGCATGAAAATCACTTTAAACATGCTAATTTTAGCTCTAACACTGATGATCCACCTACAAATGTGAACTGACGTTCAAAAATAAAACATTTGAAAATGGACCATTTTCCACATTTCTGAAGCATGACGTAATGGGGGGTGTTATCTCTTTTGTCGAAAATCAGCCGTTTTTGCTCGAACATTAAATGCCTCCAAATGGTATTTAATTAACTTCCCGAGCCCCTGGAAGCATGAAAATCACTTTAAACATGCTAATTTTAGCTCTAACACTGATGATCCACCTACAAATGTGAACTGACGTTCAAAAATAAAACATTTGAAAACGGACCATTTTCCACATTTCTGAAGCATGACGTAATGGGGGGGTGTTATCTCTTTTGTCGAAAATCAGCCGTTTTTGCTCGAACATTAAATGCCTCCAAATGGTATTTATTTCACTTCCCGAGCCCCTGGAAGCATGAAAATCACTTTAAACATGCTAATTTTAGCTCTAACACTGATGATCCACCTACAAATGTGAACTGACGTTCAAAAATAAAACATTTGAAAACTGACCATTTTCCACATTTCTGAAGCATGACGTAATGGGGGGGTGTTATCTCTTTTGTCGAAAATCAGCCGTTTTTGCTCGAACATTAAATGCCTCCAAATGGTATTTATTTCACTTCCCGAGCCCCTGGAAGCATGAAAATCACTTTAAACATGCTAATTTTAGCTCTAACACTGATGATCCACCTACAAATGTGAACTGACGTTCAAAAATAAAACATTTGAAAACTGACCATTTTCCACATTTCTGAAGCATGACGTAATGGGGGGGTGTTATCTCTTTTGTCGAAAATCAGCCGTTTTTGCTCGAACATTAAATGCCTCCAAATGGTATTTAATTAACTTCCTGGGGTGAAGAAACCCTTTTTGAGAACTCAGAGTGAGTAAATTGGCCATTTTCATGCACTTTTAACCATTCCATAAATCTTGTGTTTTGGGCCCCTGGAAGCATGAAAATCACTTTAAACATGCTAATTTTAGCTCTAACACTGATGATCCACCTACAAATGTGAACTGACGTTCAAAAATAAAACATTTGAAAACGGACCATTTTCCACATTTCTGAAGCATGACGTAATGGGGGGTGTTATCTCTTTTGTCGAAAATCAGCCGTTTTTGCTCGAACATTAAATGCCTCCAAATGGTATTTAATTAACTTCCCGAGCCCCTGGAAGCATGAAAATCACTTTAAACATGCTAATTTTAGCTCTAACACTGATGATCCACCTACAAATGTGAACTGACGTTCAAAAATAAAACATTTGAAAACGGACCATTTTCCACATTTCTGAAGCATGACGTAATGGGGGGGTGTTATCTCTTTTGTCGAAAATCAGCCGTTTTTGCTCGAACATTAAATGCCTCCAAATGGTATTTAATTAACTTCCCGGGGTGAAGAAACCCTTTTTGAGAACTCAGAGTGAGTAAATTGGCCATTTTCATGCACTTTTAACCATTCCATAAATCTTGTGTTTTGGGCCCCTGGAAGCATGAAATTCACTTTAAACATGCTAATTTTAGCTCTAACACTGATGATCCACCTACAAATGTGAACTGACGTTCAAAAATAAAACATTTGAAAACGGACCATTTTCCACATTTCTGAAGCATGACGTAATGGGGGGGTGTTATCTCTTTTGTCGAAAATCAGCCGTTTTTGCTCGAACATTAAATAGCTCCAAAAGGTATTTAATTAACTTCCCGAGCCCCTGGAAGCATGAAAATCACTTTAAACATGCTAATTTTAGCTCTAACACTGATGATCCACCTACAAATGTGAACTGACGTTCAAAAATAAAACATTTGAAAACTGACCATTTTCCACATTTCTGAAGCATGACGTAATGGGGGGGTGTTATCTCTTTTGTCGAAAATCAGCCGTTTTTGCTCGAACATTAAATGCCTCCAAATGGTATTTAATTAACTTCCCGGGGTGAAGAAACCCTTTTTGAGAACTCAGAGTGAGTAAATTGGCCATTTTCATGCACTTTTAACCATTCCATAAATCTTGTGTTTTGGGCCCCTGGAAGCATGAAATTCACTTTAAACATGCTAATTTTAGCTCTAACACTGATGATCCACCTACAAATGTGAACTGACGTTCAAAAATAAAACATTTGAAAACGGACCATTTTCCACATTTCTGAAGCATGACGTAATGGGGGGGTGTTATCTCTTTTGTCGAAAATCAGCCGTTTTTGCTCAAACATTAAATGCCTCCAAATGGTATTTAATTAAGTTCCCGAGCCCCTGGAAGCATGAAAATCACTTTAAACATGCTAATTTTAGCTCTAACACTGATGATCCACCTACAAATGTGAACTGACGTTCAAAAATAAAACATTTGAAAACGGACCATTTTCCACATTTCTGAAGCATGACGTAATGGGGGTGTGTTATCTCTTTTGTCGAAAATCAGCCGTTTTTTCTTCTAACATTAAATGCCTCCAAATGGTATTTATTTCACTTCTCGAGCCCCTGGAAGCATGAAAATCACTTTAAACATGCTAATTTTAGCTCTAACACTGATGATCCACCTACAAATGTGAACTGACGTTCAAAAATAAAACATTTGAAAACGGACCCTTTTCCACATTTCTGAAGCATGACGTAATGGGAGGGTGTTATCTCTTTTGTCGAAAATCAGCCGTTTTTGCTCAAACATTAAATGCCTCCAAATGGTATTTAATTAACTTCCCGAGCCCCTGGAAGCATGAAAATCACTTTTAACATGCTAATTTTAGCTCTAACACTGATGATCCACCTACAAATGTGAACTGACGTTCAAAAATAAAACATTTGAAAACGGACCATTTTCCACATTTCTGAAGCATGACGTAATGGGGGGGTGTTATCTCTTTTGTCGAAAATCAGCCGTTTTTGCTCAAACATTAAATGCCTCCAAATGGTATTTATTTCACTTCCGGGGGTGAAGAAACCCTTTTTGAGAACTCAGAGTGAGTAAATTGGCCATTTTCATGCGCTTTTAACCATTCCATAAATCTTGTGTTTTGGGCCCCTGGAAGCATGAAAATCACTTTAAACATGCTAATTTTAGCTCTAACACTGATGATCCACCTACAAATGTGAACTGACGTTCAAAAATAAAACATTTGAAAACGGACCATTTTCCACATTTCTGAAGCATGACGTAATGGGGGGGGGGTGTTATCTCTTTTGTCGAAAATCAGCCGTTTTTGCTCGAACATTAAATGCCTCCAAATGGTATTTAATTAACTTCCCGAGCCCCTGGAAGCATGAAAATCACTTTAAACATGCTAATTTTAGCTCTAACACTGATGATCCACCTACAAATGTGAACTGACGTTCAAAAATAAAACATTTGAAAACAGACCATTTTCCACATTTCTGAAGCATGACGTAATGGGGGGATGTTATCTCTTTTGTCGAAAATCAGCCGTTTTTGCTCGAACATTAAATGCCTCCAAATGGTATTTATTTCACTTCCCTGGGTGAAGAAACCCTTTTTGAGAACTCAGAGTTAGTAAATTGGCCATTTTCATGCACTTTTAACCATTCCATAAATCTTGTGTTTTGGGCCCCTGGAAGCATGAAAATCACTTTAAACATGCTAATTTTAGCTCTAACACTGATGATCCACCTACAAATGTGAACTGACGTTCAAAAATAAAACATTTGAAAACGGACCATTTTCCACATTTCTGAAGCATGACGTAATGGGGGGGTGTTATCTCTTTTGTCGAAAATCAGCCGTTTTTGCTCGAACATTAAATGCCTCCAAATGGTATTTAATTAACTTCCCGAGCCCCTGGAAGCATGAAAATCACTTTAAACATGCTAATTTTAGCTCTAACACTGATGATCCACCTACAAATGTGAACTGACGTTCAAAAATAAAACATTTGAAAACGGACCATTTTCCACATTTCTGAAGCATGACGTAATGGGGGGTGTTATCTCTTTTGTCGAAAATCAGCCGTTTTTGCTCGAACATTAAAAACCTCCAAATGGTATTTATTTCACTTCCCGAGCCCCTGGAAGCATGAAAATCACTTTAAACATGCTAATTTTAGCTCTAACACTGATGATCCACCTACAAATGTGAACTGACGTTCAAAAATAAAACATTTGAAAACGGACCATTTTCCACATTTCTGAAGCAAGACGTAAAGGGGGGGTGTTATCTCTTTTGTCGAAAATCAGCCGTTTTTGCTCGAACATTAAATGCCTCCAAATGGTATTTATTTCACTTCCCGGGGTGAAGAAACCCTTTTTGAGAACTCAGAGTGAGTAAATTGGCCATTTTCATGCACTTTTAACCATTCCATAAATCTTGTGTTTTGGGCCCCTGGAAGCATGAAAATCACTTTAAACATGCTAATTTTAGCTCTAACACTGATGATCCACCTACAAATGTGAACTGACGTTCAAAAATAAAACATTTGAAAACGGACCATTTTCCACATTTCTGAAGCATGACGTAATGGGGGGGTGTTATCTCTTTTGTCGAAAATCAGCCGTTTTTGCTCGAACATTAAATGCCTCCAAATGGTATTTAATTAACTTCCCGAGCCCCTGGAAGCATGAAAATCACTTTAAACATGCTAATTTTAGCTCTAACACTGATGATCCACCTACAAATGTGAACTGACGTTCAAAAATAAAACATTTGAAAACGGACCATTTTCCACATTTCTGAAGCATGACGTAATGGGGGGGTGTTATCTCTTTTGTCGAAAATCAGCCGTTTTTGCTCGAACATTAAATGCCTCCAAATGGTATTTAATTAACTTCCCGGGGTGAAGAAACCCTTTTTGAGAACTCAGAGTGAGTAAATTGGCCATTTTCATGCACTTTTAACCATTCCATAAATCTTGTGTTTTGGGCCCCTGGAAGCATGAAATTCACTTTAAACATGCTAATTTTAGCTCTAACACTGATGATCCACCTACAAATGTGAACTGACGTTCAAAAATAAAACATTTGAAAACGGACCATTTTCCACATTTCTGAAGCATGACGTAATGGGGGGGTGTTATCTCTTTTGTCGAAAATCAGCCGTTTTTGCTCGAACATTAAATAGCTCCAAAAGGTATTTAATTAACTTCCCGAGCCCCTGGAAGCATGAAAATCACTTTAAACATGCTAATTTTAGCTCTAACACTGATGATCCACCTACAAATGTGAACTGACGTTCAAAAATAAAACATTTGAAAACTGACCATTTTCCACATTTCTGAAGCATGACGTAATGGGGGGGTGTTATCTCTTTTGTCGAAAATCAGCCGTTTTTGCTCGAACATTAAATGCCTCCAAATGGTATTTAATTAACTTCCCGGGGTGAAGAAACCCTTTTTGAGAACTCAGAGTGAGTAAATTGGCCATTTTCATGCACTTTTAACCATTCCATAAATCTTGTGTTTTGGGCCCCTGGAAGCATGAAATTCACTTTAAACATGCTAATTTTAGCTCTAACACTGATGATCCACCTACAAATGTGAACTGACGTTCAAAAATAAAACATTTGAAAACGGACCATTTTCCACATTTCTGAAGCATGACGTAATGGGGGGGTGTTATCTCTTTTGTCGAAAATCAGCCGTTTTTGCTCAAACATTAAATGCCTCCAAATGGTATTTAATTAAGTTCCCGAGCCCCTGGAAGCATGAAAATCACTTTAAACATGCTAATTTTAGCTCTAACACTGATGATCCACCTACAAATGTGAACTGACGTTCAAAAATAAAACATTTGAAAACGGACCATTTTCCACATTTCTGAAGCATGACGTAATGGGGGTGTGTTATCTCTTTTGTCGAAAATCAGCCGTTTTTTCTTCTAACATTAAATGCCTCCAAATGGTATTTATTTCACTTCTCGAGCCCCTGGAAGCATGAAAATCACTTTAAACATGCTAATTTTAGCTCTAACACTGATGATCCACCTACAAATGTGAACTGACGTTCAAAAATAAAACATTTGAAAACGGACCCTTTTCCACATTTCTGAAGCATGACGTAATGGGAGGGTGTTATCTCTTTTGTCGAAAATCAGCCGTTTTTGCTCAAACATTAAATGCCTCCAAATGGTATTTAATTAACTTCCCGAGCCCCTGGAAGCATGAAAATCACTTTTAACATGCTAATTTTAGCTCTAACACTGATGATCCACCTACAAATGTGAACTGACGTTCAAAAATAAAACATTTGAAAACGGACCATTTTCCACATTTCTGAAGCATGACGTAATGGGGGGGTGTTATCTCTTTTGTCGAAAATCAGCCGTTTTTGCTCAAACATTAAATGCCTCCAAATGGTATTTATTTCACTTCCGGGGGTGAAGAAACCCTTTTTGAGAACTCAGAGTGAGTAAATTGGCCATTTTCATGCGCTTTTAACCATTCCATAAATCTTGTGTTTTGGGCCAATGGAAGCATGAAAATCACTTTAAACATGCTAATTTTAGCTCTAACACTGATGATCCACCTACAAATGTGAACTGACGTTCAAAAATAAAACATTTGAAAACGGACCATTTTCCACATTTCTGAAGCATGACGTAATGGGGGGGGGTGTTATCTCTTTTGTCGAAAATCAGCCGTTTTTGCTCGAACATTAAATGCCTCCAAATGGTATTTAATTAACTTCCCGAGCCCCTGGAAGCATGAAAATCACTTTAAACATGCTAATTTTAGCTCTAACACTGATGATCCACCTACGAATGTGAACTGACGTTCAAAAATAAAACATTTGAAAACAGACCATTTTCCACATTTCTGAAGCATGACGTAATGGGGGGATGTTATCTCTTTTGTCGAAAATCAGCCGTTTTTGCTCGAACATTAAATGCCTCCAAATGGTATTTATTTCACTTCCCTGGGTGAAGAAACCCTTTTTGAGAACTCAGAGTTAGTAAATTGGCCATTTTCATGCACTTTTAACCATTCCATAAATCTTGTGTTTTGGGCCCCTGGAAGCATGAAAATCACTTTAAACATGCTAATTTTAGCTCTAACACTGATGATCCACCTACAAATGTGAACTGACGTTCAAAAATAAAACATTTGAAAACGGACCATTTTCCACATTTCTGAAGCATGACGTAATGGGGGGGTGTTATCTCTTTTGTCGAAAATCAGCCGTTTTTGCTCGAACATTAAATGCCTCCAAATGGTATTTAATTAACTTCCCGAGCCCCTGGAAGCATGAAAATCACTTTAAACATGCTAATTTTAGCTCTAACACTGATGATCCACCTACAAATGTGAACTGACGTTCAAAAATAAAACATTTGAAAACGGACCATTTTCCACATTTCTGAAGCATGACGTAATGGGGGGGTGTTATCTCTTTTGTCGAAAATCAGCCGTTTTTGCTCGAACATTAAATGCCTCCAAATGGTATTTAATTAACTTCCCGAGCCCCTGGAAGCATGAAAATCACTTTAAACATGCTAATTTTAGCTCTAACACTGATGATCCACCTACAAATGTGAACTGACGTTCAAAAATAAAACATTTGAAAACGGACCATTTTCCACATTTCTGAAGCATGACGTAATGGGGGGGTGTTATCTCTTTTGTCGAAAATCAGCCGTTTTTGCTCAAACATTAAATGCCTCCAAATGGTATTTAATTAACTTCCCGAGCCCCTGGAAGCATGAAAATCACTTTAAACATGCTAATTTTAGGTCTAACACTGATGATCCACCTACAAATGTGAACTGACGTTCAAAAATAAAACATTTGAAAACGGACCATTTTCCACATTTCTGAAGCATGACGTAATGGGGGGGTGTTATCTCTTTTGTCGAAAATCAGCCGTTTTTGCTCGAACATTAAATGCCTCCAAATGGTATTTAATTAACTTCCTGGGGTGAAGAAACCCTTTTTGAGAACTCAGAGTGAGTAAATTGGCCATTTTCATGCACTTTTAACCATTCCATAAATCTTGTGTTTTGGGCCCCTGGAAGCATGAAAATCACTTTAAACATGCTAATTTTAGCTCTAACACTGATGATCCACCTACAAATGTGAACTGACGTTCAAAAATAAAACATTTGAAAACGGACCATTTTCCACATTTCTGAAGCATGACGTAATGGGGGGTGTTATCTCTTTTGTCGAAAATCAGCCGTTTTTGCTCGAACATTAAATGCCTCCAAATGGTATTTAATTAACTTCCCGAGCCCCTGGAAGCATGAAAATCACTTTAAACATGCTAATTTTAGCTCTAACACTGATGATCCACCTACAAATGTGAACTGACGTTCAAAAATAAAACATTTGAAAACGGACCATTTTCCACATTTCTGAAGCATGACGTAATGGGGGGGTGTTATCTCTTTTGTCGAAAATCAGCCGTTTTTGCTCGAACATTAAATGCCTCCAAATGGTATTTATTTCACTTCCCGAGCCCCTGGAAGCATGAAAATCACTTTAAACATGCTAATTTTAGCTCTAACACTGATGATCCACCTACAAATGTGAACTGACGTTCAAAAATAAAACATTTGAAAACTGACCATTTTCCACATTTCTGAAGCATGACGTAATGGGGGGGTGTTATCTCTTTTGTCGAAAATCAGCCGTTTTTGCTCGAACATTAAATAGCTCCAAAAGGTATTTAATTAACTTCCCGAGCCCCTGGAAGCATGAAAATCACTTTAAACATGCTAATTTTAGCTCTAACACTGATGATCCACCTACAAATGTGAACTGACGTTCAAAAATAAAACATTTGAAAACGGACCATTTTCCACATTTCTGAAGCATGACGTAATGGGGGGTGTTATCTCTTTTGTCGAAAATCAGCCGTTTTTGCTCGAACATTAAATGCCTCCAAATGGTATTTAATTAACTTCCCGAGCCCCTGGAAGCATGAAAATCACTTTAAACATGCTAATTTTAGCTCTAACACTGATGATCCACCTACAAATGTGAACTGACGTTCAAAAATAAAACATTTGAAAACGGACCATTTTCCACATTTCTGAAGCATGACGTAATGGGGGGGTGTTATCTCTTTTGTCGAAAATCAGCCGTTTTTGCTCGAACATTAAATGCCTCCAAATGGTATTTATTTCACTTCCCGAGCCCCTGGAAGCATGAAAATCACTTTAAACATGCTAATTTTAGCTCTAACACTGATGATCCACCTACAAATGTGAACTGACGTTCAAAAATAAAACATTTGAAAACTGACCATTTTCCACATTTCTGAAGCATGACATAATGGGGGGGTGTTATCTCTTTTGTCGAAAATCAGCCGTTTTTGCTCAAACATTAAATGCCTCCAAATGGTATTTAATTAACTTCCCGAGCCCCTGGAAGCATGAAAATCACTATAAACATGCTAATTTTAGCTCTAACACTGATGATCCACCTACAAATGTGAACTGACGTTCAAAAATAAAACATTTGAAAACGGACCATTTTCCACATTTCTGAAGCATGACGTAATGGGGGGGTGTTATCTCTTTTGTCGAAAATCAGCCGTTTTTGCTCGAACATTAAATGCCTCCAAATGGTATTTAATTAACTTCCTGGGGTGAAGAAACCCTTTTTGAGAACTCAGAGTGAGTAAATTGGCCATTTTCATGCACTTTTAACCATTCCATAAATCTTGTGTTTTGGGCCCCTGGAAGCATGAAAATCACTTTAAACATGCTAATTTTAGCTCTAACACTGATGATCCACCTACAAATGTGAACTGACGTTCAAAAATAAAACATTTGAAAACGGACCATTTTCCACATTTCTGAAGCATGACGTAATGGGGGGTGTTATCTCTTTTGTCGAAAATCAGCCGTTTTTGCTCGAACATTAAATGCCTCCAAATGGTATTTAATTAACTTCCCGAGCCCCTGGAAGCATGAAAATCACTTTAAACATGCTAATTTTAGCTCTAACACTGATGATCCACCTACAAATGTGAACTGACGTTCAAAAATAAAACATTTGAAAACGGACCATTTTCCACATTTCTGAAGCATGACGTAATGGGGGGGTGTTATCTCTTTTGTCGAAAATCAGCCGTTTTTGCTCGAACATTAAATGCCTCCAAATGGTATTTAATTAACTTCCCGGGGTGAAGAAACCCTTTTTGAGAACTCAGAGTGAGTAAATTGGCCATTTTCATGCACTTTTAACCATTCCATAAATCTTGTGTTTTGGGCCCCTGGAAGCATGAAATTCACTTTAAACATGCTAATTTTAGCTCTAACACTGATGATCCACCTACAAATGTGAACTGACGTTCAAAAATAAAACATTTGAAAACGGACCATTTTCCACATTTCTGAAGCATGACGTAATGGGGGGGTGTTATCTCTTTTGTCGAAAATCAGCCGTTTTTGCTCGAACATTAAATAGCTCCAAAAGGTATTTAATTAACTTCCCGAGCCCCTGGAAGCATGAAAATCACTTTAAACATGCTAATTTTAGCTCTAACACTGATGATCCACCTACAAATGTGAACTGACGTTCAAAAATAAAACATTTGAAAACTGACCATTTTCCACATTTCTGAAGCATGACGTAATGGGGGGGTGTTATCTCTTTTGTCGAAAATCAGCCGTTTTTGCTCGAACATTAAATGCCTCCAAATGGTATTTAATTAACTTCCCGGGGTGAAGAAACCCTTTTTGAGAACTCAGAGTGAGTAAATTGGCCATTTTCATGCACTTTTAACCATTCCATAAATCTTGTGTTTTGGGCCCCTGGAAGCATGAAATTCACTTTAAACATGCTAATTTTAGCTCTAACACTGATGATCCACCTACAAATGTGAACTGACGTTCAAAAATAAAACATTTGAAAACGGACCATTTTCCACATTTCTGAAGCATGACGTAATGGGGGGGTGTTATCTCTTTTGTCGAAAATCAGCCGTTTTTGCTCAAACATTAAATGCCTCCAAATGGTATTTAAGTAAGTTCCCGAGCCCCTGGAAGCATGAAAATCACTTTAAACATGCTAATTTTAGCTCTAACACTGATGATCCACCTACAAATGTGAACTGACGTTCAAAAATAAAACATTTGAAAACGGACCATTTTCCACATTTCTGAAGCATGACGTAATGGGGGTGTGTTATCTCTTTTGTCGAAAATCAGCCGTTTTTTCTTCTAACATTAAATGCCTCCAAATGGTATTTATTTCACTTCTCGAGCCCCTGGAAGCATGAAAATCACTTTAAACATGCTAATTTTAGCTCTAACACTGATGATCCACCTACAAATGTGAACTGACGTTCAAAAATAAAACATTTGAAAACGGACCCTTTTCCACATTTCTGAAGCATGACGTAATGGGAGGGTGTTATCTCTTTTGTCGAAAATCAGCCGTTTTTGCTCAAACATTAAATGCCTCCAAATGGTATTTAATTAACTTCCCGAGCCCCTGGAAGCATGAAAATCACTTTTAACATGCTAATTTTAGCTCTAACACTGATGATCCACCTACAAATGTGAACTGACGTTCAAAAATAAAACATTTGAAAACGGACCATTTTCCACATTTCTGAAGCATGACGTAATGGGGGGGTGTTATCTCTTTTGTCGAAAATCAGCCGTTTTTGCTCAAACATTAAATGCCTCCAAATGGTATTTATTTCACTTCCGGGGGTGAAGAAACCCTTTTTGAGAACTCAGAGTGAGTAAATTGGCCATTTTCATGCGCTTTTAACCATTCCATAAATCTTGTGTTTTGGGCCCCTGGAAGCATGAAAATCACTTTAAACATGCTAATTTTAGCTCTAACACTGATGATCCACCTACAAATGTGAACTGACGTTCAAAAATAAAACATTTGAAAACGGACCATTTTCCACATTTCTGAAGCATGACGTAATGGGGGGGGGTGTTATCTCTTTTGTCGAAAATCAGCCGTTTTTGCTCGAACATTAAATGCCTCAAAATGGTATTTAATTAACTTCCCGAGCCCCTGGAAGCATGAAAATCACTTTAAACATGCTAATTTTAGCTCTAACACTGATGATCCACCTACAAATGTGAACTGACGTTCAAAAATAAAACATTTGAAAACAGACCATTTTCCACATTTCTGAAGCATGACGTAATGGGGGGATGTTATCTCTTTTGTCGAAAATCAGCCGTTTTTGCTCGAACATTAAATGCCTCCAAATGGTATTTATTTCACTTCCCTGGGTGAAGAAACCCTTTTTGAGAACTCAGAGTTAGTAAATTGGCCATTTTCATGCACTTTTAACCATTCCATAAATCTTGTGTTTTGGGCCCCTGGAAGCATGAAAATCACTTTAAACATGCTAATTTTAGCTCTAACACTGATGATCCACCTACAAATGTGAACTGACGTTCAAAAATAAAACATTTGAAAACGGACCATTTTCCACATTTCTGAAGCATGACGTAATGGGGGGGTGTTATCTCTTTTGTCGAAAATCAGCCGTTTTTGCTCGAACATTAAATGCCTCCAAATGGTATTTAATTAACTTCCCGAGCCCCTGGAAGCATGAAAATCACTTTAAACATGCTAATTTTAGCTCTAACACTGATGATCCACCTACAAATGTGAACTGACGTTCAAAAATAAAACATTTGAAAACGGACCATTTTCCACATTTCTGAAGCATGACGTAATGGGGGGTGTTATCTCTTTTGTCGAAAATCAGCCGTTTTTGCTCGAACATTAAAAACCTCCAAATGGTATTTATTTCACTTCCCGAGCCCCTGGAAGCATGAAAATCACTTTAAACATGCTAATTTTAGCTCTAACACTGATGATCCACCTACAAATGTGAACTGACGTTCAAAAATAAAAGATTTGAAAACGGACCATTTTCCACATTTCTGAAGCAAGACGTAAAGGGGGGGTGTTATCTCTTTTGTCGAAAATCAGCCGTTTTTGCTCGAACATTAAATGCCTCCAAATGGTATTTATTTCACTTCCCGGGGTGAAGAAACCCTTTTTGAGAACTCAGAGTGAGTAAATTGGCCATTTTCATGCACTTTTAACCATTCCATAAATCTTGTGTTTTGGGCCCCTGGAAGCATGAAAATCACTTTAAACATGCTAATTTTAGCTCTAACACTGATGATCCACCTACAAATGTGAACTGACGTTCAAAAATAAAACATTTGAAAACGGACCATTTTCCACATTTCTGAAGCATGACGTAATGGGGGGTGTTATCTCTTTTGTCGAAAATCAGCCAGTTTTGCTCGAACATTAAATGCCTCCAAATGGTATTTAATTAACTTCCCGAGCCCCTGGAAGCATGAAAATCACTTTAAACATGCTAATTTTAGCTCTAACACTGATGATCCACCTACAAAAGTGAACTGACGTTCAAAAATAAAACATTTGAAAACGGACCATTTTCCACATTTCTGAAGCATGACGTAATGGGGGGGTGTTATCTCTTTTGTCGAAAATCAGCCGTTTTTGCTCGAACATTAAATGCCTCCAAATGGTATTTAATTAACTTCCCGGGGTGAAGAAACCCTTTTTGAGAACTCAGAGTGAGTAAATTGGCCATTTTCATGCACTTTTAACCATTCCATAAATCTTGTGTTTTGGGCCCCTGGAAGCATGAAAATCACTTTAAACATGCTAATTTTAGCTCCAACACTGATGATCCACCTACAAATGTGAACTGACGTTCAAAAATAAAACATTTGAAAACGGACCATTTTCCACATTTCTGAAGCATGACGTAATGGGGGGTGTTATCTCTTTTGTCGAAAATCAGCCGTTTTTGCTCGAACATTAAATGCCTCCAAATGGTATTTAATTAACTTCCCGAGCCCCTGGAAGCATGAAAATCACTTTAAACATGCTAATTTTAGCTCTAACACTGATGATCCACCTACAAATGTGAACTGACGTTCAAAAATAAAACATTTGAAAACGGACCATTTTCCACATTTCTGAAGCATGACGTAATGGGGGGGTGTTATCTCTTTTGTCGAAAATCAGCCGTTTTTGCTCGAACATTAAATGCCTCCAAATGGTATTTAATTAACTTCCCGGGGTGAAGAAACCCTTTTTGAGAACTCAGAGTGAGTAAATTGGCCATTTTCATGCACTTTTAACCATTCCATAAATCTTGTGTTTTGGGCCCCTGGAAGCATGAAAATCACTTTAAACATGCTAATTTTAGCTCTAACACTGATGATCCACCTACAAATGTGAACTGACGTTCAAAAATAAAACATTTGAAAACGGACCATTTTCCACATTTCTGAAGCATGACGTAATGGGGGGGTGTTATCTCTTTTGTCGAAAATCAACCGTTTTTGCTCGAACATTAAATGCCTCCAAATGGTATTTAATTAACTTCCCGAGCCCCTGGAAGCATGAAAATCACTTTAAACATGCTAATTTTAGCTCTAACACTGATGATCCACCTACAAATGTGAACTGACGTTCAAAAATAAAACATTTGAAAACGGACCATTTTCCACATTTCTGAAGCATGACGTAATGGGGGGGTGTTATCTCTTTTGTCGAAAATCAGCCGTTTTTGCTCGAACATTAAATGCCTCCAAATGGTATTTAATTAACTTCCCGGGGTGAAGAAACCCTTTTTGAGAACTCAGAGTGAGTAAATTGGCCATTTTCATGCACTTTTAACCATTCCATAAATCTTGTGTTTTGGGCCCCTGGAAGCATGAAAATCACTTTAAACATGCTAATTTTAGCTCTAACACTGATGATCCACCTACAAATGTGAACTGACGTTCAAAAATAAAACATTTGAAAACGGACCATTTTCCACATTTCTGAAGCATGACGTAATGGGGGGGTGTTATCTCTTTTGTCGAAAATCAGCCGTTTTTGCTCGAACATTAAATGCCTCCAAATGGTATTTAATTAACTTCCGGAGCCCCTGGAAGCATGAAAATCACTTTAAACATGCTAATTTTAGCTCTAACACTGATGATCCACCTACAAATGTGAACTGACGTTCAAAAATAAAAGATTTGAAAACGGACCATTTTCCACATTTCTGAAGCAAGACGTAAAGGGGGGGTGTTATCTCTTTTGTCGAAAATCAGCCGTTTTTGCTCGAACATTAAATGCCTCCAAATGGTATTTATTTCACTTCCCTGGGTGAAGAAACCCTTTTTGAGAACTCAGAGTTAGTAAATTGGCCATTTTCATGCACTTTTAACCATTCCATAAATCTTGTGTTTTGGGCCCCTGGAAGCATGAAAATCACTTTAAACATGCTAATTTTAGCTCTAACACTGATGATCCACCTACAAATGTGAACTGACGTTCAAAAATAAAACATTTGAAAACGGACCATTTTCCACATTTCTGAAGCATGACGTAATGGGGGGGTGTTATCTCTTTTGTCGAAAATCAGCCGTTTTTGCTCGAACATTAAATGCCTCCAAATGGTATTTAATTAACTTCCCGAGCCCCTGGAAGCATGAAAATCACTTTAAACATGCTAATTTTAGCTCTAACACTGATGATCCACCTACAAATGTGAACTGACGTTCAAAAATAAAACATTTGAAAACGGACCATTTTCCACATTTCTGAAGCATGACGTAATGGGGGGTGTTATCTCTTTTGTCGAAAATCAGCCGTTTTTGCTCGAACATTAAAAACCTCCAAATGGTATTTATTTCACTTCCCGAGCCCCTGGAAGCATGAAAATCACTTTAAACATGCTAATTTTAGCTCTAACACTGATGATCCACCTACAAATGTGAACTGACGTTCAAAAATAAAAGATTTGAAAACGGACCATTTTCCACATTTCTGAAGCAAGACGTAAAGGGGGGGTGTTATCTCTTTTGTCGAAAATCAGCCGTTTTTGCTCGAACATTAAATGCCTCCAAATGGTATTTATTTCACTTCCCGGGGTGAAGAAACCCTTTTTGAGAACTCAGAGTGAGTAAATTGGCCATTTTCATGCACTTTTAACCATTCCATAAATCTTGTGTTTTGGGCCCCTGGAAGCATGAAAATCACTTTAAACATGCTAATTTTAGCTCTAACACTGATGATCCACCTACAAATGTGAACTGACGTTCAAAAATAAAACATTTGAAAACGGACCATTTTCCACATTTCTGAAGCATGACGTAATGGGGGGTGTTATCTCTTTTGTCGAAAATCAGCCAGTTTTGCTCGAACATTAAATGCCTCCAAATGGTATTTAATTAACTTCCCGAGCCCCTGGAAGCATGAAAATCACTTTAAACATGCTAATTTTAGCTCTAACACTGATGATCCACCTACAAAAGTGAACTGACGTTCAAAAATAAAACATTTGAAAACGGACCATTTTCCACATTTCTGAAGCATGACGTAATGGGGGGGTGTTATCTCTTTTGTCGAAAATCAGCCGTTTTTGCTCGAACATTAAATGCCTCCAAATGGTATTTAATTAACTTCCCGGGGTGAAGAAACCCTTTTTGAGAACTCAGAGTGAGTAAATTGGCCATTTTCATGCACTTTTAACCATTCCATAAATCTTGTGTTTTGGGCCCCTGGAAGCATGAAAATCACTTTAAACATGCTAATTTTAGCTCCAACACTGATGATCCACCTACAAATGTGAACTGACGTTCAAAAATAAAACATTTGAAAACGGACCATTTTCCACATTTCTGAAGCATGACGTAATGGGGGGTGTTATCTCTTTTGTCGAAAATCAGCCGTTTTTGCTCGAACATTAAATGCCTCCAAATGGTATTTAATTAACTTCCCGAGCCCCTGGAAGCATGAAAATCACTTTAAACATGCTAATTTTAGCTCTAACACTGATGATCCACCTACAAATGTGAACTGACGTTCAAAAATAAAACATTTGAAAACGGACCATTTTCCACATTTCTGAAGCATGACGTAATGGGGGGGTGTTATCTCTTTTGTCGAAAATCAGCCGTTTTTGCTCGAACATTAAATGCCTCCAAATGGTATTTAATTAACTTCCCGGGGTGAAGAAACCCTTTTTGAGAACTCAGAGTGAGTAAATTGGCCATTTTCATGCACTTTTAACCATTCCATAAATCTTGTGTTTTGGGCCCCTGGAAGCATGAAATTCACTTTAAACATGCTAATTTTAGCTCTAACACTGATGATCCACCTACAAATGTGAACTGACGTTCAAAAATAAAACATTTGAAAACGGACCATTTTCCACATTTCTGAAGCATGACGTAATGGGGGGGTGTTATCTCTTTTGTCGAAAATCAGCCGTTTTTGCTCAAACATTAAATGCCTCCAAATGGTATTTAATTAAGTTCCCGAGCCCCTGGAAGCATGAATATCACTTTAAACATGCTAATTTTAGCTCTAACACTGATGATCCACCTACAAATGTGAACTGACGTTCAAAAATAAAACATTTGAAAACGGACCATTTTCCACATTTCTGAAGCATGACGTAATGGGGGTGTGTTATCTCTTTTGTCGAAAATCAGCCGTTTTTTCTTCTAACATTAAATGCCTCCAAATGGTATTTATTTCACTTCTCGAGCCCCTGGAAGCATGAAAATCACTTTAAACATGCTAATTTTAGCTCTAACACTGATGATCCACCTACAAATGTGAACTGACGTTCAAAAATAAAACATTTGAAAACGGACCCTTTTCCACATTTCTGAAGCATGACGTAATGGGAGGGTGTTATCTCTTTTGTCGAAAATCAGCCGTTTTTGCTCAAACATTAAATGCCTCCAAATGGTATTTAATTAACTTCCCGAGCCCCTGGAAGCATGAAAATCACTTTTAACATGCTAATTTTAGCTCTAACACTGATGATCCACCTACAAATGTGAACTGACGTTCAAAAATAAAACATTTGAAAACGGACCATTTTCCACATTTCTGAAGCATGACGTAATGGGGGGGTGTTATCTCTTTTGTCGAAAATCAGCCGTTTTTGCTCAAACATTAAATGCCTCCAAATGGTATTTATTTCACTTCCGGGGATGAAGAAACCCTTTTTGAGAACTCAGAGTGAGTAAATTGGCCATTTTCATGCGCTTTTAACCATTCCATAAATCTTGTGTTTTGGGCCAATGGAAGCATGAAAATCACTTTAAACATGCTAATTTTAGCTCTAACACTGATGATCCACCTACAAATGTGAACTGACGTTCAAAAATAAAACATTTGAAAACGGACCATTTTCCACATTTCTGAAGCATGACGTAATGGGGGGGGGTGTTATCTCTTTTGTCGAAAATCAGCCGTTTTTGCTCGAACATTAAATGCCTCCAAATGGTATTTAATTAACTTCCCGAGCCCCTGGAAGCATGAAAATCACTTTAAACATGCTAATTTTAGCTCTAACACTGATGATCCACCTACGAATGTGAACTGACGTTCAAAAATAAAACATTTGAAAACAGACCATTTTCCACATTTCTGAAGCATGACGTAATGGGGGGATGTTATCTCTTTTGTCGAAAATCAGCCGTTTTTGCTCGAACATTAAATGCCTCCAAATGGTATTTATTTCACTTCCCTGGGTGAAGAAACCCTTTTTGAGAACTCAGAGTTAGTAAATTGGCCATTTTCATGCACTTTTAACCATTCCATAAATCTTGTGTTTTGGGCCCCTGGAAGCATGAAAATCACTTTAAACATGCTAATTTTAGCTCTAACACTGATGATCCACCTACAAATGTGAACTGACGTTCAAAAATAAAACATTTGAAAACGGACCATTTTCCACATTTCTGAAGCATGACGTAATGGGGGGGTGTTATCTCTTTTGTCGAAAATCAGCCGTTTTTGCTCGAACATTAAATGCCTCCAAATGGTATTTAATTAACTTCCCGAGCCCCTGGAAGCATGAAAATCACTTTAAACATGCTAATTTTAGCTCTAACACTGATGATCCACCTACAAATGTGAACTGACGTTCAAAAATAAAACATTTGAAAACGGACCATTTTCCACATTTCTGAAGCATGACGTAATGGGGGGGTGTTATCTCTTTTGTCGAAAATCAGCCGTTTTTGCTCGAACATTAAATGCCTCCAAATGGTATTTAATTAACTTCCCGAGCCCCTGGAAGCATGAAAATCACTTTAAACATGCTAATTTTAGCTCTAACACTGATGATCCACCTACAAATGTGAACTGACGTTCAAAAATAAAACATTTGAAAACGGACCATTTTCCACATTTCTGAAGCATGACGTAATGGGGGGGTGTTATCTCTTTTGTCGAAAATCAGCCGTTTTTGCTCGAACATTAAATGCCTCCAAATGGTATTTATTTCACTTCCCGAGCCCCTGGAAGCATGAAAATCACTTTAAACATGCTAATTTTAGCTCTAACACTGATGATCCACCTACAAATGTGAACTGACGTTCAAAAATAAAACATTTGAAAACTGACCATTTTCCACATTTCTGAAGCATGACGTAATGGGGGGGTGTTATCTCTTTTGTCGAAAATCAGCCGTTTTTGCTCAAACATTAAATGCCTCCAAATGGTATTTAATTAACTTCCCGAGCCCCTGGAAGCATGAAAATCACTTTAAACATGCTAATTTTAGGTCTAACACTGATGATCCACCTACAAATGTGAACTGACGTTCAAAAATAAAACATTTGAAAACGGACCATTTTCCACATTTCTGAAGCATGACGTAATGGGGGGGTGTTATCTCTTTTGTCGAAAATCAGCCGTTTTTGCTCGAACATTAAATGCCTCCAAATGGTATTTAATTAACTTCCTGGGGTGAAGAAACCCTTTTTGAGAACTCAGAGTGAGTAAATTGGCCATTTTCATGCACTTTTAACCATTCCATAAATCTTGTGTTTTGGGCCCCTGGAAGCATGAAAATCACTTTAAACATGCTAATTTTAGCTCTAACACTGATGATCCACCTACAAATGTGAACTGACGTTCAAAAATAAAACATTTGAAAACGGACCATTTTCCACATTTCTGAAGCATGACGTAATGGGGGGTGTTATCTCTTTTGTCGAAAATCAGCCGTTTTTGCTCGAACATTAAATGCCTCCAAATGGTATTTAATTAACTTCCCGAGCCCCTGGAAGCATGAAAATCACTTTAAACATGCTAATTTTAGCTCTAACACTGATGATCCACCTACAAATGTGAACTGACGTTCAAAAATAAAACATTTGAAAACGGACCATTTTCCACATTTCTGAAGCATGACGTAATGGGGGGGTGTTATCTCTTTTGTCGAAAATCAGCCGTTTTTGCTCGAACATTAAATGCCTCCAAATGGTATTTATTTCACTTCCCGAGCCCCTGGAAGCATGAAAATCACTTTAAACATGCTAATTTTAGCTCTAACACTGATGATCCACCTACAAATGTGAACTGACGTTCAAAAATAAAACATTTGAAAACTGACCATTTTCCACATTTCTGAAGCATGACGTAATGGGGGGGTGTTATCTCTTTTGTCGAAAATCAGCCGTTTTTGCTCGAACATTAAATAGCTCCAAAAGGTATTTAATTAACTTCCCGAGCCCCTGGAAGCATGAAAATCACTTTAAACATGCTAATTTTAGCTCTAACACTGATGATCCACCTACAAATGTGAACTGACGTTCAAAAATAAAACATTTGAAAACGGACCATTTTCCACATTTCTGAAGCATGACGTAATGGGGGGTGTTATCTCTTTTGTCGAAAATCAGCCGTTTTTGCTCGAACATTAAATGCCTCCAAATGGTATTTAATTAACTTCCCGAGCCCCTGGAAGCATGAAAATCACTTTAAACATGCTAATTTTAGCTCTAACACTGATGATCCACCTACAAATGTGAACTGACGTTCAAAAATAAAACATTTGAAAACGGACCATTTTCCACATTTCTGAAGCATGACGTAATGGGGGGGTGTTATCTCTTTTGTCGAAAATCAGCCGTTTTTGCTCGAACATTAAATGCCTCCAAATGGTATTTATTTCACTTCCCGAGCCCCTGGAAGCATGAAAATCACTTTAAACATGCTAATTTTAGCTCTAACACTGATGATCCACCTACAAATGTGAACTGACGTTCAAAAATAAAACATTTGAAAACTGACCATTTTCCACATTTCTGAAGCATGACGTAATGGGGGGGTGTTATCTCTTTTGTCGAAAATCAGCCGTTTTTGCTCAAACATTAAATGCCTCCAAATGGTATTTAATTAACTTCCCGAGCCCCTGGAAGCATGAAAATCACTATAAACATGCTAATTTTAGCTCTAACACTGATGATCCACCTACAAATGTGAACTGACGTTCAAAAATAAAACATTTGAAAACGGACCATTTTCCACATTTCTGAAGCATGACGTAATGGGGGGGTGTTATCTCTTTTGTCGAAAATCAGCCGTTTTTGCTCGAACATTAAATGCCTCCAAATGGTATTTAATTAACTTCCTGGGGTGAAGAAACCCTTTTTGAGAACTCAGAGTGAGTAAATTGGCCATTTTCATGCACTTTTAACCATTCCATAAATCTTGTGTTTTGGGCCCCTGGAAGCATGAAAATCACTTTAAACATGCTAATTTTAGCTCTAACACTGATGATCCACCTACAAATGTGAACTGACGTTCAAAAATAAAACATTTGAAAACGGACCATTTTCCACATTTCTGAAGCATGACGTAATGGGGGGTGTTATCTCTTTTGTCGAAAATCAGCCGTTTTTGCTCGAACATTAAATGCCTCCAAATGGTATTTAATTAACTTCCCGAGCCCCTGGAAGCATGAAAATCACTTTAAACATGCTAATTTTAGCTCTAACACTGATGATCCACCTACAAATGTGAACTGACGTTCAAAAATAAAACATTTGAAAACGGACCATTTTCCACATTTCTGAAGCATGACGTAATGGGGGGGTGTTATCTCTTTTGTCGAAAATCAGCCGTTTTTGCTCGAACATTAAATGCCTCCAAATGGTATTTAATTAACTTCCCGGGGTGAAGAAACCCTTTTTGAGAACTCAGAGTGAGTAAATTGGCCATTTTCATGCACTTTTAACCATTCCATAAATCTTGTGTTTTGGGCCCCTGGAAGCATGAAATTCACTTTAAACATGCTAATTTTAGCTCTAACACTGATGATCCACCTACAAATGTGAACTGACGTTCAAAAATAAAACATTTGAAAACGGACCATTTTCCACATTTCTGAAGCATGACGTAATGGGGGGGTGTTATCTCTTTTGTCGAAAATCAGCCGTTTTTGCTCGAACATTAAATAGCTCCAAAAGGTATTTAATTAACTTCCCGAGCCCCTGGAAGCATGAAAATCACTTTAAACATGCTAATTTTAGCTCTAACACTGATGATCCACCTACAAATGTGAACTGACGTTCAAAAATAAAACATTTGAAAACTGACCATTTTCCACATTTCTGAAGCATGACGTAATGGGGGGGTGTTATCTCTTTTGTCGAAAATCAGCCGTTTTTGCTCGAACATTAAATGCCTCCAAATGGTATTTAATTAACTTCCCGGGGTGAAGAAACCCTTTTTGAGAACTCAGAGTGAGTAAATTGGCCATTTTCATGCACTTTTAACCATTCCATAAATCTTGTGTTTTGGGCCCCTGGAAGCATGAAATTCACTTTAAACATGCTAATTTTAGCTCTAACACTGATGATCCACCTACAAATGTGAACTGACGTTCAAAAATAAAACATTTGAAAACGGACCATTTTCCACATTTCTGAAGCATGACGTAATGGGGGGGTGTTATCTCTTTTGTCGAAAATCAGCCGTTTTTGCTCAAACATTAAATGCCTCCAAATGGTATTTAAGTAAGTTCCCGAGCCCCTGGAAGCATGAAAATCACTTTAAACATGCTAATTTTAGCTCTAACACTGATGATCCACCTACAAATGTGAACTGACGTTCAAAAATAAAACATTTGAAAACGGACCATTTTCCACATTTCTGAAGCATGACGTAATGGGGGTGTGTTATCTCTTTTGTCGAAAATCAGCCGTTTTTTCTTCTAACATTAAATGCCTCCAAATGGTATTTATTTCACTTCTCGAGCCCCTGGAAGCATGAAAATCACTTTAAACATGCTAATTTTAGCTCTAACACTGATGATCCACCTACAAATGTGAACTGACGTTCAAAAATAAAACATTTGAAAACGGACCATTTTCCACATTTCTGAAGCATGACGTAATGGGGGGGTGTTATCTCTTTTGTCGAAAATCAGCCGTTTTTGCTCAAACATTAAATGCCTCCAAATGGTATTTATTTCACTTCCGGGGGTGAAGAAACCCTTTTTGAGAACTCAGAGTGAGTAAATTGGCCATTTTCATGCGCTTTTAACCATTCCATAAATCTTGTGTTTTGGGCCCCTGGAAGCATGAAAATCACTTTAAACATGCTAATTTTAGCTCTAACACTGATGATCCACCTACAAATGTGAACTGACGTTCAAAAATAAAACATTTGAAAACGGACCATTTTCCACATTTCTGAAGCATGACGTAATGGGGGGGGGGTGTTATCTCTTTTGTCGAAAATCAGCCGTTTTTGCTCGAACATTAAATGCCTCCAAATGGTATTTAATTAACTTCCCGAGCCCCTGGAAGCATGAAAATCACTTTAAACATGCTAATTTTAGCTCTAACACTGATGATCCACCTACAAATGTGAACTGACGTTCAAAAATAAAACATTTGAAAACAGACCATTTTCCACATTTCTGAAGCATGACGTAATGGGGGGATATTATCTCTTTTGTCGAAAATCAGCCGTTTTTGCTCGAACATTAAATGCCTCCAAATGGTATTTATTTCACTTCCCTGGGTGAAGAAACCCTTTTTGAGAACTCAGAGTTAGTAAATTGGCCATTTTCATGCACTTTTAACCATTCCATAAATCTTGTGTTTTGGGCCCCTGGAAGCATGAAAATCACTTTAAACATGCTAATTTTAGCTCTAACACTGATGATCCACCTACAAATGTGAACTGACGTTCAAAAATAAAACATTTGAAAACGGACCATTTTCCACATTTCTGAAGCATGACGTAATGGGGGGGTGTTATCTCTTTTGTCGAAAATCAGCCGTTTTTGCTCGAACATTAAATGCCTCCAAATGGTATTTAATTAACTTCCCGAGCCCCTGGAAGCATGAAAATCACTTTAAACATGCTAATTTTAGCTCTAACACTGATGATCCACCTACAAATGTGAACTGACGTTCAAAAATAAAACATTTGAAAACGGACCATTTTCCACATTTCTGAAGCATGACGTAATGGGGGGTGTTATCTCTTTTGTCGAAAATCAGCCGTTTTTGCTCGAACATTAAAAACCTCCAAATGGTATTTATTTCACTTCCCGAGCCCCTAGAAGCATGAAAATCACTTTAAACATGCTAATTTTAGCTCTAACACTGATGATCCACCTACAAATGTGAACTGACGTTCAAAAATAAAACATTTGAAAACGGACCATTTTCCACATTTCTGAAGCAAGACGTAAAGGGGGGGTGTTATCTCTTTTGTCGAAAATCAGCCGTTTTTGCTCGAACATTAAATGCCTCCAAATGGTATTTATTTCACTTCCCGGGGTGAAGAAACCCTTTTTGAGAACTCAGAGTGAGTAAATTGGCCATTTTCATGCACTTTTAACCATTCCATAAATCTTGTGTTTTGGGCCCCTGGAAGCATGAAAATCACTTTAAACATGCTAATTTTAGCTCTAACACTGATGATCCACCTACAAATGTGAACTGACGTTCAAAAATAAAACATTTGAAAACGGACCATTTTCCACATTTCTGAAGCATGACGTAATGGGGGGGTGTTATCTCTTTTGTCGAAAATCAGCCGTTTTTGCTCGAACATTAAATGCCTCCAAATGGTATTTAAATAACTTCCCGGGGTGAAGAAACCCTTTTTGAGAACTCAGAGTGAGTAAATTGGCCATTTTCATGCACTTTTAACCATTCCATAAATCTTGTGTTTTGGGCCCCTGGTAGCATGAAAATCAATTTAAACATGCTAATTTTAGCTCTAACACTGATGATCCACCTACAAATGTGAACTGACGTTCAAAAATAAAACATTTGAAAACGGACCATTTTCCACATTTCTGAAGCATGACGTAATGGGGGGTGTTATCTCTTTTGTCGAAAATCAGCCAGTTTTGCTCGAACATTAAATGCCTCCAAATGGTATTTAATTAACTTCCCGAGCCCCTGGAAGCATGAAAATCACTTTAAACATGCTAATTTTAGCTCTAACACTGATGATCCACCTACAAAAGTGAACTGACGTTCAAAAATAAAACATTTGAAAACGGACCATTTTCCACATTTCTGAAGCATGACGTAATGGGGGGGTGTTATCTCTTTTGTCGAAAATCAGCCGTTTTTGCTCGAACATTAAATGCCTCCAAATGGTATTTAATTAACTTCCCGGGGTGAAGAAACCCTTTTTGAGAACTCAGAGTGAGTAAATTGGCCATTTTCATGCACTTTTAACCATTCCATAAATCTTGTGTTTTGGGCCCCTGGAAGCATGAAAATCACTTTAAACATGCTAATTTTAGCTCCAACACTGATGATCCACCTACAAATGTGAACTGACGTTCAAAAATAAAACATTTGAAAACGGACCATTTTCCACATTTCTGAAGCATGACGTAATGGGGGGTGTTATCTCTTTTGTCGAAAATCAGCCGTTTTTGCTCGAACATTAAATGCCTCCAAATGGTATTTAATTAACTTCCCGAGCCCCTGGAAGCATGAAAATCACTTTAAACATGCTAATTTTAGCTCTAACACTGATGATCCACCTACAAATGTGAACTGACGTTCAAAAATAAAACATTTGAAAACGGACCATTTTCCACATTTCTGAAGCATGACGTAATGGGGGGTGTTATCTCTTTTGTCGAAAATCAGCCGTTTTTGCTCGAACATTAAATGCCTCCAAATGGTATTTAATTAACTTCCCGGGGTGAAGAAACCCTTTTTGAGAACTCAGAGTGAGTAAATTGGCCATTTTCATGCACTTTTAACCATTCCATAAATCTTGTGTTTTGGGCCCCTGGAAGCATGAAAATCACTTTAAACATGCTAATTTTAGCTCTAACACTGATGATCCACCTACAAATGTGAACTGACGTTCAAAAATAAAACATTTGAAAACGGACCATTTTCCACATTTCTGAAGCATGACGTAATGGGGGGGTGTTATCTCTTTTGTCGAAAATCAGCCGTTTTTGCTCAAACATTAAATGCCTCCAAATGGTATTTAATTAACTTCCCGAGCCCCTGGAAGCATGAAAATCACTTTAAACATGCTAATTTTAGCTCTAACACTGATGATCCACCTACAAATGTGAACTGACGTTCAAAAATAAAACATTTGAAAACGGACCATTTTCCACATTTCTGAAGCATGACGTAATGGGGGTGTGTTATCTCTTTTGTCGAAAATCAGCCGTTTTTTCTTCTAACATTAAATGCCTCCAAATGGTATTTATTTCACTTCTCGAGCCCCTGGAAGCATGAAAATCACTTTAAACATGCTAATTTTAGCTCTAACACTGATGATCCACCTACAAATGTGAACTGATGTTCAAAAATAAAACATTTGAAAACGGACCCTTTTCCACATTTCTGAAGCATGACGTAATGGGAGGGTGTTATCTCTTTTGTCGAAAATCAGCCGTTTTTGCTCAAACATTAAATGCCTCCAAATGGTATTTAATTAACTTCCCGAGCCCCTGGAAGCATGAAAATCACTTTTAACATGCTAATTTTAGCTCTAACACTGATGATCCACCTACAAATGTGAACTGACGTTCAAAAATAAAACATTTGAAAACGGACCATTTTCCACATTTCTGAAGCATGACGTAATGGGGGGGTGTTATCTCTTTTGTCGAAAATCAGCCGTTTTTGCTCAAACATTAAATGCCTCCAAATGGTATTTATTTCACTTCCCGAGCCCCTGGAAGCATGAAAATCACTTTAAACATGCTAATTTTAGCTCTAACACTGATGATCCACCTACAAATGTGAACTGACGTTCAAAAATAAAACATTTGAAAATGGACCATTTTCCACATTTCTGAAGCATGACGTAATGGGGGGGTGTTATCTCTTTTGTCGAAAATCAGCCGTTTTTGCTCTAACATTAAATGCCTCCAAATGGTATTTATTTCACTTCCCGGGGTGAAGAGACCCTTTTTGAGAACTCAGAGTGAGTAAATTGGCCATTTTCATGCACTTTTAACCATTCCATAAATCTTGTGTTTTGGGCCCCTGGAAGCATGAAAATCACTTTAAACATGCTAATTTTAGCTCTAACACTGATGATCCACCTACAAATGTGAACTGACGTTCAAAAATAAAACATTTGAAAACGGACCATTTTCCACATTTCTGAAGCATGACGTAATGGGGGGGGTGTTATCTCTTTTGTCGAAAATCAGCCGTTTTTGCTCGAACATTAAATGCCTCCAAATGGTATTTAATTAACTTCCCGATCCCCTGGAAGCATGAAAATCACTTTAAACATGCTAATTTTAGCTCTAACACTGATGATCCACCTACAAATGTGAACTGACGTTCAAAAATAAAACATTTGAAAACAGACCATTTTCCACATTTCTGAAGCATGACGTAATGGGGGGATGTTATCTCTTTTGTCGAAAATCAGCCGTTTTTGCTCGAACATTAAATGCCTCCAAATGGTATTTATTTCACTTCCCTGGGTGAAGAAACCCTTTTTGAGAACTCAGAGTGAGTAAATTGGCCATTTTCATGCACTTTTAACCATTCCATAAATCTTGTGTTTTGGGCCCCTGGAAGCATGAAAATCACTTTAAACATGCTAATTTTAGCTCTAACACTGATGATCCACCTACAAATGTGAACTGACGTTCAAAAATAAAACATTTGAAAACGGACCATTTTCCACATTTCTGAAGCATGACGTAATGGGGGGGTGTTATCTCTTTTGTCGAAAATCAGCCGTTTTTGCTCGAACATTAAATGCCTCCAAATGGTATTTAATTAACTTCCCGAGCCCCTGGAAGCATGAAAATCACTTTAAACATGCTAATTTTAGCTCTAACACTGATGATCCACCTACAAATGTGAACTGACGTTCAAAAATAAAACATTTGAAAACGGACCATTTTCCACATTTCTGAAGCATGACGTAATGGGGGGTGTTATCTCTTTTGTCGAAAATCAGCCGTTTTTGCTCGAGCATTAAAAACCTCCAAATGGTATTTATTTCACTTCCCGAGCCCCTGGAAGCATGAAAATCACTTTAAACATGCTAATTTTAGCTCTAACACTGATGATCCACCTACAAATGTGAACTGACGTTCAAAAATAAAACATTTGAAAACGGACCATTTTCCACATTTCTGAAGCAAGACGTAAAGGGGGGGTGTTATCTCTTTTGTCGAAAATCAGCCGTTTTTGCTCGAACATTAAATGCCTCCAAATGGTATTTATTTCACTTCCCGGGGTGAAGAAACCCTTTTTGAGAACTCAGAGTGAGTAAATTGGCCATTTTCATGCACTTTTAACCATTCCATAAATCTTGTGTTTTGGGCCCCTGGAAGCATGAAAATCACTTTAAACATGCTAATTTTAGCTCTAACACTGATGATCCACCTACAAATGTGAACTGACGTTCAAAAATAAAACATTTGAAAACGGACCATTTTCCACATTTCTGAAGCATGACGTAATGGGGGGGTGTTATCTCTTTTGTCGAAAATCAGCCGTTTTTGCTCGAACATTAAATGCCTCCAAATGGTATTTAATTAACTTCCCGAGCCCCTGGAAGCATGAAAATCACTTTAAACATGCTAATTTTAGCTCTAACACTGATGATCCACCTACAAATGTGAACTGACGTTCAAAAATAAAACATTTGAAAACGGACCATTTTCCACATTTCTGAAGCATGACGTAATGGGGGGGTGTTATCTCTTTTGTCGAAAATCAGCCGTTTTTGCTCGAGCATTAAATGCCTCCAAATGGTATTTAAATAACTTCCCGGGGTGAAGAAACCCTTTTTGAGAACTCAGAGTGAGTAAATTGGCCATTTTCATGCACTTTTAACCATTCCATAAATCTTGTGTTTTGGGCCCCTGGAAGCATGAAAATCACTTTAAACATGCTAATTTTAGCTCTAACACTGATGATCCACCTACAAATGTGAACTGACGTTCAAAAATAAAACATTTGAAAACGGACCATTTTCCACATTTCTGAAGCATGACGTAATGGGGGGTGTTATCTCTTTTGTCGAAAATCAGCCAGTTTTGCTCGAACATTAAATGCCTCCAAATGGTATTTAATTAACTTCCCGAGCCCCTGGAAGCATGAAAATCACTTTAAACATGCTAATTTTAGCTCTAACACTGATGATCCACCTACAAAAGTGAACTGACGTTCAAAAATAAAACATTTGAAAACGGACCATTTTCCACATTTCTGAAGCATGACGTAATGGGGGGTGTTATCTCTTTTGTCGAAAATCAGCCGTTTTTGCTCGAACATTAAATGCCTCCAAATGGTATTTAATTAACTTCCCGGGGTGAAGAAACCCTTTTTGAGAACTCAGAGTGAGTAAATTGGCCATTTTCATGCACTTTTAACCATTCCATAAATCTTGTGTTTTGGGCCCCTGGAAGCATGAAAATCACTTTAAACATGCTAATTTTAGCTCCAACACTGATGATCCACCTACAAATGTGAACTGACGTTCAAAAATAAAACATTTGAAAACGGACCATTTTCCACATTTCTGAAGCATGACGTAATGGGGGGGTGTTATCTCTTTTGTCGAAAATCAGCCGTTTTTGCTCGAACATTAAATGCCTCCAAATGGTATTTAATTAACTTCCCGAGCCCCTGGAAGCATGAAAATCACTTTAAACATGCTAATTTTAGCTCTAACACTGATGATCCACCTACAAATGTGAACTGACGTTCAAAAATAAAACATTTGAAAACGGACCATTTTCCACATTTCTGAAGCATGACGTAATGGGGGGTGTTATCTCTTTTGTCGAAAATCAGCCGTTTTTGCTCGAACATTAAATGCCTCCAAATGGTATTTAATTAACTTCCCGAGCCCCTGGAAGCATGAAAATCACTTTAAACATGCTAATTTTAGCTCTAACACTGATGATCCACCTACAAATGTGAACTGACGTTCAAAAATAAAACATTTGAAAACGGACCATTTTCCACATTTCTGAAGCATGACGTAATGGGGGGGTGTTATCTCTTTTGTCGAAAATCATCAGTTTTTGCTCGAACATTAAATGCCTCCAAATGGTATTTAATTAACTTCCCGGGGTGAAGAAACCCTTTTTGAGAACTCAGAGTGAGTAAATTGGCCATTTTCATGCACTTTTAACCATTCCATAAATCTTGTGTTTTGGGCCCCTGGAAGCATGAAAATCACTTTAAACATGCTAATTTTAGCTCTAACACTGATGATCCACCTACAAATGTGAACTGACGTTCAAAAATAAAACATTTGAAAACGGACCATTTTGCACATTTCTGAAGCATGACGTAATGGGGGGGTGTTATCTCTTTTGTCGAAAATCAGCCGTTTTTGCTCGAACATTAAAAGCCTCCAAATGGTATTTAATTAACTTCCCGAGCCCCTGGAAGCATGAAAATCACTTTAAACATGCTAATTTTAGCTCTAACACTGATGATCCACCTACAAATGTGAACTGACGTTCAAAAATAAAACATTCGAAAACGGACCATTTTCCACATTTCTGAAGCATGACCTAATGGGGGGGTGTTATCTCTTTTGTCGAAAATCAGCCGTTTTTGCTCGAACATTAAATGCCTCCAAATGGTATTTAATTAACTTCCCGAGCCCCTGGAAGCATGAAAATCACTTTAAACATGCTAATTTTAGCTCTAACACTGATGATCCACCTACAAATGTGAACTGACGTTCAAAAATAAAACATTCGAAAACGGACCATTTTCCACATTTCTGAAGCATGACCTAATGGGGGGGTGTTATCTCTTTTGTCGAAAATCAGCCGTTTTTGCTCGAACATTAAATGCCTCCAAATGGTATTTAATTAACTTCCCGAGCCCCTGGAAGCATGAAAATCACTTTAAACATGCTAATTTTAGCTCTAACACTGATGATCCACCTACAAATGTGAACTGACGTTCAAAAATAAAACATTTGAAAACGGACCATTTTCCACATTTCTGAAGCATGACGTAATGGGGGGGTGTTATCTCTTTTGTCGAAAATCAGCCGTTTTTGCTCGAACATTAAATGCCTCCAAATGGTATTTAATTAACTTCCCGAGCCCCTGGAAGCATGAAAATCACTTTAAACATGCTAATTTTAGCTCTAACACTGATGATCCACCTACAAATGTGAACTGACGTTCAAAAATAAAACATTTGAAAACGGACCATTTTCCACATTTCTGAAGCATGACGTAATGGGGGGTGTTATCTCTTTTGTCGAAAATCAGCCGTTTTTGCTCGAACATTAAATGCCTCCAAATGGTATTTAATTAACTTCCCGAGCCCCTGGAAGCATGAAAATCACTTTAAACATGCTAATTTTAGCTCTAACACTGATGATCCACCTACAAATGTGAACTGACGTTCAAAAATAAAACATTTGAAAACGGACCATTTTCCACATTTCTGAAGCATGACGTAATGGGGGGGTGTTATCTCTTTTGTCGAAAATCAGCCGTTTTTGCTCGAACATTAAATGCCTCCAAATGGTATTTATTTCACTTCCCGAGCCCCTGGAAGCATGAAAATCACTTTAAACATGCTAATTTTAGCTCTAACACTGATGATCCACCTACAAATGTGAACTGACGTTCAAAAATAAAACATTTGAAAACTGACCATTTTCCACATTTCTGAAGCATGACGTAATGGGGGGGTGTTATCTCTTTTGTCGAAAATCAGCCGTTTTTGCTCAAACATTAAATGCCTCCAAATGGTATTTAATTAACTTCCCGAGCCCCTGGAAGCATGAAAATCACTATAAACATGCTAATTTTAGCTCTAACACTGATGATCCACCTACAAATGTGAACTGACGTTCAAAAATAAAACATTTGAAAACGGACCATTTTCCACATTTCTGAAGCATGACGTAATGGGGGGGTGTTATCTCTTTTGTCGAAAATCAGCCGTTTTTGCTCGAACATTAAATGCCTCCAAATGGTATTTAATTAACTTCCTGGGGTGAAGAAACCCTTTTTGAGAACTCAGAGTGAGTAAATTGGCCATTTTCATGCACTTTTAACCATTCCATAAATCTTGTGTTTTGGGCCCCTGGAAGCATGAAAATCACTTTAAACATGCTAATTTTAGCTCTAACACTGATGATCCACCTACAAATGTGAACTGACGTTCAAAAATAAAACATTTGAAAACGGACCATTTTCCACATTTCTGAAGCATGACGTAATGGGGGGTGTTATCTCTTTTGTCGAAAATCAGCCGTTTTTGCTCGAACATTAAATGCCTCCAAATGGTATTTAATTAACTTCCCGAGCCCCTGGAAGCATGAAAATCACTTTAAACATGCTAATTTTAGCTCTAACACTGATGATCCACCTACAAATGTGAACTGACGTTCAAAAATAAAACATTTGAAAACGGACCATTTTCCACATTTCTGAAGCATGACGTAATGGGGGGGTGTTATCTCTTTTGTCGAAAATCAGCCGTTTTTGCTCGAACATTAAATGCCTCCAAATGGTATTTAATTAACTTCCCGGGGTGAAGAAACCCTTTTTGAGAACTCAGAGTGAGTAAATTGGCCATTTTCATGCACTTTTAACCATTCCATAAATCTTGTGTTTTGGGCCCCTGGAAGCATGAAATTCACTTTAAACATGCTAATTTTAGCTCTAACACTGATGATCCACCTACAAATGTGAACTGACGTTCAAAAATAAAACATTTGAAAACGGACCATTTTCCACATTTCTGAAGCATGACGTAATGGGGGGGTGTTATCTCTTTTGTCGAAAATCAGCCGTTTTTGCTCGAACATTAAATAGCTCCAAAAGGTATTTAATTAACTTCCCGAGCCCCTGGAAGCATGAAAATCACTTTAAACATGCTAATTTTAGCTCTAACACTGATGATCCACCTACAAATGTGAACTGACGTTCAAAAATAAAACATTTGAAAACTGACCATTTTCCACATTTCTGAAGCATGACGTAATGGGGGGGTGTTATCTCTTTTGTCGAAAATCAGCCGTTTTTGCTCGAACATTAAATGCCTCCAAATGGTATTTAATTAACTTCCCGGGGTGAAGAAACCCTTTTTGAGAACTCAGAGTGAGTAAATTGGCCATTTTCATGCACTTTTAACCATTCCATAAATCTTGTGTTTTGGGCCCCTGGAAGCATGAAATTCACTTTAAACATGCTAATTTTAGCTCTAACACTGATGATCCACCTACAAATGTGAACTGACGTTCAAAAATAAAACATTTGAAAACGGACCATTTTCCACATTTCTGAAGCATGACGTAATGGGGGGGTGTTATCTCTTTTGTCGAAAATCAGCCGTTTTTGCTCAAACATTAAATGCCTCCAAATGGTATTTAAGTAAGTTCCCGAGCCCCTGGAAGCATGAAAATCACTTTAAACATGCTAATTTTAGCTCTAACACTGATGATCCACCTACAAATGTGAACTGACGTTCAAAAATAAAACATTTGAAAACGGACCATTTTCCACATTTCTGAAGCATGACGTAATGGGGGTGTGTTATCTCTTTTGTCGAAAATCAGCCGTTTTTTCTTCTAACATTAAATGCCTCCAAATGGTATTTATTTCACTTCTCGAGCCCCTGGAAGCATGAAAATCACTTTAAACATGCTAATTTTAGCTCTAACACTGATGATCCACCTACAAATGTGAACTGACGTTCAAAAATAAAACATTTGAAAACGGACCCTTTTCCACATTTCTGAAGCATGACGTAATGGGAGGGTGTTATCTCTTTTGTCGAAAATCAGCCGTTTTTGCTCAAACATTAAATGCCTCCAAATGGTATTTAATTAACTTCCCGAGCCCCTGGAAGCATGAAAATCACTTTTAACATGCTAATTTTAGCTCTAACACTGATGATCCACCTACAAATGTGAACTGACGTTCAAAAATAAAACATTTGAAAACGGACCATTTTCCACATTTCTGAAGCATGACGTAATGGGGGGGTGTTATCTCTTTTGTCGAAAATCAGCCGTTTTTGCTCAAACATTAAATGCCTCCAAATGGTATTTATTTCACTTCCGGGGGTGAAGAAACCCTTTTTGAGAACTCAGAGTGAGTAAATTGGCCATTTTCATGCGCTTTTAACCATTCCATAAATCTTGTGTTTTGGGCCCCTGGAAGCATGAAAATCACTTTAAACATGCTAATTTTAGCTCTAACACTGATGATCCACCTACAAATGTGAACTGACGTTCAAAAATAAAACATTTGAAAACGGACCATTTTCCACATTTCTGAAGCATGACGTAATGGGGGGGGGGTGTTATCTCTTTTGTCGAAAATCAGCCGTTTTTGCTCGAACATTAAATGCCTCCAAATGGTATTTAATTAACTTCCCGAGCCCCTGGAAGCATGAAAATCACTTTAAACATGCTAATTTTAGCTCTAACACTGATGATCCACCTACAAATGTGAACTGACGTTCAAAAATAAAACATTTGAAAACAGACCATTTTCCACATTTCTGAAGCATGACGTAATGGGGGGATGTTATCTCTTTTGTCGAAAATCAGCCGTTTTTGCTCGAACATTAAATGCCTCCAAATGGTATTTATTTCACTTCCCTGGGTGAAGAAACCCTTTTTGAGAACTCAGAGTTAGTAAATTGGCCATTTTCATGCACTTTTAACCATTCCATAAATCTTGTGTTTTGGGCCCCTGGAAGCATGAAAATCACTTTAAACATGCTAATTTTAGCTCTAACACTGATGATCCACCTACAAATGTGAACTGACGTTCAAAAATAAAACATTTGAAAACGGACCATTTTCCACATTTCTGAAGCATGACGTAATGGGGGGGTGTTATCTCTTTTGTCGAAAATCAGCCGTTTTTGCTCGAACATTAAATGCCTCCAAATGGTATTTAATTAACTTCCCGAGCCCCTGGAAGCATGAAAATCACTTTAAACATGCTAATTTTAGCTCTAACACTGATGATCCACCTACAAATGTGAACTGACGTTCAAAAATAAAACATTTGAAAACGGACCATTTTCCACATTTCTGAAGCATGACGTAATGGGGGGTGTTATCTCTTTTGTCGAAAATCAGCCGTTTTTGCTCGAACATTAAAAACCTCCAAATGGTATTTATTTCACTTCCCGAGCCCCTGGAAGCATGAAAATCACTTTAAACATGCTAATTTTAGCTCTAACACTGATGATCCACCTACAAATGTGAACTGACGTTCAAAAATAAAACATTTGAAAACGGACCATTTTCCACATTTCTGAAGCAAGACGTAAAGGGGGGGTGTTATCTCTTTTGTCGAAAATCAGCCGTTTTTGCTCGAACATTAAATGCCTCCAAATGGTATTTATTTCACTTCCCGGGGTGAAGAAACCCTTTTTGAGAACTCAGAGTGAGTAAATTGGCCATTTTCATGCACTTTTAACCATTCCATAAATCTTGTGTTTTGGGCCCCTGGAAGCATGAAAATCACTTTAAACATGCTAATTTTAGCTCTAACACTGATGATCCACCTACAAATGTGAACTGACGTTCAAAAATAAAACATTTGAAAACGGACCATTTTCCACATTTCTGAAGCATGACGTAATGGGGGGGTGTTATCTCTTTTGTCGAAAATCAGCCGTTTTTGCTCGAACATTAAATGCCTCCAAATGGTATTTAAATAACTTCCCGGGGTGAAGAAACCCTTTTTGAGAACTCAGAGTGAGTAAATTGGCCATTTTCATGCACTTTTAACCATTCCATAAATCTTGTGTTTTGGGCCCCTGGAAGCATGAAAATCACTTTAAACATGCTAATTTTAGCTCTAACACTGATGATCCACCTACAAATGTGAACTGACGTTCAAAAATAAAACATTTGAAAACGGACCATTTTCCACATTTCTGAAGCATGACGTAATGGGGGGTGTTATCTCTTTTGTCGAAAATCAGCCAGTTTTGCTCGAACATTAAATGCCTCCAAATGGTATTTAATTAACTTCCCGAGCCCCTGGAAGCATGAAAATCACTTTAAACATGCTAATTTTAGCTCTAACACTGATGATCCACCTACAAAAGTGAACTGACGTTCAAAAATAAAACATTTGAAAACGGACCATTTTCCACATTTCTGAAGCATGACGTAATGGGGGGGTGTTATCTCTTTTGTCGAAAATCAGCCGTTTTTGCTCGAACATTAATGCCTCCAAATGGTATTTAATTAACTTCCCGGGGTGAAGAAACCCTTTTTGAGAACTCAGAGTGAGTAAATTGGCCATTTTCATGCACTTTTAACCATTCCATAAATCTTGTGTTTTGGGCCCCTGGAAGCATGAAAATCACTTTAAACATGCTAATTTTAGCTCCAACACTGATGATCCACCGACAAATGTGAACTGACGTTCAAAAATAAAACATTTGAAAACGGACCATTTTCCACATTTCTGAAGCATGACGTAATGGGGGGTGTTATCTCTTTTGTCGAAAATCAGCCGTTTTTGCTCGAACATTAAATGCCTCCAAATGGTATTTAATTAACTTCCCGAGCCCCTGGAAGCATGAAAATCACTTTAAACATGCTAATTTTAGCTCTAACACTGATGATCCACCTACAAATGTGAACTGACGTTCAAAAATAAAACATTTGAAAACGGACCATTTTCCACATTTCTGAAGCATGACGTAATGGGGGGTGTTATCTCTTTTGTCGAAAATCAGCCGTTTTTGCTCGAACATTAAATGCCTCCAAATGGTATTTAATTAACTTCCCGGGGTGAAGAAACCCTTTTTGAGAACTCAGAGTGAGTAAATTGGCCATTTTCATGCACTTTTAACCATTCCATAAATCTTGTGTTTTGGGCCCCTGGAAGCATGAAAATTACTTTAAACATGCTAATTTTAGCTCTAACACTGATGATCCACCTACAAATGTGAACTGACGTTCAAAAATAAAACATTTGAAAACGGACCATTTTCCACATTTCTGAAGCATGACGTAATGGGGGGGTGTTATCTCTTTTGTCGAAAATCAGCCGTTTTTGCTCAAACATTAAATGCCTCCAAATGGTATTTAATTAACTTCCCGAGCCCCTGGAAGCATGAAAATCACTTTAAACATGCTAATTTTAGCTCTAACACTGATGATCCACCTACAAATGTGAACTGACGTTCAAAAATAAAACATTTGAAAACGGACCATTTTCCACATTTCTGAAGCATGACGTAATGGGGGTGTGTTATCTCTTTTGTCGAAAATCAGCCGTTTTTTCTTCTAACATTAAATGCCTCCAAATGGTATTTATTTCACTTCTCGAGCCCCTGGAAGCATGAAAATCACTTTAAACATGCTAATTTTAGCTCTAACACTGATGATCCACCTACAAATGTGAACTGATGTTCAAAAATAAAACATTTGAAAACGGACCCTTTTCCACATTTCTGAAGCATGACGTAATGGGAGGGTGTTATCTCTTTTGTCGAAAATCAGCCGTTTTTGCTCAAACATTAAATGCCTCCAAATGGTATTTAATTAACTTCCCGAGCCCCTGGAAGCATGAAAATCACTTTTAACATGCTAATTTTAGCTCTAACACTGATGATCCACCTACAAATGTGAACTGACGTTCAAAAATAAAACATTTGAAAACGGACCATTTTCCACATTTCTGAAGCATGACGTAATGGGGGGGTGTTATCTCTTTTGTCGAAAATCAGCCGTATTTGCTCAAACATTAAATGCCTCCAAATGGTATTTATTTCACTTCCCGAGCCCCTGGAAGCATGAAAATCACTTTAAACATGCTAATTTTAGCTCTAACACTGATGATCCACCTACAAATGTGAACTGACGTTCAAAAATAAAACATTTGAAAATGGACCATTTTCCACATTTCTGAAGCATGACGTAATGGGGGGGTGTTATCTCTTTTGTCGAAAATCAGCCGTTTTTGCTCTAACATTAAATGCCTCCAAATGGTATTTATTTCACTTCCCGGGGTGAAGAGACCCTTTTTGAGAACTCAGAGTGAGTAAATTGGCCATTTTCATGCACTTTTAACCATTCCATAAATCTTGTGTTTTGGGCCCCTGGAAGCATGAAAATCACTTTAAACATGCTAATTTTAGCTCTAACACTGATGATCCACCTACAAATGTGAACTGACGTTCAAAAATAAAACATTTGAAAACGGACCATTTTCCACATTTCTGAAGCATGACGTAATGGGGGGGGTGTTATCTCTTTTGTCGAAAATCAGCCGTTTTTGCTCGAACATTAAATGCCTCCAAATGGTATTTAATTAACTTCCCGAGCCCCTGGAAGCATGAAAATCACTTTAAACATGCTAATTTTAGCTCTAACACTGATGATCCACCTACAAATGTGAACTGACGTTCAAAAATAAAACATTTGAAAACAGACCATTTTCCACATTTCTGAAGCATGACGTAATGGGGGGATGTTATCTCTTTTGTCGAAAATCAGCCGTTTTTGCTCGAACATTAAATGCCTCCAAATGGTATTTATTTCACTTCCCTGGGTGAAGAAACCCTTTTTGAGAACTCAGAGTGAGTAAATTGGCCATTTTCATGCACTTTTAACCATTCCATAAATCTTGTGTTTTGGGCCCCTGGAAGCATGAAAATCACTTTAAACATGCTAATTTTAGCTCTAACACTGATGATCCACCTACAAATGTGAACTGACGTTCAAAAATAAAACATTTGAAAACGGACCATTTTCCACATTTCTGAAGCATGACGTAATGGGGGGGTGTTATCTCTTTTGTCGAAAATCTGCCGTTTTTGCTCGAACATTAAATGCCTCCAAATGGTATTTAATTAACTTCCCGAGCCCCTGGAAGCATGAAAATCACTTTAAACATGCTAATTTTAGCTCTAACACTGATGATCCACCTACAAATGTGAACTGACGTTCAAAAATAAAACATTTGAAAACGGACCATTTTCCACATTTCTGAAGCATGGCGTAATGGGGGGGTGTTATCTCTTTTGTCGAAAATCAGCCGTTTTTGCTCGAACATTAAATGCCTCCAAATGGTATTTATTTCACTTCCCGAGCCCCTGGAAGCATGAAAATCACTTTAAACATGCTAATTTTAGCTCTAACACTGATGATCCACCTACAAATGTGAACTGACGTTCAAAAATAAAACATTTGAAAACGGACCATTTTCCACATTTCTGAAGCATGACGTAATGGGGGGGTGTTATCTCTTTTGTCGAAAATCAGCCGTTTTTGCTCGAACATTAAATGCCTCCAAATGGTATTTAATTAACTTCCCGAGCCCCTGGAAGCATGAAAATCACTTTAAACATGCTAATTTTAGCTCTAACACTGATGATCCACCTACAAATGTGAACTGACGTTCAAAAATAAAACATTTGAAAACGGACCATTTTCCACATTTCTGAAGCATGACGTAATGGGGGGTGTTATCTCTTTTGTCGAAAATCAGCCGTTTTTGCTCGAGCATTAAAAACCTCCAAATGGTATTTATTTCACTTCCCGAGCCCCTGGAAGCATGAAAATCACTTTAAACATGCTAATTTTAGCTCTAACACTGATGATCCACCTACAAATGTGAACTGACGTTCAAAAATAAAACATTTGAAAACGGACCATTTTCCACATTTCTGAAGCAAGACGTAAAGGGGGGGTGTTATCTCTTTTGTCGAAAATCAGCCGTTTTTGCTCGAACATTAAATGCCTCCAAATGGTATTTATTTCACTTCCCGGGGTGAAGAAACCCTTTTTGAGAACTCAGAGTGAGTAAATTGGCCATTTTCATGCACTTTTAACCATTCCATAAATCTTGTGTTTTGGGCCCCTGGAAGCATGAAAATCACTTTAAACATGCTAATTTTAGCTCTAACACTGATGATCCACCTACAAATGTGAACTGACGTTCAAAAATAAAACATTTGAAAACGGACCATTTTCCACATTTCTGAAGCATGACGTAATGGGGGGGTGTTATCTCTTTTGTCGAAAATCAGCCGTTTTTGCTCGAACATTAAATGCCTCCAAATGGTATTTAATTAACTTCCCGAGCCCCTGGAAGCATGAAAATCACTTTAAACATGCTAATTTTAGCTCTAACACTGATGATCCACCTACAAATGTGAACTGACGTTCAAAAATAAAACATTTGAAAACGGACCATTTTCCACATTTCTGAAGCATGACGTAATGGGGGGGTGTTATCTCTTTTGTCGAAAATCAGCCGTTTTTGCTCGAGCATTAAATGCCTCCAAATGGTATTTAAATAACTTCCCGGGGTGAAGAAACCCTTTTTGAGAACTCAGAGTGAGTAAATTGGCCATTTTCATGCACTTTTAACCATTCCATAAATCTTGTGTTTTGGGCCCCTGGAAGCATGAAAATCACTTTAAACATGCTAATTTTAGCTCTAACACTGATGATCCACCTACAAATGTGAACTGACGTTCAAAAATAAAACATTTGAAAACGGACCATTTTCCACATTTCTGAAGCATGACGTAATGGGGGGTGTTATCTCTTTTGTCGAAAATCAGCCAGTTTTGCTCGAACATTAAATGCCTCCAAATGGTATTTAATTAACTTCCCGAGCCCCTGGAAGCATGAAAATCACTTTAAACATGCTAATTTTAGCTCTAACACTGATGATCCACCTACAAAAGTGAACTGACGTTCAAAAATAAAACATTTGAAAACGGACCATTTTCCACATTTCTGAAGCATGACGTAATGGGGGGTGTTATCTCTTTTGTCGAAAATCAGCCGTTTTTGCTCGAACATTAAATGCCTCCAAATGGTATTTAATTAACTTCCCGGGGTGAAGAAACCCTTTTTGAGAACTCAGAGTGAGTAAATTGGCCATTTTCATGCACTTTTAACCATTCCATAAATCTTGTGTTTTGGGCCCCTGGAAGCATGAAAATCACTTTAAACATGCTAATTTTAGCTCCAACACTGATGATCCACCTACAAATGTGAACTGACGTTCAAAAATAAAACATTTGAAAACGGACCATTTTCCACATTTCTGAAGCATGACGTAATGGGGGGGTGTTATCTCTTTTGTCGAAAATCAGCCGTTTTTGCTCGAACATTAAATGCCTCCAAATGGTATTTAATTAACTTCCCGAGCCCCTGGAAGCATGAAAATCACTTTAAACATGCTAATTTTAGCTCTAACACTGATGATCCACCTACAAATGTGAACTGACGTTCAAAAATAAAACATTTGAAAACGGACCATTTTCCACATTTCTGAAGCATGACGTAATGGGGGGTGTTATCTCTTTTGTCGAAAATCAGCCGTTTTTGCTCGAACATTAAATGCCTCCAAATGGTATTTAATTAACTTCCCGAGCCCCTGGAAGCATGAAAATCACTTTAAACATGCTAATTTTAGCTCTAACACTGATGATCCACCTACAAATGTGAACTGACGTTCAAAAATAAAACATTTGAAAACGGACCATTTTCCACATTTCTGAAGCATGACGTAATGGGGGGGTGTTATCTCTTTTGTCGAAAATCATCAGTTTTTGCTCGAACATTAAATGCCTCCAAATGGTATTTAATTAACTTCCCGGGGTGAAGAAACCCTTTTTGAGAACTCAGAGTGAGTAAATTGGCCATTTTCATGCACTTTTAACCATTCCATAAATCTTGTGTTTTGGGCCCCTGGAAGCATGAAAATCACTTTAAACATGCTAATTTTAGCTCTAACACTGATGATCCACCTACAAATGTGAACTGACGTTCAAAAATAAAACATTTGAAAACGGACCATTTTGCACATTTCTGAAGCATGACGTAAGAGTGTTATCTCTTTTGTCGAAAATCAGCCGTTTTTGCTCGAACATTAAAAGCCTCCAAATGGTATTTAATTAACTTCCCGAGCCCCTGGAAGCATGAAAATCACTTTAAACATGCTAATTTTAGCTCTAACACTGATGATCCACCTACAAATGTGAACTGACGTTCAAAAATAAAACATTTGAAAACGGACCATTTTCCACATTTCTGAAGCATGACCTAATGGGGGGGTGTTATCTCTTTTGTCGAAAATCAGCCGTTTTTGCTCGAACATTAAATGCCTCCAAATGGTATTTAATTAACTTCCCGAGCCCCTGGAAGCATGAAAATCACTTTAAACATGCTAATTTTAGCTCTAACACTGATGATCCACCTACAAATGTGAACTGACGTTCAAAAATAAAACATTTGAAAACGGACCATTTTCCACATTTCTGAAGCATGACGTAATGGGGGGGTGTTATCTCTTTTGTCGAAAATCAGCCGTTTTTGCTCGAACATTAAATGCCTCCAAATGGTATTTAATTAACTTCCCGAGCCCCTGGAAGCATGAAAATCACTTTAAACATGCTAATTTTAGCTCTAACACTGATGATCCACCTACAAATGTGAACTGACGTTCAAAAATAAAACATTTGAAAACGGACCATTTTCCACATTTCTGAAGCATGACGTAATGGGGGGGTGTTATCTCTTTTGTCGAAAATCAGCCGTTTTTGCTCGAACATTAAATGCCTCCAAATGGTATTTAATTAACTTCCTGGGGTGAAGAAACCCTTTTTGAGAACTCAGAGTGAGTAAATTGGCCATTTTCATGCACTTTTAACCATTCCATAAATCTTGTGTTTTGGGCCCCTGGAAGCATGAAAATCACTTTAAACATGCTAATTTTAGCTCTAACACTGATGATCCACCTACAAATGTGAACTGACGTTCAAAAATAAAACATTTGAAAACGGACCATTTTCCACATTTCTGAAGCATGACGTAATGGGGGGTGTTATCTCTTTTGTCGAAAATCAGCCGTTTTTGCTCGAACATTAAATGCCTCCAAATGGTATTTAATTAACTTCCCGAGCCCCTGGAAGCATGAAAATCACTTTAAACATGCTAATTTTAGCTCTAACACTGATGATCCACCTACAAATGTGAACTGACGTTCAAAAATAAAACATTTGAAAACGGACCATTTTCCACATTTCTGAAGCATGACGTAATGGGGGGGTGTTATCTCTTTTGTCGAAAATCAGCCGTTTTTGCTCGAACATTAAATGCCTCCAAATGGTATTTATTTCACTTCCCGAGCCCCTGGAAGCATGAAAATCACTTTAAACATGCTAATTTTAGCTCTAACACTGATGATCCACCTACAAATGTGAACTGACGTTCAAAAATAAAACATTTGAAAACTGACCATTTTCCACATTTCTGAAGCATGACGTAATGGGGGGGTGTTATCTCTTTTGTCGAAAATCAGCCGTTTTTGCTCAAACATTAAATGCCTCCAAATGGTATTTAATTAACTTCCCGAGCCCCTGGAAGCATGAAAATCACTTTAAACATGCTAATTTTAGCTCTAACACTGATGATCCACCTACAAATGTGAACTGACGTTCAAAAATAAAACATTTGAAAACGGACCATTTTCCACATTTCTGAAGCATGACGTAATGGGGGGGTGTTATCTCTTTTGTCGAAAATCAGCCGTTTTTGCTCGAACATTAAATGCCTCCAAATGGTATTTAATTAACTTCCTGGGGTGAAGAAACCCTTTTTGAGAACTCAGAGTGAGTAAATTGGCCATTTTCATGCACTTTTAACCATTCCATAAATCTTGTGTTTTGGGCCCCTGGAAGCATGAAAATCACTTTAAACATGCTAATTTTAGCTCTAACACTGATGATCCACCTACAAATGTGAACTGACGTTCAAAAATAAAACATTTGAAAACGGACCATTTTCCACATTTCTGAAGCATGACGTAATGGGGGGTGTTATCTCTTTTGTCGAAAATCAGCCGTTTTTGCTCGAACATTAAATGCCTCCAAATGGTATTTAATTAACTTCCCGAGCCCCTGGAAGCATGAAAATCACTTTAAACATGCTAATTTTAGCTCTAACACTGATGATCCACCTACAAATGTGAACTGACGATCAAAAATAAAACATTTGAAAACGGACCATTTTCCACATTTCTGAAGCATGACGTAATGGGGGGGTGTTATCTCTTTTGTCGAAAATCAGCCGTTTTTGCTCGAACATTAAATGCCTCCAAATGGTATTTAATTAACTTCCCGGGGTGAAGAAACCCTTTTTGAGAACTCAGAGTGAGTAAATTGGCCATTTTCATGCACTTTTAACCATTCCATAAATCTTGTGTTTTGGGCCCCTGGAAGCATGAAATTCACTTTAAACATGCTAATTTTAGCTCTAACACTGATGATCCACCTACAAATGTGAACTGACGTTCAAAAATAAAACATTTGAAAACGGACCATTTTCCACATTTCTGAAGCATGACGTAATGGGGGGGTGTTATCTCTTTTGTCGAAAATCAGCCGTTTTTGCTCGAACATTAAATAGCTCCAAAAGGTATTTAATTAACTTCCCGAGCCCCTGGAAGCATGAAAATCACTTTAAACATGCTAATTTTAGCTCTAACACTGATGATCCACCTACAAATGTGAACTGACGTTCAAAAATAAAACATTTGAAAACGGACCATTTTCCACATTTCTGAAGCATGACGTAATGGGGGGGTGTTATCTCTTTTGTCGAAAATCTGCCGTTTTTGCTCGAACATTAAATGCCTCCAAATGGTATTTAATTAACTTCCCGGGGTGAAGAAACCCTTTTTGAGAACTCAGAGTGAGTAAATTGGCCATTTTCATGCACTTTTAACCATTCCATAATTCTTGAGTTTTGGGCCCCTGGAAGCATGAAATTCACTTTAAACATGCTAATTTTAGCTCTAACACTGATGATCCACCTACAAATGTGAACTGACGTTCAAAAATAAAACATTTGAAAACGGACCATTTTCCACATTTCTGAAGCATGACGTAATGGGGGGGTGTTATCTCTTTTGTCGAAAATCAGCCGTTTTTGCTCAAACATTAAATGCCTCCAAATGGTATTTAATTAACTTCCCGAGCCCCTGGAAGCATGAAAATCACTTTAAACATGCTAATTTTAGCTCTAACACTGATGATCCACCTACAAATGTGAACTGACGTTCAAAAATAAAACATTTGAAAACGGACCATTTTCCACATTTCTGAAGCATGACGTAATGGGGGTGTGTTATCTCTTTTGTCGAAAATCAGCCGTTTTTTCTTCTAACATTAAATGCCTCCAAATGGTATTTATTTCACTTCTCGAGCCCCTGGAAGCATGAAAATCACTTTAAACATGCTAATTTTAGCTCTAACACTGATGATCCACCTACAAATGTGAACTGACGTTCAAAAATAAAACATTTGAAAACGGACCCTTTTCCACATTTCTGAAGCATGACGTAATGGGGGGGTGTTATCTCTTTTGTCGAAAATCAGCCGTTTTTGCTCAAACATTAAATGCCTCCAAATGGTATTTAATTAACTTCCTGAGCCCCTGGAAGCATGAAAATCACTTTTAACATGCTAATTTTAGCTCTAACACTGATGATCCACCTACAAATGTGAACTGACGTTCAAAAATAAAACATTTGAAAACGGACCATTTTCCACATTTCTGAAGCATGACGTAATGGGGGGGTGTTATCTCTTTTGTCGAAAATCAGCCGTTTTTGCTCGAACATTAAATGCCTCCAAATGGTATTTATTTCACTTCCCGGGGTGAAGAGACCCTTTTTGAGAACTCAGAGTGAGTAAATTGGCCATTTTCATGCACTTTTAACCATTCCATAAATCTTGTGTTTTGGGCCCCTGGAAGCATGAAAATCACTTTAAACATGCTAATTTTAGCTCTAACACTGATGATCCACCTACAAATGTGAACTGACGTTCAAAAATAAAACATTTGAAAACGGACCATTTTCCACATTTCTGAAGCATGACGTAATGGGGGGTGTTATCTCTTTTGTCGAAAATCAGCCGTTTTTGCTCGAACATTAAATGCCTCCAAATGGTATTTAATTAACTTCCCGAGCCCCTGGAAGCATGAAAATCACTTTAAACATGCTAATTTTAGCTCTAACACTGATGATCCACCTACAAATGTGAACTGACGTTCAAAAATAAAACATTTGAAAACGGACCATTTTCCACATTTCTGAAGCATGACGTAATGGGGGGGTGTTATCTCTTTTGTCGAAAATCAGCCGTTTTTGCTCGAACATTAAATGCCTCCAAATGGTATTTATTTCACTTCCCGGGGTGAAGAAACCCTTTTTGAGAACTCAGAGTGAGTAAATTGGCCATTTTCATGCGCTTTTAACCATTCCATAAATCTTGTGTTTTGGGCCCCTGGAAGCATGAAAATCACTTTAAACATGCTAATTTTAGCTCTAACACTGATGATCCACCTACAAATGTGAACTGACGTTCAAAAATAAAACATTTGAAAACTGACCATTTTCCACATTTCTGAAGCATGACGTAATGGGGGGGGTGTTATCTCTTTTGTCGAAAATCAGCCGTTTTTGCTCGAACAATAAATGCCTCCAAATGGTATTTAATTAACTTCCCGAGCCCCTGGAAACATGAAAATCACTTTAAACATGCTAATTTTAGCTCTAACACTGATGATCCACCTACAAATGTGAACTGACGTTCAAAAATAAAACATTTGAAAACAGACCATTTTCCACATTTCTGAAGCATGACGTAATCGGGGGGTGTTATCTCTTTTGTCGAAAATCAGCCGTTTTTGCTCGAACATTAAATGCCTCCAAATGGTATTTATTTCACTTCCCTGGGTGAAGAAACCCTTTTTGAGAACTCAGAGTGAGTAAATTGGCCATTTTCATGCACTTTTAACCATTCCATAAATCTTGTGTTTTGGGCCCCTGGAAGCATGAAAATCACTTTAAACATGCTAATTTTAGCTCTAACACTGATGATCCACCTACAAATGTGAACTGACGTTCAAAAATAAAACATTTGAAAACGGACCATTTTCCACATTTCTGAAGCATGACGTAATGGGGGGGTGTTATCTCTTTTGTCGAAAATCAGCCGTTTTTGCTCGAACATTAAATGCCTCCAAATGGTATTTAATTAACTTCCCGAGCCCCTGGAAGCATGAAAATCACTTTAAACATGCTAATTTTAGCTCTAACACTGATGATCCACCTACAAATGTGAACTGACGTTCAAAAATAAAACATTTGAAAACGGACCATTTTCCACATTTCTGAAGCATGACGTAATGGGGGGTGTTATCTCTTTTGTCGAAAATCAGCCGTTTTTGCTCGAACATTAAAAACCTCCAAATGGTATTTATTTCACTTCCCGAGCCCCTGGAAGCATGAAAATCACTTTAAACATGCTAATTTTAGCTCTAACACTGATGATCCACCTACAAATGTGAACTGACGTTCAAAAATAAAACATTTGAAAACGGACCATTTTCCACATTTCTGAAGCAAGACGTAAAGGGGGGGTGTTATCTCTTTTGTCGAAAATCAGCCGTTTTTGCTCGAACATTAAATGCCTCCAAATGGTATTTATTTCACTTCCCGGGGTGAAGAAACCCTTTTTGAGAACTCAGAGTGAGTAAATTGGCCATTTTCATGCACTTTTAACCATTCCATAAATCTTGTGTTTTGGGCCCCTGGAAGCATGAAAATCACTTTAAACATGCTAATTTTAGCTCTAACACTGATGATCCACCTACAAATGTGAACTGACGTTCAAAAATAAAATATTTGAAAACGGACCATTTTCCACATTTCTGAAGCATGACGTAATGGGGGGGTGTTATCTCTTTTGTTGAAAATCAGCCGTTTTTGCTCGAACATTAAATGCCTCCAAATGGTATTTAATTAACTTCCCGAGCCCCTGGAAGCATGAAAATCACTTTAAACATGCTAATTTTAGCTCTAACACTGATGATCCACCTACAAATGTGAACTGACGTTCAAAAATAAAACATTTGAAAACGGACCATTTTCCACATTTCTGAAGCATGACGTAATGGGGGGGTGTTATCTCTTTTGTCGAAAATCAGCCGTTTTTGCTCGAACATTAAATGCCTCCAAATGGTATTTAAATAACTTCCCGGGGTGAAGAAACCCTTTTTGAGAACTCAGAGTGAGTAAATTGGCCATTTTCATGCACTTTTAACCATTCCATAAATCTTGTGTTTTGGGCCCCTGGAAGCATGAAAATCACTTTAAACATGCTAATTTTAGCTCTAACACTGATGATCCACCTACAAATGTGAACTGACGTTCAAAAATAAAACATTTGAAAACGGACCATTTTCCACATTTCTGAAGCATGACGTAATGGGGGGGGTGTTATCTCTTTTGTCGAAAATCAGCCGTTTTTGCTCGAACATTAAATGCCTCCAAATGGTATTTAATTAACTTCCCGAGCCCCTGGAAGCATGAAAATCACTTTAAACATGCTAATTTTAGCTCTAACACTGATGATCCACCTACAAATGTGAACTGACGTTCAAAAATAAAACATTTGAAAACGGACCATTTTCCACATTTCTGAAGCATGACGTAATGGGGGGGTGTTATCTCTTTTGTCGAAAATCAGCCGTTTTTGCTCGAACCATTAAATGCCTCCAAATGGTATTTAATTAACTTCCCGAGCCCCTGGAAGCATGAAAATCACTTTAAACATGCTAATTTTAGCTCTAACACTGATGATCCACCTACAAATGTGAACTGACGTTCAAAAATAAAACATTTGAAAACGGACCATTTTCCACATTTCTGAAGCATGACGTAATGGGGGGGTGTTATCTCTTTTGTCGAAAATCAGCCGTTTTTGCTCGAACATTAAATGCCTCCAAATGGTATTTAATTAACTTCCCGAGCCCCTGGAAGCATGAAAATCACTTTAAACATGCTAATTTTAGCTCTAACACTGATGATCCACCTACAAATGTGAACTGACGTTCAAAAATAAAACATTTGAAAACGGACCATTTTCCACATTTCTGAAGCATGACGTAATGGGGGGGTGTTATCTCTTTTGTCGAAAATCAGCCGTTTTTGCTCGAACATTAAATGCCTCCAAATGGTATTTAATTAACTTCCCGGGGTGAAGAAACCCTTTTTGAGAACTCAGAGTGAGTAAATTGGCCATTTTCATGCACTTTTAACCATTCCATAAATCTTGTGTTTTGGGCCCCTGGAAGCATGAAAATCACTTTAAACATGCTAATTTTAGCTCTAACACTGATGATCCACCTACAAATGTGAACTGACGTTCAAAAATAAAACATTTGAAAACGGACCATTTTCCACATTTCTGAAGCATGACGTAATGGGGGGGTGTTATCTCTTTTGTCGAAAATCAGCCGTTTTTGCTCGAACATTAAATGCCTCCAAATGGTATTTAATTAACTTCCCGAGCCCCTGGAAGCATGAAAATCACTTTAAACATGCTAATTTTAGCTCTAACACTGATGATCCACCTACAAATGTGAACTGACGTTCAAAAATAAAACATTTGAAAACGGACCATTTTCCACATTTCTGAAGCATGACGTAATGGGGGGGTGTTATCTCTTTTGTCGAAAATCAGCCGTTTTTGCTCGAACATTAAATGCCTCCAAATGGTATTTAATTAACTTCCCGGGGTGAAGAAACCCTTTTTGAGAACTCAGAGTGAGTAAATTGGCCATTTTCATGCACTTTTAACCATTCCATAAATCTTGTTTTTTGGGCCCCTGGAAGCATGAAAATCACTTTAAACATGCTAATTTTAGCTCTAACACTGATGATCCACCTACAAATGTGAACTGACGTTCAAAAATAAAACATTTGAAAACGGACCATTTTCCACATTTCTGAAGCATGACGTAATGGGGGGGTGTTATCTCTTTTGTCGAAAATCAGCCGTTTTTGCTCGAACATTAAATGCCTCCAAATGGTATTTAATTAACTTCCCGAGCCCCTGGAAGCATGAAAATCACTTTAAACATGCTAATTTTAGCTCTAACACTGATGATCCACCTACAAATGTGAACTGACGTTCAAAAATAAAACATTTGAAAACGGACCATTTTCCACATTTCTGAAGCATGACGTAATGGGGGGGTGTTATCTCTTTTGTCGAAAATCAGCCGTTTTTGCTCGAACATTAAATGCCTCCAAATGGTATTTAATTAACTTCCCGACCACCTGGAAGCATGAAAATCACTTTAAACATGCTAATTTTAGCTCTAACACTGATGATCCACCTACAAATGTGAACTGACGTTCAAAAATAAAACATTTGAAAACGGACCATTTTCCACATTTCTGAAGCATGACGTAATGGGGGGGTGTTATCTCTTTTGTCGAAAATCAGCCGTTTTTGCTCGAACATTAAATGCCTCCAAATGGTATTTAATTAACTTCCCGGGGTGAAGAAACCCTTTTTGAGAACTCAGAGTGAGTAAATTGGCCATTTTCATGCACTTTTAACCATTCCATAAATCTTGTGTTTTGGGCCCCTGGAAGCATGAAAATCACTTTAAACATGCTAATTTTAGCTCTAACACTGATGATCCACCTACAAATGTGAACTGACGTTCAAAAATAAAACATTTGAAAACGGACCATTTTCCACATTTCTGAAGCATGACGTAATGGGGGGGTGTTATCTCTTTTGTTGAAAATCAGCCGTTTTTGCTCGAACATTAAATGCCTCCAAATGGTATTTAATTAACTTCCCGAGCCCCTGGAAGCATGAAAATCACTTTAAACATGCTAATTTTAGCTCTAACACTGATGATCCACCTACAAATGTGAACTGACGTTCAAAAATAAAACATTTGAAAACGGACCATTTTCCACATTTCTGAAGCATGACGTAATGGGGGGGTGTTATCTCTTTTGTCGAAAATCAGCCGTTTTTGCTCGAACATTAAATGCCTCCAAATGGTATTTAATTAACTTCCCGGGGTGAAGAAACCCTTTTTGAGAACTCAGAGTGAGTAAATTGGCCATTTTCATGCACTTTTAACCATTCCATAAATCTTGTGTTTTGGGCCCCTGGAAGCATGAAAATCACTTTAAACATGCTAATTTTAGCTCTAACACTGATGATCCACCTACAAATGTGAACTGACGATCAAAAATAAAACATTTGAAAACGGACCATTTTCCACATTTCTGAAGCATGACGTAATGGGGGGGTGTTATCTCTTTTGTCGAAAATCAGCCGTTTTTGCTCGAACATTAAATGCCTCCAAATGGTATTTAATTAACTTCCCGGGGTGAAGAAACCCTTTTTGAGAACTCAGAGTGAGTAAATTGGCCATTTTCATGCACTTTTAACCATTCCATAAATCTTGTGTTTTGGGCCCCTGGAAGCATGAAAATCACTTTAAACATGCTAATTTTAGCTCTAACACTGATGATCCACCTACAAATGTGAACTGACGTTCAAAAATAAAACATTTGAAAACGGACCATTTTCCACATTTCTGAAGCATGACGTAATGGGGGGGTGTTATCTCTTTTGTCGAAAATCAACCGTTTTTGCTCGAACATTAAATGCCTCCAAATGGTATTTAATTAACTTCCCGAGCCCCTGGAAGCATGAAAATCACTTTAAACATGCTAATTTTAGCTCTAACACTGATGATCCACCTACAAATGTGAACTGACGTTCAAAAATAAAACATTTGAAAGCGGACCATTTTCCACATTTCTGAAGCATGACGTAATGGGGGGGTGTTATCTCTTTTGTCGAAAATCAGCCGTTTTTGCTCGAACATTAAATGCCTCCAAATGGTATTTAATTAACTTCCCGGGGTGAAGAAACCCTTTTTGAGAACTCAGAGTGAGTAAATTGGCCATTTTCATGCACTTTTAACCATTCCATAAATCTTGTGTTTTGGGCCCCTGGAAGCATGAAAATCACTTTAAACATGCTAATTTTAGCTCTAACACTGATGATCCACCTACAAATGTGAACTGACGTTCAAAAATAAAACATTTGAAAACGGACCATTTTCCACATTTCTGAAGCATGACGTAATGGGGGGGTGTTATCTCTTTTGTCGAAAATCAGCCGTTTTTGCTCGAACATTAAATGCCTCCAAATGGTATTTAATTAACTTCCGGAGCCCCTGGAAGCATGAAAATCACTTTAAACATCCTAATTTTAGCTCTAACACTGATGATCCACCTACAAATGTGAACTGACGTTCAAAAATAAAACATTTGAAAACGGACCATTTTCCACATTTCTGAAGCATGACGTAATGGGGGGGTGTTATCTCTTTTGTCGAAAATCAGCCGTTTTTGCTCAAACATTAAATGCCTCCAAATGGTATTTATTTCACTTCCCGGGGTGAAGAAACCCTTTTTGAGAACTCAGAGTGAGTAAATTGGCCATTTTCATGCACTTTTAACCATTCCATAAATCTTGTGTTTTGGGCCCCTGGAAGCATGAAAATCACTTTAAACATGCTAATTTTAGCTCTAACACTGATGATCCACCTACAAATGTGAACTGACGTTCAAAAATAAAACATTTGAAAACGGACCATTTTCCACATTTCTGAAGCATGACGTAATGGGGGGGTGTTATCTCTTTTGTCGAAAATCAGCCGTTTTTGCTCGAACATTAAATGCCTCCAAATGGTATTTAATTAACTTCCCGAGCCCCTGGAAGCATGAAAATCACTTTAAACATGCTAATTTTAGCTCTAACACTGATGATCCACCTACAAATGTGAACTGACGTTCAAAAATAAAACATTTGAAAACGGACCATTTTCCACATTTCTGAAGCATGACGTAATGGGGGGGTGTTATCTCTTTTGTCGAAAATCAGCCGTTTTTGCTCGAACATTAAATGCCTCCAAATGGTATTTATTTCACTTCCCGAGCCCCTGGAAGCATGAAAATCACTTTAAACATGCTAATTTTAGCTCTAACACTGATGATCCACCTACAAATGTGAACTGACGTTCAAAAATAAAACATTTGAAAACTGACCATTTTCCACATTTCTGAAGCATGACGTAATGGGGGGGTGTTATCTCTTTTGTCGAAAATCAGCCGTTTTTGCTCAAACATTAAATGCCTCCAAATGGTATTTAATTAACTTCCCGAGCCCCTGGAAGCATGAAAATCACTTTAAACATGCTAATTTTAGCTCTAACACTGATGATCCACCTACAAATGTGAACTGACGTTCAAAAATAAAACATTTGAAAACGGACCATTTTCCACATTTCTGAAGCATGACGTAATGGGGGGGTGTTATCTCTTTTGTCGAAAATCAGCCGTTTTTGCTCGAACATTAAATGCCTCCAAATGGTATTTAATTAACTTCCTGGGGTGAAGAAACCCTTTTTGAGAACTCAGAGTGAGTAAATTGGCCATTTTCATGCACTTTTAACCATTCCATAAATCTTGTGTTTTGGGCCCCTGGAAGCATGAAAATCACTTTAAACATGCTAATTTTAGCTCTAACACTGATGATCCACCTACAAATGTGAACTGACGTTCAAAAATAAAACATTTGAAAACGGACCATTTTCCACATTTCTGAAGCATGACGTAATGGGGGGTGTTATCTCTTTTGTCGAAAATCAGCCGTTTTTGCTCGAACATTAAATGCCTCCAAATGGTATTTAATTAACTTCCCGAGCCCCTGGAAGCATGAAAATCACTTTAAACATGCTAATTTTAGCTCTAACACTGATGATCCACCTACAAATGTGAACTGACGTTCAAAAATAAAACATTTGAAAACGGACCATTTTCCACATTTCTGAAGCATGACGTAATGGGGGGGTGTTATCTCTTTTGTCGAAAATCAGCCGTTTTTGCTCGAACATTAAATGCCTCCAAATGGTATTTAATTAACTTCCCGGGGTGAAGAAACCCTTTTTGAGAACTCAGAGTGAGTAAATTGGCCATTTTCATGCACTTTTAACCATTCCATAAATCTTGTGTTTTGGGCCCCTGGAAGCATGAAATTCACTTTAAACATGCTAATTTTAGCTCTAACACTGATGATCCACCTACAAATGTGAACTGACGTTCAAAAATAAAACATTTGAAAACGGACCATTTTCCACATTTCTGAAGCATGACGTAATGGGGGGGTGTTATCTCTTTTGTCGAAAATCAGCCGTTTTTGCTCGAACATTAAATGCCTCCAAATGGTATTTAATTAACTTCCCGAGCCCCTGGAAGCATGAAAATCACTTTAAACATGCTAATTTTAGCTCTAACACTGATGATCCACCTACAAATGTGAACTGACGTTCAAAAATAAAACATTTGAAAACGGACCATTTTCCACATTTCTGAAGCATGACGTATGGGGGGGTGTTATCTCTTTTGTCGAAAATCAGCCGTTTTTGCTCGAACATTAAATGCCTCCAAATGGTATTTAATTAACTTCCCGGGGTGAAGAAACCCTTTTTGAGAACTCAGAGTGAGTAAATTGGCCATTTTCATGCACTTTTAACCATTCCATAAATCTTGTGTTTTGGGCCCCTGGAAGCATGAAATTCACTTTAAACATGCTAATTTTAGCTCTAACACTGATGATCCACCTACAAATGTGAACTGACGTTCAAAAATAAAACATTTTAAAACGGACCATTTTCCACATTTCTGAAGCATGACGTAATGGGGGGGTGTTATCTCTTTTGTCGAAAATCAGCCGTTTTTGCTCAAACATTAAATGCCTCCAAATGGTATTTAATTAACTTCCCGAGCCCCTGGAAGCATGAAAATCACTTTAAACAGGCTAATTTTAGCTCTAACACTGATGATCCACCTACAAATGTGAACTGACGTTCAAAAATAAAACATTTGAAAACGGACCATTTTCCACATTTCTGAAGCATGACGTAATGGGGGGGTGTTATCTCTTTTGTCGAAAATCAGCCGTTTTTTCTTCTAACATTAAATGCCTCCAAATGGTATTTATTTCACTTCTCGAGCCCCTGGAAGCATGAAAATCACTTTAAACATGCTAATTTTAGCTCTAACACTGATGATCCACCTACAAATGTGAACTGACGTTCAAAAATAAAACATTTGAAAACGGACCCTTTTCCACATTTCTGAAGCATGACGTAATGGGGGGGGTGTTATCTCTTTTGTCGAAAATCAGCCGTTTTTGCTCAAACATTAAATGCCTCCAAATGGTATTTAATTAACTTCCCGAGCCCCTGGAAGCATGAAAATCACTTTTAACATGCTAATTTTAGCTCTAACACTGATGATCCACCTACAAATGTGAACTGACGTTCAAAAATAAAACATTTGAAAACGGACCATTTTCCACATTTCTGAAGCATGACGTAATGGGGGGTGTTATCTCTTTTGTCGAAAATCAGCCGTTTTTGCTCGAACATTAAATGCCTCCAAATGGTATTTAATTAACTTCCCGAGCCCCTGGAAGCATGAAAAGCACTTTAAACATGCTAATTTTAGCTCTAACACTGATGATCCACCTACAAATGTGAACTGACGTTCAAAAATAAAACATTTGAAAACGGACCATTTTCCACATTTCTGAAGCATGACGTAATGGGGGGGTGTTATCTCTTTTGTCGAAAATCAGCCGTTTTTGCTCGAACATTAAATGCCTCCAAATGGTATTTAATTAACTTCCCGAGCCCCTGGAAGCATGAAAATCACTTTAAACATGCTAATTTTAGCTCTAACACTGATGATCCACCTACAAATGTGAACTGACGTTCAAAAATAAAACATTTGAAAACAGACCATTTTCCACATTTCTGAAGCATGACGTAATGGGGGGGTGTTATCTCTTTTGTCGAAAATCAGCCGTTTTTGCTCGAACATTAAATGCCTCCAAATGGTATTTATTTCACTTCCCTGGGTGAAGAAACCCTTTTTGAGAACTCAGAGTGAGTAAATTGGCCATTTTCATGCACTTTTAACCATTCCATAAATCTTGTGTTTTGGGCCCCTGGAAGCATGAAAATCACTTTAAACATGCTAATTTTAGCTCTAACACTGATGATCCACCTACAAATGTGAACTGACGTTCAAAAATAAAACATTTGAAAACGGACCATTTTCCACATTTCTGAAGCATGACGTAATGGGGGGGTGTTATCTCTTTTGTCGAAAATCAGCCGTTTTTGCTCGAACATTAAATGCCTCCAAATGGTATTTATTTCACTTCCCGAGCCCCTGGAAGCATGAAAATCACTTTAAACATGCTAATTTTAGCTCTAACACTGATGATCCACCTACAAATGTGAACTGACGTTCAAAAATAAAACATTTGAAAACGGACCATTTTCCACATTTCTGAAGCATGACGTAATGGGGGGGTGTTATCTCTTTTGTCGAAAATCAGCCGTTTTTGCTCGAACATTAAATGCCTCCAAATGGTATTTAATTAACTTCCCGAGCCCCTGGAAGCATGAAAATCACTTTAAACATGCTAATTTTAGCTCTAACACTGATGATCCACCTACAAATGTGAACTGACGTTCAAAAATAAAACATTTGAAAACTGACCATTTTCCACATTTCTGAAGCATGACGTAATGGGGGGGTGTTATCTCTTTTGTCGAAAATCAGCCGTTTTTGCTCAAACATTAAATGCCTCCAAATGGTATTTAATTAACTTCCCGAGCCCCTGGAAGCATGAAAATCACTTTAAACATGCTAATTTTAGCTCTAACACTGATGATCCACCTACAAATGTGAACTGACGTTCAAAAATAAAACATTTGAAAACGGACCATTTTCCACATTTCTGAAGCATGACGTAATGGGGGGGTGTTATCTCTTTTGTCGAAAATCAGCCGTTTTTGCTCGAACATTAAATGCCTCCAAATGGTATTTAATTAACTTCCTGGGGTGAAGAAACCCTTTTTGAGAACTCAGAGTGAGTAAATTGGCCATTTTCATGCACTTTTAACCATTCCATAAATCTTGTGTTTTGGGCCCCTGGAAGCATGAAAATCACTTTAAACATGCTAATTTTAGCTCTAACACTGATGATCCACCTACAAATGTGAACTGACGTTCAAAAATAAAACATTTGAAAACGGACCATTTTCCACATTTCTGAAGCATGACGTAATGGGGGGTGTTATCTCTTTTGTCGAAAATCAGCCGTTTTTGCTCGAACATTAAATGCCTCCAAATGGTATTTAATTAACTTCCCGAGCCCCTGGAAGCATGAAAATCACTTTAAACATGCTAATTTTAGCTCTAACACTGATGATCCACCTACAAATGTGAACTGACGTTCAAAAATAAAACATTTGAAAACGGACCATTTTCCACATTTCTGAAGCATGACGTAATGGGGGGGTGTTATCTCTTTTGTCGAAAATCAGCCGTTTTTGCTCGAACATTAAATGCCTCCAAATGGTATTTAATTAACTTCCCGGGGTGAAGAAACCCTTTTTGAGAACTCAGAGTGAGTAAATTGGCCATTTTCATGCACTTTTAACCATTCCATAAATCTTGTGTTTTGGGCCCCTGGAAGCATGAAAATCACTTTAAACATGCTAATTTTAGCTCTAACACTGATGATCCACCTACAAATGTGAACTGACGTTCAAAAATAAAACATTTGAAAACGGACCATTTTCCACATTTCTGAAGCATGACGTAATGGGGGGGTGTTATCTCTTTTGTCGAAAATCAGCCGTTTTTGCTCGAACATTAAATGCCTCCAAATGGTATTTAATTAACTTCCCGAGCCCCTGGAAGCATGAAAATCACTTTAAACATGCTAATTTTAGCTCTAACACTGATGATCCACCTACAAATGTGAACTGACGTTCAAAAATAAAACATTTGAAAACGGACCATTTTCCACATTTCTGAAGCATGACGTAATGGGGGGGTGTTATCTCTTTTGTCGAAAATCAGCCGTTTTTGCTCGAACATTAAATGCCTCCAAATGGTATTTAATTAACTTCCCGGGGTGAAGAAACCCTTTTTGAGAACTCAGAGTGAGTAAATTGGCCATTTTCATGCACTTTTAACCATTCCATAAATCTTGTGTTTTGGGCCCCTGGAAGCATGAAAATCACTTTAAACATGCTAATTTTAGCTCTAACACTGATGATCCACCTACAAATGTGAACTGACGTTCAAAAATAAAACATTTGAAAACGGACCATTTTCCACATTTCTGAAGCATGACGTAATGGGGGGGTGTTATCTCTTTTGTCGAAAATCAGCCGTTTTTGCTCGAACATTAAATGCCTCCAAATGGTATTTAATTAACTTCCCGAGCCCCTGGAAGCATGAAAATCACTTTAAACATGCTAATTTTAGCTCTAACACTGATGATCCACCTACAAATGTGAACTGACGTTCAAAAATAAAACATTTGAAAACGGACCATTTTCCACATTTCTGAAGCATGACGTAATGGGGGGGTGTTATCTCTTTTGTCGAAAATCAGCCGTTTTTGCTCGAACATTAAATGCCTCCAAATGGTATTTAATTAACTTCCCGAGCCCCTGGAAGCATGAAAATCACTTTAAACATGCTAATTTTAGCTCTAACACTGATGATCCACCTACAAATGTGAACTGACGTTCAAAAATAAAACATTTGAAAACGGACCATTTTCCACATTTCTGAATCATGACGTAATGGGGGGGTGTTATCTCTTTTGTCGAAAATCAGCCGTTTTTGCTCGAACATTAAATGCCTCCAAATGGTATTTAATTAACTTCCCGGGGTGAAGAAACCCTTTTTGAGAACTCAGAGTGAGTAAATTGGCCATTTTCATGCACTTTTAACCATTCCATAAATCTTGTGTTTTGGGCCCCTGGAAGCATGAAAATCACTTTAAACATGCTAATTTTAGCTCTAACACTGATGATCCACCTACAAATGTGAACTGACGTTCAAAAATAAAACATTTGAAAACGGACCATTTTCCACATTTCTGAAGCATGACGTAATGGGGGGGTGTTATCTCTTTTGTCGAAAATCAGCCGTTTTTGCTCGAACATTAAATGCCTCCAAATGGTATTTAATTAACTTCCCGAGCCCCTGGAAGCATGAAAATCACTTTAAACATGCTAATTTTAGCTCTAACACTGATGATCCACCTACAAATGCGAACTGACGTTCAAAAATAAAACATTTGAAAACGGACCATTTTCCACATTTCTGAAGCATGACGTAATGGGGGGGTGTTATCTCTTTTGTCGAAAATCAGCCGTTTTTGCTCGAACATTAAATGCCTCCAAATGGTATTTAATTAACTTCCCGGGGTGAAGAAACCCTTTTTGAGAACTCAGAGTGAGTAAATTGGCCATTTTCATGCACTTTTAACCATTCCATAAATCTTGTGTTTTGGGCCCCTGGAAGCATGAAAATCACTTTAAACATGCTAATTTTAGCTCTAACACTGATGATCCACCTACAAATGTGAACTGACGTTCAAAAATAAAACATTTGAAAACGGACCATTTTCCACATTTCTGAAGCATGACGTAATGGGGGGGTGTTATCTCTTTTGTCGAAAATCAGCCGTTTTTGCTCGAACATTAAATGCCTCCAAATGGTATTTAATTAACTTCCCGAGCCCCTGGAAGCATGAAAATCACTTTAAACATGCTAATTTTAGCTCTAACACTGATGATCCACCTACAAATGTGAACTGACGTTCAAAAATAAAACATTTGAAAACGGACCATTTTCCACATTTCTGAAGCATGACGTAAAGGGGGGGTGTTATCTCTTTTGTCGAAAATCAGCCGTTTTTGCTCGAACATTAAATGCCTCCAAATGGTATTTAATTAACTTCCCGGGGTGAAGAAACCCTTTTTGAGAACTCAGAGTGAGTAAATTGGCCATTTTCATGCACTTTTAACCATTCCATAAATCTTGTTTTTTGGGCCCCTGGAAGCATGAAAATCACTTTAAACATGCTAATTTTAGCTCTAACACTGATGATCCACCTACAAATGTGAACTGACGTTCAAAAATAAAACATTTGAAAACGGACCATTTTCCACCTTTCTGAAGCATGACGTAATGGGGGGGTGTTATCTCTTTTGTCGAAAATCAGCCGTTTTTGCTCGAACATTAAATGCCTCCAAATGGTATTTAATTAACTTCCCGAGCCCCTGGAAGCATGAAAATCACTTTAAACATGCTAATTTTAGCTCTAACACTGATGATCCACCTACAAATGTGAACTGACGTTCAAAAATAAAACATTTGAAAACGGACCATTTTCCACATTTCTGAAGCATGACGTAATGGGGGGGTGTTATCTCTTTTGTCGAAAATCAGCCGTTTTTGCTCGAACATTAAATGCCTCCAAATGGTATTTAATTAACTTCCCGAGCCCCTGGAAGCATGAAAATCACTTTAAACATGCTAATTTTAGCTCTAACACTGATGATCCACCTACAAATGTGAACTGACGTTCAAAAATAAAACATTTGAAAACGGACCATTTTCCACATTTCTGAAGCATGACGTAATGGGGGGGTGTTATCTCTTTTGTCGAAAATCAGCCGTTTTTGCTCGAACATTAAATGCCTCCAAATGGTATTTAATTAACTTCCCGGGGTGAAGAAACCCTTTTTGAGAACTCAGAGTGAGTAAATTGGCCATTTTCATGCACTTTTAACCATTCCATAAATCTTGTGTTTTGGGCCCCTGGAAGCATGAAAATCACTTTAAACATGCTAATTTTAGCTCTAACACTGATGATCCACCTACAAATGTGAACTGACGTTCAAAAATCAAACATTTAAAAACGGACCATTTTCCACATTTCTGAAGCATGACGTAATGGGGGGGTGTTATCTCTTTTGTCGAAAATCAGCCGTTTTTGCTCGAACATTAAATGCCTCCAAATGGTATTTAATTAACTTCCCGAGCCCCTGGAAGCATGAAAATCACTTTAAACATGCTAATTTTAGCTCTAACACTGATGATCCACCTACAAATGTGAACTGACGTTCAAAAATAAAACATTTGAAAACGGACCATTTTCCACATTTCTGAAGCATGACGTAATGGGGGGGTGTTATCTCTTTTGTCGAAAATCAGCCGTTTTTGCTCGAACATTAAATGCCTCCAAATGGTATTTAATTAACTTCCCGAGCCCCTGGAAGCATGAAAATCACTTTAAACATGCTAATTTTAGCTCTAACACTGATGATCCACCTACAAATGTGAACTGACGTTCAAAAATAAAACATTTGAAAACGGACCATTTTCCACATTTCTGAAGCATGACGTAATGGGGGGGTGTTATCTCTTTTGTCGAAAATCAGCCGTTTTTGCTCGAACATTAAATGCCTCCAAATGGTATTTAATTAACTTCCCGGGGTGAAGAAACCCTTTTTGAGAACTCAGAGTGAGTAAATTGGCCATTTTCATGCACTTTTAACCATTCCATAAATCTTGTGTTTTGGGCCCCTGGAAGCATGAAAATCACTTTAAACATGCTAATTTTAGCTCTAACACTGATGATCCACCTACAAATGTGAACTGACGTTCAAAAATAAAACATTTAAAAACGGACCATTTTCCACATTTCTGAAGCATGACGTAATGGGGGGGTGTTATCTCTTTTGTCGAAAATCAGCCGTTTTTGCTCGAACATTAAATGCCTCCAAATGGTATTTAATTAACTTCCCGAGCCCCTGGAAGCATGAAAATCACTTTAAACATGCTAATTTTAGCTCTAACACTGATGATCCACCTACAAATGTGAACTGACGTTCAAAAATAAAACATTTGAAAACGGACCATTTTCCACATTTCTGAAGCATGACGTAATGGGGGGGTGTTATCTCTTTTGTCGAAAATCAGCCGTTTTTGCTCGAACATTAAATGCCTCCAAATGGTATTTAATTAACTTCCCGGGGTGAAGAAACCCTTTTTGAGAACTCAGAGTGAGTAAATTGGCCATTTTCATGCACTTTTAACCATTCCATAAATCTTGTGTTTTGGGCCCCTGGAAGCATGAAAATCACTTTAAACATGCTAATTTTAGCTCTAACACTGATGATCCACCTACAAATGTGAACTGACGTTCAAAAATAAAACATTTGAAAACGGACCATTTTCCACATTTCTGAAGCATGACGTAATGGGGGGTGTTATCTCTTTTGTCGAAAATCAGCCGTTTTTGCTCGAACATTAAATGCCTCCAAATGGTATTTATTTCACTTCCCGGGGTGAAGAAACCCTTTTTGAGAACTCAGAGTGAGTAAATTGGCCATTTTCATGCACTTTTAACCATTCCATAAATCTTGTGTTTTGGGCCCCTGGAAGCATGAAAATCACTTTAAACATGCTAATTTTAGCTCTAACACTGATGATCTACCTACAAATGTGAACTGACGTTCAAAAATAAAACATTTGAAAACGGACCATTTTCCACATTTCTGAAGCATGACGTAATGGGGGGGTGTTATCTCTTTTGTCGAAAATCAGCCGTTTTTGCTCGAACATTAAATGCCTCCAAATGGTATTTAATTAACTTCCCGAGCCCCTGGAAGCATGAAAATCACTTTAAACATGCTAATTTTAGCTCTAACACTGATGATCCACCTACAAATGTGAACTGACGTTCAAAAATAAAACATTTGAAAACGGACCATTTTCCACATTTCTGAAGCATGACGTAATGGGGGGGTGTTATCTCTTTTGTCGAAAATCAGCCGTTTTTGCTCGAACATTAAATGCCTCCAAATGGTATTTATTTCACTTCCCGGGGTGAAGAAACCCTTTTTGAGAACTCAGAGTGAGTAAATTGGCCATTTTCATGCACTTTTAACCATTCCAAAAATCTTGTGTTTTGGGCCCCTGGAAGCATGAAAATCACTTTAAACATGCTAATTTTAGCTCTAACACTGATGATCCACCTACAAATGTGAACTGACGTTCAAAAATAAAACATTTGAAAACGGACCATTTTCCACATTTCTGAAGCATGACGTAATGGGGGGGTGTTATCTCTTTTGTCGAAAATCAGCCGTTTTTGCTCGAACATTAAATGCCTCCAAATGGTATTTATTTCACTTCCCGAGCCCCTGGAAGCATGAAAATCACTTTAAACATGCTAATTTTAGCTCTAACACTGATGATCCACCTACAAATGTGAACTGACGTTCAAAAATAAAACATTTGAAAACGGACCATTTTCCACATTTCTGAAGCATGACGTAATGGGGGGGTGTTATCTCTTTTGTCGAAAATCAGCCATTTTTGCTCGAACATTAAATGCCTCCAAATGGTATTTAATTAACTTCCCGAGCCCCTGGAAGCATGAAAATCACTTTAAACATGCTAATTTTAGCTCTAACACTGATGATCCACCTACAAATGTGAACTGACGTTCAAAAATAAAACATTTGAAAACGGACCATTTTCCACATTTCTGAAGCATGACTTAATGGGGGGGTGTTATCTCTTTTGTCGAAAATCAGCCGTTTTTGCTCGAACATTAAATGCCTCCAAATGGTATTTATTTCACTTCCCGAGCCCCTGGAAGCATGAAAATCACTTTAAACATGCTAATTTTAGCTCTAACACTGATGATCCACCTACAAATGTGAACTGACGTTCAAAAATAAAACATTTGAAAACGGACCATTTTCCACATTTCTGAAGCATGACGTAATGGGGGGGTGTTATCTCTTTTGTCAAAAATCAGCCGTTTTTGCTCAAACATTAAATGCCTCCAAATGGTATTTAATTAACTTCCCGAGCCCCTGGAAGCATGAAAATCACTTTAAACATGCTAATTTTAGCTCTAACACTGATGATCCACCTACAAATGTGAACTGACGTTCAAAAATAAAACATTTGAAAACGGACCATTTTCCACATTTCTGAAGCATGACGTAATGGGGGGGTGTTATCTCTTTTGTCGAAAATCAGCCGTTTTTGCTCGAACATTAAATGCCTCCAAATGGTATTTATTTCACTTCCCGGGGTGAAGAAACCCTTTTTGAGAACTCAGAGTGAGTAAATTGGCCATTTTCATGCACTTTTAACCATTCCATAAATCTTGTGTTTTGGGCCCCTGGAAGCATGAAAATCACTTTAAACATGCTAATTTTAGCTCTAACACTGATGATCCACCTACAAATGTGAACTGACGTTCAAAAATAAAACATTTGAAAACGGACCATTTTCCACATTTCTGAAGCATGACGTAATGGGGGGGTGTTATCTCTTTTGTCGAAAATCAGCCGTTTTTGCTCGAACATTAAATGCCTCCAAATGGTATTTAATTAACTTCCCGAGCCCCTGGAAGCATGAAAATCACTTTAAACATGCTAATTTTAGCTCTAACACTGATGATCCACCTACAAATGTGAACTGACGTTCAAAAATAAAACATTTGAAAACGGACCATTTTCCACATTTCTGAAGCATGACGTAATGGGGGGGGTGTTATCTCTTTTGTCGAAAATCAGCCGTTTTTGCTCGAACATTAAATGCCTCCAAATGGTATTTAATTAACTTCCCGGGGTGAAGAAACCCTTTTTGAGAACTCAGAGTGAGTAAATTGGCCATTTTCATGCACTTTTAACCATTCCATAAATCTTGTGTTTTGGGCCCCTGGAAGCATGAAAATCACTTTAAACATGCTAATTTTAGCTCTAACACTGATGATCCACCTACAAATGTGAACTGACGTTCAAAAATAAAACATTTGAAAACGGACCATTTTCCACATTTCTGAAGCATGACGTAATGGGGGGTGTTATCTCTTTTGTCGAAAATCAGCCGTTTTTGCTCGAACATTAAATGCCTCCAAATGGTATTTAATTAACTTCCCGGGGTGAAGAAACCCTTTTTGAGAACTCAGAGTGAGTAAATTGGCCATTTTCATGCACTTTTAACCATTCCATAAATCTTGTGTTTTGGGCCCCTGGAAGCATGAAAATCACTTTAAACATGCTAATTTTAGCTCTAACACTGATGATCCACCTACAAATGTGAACTGACGTTCAAAAATAAAACATTTGAAAACGGACCATTTTCCACATTTCTGAAGCATGACGTAATGGGGGGGTGTTATCTCTTTTGTCGAAAATCAGCCGTTTTTGCTCGAACATTAAATGCCTCCAAATGGTATTTAATTAACTTCCCGGGGTGAAGAAACCCTTTTTGAGAACTCAGAGTGAGTAAATTGGCCATTTTCATGCACTTTTAACCATTCCATAAATCTTGTGTTTTGGGCCCCTGGAAGCATGAAAATCACTTTAAACATGCTAATTTTAGCTCTAACACTGATGATCCACCTACAAATGTGAACTGACGTTCAAAAATAAAACATTTGAAAACGGACCATTTTCCACCTTTCTGAAGCATGACGTAATGGGGGGGTGTTATCTCTTTTGTCGAAAATCAGCCGTTTTTGCTCGAACATTAAATGCCTCCAAATGGTATTTAATTAACTTCCCGAGCCCCTGGAAGCATGAAAATCACTTTAAACATGCTAATTTTAGCTCTAACACTGATCATCCACCTACAAATGTGAACTGACGTTCAAAAATAAAACATTTGAAAACGGACCATTTTCCACATTTCTGAAGCATGACGTAATGGGGGGGGTGTTATCTCTTTTGTCGAAAATCAGCCGTTTTTGCTCGAACATTAAATGCCTCCAAATGGTATTTAATTAACTTCCCGAGCCCCTGGAAGCATGAAAATCACTTTAAACATGCTAATTTTAGCTCTAACACTGATGATCCACCTGCAAATGTGAACTGACGTTCAAAAATAAAACATTTGAAAACGGACCATTTTCCACATTTCTGAAGCATGACGTAATGGGGGGGTGTTATCTCTTTTGTCGAAAATCAGCCGTTTTTGCTCGAACATTAAATGCCTCCAAATGGTATTTAATTAACTTCCCGGGGTGAAGAAACCCTTTTTGAGAACTCAGAGTGAGTAAATTGGCCATTTTCATGCACTTTTAACCATTCCATAAATCTTGTGTTTTGGGCCCCTGGAAGCATGAAAATCACTTTAAACATGCTAATTTTAGCTCTAACACTGATGATCCACCTACAAATGTGAACTGACGTTCAAAAATAAAACATTTGAAAACGGACCATTTTCCACATTTCTGAAGCATGACGTAATGGGGGGGTGTTATCTCTTTTGTCGAAAATCAGCCGTTTTTGCTCGAACATTAAATGCCTCCAAATGGTATTTAATTAACTTCCCGAGCCCCTGGAAGCATGAAAATCACTTTAAACATGCTAATTTTAGCTCTAACACTGATGATCCACCTACAAATGTGAACTGACGTTCAAAAATAAAACATTTGAAAACGGACCATTTTCCACATTTCTGAAGCATGACGTAATGGGGGGGTGTTATCTCTTTTGTCGAAAATCAGCCGTTTTTGCTCGAACATTAAATGCCTCCAAATGGTATTTAATTAACTTACCGGGGTGAAGAAACCCTTTTTGAGAACTCAGAGTGAGTAAATTGGCCATTTTCATGCACTTTTAACCATTCCATAAATCTTGTGTTTTGGGCCCCTGGAAGCATGAAAATCACTTTAAACATGCTAATTTTAGCTCTAACACTGATGATCCACCTACAAATGTGAACTGACGTTCAAAAATAAAACATTTGAAAACGGACCATTTTCCACATTTCTGAAGCATGACGTGATGGGGGGGTGTTATCTCATTTGTCGAAAATCAGCCGTTTTTGCTCGAACATTAAATGCCTCCAAATGGTATTTAATTAACTTCCCGAGCCCCTGGAAGCATGAAAATCACTTTAAACATGCTAATTTTAGCTCTAACACTGATGATCCACCTACAAATGTGAACTGACGTTCAAAAATAAAACATTTGAAAACGGACCATTTTCCACATTTCTGAAGCATGACGTAATGGGGGGGTGTTATCTCTTTTGTCGAAAATCAGCCGTTTTTGCTCGAACATTAAATGCCTCCAAATGGTATTTATTTCACTTCCCGGGGTGAAGAAACCCTTTTTGAGAACTCAGAGTGAGTAAATTGGCCATTTTCATGCACTTTTAACCATTCCATAAATCTTGTGTTTTGGGCCCCTGGAAGCATGAAAATCACTTTAAACATGCTAATTTTAGCTCTAACACTGATGATCTACCTACAAATGTGAACTGACGTTCAAAAATAAAACATTTGAAAACGGACCATTTTCCACATTTCTGAAGCATGACGTAATGGGGGGGTGTTATCTCTTTTGTCGAAAATCAGCCGTTTTTGCTCGAACATTAAATGCATCCAAATGGTATTTAATTAACTTCCCGAGCCCCTGGAAGCATGAAAATCACTTTAAACATGCTAATTTTAGCTCTAACACTGATGATCCACCTACAAATGTGAACTGACGTTCAAAAATAAAACATTTGAAAACGGACCATTTTCCACATTTCTGAAGCATGACGTAATGGGGGGGTGTTATCTCTTTTGTCGAAAATCAGCCGTTTTTGCTCGAACATTAAATGCCTCCAAATGGTATTTATTTCACTTCCCGGGGTGAAGAAACCCTTTTTGAGAACTCAGAGTGAGTAAATTGGCCATTTTCATGCACTTTTAACCATTCCAAAAATCTTGTGTTTTGGGCCCCTGGAAGCATGAAAATCACTTTAAACATGCTAATTTTAGCTCTAACACTGATGATCCACCTACAAATGTGAACTGACGTTCAAAAATAAAACATTTGAAAACGGACCATTTTCCACATTTCTGAAGCATGACGTAATGGGGGGGTGTTATCTCTTTTGTCGAAAATCAGCCGTTTTTGCTCGAACATTAAATGCCTCCAAATGGTATTTATTTCACTTCCCGAGCCCCTGGAAGCATGAAAATCACTTTAAACATGCTAATTTTAGCTCTAACACTGATGATCCACCTACAAATGTGAACTGACGTTCAAAAATAAAACATTTGAAAACGGACCATTTTCCACATTTCTGAAGCATGACGTAATGGGGGGGTGTTATCTCTTTTGTCGAAAATCAGCCGTTTTTGCTCGAACATTAAATGCCTCCAAATGGTATTTAATTAACTTCCCGAGCCCCTGGAAGCATGAAAATCACTTTAAACATGCTAATTTTAGCTCTAACACTGATGATCCACCTACAAATGTGAACTGACGTTCAAAAATAAAACATTTGAAAACGGACCATTTTCCACATTTCTGAAGCATGACGTAATGGGGGGGTGTTATCTCTTTTGTCGAAAATCAGCCGTTTTTGCTCGAACATTAAATGCCTCCAAATGGTATTTATTTCACTTCCCGAGCCCCTGGAAGCATGAAAATCACTTTAAACATGCTAATTTTAGTTCTAACACTGATGATCCACCTACAAATGTGAACTGACGTTCAAAAATAAAACATTTGAAAACGGACCATTTTCCACATTTCTGAAGCATGACGTAATGGGGGGGTGTTATCTCTTTTGTCAAAAATCAGCCGTTTTTGCTCAAACATTAAATGCCTCCAAATGGTATTTAATTAACTTCCCGAGCCCCTGGAAGCATGAAAATCACTTTAAACATGCTAATTTTAGCTCTAACACTGATGATCCACCTACAAATGTGAACTGACGTTCAAAAATAAAACATTTGAAAACGGACCATTTTCCACATTTCTGAAGCATGACGTAATGGGGGGGTGTTATCTCTTTTGTCGAAAATCAGCCGTTTTTGCTCGAACATTAAATGCCTCCAAATGGTATTTATTTCACTTCCCGGGGTGAAGAAACCCTTTTTGAGAACTCAGAGTGAGTAAATTGGCCATTTTCATGCACTTTTAACCATTCCATAAATCTTGTGTTTTGGGCCCCTGGAAGCATGAAAATCACTTTAAACATGCTAATTTTAGCTCTAACACTGATGATCCACCTACAAATGTGAACTGACGTTCAAAAATAAAACATTTGAAAACGGACCATTTTCCACATTTCTGAAGCATGACGTAATGGGGGGGTGTTATCTCTTTTGTCGAAAATCAGCCGTTTTTGCTCGAACATTAAATGCCTCCAAATGGTATTTAATTAACTTCCCGAGCCCCTGGAAGCATGAAAATCACTTTAAACATGCTAATTTTAGCTCTAACACTGATGATCCACCTACAAATGTGAACTGACGTTCAAAAATAAAACATTTGAAAACGGACCATTTTCCACATTTCTGAAGCATGACGTAATGGGGGGGTGTTATCTCTTTTGTCGAAAATCAGCCGTTTTTGCTCGAACATTAAATGCCTCCAAATGGTATTTAATTAACTTCCCGGGGTGAAGAAACCCTTTTTGAGAACTCAGAGTGAGTAAATTGGCCATTTTCATGCACTTTTAACCATTCCATAAATCTTGTGTTTTGGGCCCCTGGAAGCATGAAAATCACTTTAAACATGCTAATTTTAGCTCTAACACTGATGATCCACCTACAAATGTGAACTGACGTTCAAAAATAAAACATTTGAAAACGGACCATTTTCCACATTTCTGAAGCATGACGTAATGGGGGGTGTTATCTCTTTTGTCGAAAATCAGCCGTTTTTGCTCGAACATTAAATGCCTCCAAATGTTATTTAATTAACTTCCCGGGGTGAAGAAACCCTTTTTGAGAACTCAGAGTGAGTAAATTGGCCATTTTCATGCACTTTTAACCATTCCATAAATCTTGTGTTTTGGGCCCCTGGAAGCATGAAAATCACTTTAAACATGCTAATTTTAGCTCTAACACTGATGATCCACCTACAAATGTGAACTGACGTTCAAAAATAAAACATTTGAAAACGGACCATTTTCCACATTTCTGAAGCATGACGTAATGGGGGGGTGTTATCTCTTTTGTCGAAAATCAGCCGTTTTTGCTCGAACATTAAATGCCTCCAAATGGTATTTAATTAACTTCCCGGGGTGAAGAAACCCTTTTTGAGAACTCAGAGTGAGTAAATTGGCCATTTTCATGCACTTTTAACCATTCCATAAATCTTGTGTTTTGGGCCCCTGGAAGCATGAAAATCACTTTAAACATGCTAATTTTAGCTCTAACACTGATGATCCACCTACAAATGTGAACTGACGTTCAAAAATAAAACATTTGAAAACGGACCATTTTCCACATTTCTGAAGAATGACGTAATGGGGGGGTGTTATCTCTTTTGTCGAAAATCAACCGTTTTTGCTCGAACATTAAATGCCTCCAAATGGTATTTAATTAACTTTCCGAGCCCCTGGAAGCATGAAAATCACTTTAAACATGCTAATTTTAGCTCTAACACTGATGATCCACCTACAAATGTGAACTGACGTTCAAAAATAAAACATTTGAAAACGGACCATTTTCCACATTTCTGAAGCATGACGTAATGGGGGGGTGTTATCTCTTTTGTCGAAAATCAGCCGTTTTTGCTCGAACATTAAATGCCTCCAAATGGTATTTAATTAACTTCCCGGGGTGAAGAAACCCTTTTTGAGAACTCAGAGTGAGTAAATTGGCCATTTTCATGCACTTTTAACCATTCCATAAATCTTGTGTTTTGGGCCCCTGGAAGCATGAAAATCACTTTAAACATGCTAATTTTAGCTCTAACACTGATGATCCACCTACAAATGTGAACTGACGTTCAAAAATAAAACGTTTGAAAACGGACCATTTTCCACATTTCTGAAGCATGACGTAATGGGGGGGTGTTATCTCTTTTGTCGAAAATCAGCCGTTTTTGCTCGAACATTAAATGCCTCCAAATGGTATTTAATTAACTTCCCGAGCCCCTGGAAGCATGAAAATCACTTTAAACATGCTAATTTTAGCTCTAACACTGATGATCCACCTACAAATGTGAACTGACGTTCAAAAATAAAACATTTGAAAACGGACCATTTTCCACATTTCTGAAGCATGACGTAATGGGGGGGGTGTTATCTCTTTTGTCGAAAATCAGCCGTTTTTGCTCGAACATTAAATGCCTCCAAATGGTATTTATTTCACTTCCCGGGGTGAAGAAACCCTTTTTGAGAACTCAGAGTGAGTAAATTGGCCATTTTCATGCACTTTTAACCATTCCATTAATCTTGTGTTTTGGGGCCCTGGAAGCATGAAAATCACTTTAAACATGCTAATTTTAGCTCTAACACTGATGATCCACCTACAAATGTGAACTGACGTTCAAAAATAAAACATTTGAAAACGGACCATTTTCCACATTTCTGAAGCATGACGTAATGGGGGGGTGTTATCTCTTTTGTCGAAAATCAGCCGTTTTTGCTCAAACATTAAATGCCTCCAAATGGTATTTAATTAACTTCCCGAGCCCCTGGAAGCATGAAAATCACTTTAAACATGCTAATTTTAGCTCTAACACTGATGATCCACCTACAAATGTGAACTGACGTTCAAAAATAAAACATTTGAAAACGGACCATTTTCCACATTTCTGAAGCATGACGTAATGGGGGGGTGTTATCTCTTTTGTCAAAAATCAGCCGTTTTTGCTCAAACATTAAATGCCTCCAAATGGTATTTAATTAACTTCCCGAGCCCCTGGAAGCATGAAAATCACTTTAAACATGCTAATTTTAGCTCTAACACTGATGATCCACCTACAAATGTGAACTGACGTTCAAAAATAAAACATTTGAAAACGGACCATTTTCCACATTTCTGAAGCATGACGTAATGGGGGGGTGTTATCTCTTTTGTCGAAAATCAGCCGTTTTTGCTCGAACATTAAATGCCTCCAAATGGTATTTATTTCACTTCCCGGGGTGAAGAAACCCTTTTTGAGAACTCAGAGTGAGTAAATTGGCCATTTTCATGCACTTTTAACCATTCCATAAATCTTGTGTTTTGGGCCCCTGGAAGCATGAAAATCACTTTAAACATGCTAATTTTAGCTCTAACACTGATGATCCACCTACAAATGTGAACTGACGTTCAAAAATAAAACATTTGAAAACGGACCATTTTCCACATTTCTGAAGCATGACGTAATGGGGGGGTGTTATCTCTTTTGTCGAAAATCAGCCGTTTTTGCTCGAACATTAAATGCCTCCAAATGGTATTTAATTAACTTCCCGAGCCCCTGGAAGCATGAAAATCACTTTAAACATGCTAATTTTAGCTCTAACACTGATGATCCACCTACAAATGTGAACTGACGTTCAAAAATAAAACATTTGAAAACGGACCATTTTCCACATTTCTGAAGCATGACGTAATGGGGGGGTGTTATCTCTTTTGTCGAAAATCAGCCGTTTTTGCTCGAACATTAAATGCCTCCAAATGGTATTTAATTAACTTCCCGAGCCCCTGGAAGCATGAAAATCACTTTAAACATGCTAATTTTAGCTCTAACACTGATGATCCACCTACAAATGTGAACTGACGTTCAAAAATAAAACATTTGAAAACGGACCATTTTCCACATTTCTGAAGCATGACGTAATGGGGGGGTGTTATCTCTTTTGTCGAAAATCAGCCGTTTTTGCTCGAACATTAAATGCCTCCAAATGGTATTTAATTAACTTCCCGGGGTGAAGAAACCCTTTTTGAGAACTCAGAGTGAGTAAATTGGCCATTTTCATGCACTTTTAACCATTCCATAAATCTTGTGTTTTGGGCCCCTGGAAGCATGAAAATCACTTTAAACATGCTAATTTTAGCTCTAACACTGATGATCCACCTACAAATGTGAACTGACGTTCAAAAATAAAACATTTAAAAACGGACCATTTTCCACATTTCTGAAGCATGACGTAATGGGGGGGTGTTATCTCTTTTGTCGAAAATCAGCCGTTTTTGCTCGAACATTAAATGCCTCCAAATGGTATTTAATTAACTTCCCGAGCCCCTGGAAGCATGAAAATCACTTTAAACATGCTAATTTTAGCTCTAACACTGATGATCCACCTACAAATGTGAACTGACGTTCAAAAATAAAACATTTGAAAACGGACCATTTTCCACATTTCTGAAGCATGACGTAATGGGGGGGTGTTATCTCTTTTGTCGAAAATCAGCCGTTTTTGCTCGAACATTAAATGCCTCCAAATGGTATTTAATTAACTTCCCGGGGTGAAGAAACCCTTTTTGAGAACTCAGAGTGAGTAAATTGGCCATTTTCATGCACTTTTAACCATTCCATAAATCTTGTGTTTTGGGCCCCTGGAAGCATGAAAATCACTTTAAACATGCTAATTTTAGCTCTAACACTGATGATCCACCTACAAATGTGAACTGACGTTCAAAAATAAAACATTTGAAAACGGACCATTTTCCACATTTCTGAAGCATGACGTAATGGGGGGGTGTTATATCTTTTGTCGAAAATCAGCCGTTTTTGCTCGAACATTAAATGCCTCCAAATGGTATTTATTTCACTTCCCGGGGTGAAGAAACCCTTTTTGAGAACTCAGAGTGAGTAAATTGGCCATTTTCATGCACTTTTAACCATTCCATAAATCTTGTGTTTTGGGCCCCTGGAAGCATGAAAATCACTTTAAACATGCTAATTTTAGCTCTAACACTGATGATCTACCTACAAATGTGAACTGACGTTCAAAAATAAAACATTTGAAAACGGACCATTTTCCACATTTCTGAAGCATGACGTAATGGGGGGGTGTTATCTCTTTTGTCGAAAATCAGCCGTTTTTGCTCGAACATTAAATGCCTCCAAATGGTATTTAATTAACTTCCCGAGCCCCTGGAAGCATGAAAATCACTTTAAACATGCTAATTTTAGCTCTAACACTGATGATCCACCTACAAATGTGAACTGACGTTCAAAAATAAAACATTTGAAAACGGACCATTTTCCACATTTCTGAAGCATGACGTAATGGGGGGGTGTTATCTCTTTTGTCGAAAATCAGCCGTTTTTGCTCGAACATTAAATGCCTCCAAATGGTATTTATTTCACTTCCCGGGGTGAAGAAACCCTTTTTGAGAACTCAGAGTGAGTAAATTGGCCATTTTCATGCACTTTTAACCATTCCAAAAATCTTGTGTTTTGGGCCCCTGGAAGCATGAAAATCACTTTAAACATGCTAATTTTAGCTCTAACACTGATGATCCACCTACAAATGTGAACTGACGTTCAAAAATAAAACATTTGAAAACGGACCATTTTCCACATTTCTGAAGCATGACGTAATGGGGGGGTGTTATCTCTTTTGTCGAAAATCAGCCGTTTTTGCTCGAACATTAAATGCCTCCAAATGGTATTTATTTCACTTCCCGAGCCCCTGGAAGCATGAAAATCACTTTAAACATGCTAATTTTAGCTCTAACACTGATGATCCACCTACAAATGTGAACTGACGTTCAAAAATAAAACATTTGAAAACGGACCATTTTCCACATTTCTGAAGCATGACGTAATGGGGGGGTGTTATCTCTTTTGTCGAAAATCAGCCATTTTTGCTCGAACATTAAACGCCTCCAAATGGTATTTAATTAACTTCCCGAGCCCCTGGAAGCATGAAAATCACTTTAAACATGCTAATTTTAGCTCTAACACTGATGATCCACCTACAAATGTGAACTGACGTTCAAAAATAAAACATTTGAAAACGGACCATTTTCCACATTTCTGAAGCATGACTTAATGGGGGGGTGTTATCTCTTTTGTCGAAAATCAGCCGTTTTTGCTCGAACATTAAATGCCTCCAAATGGTATTTATTTCACTTCCCGAGCCCCTGGAAGCATGAAAATCACTTTAAACATGCTAATTTTAGCTCTAACACTGATGATCCACCTACAAATGTGAACTGACGTTCAAAAATAAAACATTTGAAAACGGACCATTTTCCACATTTCTGAAGCATGACGTAATGGGGGGGTGTTATCTCTTTTGTCAAAAATCAGCCGTTTTTGCTCAAACATTAAATGCCTCCAAATGGTATTTAATTAACTTCCCGAGCCCCTGGAAGCATGAAAATCACTTTAAACATGCTAATTTTAGCTCTAACACTGATGATCCACCTACAAATGTGAACTGACGTTCAAAAATAAAACATTTGAAAACGGACCATTTTCCACATTTCTGAAGCATGACGTAATGGGGGGGTGTTATCTCTTTTGTCGAAAATCAGCCGTTTTTGCTCGAACATTAAATGCCTCCAAATGGTATTTATTTCACTTCCCGGGGTGAAGAAACCCTTTTTGAGAACTCAGAGTGAGTAAATTGGCCATTTTCATGCACTTTTAACCATTCCATAAATCTTGTGTTTTGGGCCCCTGGAAGCATGAAAATCACTTTAAACATGCTAATTTTAGCTCTAACACTGATGATCCACCTACAAATGTGAACTGACGTTCAAAAATAAAACATTTGAAAACGGACCATTTTCCACATTTCTGAAGCATGACGTAATGGGGGGGTGTTATCTCTTTTGTCGAAAATCAGCCGTTTTTGCTCGAACATTAAATGCCTCCAAATGGTATTTAATTAACTTCCCGAGCCCCTGGAAGCATGAAAATCACTTTAAACATGCTAATTTTAGCTCTAACACTGATGATCCACCTACAAATGTGAACTGACGTTCAAAAATAAAACATTTGAAAACGGACCATTTTCCACATTTCTGAAGCATGACGTAATGGGGGGGGTGTTATCTCTTTTGTCGAAAATCAGCCGTTTTTGCTCGAACATTAAATGCCTCCAAATGGTATTTAATTAACTTCCCGGGGTGAAGAAACCCTTTTTGAGAACTCAGAGTGAGTAAATTGGCCATTTTCATGCACTTTTAACCATTCCATAAATCTTGTGTTTTGGGCCCCTGGAAGCATGAAAATCACTTTAAACATGCTAATTTTAGCTCTAACACTGATGATCCACCTACAAATGTGAACTGACGTTCAAAAATAAAACATTTGAAAACGGACCATTTTCCACATTTCTGAAGCATGACGTAATGGGGGGTGTTATCTCTTTTGTCGAAAATCAGCCGTTTTTGCTCGAACATTAAATGCCTCCAAATGGTATTTAATTAACTTCCCGGGGTGAAGAAACCCTTTTTGAGAACTCAGAGTGAGTAAATTGGCCATTTTCATGCACTTTTAACCATTCCATAAATCTTGTGTTTTGGGCCCCTGGAAGCATGAAAATCACTTTAAACATGCTAATTTTAGCTCTAACACTGATGATCCACCTACAAATGTGAACTGACGTTCAAAAATAAAACATTTGAAAACGGACCATTTTCCACATTTCTGAAGCATGACGTAATGGGGGGGTGTTATCTCTTTTGTCGAAAATCAGCCGTTTTTGCTCGAACATTAAATGCCTCCAAATGGTATTTAATTAACTTCCCGGGGTGAAGAAACCCTTTTTGAGAACTCAGAGTGAGTAAATTGGCCATTTTCATGCACTTTTAACCATTCCATAAATCTTGTGTTTTGGGCCCCTGGAAGCATGAAAATCACTTTAAACATGCTAATTTTAGCTCTAACACTGATGATCCACCTACAAATGTGAACTGACGTTCAAAAATAAAACATTTGAAAACGGACCATTTTCCACCTTTCTGAAGCATGACGTAATGGGGGGGTGTTATCTCTTTTGTCGAAAATCAGCCGTTTTTGCTCGAACATTAAATGCCTCCAAATGGTATTTAATTAACTTCCCGAGCCCCTGGAAGCATGAAAATCACTTTAAACATGCTAATTTTAGCTCTAACACTGATCATCCACCTACAAATGTGAACTGACGTTCAAAAATAAAACATTTGAAAACGGACCATTTTCCACATTTCTGAAGCATGACGTAATGGGGGGGGTGTTATCTCTTTTGTCGAAAATCAGCCGTTTTTGCTCGAACATTAAATGCCTCCAAATGGTATTTAATTAACTTCCCGAGCCCCTGGAAGCATGAAAATCACTTTAAACATGCTAATTTTAGCTCTAACACTGATGATCCACCTGCAAATGTGAACTGACGTTCAAAAATAAAACATTTGAAAACGGACCATTTTCCACATTTCTGAAGCATGACGTAATGGGGGGGTGTTATCTCTTTTGTCGAAAATCAGCCGTTTTTGCTCGAACATTAAATGCCTCCAAATGGTATTTAATTAACTTCCCGGGGTGAAGAAACCCTTTTTGAGAACTCAGAGTGAGTAAATTGGCCATTTTCATGCACTTTTAACCATTCCATAAATCTTGTGTTTTGGGCCCCTGGAAGCATGAAAATCACTTTAAACATGCTAATTTTAGCTCTAACACTGATGATCCACCTACAAATGTGAACTGACGTTCAAAAATAAAACATTTGAAAACGGACCATTTTCCACATTTCTGAAGCATGACGTAATGGGGGGGTGTTATCTCTTTTGTCGAAAATCAGCCGTTTTTGCTCGAACATTAAATGCCTCCAAATGGTATTTAATTAACTTCCCGGGGTGAAGAAACCCTTTTTGAGAACTCAGAGTGAGTAAATTGGCCATTTTCATGCACTTTTAACCATTCCATAAATCTTGTGTTTTGGGCCCCTGGAAGCATGAAAATCACTTTAAACATGCTAATTTTAGCTCTAACACTGATGATCCACCTACAAATGTGAACTGACGTTCAAAAATAAAACATTTGAAAACGGACCATTTTCCACATTTCTGAAGAATGACGTAATGGGGGGGTGTTATCTCTTTTGTCGAAAATCAACCGTTTTTGCTCGAACATTAAATGCCTCCAAATGGTATTTAATTAACTTCCCGAGCCCCTGGAAGCATGAAAATCACTTTAAACATGCTAATTTTAGCTCTAACACTGATGATCCACCTACAAATGTGAACTGACGTTCAAAAATAAAACATTTGAAAACGGACCATTTTCCACATTTCTGAAGCATGACGTAATGGGGGGGTGTTATCTCTTTTGTCGAAAATCAGCCGTTTTTGCTCGAACATTAAATGCCTCCAAATGGTATTTAATTAACTTCCCGGGGTGAAGAAACCCTTTTTGAGAACTCAGAGTGAGTAAATTGGCCATTTTCATGCACTTTTAACCATTCCATAAATCTTGTGTTTTGGGCCCCTGGAAGCATGAAAATCACTTTAAACATGCTAATTTTAGCTCTAACACTGATGATCCACCTACAAATGTGAACTGACGTTCAAAAATAAAACGTTTGAAAACGGACCATTTTCCACATTTCTGAAGCATGACGTAATGGGGGGGTGTTATCTCTTTTGTCGAAAATCAGCCGTTTTTGCTCGAACATTAAATGCCTCCAAATGGTATTTAATTAACTTCCCGAGCCCCTGGAAGCATGAAAATCACTTTAAACATGCTAATTTTAGCTCTAACACTGATGATCCACCTACAAATGTGAACTGACGTTCAAAAATAAAACATTTGAAAACGGACCATTTTCCACATTTCTGAAGCATGACGTAATGGGGGGGGTGTTATCTCTTTTGTCGAAAATCAGCCGTTTTTGCTCGAACATTAAATGCCTCCAAATGGTATTTATTTCACTTCCCGGGGTGAAGAAACCCTTTTTGAGAACTCAGAGTGAGTAAATTGGCCATTTTCATGCACTTTTAACCATTCCATTAATCTTGTGTTTTGGGGCCCTGGAAGCATGAAAATCACTTTAAACATGCTAATTTTAGCTCTAACACTGATGATCCACCTACAAATGTGAACTGACGTTCAAAAATAAAACATTTGAAAACGGACCATTTTCCACATTTCTGAAGCATGACGTAATGGGGGGGTGTTATCTCTTTTGTCGAAAATCAGCCGTTTTTGCTCAAACATTAAATGCCTCCAAATGGTATTTAATTAACTTCCCGAGCCCCTGGAAGCATGAAAATCACTTTAAACATGCTAATTTTAGCTCTAACACTGATGATCCACCTACAAATGTGAACTGACGTTCAAAAATAAAACATTTGAAAATGGACCATTTTCCACATTTCTGAAGCATGACGTAATGGGGGGGTGTTATCTCTTTTGTCGAAAATCAGCTGTTTTTGCTCGAACATTAAATGCCTCCAAATGGTATTTATTTCACTTCCCGAGCCCCTGGAAGCATGAAAATCACTTTAAACATGCTAATTTTAGCTCTAACACTGATGATCCACATACAAATGTGAACTGACGTTCAAAAATAAAACATTTGAAAACGGACCATTTTCCACATTTCTGAAGCATGACGTAATGGGGGGGTGTTATCTCTTTTGTCGAAAATCAGCCGTTTTTGCTCGAACATTAAATGCCTCCAAATGGTATTTAATTAACTTCCCGGGGTGAAGAAACCCTTTTTGAGAACTCAGAGTGAGTAAATTGGCCATTTTCATGCACTTTTAACCATTCCATAAATCTTGTTTTTTGGGCCCCTGGAAGCATGAAAATCACTTTAAACATGCTAATTTTAGCTCTAACACTGATGATCCACCTACAAATGTGAACTGACGTTCAAAAATAAAACATTTGAAAACGGACCATTTTCCACCTTTCTGAAGCATGACGTAATGGGGGGGTGTTATCTCTTTTGTCGAAAATCAGCCGTTTTTGCTCGAACATTAAATGCCTCCAAATGGTATTTAATTAACTTCCCGAGCCCCTGGAAGCATGAAAATCACTTTAAACATGCTAATTTTAGCTCTAACACTGATGATCCACCTACAAATGTGAACTGACGTTCAAAAATAAAACATTTGAAAACGGACCATTTTCCACATTTCTGAAGCATGACGTAATGTGGGGGTGTTATCTCTTTTGTCGAAAATCAGCCGTTTTTGCTCGAACATTAAATGCCTCCAAATGGTATTTAATTAACTTCCCGAGCCCCTGGAAGCATGAAAATCACTTTAAACATGCTAATTTTAGCTCTAACACTGATGATCCACCTGCAAATGTGAACTGACGTTCAAAAATAAAACATTTGAAAACGGACCATTTTCCACATTTCTGAAGCATGACGTAATGGGGGGGTGTTATCTCTTTTGTCGAAAATCAGCCGTTTTTGCTCGAACATTAAATGCCTCCAAATGGTATTTAATTAACTTCCCGGGGTGAAGAAACCCTTTTTGAGAACTCAGAGTGAGTAAATTGGCCATTTTCATGCACTTTTAACCATTCCATAAATCTTGTGTTTTCGGCCCCTGGAAGCATGAAAATCACTTTAAACATGCTAATTTTAGCTCTAACACTGATGATCCACCTACAAATGTGAACTGACGTTCAAAAATAAAACATTTGAAAACGGACCATTTTCCACATTTCTGAAGCATGACGTAATGGGGGGGTGTTATCTCTTTTGTCGAAAATCAGCCGTTTTTGCTCGAACATTAAATGCCTCCAAATGGTATTTAATTAACTTCCCGAGCCCCTGGAAGCATGAAAATCACTTTAAACATGCTAATTTTAGCTCTAACACTGATGATCCACCTACAAATGTGAACTGACGTTCAAAAATAAAACATTTGAAAACGGACCATTTTCCACATTTCTGAAGCATGACGTCATGGGGGGGTGTTATCTCTTTTGTCGAAAATCAGCCGTTTTTGCTCGAACATTAAATGCCTCCAAATGGTATTTAATTAACTTCCCGGGGTGAAGAAACCCTTTTTGAGAACTCAGAGTGAGTAAATTGGCCATTTTCATGCACTTTTAACCATTCCATAAATCTTGTGTTTTGGGCCCCTGGAAGCATGAAAATCACTTTAAACATGCTAATTTTAGCTCTAACACTGATGATCCACCTACAAATGTGAACTGACGTTCAAAAATAAAACATTTGAAAACGGACCATTTTCCACATTTCTGAAGCATGACGTAATGGGGGGGTGTTATCTCTTTTGTCGAAAATCAGCCGTTTTTGCTCGAACATTAAATGCCTCCAAATGGTATTTAATTAACTTCCCGAGCCCCTGGAAGCATGAAAATCACTTTAAACATGCTAATTTTAGCTCTAACACTGATGATCCACCTACAAATGTGAACTGACGTTCAAAAATAAAACATTTGAAAACGGACCATTTTCCACATTTCTGAAGCATGACGTAATGGGGGGGTGTTATCTCTTTTGTCGAAAATCAGCCGTTTTTGCTCGAACATTAAATGCCTCCAAATGGTATTTAATTAACTTCCCGGGGTGAAGAAACCCTTTTTGAGAACTCAGAGTGAGTAAATTGGCCATTTTCATGCACTTTTAACCATTCCATAAATCTTGTGTTTTGGGCCCCTGGAAGCATGAAAATCACTTTAAACATGCTAATTTTAGCTCTAACACTGATGATCCACCTACAAATGTGAACTGACGTTCAAAAATAAAACATTTGAAAACGGACCATTTTCCACATTTCTGAAGCATGACGTGATGGGGGGGTGTTATCTCATTTGTCGAAAATCAGCCGTTTTTGCTCGAACATTAAATGCCTCCAAATGGTATTTAATTAACTTCCCGAGCCCCTGGAAGCATGAAAATCACTTTAAACATGCTAATTTTAGCTCTAACACTGATGATCCACCTACAAATGTGAACTGACGTTCAAAAATAAAACATTTGAAAACGGACCATTTTCCACATTTCTGAAGCATGACGTAATGGGGGGGTGTTATCTCTTTTGTCGAAAATCAGCCGTTTTTGCTCGAACATTAAATGCCTCCAAATGGTATTTATTTCACTTCCCGGGGTGAAGAAACCCTTTTTGAGAACTCAGAGTGAGTAAATTGGCCATTTTCATGCACTTTTAACCATTCCATAAATCTTGTGTTTTGGGCCCCTGGAAGCATGAAAATCACTTTAAACATGCTAATTTTAGCTCTAACACTGATGATCTACCTACAAATGTGAACTGACGTTCAAAAATAAAACATTTGAAAACGGACCATTTTCCACATTTCTGAAGCATGACGTAATGGGGGGGTGTTATCTCTTTTGTCGAAAATCAGCCGTTTTTGCTCGAACATTAAATGCCTCCAAATGGTATTTAATTAACTTCCCGAGCCCCTGGAAGCATGAAAATCACTTTAAACATGCTAATTTTAGCTCTAACACTGATGATCCACCTACAAATGTGAACTGACGTTCAAAAATAAAACATTTGAAAACGGACCATTTTCCACATTTCTGAAGCATGACGTAATGGGGGGGTGTTATCTCTTTTGTCGAAAATCAGCCGTTTTTGCTCGAACATTAAATGCCTCCAAATGGTATTTATTTCACTTCCCGGGGTGAAGAAACCCTTTTTGAGAACTCAGAGTGAGTAAATTGGCCATTTTCATGCACTTTTAACCATTCCAAAAATCTTGTGTTTTGGGCCCCTGGAAGCATGAAAATCACTTTAAACATGCTAATTTTAGCTCTAACACTGATGATCCACCTACAAATGTGAACTGACGTTCAAAAATAAAACATTTGAAAACGGACCATTTTCCACATTTCTGAAGCATGACGTAATGGGGGGGTGTTATCTCTTTTGTCGAAAATCAGCCGTTTTTGCTCGAACATTAAATGCCTCCAAATGGTATTTATTTCACTTCCCGAGCCCCTGGAAGCATGAAAATCACTTTAAACATGCTAATTTTAGCTCTAACACTGATGATCCACCTACAAATGTGAACTGACGTTCAAAAATAAAACATTTGAAAACGGACCATTTTCCACATTTCTGAAGCATGACGTAATGGGGGGGTGTTATCTCTTTTGTCGAAAATCAGCCGTTTTTGCTCGAACATTAAATGCCTCCAAATGGTATTTAATTAACTTCCCGAGCCCCTGGAAGCATGAAAATCACTTTAAACATGCTAATTTTAGCTCTAACACTGATGATCCACCTACAAATGTGAACTGACGTTCAAAAATAAAACATTTGAAAACGGACCATTTTCCACATTTCTGAAGCATGACGTAATGGGGGGGTGTTATCTCTTTTGTCGAAAATCAGCCGTTTTTGCTCGAACATTAAATGCCTCCAAATGGTATTTATTTCACTTCCCGAGCCCCTGGAAGCATGAAAATCACTTTAAACATGCTAATTTTAGCTCTAACACTGATGATCCACCTACAAATGTGAACTGACGTTCAAAAATAAAACATTTGAAAACGGACCATTTTCCACATTTCTGAAGCATGACGTAATGGGGGGGTGTTATCTCTTTTGTCAAAAATCAGCCATTTTTGCTCAAACATTAAATGCCTCCAAATGGTATTTAATTAACTTCCCGAGCCCCTGGAAGCATGAAAATCACTTTAAACATGCTAATTTTAGCTCTAACACTGATGATCCACCTACAAATGTGAACTGACGTTCAAAAATAAAACATTTGAAAACGGACCATTTTCCACATTTCTGAAGCATGACGTAATGGGGGGGTGTTATCTCTTTTGTCGAAAATCAGCCGTTTTTGCTCGAACATTAAATGCCTCCAAATGGTATTTATTTCACTTCCCGGGGTGAAGAAACCCTTTTTGAGAACTCAGAGTGAGTAAATTGGCCATTTTCATGCACTTTTAACCATTCCATAAATCTTGTGTTTTGGGCCCCTGGAAGCATGAAAATCACTTTAAACATGCTAATTTTAGCTCTAACACTGATGATCCACCTACAAATGTGAACTGACGTTCAAAAATAAAACATTTGAAAACGGACCATTTTCCACATTTCTGAAGCATGACGTAATGGGGGGGGTGTTATCTCTTTTGTCGAAAATCAGCAGTTTTTGCTCGAACATTAAATGCCTCCAAATGGTATTTAATTAACTTCCCGAGCCCCTGGAAGCATGAAAATCACTTTAAACATGCTAATTTTAGCTCTAACACTGATGATCCACCTACAAATGTGAACTGACGTTCAAAAATAAAACATTTGAAAACGGACCATTTTCCACATTTCTGAAGCATGACGTGATGGGGGGGTGTTATCTCTTTTGTCGAAAATCAGCCGTTTTTGCTCGAACATTAAATGCCTCCAAATGGTATTTAATTAACTTCCCGGGGTGAAGAAACCCTTTTTGAGAACTCAGAGTGAGTAAATTGGCCATTTTCATGCACTTTTAACCATTCCATAAATCTTGTGTTTTGGGCCCCTGGAAGCATGAAAATCACTTTAAACATGCTAATTTTAGCTCTAACACTGATGATCCACCTACAAATGTGAACTGACGTTCAAAAATAAAACATTTGAAAACGGACCATTTTCCACATTTCTGAAGCATGACGTAATGGGGGGGTGTTATCTCTTTTGTCGAAAATCAGCCGTTTTTGCTCAAACATTAAATGCCTCCAAATGGTATTTAATTAACTTCCCGAGCCCCTGGAAGCATGAAAATCACTTTAAACATGCTAATTTTAGCTCTAACACTGATGATCCACCTACAAATGTGAACTGACGTTCAAAAATAAAACATTTGAAAACGGACCATTTTCCACATTTCTGAAGCATGACGTAATGGGGGGGTGTTATCTCTTTTGTCGAAAATCAGCCGTTTTTGCTCGAACATTAAATGCCTCCAAATGGTATTTATTTCACTTCCCGAGCCCCTGGAAGCATGAAAATCACTTTAAACATGCTAATTTTAGCTCTAACACTGATGATCCACATACAAATGTGAACTGACGTTCAAAAATAAAACATTTGAAAACTGACCATTTTCCACATTTCTGAAGCATGACGTAATGGGGGGGCGTTATCTCTTTTGTCGAAAATCAGCCGTTTTTGCTCGAACATTAAATGCCTCCAAATGGTATTTATTTCACTTCCCGGGGTGAAGAAACCCTTTTTGAGAACTCAGAGTGAGTAAATTGGCCATTTTCATGCACTTTTAACCATTCCATAAATCTTGTGTTTTGGGCCCCTGGAAGCATGAAAATCACTTTAAACATGCTAATTTTAGCTCTAACACTGATGATCCACCTACAAATGTGAACTGACGTTCAAAAATAAAACATTTGAAAACGGACCATTTTCCACATTTCTGAAGCATGACGTAATGGGGGGTGTTATCTCTTTTGTCGAAAATCAGCCGTTTTTGCTCGAACATTAAATGCCTCCAAATGGTATTTAATTAACTTCCCGAGCGCCTGGAAGCATGAAAATCACTTTAAACATGCTAATTTTAGCTCTAACACTGATGATCCACCTACAAATGTGAACTGACGTTCAAAAATAAAACATTTGAAAACGGACCATTTTCCACATTTCTGAAGCATGACGTAATGGGGGGGTGTTATCTCTTTTGTCGAAAATCAGCCGTTTTTGCTCGAACATTAAATGCCTCCAAATGGTATTTAATTAACTTCCCGGGGTGAAGAAACCCTTTTTGAGAACTCAGAGTGAGTAAATTGGCCATTTTCATGCACTTTTAACCATTCCATAAATCTTGTGTTTTGGGCCCCTGGAAGCATGAAATTCACTTTAAACATGCTAATTTTAGCTCTAACACTGATGATCCACCTACAAATGTGAACTGACGTTCAAAAATAAAACATTTGAAAACGGACCATTTTCCACATTTCTGAAGCATGACGTAATGGGGGGGTGTTATCTCTTTTGTCGAAAATCAGCCGTTTTTGCTCGAACATTAAATGCCTCCAAATGGTATTTAATTAACTTCCCGAGCCCCTGGAAGCATGAAAATCACTTTAAACATGCTAATTTTAGCTCTAACACTGATGATCCACCTACAAATGTGAACTGACGTTCAAAAATAAAACATTTGAAAACGGACCATTTTCCACATTTCTGAAGCATGACGTAATGGGGGGGTGTTATCTCTTTTGTCGAAAATCAGCCGTTTTTGCTCGAACATTAAATGCCTCCAAATGGTATTTAATTAACTTCCCGGGGTGAAGAAACCCTTTTTGAGAACTCAGAGTGAGTAAATTGGCCATTTTCATGCACTTTTAACCATTCCATAAATCTTGTGTTTTGGGCCCCTGGAAGCATGAAATTCACTTTAAACATGCTAATTTTAGCTCTAACACTGATGATCCACCTACAAATGTGAACTGACGTTCAAAAATAAAACATTTGAAAAGGGACCATTTTCCACATTTCTGAAGCATGACGTAATGGGGGGGTGTTATCTCTTTTGTCGAAAATCAGCCGTTTTTGCTCAAACATTAAATGCCTCCAAATGGTATTTAATTAACTTCCCGAGCCCCTGGAAGCATGAAAATCACTTTAAACATGCTAATTTTAGCTCTAACACTGATGATCCACCTACAAATGTGAACTGACGTTCAAAAATAAAACATTTGAAAACGGACCATTTTCCACATTTCTGAAGCATGACGTAATGGGGGGGTGTTATCTCTTTTGTCGAAAATCAGCCGTTTTTTCTTCTAACATTAAATGCCTCCAAATGGTATTTATTTCACTTCTCGAGCCCCTGGAAGCATGAAAATCACTTTAAACATGCTAATTTTAGCTCTAACACTGATGATCCACATACAAATGTGAACTGACGTTCAAAAATAAAACATTTGAAAACGGACCATTTTCCACATTTCTGAAGCATGACGTAATGGGGGGGTGTTATCTCTTTTGTCGAAAATCAGCCGTTTTTGCTCGAACATTAAATGCCTCCAAATGGTATTTATTTCACTTCCCGGGGTGAAGAAACCCTTTTTGAGAACTCAGAGTGAGTAAATTGGCCATTTTCATGCACTTTTAACCATTCCATAAATCTTGTGTTTTGGGCCCCTGGAAGCATGAAAATCACTTTAAACATGCTAATTTTAGCTCTAACACTGATGATCCACCTACAAATGTGAACTGACGTTCAAAAATAAAACATTTGAAAACGGACCATTTTCCACATTTCTGAAGCATGACGTAATGGGGGGTGTTATCTCTTTTGTCGAAAATCAGCCGTTTTTGCTCGAACATTAAATGCCTCCAAATGGTATTTAATTAACTTCCCGAGCGCCTGGAAGCATGAAAATCACTTTAAACATGCTAATTTTAGCTCTAACACTGATGATCCACCTACAAATGTGAACTGACGTTCAAAAATAAAACATTTGAAAACGGACCATTTTCCACATTTCTGAAGCATGACGTAATGGGGGGGTGTTATCTCTTTTGTCGAAAATCAGCCGTTTTTGCTCGAACATTAAATGCCTCCAAATGGTATTTAATTAACTTCCCGGGGTGAAGAAACCCTTTTTGAGAACTCAGAGTGAGTAAATTGGCCATTTTCATGCACTTTTAACCATTCCATAAATCTTGTGTTTTGGGCCCCTGGAAGCATGAAAATCACTTTAAACATGCTAATTTTAGCTCTAACACTGATGATCCACCTACAAATGTGAACTGACGTTCAAAAATAAAACATTTGAAAACGGACCATTTTCCACATTTCTGAAGCATGACGTAATGGGGGGGTGTTATCTCTTTTGTCGAAAATCAGCCGTTTTTGCTCGAACATTAAATGCCTCCAAATGGTATTTATTTCACTTCCCGAGCCCCTGGAAGCATGAAAATCACTTTAAACATGCTAATTTTAGCTCTAACACTGATGATCCACCTACAAATGTGAACTGACGTTCAAAAATAAAACATTTGAAAACGGACCATTTTCCACATTTCTGAAGCATGACGTAATGGGGGGGTGTTATCTCTTTTGTCGAAAATCAGCCGTTTTTGCTCGAACATTAAATGCCTCCAAATGGTATTTAATTAACTTCCCGAGCCCCTGGAAGCATGAAAATCACTTTAAACATGCTAATTTTAGCTCTAACACTGATGATCCACCTACAAATGTGAACTGACGTTCAAAAATAAAACATTTGAAAACGGACCATTTTCCACATTTCTGAAGCATGACGTAATGGGGGGGTGTTATCTCTTTTGTCGAAAATCAGCCGTTTTTGCTCGAACATTAAATGCCTCCAAATGGTATTTATTTCACTTCCCGAGCCCCTGGAAGCATGAAAATCACTTTAAACATGCTAATTTTAGCTCTAACACTGATGATCCACCTACAAATGTGAACTGACGTTCAAAAATAAAACATTTGAAAACGGACCATTTTCCACATTTCTGAAGCATGACGTAATGGGGGGGTGTTATCTCTTTTGTCAAAAATCAGCCGTTTTTGCTCAAACATTAAATGCCTCCAAATGGTATTTAATTAACTTCCCGAGCCCCTGGAAGCATGAAAATCACTTTAAACATGCTAATTTTAGCTCTAACACTGATGATCCACCTACAAATGTGAACTGACGTTCAAAAATAAAACATTTGAAAACGGACCATTTTCCACATTTCTGAAGCATGACGTAATGGGGGGGTGTTATCTCTTTTGTCGAAAATCAGCCGTTTTTGCTCGAACATTAAATGCCTCCAAATGGTATTTATTTCACTTCCCGGGGTGAAGAAACCCTTTTTGAGAACTCAGAGTGAGTAAATTGGCCATTTTCATGCACTTTTAACCATTCCATAAATCTTGTGTTTTGGGCCCCTGGAAGCATGAAAATCACTTTAAACATGCTAATTTTAGCTCTAACACTGATGATCCACCTACAAATGTGAACTGACGTTCAAAAATAAAACATTTGAAAACGGACCATTTTCCACATTTCTGAAGCATGACGTAATGGGGGGGGTGTTATCTCTTTTGTCGAAAATCAGCAGTTTTTGCTCGAACATTAAATGCCTCCAAATGGTATTTAATTAACTTCCCGAGCCCCTGGAAGCATGAAAATCACTTTAAACATGCTAATTTTAGCTCTAACACTGATGATCCACCTACAAATGTGAACTGACGTTCAAAAATAAAACATTTGAAAACGGACCATTTTCCACATTTCTGAAGCATGACGTGATGGGGGGGTGTTATCTCTTTTGTCGAAAATCAGCCGTTTTTGCTCGAACATTAAATGCCTCCAAATGGTATTTAATTAACTTCCCGGGGTGAAGAAACCCTTTTTGAGAACTCAGAGTGAGTAAATTGGCCATTTTCATGCACTTTTAACCATTCCATAAATCTTGTGTTTTGGGCCCCTGGAAGCATGAAAATCACTTTAAACATGCTAATTTTAGCTCTAACACTGATGATCCACCTACAAATGTGAACTGACGTTCAAAAATAAAACATTTGAAAACGGACCATTTTCCACATTTCTGAAGCATGACGTAATGGGGGGGTGTTATCTCTTTTGTCGAAAATCAGCCGTTTTTGCTCAAACATTAAATGCCTCCAAATGGTATTTAATTAACTTCCCGAGCCCCTGGAAGCATGAAAATCACTTTAAACATGCTAATTTTAGCTCTAACACTGATGATCCACCTACAAATGTGAACTGACGTTCAAAAATAAAACATTTGAAAACGGACCATTTTCCACATTTCTGAAGCATGACGTAATGGGGGGGTGTTATCTCTTTTGTCGAAAATCAGCCGTTTTTGCTCGAACATTAAATGCCTCCAAATGGTATTTATTTCACTTCCCGAGCCCCTGGAAGCATGAAAATCACTTTAAACATGCTAATTTTAGCTCTAACACTGATGATCCACATACAAATGTGAACTGACGTTCAAAAATAAAACATTTGAAAACTGACCATTTTCCACATTTCTGAAGCATGACGTAATGGGGGGGCGTTATCTCTTTTGTCGAAAATCAGCCGTTTTTGCTCGAACATTAAATGCCTCCAAATGGTATTTATTTCACTTCCCGGGGTGAAGAAACCCTTTTTGAGAACTCAGAGTGAGTAAATTGGCCATTTTCATGCACTTTTAACCATTCCATAAATCTTGTGTTTTGGGCCCCTGGAAGCATGAAAATCACTTTAAACATGCTAATTTTAGCTCTAACACTGATGATCCACCTACAAATGTGAACTGACGTTCAAAAATAAAACATTTGAAAACGGACCATTTTCCACATTTCTGAAGCATGACGTAATGGGGGGTGTTATCTCTTTTGTCGAAAATCAGCCGTTTTTGCTCGAACATTAAATGCCTCCAAATGGTATTTAATTAACTTCCCGAGCGCCTGGAAGCATGAAAATCACTTTAAACATGCTAATTTTAGCTCTAACACTGATGATCCACCTACAAATGTGAACTGACGTTCAAAAATAAAACATTTGAAAACGGACCATTTTCCACATTTCTGAAGCATGACGTAATGGGGGGGTGTTATCTCTTTTGTCGAAAATCAGCCGTTTTTGCTCGAACATTAAATGCCTCCAAATGGTATTTAATTAACTTCCCGGGGTGAAGAAACCCTTTTTGAGAACTCAGAGTGAGTAAATTGGCCATTTTCATGCACTTTTAACCATTCCATAAATCTTGTGTTTTGGGCCCCTGGAAGCATGAAATTCACTTTAAACATGCTAATTTTAGCTCTAACACTGATGATCCACCTACAAATGTGAACTGACGTTCAAAAATAAAACATTTGAAAACGGACCATTTTCCACATTTCTGAAGCATGACGTAATGGGGGGGTGTTATCTCTTTTGTCGAAAATCAGCCGTTTTTGCTCGAACATTAAATGCCTCCAAATGGTATTTAATTAACTTCCCGAGCCCCTGGAAGCATGAAAATCACTTTAAACATGCTAATTTTAGCTCTAACACTGATGATCCACCTACAAATGTGAACTGACGTTCAAAAATAAAACATTTGAAAACGGACCATTTTCCACATTTCTGAAGCATGACGTAATGGGGGGGTGTTATCTCTTTTGTCGAAAATCAGCCGTTTTTGCTCGAACATTAAATGCCTCCAAATGGTATTTAATTAACTTCCCGGGGTGAAGAAACCCTTTTTGAGAACTCAGAGTGAGTAAATTGGCCATTTTCATGCACTTTTAACCATTCCATAAATCTTGTTTTTTGGGCCCCTGGAAGCATGAAAATCACTTTAAACATGCTAATTTTAGCTCTAACACTGATGATCCACCTACAAATGTGAACTGACGTTCAAAAATAAAACATTTGAAAACGGACCATTTTCCACCTTTCTGAAGCATGACGTAATGGGGGGGTGTTATCTCTTTTGTCGAAAATCAGCCGTTTTTGCTCGAACATTAAATGCCTCCAAATGGTATTTAATTAACTTCCCGAGCCCCTGGAAGCATGAAAATCACTTTAAACATGCTAATTTTAGCTCTAACACTGATGATCCACCTACAAATGTGAACTGACGTTCAAAAATAAAACATTTGAAAACGGACCATTTTCCACATTTCTGAAGCATGACGTAATGTGGGGGTGTTATCTCTTTTGTCGAAAATCAGCCGTTTTTGCTCGAACATTAAATGCCTCCAAATGGTATTTAATTAACTTCCCGAGCCCCTGGAAGCATGAAAATCACTTTAAACATGCTAATTTTAGCTCTAACACTGATGATCCACCTGCAAATGTGAACTGACGTTCAAAAATAAAACATTTGAAAACGGACCATTTTCCACATTTCTGAAGCATGACGTAATGGGGGGGTGTTATCTCTTTTGTCGAAAATCAGCCGTTTTTGCTCGAACATTAAATGCCTCCAAATGGTATTTAATTAACTTCCCGGGGTGAAGAAACCCTTTTTGAGAACTCAGAGTGAGTAAATTGGCCATTTTCATGCACTTTTAACCATTCCATAAATCTTGTGTTTTCGGCCCCTGGAAGCATGAAAATCACTTTAAACATGCTAATTTTAGCTCTAACACTGATGATCCACCTACAAATGTGAACTGACGTTCAAAAATAAAACATTTGAAAACGGACCATTTTCCACATTTCTGAAGCATGACGTAATGGGGGGGTGTTATCTCTTTTGTCGAAAATCAGCCGTTTTTGCTCGAACATTAAATGCCTCCAAATGGTATTTAATTAACTTCCCGAGCCCCTGGAAGCATGAAAATCACTTTAAACATGCTAATTTTAGCTCTAACACTGATGATCCACCTACAAATGTGAACTGACGTTCAAAAATAAAACATTTGAAAACGGACCATTTTCCACATTTCTGAAGCATGACGTCATGGGGGGGTGTTATCTCTTTTGTCGAAAATCAGCCGTTTTTGCTCGAACATTAAATGCCTCCAAATGGTATTTAATTAACTTCCCGGGGTGAAGAAACCCTTTTTGAGAACTCAGAGTGAGTAAATTGGCCATTTTCATGCACTTTTAACCATTCCATAAATCTTGTGTTTTGGGCCCCTGGAAGCATGAAAATCACTTTAAACATGCTAATTTTAGCTCTAACACTGATGATCCACCTACAAATGTGAACTGACGTTCAAAAATAAAACATTTGAAAACGGACCATTTTCCACATTTCTGAAGCATGACGTAATGGGGGGGTGTTATCTCTTTTGTCGAAAATCAGCCGTTTTTGCTCGAACATTAAATGCCTCCAAATGGTATTTAATTAACTTCCCGAGCCCCTGGAAGCATGAAAATCACTTTAAACATGCTAATTTTAGCTCTAACACTGATGATCCACCTACAAATGTGAACTGACGTTCAAAAATAAAACATTTGAAAACGGACCATTTTCCACATTTCTGAAGCATGACGTAATGGGGGGGTGTTATCTCTTTTGTCGAAAATCAGCCGTTTTTGCTCGAACATTAAATGCCTCCAAATGGTATTTAATTAACTTCCCGGGGTGAAGAAACCCTTTTTGAGAACTCAGAGTGAGTAAATTGGCCATTTTCATGCACTTTTAACCATTCCATAAATCTTGTGTTTTGGGCCCCTGGAAGCATGAAAATCACTTTAAACATGCTAATTTTAGCTCTAACACTGATGATCCACCTACAAATGTGAACTGACGTTCAAAAATAAAACATTTGAAAACGGACCATTTTCCACATTTCTGAAGCATGACGTGATGGGGGGGTGTTATCTCATTTGTCGAAAATCAGCCGTTTTTGCTCGAACATTAAATGCCTCCAAATGGTATTTAATTAACTTCCCGAGCCCCTGGAAGCATGAAAATCACTTTAAACATGCTAATTTTAGCTCTAACACTGATGATCCACCTACAAATGTGAACTGACGTTCAAAAATAAAACATTTGAAAACGGACCATTTTCCACATTTCTGAAGCATGACGTAATGGGGGGGTGTTATCTCTTTTGTCGAAAATCAGCCGTTTTTGCTCGAACATTAAATGCCTCCAAATGGTATTTATTTCACTTCCCGGGGTGAAGAAACCCTTTTTGAGAACTCAGAGTGAGTAAATTGGCCATTTTCATGCACTTTTAACCATTCCATAAATCTTGTGTTTTGGGCCCCTGGAAGCATGAAAATCACTTTAAACATGCTAATTTTAGCTCTAACACTGATGATCTACCTACAAATGTGAACTGACGTTCAAAAATAAAACATTTGAAAACGGACCATTTTCCACATTTCTGAAGCATGACGTAATGGGGGGGTGTTATCTCTTTTGTCGAAAATCAGCCGTTTTTGCTCGAACATTAAATGCCTCCAAATGGTATTTAATTAACTTCCCGAGCCCCTGGAAGCATGAAAATCACTTTAAACATGCTAATTTTAGCTCTAACACTGATGATCCACCTACAAATGTGAACTGACGTTCAAAAATAAAACATTTGAAAACGGACCATTTTCCACATTTCTGAAGCATGACGTAATGGGGGGGTGTTATCTCTTTTGTCGAAAATCAGCCGTTTTTGCTCGAACATTAAATGCCTCCAAATGGTATTTATTTCACTTCCCGGGGTGAAGAAACCCTTTTTGAGAACTCAGAGTGAGTAAATTGGCCATTTTCATGCACTTTTAACCATTCCAAAAATCTTGTGTTTTGGGCCCCTGGAAGCATGAAAATCACTTTAAACATGCTAATTTTAGCTCTAACACTGATGATCCACCTACAAATGTGAACTGACGTTCAAAAATAAAACATTTGAAAACGGACCATTTTCCACATTTCTGAAGCATGACGTAATGGGGGGGTGTTATCTCTTTTGTCGAAAATCAGCCGTTTTTGCTCGAACATTAAATGCCTCCAAATGGTATTTATTTCACTTCCCGAGCCCCTGGAAGCATGAAAATCACTTTAAACATGCTAATTTTAGCTCTAACACTGATGATCCACCTACAAATGTGAACTGACGTTCAAAAATAAAACATTTGAAAACGGACCATTTTCCACATTTCTGAAGCATGACGTAATGGGGGGGTGTTATCTCTTTTGTCGAAAATCAGCCGTTTTTGCTCGAACATTAAATGCCTCCAAATGGTATTTAATTAACTTCCCGAGCCCCTGGAAGCATGAAAATCACTTTAAACATGCTAATTTTAGCTCTAACACTGATGATCCACCTACAAATGTGAACTGACGTTCAAAAATAAAACATTTGAAAACGGACCATTTTCCACATTTCTGAAGCATGACGTAATGGGGGGGTGTTATCTCTTTTGTCGAAAATCAGCCGTTTTTGCTCGAACATTAAATGCCTCCAAATGGTATTTATTTCACTTCCCGAGCCCCTGGAAGCATGAAAATCACTTTAAACATGCTAATTTTAGCTCTAACACTGATGATCCACCTACAAATGTGAACTGACGTTCAAAAATAAAACATTTGAAAACGGACCATTTTCCACATTTCTGAAGCATGACGTAATGGGGGGGTGTTATCTCTTTTGTCAAAAATCAGCCGTTTTTGCTCAAACATTAAATGCCTCCAAATGGTATTTAATTAACTTCCCGAGCCCCTGGAAGCATGAAAATCACTTTAAACATGCTAATTTTAGCTCTAACACTGATGATCCACCTACAAATGTGAACTGACGTTCAAAAATAAAACATTTGAAAACGGACCATTTTCCACATTTCTGAAGCATGACGTAATGGGGGGGTGTTATCTCTTTTGTCGAAAATCAGCCGTTTTTGCTCGAACATTAAATGCCTCCAAATGGTATTTATTTCACTTCCCGGGGTGAAGAAACCCTTTTTGAGAACTCAGAGTGAGTAAATTGGCCATTTTCATGCACTTTTAACCATTCCATAAATCTTGTGTTTTGGGCCCCTGGAAGCATGAAAATCACTTTAAACATGCTAATTTTAGCTCTAACACTGATGATCCACCTACAAATGTGAACTGACGTTCAAAAATAAAACATTTGAAAACGGACCATTTTCCACATTTCTGAAGCATGACGTAATGGGGGGGGTGTTATCTCTTTTGTCGAAAATCAGCAGTTTTTGCTCGAACATTAAATGCCTCCAAATGGTATTTAATTAACTTCCCGAGCCCCTGGAAGCATGAAAATCACTTTAAACATGCTAATTTTAGCTCTAACACTGATGATCCACCTACAAATGTGAACTGACGTTCAAAAATAAAACATTTGAAAACGGACCATTTTCCACATTTCTGAAGCATGACGTGATGGGGGGGTGTTATCTCTTTTGTCGAAAATCAGCCGTTTTTGCTCGAACATTAAATGCCTCCAAATGGTATTTAATTAACTTCCCGGGGTGAAGAAACCCTTTTTGAGAACTCAGAGTGAGTAAATTGGCCATTTTCATGCACTTTTAACCATTCCATAAATCTTGTGTTTTGGGCCCCTGGAAGCATGAAAATCACTTTAAACATGCTAATTTTAGCTCTAACACTGATGATCCACCTACAAATGTGAACTGACGTTCAAAAATAAAACATTTGAAAACGGACCATTTTCCACATTTCTGAAGCATGACGTAATGGGGGGGTGTTATCTCTTTTGTCGAAAATCAGCCGTTTTTGCTCAAACATTAAATGCCTCCAAATGGTATTTAATTAACTTCCCGAGCCCCTGGAAGCATGAAAATCACTTTAAACATGCTAATTTTAGCTCTAACACTGATGATCCACCTACAAATGTGAACTGACGTTCAAAAATAAAACATTTGAAAACGGACCATTTTCCACATTTCTGAAGCATGACGTAATGGGGGGGTGTTATCTCTTTTGTCGAAAATCAGCCGTTTTTGCTCGAACATTAAATGCCTCCAAATGGTATTTATTTCACTTCCCGAGCCCCTGGAAGCATGAAAATCACTTTAAACATGCTAATTTTAGCTCTAACACTGATGATCCACATACAAATGTGAACTGACGTTCAAAAATAAAACATTTGAAAACTGACCATTTTCCACATTTCTGAAGCATGACGTAATGGGGGGGCGTTATCTCTTTTGTCGAAAATCAGCCGTTTTTGCTCGAACATTAAATGCCTCCAAATGGTATTTATTTCACTTCCCGGGGTGAAGAAACCCTTTTTGAGAACTCAGAGTGAGTAAATTGGCCATTTTCATGCACTTTTAACCATTCCATAAATCTTGTGTTTTGGGCCCCTGGAAGCATGAAAATCACTTTAAACATGCTAATTTTAGCTCTAACACTGATGATCCACCTACAAATGTGAACTGACGTTCAAAAATAAAACATTTGAAAACGGACCATTTTCCACATTTCTGAAGCATGACGTAATGGGGGGTGTTATCTCTTTTGTCGAAAATCAGCCGTTTTTGCTCGAACATTAAATGCCTCCAAATGGTATTTAATTAACTTCCCGAGCGCCTGGAAGCATGAAAATCACTTTAAACATGCTAATTTTAGCTCTAACACTGATGATCCACCTACAAATGTGAACTGACGTTCAAAAATAAAACATTTGAAAACGGACCATTTTCCACATTTCTGAAGCATGACGTAATGGGGGGGTGTTATCTCTTTTGTCGAAAATCAGCCGTTTTTGCTCGAACATTAAATGCCTCCAAATGGTATTTAATTAACTTCCCGGGGTGAAGAAACCCTTTTTGAGAACTCAGAGTGAGTAAATTGGCCATTTTCATGCACTTTTAACCATTCCATAAATCTTGTGTTTTGGGCCCCTGGAAGCATGAAATTCACTTTAAACATGCTAATTTTAGCTCTAACACTGATGATCCACCTACAAATGTGAACTGACGTTCAAAAATAAAACATTTGAAAACGGACCATTTTCCACATTTCTGAAGCATGACGTAATGGGGGGGTGTTATCTCTTTTGTCGAAAATCAGCCGTTTTTGCTCGAACATTAAATGCCTCCAAATGGTATTTAATTAACTTCCCGAGCCCCTGGAAGCATGAAAATCACTTTAAACATGCTAATTTTAGCTCTAACACTGATGATCCACCTACAAATGTGAACTGACGTTCAAAAATAAAACATTTGAAAACGGACCATTTTCCACATTTCTGAAGCATGACGTAATGGGGGGGTGTTATCTCTTTTGTCGAAAATCAGCCGTTTTTGCTCGAACATTAAATGCCTCCAAATGGTATTTAATTAACTTCCCGGGGTGAAGAAACCCTTTTTGAGAACTCAGAGTGAGTAAATTGGCCATTTTCATGCACTTTTAACCATTCCATAAATCTTGTGTTTTGGGCCCCTGGAAGCATGAAATTCACTTTAAACATGCTAATTTTAGCTCTAACACTGATGATCCACCTACAAATGTGAACTGACGTTCAAAAATAAAACATTTGAAAAGGGACCATTTTCCACATTTCTGAAGCATGACGTAATGGGGGGGTGTTATCTCTTTTGTCGAAAATCAGCCGTTTTTGCTCAAACATTAAATGCCTCCAAATGGTATTTAATTAACTTCCCGAGCCCCTGGAAGCATGAAAATCACTTTAAACATGCTAATTTTAGCTCTAACACTGATGATCCACCTACAAATGTGAACTGACGTTCAAAAATAAAACATTTGAAAACGGACCATTTTCCACATTTCTGAAGCATGACGTAATGGGGGGGTGTTATCTCTTTTGTCGAAAATCAGCCGTTTTTTCTTCTAACATTAAATGCCTCCAAATGGTATTTATTTCACTTCTCGAGCCCCTGGAAGCATGAAAATCACTTTAAACATGCTAATTTTAGCTCTAACACTGATGATCCACATACAAATGTGAACTGACGTTCAAAAATAAAACATTTGAAAACGGACCATTTTCCACATTTCTGAAGCATGACGTAATGGGGGGGTGTTATCTCTTTTGTCGAAAATCAGCCGTTTTTGCTCGAACATTAAATGCCTCCAAATGGTATTTATTTCACTTCCCGGGGTGAAGAAACCCTTTTTGAGAACTCAGAGTGAGTAAATTGGCCATTTTCATGCACTTTTAACCATTCCATAAATCTTGTGTTTTGGGCCCCTGGAAGCATGAAAATCACTTTAAACATGCTAATTTTAGCTCTAACACTGATGATCCACCTACAAATGTGAACTGACGTTCAAAAATAAAACATTTGAAAACGGACCATTTTCCACATTTCTGAAGCATGACGTAATGGGGGGTGTTATCTCTTTTGTCGAAAATCAGCCGTTTTTGCTCGAACATTAAATGCCTCCAAATGGTATTTAATTAACTTCCCGAGCGCCTGGAAGCATGAAAATCACTTTAAACATGCTAATTTTAGCTCTAACACTGATGATCCACCTACAAATGTGAACTGACGTTCAAAAATAAAACATTTGAAAACGGACCATTTTCCACATTTCTGAAGCATGACGTAATGGGGGGGTGTTATCTCTTTTGTCGAAAATCAGCCGTTTTTGCTCGAACATTAAATGCCTCCAAATGGTATTTAATTAACTTCCCGGGGTGAAGAAACCCTTTTTGAGAACTCAGAGTGAGTAAATTGGCCATTTTCATGCACTTTTAACCATTCCATAAATCTTGTGTTTTGGGCCCCTGGAAGCATGAAAATCACTTTAAACATGCTAATTTTAGCTCTAACACTGATGATCCACCTACAAATGTGAACTGACGTTCAAAAATAAAACATTTGAAAACGGACCATTTTCCACATTTCTGAAGCATGACGTAATGGGGGGGTGTTATCTCTTTTGTCGAAAATCAGCCGTTTTTGCTCGAACATTAAATGCCTCCAAATGGTATTTATTTCACTTCCCGAGCCCCTGGAAGCATGAAAATCACTTTAAACATGCTAATTTTAGCTCTAACACTGATGATCCACCTACAAATGTGAACTGACGTTCAAAAATAAAACATTTGAAAACGGACCATTTTCCACATTTCTGAAGCATGACGTAATGGGGGGGTGTTATCTCTTTTGTCGAAAATCAGCCGTTTTTGCTCGAACATTAAATGCCTCCAAATGGTATTTAATTAACTTCCCGAGCCCCTGGAAGCATGAAAATCACTTTAAACATGCTAATTTTAGCTCTAACACTGATGATCCACCTACAAATGTGAACTGACGTTCAAAAATAAAACATTTGAAAACGGACCATTTTCCACATTTCTGAAGCATGACGTAATGGGGGGGTGTTATCTCTTTTGTCGAAAATCAGCCGTTTTTGCTCGAACATTAAATGCCTCCAAATGGTATTTATTTCACTTCCCGAGCCCCTGGAAGCATGAAAATCACTTTAAACATGCTAATTTTAGCTCTAACACTGATGATCCACCTACAAATGTGAACTGACGTTCAAAAATAAAACATTTGAAAACGGACCATTTTCCACATTTCTGAAGCATGACGTAATGGGGGGGTGTTATCTCTTTTGTCAAAAATCAGCCGTTTTTGCTCAAACATTAAATGCCTCCAAATGGTATTTAATTAACTTCCCGAGCCCCTGGAAGCATGAAAATCACTTTAAACATGCTAATTTTAGCTCTAACACTGATGATCCACCTACAAATGTGAACTGACGTTCAAAAATAAAACATTTGAAAACGGACCATTTTCCACATTTCTGAAGCATGACGTAATGGGGGGGTGTTATCTCTTTTGTCGAAAATCAGCCGTTTTTGCTCGAACATTAAATGCCTCCAAATGGTATTTATTTCACTTCCCGGGGTGAAGAAACCCTTTTTGAGAACTCAGAGTGAGTAAATTGGCCATTTTCATGCACTTTTAACCATTCCATAAATCTTGTGTTTTGGGCCCCTGGAAGCATGAAAATCACTTTAAACATGCTAATTTTAGCTCTAACACTGATGATCCACCTACAAATGTGAACTGACGTTCAAAAATAAAACATTTGAAAACGGACCATTTTCCACATTTCTGAAGCATGACGTAATGGGGGGGGTGTTATCTCTTTTGTCGAAAATCAGCAGTTTTTGCTCGAACATTAAATGCCTCCAAATGGTATTTAATTAACTTCCCGAGCCCCTGGAAGCATGAAAATCACTTTAAACATGCTAATTTTAGCTCTAACACTGATGATCCACCTACAAATGTGAACTGACGTTCAAAAATAAAACATTTGAAAACGGACCATTTTCCACATTTCTGAAGCATGACGTGATGGGGGGGTGTTATCTCTTTTGTCGAAAATCAGCCGTTTTTGCTCGAACATTAAATGCCTCCAAATGGTATTTAATTAACTTCCCGGGGTGAAGAAACCCTTTTTGAGAACTCAGAGTGAGTAAATTGGCCATTTTCATGCACTTTTAACCATTCCATAAATCTTGTGTTTTGGGCCCCTGGAAGCATGAAAATCACTTTAAACATGCTAATTTTAGCTCTAACACTGATGATCCACCTACAAATGTGAACTGACGTTCAAAAATAAAACATTTGAAAACGGACCATTTTCCACATTTCTGAAGCATGACGTAATGGGGGGGTGTTATCTCTTTTGTCGAAAATCAGCCGTTTTTGCTCAAACATTAAATGCCTCCAAATGGTATTTAATTAACTTCCCGAGCCCCTGGAAGCATGAAAATCACTTTAAACATGCTAATTTTAGCTCTAACACTGATGATCCACCTACAAATGTGAACTGACGTTCAAAAATAAAACATTTGAAAACGGACCATTTTCCACATTTCTGAAGCATGACGTAATGGGGGGGTGTTATCTCTTTTGTCGAAAATCAGCCGTTTTTGCTCGAACATTAAATGCCTCCAAATGGTATTTATTTCACTTCCCGAGCCCCTGGAAGCATGAAAATCACTTTAAACATGCTAATTTTAGCTCTAACACTGATGATCCACATACAAATGTGAACTGACGTTCAAAAATAAAACATTTGAAAACTGACCATTTTCCACATTTCTGAAGCATGACGTAATGGGGGGGCGTTATCTCTTTTGTCGAAAATCAGCCGTTTTTGCTCGAACATTAAATGCCTCCAAATGGTATTTATTTCACTTCCCGGGGTGAAGAAACCCTTTTTGAGAACTCAGAGTGAGTAAATTGGCCATTTTCATGCACTTTTAACCATTCCATAAATCTTGTGTTTTGGGCCCCTGGAAGCATGAAAATCACTTTAAACATGCTAATTTTAGCTCTAACACTGATGATCCACCTACAAATGTGAACTGACGTTCAAAAATAAAACATTTGAAAACGGACCATTTTCCACATTTCTGAAGCATGACGTAATGGGGGGTGTTATCTCTTTTGTCGAAAATCAGCCGTTTTTGCTCGAACATTAAATGCCTCCAAATGGTATTTAATTAACTTCCCGAGCGCCTGGAAGCATGAAAATCACTTTAAACATGCTAATTTTAGCTCTAACACTGATGATCCACCTACAAATGTGAACTGACGTTCAAAAATAAAACATTTGAAAACGGACCATTTTCCACATTTCTGAAGCATGACGTAATGGGGGGGTGTTATCTCTTTTGTCGAAAATCAGCCGTTTTTGCTCGAACATTAAATGCCTCCAAATGGTATTTAATTAACTTCCCGGGGTGAAGAAACCCTTTTTGAGAACTCAGAGTGAGTAAATTGGCCATTTTCATGCACTTTTAACCATTCCATAAATCTTGTGTTTTGGGCCCCTGGAAGCATGAAATTCACTTTAAACATGCTAATTTTAGCTCTAACACTGATGATCCACCTACAAATGTGAACTGACGTTCAAAAATAAAACATTTGAAAAGGGACCATTTTCCACATTTCTGAAGCATGACGTAATGGGGGGGTGTTATCTCTTTTGTCGAAAATCAGCCGTTTTTGCTCAAACATTAAATGCCTCCAAATGGTATTTAATTAACTTCCCGAGCCCCTGGAAGCATGAAAATCACTTTAAACATGCTAATTTTAGCTCTAACACTGATGATCCACCTACAAATGTGAACTGACGTTCAAAAATAAAACATTTGAAAACGGACCATTTTCCACATTTCTGAAGCATGACGTAATGGGGGGGTGTTATCTCTTTTGTCGAAAATCAGCCGTTTTTTCTTCTAACATTAAATGCCTCCAAATGGTATTTATTTCACTTCTCGAGCCCCTGGAAGCATGAAAATCACTTTAAACATGCTAATTTTAGCTCTAACACTGATGATCCACATACAAATGTGAACTGACGTTCAAAAATAAAACATTTGAAAACGGACCATTTTCCACATTTCTGAAGCATGACGTAATGGGGGGGTGTTATCTCTTTTGTCGAAAATCAGCCGTTTTTGCTCGAACATTAAATGCCTCCAAATGGTATTTAATTAACTTCCCGGGGTGAAGAAACCCTTTTTGAGAACTCAGAGTGAGTAAATTGGCCATTTTCATGCACTTTTAACCATTCCATAAATCTTGTGTTTTGGGCCCCTGGAAGCATGAAATTCACTTTAAACATGCTAATTTTAGCTCTAACACTGATGATCCACCTACAAATGTGAACTGACGTTCAAAAATAAAACATTTGAAAAGGGACCATTTTCCACATTTCTGAAGCATGACGTAATGGGGGGGTGTTATCTCTTTTGTCGAAAATCTGCCGTTTTTGCTCAAACATTAAATGCCTCCAAATGGTATTTAATTAACTTCCCGAGCCCCTGGAAGCATGAAAATCACTTTAAACATGCTAATTTTAGCTCTAACACTGATGATCCACCTACAAATGTGAACTGACGTTCAAAAATAAAACATTTGAAAACGGACCATTTTCCACATTTCTGAAGCATGACGTAATGGGGGGGTGTTATCTCTTTTGTCGAAAATCAGCCGTTTTTTCTTCTAACATTAAATGCCTCCAAATGGTATTTATTTCACTTCTCGAGCCCCTGGAAGCATGAAAATCACTTTAAACATGCTAATTTTAGCTCTAACACTGATGATCCACATACAAATGTGAACTGACGTTCAAAAATAAAACATTTGAAAATGGACCATTTTCCACATTTCTGAAGCATGACGTAATGGGGGGGTGTTATCTCTTTTGTCGAAAATCAGCCGTTTTTGCTCGAACATTAAATGCCTCCAAATGGTATTTATTTCACTTCCCGGGGTGAAGAAACCCTTTTTGAGAACTCAGAGTGAGTAAATTGGCCATTTTCATGCACTTTTAACCATTCCATAAATCTTGTGTTTTGGGCCCCTGGAAGCATGAAAATCACTTTAAACATGCTAATTTTAGCTCTAACACTGATGATCCACCTACAAATGTGAACTGACGTTCAAAAATAAAACATTTGAAAACGGACCATTTTCCACATTTCTGAAGCATGACGTAATGGGGGGTGTTATCTCTTTTGTCGAAAATCAGCCGTTTTTGCTCGAACATTAAATGCCTCCAAATGGTATTTAATTAACTTCCCGAGCGCCTGGAAGCATGAAAATCACTTTAAACATGCTAATTTTAGCTCTAACACTGATGATCCACCTACAAATGTGAACTGACGTTCAAAAATAAAACATTTGAAAACGGACCATTTTCCACATTTCTGAAGCATGACGTAATGGGGGGGTGTTATCTCTTTTGTCGAAAATCAGCCGTTTTTGCTCGAACATTAAATGCCTCCAAATGGTATTTAATTAACTTCCCGGGGTGAAGAAACCCTTTTTGAGAACTCAGAGTGAGTAAATTGGCCATTTTCATGCACTTTTAACCATTCCATAAATCTTGTGTTTTGGGCCCCTGGAAGCATGAAATTCACTTTAAACATGCTAATTTTAGCTCTAACACTGATGATCCACCTACAAATGTGAACTGACGTTCAAAAATAAAACATTTGAAAACGGACCATTTTCCACATTTCTGAAGCATGACGTAATGGGGGGGTGTTATCTCTTTTGTCGAAAATCAGCCGTTTTTGCTCGAACATTAAATGCCTCCAAATGGTATTTAATTAACTTCCCGAGCCCCTGGAAGCATGAAAATCACTTTAAACATGCTAATTTTAGCTCTAACACTGATGATCCACCTACAAATGTGACCTGACGTTCAAAAATAAAACATTTGAAAACGGACCATTTTCCACATTTCTGAAGCATGACGTCATGGGGGGGTGTTATCTCTTTTGTCGAAAATCAGCCGTTTTTGCTCGAACATTAAATGCCTCCAAATGGTATTTAATTAACTTCCCGGGGTGAAGAAACCCTTTTTGAGAACTCAGAGTGAGTAAATTGGCCATTTTCATGCACTTTTAACCATTCCATAAATCTTGTGTTTTGGGCCCCTGGAAGCATGAAATTCACTTTAAACATGCTAATTTTAGCTCTAACACTGATGATCCACCTACAAATGTGAACTGACGTTCAAAAATAAAACATTTGAAAAGGGACCATTTTCCACATTTCTGAAGCATGACGTAATGGGGGGGTGTTATCTCTTTTGTCGAAAATCAGCCGTTTTTGCTCAAACATTAAATGCCTCCAAATGGTATTTAATTAACTTCCCGAGCCCCTGGAAGCATGAAAATCACTTTAAACATGCTAATTTTAGCTCTAACACTGATGATCCACCTACAAATGTGAACTGACGTTCAAAAATAAAACATTTGAAAACGGACCATTTTCCACATTTCTGAAGCATGAAGTAATGGGGGGGTGTTATCTCTTTTGTCGAAAATCAGCCGTTTTTTCTTCTAACATTAAATGCCTCCAAATGGTATTTATTTCACTTCTCGAGCCCCTGGAAGCATGAAAATCACTTTAAACATGCTAATTTTAGCTCTAACACTGATGATCCACCTACAAATGTGAACTGACGTTCAAAAATAAAACATTTGAAAACGGACCCTTTTCCACATTTCTGAAGCATGACGTAATGGGGGGGTGTTATCTCTTTTGTCGAAAATCAGCCGTTTTTGCTCAAACATTAAATGCCTCCAAATGGTATTTAATTAACTTCCCGAGCCCCTGGAAGCATGAAAATCACTTTTAACATGCTAATTTTAGCTCTAACACTGATGATCCACCTACAAATGTGAACTGACGTTCAAAAATAAAACATTTGAAAACGGACCATTTTCCACATTTCTGAAGCATGACGTAATGGGGGGGTGTTATCTCTTTTGTCGAAAATCAGCCGTTTTTGCTCAAACATTAAATGCCTCCAAATGGTATTTATTTCACTTCCCGAGCCCCTGGAAGCATGAAAATCACTTTAAACATGCTAATTTTAGCTCTAACACTGATGATCCACCTACAAATGTGAACTGACGTTCAAAAATAAAACATTTGAAAAGGGACCATTTTCCACATTTCTGAAGCATGACGTAATGGGGGGGTGTTATCTCTTTTGTCGAAAATCAGCCGTTTTTGCTCTAACATTAAATGCCTCCAAATGGTATTTATTTCACTTCCCGGGGTGAAGAAACCCTTTTTGAGAACTCAGAGTGAGTAAATTGGCCATTTTCATGCACTTTTAACCATTCCATAAATCTTGTGTTTTGGGCCCCTGGAAGCATGAAAATCACTTTAAACATGCTAATTTTAGCTCTAACACTGATGATCCACCTACAAATGTGAACTGACGTTCAAAAATAAAACATTTGAAAACGGACCATTTTCCACATTTCTGAAGCATGACGTAATGGGGGGTGTTATCTCTTTTGTCGAAAATCAGCCGTTTTTGCTCGAACATTAAATGCCTCCAAATGGTATTTAATTAACTTCCCGAGCCCCTGGAAGCATGAAAATCACTTTAAACATGCTAATTTTAGCTCTAACACTGATGATCCACCTACAAATGTGAACTGACGTTCAAAAATAAAACATTTGAAAACGGACCATTTTCCACATTTCTGAAGCATGACGTAATGGGGGGGTGTTATCTCTTTTGTCGAAAATCAGCCGTTTTTGCTCGAACATTAAATGCCTCCAAATGGTATTTATTTCACTTCCCGGGGTGAAGAAACCCTTTTTGAGAACTCAGAGTGAGTAAATTGGCCATTTTCATGCGCTTTTAACCATTCCATAAATCTTGTGTTTTGGGCCCCTGGAAGCATGAAAATCACTTTAAACATGCTAATTTTAGCTCTAACACTGATGATCCACCTACAAATGTGAACTGACGTTCAAAAATAAAACATTTGAAAACTGACCATTTTCCACATTTCTGAAGCATGACGTAATGGGGGGGGTGTTATCTCTTTTGTCGAAAATCAGCCGTTTTTGCTCGAACTTTAAATGCCTCCAAATGGTATTTAATTAACTTCCCGAGCCCCTGGAAGCATGAAAATCACTTTAAACATGCTAATTTTAGCTCTAACACTGATGATCCACCTACAAATGTGAACTGACGTTCAAAAATAAAACATTTGAAAACAGACCATTTTCCACATTTCTGAAGCATGACGTAATGGGGGGGTGTTATCTCTTTTGTCGAAAATCAGCCGTTTTTGCTCGAACATTAAATGCCTCCAAATGGTATTTATTTCACTTCCCTGGGTGAAGAAACCCTTTTTGAGAACTCAGAGTGAGTAAATTGGCCATTTTCATGCACTTTTAACCATTCCATAAATCTTGTGTTTTGGGCCCCTGGAAGCATGAAAATCACTTTAAACATGCTAATTTTAGCTCTAACACTGATGATCCACCTACAAATGTGAACTGACGTTCAAAAATAAAACATTTGAAAACGGACCATTTTCCACATTTCTGAAGCATGACGTAATGGGGGGGTGTTATCTCTTTTGTCGAAAATCAGCCGTTTTTGCTCGAACATTAAATGCCTCCAAATGGTATTTAATTAACTTCCCGAGCCCCTGAAAGCATGAAAATCACTTTAAACATGCTAATTTTAGCTCTAACACTGATGATCCACCTACAAATGTGAACTGACGTTCAAAAATAAAACATTTGAAAACGGACCATTTTCCACATTTCTGAAGCATGGCGTAATGGGGGGGTGTTATCTCTTTTGTCGAAAATCAGCCGTTTTTGCTCGTACATTAAATGCCTCCAAATGGTATTTATTTCACTTCCCGAGCCCCTGGAAGCATGAAAATCACTTTAAACATGCTAATTTTAGCTCTAACACTGATGATCCACCTACAAATGTGAACTGACGTTCAAAAATAAAACATTTGAAAACGGACCATTTTCCACATTTCTGAAGCATGACGTAATGGGGGGGTGTTATCTCTTTTGTCGAAAATCAGCCGTTTTTGCTCGAACATTAAATGCCTCCAAATGGTATTTAATTAACTTCCCGAGCCCCTGGAAGCATGAAAATCACTTTAAACATGCTAATTTTAGCTCTAACACTGATGATCCACCTACAAATGTGAACTGACGTTCAAAAATAAAACATTTGAAAACGGACCATTTTCCACATTTCTGAAGCATGACGTAATGGGGGGTGTTATCTCTTTTGTCGAAAATCAGCTGTTTTTGCTCGAACATTAAATGCCTCCAAATGGTATTTATTTCACTTCCCGAGCCCCTGGAAGCATGAAAATCACTTTAAACATGCTAATTTTAGCTCTAACACTGATGATCCACCTACAAATGTGAACTGACGTTCAAAAATAAAACATTTGAAAACGGACCATTTTCCACATTTCTGAAGCAAGACGTAAAGGGGGGGTGTTATCTCTTTTGTCGAAAATCAGCCGTTTTTGCTCGAACATTAAATGCCTCCAAATGGTATTTATTTCACTTCCCGGGGTGAAGAAACCCTTTTTGAGAACTCAGAGTGAGTAAATTGGCCATTTTCATGCACTTTTAACCATTCCATAAATCTAGTGTTTTGGGCCCCTGGAAGCATGAAAATCACTTTAAACATGCTAATTTTAGCTCTAACACTGATGATCCACCTACAAATGTGAACTGACGTTCAAAAATAAAACATTTGAAAACGGACCATTTTCCACATTTCTGAAGCATGACGTAATGGGGGGGTGTTATCTCTTTTGTCGAAAATCAGCCGTTTTTGCTCGAACATTAAATGCCTCCAAATGGTATTTAATTAACTTCCCGAGCCCCTGGAAGCATGAAAATCACTTTAAACATGCTAATTTTAGCTCTAACACTGATGATCCACCTACAAATGTGAACTGACGTTCAAAAATAAAACATTTGAAAACAAACCATTTTCCACATTTCTGAAGCATGACGTAATGGGGGGGTGTTATCTCTTTTGTCGAAAATCAGCCGTTTTTGCTCGAACATTAAATGCCTCCAAATGGTATTTAATTAACTTCCCGAGCCCCTGGAAGCATGAAAATCACTTTAAACATGCTAATTTTAGCTCTAACACTGATGATCCACCTACAAATGTGAACTGACGTTCAAAAATAAAACATTTGAAAACGGACCATTTTCCACATTTCTGAAGCATGACGTAATGGGGGGGTGTTATCTCTTTTGTCGAAAATCAGCCGTTTTTGCTCGAACATTAAATGCCTCCAAATGGTATTTAATTAACTTCCCGAGCCCCTGGAAGCATGAAAATCACTTTAAACATGCTAATTTTAGCTCTAACACTGATGATCCACCTACAAATGTGAACTGACGTTCAAAAATAAAACATTTGAAAACGGACCATTTTCCACATTTCTGAAGCATGACGTAATGGGGGGGTGTTATCTCTTTTGTCGAAAATCAGCCGTTTTTGCTCGAACCATTAAATGCCTCCAAATGGTATTTAATTAACTTCCCGAGCCCCTGGAAGCATGAAAATCACTTTAAACATGCTAATTTTAGCTCTAACACTGATGATCCACCTACAAATGTGAACTGACGTTCAAAAATAAAACATTTGAAAACGGACCATTTTCCACATTTCTGAAGCATGACGTAATGGGGGGGTGTTATCTCTTTTGTCGAAAATCAGCCGTTTTTGCTCGAACATTAAATGCCTCCAAATGGTATTTAATTAACTTCCCGGGGTGAAGAAACCCTTTTTGAGAACTCAGAGTGAGTAATTTGGCCATTTTCATGCACTTTTAACCATTCCATAAATCTTGTGTTTTGGGCCCCTGGAAGCATGAAAATCACTTTAAACATGCTAATTTTAGCTCTAACACTGATGATCCACCTACAAATGTGAACTGACGTTCAAAAATAAAACATTTGAAAACGGACCATTTTCCACATTTCTGAAGCATGACGTAATGGGGGGGTGTCATCTCTTTTGTCGAAAATCAGCCGTTTTTGCTCGAACATTAAATGCATCCAAATGGTATTTAATTAACTTCCCGAGCCCCTGGAAGCATGAAAATCACTTTAAACATGCTAATTTTAGCTCTAACACTGATGATCCACCTACAAATGTGAACTGATGTTCAAAAATAAAACATTTGAAAACGGACCATTTTCCACATTTCTGAAGCATGACGTAATGGGGGGGTGTTATCTCTTTTGTCGAAAATCAGCCGTTTTTGCTCGAACATTAAATGCCTCCAAATGGTATTTAATTAACTTCCCGAGCCCCTGGAAGCATGAAAATCACTTTAAACATGCTAATTTTAGCTCTAACACTGATGATCCACCTACAAATGTGAACTGACGTTCAAAAATAAAACATTTGAAAACGGACCATTTTCCACATTTCTGAAGCATGACGTAATGGGGGGGTGTTATCTCTTTTGTCGAAAATCAGCCGTTTTTGCTCGAACATTAAATGCCTCCAAATGGTATTTATTTCACTTCCCGGGGTGAAGAAACCCTTTTTGAGAACTCAGAGTGAGTAAATTGGCCATTTTCATGCACTTTTAACCATTCCAAAAATCTTGTGTTTTGGGCCCCTGGAAGCATGAAAATCACTTTAAACATGCTAATTTTAGCTCTAACACTGATGATCCACCTACAAATGTGAACTGACGTTCAAAAATAAAACATTTGAAAACGGACCATTTTCCACATTTCTGAAGCATGACGTAATGGGGGGGTGTTATCTCTTTTGTCGAAAATCAGCCGTTTTTGCTCGAACATTAAATGCCTCCAAATGGTATTTAATTAACTTCCCGAGCCCCCGGAAGCATGAAAATCACTTTAAACATGCTAATTTTAGCTCTAACACTGATGATCCACCTACAAATGTGAACTGACGTTCAAAAATAAAACATTTGAAAACGGACCATTTTCCACATTTCTGAAGCATGACGTAATGGGGGGGTGTTATCTCTTTTGTCGAAAATCAGCCGTTTTTGCTCGAACATTAAATGCCTCCAAATGGTATTTATTTCACTTCCCGAGCCCCTGGAAGCATGAAAATCACTTTAAACATGCTAATTTTAGCTCTAACACTGATGATCCACCTACAAATGTGAACTGACGTTCAAAAATAAAACATTTGAAAACGGACCATTTTCCACATTTCTGAAGCATGACGTAATGGGGGGGTGTTATCTCTTTTGTCGAAAATCAGCCGTTTTTGCTCAAACATTAAATGCCTCCAAATGGTATTTAATTAACTTCCCGAGCCCCTGGAAGCATGAAAATCACTTTAAACATGCTAATTTTAGCTCTAACACTGATGATCCACCTACAAATGTGAACTGACGTTCAAAAATAAAACATTTGAAAACAGACCATTTTCCACATTTCTGAAGCATGACGTAATGGGGGGGTGTTATCTCTTTTGTCGAAAATCAGCCGTTTTTGCTCGAACATTAAATGCCTCCAAATGGTATTTAATTAACTTCCCGAGCCCCTGGAAGCATGAAAATCACTTTAAACATGCTAATTTTAGCTCTAACACTGATGATCCACCTACAAATGTGAACTGACGTTCAAAAATAAAAAATTTGAAAACGGACCATTTTCCACATTTCTGAAGCATGACGTAATGGGGGGGTGTTATCTCTTTTGTCGAAAATCAGCCGTTTTTGCTCGAACATTAAATGCCTCCAAATGGTATTTATTTCACTTCCCGAGCCCCTGGAAGCATGAAAATCACTTTAAACATGCTAATTTTAGCTCTAACACTGATGATCCACCTACAAATGTGAACTGACGTTCAAAAATAAAACATTTGAAAACGGACTATTTTCCACATTTCTGAAGCATGACGTAATGGGGGGGTGTTATCTCTTTTGTCAAAAATCAGCCGTTTTTGCTCAAACATTAAATGCCTCCAAATGGTATTTAATTAACTTCCCGAGCCCCTGGAAGCATGAAAATCACTTTAAACATGCTAATTTTAGCTCTAACACTGATGATCCACATACAAATGTGAACTGACGTTCAAAAATAAAACATTTGAAAACGGACCATTTTCCACATTTCTGAAGCATGACGTAATGGGGGGGTGTTATCTCTTTTGTCGAAAATCAGCCGTTTTTGCTCGAACATTAAATGCCTCCAAATGGTATTTATTTCACTTCCCGGGGTGAAGAAACCCTTTTTGAGAACTCAGAGTGAGTAAATTGGCCATTTTCATGCACTTTTAACCATTCCATAAATCTTGTGTTTTGGGCCCCTGGAAGCATGAAAATCACTTTAAACATGCTAATTTTAGCTCTAACACTGATGATCCACCTACAAATGTGAACTGACGTTCAAAAATAAAACATTTGAAAACGGACCATTTTCCACATTTCTGAAGCATGACGTAATGGGGGGGTGTTATCTCTTTTGTCGAAAATCAGCCGTTTTTGCTCGAACATTAAATGCCTCCAAATGGTATTTAATTAACTTCCCGAGCCCCTGGAAGCATGAAAATCACTTTAAACATGCTAATTTTAGCTCTAACACTGATGATCCACCTACAAATGTGAACTGACGTTCAAAAATAAAACATTTGAAAACGGACCATTTTCCACATTTCTGAAGCATGACGTAATGGGGGGGTGTTATCTCTTTTGTCGAAAATCAGCCGTTTTTGCTCGAACATTAAATGCCTCCAAATGGTATTTAATTAACTTCCCGGGGTGAAGAAACCCTTTTTGAGAACTCAGAGTGAGTAAATTGGCCATTTTCATGCACTTTTAACCATTCCATAAATCTTGTGTTTTGGGCCCCTGGAAGCATGAAAATCACTTTAAACATGCTAATTTTAGCTCTAACACTGATGATCCACCTACAAATGTGAACTGACGTTCAAAAATAAAACATTTGAAAACGGACCATTTTCCACATTTCTGAAGCATGACGTAATGGGGGGTGTTATCTCTTTTGTTGAAAATCAGCCGTTTTTGCTCGAACATTAAATGCCTCCAAATGGTATTTAATTAACTTCCCATGGTGAAGAAACCCTTTTTGAGAACTCAGAGTGAGTAAATTGGCCATTTTCATGCACTTTTAACCATTCCATAAATCTTGTGTTTTGGGCCCCTGGAAGCATGAAAATCACTTTAAACATGCTAATTTTAGCTCTAACACTGATGATCCACCTACAAATGTGAACTGACGTTCAAAAATAAAACATTTGAAAACGGACCATTTTCCACATTTCTGAAGCATGACGTAATGGGGGGGTGTTATCTCTTTTGTCGAAAATCAGCCGTTTTTGCTCGAACATTAAATGCCTCCAAATGGTATTTAATTAACTTCCCGGGGTGAAGAAACCCTTTTTGAGAACTCAGAGTGAGTAAATTGGCCATTTTCATGCACTTTTAACCATTCCATAAATCTTGTGTTTTGGGCCCCTGGAAGCATGAAAATCACTTTAAACATGCTAATTTTAGCTCTAACACTGATGATCCACCTACAAATGTGAACTGACGTTCAAAAATAAAACATTTGAAAACGGACCATTTTCCACATTTCTGAAGAATGACGTAATGGGGGGGTGTTATCTCTTTTGTCGAAAATCAACCGTTTTTGCTCGAACATTAAATGCCTCCAAATGGTATTTAATTAACTTCCCGAGCCCCTGGAAGCATGAAAATCACTTTAAACATGCTAATTTTAGCTCTAACACTGATGATCCACCTACAAATGTGAACTGACGTTCAAAAATAAAACATTTGAAAACGGACCATTTTCCACATTTCTGAAGCATGACGTAATGGGGGGGTGTTATCTCTTTTGTCGAAAATCAGCCGTTTTTGCTCGAACATTAAATGCCTCCAAATGGTATTTAATTAACTTCCCGGGGTGAAGAAACCCTTTTTGAGAACTCAGAGTGAGTAAATTGGCCATTTTCATGCACTTTTAACCATTCCATAAATCTTGTGTTTTGGGCCCCTGGAAGCATGAAAATCACTTTAAACATGCTAATTTTAGCTCTAACACTGATGATCCACCTACAAATGTGAACTGACGTTCAAAAATAAAACATTTGAAAACGGACCATTTTCCACATTTCTGAAGCATGACGTAATGGGGGGGTGTTATCTCTTTTGTCGAAAATCAGCCGTTTTTGCTCGAACATTAAATGCCTCCAAATGGTATTTAATTAACTTCCCGAGCCCCTGGAAGCATGAAAATCACTTTAAACATGCTAATTTTAGCTCTAACACTGATGATCCACCTACAAATGTGAACTGACGTTCAAAAATAAAACATTTGAAAACGGACCATTTTCCACATTTCTGAAGCATGACGTAATGGGGGGGTGTTATCTCTTTTGTCGAAAATCAGCCGTTTTTGCTCGAACATTAAATGCCTCCAAATGGTATTTATTTCACTTCCCGGGGTGAAGAAACCCTTTTTGAGAACTCAGAGTGAGTAAATTGGCCATTTTCATGCACTTTTAACCATTCCATTAATCTTGTGTTTTGGGCCCCTGGAAGCATGAAAATCACTTTAAACATGCTAATTTTAGCTCTAACACTGATGATCCACCTACAAATGTGAACTGACGTTCAAAAATAAAACATTTGAAAACGGACCATTTTCCACATTTCTGAAGCATGACGTAATGGGGGGGTGTTATCTCTTTTGTCGAAAATCAGCCGTTTTTGCTCGAACATTAAATGCCTCCAAATGGTATTTAATTAACTTCCCGGGGTGAAGAAACCCTTTTTGAGAACTCAGAGTGAGTAAATTGGCCATTTTCATGCACTTTTAACCATTCCATAAATCTTGTGTTTTGGGCCCCTGGAAGCATGAAAATCACTTTAAACATGCTAATTTTAGCTCTAACACTGATGATCCACCTACAAATGTGAACTGACGTTCAAAAATAAAACATTTGAAAACGGACCATTTTCCACATTTCTGAAGCATGACGTAATGGGGGGTGTTATCTCTTTTGTCGAAAATCAGCCGTTTTTGCTCGAACATTAAATGCCTCCAAATGGTATTTAATTAACTTCCCGGGGTGAAGAAACCCTTTTTGAGAACTCAGAGTGAGTAAATTGGCCATTTTCATGCACTTTTAACCATTCCATAAATCTTGTGTTTTGGGCCCCTGGAAGCATGAAAATCACTTTAAACATGCTAATTTTAGCTCTAACACTGATGATCCACCTACAAATGTGAACTGACGTTCAAAAATAAAACATTTGAAAACGGACCATTTTCCACATTTCTGAAGCATGACGTAATGGGGGGGTGTTATCTCTTTTGTCGAAAATCAGCCGTTTTTGCTCGAACATTAAATGCCTCCAAATGGTATTTAATTAACTTCCCGGGGTGAAGAAACCCTTTTTGAGAACTCAGAGTGAGTAAATTGGCCATTTTCATGCACTTTTAACCATTCCATAAATCTTGTGTTTTGGGCCCCTGGAAGCATGAAAATCACTTTAAACATGCTAATTTTAGCTCTAACACTGATGATCCACCTACAAATGTGAACTGACGTTCAAAAATAAAACATTTGAAAACGGACCATTTTCCACATTTCTGAAGAATGACGTAATGGGGGGGTGTTATCTCTTTTGTCGAAAATCAACCGTTTTTGCTCGAACATTAAATGCCTCCAAATGGTATTTAATTAACTTCCCGAGCCCCTGGAAGCATGAAAATCACTTTAAACATGCTAATTTTAGCTCTAACACTGATGATCCACCTACAAATGTGAACTGACGTTCAAAAATAAAACATTTGAAAACGGACCATTTTCCACATTTCTGAAGCATGACGTAATGGGGGGGTGTTATCTCTTTTGTCGAAAATCAGCCGTTTTTGCTCGAACATTAAATGCCTCCAAATGGTATTTAATTAACTTCCCGGGGTGAAGAAACCCTTTTTGAGAACTCAGAGTGAGTAAATTGGCCATTTTCATGCACTTTTAACCATTCCATAAATCTTGTGTTTTGGGCCCCTGGAAGCATGAAAATCACTTTAAACATGCTAATTTTAGCTCTAACACTGATGATCCACCTACAAATGTGAACTGACGTTCAAAAATAAAACATTTGAAAACGGACCATTTTCCACATTTCTGAAGCATGACGTAATGGGGGGGTGTTATCTCTTTTATCGAAAATCAGCCGTTTTTGCTCGAACATTAAATGCCTCCAATTGGTATTTAATTAACTTCCCGAGCCCCTGGAAGCATGAAAATCACTTTAAACATGCTAATTTTAGCTCTAACACTGATGATCCACCTACAAATGTGAACTGACGTTCAAAAATAAAACATTTGAAAACGGACCATTTTCCACATTTCTGAAGCATGACGTAATGGGGGGGTGTTATCTCTTTTGTCGAAAATCAGCCGTTTTTGCTCGAACATTAAATGCCTCCAAATGGTATTTATTTCACTTCCCGGGGTGAAGAAACCCTTTTTGAGAACTCAGAGTGAGTAAATTGGCCATTTTCATGCACTTTTAACCATTCCATTAATCTTGTGTTTTGGGCCCCTGGAAGCATGAAAATCACTTTAAACATGCTAATTTTAGCTCTAACACTGATGATCCACCTACAAATGTGAACTGACGTTCAAAAATAAAACATTTGAAAACGGACCATTTTCCACATTTCTGAAGCATGACGTAATGGGGGGGGTGTTATCTCTTTTGTCGAAAATCAGCCGTTTTTGCTCAAACATTAAATGCCTCCAAATGGTATTTAATTAACTTCCCGAGCCCCTGGAAGCATGAAAATCACTTTAAACATGCTAGTTTTAGCTCTAACACTGATGATCCACCTACAAATGTGAACTGACGTTCAAAAATAAAACATTTGAAAACGGACCATTTTCCACATTTCTGAAGCATGACGTAATGGGGGGGTGTTATCTCTTTTGTCGAAAATCAGCCGTTTTTGCTCGAACATTAAATGCCTCCAAATGGTATTTAATTAACTTCCCGAGCCCCTGGAAGCATGAAAATCACTTTAAACATGCTAATTTTAGCTCTAACACTGATGATCCACCTACAAATGTGAACTGATGTTCAAAAATAAAACATTTGAAAACGGACCATTTTCCACATTTCTGAAGCATGACGTAATGGGGGGGTGTTATCTCTTTTGTCGAAAATCAGCCGTTTTTGCTCGAACATTAAATGCCTCCAAATGGTATTTAATTAACTTCCCGGGGTGAAGAAACCCTTTTTGAGAACTCAGAGTGAGTAAATTGGCCATTTTCATGCACTTTTAACCATTCCATAAATCTTGTGTTTTGGGCCCCTGGAAGCATGAAAATCACTTTAAACATGCTAATTTTAGCTCTAACACTGATGATCCACCTACAAATGTGAACTGACGTTCAAAAATAAAACATTTGAAAACGGACCATTTTCCACATTTCTGAAGCATGACGTAATGGGGGGTGTTATCTCTTTTGTCGAAAATCAGCCGTTTTTGCTCGAACATTAAATGCCTCCAAATGGTATTTAATTAACTTCCCGGGGTGAAGAAACCCTTTTTGAGAACTCAGAGTGAGTAAATTGGCCATTTTCATGCACTTTTAACCATTCCATAAATCTTGTGTTTTGGGCCCCTGGAAGCATGAAAATCACTTTAAACATGCTAATTTTAGCTCTAACACTGATGATCCACCTACAAATGTGAACTGACGTTCAAAAATAAAACATTTGAAAACGGACCATTTTCCACATTTCTGAAGCATGACGTAATGGGGGGGTGTTATCTCTTTTGTCGAAAATCAGCCGTTTTTGCTCGAACATTAAATGCCTCCAAATGGTATTTAATTAACTTCCCGGGGTGAAGAAACCCTTTTTGAGAACTCAGAGTGAGTAAATTGGCCATTTTCATGCACTTTTAACCATTCCATAAATCTTGTGTTTTGGGCCCCTGGAAGCATGAAAATCACTTTAAACATGCTAATTTTAGCTCTAACACTGATGATCCACCTACAAATGTGAACTGACGTTCAAAAATAAAACATTTGAAAACGGACCATTTTCCACATTTCTGAAGAATGACGTAATGGGGGGGTGTTATCTCTTTTGTCGAAAATCAACCGTTTTTGCTCGAACATTAAATGCCTCCAAATGGTATTTAATTAACTTCCCGAGCCCCTGGAAGCATGAAAATCACTTTAAACATGCTAATTTTAGCTCTAACACTGATGATCCACCTACAAATGTGAACTGACGTTCAAAAATAAAACATTTGAAAACGGACCATTTTCCACATTTCTGAAGCATGACGTAATGGGGGGGTGTTATCTCTTTTGTCGAAAATCAGCCGTTTTTGCTCGAACATTAAATGCCTCCAAATGGTATTTAATTAACTTCCCGGGGTGAAGAAACCCTTTTTGAGAACTCAGAGTGAGTAAATTGGCCATTTTCATGCACTTTTAACCATTCCATAAATCTTGTGTTTTGGGCCCCTGGAAGCATGAAAATCACTTTAAACATGCTAATTTTAGCTCTAACACTGATGATCCACCTACAAATGTGAACTGACGTTCAAAAATAAAACATTTGAAAACGGACCATTTTCCACATTTCTGAAGCATGACGTAATGGGGGGGTGTTATCTCTTTTGTCGAAAATCAGCCGTTTTTGCTCGAACATTAAATGCCTCCAAATGGTATTTAATTAACTTCCCGAGCCCCTGGAAGCATGAAAATCACTTTAAACATGCTAATTTTAGCTCTAACACTGATGATCCACCTACAAATGTGAACTGACGTTCAAAAATAAAACATTTGAAAACGGACCATTTTCCACATTTCTGAAGCATGACGTAATGGGGGGGTGTTATCTCTTTTGTCGAAAATCAGCCGTTTTTGCTCGAACATTAAATGCCTCCAAATGGTATTTATTTCACTTCCCGGGGTGAAGAAACCCTTTTTGAGAACTCAGAGTGAGTAAATTGGCCATTTTCATGCACTTTTAACCATTCCATTAATCTTGTGTTTTGGGCCCCTGGAAGCATGAAAATCACTTTAAACATGCTAATTTTAGCTCTAACACTGATGATCCACCTACAAATGTGAACTGACGTTCAAAAATAAAACATTTGAAAACGGACCATTTTCCACATTTCTGAAGCATGACGTAATGGGGGGGTGTTATCTCTTTTGTCGAAAATCAGCCGTTTTTGCTCAAACATTAAATGCCTCCAAATGGTATTTAATTAACTTCCCGAGCCCCTGGAAGCATGAAAATCACTTTAAACAAGCTAATTTTAGCTCTAACACTGATGATCCACCTACAAATGTGAACTGACGTTCAAAAATAAAACATTTGAAAACGGACCATTTTCCACATTTCTGAAGCATGACGTAATGGGGGGGTGTTATCTCTTTTGTCGAAAATCAGCCGTTTTTGCTCGAACATTAAATGCCTCCAAATGGTATTTATTTCACTTCCCGAGCCCCTGGAAGCATGAAAATCACTTTAAACATGCTAATTTTAGCTCTAACACTGATGATCCACCTACAAATGTGAACTGACGTTCAAAAATAAAACATTTGAAAACTGACCATTTTCCACATTTCTGAAGCATGACGTAATGGGGGGGTGTTATCTCTTTTGTCGAAAATCAGCCGTTTTTGCTCGAACATTAAATGCCTCCAAATGGTATTTAATTAACTTCCCGGGGTGAAGAAACCCTTTTTGAGAACTCAGAGTGAGTAAATTGGCCATTTTCATGCACTTTTAACCATTCCATAAATCTTGTGTTTTGGGCCCCTGGAAGCATGAAATTCACTTTAAACATGCTAATTTTAGCTCTAACACTGATGATCCACCTACAAATGTGAACAGACGTTCAAAAATAAAACATTTGAAAACGGACCATTTTCCACATTTCTGAAGCATGACGTAATGGGGGGGTGTTATCTCTTTTGTCGAAAATCAGCCGTTTTTGCTCGAACATTAAATGCCTCCAAATGGTATTTAATTAACTTCCCGAGCCCCTGGAAGCATGAAAATCACTTTAAACATGCTAATTTTAGCTCTAACACTGATGATCCACCTACAAATGTGAACTGACGTTCAAAAATAAAACATTTGAAAACGGACCATTTTCCACATTTCTGAAGCATGACGTAATGGGGGGGTGTTATCTCTTTTGTCGAAAATCAGCCGTTTTTGCTCGAACATTAAATGCCTCCAAATGGTATTTAATTAACTTCCCGGGGTGAAGAAACCCTTTTTGAGAACTCAGAGTGAGTAAATTGGCCATTTTCATGCACTTTTAACCATTCCATAAATCTTGTGTTTTGGGCCCCTGGAAGCATGAAATTCACTTTAAACATGCTAATTTTAGCTCTAACACTGATGATCCACCTACAAATGTGAACTGACGTTCAAAAATAAAACATTTGAAAACGGACCATTTTCCACATTTCTGAAGCATGACGTAATGGGGGGGTGTTATCTCTTTTGTCGAAAATCAGCCGTTTTTGCTCAAACATTAAATGCCTCCAAATGGTATTTAATTAACTTCCCGAGCCCCTGGAAGCATGAAAATCACTTTAAACATGCTAATGTTAGCTCTAACACTGATGATCCACCTACAAATGTGAACTGACGTTCAAAAATAAAACATTTGAAAACGGACCATTTTCCACATTTCTGAAGCATGACGTAATGGGGGGGCGTTATCTCTTTTGTCGAAAATCAGCTGTTTTTTCTTCTAACATTAAATGCCTCCAAATGGTATTTATTTCACTTCTCGAGCCCCTGGAAGCATGAAAATCACTTTAAACATGCTAATTTTAGCTCTAACACTGATGATCCACCTACAAATGTGAACTGACGTTCAAAAATAAAACATTTGAAAACGGACCCTTTTCCACATTTCTGAAGCATGACGTAATGGGGGGGTGTTATCTCTTTTGTCGAAAATCAGCCGTTTTTGCTCAAACATTAAATGCCTCCAAATGGTATTTAATTAACTTCCCGAGCCCCTGGAAGCATGAAAATCACTTTTAACATGCTAATTTTAGCTCTAACACTGATGATCCACCTACAAATGTGAACTGACGTTCAAAAATAAAACATTTGAAAACGGACCATTTTCCACATTTCTGAAGCATGACGTAATGGGGGGGTGTTATCTCTTTTGTCGAAAATCAGCCGTTTTTGCTCAAACATTAAATGCCTCCAAATGGTATTTATTTCACTTCCCGAGCCCCTGGAAGCATGAAAATCACTTTAAACATGCTAATTTTAGCTCTAACACTGATGATCCACCTACAAATGTGAACTGACGTTCAAAAATAAAACATTTGAAAACGGACCATTTTCCACATTTCTGAAGCATGACGTAATGGGGGGGTGTTATCTCTTTTGTCGAAAATCAGCCGTTTTTGCTCTAACATTAAATGCCTCCAAATGGTATTTATTTCACTTCCCGGGGTGAAGAAACCCTTTTTGAGAACTCAGAGTGAGTAAATTGGCCATTTTCATGCACTTTTAACCATTCCATAAATCTTGTGTTTTGGGCCCCTGGAAGCATGAAAATCACTTTAAACATGCTAATTTTAGCTCTAACACTGATGATCCACCTACAAATGTGAACTGACGTTCAAAAATAAAACATTTGAAAACAGACCATTTTCCACATTTCTGAAGCATGACGTAATGGGGGGGTGTTATCTCTTTTGTCGAAAATCAGCCGTTTTTGCTCGAACATTAAATGCCTCCAAATGGTATTTATTTCACTTCCCTGGGTGAAGAAACCCTTTTTGAGAACTCAGAGTGAGTAAATTGGCCATTTTCATGCACTTTTAACCATTCCATAAATCTTGTGTTTTGGGCCCCTGGAAGCATGAAAATCACTTTAAACATGCTAATTTTAGCTCTAACACTGATGATCCACCTACAAATGTGAACTGACGTTCAAAAATAAAACATTTGAAAACGGACCATTTTCCACATTTCTGAAGCATGACGTAATGGGGGGGTGTTATCTCTTTTGTCGAAAATCAGCCGTTTTTGCTCGAACATTAAATGCCTCCAAATGGTATTTAATTAACTTCCCGAGCCCCTGGAAGCATGAAAATCACTTTAAACATGCTAATTTTAGCTCTAACACTGATGATCCACCTACAAATGTGAACTGATGTTCAAAAATAAAACATTTGAAAACGGACCATTTTCCACATTTCTGAAGCATGGCATAATGGGGGGGTGTTATCTCTTTTGTCAAAAATCAGCCGTTTTTGCTCGAACATTAAATGCCTCCAAATGGTATTTATTTCACTTCCCGAGCCCCTGGAAGCATGAAAATCACTTTAAATATGCTAATTTTAGCTCTAACACTGATGATCCACCTACAAATGTGAACTGACGTTCAAAAATAAAACATTTGAAAACGGACCATTTTCCACATTTCTGAAGCATGACGTAATGGGGGGGTGTTATCTCTTTTGTCGAAAATCAGCCGTTTTTGCTCGAACATTAAATGCCTCCAAATGGTATTTAATTAACTTCCCGAGCCCCTGGAAGCATGAAAATCACTTTAAACATGCTAATTTTAGCTCTAACACTGATGATCCACCTACAAATGTGAACTGACGTTCAAAAATAAAACATTTGAAAACGGACCATTTTCCACATTTCTGAAGCATGACGTAATGGGGGGTGTTATCTCTTTTGTCGAAAATCAGCCGTTTTTGCTCGAACATTAAATGCCTCCAAATGGTATTTATTTCACTTCCCGAGCCCCTGGAAGCATGAAAATCACTTTAAACATGCTAATTTTAGCTCTAACACTGATGATCCACCTACAAATGTGAACTGACGTTCAAAAATAAAACATTTGAAAACGGACCATTTTCCACATTTCTGAAGCAAGACGTAAAGGGGGGGTGTTATCTCTTTTGTCGAAAATCAGCCGTTTTTGCTCGAACATTAAATGCCTCCAAATGGTATTTATTTCACTTCCCGGGGTGAAGAAACCCTTTTTGAGAACTCAGAGTGAGTAAATTGGCCATTTTCATGCACTTTTAACCATTCCATAAATCTTGTGTTTTGGGCCCCTGGAAGCATGAAAATCACTTTAAACATGCTAATTTTAGCTCTAACACTGATGATCCACCTACAAATGTGAACTGACGTTCAAAAATAAAACATTTAAAAACGGACCATTTTCCACATTTCTGAAGCATGACGTAATGGGGGGGTGTTATCTCTTTTGTCGAAAATCAGCCGTTTTTGCTCGAACATTAAATGCCTCCAAATGGTATTTAATTAACTTCCCGAGCCCCTGGAAGCATGAAAATCACTTTAAACATGCTAATTTTAGCTCTAACACTGATGATCCACCTACAAATGTGAACTGACGTTCAAAAATAAAACATTTGAAAACGGACCATTTTCCACATTTCTGAAGCATGACGTAATGGGGGGGTGTTATCTCTTTTGTCGAAAATCAGCCGTTTTTGCTCGAACATTAAATGCCTCCAAATGGTATTTAAATAACTTCCCGGGGTGAAGAAACCCTTTTTGAGAACTCAGAGTGAGTAAATTGGCCATTTTCATTCACTTTTAACCATTCCATAAATCTTGTGTTTTGGGCCCCTGGAAGCATGAAAATCACTTTAAACATGCTAATTTTAGCTCTAACACTGATGATCCACCTACAAATGTGAACTGACGTTCAAAAATAAAACATTTGAAAACGGACCATTTTCCACATTTCTGAAGCATGACGTAATGGGGGGGTGTTATCTCTTTTGTCGAAAATCAGCCGTTTTTGCTCGAACATTAAATGCCTCCAAATGGTATTTAATTAACTTCCCGAGCCCCTGGAAGCATGAAAATCACTTTAAACATGCTAATTTTAGCTCTAACACTGATGATCCACCTACAAATGTGAACTGATGTTCAAAAATAAAACATTTGAAAACGGACCATTTTCCACATTTCTGAAGCATGGCATAATGGGGGGGTGTTATCTCTTTTGTCAAAAATCAGCCGTTTTTGCTCGAACATTTAATGCCTCCAAATGGTATTTATTTCACTTCCCGAGCCCCTGGAAGCATGAAAATCACTTTAAACATGCTAATTTTAGCTCTAACACTGATGATCCACCTACAAATGTGAACTGACGTTCAAAAATAAAACATTTGAAAACGGACCATTTTCCACATTTCTGAAGCATGACGTAATGGGGGGGTGTTATCTCTTTTGTCGAAAATCAGCCGTTTTTGCTCGAACATTAAATGCCTCCAAATGGTATTTAATTAACTTCCCGAGCCCCTGGAAGCATGAAAATCACTTTAAACATGCTAATTTTAGCTCTAACACTGATGATCCACCTACAAATGTGAACTGACGTTCAAAAATAAAACATTTGAAAACGGACCATTTTCCACATTTCTGAAGCATGACGTAATGGGGGGTGTTATCTCTTTTGTCGAAAATCAGCCGTTTTTGCTCGAACATTAAATGCCTCCAAATGGTATTTATTTCACTTCCCGAGCCCCTGGAAGCATGAAAATCACTTTAAACATGCTAATTTTAGCTCTAACACTGATGATCCACCTACAAATGTGAACTGACGTTCAAAAATAAAACATTTGAAAACGGACCATTTTCCACATTTCTGAAGCAAGACGTAAAGGGGGGGTGTTATCTCTTTTGTCGAAAATCAGCCGTTTTTGCTCGAACATTAAATGCCTCCAAATGGTATTTATTTCACTTCCCGGGGTGAAGAAACCCTTTTTGAGAACTCAGAGTGAGTAAATTGGCCATTTTCATGCACTTTTAACCATTCCATAAATCTTGTGTTTTGGGCCCCTGGAAGCATGAAAATCACTTTAAACATGCTAATTTTAGCTCTAACACTGATGATCCACCTACAAATGTGAACTGACGTTCAAAAATAAAACATTTGAAAACTGACCATTTTCCACATTTCTGAAGCATGACGTAATGGGGGGGTGTTATCTCTTTTGTCGAAAATCAGCCGTTTTTGCTCGAACATTAAATGCCTCCAAATGGTATTTAAATAACTTCCCGGGGTGAAGAAACCCTTTTTGAGAACTCAGAGTGAGTAAATTGGCTATTTTCTGGCACTTTTAACCATTCCATAAATCTTGTGTTTTGGGCCCCTGGAAGCATGAAAATCACTTTAAACATGCTAATTTTAGCTCTAACACTGATGATCCACCTACAAATGTGAACTGACGTTCAAAAATAAAACATTTGAAAACGGACCATTTTCCACATTTCTGAAGCATGACGTAATGGGGGGGTGTTATCTCTTTTGTCGAAAATCAGCCGTTTTTGCTCGAACATTAAATGCCTCCAAATGGTATTTAATTAACTTCCCGAGCCCCTGGAAGCATGAAAATCACTTTAAACATGCTAATTTTAGCTCTAACACTGATGATCCACCTACAAATGTGAACTGACGTTCAAAAATAAAACATTTGAAAACGGACCATTTTCCACATTTCTGAAGCATGACGTAATGGGGGGGTGTTATCTCTTTTGTCGAAAATCAGCCGTTTTTGCTCGAACCATTAAATGCCTCCAAATGGTATTTAATTAACTTCCCGAGCCCCTGGAAGCATGAAAATCACTTTAAACATGCTAATTTTAGCTCTAACACTGATGATCCACCTACAAATGTGAACTGACGTTCAAAAATAAAACATTTGAAAACGGACCATTTTCCACATTTCTGAAGCATGACGTAATGGGGGGGTGTTATCTCTTTTGTCGAAAATCAGCCGTTTTTGCTCGAACATTAAATGCCTCCAAATGGTATTTAATTAACTTCCCGGGGTGAAGAAACCCTTTTTGAGAACTCAGAGTGAGTAAATTGGCCATTTTCATGCACTTTTAACCATTCCATAAATCTTGTGTTTTGGGCCCCTGGAAGCATGAAAATCACTTTAAACATGCTAATTTTAGCTCTAACACTGATGATCCACCTACAAATGTGAACTGACGTTCAAAAATAAAACATTTGAAAACAGACCATTTTCCACATTTCTGAAGCATGGCATAATGGGGGGGTGTTATCTCTTTTGTCGAAAATCAGCCGTTTTTGCTCGAACATTAAATGCCTCCAAATGGTATTTATTTCACTTCCCTGGGTGAAGAAACCCTTTTTGAGAACTCAGAGTGAGTAAATTGGCCATTTTCATGCACTTTTAACCATTCCATAAATCTTGTGTTTTGGGCCCCTGGAAGCATGAAAATCCCTTTAAACATGCTAATTTTAGCTCTAACACTGATGATCCACCTACAAATGTGAACTGACGTTCAAAAATAAAACATTTGAAAACGGACCATTTTCCACATTTCTGAAGCATGACGTAATGGGGGGGTGTTATCTCTTTTGTCGAAAATCAGCCGTTTTTGCTCGAACATTAAATGCCTCCAAATGGTATTTAATTAACTTCCCGAGCCCCTGGAAGCATGAAAATCACTTTAAACATGCTAATTTTAGCTCTAACACTGATGATCCACCTACAAATGTGAACTGACGTTCAAAAATAAAACATTTGAAAACAGACCATTTTCCACATTTCTGAAGCATGGCATAATGGGGGGGTGTTATCTCTTTTGTCGAAAATCAGCCGTTTTTGCTCGAACATTAAATGCCTCCAAATGGTATTTATTTCACTTCCCGAGCCCCTGGAAGCATGAAAATCACTTTAAACATGCTAATTTTAGCTCTAACACTGATGATCCACCTACAAATGTGAACTGACGTTCAAAAATAAAACATTTGAAAACGGACCATTTTCCACATTTCTGAAGCATGACGTAATGGGGGGGTGTTATCTCTTTTGTCGAAAATCAGCCGTTTTTGCTCGAACATTAAATGCCTCCAAATGGTATTTAATTAACTTCCCGAGCCCCTGGAAGCATGAAAATCACTTTAAACATGCTAATTTTAGCTCTAACACTGATGATCCACCTACAAATGTGAACTGACGTTCAAAAATAAAACATTTGAAAACGGACCATTTTCCACATTTCTGAAGCATGACGTAATGGGGGGTGTTATCTCTTTTGTCGAAAATCAGCCGTTTTTGCTCGAACATTAAATGCCTCCAAATGGTATTTATTTCACTTCCCGAGCCCCTGGAAGCATGAAAATCACTTTAAACATGCTAATTTTAGCTCTAACACTGATGATCCACCTACAAATGTGAACTGACGTTCAAAAATAAAACATTTGAAAACGGACCATTTTCCACATTTCTGAAGCAAGACGTAAAGGGGGTGTGTTATCTCTTTTGTCGAAAATCAGCCGTTTTTGCTCGAACATTAAATGCCTCCAAATGGTATTTATTTCACTTCCCGGGGTGAAGAAACCCTTTTTGAGAACTCAGAGTGAGTAAATTGGCCATTTTCATGCACTTTTAACCATTCCATAAATCTTGTGTTTTGGGCCCCTGGAAGCATGAAAATCACTTTAAACATGCTAATTTTAGCTCTAACACTGATGATCCACCTACAAATGTGAACTGACGTTCAAAAATAAAACATTTGAAAACGGACCATTTTCCACATTTCTGAAGCATGATGTAATGGGGGGGTGTTATCTCTTTTGTCGAAAATCAGCCGTTTTTGCTCGAACATTAAATGCCTCCAAATGGTATTTAATTAACTTCCCGAGCCCCTGGAAGCATGAAAATCACTTTAAACATGCTAATTTTAGCTCTAACACTGATGATCCACCTACAAATGTGAACTGACGTTCAAAAATAAAACATTTGAAAACGGACCATTTTCCACATTTCTGAAGCATGACGTAATGGGGGGGTGTTATCTCTTTTGTCGAAAATCAGCCGTTTTTGCTCGAACATTAAATGCCTCCAAATGGTATTTAAATAACTTCCCGGGGTGAAGAAACCCTTTTTGAGAACTCAGAGTGAGTAAATTGGCCATTTTCATGCACTTTTAACCATTCCATAAATCTTGTGTTTTGGGCCCCTGGAAGCATGAAAATCACTTTAAACATGCTAATTTTAGCTCTAACACTGATGATCCACCTACAAATGTGAACTGACGTTCAAAAATAAAACATTTGAAAACGGACCATTTTCCACATTTCTGAAGCATGACGTAATGGGGGGGTGTTATCTCTTTTGTCGAAAATCAGCCGTTTTTGCTCGAACATTAAATGCCTCCAAATGGTATTTAATTAACTTCCCGAGCCCCTGGAAGCATGAAAATCACTTTAAACATGCTAATTTTAGCTCTAACACTGATGATCCACCTACAAATGTGAACTGACGTTCAAAAATAAAACATTTGAAAACGGACCATTTTCCACATTTCTGAAGCATGACGTAATGGGGGGGTGTTATCTCTTTTGTCGAAAATCAGCCGTTTTTGCTCGAACCATTAAATGCCTCCAAATGGTATTTAATTAACTTCCCGAGCCCCTGGAAGCATGAAAATCATTTTAAACATGCTAATTTTAGCTCTAACACTGATGATCCATGTTAGAACTGGGGGTCTCTAGTTGGCAGAGGTAGGTACCACTGACCAAATAGGGACCCTTGCTTCTAGTCAGGACAAGGAGATAACCCTCTCAGATAACCCCTGCTCGCCCTCAAGGTAGCTTGGCCTGAGCAGTCTAGGCTAACCAGAGGCAATGCGTTAAGTATTTGTACCAACACTCACAGTAACACAGTGAAAACACCACAAACTGATTCCACAACAGTTTAGGAAAATAAAGATATTTATTCTAAACTACACAAGACCAAAACGGCAAAAATCCAACATACACAGTTCAAGGATATGGTTTCAAAAGAGTTCTTCAGGTTGTAATCAAAGTTCTTTAAGTTGCGTTAAAATAATCCACAGATGCGTGAAAAGTTCACAGATGCGTCACGTTTACTCACAGTACCTTTTAGATGCAACAAAGTTCCACAAGCAGGAAGCTGGTGCGGTGGAAAACAAGCGATGCGTCACTCCTGAGACCCTGGGGAGGCGATGCGACAGCCCCGCTGCAGCAGCGGGCGTGTTGCGACGAATCCGGTCTGTATGGGGAGGAAGGCCGCTTGCGTGGATTCCGGTGCGTAGGTTCCGTAGGAAGTCTGTTCTCGCAAAGGCACGATGCGATGATCTCGTAGGGGCTGCGACGATCTCCGGGGCGACGATGCGCGGTCCAGCGGTGATCCTCTCTCTCGCAGCTCCTCGATGCGATGGTTCTGCGACGATGTTCGCAGCGACGTGATGCGGTCCGCAAGCGAGCGGTGCGGCGATCTCACCCAGCGACGACAGGCTCTGCGACGACACTCGCAGCGATGTTCGATTCTCCCGCACCGGTCTGGTGCGTCCCGCAAACGAAGGATGCGACGGCTCCGGCAGCGGCGTCAGGCGCTGCGCCGATCTCGACCTTCGTAGCGGCGGGAAACTTCTCGCACTGTCGGGGATGCGCTCCGCAAGCGAGCGATGCGACACTTTTCAGATTCAAAAGTCTCTCAGCTTAGTTTCAAGCTTCCCAGCTCAGGTTCAACTTCCAGAGGCCCCACAACTGGATCAAGCACTCTAGGAAGGACAGAACTCTCTCAGCAGAGTTCAGGGAGACTGGGGGTGAAGTCCTTTTGTTCCTGGGACTTCAAAAACAGGGAGCCAGCTCTTCTCAGGCCCTTGGAGATTCCTTCAAGACAGGGGACACAGCTCACAGCAAAGTCCTTCCCCTCTCCTTGGCAGCAAAGCAACAGCAGGTCAGTCCAGCAGAGCAACAGCAGGACAGTCTTCCTTCTTCAGAGTCAGCTTTCTCCTTGGCAGAGGTTCCTTCTTGATTTCCAGGATGATCTAATTTTCTGTTGTCAGGGGTCCTGTACTTATACCCCTAAAGTCTTTGTTCTTTCTGTGCATGTGGGCCCTGAGCCCGGTCTGAACCAGTTCTGGGTGGATCCTGAGCACTTTGTTTTGCTGGCTGCATCTTTCCTTTCAGAGTGAGGGGCAGGGTCCTCAGCCGCCCAGCAGGAGGTGGAGCCAGCATTGTGGCAGGCAGGCACAGCCCCATTCAGCCCAGGTGCTAACTCCTCCCACCACTCAGGTTGCAATTGCTTCATTCAGCCTAGTGCTGACTCATCCAGCCTCTGGGGGGATTCCCCAACCCCTGTCACTCACAAACCAGACAGTCAATACACAAACAGGCCCAGGCACACAGAAGGGTCAGACAAGAGAACAGCAACTTTCTAAAAGTGCTGTTCTCAAACACAGGATTTAAAAACCACCTTTCCTAAAAGATGTATTATTAAATTCTGAGTTCAGGGATACTAGATACTTATGTCCTATCTTGTTCCTATGGGAAGAAATGCTGTTAACCACTGTAGCCAGCATCCCCCATGTTAACCTATGGAGCAAGATAGCCTTACAATAGTGAAAATCGAAAATGGCTGTAATTCACTACCAGAGCATGGTACCTGCACTAGTACATGCTCTACCTTTCACATACACTGCACCCTGCCCAGGGGGGTACCTTGGGCCTTCCATAGGGGTGACTGATGTGCACGAAAAGGGAAGGGTTAGGCCTGGTCAGCGGGGACGCGGACCAGGAGGACATGGCAGTTCTAAACTGCCCGTAGGCACTGCAGTGGCAGGCCCGAGACACCATTTTAGGGCTACTCCTGTGGGTGGCACAATCAGTGCTGCAGGCCCACTAGTAGCATTTGTCATCACCAGCCCTGGCACACCCAGTGCACTTTACTAGGGACTTCATGGTGATACAAATATGCCAAACATGTATATCCAATCAGAATAACAATTTACATAGAGAGCATATGCACTTTAGCACTGATCAGCAGTGGTAAAGTGCGCAGAGTCCTATTGCCAACAGCCACGGGTCAGGAAAAATAAGGGAGGAAGAAGCACAAAGTTTGGGGATGACCCTGCAAAAAGGGCCAGTTCCAACACAACCCCCTTCCAGCCTAAAGCCAGGGTAGACCAAACGATACCTCGATGGGATTCCCTGCTTAAGGCGATAGAACACGGAACCTGGCCCAAACAGCAGGGCACTATTCCTGTTCTATGCCATCCTGAACCTAGTTGTATCACTCTATTCATACTCTCAGGGTCCACCATGCCAATCCAAATGGAACCCTTCACCTCACCTGTGGACACCACCTGTGCAGCACCTAACCTTACTTTCCTCACAGGTGTGTCCCAACAGACCAACAGCAAGCCACAGTGACCACCAACAGTGATCAGGGATGAGACCCAGGCCTCATGCCTCTCATGGCTCTCAAACCCCTGTGGCATCAGAGGATGGGGGGCAGTAGCCCCAGGTGCTTGGCACCCTTTGTCCACTCTCTTTCTTGTCAGGTCAGGTCTGACACTCTGGCACTGACCCAGCAGTCCCGGACCTGTATCCGTCCACCAAGACAACCAAGAACACAACTTCCCTACCAGTTCAGGACCTCCCTCCAGCAACTGGTCTCCCAACCTAGGGTTTAACCCCTCAGGTTGCACCGGGGTCAGAGGCGAGTGCTCCCTCCCTCTGCACCCCCTTCCAGAGCGCTGCACCCTCCCTACTGGAGGGGTACCCCTGGGAACCATATTGGTCAGGACACTGGTTACAGACGTCCTCCCTTCCAGGTCAGGCAGATCCTGAACCTGATCTCCCAACCCAGGGACCAAAACCTGCAGTTGTGCATTCGCCTGGCACGCCAGGACTTCTGGGGACTCACATAGTACCCCCTTGAGGGTGACACACAACTCATGTATCCTGTGGCAGTCTGCCTGGCGCAGATCTCCCGACCCCTGTCCACCTGACAGTGCGGGAAGATCCCCCAGGACAGAAGTGGTGTCACCATGGTCACTCCTGGGAGACTCAGCCCTTCTGACTGGTCCCTGACCCACTGGTTCTCCCACTGGGGACTCCTTCCCCCTCTCACCCCTCAGTCTGGACTTCTGTACCCTCCCAAATGGAGCGGCACTGCCAAACACCAGAACTGATGGAGGCCTGGTTACAGGCACTCCCCGTTCAACAGACACTGGGAGATCCTCCTCAAATGGCCTACAAGTACAGTCTAGGTCCCCAACCTGGTGCTCCCTTAAGGAACCCTCCAGGCCCTGAGACTGGGTTTCGGGCACCGTGAGACACACCGTCCCACACTCATTCCTTCTCCACTGAGACCGGACATGAGCCCCTACACCCCTCCCACTAAACTGGCACCTAACCGGGCTACACTGAACCTCTTCCACCTCACAGGTCTGGAAGATATCTAAGCCACTCCTTTTGGGATCACTCCCCAATGCCTCCTCAGACTCTCTGGAATTCACCAAGAGGTCTGCCTCCAACGCAAGCTCTCTGGGGTCAGAGAACTCACACTCCACCGGGTGTTGGCATAGCTCTGGAAAACAGGGACTTAAAATATGCTCTCCATCAAATGAATCACACAGCCCCCCACAGTTGTTAACCACGCTACCCTTTACCTCACCCTCCAGTGCCTCACACAAGTACCCCACACCACTCTCCTGAGACTGGCAAGACAGTATCTGACTGTCTCTGTCACACAACCCACACTCTTCTGGCTGGTCTTCACTCACACACACCAAGGTTTCTACCACGGGGGAACCCCTCTCCCTGTACCTCTCATCTAGAGTCAGTAGAGTGTCCCTCCCACTACTAGGAATATGGTCCCCTGTGCCAGTCCCCCAATCTACTTCAGGGACACTGCACTCCACTGGAACTACATCATAAACCTGAACCCCCTGGTGTATGTTGACCCCCTCCCTCAAGTCAGGCGCCACATCTCTGGGTGTTTGTACCTTTCTCTCAGCACTGGAAACTATAATCTTGCTGCCACCATCTGAGCTGGACTCCACCTCCAACTCAGCAAAGCTCACCTCTTGAGCTACCCATGTTTCTTCTTCAGCTGAGACCCTCATGGCCTCACGCCTCTTGAGCTCCAACTCAAGCTTCCTCATTCGTAATTCATGGGCCAAGGACAATTTCAATTCCTCCAGGGCACGGGCATGTTTGCTCTCCTCCGCCGCCCTTTCCTTTTCCATTTGCTTCATCTTCATTTCAAGCCTCAACATTTCTAATTTATGATCTCTAGCCCTTTGGTTTTCCTCCAACTCCTCTGGGGAAAAACTTTCAGCTGAATGGTTGCTGCCAGCCCTTGAGGCTGCTCTGGACACAGGCAGATCCTGTGGCCTGAAACCATCCCTCTGTGCATCCTCATCCACTTCTGCATCATCTGTCTCCCCAGCCTTTTTGGTCTCCCACCAGGCCCTTACGGCCTCCTGTAGCTCCTCCTTCCTGGAGCTGCGCTTCATGGGACATCCAAAGTTCCTGCAGAACTGCCTGAGTTGACCTACTTTGTAATCACTTAACATTTCAATATCAAACTCCAGTTCTGCAACATCACTTGCTGGTTTACCATTCTGAGACATGATGCTTGGATTCTTTCAGGGTTACGATCAAAAATAGAACCAAAAATAAAAAAAAAATGTAGTATGCGGTGGCGTAGTGGTCTGCACTCACTAGTGATGTACACCAATTACTGTGGGTCAAGTACAAATACAAGTTCAAATCCCACCGCCTGACCACCAATGTTAGAACTGGGGGTCTCTAGTTGGCAGAGGTAGGTACCACTGACCAAATAGGGACCCTTGCTTCTAGTCAGGACAAGGAGATAACCCTCTCAGATAACCCCTGCTCGCCCTCAAGGTAGCTTGGCCTGAGCAGTCTAGGCTAACCAGAGGCAATGCGTTAAGTATTTGTACCAACACTCACAGTAACACAGTGAAAACACCACAAACTGATTCCACAACAGTTTAGGAAAATAAAGATATTTATTCTAAACTACACAAGACCAAAACGGCAAAAATCCAACATACACAGTTCAAGGATATGGTTTCAAAAGAGTTCTTCAGGTTGTAATCAAAGTTCTTTAAGTTGCGTTAAAATAATCCACAGATGCGTGAAAAGTTCACAGATGCGTCACGTTTACTCACAGTACCTTTTAGATGCAACAAAGTTCCACAAGCAGGAAGCTGGTGCGGTGGAAAACAAGCGATGCGTCACTCCTGAGACCCTGGGGAGGCGATGCGACAGCCCCGCTGCAGCAGCGGGCGTGTTGCGACGAATCCGGTCTGTATGGGGAGGAAGGCCGCTTGCGTGGATTCCGGTGCGTAGGTTCCGTAGGAAGTCTGTTCTCGCAAAGGCACGATGCGATGATCTCGTAGGGGCTGCGACGATCTCCGGGGCGACGATGCGCGGTCCAGCGGTGATCCTCTCTCTCGCAGCTCCTCGATGCGATGGTTCTGCGACGATGTTCGCAGCGACGTGATGCGGTCCGCAAGCGAGCGGTGCGGCGATCTCACCCAGCGACGACAGGCTCTGCGACGACACTCGCAGCGATGTTCGATTCTCCCGCACCGGTCTGGTGCGTCCCGCAAACGAAGGATGCGACGGCTCCGGCAGCGGCGTCAGGCGCTGCGCCGATCTCGACCTTCGTAGCGGCGGGAAACTTCTCGCACTGTCGGGGATGCGCTCCGCAAGCGAGCGATGCGACACTTTTCAGATTCAAAAGTCTCTCAGCTTAGTTTCAAGCTTCCCAGCTCAGGTTCAACTTCCAGAGGCCCCACAACTGGATCAAGCACTCTAGGAAGGACAGAACTCTCTCAGCAGAGTTCAGGGAGACTGGGGGTGAAGTCCTTTTGTTCCTGGGACTTCAAAAACAGGGAGCCAGCTCTTCTCAGGCCCTTGGAGATTCCTTCAAGACAGGGGACACAGCTCACAGCAAAGTCCTTCCCCTCTCCTTGGCAGCAAAGCAACAGCAGGTCAGTCCAGCAGAGCAACAGCAGGACAGTCTTCCTTCTTCAGAGTCAGCTTTCTCCTTGGCAGAGGTTCCTTCTTGATTTCCAGGATGATCTAATTTTCTGTTGTCAGGGGTCCTGTACTTATACCCCTAAAGTCTTTGTTCTTTCTGTGCATGTGGGCCCTGAGCCCGGTCTGAACCAGTTCTGGGTGGATCCTGAGCACTTTGTTTTGCTGGCTGCATCTTTCCTTTCAGAGTGAGGGGCAGGGTCCTCAGCCGCCCAGCAGGAGGTGGAGCCAGCATTGTGGCAGGCAGGCACAGCCCCATTCAGCCCAGGTGCTAACTCCTCCCACCACTCAGGTTGCAATTGCTTCATTCAGCCTAGTGCTGACTCATCCAGCCTCTGGGGGGATTCCCCAACCCCTGTCACTCACAAACCAGACAGTCAATACACAAACAGGCCCAGGCACACAGAAGGGTCAGACAAGAGAACAGCAACTTTCTAAAAGTGCTGTTCTCAAACACAGGATTTAAAAACCACCTTTCCTAAAAGATGTATTATTAAATTCTGAGTTCAGGGATACTAGATACTTATGTCCTATCTTGTTCCTATGGGAAGAAATGCTGTTAACCACTGTAGCCAGCATCCCCCATGTTAACCTATGGAGCAAGATAGCCTTACAATAGTGAAAATCGAAAATGGCTGTAATTCACTACCAGAGCATGGTACCTGCACTAGTACATGCTCTACCTTTCACATACACTGCACCCTGCCCAGGGGGGTACCTTGGGCCTTCCATAGGGGTGACTGATGTGCACGAAAAGGGAAGGGTTAGGCCTGGTCAGCGGGGACGCGGACCAGGAGGACATGGCAGTTCTAAACTGCCCGTAGGCACTGCAGTGGCAGGCCCGAGACACCATTTTAGGGCTACTCCTGTGGGTGGCACAATCAGTGCTGCAGGCCCACTAGTAGCATTTGTCATCACCAGCCCTGGCACACCCAGTGCACTTTACTAGGGACTTCATGGTGATACAAATATGCCAAACATGTATATCCAATCAGAATAACAATTTACATAGAGAGCATATGCACTTTAGCACTGATCAGCAGTGGTAAAGTGCGCAGAGTCCTATTGCCAACAGCCACGGGTCAGGAAAAATAAGGGAGGAAGAAGCACAAAGTTTGGGGATGACCCTGCAAAAAGGGCCAGTTCCAACAATCCACCTACAAATGTGAACTGACGTTCAAAAATAAAACATTTGAAAACGGACCATTTTCCACATTTCTGAAGCATGACGTAATGGGGGGGTGTTATCTCTTTTGTCGAAAATCAGCCGTTTTTGCTCGAACATTAAATGCCTCCAAATGGTATTTAATTAACTTCCCGGGGTGAAGAAACCCTTTTTGAGAACTCAGAGTGAGTAAATTGGCCATTTTCATGCACTTTTAACCATTCCATAAATCTTGTGTTTTGGGCCCCTGGAAGCATGACAATCACTTTAAACATGCTAATTTTAGCTCTAACACTGATGATCCACCTACAAATGTGAACTGACGTTCAAAAATAAAACATTTGAAAACGGACCATTTTCCACATTTCTGAAGCATGACGTAATGGGGGGGTGTTATCTCTTTTGTCGAAAATCAGCCGTTTTTGCTCGAACATTAAATGCCTCCAAATGGTATTTAATTAACTTCCCGAGCCCCTGGAAGCATGAAAATCACTTTAAACATGCTAATTTTAGCTCTAACACTGATGATCCACCTACAAATGTGAACTGACGTTCAAAAATAAAACATTTGAAAACGGACCATTTTCCACATTTCTGAAGCATGACGTAATGGGGGGGTGTTATCTCTTTTGTCGAAAATCAGCCGTTTTTTCTTCTAACATTAAATGCCTCCAAATGGTATTTATTTCACTTCTCGAGCCCCTGGAAGCATGAAAATCACTTTAAACATGCTAATTTTAGCTCTAACACTGATGATCCACCTACAAATGTGAACTGACGTTCAAAAATAAAACATTTGAAAACGGACCCTTTTCCACATTTCTGAAGCATGACGTAATGGGGGGGTGTTATCTCTTTTGTTGAAAATCAGCCGTTTTTGCTGAAACATTAAATGCCTCCAAATGGTATTTAATTAACTTCCCGAGCCCCTGGAAGCATGAAAATCACTTTTAACATGCTAATTTTAGCTCTAACACTGATGATCCACCTACAAATGTGAACTGACGTTCAAAAATAAAACATTTGAAAACGGACCATTTTCCACATTTCTGAAGCATGACGTAATGGGGGGGTGTTATCTCTTTTGTCGAAAATCAGCCGTTTTTGCTCAAACATTAAATGCCTCCAAATGGTATTTATTTCACTTCCCAAGCCCCTGGAAGCATGAAAATCACTTTAAACATGCTAATTTTAGCTCTAACACTGATGATCCACCTACAAATGTGAACTGACGTTCAAAAATAAAACATTTGAAAACGGACCATTTTCCACCTTTCTGAAGCATGACGTAATGGGGGGGTGTTATCTCTTTTGTCGAAAATCAGCCGTTTTTGCTCTAACATTAAATGCCTCCAAATGGTATTTATTTCACTTCCCGGGGTGAAGAAACCCTTTTTGAGAACTCAGAGTGAGTAAATTGGCCATTTTCATGCACTTTTAACCATTCCATAAATCTTGTGTTTTGGGCCCCTGGAAGCATGAAAATCACTTTAAACATGCTAATTTTAGCTCTAACACTGATGATCCACCTACAAATGTGAACTGACGTTCAAAAATAAAACATTTGAAAACGGACCATTTTCCACATTTCTGAAGCATGACGTAATGGGGGGGTGTTATCTCTTTTGTCGAAAATCAGCCGTTTTTGCTCGAACATTAAATGCCTCCAAATGGTATTTAATTAACTTCCCGAGCCCCTGGAAGCATGAAAATCACTTTAAACATGCTAATTTTAGCTCTAACACTGATGATCCACCTACAAATGTGAACTGACGTTCAAAAATAAAACATTTGAAAACGGACCATTTTCCACATTTCTGAAGCATGACGTAATGGGGGGGTGTTATCTCTTTTGTCGAAAATCAGCCGTTTTTGCTCGAACCATTAAATGCCTCCAAATGGTATTTAATTAACTTCCCGAGCCCCTGGAAGCATGAAAATCATTTTAAACATGCTAATTTTAGCTCTAACACTGATGATCCACCTACAAATGTGAACTGACGTTCAAAAATAAAACATTTGAAAACGGACCATTTTCCACATTTCTGAAGCATGACGTAATGGGGGGGTGTTATCTCTTTTGTCGAAAATCAGCCGTTTTTGCTCGAACATTAAATGCCTCCAAATGGTATTTAATTAACTTCCCGGGGTGAAGAAACCCTTTTTGAGAACTCAGAGTGAGTAAATTGGCCATTTTCATGCACTTTTAACCATTCCATAAATCTTGTGTTTTGGGCCCCTGGAAGCATGAAAATCACTTTAAACATGCTAATTTTAGCTCTAACACTGATGATCCACCTACAAATGTGAACTGACGTTCAAAAATAAAACATTTGAAAACGGACCATTTTCCACATTTCTGAAGCATGACGTAATGGGGGGGTGTTATCTCTTTTGTCGAAAATCAGCCGTTTTTGCTCGAACATTAAATGCCTCCAAATGGTATTTAATTAACTTCCCGAGCCCCTGGAAGCATGAAAATCACTTTAAACATGCTAATTTTAGCTCTAACACTGATGATCCACCTACAAATGTGAACTGACGTTCAAAAATAAAACATTTGAAAACGGACCATTTTCCACATTTCTGAAGCATGACGTAATGGGGGGGTGTTATCTCTTTTGTCGAAAATCAGCCGTTTTTTCTTCTAACATTAAATGCCTCCAAATGGTATTTATTTCACTTCTCGAGCCCCTGGAAGCATGAAAATCACTTTAAACATGCTAATTTTAGCTCTAACACTGATGATCCACCTACAAATGTGAACTGACGTTCAAAAATAAAACATTTGAAAACGGACCCTTTTCCACATTTCTGAAGCATGACGTAATGGGGGGGTGTTATCTCTTTTGTTGAAAATCAGCCGTTTTTGCTGAAACATTAAATGCCTCCAAATGGTATTTAATTAACTTCCCGAGCCCCTGGAAGCATGAAAATCACTTTTAACATGCTAATTTTAGCTCTAACACTGATGATCCACCTACAAATGTGAACTGACGTTCAAAAATAAAACATTTGAAAACGGACCATTTTCCACATTTCTGAAGCATGACGTAATGGGGGGGTGTTATCTCTTTTGTCGAAAATCAGCCGTTTTTGCTCAAACATTAAATGCCTCCAAATGGTATTTATTTCACTTCCCAAGCCCCTGGAAGCATGAAAATCACTTTAAACATGCTAATTTTAGCTCTAACACTGATGATCCACCTACAAATGTGAACTGACGTTCAAAAATAAAACATTTGAAAACGGACCATTTTCCACCTTTCTGAAGCATGACGTAATGGGGGGGTGTTATCTCTTTTGTCGAAAATCAGCCGTTTTTGCTCTAACATTAAATGCCTCCAAATGGTATTTATTTCACTTCCCGGGGTGAAGAAACCCTTTTTGAGAACTCAGAGTGAGTAAATTGGCCATTTTCATGCACTTTTAACCATTCCATAAATCTTGTGTTTTGGGCCCCTGGAAGCATGAAAATCACTTTAAACATGCTAATTTTAGCTCTAACACTGATGATCCACCTACAAATGTGAACTGACGTTCAAAAATAAAACATTTGAAAACGGACCATTTTCCACATTTCTGAAGCATGACGTAATGGGGGGTGTTATCTCTTTTGTCGAAAATAAGCCGTTTTTGCTCGAACATTAAATGCCTCCAAATGGTATTTAATTAACTTCCCGAGCCCCTGGAAGCATGAAAATCACTTTAAACATGCTAATTTTAGCTCTAACACTGATGATCCACCTACAAATGTGAACTGACGTTCAAAAATAAAACATTTGAAAACGGACCATTTTCCACATTTCTGAAGCATGACGTAATGGGGGGTGTTATCTCTTTTGTCGAAAATCAGCCGTTTTTGCTCGAACATTAAATGCCTCCAAATGGTATTTATTTCACTTCCCGGGGTGAAGAAACCCTTTTTGAGAACTCAGAGTGAGTAAATTGGCCATTTTCATGCGCTTTTAACCATTCCATAAATCTTGTGTTTTGGGCCCCTGGAAGCATGAAAATCACTTTAAACATGCTAATTTTAGCTCTAACACTGATGATCCACCTACAAATGTGAACTGACGTTCAAAAATAAAACATTTGAAAACGGACCATTTTCCACATTTCTGAAGCATGACGTAATGGGGGGGGGTGTTATCTCTTTTGTCGAAAATCAGCCGTTTTTGCTCGAACTTTAAATGCCTCCAAATGGTATTTAATTAACTTCCCGAGCCCCTGGAAGCATGAAAATCACTTTAAACATGCTAATTTTAGCTCTAACACCGATGATCCACCTACAAATGTGAACTGACGTTCAAAAATAAAACATTTGAAAACAGACCATTTTCCACATTTCTGAAGCATGACGTAATGGGGGGGTGTTATCTCTTTTGTCGAAAATCAGCCGTTTTTGCTCGAACATTAAATGCCTCCAAATGGTATTTATTTCACTTCCCTGGGTGAAGAAACCCTTTTTGAGAACTCAGAGTGAGTAAATTGGCCATTTTCATGCACTTTTAACCATTCCATAAATCTTGTGTTTTGGGCCCCTGGAAGCATGAAAATCCCTTTAAACATGCTAATTTTAGCTCTAACACTGATGATCCACCTACAAATGTGAACTGACGTTCAAAAATAAAACATTTGAAAACGGACCATTTTCCACATTTCTGAAGCATGACGTAATGGGGGGGTGTTATCTCTTTTGTCGAAAATCAGCCGTTTTTGCTCGAACATTAAATGCCTCCAAATGGTATTTAATTAACTTCCCGAGCCCCTGGAAGCATGAAAATCACTTTAAACATGCTAATTTTAGCTCTAACACTGATGATCCACCTACAAATGTGAACTGACGTTCAAAAATAAAACATTTGAAAACGGACCATTTTCCACATTTCTGAAGCATGGCATAATGGGGGGGTGTTATCTCTTTTGTCGAAAATCAGCCGTTTTTGCTCGAACATTAAATGCCTCCAAATGGTATTTATTTCACTTCCCGAGCCCCTGGAAGCATGAAAATCACTTTAAACATGCTAATTTTAGCTCTAACACTGATGATCCACCTACAAATGTGAACTGACGTTCAAAAATAAAACATTTGAAAACGGACCATTTTCCACATTTCTGAAGCATGACGTAATGGGGGGGTGTTATCTCTTTTGTCGAAAATCAGCCGTTTTTGCTCGAACATTAAATGCCTCCAAATGGTATTTAATTAACTTCCCGAGCCCCTGGAAGCATGAAAATCACTTTAAACATGCTAATTTTAGCTCTAACACTGATGATCCACCTACAAATGTGAACTGACGTTCAAAAATAAAACATTTGAAAACGGACCATTTTCCACATTTCTGAAGCATGACGTAATGGGGGGTGTTATCTCTTTTGTCGAAAATAAGCCGTTTTTGCTTGAACATTAAATGCCTCCAAATGGTATTTAATTAACTTCCCGAGCCCCTGGAAGCATGAAAATCACTTTAAACATGCTAATTTTAGCTCTAACACTGATGATCCACCTACAAATGTGAACTGACGTTCAAAAATAAAACATTTGAAAACGGACCATTTTCCACATTTCTGAAGCATGACGTAATGGGGGGTGTTATCTCTTTTGTCGAAAATCAGCCGTTTTTGCTCGAACATTAAATGCCTCCAAATGGTATTTATTTCACTTCCCGGGGTGAAGAAACCCTTTTTGAGAACTCAGAGTGAGTAAATTGGCCATTTTCATGCGCTTTTAACCATTCCATAAATCTTGTGTTTTGGGCCCCTGGAAGCATGAAAATCACTTTAAACATGCTAATTTTAGCTCTAACACTGATGATCCACCTACAAATGTGAACTGACGTTCAAAAATAAAACATTTGAAAACGGACCATTTTCCACATTTCTGAAGCATGACGTAATGGGGGGGGTGTTATCTCTTTTGTCGAAAATCAGCCGTTTTTGCTCGAACTTTAAATGCCTCCAAATGGTATTTAATTAACTTCCCGAGCCCCTGGAAGCATGAAAATCACTTTAAACATGCTAATTTTAGCTCTAACACCGATGATCCACCTACAAATGTGAACTGACGTTCAAAAATAAAACATTTGAAAACAGACCATTTTCCACATTTCTGAAGCATGACGTAATGGGGGGGTGTTATCTCTTTTGTCGAAAATCAGCCGTTTTTGCTCGAACATTAAATGCCTCCAAATGGTATTTATTTCACTTCCCTGGGTGAAGAAACCCTTTTTGAGAACTCAGAGTGAGTAAATTGGCCATTTTCATGCACTTTTAACCATTCCATAAATCTTGTGTTTTGGGCCCCTGGAAGCATGAAAATCCCTTTAAACATGCTAATTTTAGCTCTAACACTGATGATCCACCTACAAATGTGAACTGACGTTCAAAAATAAAACATTTGAAAACGGACCATTTTCCACATTTCTGAAGCATGACGTAATGGGGGGGTGTTATCTCTTTTGTCGAAAATCAGCCGTTTTTGCTCGAACATTAAATGCCTCCAAATGGTATTTAATTAACTTCCCGAGCCCCTGGAAGCATGAAAATCACTTTAAACATGCTAATTTTAGCTCTAACACTGATGATCCACCTACAAATGTGAACTGACGTTCAAAAATAAAACATTTGAAAACGGACCATTTTCCACATTTCTGAAGCATGGCATAATGGGGGGGTGTTATCTCTTTTGTCGAAAATCAGCCGTTTTTGCTCGAACATTAAATGCCTCCAAATGGTATTTATTTCACTTCCCGAGCCCCTGGAAGCATGAAAATCACTTTAAACATGCTAATTTTAGCTCTAACACTGATGATCCACCTACAAATGTGAACTGACGTTCAAAAATAAAACATTTGAAAACGGACCATTTTCCACATTTCTGAAGCATGACGTAATGGGGGGGTGTTATCTCTTTTGTCGAAAATCAGCCGTTTTTGCTCGAACATTAAATGCCTCCAAATGGTATTTAATTAACTTCCCGAGCCCCTGGAAGCATGAAAATCACTTTAAACATGCTAATTTTAGCTCTAACACTGATGATCCACCTACAAATGTGAACTGACGTTCAAAAATAAAACATTTGAAAACGGACCATTTTCCACATTTCTGAAGCATGACGTAATGGGGGGTGTTATCTCTTTTGTCGAAAATCAGCCGTTTTTGCTCGAACATTAAATGCCTCCAAATGGTATTTATTTCACTTCCCGAGCCCCTGGAAGCATGAAAATCACTTTAAACATGCTAATTTTAGCTCTAACACTGATGATCCACCTACAAATGTGAACTGACGTTCAAAAATAAAACATTTGAAAACGGACCATTTTCCACATTTCTGAAGCAAGACGTAAAGGGGGTGTGTTATCTCTTTTGTCGAAAATCAGCCGTTTTTGCTCGAACATTAAATGCCTCCAAATGGTATTTATTTCACTTCCCGGGGTGAAGAAACCCTTTTTGAGAACTCAGAGTGAGTAAATTGGCCATTTTCATGCACTTTTAACCATTCCATAAATCTTGTGTTTTGGGCCCCTGGAAGCATGAAAATCACTTTAAACATGCTAATTTTAGCTCTAACACTGATGATCCACCTACAAATGTGAACTGACGTTCAAAAATAAAACATTTGAAAACGGACCATTTTCCACATTTCTGAAGCATGACGTAATGGGGGGGTGTTATCTCTTTTGTCGAAAATCAGCCGTTTTTGCTCGAACATTAAATGCCTCCAAATGGTATTTAATTAACTTCCCGAGCCCCTGGAAGCATGAAAATCACTTTAAACATGCTAATTTTAGCTCTAACACTGATGATCCACCTACAAATGTGAACTGATGTTCAAAAATAAAACATTTGAAAACGGACCATTTTCCACATTTCTGAAGCATGACGTAATGGGGGGGTGTTATCTCTTTTGTCGAAAATCAGCCGTTTTTGCTCGAACATTAAATGCCTCCAAATGGTATTTAAATAACTTCCCGGGGTGAAGAAACCCTTTTTGAGAACTCAGAGTGAGTAAATTGGCCATTTTCATGCACTTTTAACCATTCCATAAATCTTGTGTTTTGGGCCCCTGGAAGCATGAAAATCACTTTAAACATGCTAATTTTAGCTCTAACACTGATGATCCACCTACAAATGTGAACTGACGTTCAAAAATAAAACATTTGAAAACGGACCATTTTTCACATTTCTGAAGCATGACGTAATGGGGGGGTGTTATCTCTTTTGTCGAAATCAGCCGTTTTTGCTCGAACATTAAATGCCTCCAAATGGTATTTAATTAACTTCCCGAGCCCCTGGAAGCATGAAAATCACTTTAAACATGCTAATTTTAGCTCTAACACTGATGATCCACCTACAAATGTGAACTGACGTTCAAAAATAAAACATTTGAAAACGGACCATTTTCCACATTTCTGAAGCATGACGTAATGGGGGGGTGTTATCTCTTTTGTCGAAAATCAGCCGTTTTTGCTCGAACCATTAAATGCCTCCAAATGGTATTTAATTAACTTCCCGAGCCCCTGGAAGCATGAAAATCACTTTAAACATGCTAATTTTAGCTCTAACACTGATGATCCACCTACAAATGTGAACTGACGTTCAAAAATAAAACATTTGAAAACGGACCATTTTCCACATTTCTGAAGCATGACGTAATGGGGGGGTGTTATCTCTTTTGTCGAAAATCAGCCGTTTTTGCTCGAACATTAAATGCCTCCAAATGGTATTTAATTAACTTCCCGGGGTGAAGAAACCCTTTTTGAGAACTCAGAGTGAGTAAATTGGCCATTTTCATGCACTTTTAACCATTCCATAAATCTTGTGTTTTGGGCCCCTGGAAGCATGAAAATCACTTTAAACATGCTAATTTTAGCTTTAACACTGATGATCCACCTACAAATGTGAACTGACGTTCAAAAATAAAACATTTGAAAACGGACCATTTTCCACATTTCTGAAGCATGACGTAATGGGGGGGTGTTATCTCTTTTGTCGAAAATCAGCCGTTTTTGCTCGAACATTAAATGCCTCCAAATGGTATTTAATTAACTTCCCGAGCCCCTGGAAGCATGAAAATCACTTTAAACATGCTAATTTTAGCTCTAACACTGATGATCCACCTACAAATGTGAACTGACGTTCAAAAATAAAACATTTGAAAACGGACCATTTTCCACATTTCTGAAGCATGACGTAATGGGGGGGTGTTATCTCTTTTGTCGAAAATCAGCCGTTTTTGCTCGAACATTAAATGCCTCCAAATGGTATTTAATTAACTTCCCGGGGTGAAGAAACCCTTTTTGAGAACTCAGAGTGAGTAAATTGGCCATTTTCATGCACTTTTAACCATTCCATAAATCTTGTGTTTTGGGCCCCTGGAAGCATGAAAATCACTTTAAACATGCTAATTTCAGCTCTAACACTGATGATCCACCTACAAATGTGAACTGACGTTCAAAAATAAAACATTTGAAAACGGACCATTTTCCACATATCTGAAGCATGACGTAATGGGGGGGTGTTATCTCTTTTGTCGAAAATCAGCCGTTTTTGCTTGAACATTAAATGCCTCCAAATGGTATTTAATTAACTTCCCGAGCCCCTGGAAGCATGAAAATCACTTTAAACATGCTAATTTTAGCTCTAACACTGATGATCCACCTACAAATGTGAACTGACGTTCAAAAATAAAACATTTGAAAACGGACCATTTTCCACATTTCTGAAGCATGACGTAATGGGGGGGTGTTATCTCTTTTGTCGAAAATCAGCCGTTTTTGCTCGAACATTAAATGCCTCCAAATGGTATTTTATTAACTTCCCGGGGTGAAGAAACCCTTTTTGAGAACTCAGAGTGAGTAAATTGGCCATTTTCATGCACTTTTAACCATTCCATAAATCTTGTGTTTTGGGCCCCTGGAAGCATGAAAATCACTTTAAACATGCTAATTTTAGCTCTAACACTGATGATCCACCTACAAATGTGAACTGACGTTCAAAAATAAAACATTTGAAAACGGACCATTTTCCACATTTCTGAAGCATGACGTAATGGGGGGGTGTTATCTCTTTTGTCGAAAATCAGCCGTTTTTGCTCGAACATTAAATGCCTCCAAATGGTATTTAATTAACTTCCCGAGCCCCTGGAAGCATGAAAATCACTTTAAACATGCTAATTTTAGCTCTAACACTGATGATCCACCTACAAATGTGAATTGACGTTCAAAAATAAAACATTTGAAAACGGACCATTTTCCACATTTCTGAAGCATGACGTAATGGGGGGGTGTTATCTCTTTTGTCGAAAATCAGCCGTTTTTGCTCGAACATTAAATGCCTCCAAATGGTATTTAATTAACTTCCCGGGGTGAAGAAACCCTTTTTGAGAACTCAGAGTGAGTAAATTGGCCATTTTCATGCACTTTTAACCATTCCATAAATCTTGTGTTTTGGGCCCCTGGAAGCATGAAAATCACTTTAAACATGCTAATTTTAGCTCTAACACTGATGATCCACCTACAAATGTGAACTGACGTTCAAAAATAAAACATTTGAAAACGGACCATTTTCCACATTTCTGAAGCATGACGTAATGGGGGGGTGTTATCTCTTTTGTCGAAAATCAGCCGTTTTTGCTCGAACATTAAATGCCTCCAAATGGTATTTAATTAACTTCCCGAGCCCCTGGAAGCATGAAAATCACTTTAAACATGCTAATTTTAGCTCTAACACTGATGATCCACCTACAAATGTGAACTGACGTTCAAAAATAAAACATTTGAAAACGGACCATTTTCCACATTTCTGAAGCATGACGTAATGGGGGGGTGTTATCTCTTTTGTCGAAAATCAGCCGTTTTTGCTCGAACATTAAATGCCTCCAAATGGTATTTAAATAACTTCCCGGGGTGAAGAAACCCTTTTTGAGAACTCAGAGTGAGTAAATTGGCCATTTTCATGCACTTTTAACCATTCCATAAATCTTGTGTTTTGGGCCCCTGGAAGCATGAAAATCACTTTAAACATGCTAATTTTAGCTCTAACACTGATGATCCACCTACAAATGTGAACTGACGTTCAAAAATAAAACATTTGAAAACGGACCATTTTTCACATTTCTGAAGCATGACGTAATGGGGGGGTGTTATCTCTTTTGTCGAAATCAGCCGTTTTTGCTCGAACATTAAATGCCTCCAAATGGTATTTAATTAATTTCCCGAGCCCCTGGAAGCATGAAAATCACTTTAAACATGCTAATTTTAGCTCTAACACTGATGATCCACCTACAAATGTGAACTGACGTTCAAAAATAAAACATTTGAAAACGGACCATTTTCCACATTTCTGAAGCATGACGTAATGGGGGGGTGTTATCTCTTTTGTCGAAAATCAGCCGTTTTTGCTCGAACCATTAAATGCCTCCAAATGGTATTTAATTAACTTCCCGAGCCCCTGGAAGCATGAAAATCACTTTAAACATGCTAATTTTAGCTCTAACACTGATGATCCACCTACAAATGTGAACTGACGTTCAAAAATAAAACATTTGAAAACGGACCATTTTCCACATTTCTGAAGCATGACGTAATGGGGGGGTGTTATCTCTTTTGTCGAAAATCAGCCGTTTTTGCTCGAACATTAAATGCCTCCAAATGGTATTTAATTAACTTCCCGGGGTGAAGAAACCCTTTTTGAGAACTCAGAGTGAGTAAATTGGCCATTTTCATGCACTTTTAACCATTCCATAAATCTTGTGTTTTGGGCCCCTGGAAGCATGAAAATCACTTTAAACATGCTAATTTTAGCTCTAACACTGATGATCCACCTACAAATGTGAACTGACGTTCAAAAATAAAACATTTGAAAACGGACCATTTTCCACATTTCTGAAGCATGACGTAATGGGGGGGTGTTATCTCTTTTGTCGAAAATCAGCCGTTTTTGCTCGAACATTAAATGCCTCCAAATGGTATTTAATTAACTTCCCGAGCCCCTGGAAGCATGAAAATCACTTTAAACATGCTAATTTTAGCTCTAACACTGATGATCCACCTACAAATGTGAACTGACGTTCAAAAATAAAACATTTGAAAACGGACCATTTTCCACATTTCTGAAGCATGACGTAATGGGGGGGTGTTATCTCTTTTGTCGAAAATCAGCCGTTTTTGCTCGAACATTAAATGCCTCCAAATGGTATTTAATTAACTTCCCGGGGTGAAGAAACCCTTTTTGAGAACTCAGAGTGAGTAAATTGGCCATTTTCATGCACTTTTAACCATTCCATAAATCTTGTGTTTTGGGCCCCTGGAAGCATGAAAATCACTTTAAACATGCTAATTTCAGCTCTAACACTGATGATCCACCTACAAATGTGAACTGACGTTCAAAAATAAAACATTTGAAAACGGACCATTTTCCACATATCTGAAGCATGACGTAATGGGGGGGTGTTATCTCTTTTGTCGAAAATCAGCTGTTTTTGCTCGAACATTAAATGCCTCCAAATGGTATTTAATTAACTTCCCGAGCCCCTGGAAGCATGAAAATCACTTTAAACATGCTAATTTTAGCTCTAACACTGATGATCCACCTACAAATGTGAACTGACGTTCAAAAATAAAACATTTGAAAACGGACCATTTTCCACATTTCTGAAGCATGACGTAATGGGGGGGTGTTATCTCTTTTGTCGAAAATCAGCCGTTTTTGCTCGAACATTAAATGCCTCCAAATGGTATTTTATTAACTTCCCGGGGTGAAGAAACCCTTTTTGAGAACTCAGAGTGAGTAAATTGGCCATTTTCATGCACTTTTAACCATTCCATAAATCTTGTGTTTTGGGCCCCTGGAAGCATGAAAATCACTTTAAACATGCTAATTTTAGCTCTAACACTGATGATCCACCTACAAATGTGAACTGACGTTCAAAAATAAAACATTTGAAAACGGACCATTTTCCACATTTCTGAAGCATGACGTAATGGGGGGGTGTTATCTCTTTTGTCGAAAATCAGCCGTTTTTGCTCGAACATTAAATGCCTCCAAATGGTATTTAATTAACTTCCCGAGCCCCTGGAAGCATGAAAATCACTTTAAACATGCTAATTTTAGCTCTAACACTGATGATCCACCTACAAATGTGAATTGACGTTCAAAAATAAAACATTTGAAAACGGACCATTTTCCACATTTCTGAAGCATGACGTAATGGGGGGGTGTTATCTCTTTTGTCGAAAATCAGCCGTTTTTGCTCGAACATTAAATGCCTCCAAATGGTATTTAATTAACTTCCCGGGGTGAAGAAACCCTTTTTGAGAACTCAGAGTGAGTAAATTGGCCATTTTCATGCACTTTTAACCATTCCATAAATCTTGTGTTTTGGGCCCCTGGAAGCATGAAAATCACTTTAAACATGCTAATTTTAGCTCTAGCACTGATGATCCACCTACAAATGTGAACTGACGTTCAAAAATAAAACATTTGAAAACGGACCATTTTCCACATTTCTGAAGCATGACGTAATGGGGGGGTGTTATCTCTTTTGTCGAAAATCAGCCGTTTTTGCTCGAACATTAAATGCCTCCAAATGGTATTTATTTCACTTCCCGGGGTGAAGAAACCCTTTTTGAGAACTCAGAGTGAGTAAATTGGCCATTTTCATGCACTTTTAACCATTCCATAAATCTTGTGTTTTGGGCCCCTGGAAGCATGAAAATCACTTTAAACATGCTAATTTTAGCTCTAACACTGATGATCTACCTACAAATGTGAACTGACGTTCAAAAATAAAACATTTGAAAACGGACCATTTTCCACATTTCTGAAGCATGACGTAATGGGGGGGTGTTATCTCTTTTGTCGAAAATCAGCCGTTTTTGCCCGAACATTAAATGCCTCCAAATGGTATTTAATTAACTTCCCGAGCCCCTGGAAGCATGAAAATCACTTTAAACATGCTAATTTTAGCTCTAACACTGATGATCCACCTACAAATGTGAACTGACGTTCAAAAATAAAACATTTGAAAACGGACCATTTTCCACATTTCTGAAGCAAGACGTAATGGGGGGGTGTTATCTCTTTTGTCGAAAATCAGCCGTTTTTGCTCGAACATTAAATGCCTCCAAATGGTATTTATTTCACTTCCCGGGGTGAAGAAACCCTTTTTGAGAACTCAGAGTGAGTAAATTGGCCATTTTCATGCACTTTTAACCATTCCAAAAATCTTGTGTTTTGGGCCCCTGGAAGCATGAAAATCACTTTAAACATGCTAATTTTAGCTCTAACACTGATGATCCACCTACAAATGTGAACTGACGTTCAAAAATAAAACATTTGAAAACGGACCATTTTCCACATTTCTGAAGCATGACGTAATGGGGGGGTGTTATCTCTTTTGTCGAAAATCAGCCGTTTTTGCTCGAACATTAAATGCCTCCAAATGGTATTTATTTCACTTCCCGAGCCCCTGGAAGCATGAAAATCACTTTAAACATGCTAATTTTAGCTCTAACACTGATGATCCACCTACAAATGTGAACTGACGTTCAAAAATAAAACATTTGAAAACGGACCATTTTCCACATTTCTAAAGCATGACGTAATGGGGGGGTGTTATCTCTTTTGTCGAAAATCAGCCGTTTTTGCTCAAACATTAAATGCCTCCAAATGGTATTTAATTAACTTCCCGAGCCCCTGGAAGCATGAAAATCACTTTAAACATGCTAATTTTAGCTCTAACACTGATGATCCACCTACAAATGTGAACTGACGTTCAAAAATAAAACATTTGAAAACGGACCATTTTCCACATTTCTGAAGCATGACGTAATGGGGGGGGTGTTATCTCTTTTGTCGAAAATCAGCCGTTTTTGCTCGAACATTAAATGCCTCCAAATGGTATTTAATTAACTTCCCGAGCCCCTGGAAGCATGAAAATCACTTTAAATATGCTAATTTTAGCTCTAACACTGATGATCCACCTACAAATGTGAACTGACGTTCAAAAATAAAACATTTGAAAACGGACCATTTTCCACATTTCTGAAGCATGACGTAATGGGGGGGTGTTATATCTTTTGTCGAAAATCAGCCGTTTTTGCTCGAACATTAAATGCCTCCAAATGGTATTTATTTCACTTCCCGAGCCCCTGGAAGCATGAAAATCACTTTAAACATGCTAATTTTAGCTCTAACACTGATGATCCACCTACAAATGTGAACTGACGTTCAAAAATAAAACATTTGAAAACGGACCATTTTCCACATTTCTGAAGCATGACGTAATGGGGGGGTGTTATCTCTTTTGTCGAAAATCAGCCGTTTTTGCTCGAACATTAAATGCCTCCAAATGGTATTTATTTCACTTCCCGGGGTGAAGAACCCCTTTTTGAGAACTCAGAGTGAGTAAATTGGCCATTTTCATGCACTTTTAACCATTCCATAAATCTTGTGTTTTGGGCCCCTGGAAGCATGAAAATCACTTTAAACATGCTAATTTTAGCTCTAACACTGATGATCCACCTACAAAAATGAACTGACGTTCAAAAATAAAACATTTGAAAACGGACCATTTTCCACATTTCTGAAGCATGACTTAATAGGGGGGTGTTATCTCTTTTGTCGAAAATCAGCCGTTTTTGCTCGAACATTAAATGCCTCCAAATGGTATTTAATTAACTTCCCGAGCCCCTGGAAGCATGAAAATCACTTTAAACATGCTAATTTTAGCTCTAACACTGATGATCCACCTACAAATGTGAACTGACGTTCAAAAATAAAACATTTGAAAACGGACCATTTTCCACATTTCTGAAGCATGACGTAATGGGGGGGTGTTATCTCTTTTGTCGAAAATCAGCCGTTTTTGCTCGAACCATTAAATGCCTCCAAATGGTATTTAATTAACTTCCCGAGCCCCTGGAAGCATGAAAATCACTTTAAACATGCTAATTTTAGCTCTAACACTGATGATCCACCTACAAATGTGAACTGACGTTCAAAAATAAAACATTTGAAAACGGACCATTTTCCACATTTCTGAAGCATGACGTAATGGGGGGGGGGTGTTATCTCTTTTGTCGAAAATCAGCCATTTTTGCTCGAACATTAAATGCCTCCAAATGGTATTTAATTAACTTCCCGGGGTGAAGAAACCCTTTTTGAGAACTCAGAGTGAGTAAATTGGCCATTTTCATGCACTTTTAACCATTCCATAAATCTTGTGTTTTGGGCCCCTGGAAGCATGAAAATCACTTTAAACATGCTAATTTTAGCTCTAACACTGATGATCCACCTACAAATGTGAACTGACGTTCAAAAATAAAACATTTGAAAACGGACCATTTTCCACATTTCTGAAGCATGACGTAATGGGGGGGTGTTATCTCTTTTGTCGAAAATCAGCCGTTTTTGCTCGAACATTAAATGCCTCCAAATGGTATTTAATTAACTTCCCGAGCCCCTGGAAGCATGAAAATCACTTTAAACATGCAAATTTTAGCTCTAACACTGATGATCCACCTACAAATGTGAACTGACGTTCAAAAATAAAACATTTGAAAACGGACCATTTTCCACATTTCTGAAGCATGACGTAATGGGGGGGTGTTATCTCTTTTGTCGAAAATCAGCCGTTTTTGCTCGAACATTAAATGCCTCCAAATGGTATTTATTTCACTTCCCGGGGTGAAGAAACCCTTTTTGAGAACTCAGAGTGAGTAAATTGGCAATTTTCATGCACTTTTAACCATTCCATAAATCTTGTGTTTTGGGCCCCTGGAAGCATGAAAATCACTTTAAACATGCTAATTTTAGCTCTAACACTGATGATCTACCTACAAATGTGAACTGACGTTCAAAAATAAAACATTTGAAAACGGACCATTTTCCACATTTCTGAAGCATGACGTAATGGGGGGGTGTTATCTCTTTTGTCGAAAATCAGCCGTTTTGCTCGAACATTAAATGCCTCCAAATGGTATTTAATTAACTTCCCGAGCCCCTGGAAGCATGAAAATCACTTTAAACATGTTAATTTTAGCTCTAACACTGATGATCCACCTACAAATGTGAACTGACGTTCAAAAATAAAACATTTGAAAACGGACCATTTTCCACATTTCTGAAGCATGACGTAATGGGGGGATGTTATCTCTTTTGTCGAAAATCAGCCGTTTTTGCTCGAACATTAAATGCCTCCAAATGGTATTTATTTCACTTCCCGGGGTGAAGAAACCCTTTTTGAGAACTCAGAGTGAGTAAATTGGCCATTTTCATGCACTTTTAACCATTCCAAAAATCTTGTGTTTTGGGCCCCTGGAAGCATGAAAATCACTTTAAACATGCTAATTTTAGCTCTAACACTGATGATCCACCTACAAATGTGAACTGACGTTCAAAAATAAAACATTTGAAAACGGACCATTTTCCACATTTCTGAAGCATGACGTAATGGGGGGGTGTTATCTCTTTTGTCGAAAATCAGCCGTTTTTGCTCGAACATTAAATGCCTCCAAATGGTATTTAATTAACTTCCCGAGCCCCCGGAAGCATGAAAATCACTTTAAACATGCTAATTTTAGCTCTAACACTGATGATCCACCTACAAATGTGAACTGACGTTCAAAAATAAAACATTTGAAAACGGACCATTTTCCACATTTCTGAAGCATGACGTAATGGGGGGGTGTTATCTCTTTTGTCGAAAATCAGCCGTTTTTGCTCGAACATTAAATGCCTCCAAATGGTATTTATTTCACTTCCCGAGCCCCTGGAAGCATGAAAATCACTTTAAACATGCTAATTTTAGCTCTAACACTGATGATCCACCTACAAATGTGAACTGACGTTCAAAAATAAAACATTTGAAAACGGACCATTTTCCACATTTCTGAAGCATGACGTAATGGGGGGGTGTTATCTCTTTTGTCGAAAATCAGCCGTTTTTGCTCAAACATTAAATGCCTCCAAATGGTATTTAATTAACTTCCCGAGCCCCTGGAAGCATGAAAATCACTTTAAACATGCTAATTTTAGCTCTAACACTGATGATCCACCTACAAATGTGAACTGACGTTCAAAAATAAAACATTTGAAAACGGACCATTTTCCACATTTCTGAAGCATGACGTAATGGGGGGGTGTTATCTCTTTTGTCGAAAATCAGCTGTTTTTGCTCGAACATTAAATGCCTCCAAATGGTATTTAATTAACTTCCCGAGCCCCTGGAAGCATGAAAATCACTTTAAACATGCTAATTTTAGCTCTAACACTGAAGATCCACCTACAAATGTGAACTGACGTTCAAAAATAAAAAATTTGAAAACAGACCATTTTCCACATTTCTGAAGCATGACGTAATGGGGGGGGTGTTATCTCTTTTGTCGAAAATCAGCCGTTTTTGCTCGAACATTAAATGCCTCCAAATGGTATTTATTTCACTTCCCGAGCCCCTGGAAGCATGAAAATCACTTTAAACATGCTAATTTTAGCTCTAACACTGATGATCCACCTACAAATGTGAACTGACGTTCAAAAATAAAACATTTGAAAACGGACCATTTTCCACATTTCTGAAGCATGACGTAATGGGGGGGTGTTATCTCTTTTGTCAAAAATCAGCCGTTTTTGCTCAAACATTAAATGCCTCCAAATGGTATTTAATTAACTTCCCGAGCCCCTGGAAGCATGAAAATCACTTTAAACATGCTAATTTTAGCTCTAACACTGATGATCCACATACAAATGTGAACTGACGTTCAAAAATAAAACATTTGAAAACGGACCATTTTCCACATTTCTGAAGCATGACGTAATGGGGGGGTGTTATCTCTTTTGTCGAAAATCAGCCGTTTTTGCTCGAACATTAAATGCCTCCAAATGGTATTTATTTCACTTCCCGGGGTGAAGAAACCCTTTTTGAGAACTCAGAGTGAGTAAATTGGCCATTTTCATGCACTTTTAACCATTCCATAAATCTTGTGTTTTGGGCCCCTGGAAGCATGAAAATCACTTTAAACATGCTAATTTTAGCTCTAACACTGATGATCCACCTACAAATGTGAACTGACGTTCAAAAATAAAACATTTGAAAACGGACCATTTTCCACATTTCTGAAGCATGACATAATGGGGGGGTGTTATCTCTTTTGTCGAAAATCAGCCGTTTTTGCTCGAACATTAAATGCCTCCAAATGGTATTTAATTAACTTCCCGAGCCCCTGGAAGCATGAAAATCACTTTAAACATGCTAATTTTAGCTCTAACACTGATGATCCACCTACAAATGTGAACTGACGTTCAAAAATAAAACATTTGAAAACGGACCATTTTCCACATTTCTGAAGCATGACGTAATGGGGGGTGTTATCTCTTTTGTCGAAAATCAGCCGTTTTTGCTCGAACATTAAATGCCTCCAAATGGTATTTAATTAACTTCCCGGGGTGAAGAAACCCTTTTTGAGAACTCAGAGTGAGTAAATTGGCCATTTTCATGCACTTTTAACCATTCCATAAATCTTGTGTTTTGGGCCCCTGGAAGCATGAAAATCACTTTAAACATGCTAATTTTAGCTCTAACACTGATGATCCACCTACAAATGTGAACTGACGTTCAAAAATAAAACATTTGAAAACGGACCATTTTCCACATTTCTGAAGCATGACGTAATGGGGGGGTGTTATCTCTTTTGTCGAAAATCAGCCGTTTTTGCTCGAACATTAAATGCCTCCAAATGGTATTTAATTAACTTCCCGGGGTGAAGAAACCCTTTTTGAGAACTCAGAGTGAGTAAATTGGCCATTTTCATGCACTTTTAACCATTCCATAAATCTTGTGTTTTGGGCCCCTGGAAGCATGAAAATCACTTTAAACATGCTAATTTTAGCTCTAACACTGATGATCCACCTACAAATGTGAACTGACGTTCAAAAATAAAACATTTGAAAACGGACCATTTTCCACATTCCTGAAGAATGACGTAATGGGGGGGTGTTATCTCTTTTGTCGAAAATCAACCGTTTTTGCTCGAACATTAAATGCCTCCAAATGGTATTTAATTAACTTCCCGAGCCCCTGGAAGCATGAAAATCACTTTAAACATGCTAATTTTAGCTCTAACACTGATGATCCACCTACAAATGTGAACTGACGTTCAAAAATAAAACATTTGAAAACGGACCATTTTCCACATTTCTGAAGCATGACGTAATGGGGGGGTGTTATCTCTTTTGTCGAAAATCAGCCGTTTTTGCTCGAACATTAAATGCCTCCAAATGGTATTTAATTAACTTCCCGGGGTGAAGAAACCCTTTTTGAGAACTCAGAGTGAGTAAATTGGCCATTTTCATGCACTTTTAACCATTCCATAAATCTTGTGTTTTGGGCCCCTGGAAGCATGAAAATCACTTTAAACATGCTAATTTTAGCTCTAACACTGATGATCCACCTACAAATGTGAACTGACGTTCAAAAATAAAACATTTGAAAACGGACCATTTTCCACATTTCTGAAGCATGACGTAATGGGGGGGTGTTATCTCTTTTGTCGAAAATCAGCCGTTTTTGCTCGAACATTAAATGCCTCCAAATGGTATTTAATTAACTTCCCGAGCCCCTGGAAGCATGAAAATCACTTTAAACATGCTAATTTTAGCTCTAACACTGATGATCCACCTACAAATGTGAACTGACGTTCAAAAATAAAACATTTGAAAACGGACCATTTTCCACATTTCTGAAGCATGACGTAATGGGGGGGTGTTATCTCTTTTGTCGAAAATCAGCCGTTTTTGCTCGAACATTAAATGCCTCCAAATGGTATTTATTTCACTTCCCGGGGTGAAGAAACCCTTTTTGAGAACTCAGAGTGAGTAAATTGGCCATTTTCATGCACTTTTAACCATTCCATTAATCTTGTGTTTTGGGCCCCTGGAAGCATGAAAATCACTTTAAACATGCTAATTTTAGCTCTAACACTGATGATCCACCTACAAATGTGAACTGACGTTCAAAAATAAAACATTTGAAAACGGACCATTTTCCACATTTCTGAAGCATGACGTAATGGGGGGGTGTTATCTCTTTTGTCGAAAATCAGCCGTTTTTGCTCAAACATTAAATGCCTCCAAATGGTATTTAATTAACTTCCCGAGCCCCTGGAAGCATGAAAATCACTTTAAACATGCTAATTTTAGCTCTAACACTGATGATCCACCTACAAATGTGAACTGACGTTCAAAAATAAAACATTTGAAAACGGACCATTTTCCACATTTCTGAAGCATGACGTAATGGGGGGGTGTTATCTCTTTTGTCGAAAATCAGCCGTTTTTGCTCGAACATTAAATGCCTCCAAATGGTATTTATTTCACTTCCCGAGCCCCTGGAAGCATGAAAATCACTTTAAACATGCTAATTTTAGCTTTAACACTGATGATCCACATACAAATGTGAACTGACGTTCAAAAATAAAACATTTGAAAACGGACCATTTTCCACATTTCTGAAGCATGACGTAATGGGGGGGTGTTATCTCTTTTGTCGAAAATCAGCCGTTTTTGCTCGAACATTAAATGCCTCCAAATGGTATTTATTTCACTTCCCGGGGTGAAGAAACCCTTTTTGAGAACTCAGAGTGAGTAAATTGGCCATTTTCATGCACTTTTAACCATTCCATAAATCTTGTGTTTTGGGCCCCTGGAAGCATGAAAATCACTTTAAACATGCTAATTTTAGCTCTAACACTGATGATCCACCTACAAATGTGAACTGACGTTCAAAAATAAAACATTTGAAAACGGACCATTTTCCACATTTCTGAAGCATGACGTAATGGGGGGTGTTATCTCTTTTGTCGAAAATCAGCCGTTTTTGCTCGAACATTAAATGCCTCCAAATGGTATTTAATTAACTTCCCGAGCGCCTGGAAGCATGAAAATCACTTTAAACATGCTAATTTTAGCTCTAACACTGATGATCCACCTACAAATGTGAACTGACGTTCAAAAATAAAACATTTGAAAACGGACCATTTTCCACATTTCTGAAGCATGACGTAATGGGGGGGTGTTATCTCTTTTGTCGAAAATCAGCCGTTTTTGCTCGAACATTAAATGCCTCCAAATGGTATTTAATTAACTTCCCGGGGTGAAGAAACCCTTTTTGAGAACTCAGAGTGAGTAAATTGGCCATTTTCATGCACTTTTAACCATTCCATAAATCTTGTGTTTTGGGCCCCTGGAAGCATGAAATTCACTTTAAACATGCTAATTTTAGCTCTAACACTGATGATCCACCTACAAATGTGAACTGACGTTCAAAAATAAAACATTTGAAAACGGACCATTTTCCACATTTCTGAAGCATGACGTAATGGGGGGGTGTTATCTCTTTTGTCGAAAATCAGCCGTTTTTGCTCGAACATTAAATGCCTCCAAATGGTATTTAATTAACTTCCCGAGCCCCTGGAAGCATGAAAATCACTTTAAACATGCTAATGTTAGCTCTAACACTGATGATCCACCTACAAATGTGAACTGACGTTCAAAAATAAAACATTTGAAAACGGACCATTTTCCACATTTCTGAAGCATGACGTAATGGGGGGGCGTTATCTCTTTTGTCGAAAATCAGCCGTTTTTTCTTCTAACATTAAATGCCTCCAAATGGTATTTATTTCACTTCTCGAGCCCCTGGAAGCATGAAAATCACTTTAAACATGCTAATTTTAGCTCTAACACTGATGATCCACCTACAAATGTGAACTGACGTTCAAAAATAAAACATTTGAAAACGGACCCTTTTCCACATTTCTGAAGCATGACGTAATGGGGGGGTGTTATCTCTTTTGTCGAAAATCAGCCGTTTTTGCTCAAACATTAAATGCCTCCAAATGGTATTTAATTAACTTCCCGAGCCCCTGGAAGCATGAAAATCACTTTTAACATGCTAATTTTAGCTCTAACACTGATGATCCACCTACAAATGTGAACTGACGTTCAAAAATAAAACATTTGAAAACGGACCATTTTCCACATTTCTGAAGCATGACGTAATGGGGGGGTGTTATCTCTTTTGTCGAAAATCAGCCGTTTTTGCTCAAACATTAAATGCCTCCAAATGGTATTTATTTCACTTCCCGAGCCCCTGGAAGCATGAAAATCACTTTAAACATGCTAATTTTAGCTCTAACACTGATGATCCACCTACAAATGTGAACTGACGTTCAAAAATAAAACATTTGAAAACGGACCATTTTCCACATTTCTGAAGCATGACGTAATGGGGGGGTGTTATCTTTTTTGTCGAAAATCAGCCGTTTTTGCTCTAACATTAAATGCCTCCAAATGGTATTTATTTCACTTCCCGGGGTGAAGAAACCCTTTTTGAGAACTCAGAGTGAGTAAATTGGCCATTTTCATGCACCCTTAACCATTCCATAAATCTTGTGTTTTGGGCCCCTGGAAGCATGAAAATCACTTTAAACATGCTAATTTTAGCTCTAACACTGATGATCCACCTACAAATGTGAACTGACGTTCAAAAATAAAACATTTGAAAACGGACCATTTTCCACATTTCTGAAGCATGACGTAATAGGGGGTGTTATCTCTTTTGTCGAAAATCAGCCGTTTTTGCTCGAACATTAAATGCCTCCAAATGGTATTTAATTAACTTCCCGAGCCCCTGGAAGCATGAAAATCACTTTAAACATGCTAATTTTAGCTCTAACACTGATGATCCACCTACAAATGTGAACTGACGTTCAAAAATAAAACATTTGAAAACGGACCATTTTCCACATTTCTGAAGCATGACGTAATGGGGGGGTGTTATCTCTTTTGTCGAAAATCAGCCGTTTTTGCTCGAACATTAAATGCCTCCAAATGGTATTTATTTCACTTCCCGGGGTGAAGAAACCCTTTTTGAGAACTCAGAGTGAGTAAATTGGCCATTTCATGCGCTTTTAACCATGCCATAAATCTTGTGTTTTGGGCCCCTGGAAGCATGAAAATCACTTTAAACATGCTAATTTTAGCTCTAACACTGATGATCCACCTACAAATGTGAACTGACGTTCAAAAATAAAACATTTGAAAACGGACCATTTTCCACATTTCTGAAGCATGACGTAATGGGGGGGTGTTATCTCTTTTGTCGAAAATCAGCCGTTTTTGCTCGAACATTAAATGCCTCCAAATGGTATTTAATTAACTTCCCGAGCCCCTGGAAGCATGAAAATCACTTTAAACATGCTAATTTTAGCTCTAACACTGATGATCCACCTACAAATGTGAACTGACGTTCAAAAATAAAACATTTGAAAACAGACCATTTTCCACATTTCTGAAGCATGACGTAATGGGGGGGTGTTATCTCTTTTGTCGAAAATCAGCCGTTTTTGCTCGAACATTAAATGCCTCCAAATGGTATTTATTTCACTTCCCTGGGTGAAGAAACCCTTTTTGAGAACTCAGAGTGAGTAAATTGGCCATTTTCATGCACTTTTAACCATTCCATAAATCTTGTGTTTTGGGCCCCTGGAAGCATGAAAATCACTTTAAACATGCTAATTTTAGCTCTAACACTGATGATCCACCTACAAATGTGAACTGACGTTCAAAAATAAAACATTTGAAAACGGACCATTTTCCACATTTCTGAAGCATGACGTAATGGGGGGGTGTTATCTCTTTTGTCGAAAATCAGCCGTTTTTGCTCGAACATTAAATGCCTCCAAATGGTATTTAATTAACTTCCCGAGCCCCTGGAAGCATGAAAATCACTTTAAACATGCTAATTTTAGCTCTAACACTGATGATCCACCTACAAATGTGAACTGACGTTCAAAAATAAAACATTTGAAAACGGACCATTTTCCACATTTCTGAAGCATGGCGTAATGGGGGGGTGTTATCTCTTTTGTCGAAAATCAGCCGTTTTTGCTCGAACATTAAATGCCTCCAAATGGTATTTATTTCACTTCCCGAGCCCCTGGAAGCATGAAAATCACTTTAAACATGCTAATTTTAGCTCTAACACTGATGATCCACCTACAAATGTGAACTGACGTTCAAAAATAAAACATTTGAAAACGGACCATTTTCCACATTTCTGAAGCATGACGTAATGGGGGGGGTGTTATCTCTTTTGTCGAAAATCAGCCGTTTTTGCTCGAACATTAAATGCCTCCAAATGGTATTTAATTAACTTCCCGAGCCCCTGGAAGCATGAAAATCACTTTAAACATGCTAATTTTAGCTCTAACACTGATGATCCACCTACAAATGTGAACTGATGTTCAAAAATAAAACATTTGAAAACGGACCATTTTCCACATTTCTGAAGCATGACGTAATGGGGGGTGTTATCTCTTTTGTCGAAAATCAGCCGTTTTTGCTCGAACATTAAATGCCTCCAAATGGTATTTATTTCACTTCCCGAGCCCCTGGAAGCATGAAAATCACTTTAAACATGCTAATTTTAGCTCTAACACTGATGATCCACCTACAAATGTGAACTGACGTTCAAAAATAAAACATTTGAAAACGGACCATTTTCCACATTTCTGAAGCAAGACGTAAAGGGGGGGTGTTATCTCTTTTGTCGAAAATCAGCCGTTTTTGCTCAAACATTAAATGCCTCCAAATGGTATTTATTTCACTTCCCGGGGTGAAGAAACCCTTTTTGAGAACTCAGAGTGAGTAAATTGGCCATTTTCATGCACTTTTAACCATTCCATAAATCTTGTGTTTTGGGCCCCTGGAAGCATGAAAATCACTTTAAACATGCTAATTTTAGCTCTAACACTGATGATCCACCTACAAATGTGAACTGACGTTCAAAAATAAAACATTTGAAAACGGACCATTTTCCACATTTCTGAAGCATGACGTAATGGGGGGGTGTTATCTCTTTTGTCGAAAATCAGCCGTTTTTGCTCGAACATTAAATGCCTCCAAATGGTATTTAATTAACTTCCCGAGCCCCTGGAAGCATGAAAATCACTTTAAACATGCTAATTTTAGCTCTAACACTGATGATCCACCTACAAATGTGAACTGACGTTCAAAAATAAAACATTTGAAAAAGGACCATTTTCCACATTTCTGAAGCATGACGTAATGGGGGGGTGTTATCTCTTTTGTCGAAAATCAGCCGTTTTTGCTCGAACATTAAATGCCTCCAAATGGTATTTAAATAACTTCCCGGGGTGAAGAAACCCTTTTTGAGAACTCAGAGTGAGTAAATTGGCCATTTTCATGCACTTTTAACCATTCCATAAATCTTGTGTTTTGGGCCCCTGGAAGCATGAAAATCACTTTAAACATGCTAATTTTAGCTCTAACACTGATGATCCACCTACAAATGTGAACTGACGTTCAAAAATAAAACATTTGAAAACGGACCATTTTCCACATTTCTGAAGCATGACGTAATGGGGGGGTGTTATCTCTTTTGTCGAAAATCAGCCGTTTTTGCTCGAACATTAAATGCCTCCAAATGGTATTTAATTAACTTCCCGAGCCCCTGGAAGCATGAAAATCACTTTAAACATGCTAATTTTAGCTCTAACACTGATGATCCACCTACAAATGTGAACTGACGTTCAAAAATAAAACATTTGAAAACGGACCATTTTCCACATTTCTGAAGCATGACGTAATGGGGGGGTGTTATCTCTTTTGTCGAAAATCAGCCGTTTTTGCTCGAACATTAAATGCCTCCAAATGGTATTTAATTAACTTCCCGGGGTGAAGAAACCCTTTTTGAGAACTCAGAGTGAGTAAATTGGCCATTTTCATGCACTTTTAACCATTCCATAAATCTTGTGTTTTGGGCCCCTGGAAGCATGAAAATCACTTTAAACATGCTAATTTTAGCTCTAACACTGATGATCCACCTACAAATGTGAACTGACGTTCAAAAATAAAACATTTGAAAACGGACCATTTTCCACATTTCTGAAGCATGACGTAATGGGGGGGTGTTATCTCTTTTGTCGAAAATCAGCCGTTTTTGCTCGAACATTAAATGCCTCCAAATGGTATTTAATTAACTTCCCGGGGTGAAGAAACCCTTTTTGAGAACTCAGAGTGAGTAAATTGGCCATTTTCATGCACTTTTAACCATTCCATAAATCTTGTGTGTTGGGCCCCTGGAAGCATGAAAATCACTTTAAACATGCTAATTTTAGCTCTAACACTGATGATCCACCTACAAATGTGAACTGACGTTCAAAAATAAAACATTTGAAAACGGACCATTTTCCACATTTCTGAAGCATGACGTAATGGGGGGGTGTTATCTCTTTTGTCGAAAATCAGCCGTTTTTGCTCGAACATTAAATGCCTCCAAATGGTATTTAATTAACTTCCCGAGCCCCTGGAAGCATGAAAATCACTTTAAACATGCTAATTTTAGCTCTAACACTGATGATCCACCTACAAATGTGAACTGACGTTCAAAAATAAAACATTTGAAAACGGACCATTTTCCACATTTCTGAAGCATGACGTAATGGGGGGGTGTTATCTCTTTTGTCGAAAATCAGCCGTTTTTGCTCGAACATTAAATGCCTCCAAATGGTATTTATTTCACTTCCCGGGGTGAAGAAACCCTTTTTGAGAACTCAGAGTGAGTAAATTGGCCATTTTCATGCACTTTTAACCATTCCATTAATCTTGTGTTTTGGGCCCCTGGAAGCATGAAAATCACTTTAAACATGCTAATTTTAGCTCTAACACTGATGATCCACCTACAAATGTGAACTGACGTTCAAAAATAAAACATTTGAAAACGGACCATTTTCCACATTTCTGAAGCATGACGTAATGGGGGGGTGTTATCTCTTTTGTCGAAAATCAGCCGTTTTTGCTCAAACATTAAATGCCTCCAAATGGTATTTAATTAACTTCCCGAGCCCCTGGAAGCATGAAAATCACTTTAAACATGCTAATTTTAGCTCTAACACTGATGATCCACCTACAAATGTGAACTGACGTTCAAAAATAAAACATTTGAAAACGGACCATTTTCCACATTTCTGAAGCATGACGTAATGGGGGGGTGTTATCTCTTTTGTCGAAAATCAGCCGTTTTTGCTCGAACATTAAATGCCTCCAAATGGTATTTATTTCACTTCCCGAGCCCCTGGAAGCATGAAAATCACTTTAAACATGCTAATTTTAGCTCTAACACTGATGATCCACATACAAATGTGAACTGACGTTCAAAAATAAAACATTTGAAAACGGACCATTTTCCACATTTCTGAAGCATGACGTAATGGGGGGGTGTTATCTCTTTTGTCGAAAATCAGCCGTTTTTGCTCGAACATTAAATGCCTCCAAATGGTATTTATTTCACTTCCCGGGGTGAAGAAACCCTTTTTGAGAACTCAGAGTGAGTAAATTGGCCATTTTCATGCACTTTTAACCATTCCATAAATCTTGTGTTTTGGGCCCCTGGAAGCATGAAAATCACTTTAAACATGCTAATTTTAGCTCTAACACTGATGATCCACCTACAAATGTGAACTGACGTTCAAAAATAAAACATTTGAAAACGGACCATTTTCCACATTTCTGAAGCATGACGTAATGGGGGGTGTTATCTCTTTTGTCGAAAATCAGCCGTTTTTGCTCGAACATTAAATGCCTCCAAATGGTATTTAATTAACTTCCCGAGCGCCTGGAAGCATGAAAATCACTTTAAACATGCTAATTTTAGCTCTAACACTGATGATCCACCTACAAATGTGAACTGACGTTCAAAAATAAAACATTTGAAAACGGACCATTTTCCACATTTCTGAAGCATGACGTAATGGGGGGGTGTTATCTCTTTTGTCGAAAATCAGCCGTTTTTGCTCGAACATTAAATGCCTCCAAATGGTATTTAATTAACTTCCCGGGGTGAAGAAACCCTTTTTGAGAACTCAGAGTGAGTAAATTGGCCATTTTCATGCACTTTTAACCATTCCATAAATCTTGTGTTTTGGGCCCCTGGAAGCATGAAATTCACTTTAAACATGCTAATTTTAGCTCTAACACTGATGATCCACCTACAAATGTGAACTGACGTTCAAAAATAAAACATTTGAAAACGGACCATTTTCCACATTTCTGAAGCATGACGTAATGGGGGGGTGTTATCTCTTTTGTCGAAAATCAGCCGTTTTTGCTCGAACATTAAATGCCTCCAAATGGTATTTAATTAACTTCCCGAGCCCCTGGAAGCATGAAAATCACTTTAAACATGCTAATGTTAGCTCTAACACTGATGATCCACCTACAAATGTGAACTGACGTTCAAAAATAAAACATTTGAAAACGGACCATTTTCCACATTTCTGAAGCATGACGTAATGGGGGGGCGTTATCTCTTTTGTCGAAAATCAGCCGTTTTTTCTTCTAACATTAAATGCCTCCAAATGGTATTTATTTCACTTCTCGAGCCCCTGGAAGCATGAAAATCACTTTAAACATGCTAATTTTAGCTCTAACACTGATGATCCACCTACAAATGTGAACTGACGTTCAAAAATAAAACATTTGAAAACGGACCCTTTTCCACATTTCTGAAGCATGACGTAATGGGGGGGTGTTATCTCTTTTGTCGAAAATCAGCCGTTTTTGCTCAAACATTAAATGCCTCCAAATGGTATTTAATTAACTTCCCGAGCCCCTGGAAGCATGAAAATCACTTTTAACATGCTAATTTTAGCTCTAACACTGATGATCCACCTACAAATGTGAACTGACGTTCAAAAATAAAACATTTGAAAACGGACCATTTTCCACATTTCTGAAGCATGACGTAATGGGGGGGTGTTATCTCTTTTGTCGAAAATCAGCCGTTTTTGCTCAAACATTAAATGCCTCCAAATGGTATTTATTTCACTTCCCGAGCCCCTGGAAGCATGAAAATCACTTTAAACATGCTAATTTTAGCTCTAACACTGATGATCCACCTACAAATGTGAACTGACGTTCAAAAATAAAACATTTGAAAACGGACCATTTTCCACATTTCTGAAGCATGACGTAATGGGGGGGTGTTATCTTTTTTGTCGAAAATCAGCCGTTTTTGCTCTAACATTAAATGCCTCCAAATGGTATTTATTTCACTTCCCGGGGTGAAGAAACCCTTTTTGAGAACTCAGAGTGAGTAAATTGGCCATTTTCATGCACCCTTAACCATTCCATAAATCTTGTGTTTTGGGCCCCTGGAAGCATGAAAATCACTTTAAACATGCTAATTTTAGCTCTAACACTGATGATCCACCTACAAATGTGAACTGACGTTCAAAAATAAAACATTTGAAAACGGACCATTTTCCACATTTCTGAAGCATGACGTAATAGGGGGTGTTATCTCTTTTGTCGAAAATCAGCCGTTTTTGCTCGAACATTAAATGCCTCCAAATGGTATTTAATTAACTTCCCGAGCCCCTGGAAGCATGAAAATCACTTTAAACATGCTAATTTTAGCTCTAACACTGATGATCCACCTACAAATGTGAACTGACGTTCAAAAATAAAACATTTGAAAACGGACCATTTTCCACATTTCTGAAGCATGACGTAATGGGGGGGTGTTATCTCTTTTGTCGAAAATCAGCCGTTTTTGCTCGAACATTAAATGCCTCCAAATGGTATTTATTTCACTTCCCGGGGTGAAGAAACCCTTTTTGAGAACTCAGAGTGAGTAAATTGGCCATTTCATGCGCTTTTAACCATGCCATAAATCTTGTGTTTTGGGCCCCTGGAAGCATGAAAATCACTTTAAACATGCTAATTTTAGCTCTAACACTGATGATCCACCTACAAATGTGAACTGACGTTCAAAAATAAAACATTTGAAAACGGACCATTTTCCACATTTCTGAAGCATGACGTAATGGGGGGGTGTTATCTCTTTTGTCGAAAATCAGCCGTTTTTGCTCGAACATTAAATGCCTCCAAATGGTATTTAATTAACTTCCCGAGCCCCTGGAAGCATGAAAATCACTTTAAACATGCTAATTTTAGCTCTAACACTGATGATCCACCTACAAATGTGAACTGACGTTCAAAAATAAAACATTTGAAAACAGACCATTTTCCACATTTCTGAAGCATGACGTAATGGGGGGGTGTTATCTCTTTTGTCGAAAATCAGCCGTTTTTGCTCGAACATTAAATGCCTCCAAATGGTATTTATTTCACTTCCCTGGGTGAAGAAACCCTTTTTGAGAACTCAGAGTGAGTAAATTGGCCATTTTCATGCACTTTTAACCATTCCATAAATCTTGTGTTTTGGGCCCCTGGAAGCATGAAAATCACTTTAAACATGCTAATTTTAGCTCTAACACTGATGATCCACCTACAAATGTGAACTGACGTTCAAAAATAAAACATTTGAAAACGGACCATTTTCCACATTTCTGAAGCATGACGTAATGGGGGGGTGTTATCTCTTTTGTCGAAAATCAGCCGTTTTTGCTCGAACATTAAATGCCTCCAAATGGTATTTAATTAACTTCCCGAGCCCCTGGAAGCATGAAAATCACTTTAAACATGCTAATTTTAGCTCTAACACTGATGATCCACCTACAAATGTGAACTGACGTTCAAAAATAAAACATTTGAAAACGGACCATTTTCCACATTTCTGAAGCATGGCGTAATGGGGGGGTGTTATCTCTTTTGTCGAAAATCAGCCGTTTTTGCTCGAACATTAAATGCCTCCAAATGGTATTTATTTCACTTCCCGAGCCCCTGGAAGCATGAAAATCACTTTAAACATGCTAATTTTAGCTCTAACACTGATGATCCACATACAAATGTGAACTGACGTTCAAAAATAAAACATTTGAAAACGGACCATTTTCCACATTTCTGAAGCATGACGTAATGGGGGGGTGTTATCTCTTTTGTCGAAAATCAGCCGTTTTTGCTCGAACATTAAATGCCTCCAAATGGTATTTATTTCACTTCCCGGGGTGAAGAAACCCTTTTTGAGAACTCAGAGTGAGTAAATTGGCCATTTTCATGCACTTTTAACCATTCCATAAATCTTGTGTTTTGGGCCCCTGGAAGCATGAAAATCACTTTAAACATGCTAATTTTAGCTCTAACACTGATGATCCACCTACAAATGTGAACTGACGTTCAAAAATAAAACATTTGAAAACGGACCATTTTCCACATTTCTGAAGCATGACGTAATGGGGGGTGTTATCTCTTTTGTCGAAAATCAGCCGTTTTTGCTCGAACATTAAATGCCTCCAAATGGTATTTAATTAACTTCCCGAGCGCCTGGAAGCATGAAAATCACTTTAAACATGCTAATTTTAGCTCTAACACTGATGATCCACCTACAAATGTGAACTGACGTTCAAAAATAAAACATTTGAAAACGGACCATTTTCCACATTTCTGAAGCATGACGTAATGGGGGGGTGTTATCTCTTTTGTCGAAAATCAGCCGTTTTTGCTCGAACATTAAATGCCTCCAAATGGTATTTAATTAACTTCCCGGGGTGAAGAAACCCTTTTTGAGAACTCAGAGTGAGTAAATTGGCCATTTTCATGCACTTTTAACCATTCCATAAATCTTGTGTTTTGGGCCCCTGGAAGCATGAAATTCACTTTAAACATGCTAATTTTAGCTCTAACACTGATGATCCACCTACAAATGTGAACTGACGTTCAAAAATAAAACATTTGAAAACGGACCATTTTCCACATTTCTGAAGCATGACGTAATGGGGGGGTGTTATCTCTTTTGTCGAAAATCAGCCGTTTTTGCTCGAACATTAAATGCCTCCAAATGGTATTTAATTAACTTCCCGAGCCCCTGGAAGCATGAAAATCACTTTAAACATGCTAATGTTAGCTCTAACACTGATGATCCACCTACAAATGTGAACTGACGTTCAAAAATAAAACATTTGAAAACGGACCATTTTCCACATTTCTGAAGCATGACGTAATGGGGGGGCGTTATCTCTTTTGTCGAAAATCAGCCGTTTTTTCTTCTAACATTAAATGCCTCCAAATGGTATTTATTTCACTTCTCGAGCCCCTGGAAGCATGAAAATCACTTTAAACATGCTAATTTTAGCTCTAACACTGATGATCCACCTACAAATGTGAACTGACGTTCAAAAATAAAACATTTGAAAACGGACCCTTTTCCACATTTCTGAAGCATGACGTAATGGGGGGGTGTTATCTCTTTTGTCGAAAATCAGCCGTTTTTGCTCAAACATTAAATGCCTCCAAATGGTATTTAATTAACTTCCCGAGCCCCTGGAAGCATGAAAATCACTTTTAACATGCTAATTTTAGCTCTAACACTGATGATCCACCTACAAATGTGAACTGACGTTCAAAAATAAAACATTTGAAAACGGACCATTTTCCACATTTCTGAAGCATGACGTAATGGGGGGGTGTTATCTCTTTTGTCGAAAATCAGCCGTTTTTGCTCAAACATTAAATGCCTCCAAATGGTATTTATTTCACTTCCCGAGCCCCTGGAAGCATGAAAATCACTTTAAACATGCTAATTTTAGCTCTAACACTGATGATCCACCTACAAATGTGAACTGACGTTCAAAAATAAAACATTTGAAAACGGACCATTTTCCACATTTCTGAAGCATGACGTAATGGGGGGGTGTTATCTTTTTTGTCGAAAATCAGCCGTTTTTGCTCTAACATTAAATGCCTCCAAATGGTATTTATTTCACTTCCCGGGGTGAAGAAACCCTTTTTGAGAACTCAGAGTGAGTAAATTGGCCATTTTCATGCACCCTTAACCATTCCATAAATCTTGTGTTTTGGGCCCCTGGAAGCATGAAAATCACTTTAAACATGCTAATTTTAGCTCTAACACTGATGATCCACCTACAAATGTGAACTGACGTTCAAAAATAAAACATTTGAAAACGGACCATTTTCCACATTTCTGAAGCATGACGTAATAGGGGGTGTTATCTCTTTTGTCGAAAATCAGCCGTTTTTGCTCGAACATTAAATGCCTCCAAATGGTATTTAATTAACTTCCCGAGCCCCTGGAAGCATGAAAATCACTTTAAACATGCTAATTTTAGCTCTAACACTGATGATCCACCTACAAATGTGAACTGACGTTCAAAAATAAAACATTTGAAAACGGACCATTTTCCACATTTCTGAAGCATGACGTAATGGGGGGGTGTTATCTCTTTTGTCGAAAATCAGCCGTTTTTGCTCGAACATTAAATGCCTCCAAATGGTATTTATTTCACTTCCCGGGGTGAAGAAACCCTTTTTGAGAACTCAGAGTGAGTAAATTGGCCATTTCATGCGCTTTTAACCATGCCATAAATCTTGTGTTTTGGGCCCCTGGAAGCATGAAAATCACTTTAAACATGCTAATTTTAGCTCTAACACTGATGATCCACCTACAAATGTGAACTGACGTTCAAAAATAAAACATTTGAAAACGGACCATTTTCCACATTTCTGAAGCATGACGTAATGGGGGGGTGTTATCTCTTTTGTCGAAAATCAGCCGTTTTTGCTCGAACATTAAATGCCTCCAAATGGTATTTAATTAACTTCCCGAGCCCCTGGAAGCATGAAAATCACTTTAAACATGCTAATTTTAGCTCTAACACTGATGATCCACCTACAAATGTGAACTGACGTTCAAAAATAAAACATTTGAAAACAGACCATTTTCCACATTTCTGAAGCATGACGTAATGGGGGGGTGTTATCTCTTTTGTCGAAAATCAGCCGTTTTTGCTCGAACATTAAATGCCTCCAAATGGTATTTATTTCACTTCCCTGGGTGAAGAAACCCTTTTTGAGAACTCAGAGTGAGTAAATTGGCCATTTTCATGCACTTTTAACCATTCCATAAATCTTGTGTTTTGGGCCCCTGGAAGCATGAAAATCACTTTAAACATGCTAATTTTAGCTCTAACACTGATGATCCACCTACAAATGTGAACTGACGTTCAAAAATAAAACATTTGAAAACGGACCATTTTCCACATTTCTGAAGCATGACGTAATGGGGGGGTGTTATCTCTTTTGTCGAAAATCAGCCGTTTTTGCTCGAACATTAAATGCCTCCAAATGGTATTTAATTAACTTCCCGAGCCCCTGGAAGCATGAAAATCACTTTAAACATGCTAATTTTAGCTCTAACACTGATGATCCACCTACAAATGTGAACTGACGTTCAAAAATAAAACATTTGAAAACGGACCATTTTCCAAATTTCTGAAGCATGGCGTAATGGGGGGGTGTTATCTCTTTTGTCGAAAATCAGCCGTTTTTGCTCGAACATTAAATGCCTCCAAATGGTATTTATTTCACTTCCCGAGCCCCTGGAAGCATGAAAATCACTTTAAACATGCTAATTTTAGCTCTAACACTGATGATCCACCTACAAATGTGAACTGACGTTCAAAAATAAAACATTTGAAAACGGACCATTTTCCACATTTCTGAAGCATGACGTAATGGGGGGGGTGTTATCTCTTTTGTCGAAAATCAGCCGTTTTTGCTCGAACATTAAATGCCTCCAAATGGTATTTAATTAACTTCCCGAGCCCCTGGAAGCATGAAAATCACTTTAAACATGCTAATTTTAGCTCTAACACTGATGATCCACCTACAAATGTGAACTGATGTTCAAAAATAAAACATTTGAAAACGGACCATTTTCCACATTTCTGAAGCATGACGTAATGGGGGGTGTTATCTCTTTTGTCGAAAATCAGCCGTTTTTGCTCGAACATTAAATGCCTCCAAATGGTATTTATTTCACTTCCCGAGCCCCTGGAAGCATGAAAATCACTTTAAACATGCTAATTTTAGCTCTAACACTGATGATCCACCTACAAATGTGAACTGACGTTCAAAAATAAAACATTTGAAAACGGACCATTTTCCACATTTCTGAAGCAAGACGTAAAGGGGGGGTGTTATCTCTTTTGTCGAAAATCAGCCGTTTTTGCTCGAACATTAAATGCCTCCAAATGGTATTTATTTCACTTCCCGGGGTGAAGAAACCCTTTTTGAGAACTCAGAGTGAGTAAATTGGCCATTTTCATGCACTTTTAACCATTCCATAAATCTTGTGTTTTGGGCCCCTGGAAGCATGAAAATCACTTTAAACATGCTAATTTTAGCTCTAACACTGATGATCCACCTACAAATGTGAACTGACGTTCAAAAATAAAACATTTGAAAACGGACCATTTTCCACATTTCTGAAGCATGACGTAATGGGGGGGTGTTATCTCTTTTGTCGAAAATCAGCCGTTTTTGCTCGAACATTAAATGCCTCCAAATGGTATTTAATTAACTTCCCGAGCCCCTGGAAGCATGAAAATCACTTTAAACATGCTAATTTTAGCTCTAACACTGATGATCCACCTACAAATGTGAACTGACGTTCAAAAATAAAACATTTGAAAAAGGACCATTTTCCACATTTCTGAAGCATGACGTAATGGGGGGGTGTTATCTCTTTTGTCGAAAATCAGCCGTTTTTGCTCGAACATTAAATGCCTCCAAATGGTATTTAAATAACTTCCCGGGGTGAAGAAACCCTTTTTGAGAACTCAGAGTGAGTAAATTGGCCATTTTCATGCACTTTTAACCATTCCATAAATCTTGTGTTTTGGGCCCCTGGAAGCATGAAAATCACTTTAAACATGCTAATTTTAGCTCTAACACTGATGATCCACCTACAAATGTGAACTGACGTTCAAAAATAAAACATTTGAAAACGGACCATTTTCCACATTTCTGAAGCATGGCGTAATGGGGGGGTGTTATCTCTTTTGTCGAAAATCAGCCGTTTTTGCTCGAACATTAAATGCCTCCAAATGGTATTTATTTCACTTCCCGAGCCCCTGGAAGCATGAAAATCACTTTAAACATGCTAATTTTAGCTCTAACACTGATGATCCACCTACAAATGTGAACTGACGTTCAAAAATAAAACATTTGAAAACGGACCATTTTCCACATTTCTGAAGCATGACGTAATGGGGGGGGTGTTATCTCTTTTGTCGAAAATCAGCCGTTTTTGCTCGAACATTAAATGCCTCCAAATGGTATTTAATTAACTTCCCGAGCCCCTGGAAGCATGAAAATCACTTTAAACATGCTAATTTTAGCTCTAACACTGATGATCCACCTACAAATGTGAACTGATGTTCAAAAATAAAACATTTGAAAACGGACCATTTTCCACATTTCTGAAGCATGACGTAATGGGGGGTGTTATCTCTTTTGTCGAAAATCAGCCGTTTTTGCTCGAACATTAAATGCCTCCAAATGGTATTTATTTCACTTCCCGAGCCCCTGGAAGCATGAAAATCACTTTAAACATGCTAATTTTAGCTCTAACACTGATGATCCACCTACAAATGTGAACTGACGTTCAAAAATAAAACATTTGAAAACGGACCATTTTCCACATTTCTGAAGCAAGACGTAAAGGGGGGGTGTTATCTCTTTTGTCGAAAATCAGCCGTTTTTGCTCGAACATTAAATGCCTCCAAATGGTATTTATTTCACTTCCCGGGGTGAAGAAACCCTTTTTGAGAACTCAGAGTGAGTAAATTGGCCATTTTCATGCACTTTTAACCATTCCATAAATCTTGTGTTTTGGGCCCCTGGAAGCATGAAAATCACTTTAAACATGCTAATTTTAGCTCTAACACTGATGATCCACCTACAAATGTGAACTGACGTTCAAAAATAAAACATTTGAAAACGGACCATTTTCCACATTTCTGAAGCATGACGTAATGGGGGGGTGTTATCTCTTTTGTCGAAAATCAGCCGTTTTTGCTCGAACATTAAATGCCTCCAAATGGTATTTAATTAACTTCCCGAGCCCCTGGAAGCATGAAAATCACTTTAAACATGCTAATTTTAGCTCTAACACTGATGATCCACCTACAAATGTGAACTGACGTTCAAAAATAAAACATTTGAAAAAGGACCATTTTCCACATTTCTGAAGCATGACGTAATGGGGGGGTGTTATCTCTTTTGTCGAAAATCAGCCGTTTTTGCTCGAACATTAAATGCCTCCAAATGGTATTTAAATAACTTCCCGGGGTGAAGAAACCCTTTTTGAGAACTCAGAGTGAGTAAATTGGCCATTTTCATGCACTTTTAACCATTCCATAAATCTTGTGTTTTGGGCCCCTGGAAGCATGAAAATCACTTTAAACATGCTAATTTTAGCTCTAACACTGATGATCCACCTACAAATGTGAACTGACGTTCAAAAATAAAACATTTGAAAACGGACCATTTTCCACATTTCTGAAGCATGACGTAATGGGGGGGTGTTATCTCTTTTGTCGAAAATCAGCCGTTTTTGCTCGAACATTAAATGCCTCCAAATGGTATTTAATTAACTTCCCGAGCCCCTGGAAGCATGAAAATCACTTTAAACATGCTAATTTTAGCTCTAACACTGATGATCCACCTACAAATGTGAACTGACGTTCAAAAATAAAACATTTGAAAACGGACCATTTTCCACATTTCTGAAGCATGACGTAATGGGGGGGTGTTATCTCTTTTGTCGAAAATCAGCCGTTTTTGCTCGAACATTAAATGCCTCCAAATGGTATTTAATTAACTTCCCGGGGTGAAGAAACCCTTTTTGAGAACTCAGAGTGAGTAAATTGGCCATTTTCATGCACTTTTAACCATTCCATAAATCTTGTGTTTTGGGCCCCTGGAAGCATGAAAATCACTTTAAACATGCTAATTTTAGCTCTAACACTGATGATCCACCTACAAATGTGAACTGACGTTCAAAAATAAAACATTTGAAAACGGACCATTTTCCACATTTCTGAAGCATGACGTAATGGGGGGGTGTTATCTCTTTTGTCGAAAATCAGCCGTTTTTGCTCGAACATTAAATGCCTCCAAATGGTATTTAATTAACTTCCCGAGCCCCTGGAAGCATGAAAATCACTTTAAACATGCTAATTTTAGCTCTAACACTGATGATCCACCTACAAATGTGAACTGACGTTCAAAAATAAAACATTTGAAAACGGACCATTTTCCACATTTCTGAAGCATGACGTAATGGGGGGGTGTTATCTCTTTTGTCGAAAATCAGCCGTTTTTGCTCGAACATTAAATGCCTCCAAATGGTATTTAATTAACTTCCCGGGGTGAAGAAACCCTTTTTGAGAACTCAGAGTGAGTAAATTGGCCATTTTCATGCACTTTTAACCATTCCATAAATCTTGTGTTTTGGGCCCCTGGAAGCATGAAAATCACTTTAAACATGCTAATTTCAGCTCTAACACTGATGATCCACCTACAAATGTGAACTGACGTTCAAAAATAAAACATTTGAAAACGGACCATTTTCCACATATCTGAAGCATGACGTAATGGGGGGGTGTTATCTCTTTTGTCGAAAATCAGCCGTTTTTGCTTGAACATTAAATGCCTCCAAATGGTATTTAATTAACTTCCCGAGCCCCTGGAAGCATGAAAATCACTTTAAACATGCTAATTTTAGCTCTAACACTGATGATCCACCTACAAATGTGAACTGACGTTCAAAAATAAAACATTTGAAAACGGACCATTTTCCACATTTCTGAAGCATGACGTAATGGGGGGGTGTTATCTCTTTTGTCGAAAATCAGCCGTTTTTGCTCGAACATTAAATGCCTCCAAATGGTATTTTATTAACTTCCCGGGGTGAAGAAACCCTTTTTGAGAACTCAGAGTGAGTAAATTGGCCATTTTCATGCACTTTTAACCATTCCATAAATCTTGTGTTTTGGGCCCCTGGAAGCATGAAAATCACTTTAAACATGCTAATTTTAGCTCTAACACTGATGATCCACCTACAAATGTGAACTGACGTTCAAAAATAAAACATTTGAAAACGGACCATTTTCCACATTTCTGAAGCATGACGTAATGGGGGGGTGTTATCTCTTTTGTCGAAAATCAGCCGTTTTTGCTCGAACATTAAATGCCTCCAAATGGTATTTAATTAACTTCCCGAGCCCCTGGAAGCATGAAAATCACTTTAAACATGCTAATTTTAGCTCTAACACTGATGATCCACCTACAAATGTGAATTGACGTTCAAAAATAAAACATTTGAAAACGGACCATTTTCCACATTTCTGAAGCATGACGTAATGGGGGGGTGTTATCTCTTTTGTCGAAAATCAGCCGTTTTTGCTCGAACATTAAATGCCTCCAAATGGTATTTAATTAACTTCCCGGGGTGAAGAAACCCTTTTTGAGAACTCAGAGTGAGTAAATTGGCCATTTTCATGCACTTTTAACCATTCCATAAATCTTGTGTTTTGGGCCCCTGGAAGCATGAAAATCACTTTAAACATGCTAATTTTAGCTCTAACACTGATGATCCACCTACAAATGTGAACTGACGTTCAAAAATAAAACATTTGAAAACGGACCATTTTCCACATTTCTGAAGCATGACGTAATGGGGGGGTGTTATCTCTTTTGTCGAAAATCAGCCGTTTTTGCTCGAACATTAAATGCCTCCAAATGGTATTTAATTAACTTCCCGAGCCCCTGGAAGCATGAAAATCACTTTAAACATGCTAATTTTAGCTCTAACACTGATGATCCACCTACAAATGTGAACTGACGTTCAAAAATAAAACATTTGAAAACGGACCATTTTCCACATTTCTGAAGCATGACGTAATGGGGGGGTGTTATCTCTTTTGTCGAAAATCAGCCGTTTTTGCTCGAACATTAAATGCCTCCAAATGGTATTTAAATAACTTCCCGGGGTGAAGAAACCCTTTTTGAGAACTCAGAGTGAGTAAATTGGCCATTTTCATGCACTTTTAACCATTCCATAAATCTTGTGTTTTGGGCCCCTGGAAGCATGAAAATCACTTTAAACATGCTAATTTTAGCTCTAACACTGATGATCCACCTACAAATGTGAACTGACGTTCAAAAATAAAACATTTGAAAACGGACCATTTTTCACATTTCTGAAGCATGACGTAATGGGGGGGTGTTATCTCTTTTGTCGAAATCAGCCGTTTTTGCTCGAACATTAAATGCCTCCAAATGGTATTTAATTAACTTCCCGAGCCCCTGGAAGCATGAAAATCACTTTAAACATGCTAATTTTAGCTCTAACACTGATGATCCACCTACAAATGTGAACTGACGTTCAAAAATAAAACATTTGAAAACGGACCATTTTCCACATTTCTGAAGCATGACGTAATGGGGGGGTGTTATCTCTTTTGTCGAAAATCAGCCGTTTTTGCTTGAACCATTAAATGCCTCCAAATGGTATTTAATTAACTTCCCGAGCCCCTGGAAGCATGAAAATCACTTTAAACATGCTAATTTTAGCTCTAACACTGATGATCCACCTACAAATGTGAACTGACGTTCAAAAATAAAACATTTGAAAACGGACCATTTTCCACATTTCTGAAGCATGACGTAATGGGGGGGTGTTATCTCTTTTGTCGAAAATCAGCCGTTTTTGCTCGAACATTAAATGCCTCCAAATGGTATTTAATTAACTTCCCGGGGTGAAGAAACCCTTTTTGAGAACTCAGAGTGAGTAAATTGGCCATTTTCATGCACTTTTAACCATTCCATAAATCTTGTGTTTTGGGCCCCTGGAAGCATGAAAATCACTTTAAACATGCTAATTTTAGCTCTAACACTGATGATCCACCTACAAATGTGAACTGACGTTCAAAAATAAAACATTTGAAAACGGACCATTTTCCACATTTCTGAAGCATGACGTAATGGGGGGGTGTTATCTCTTTTGTCGAAAATCAGCCGTTTTTGCTCGAACATTAAATGCCTCCAAATGGTATTTAATTAACTTCCCGAGCCCCTGGAAGCATGAAAATCACTTTAAACATGCTAATTTTAGCTCTAACACTGATGATCCACCTACAAATGTGAACTGACGTTCAAAAATAAAACATTTGAAAACGGACCATTTTCCACATTTCTGAAGCATGACGTAATGGGGGGGTGTTATCTCTTTTGTCGAAAATCAGCCGTTTTTGCTCGAACATTAAATGCCTCCAAATGGTATTTAATTAACTTCCCGGGGTGAAGAAACCCTTTTTGAGAACTCAGAGTGAGTAAATTGGCCATTTTCATGCACTTTTAACCATTCCATAAATCTTGTGTTTTGGGCCCCTGGAAGCATGAAAATCACTTTAAACATGCTAATTTTAGCTCTAACACTGATGATCCACCTACAAATGTGAACTGACGTTCAAAAATAAAACATTTGAAAACGGACCATTTTCCACATTTCTGAAGCATGACGTAATGGGGGGGTGTTATCTCTTTTGTCGAAAATCAGCCGTTTTTGCTCGAACATTAAATGCCTCCAAATGGTATTTAATTAACTTCCCGAGCCCCTGGAAGCATGAAAATCACTTTAAACATGCTAATTTTAGCTCTAACACTGATGATCCACCTACAAATGTGAACTGACGTTCAAAAATAAAACATTTGAAAACGGACCATTTTCCACATTTCTGAAGCATGACGTAATGGGGGGGTGTTATCTCTTTTGTCGAAAATCAGCCGTTTTTGCTCGAACATTAAATGCCTCCAAATGGTATTTAATTAACTTCCCGGGGTGAAGAAACCCTTTTTGAGAACTCAGAGTGAGTAAATTGGCCATTTTCATGCACTTTTAACCATTCCATAAATCTTGTGTGTTGGGCCCCTGGAAGCATGAAAATCACTTTAAACATGCTAATTTTAGCTCTAACACTGATGATCCACCTACAAATGTGAACTGACGTTCAAAAATAAAACATTTGAAAACGGACCATTTTCCACATTTCTGAAGCATGACGTAATGGGGGGGTGTTATCTCTTTTGTCGAAAATCAGCCGTTTTTGCTCGAACATTAAATGCCTCCAAATGGTATTTAATTAACTTCCCGAGCCCCTGGAAGCATGAAAATCACTTTAAACATGCTAATTTTAGCTCTAACACTGATGATCCACCTACAAATGTGAACTGACGTTCAAAAATAAAACATTTGAAAACGGACCATTTTCCACATTTCTGAAGCATGACGTAATGGGGGGGTGTTATCTCTTTTGTCGAAAATCAGCCGTTTTTGCTCGAACATTAAATGCCTCCAAATGGTATTTATTTCACTTCCCGGGGTGAAGAAACCCTTTTTGAGAACTCAGAGTGAGTAAATTGGCCATTTTCATGCACTTTTAACCATTCCATTAATCTTGTGTTTTGGGCCCCTGGAAGCATGAAAATCACTTTAAACATGCTAATTTTAGCTCTAACACTGATGATCCACCTACAAATGTGAACTGACGTTCAAAAATAAAACATTTGAAAACGGACCATTTTCCACATTTCTGAAGCATGACGTAATGGGGGGGTGTTATCTCTTTTGTCGAAAATCAGCCGTTTTTGCTCAAACATTAAATGCCTCCAAATGGTATTTAATTAACTTCCCGAGCCCCTGGAAGCATGAAAATCACTTTAAACATGCTAATTTTAGCTCTAACACTGATGATCCACCTACAAATGTGAACTGACGTTCAAAAATAAAACATTTGAAAACGGACCATTTTCCACATTTCTGAAGCATGACGTAATGGGGGGGTGTTATCTCTTTTGTCGAAAATCAGCCGTTTTTGCTCGAACATTAAATGCCTCCAAATGGTATTTATTTCACTTCCCGAGCCCCTGGAAGCATGAAAATCACTTTAAACATGCTAATTTTAGCTCTAACACTGATGATCCACATACAAATGTGAACTGACGTTCAAAAATAAAACATTTGAAAACGGACCATTTTCCACATTTCTGAAGCATGACGTAATGGGGGGGTGTTATCTCTTTTGTCGAAAATCAGCCGTTTTTGCTCGAACATTAAATGCCTCCAAATGGTATTTATTTCACTTCCCGGGGTGAAGAAACCCTTTTTGAGAACTCAGAGTGAGTAAATTGGCCATTTTCATGCACTTTTAACCATTCCATAAATCTTGTGTTTTGGGCCCCTGGAAGCATGAAAATCACTTTAAACATGCTAATTTTAGCTCTAACACTGATGATCCACCTACAAATGTGAACTGACGTTCAAAAATAAAACATTTGAAAACGGACCATTTTCCACATTTCTGAAGCATGACGTAATGGGGGGTGTTATCTCTTTTGTCGAAAATCAGCCGTTTTTGCTCGAACATTAAATGCCTCCAAATGGTATTTAATTAACTTCCCGAGCGCCTGGAAGCATGAAAATCACTTTAAACATGCTAATTTTAGCTCTAACACTGATGATCCACCTACAAATGTGAACTGACGTTCAAAAATAAAACATTTGAAAACGGACCATTTTCCACATTTCTGAAGCATGACGTAATGGGGGGGTGTTATCTCTTTTGTCGAAAATCAGCCGTTTTTGCTCGAACATTAAATGCCTCCAAATGGTATTTAATTAACTTCCCGGGGTGAAGAAACCCTTTTTGAGAACTCAGAGTGAGTAAATTGGCCATTTTCATGCACTTTTAACCATTCCATAAATCTTGTGTTTTGGGCCCCTGGAAGCATGAAATTCACTTTAAACATGCTAATTTTAGCTCTAACACTGATGATCCACCTACAAATGTGAACTGACGTTCAAAAATAAAACATTTGAAAACGGACCATTTTCCACATTTCTGAAGCATGACGTAATGGGGGGGTGTTATCTCTTTTGTCGAAAATCAGCCGTTTTTGCTCGAACATTAAATGCCTCCAAATGGTATTTAATTAACTTCCCGAGCCCCTGGAAGCATGAAAATCACTTTAAACATGCTAATGTTAGCTCTAACACTGATGATCCACCTACAAATGTGAACTGACGTTCAAAAATAAAACATTTGAAAACGGACCATTTTCCACATTTCTGAAGCATGACGTAATGGGGGGGCGTTATCTCTTTTGTCGAAAATCAGCCGTTTTTTCTTCTAACATTAAATGCCTCCAAATGGTATTTATTTCACTTCTCGAGCCCCTGGAAGCATGAAAATCACTTTAAACATGCTAATTTTAGCTCTAACACTGATGATCCACCTACAAATGTGAACTGACGTTCAAAAATAAAACATTTGAAAACGGACCCTTTTCCACATTTCTGAAGCATGACGTAATGGGGGGGTGTTATCTCTTTTGTCGAAAATCAGCCGTTTTTGCTCAAACATTAAATGCCTCCAAATGGTATTTAATTAACTTCCCGAGCCCCTGGAAGCATGAAAATCACTTTTAACATGCTAATTTTAGCTCTAACACTGATGATCCACCTACAAATGTGAACTGACGTTCAAAAATAAAACATTTGAAAACGGACCATTTTCCACATTTCTGAAGCATGACGTAATGGGGGGGTGTTATCTCTTTTGTCGAAAATCAGCCGTTTTTGCTCAAACATTAAATGCCTCCAAATGGTATTTATTTCACTTCCCGAGCCCCTGGAAGCATGAAAATCACTTTAAACATGCTAATTTTAGCTCTAACACTGATGATCCACCTACAAATGTGAACTGACGTTCAAAAATAAAACATTTGAAAACGGACCATTTTCCACATTTCTGAAGCATGACGTAATGGGGGGGTGTTATCTTTTTTGTCGAAAATCAGCCGTTTTTGCTCTAACATTAAATGCCTCCAAATGGTATTTATTTCACTTCCCGGGGTGAAGAAACCCTTTTTGAGAACTCAGAGTGAGTAAATTGGCCATTTTCATGCACCCTTAACCATTCCATAAATCTTGTGTTTTGGGCCCCTGGAAGCATGAAAATCACTTTAAACATGCTAATTTTAGCTCTAACACTGATGATCCACCTACAAATGTGAACTGACGTTCAAAAATAAAACATTTGAAAACGGACCATTTTCCACATTTCTGAAGCATGACGTAATAGGGGGTGTTATCTCTTTTGTCGAAAATCAGCCGTTTTTGCTCGAACATTAAATGCCTCCAAATGGTATTTAATTAACTTCCCGAGCCCCTGGAAGCATGAAAATCACTTTAAACATGCTAATTTTAGCTCTAACACTGATGATCCACCTACAAATGTGAACTGACGTTCAAAAATAAAACATTTGAAAACGGACCATTTTCCACATTTCTGAAGCATGACGTAATGGGGGGGTGTTATCTCTTTTGTCGAAAATCAGCCGTTTTTGCTCGAACATTAAATGCCTCCAAATGGTATTTATTTCACTTCCCGGGGTGAAGAAACCCTTTTTGAGAACTCAGAGTGAGTAAATTGGCCATTTCATGCGCTTTTAACCATGCCATAAATCTTGTGTTTTGGGCCCCTGGAAGCATGAAAATCACTTTAAACATGCTAATTTTAGCTCTAACACTGATGATCCACCTACAAATGTGAACTGACGTTCAAAAATAAAACATTTGAAAACGGACCATTTTCCACATTTCTGAAGCATGACGTAATGGGGGGGTGTTATCTCTTTTGTCGAAAATCAGCCGTTTTTGCTCGAACATTAAATGCCTCCAAATGGTATTTAATTAACTTCCCGAGCCCCTGGAAGCATGAAAATCACTTTAAACATGCTAATTTTAGCTCTAACACTGATGATCCACCTACAAATGTGAACTGACGTTCAAAAATAAAACATTTGAAAACAGACCATTTTCCACATTTCTGAAGCATGACGTAATGGGGGGGTGTTATCTCTTTTGTCGAAAATCAGCCGTTTTTGCTCGAACATTAAATGCCTCCAAATGGTATTTATTTCACTTCCCTGGGTGAAGAAACCCTTTTTGAGAACTCAGAGTGAGTAAATTGGCCATTTTCATGCACTTTTAACCATTCCATAAATCTTGTGTTTTGGGCCCCTGGAAGCATGAAAATCACTTTAAACATGCTAATTTTAGCTCTAACACTGATGATCCACCTACAAATGTGAACTGACGTTCAAAAATAAAACATTTGAAAACGGACCATTTTCCACATTTCTGAAGCATGACGTAATGGGGGGGTGTTATCTCTTTTGTCGAAAATCAGCCGTTTTTGCTCGAACATTAAATGCCTCCAAATGGTATTTAATTAACTTCCCGAGCCCCTGGAAGCATGAAAATCACTTTAAACATGCTAATTTTAGCTCTAACACTGATGATCCACCTACAAATGTGAACTGACGTTCAAAAATAAAACATTTGAAAACGGACCATTTTCCACATTTCTGAAGCATGGCGTAATGGGGGGGTGTTATCTCTTTTGTCGAAAATCAGCCGTTTTTGCTCGAACATTAAATGCCTCCAAATGGTATTTATTTCACTTCCCGAGCCCCTGGAAGCATGAAAATCACTTTAAACATGCTAATTTTAGCTCTAACACTGATGATCCACATACAAATGTGAACTGACGTTCAAAAATAAAACATTTGAAAACGGACCATTTTCCACATTTCTGAAGCATGACGTAATGGGGGGGTGTTATCTCTTTTGTCGAAAATCAGCCGTTTTTGCTCGAACATTAAATGCCTCCAAATGGTATTTATTTCACTTCCCGGGGTGAAGAAACCCTTTTTGAGAACTCAGAGTGAGTAAATTGGCCATTTTCATGCACTTTTAACCATTCCATAAATCTTGTGTTTTGGGCCCCTGGAAGCATGAAAATCACTTTAAACATGCTAATTTTAGCTCTAACACTGATGATCCACCTACAAATGTGAACTGACGTTCAAAAATAAAACATTTGAAAACGGACCATTTTCCACATTTCTGAAGCATGACGTAATGGGGGGTGTTATCTCTTTTGTCGAAAATCAGCCGTTTTTGCTCGAACATTAAATGCCTCCAAATGGTATTTAATTAACTTCCCGAGCGCCTGGAAGCATGAAAATCACTTTAAACATGCTAATTTTAGCTCTAACACTGATGATCCACCTACAAATGTGAACTGACGTTCAAAAATAAAACATTTGAAAACGGACCATTTTCCACATTTCTGAAGCATGACGTAATGGGGGGGTGTTATCTCTTTTGTCGAAAATCAGCCGTTTTTGCTCGAACATTAAATGCCTCCAAATGGTATTTAATTAACTTCCCGGGGTGAAGAAACCCTTTTTGAGAACTCAGAGTGAGTAAATTGGCCATTTTCATGCACTTTTAACCATTCCATAAATCTTGTGTTTTGGGCCCCTGGAAGCATGAAATTCACTTTAAACATGCTAATTTTAGCTCTAACACTGATGATCCACCTACAAATGTGAACTGACGTTCAAAAATAAAACATTTGAAAACGGACCATTTTCCACATTTCTGAAGCATGACGTAATGGGGGGGTGTTATCTCTTTTGTCGAAAATCAGCCGTTTTTGCTCGAACATTAAATGCCTCCAAATGGTATTTAATTAACTTCCCGAGCCCCTGGAAGCATGAAAATCACTTTAAACATGCTAATGTTAGCTCTAACACTGATGATCCACCTACAAATGTGAACTGACGTTCAAAAATAAAACATTTGAAAACGGACCATTTTCCACATTTCTGAAGCATGACGTAATGGGGGGGCGTTATCTCTTTTGTCGAAAATCAGCCGTTTTTTCTTCTAACATTAAATGCCTCCAAATGGTATTTATTTCACTTCTCGAGCCCCTGGAAGCATGAAAATCACTTTAAACATGCTAATTTTAGCTCTAACACTGATGATCCACCTACAAATGTGAACTGACGTTCAAAAATAAAACATTTGAAAACGGACCCTTTTCCACATTTCTGAAGCATGACGTAATGGGGGGGTGTTATCTCTTTTGTCGAAAATCAGCCGTTTTTGCTCAAACATTAAATGCCTCCAAATGGTATTTAATTAACTTCCCGAGCCCCTGGAAGCATGAAAATCACTTTTAACATGCTAATTTTAGCTCTAACACTGATGATCCACCTACAAATGTGAACTGACGTTCAAAAATAAAACATTTGAAAACGGACCATTTTCCACATTTCTGAAGCATGACGTAATGGGGGGGTGTTATCTCTTTTGTCGAAAATCAGCCGTTTTTGCTCAAACATTAAATGCCTCCAAATGGTATTTATTTCACTTCCCGAGCCCCTGGAAGCATGAAAATCACTTTAAACATGCTAATTTTAGCTCTAACACTGATGATCCACCTACAAATGTGAACTGACGTTCAAAAATAAAACATTTGAAAACGGACCATTTTCCACATTTCTGAAGCATGACGTAATGGGGGGGTGTTATCTTTTTTGTCGAAAATCAGCCGTTTTTGCTCTAACATTAAATGCCTCCAAATGGTATTTATTTCACTTCCCGGGGTGAAGAAACCCTTTTTGAGAACTCAGAGTGAGTAAATTGGCCATTTTCATGCACCCTTAACCATTCCATAAATCTTGTGTTTTGGGCCCCTGGAAGCATGAAAATCACTTTAAACATGCTAATTTTAGCTCTAACACTGATGATCCACCTACAAATGTGAACTGACGTTCAAAAATAAAACATTTGAAAACGGACCATTTTCCACATTTCTGAAGCATGACGTAATAGGGGGTGTTATCTCTTTTGTCGAAAATCAGCCGTTTTTGCTCGAACATTAAATGCCTCCAAATGGTATTTAATTAACTTCCCGAGCCCCTGGAAGCATGAAAATCACTTTAAACATGCTAATTTTAGCTCTAACACTGATGATCCACCTACAAATGTGAACTGACGTTCAAAAATAAAACATTTGAAAACGGACCATTTTCCACATTTCTGAAGCATGACGTAATGGGGGGGTGTTATCTCTTTTGTCGAAAATCAGCCGTTTTTGCTCGAACATTAAATGCCTCCAAATGGTATTTATTTCACTTCCCGGGGTGAAGAAACCCTTTTTGAGAACTCAGAGTGAGTAAATTGGCCATTTCATGCGCTTTTAACCATGCCATAAATCTTGTGTTTTGGGCCCCTGGAAGCATGAAAATCACTTTAAACATGCTAATTTTAGCTCTAACACTGATGATCCACCTACAAATGTGAACTGACGTTCAAAAATAAAACATTTGAAAACGGACCATTTTCCACATTTCTGAAGCATGACGTAATGGGGGGGTGTTATCTCTTTTGTCGAAAATCAGCCGTTTTTGCTCGAACATTAAATGCCTCCAAATGGTATTTAATTAACTTCCCGAGCCCCTGGAAGCATGAAAATCACTTTAAACATGCTAATTTTAGCTCTAACACTGATGATCCACCTACAAATGTGAACTGACGTTCAAAAATAAAACATTTGAAAACAGACCATTTTCCACATTTCTGAAGCATGACGTAATGGGGGGGTGTTATCTCTTTTGTCGAAAATCAGCCGTTTTTGCTCGAACATTAAATGCCTCCAAATGGTATTTATTTCACTTCCCTGGGTGAAGAAACCCTTTTTGAGAACTCAGAGTGAGTAAATTGGCCATTTTCATGCACTTTTAACCATTCCATAAATCTTGTGTTTTGGGCCCCTGGAAGCATGAAAATCACTTTAAACATGCTAATTTTAGCTCTAACACTGATGATCCACCTACAAATGTGAACTGACGTTCAAAAATAAAACATTTGAAAACGGACCATTTTCCACATTTCTGAAGCATGACGTAATGGGGGGGTGTTATCTCTTTTGTCGAAAATCAGCCGTTTTTGCTCGAACATTAAATGCCTCCAAATGGTATTTAATTAACTTCCCGAGCCCCTGGAAGCATGAAAATCACTTTAAACATGCTAATTTTAGCTCTAACACTGATGATCCACCTACAAATGTGAACTGACGTTCAAAAATAAAACATTTGAAAACGGACCATTTTCCACATTTCTGAAGCATGGCGTAATGGGGGGGTGTTATCTCTTTTGTCGAAAATCAGCCGTTTTTGCTCGAACATTAAATGCCTCCAAATGGTATTTATTTCACTTCCCGAGCCCCTGGAAGCATGAAAATCACTTTAAACATGCTAATTTTAGCTCTAACACTGATGATCCACCTACAAATGTGAACTGACGTTCAAAAATAAAACATTTGAAAACGGACCATTTTCCACATTTCTGAAGCATGACGTAATGGGGGGGGTGTTATCTCTTTTGTCGAAAATCAGCCGTTTTTGCTCGAACATTAAATGCCTCCAAATGGTATTTAATTAACTTCCCGAGCCCCTGGAAGCATGAAAATCACTTTAAACATGCTAATTTTAGCTCTAACACTGATGATCCACCTACAAATGTGAACTGATGTTCAAAAATAAAACATTTGAAAACGGACCATTTTCCACATTTCTGAAGCATGACGTAATGGGGGGTGTTATCTCTTTTGTCGAAAATCAGCCGTTTTTGCTCGAACATTAAATGCCTCCAAATGGTATTTATTTCACTTCCCGAGCCCCTGGAAGCATGAAAATCACTTTAAACATGCTAATTTTAGCTCTAACACTGATGATCCACCTACAAATGTGAACTGACGTTCAAAAATAAAACATTTGAAAACGGACCATTTTCCACATTTCTGAAGCAAGACGTAAAGGGGGGGTGTTATCTCTTTTGTCGAAAATCAGCCGTTTTTGCTCGAACATTAAATGCCTCCAAATGGTATTTATTTCACTTCCCGGGGTGAAGAAACCCTTTTTGAGAACTCAGAGTGAGTAAATTGGCCATTTTCATGCACTTTTAACCATTCCATAAATCTTGTGTTTTGGGCCCCTGGAAGCATGAAAATCACTTTAAACATGCTAATTTTAGCTCTAACACTGATGATCCACCTACAAATGTGAACTGACGTTCAAAAATAAAACATTTGAAAACGGACCATTTTCCACATTTCTGAAGCATGACGTAATGGGGGGGTGTTATCTCTTTTGTCGAAAATCAGCCGTTTTTGCTCGAACATTAAATGCCTCCAAATGGTATTTAATTAACTTCCCGAGCCCCTGGAAGCATGAAAATCACTTTAAACATGCTAATTTTAGCTCTAACACTGATGATCCACCTACAAATGTGAACTGACGTTCAAAAATAAAACATTTGAAAAAGGACCATTTTCCACATTTCTGAAGCATGACGTAATGGGGGGGTGTTATCTCTTTTGTCGAAAATCAGCCGTTTTTGCTCGAACATTAAATGCCTCCAAATGGTATTTAAATAACTTCCCGGGGTGAAGAAACCCTTTTTGAGAACTCAGAGTGAGTAAATTGGCCATTTTCATGCACTTTTAACCATTCCATAAATCTTGTGTTTTGGGCCCCTGGAAGCATGAAAATCACTTTAAACATGCTAATTTTAGCTCTAACACTGATGATCCACCTACAAATGTGAACTGACGTTCAAAAATAAAACATTTGAAAACGGACCATTTTCCACATTTCTGAAGCATGGCGTAATGGGGGGGTGTTATCTCTTTTGTCGAAAATCAGCCGTTTTTGCTCGAACATTAAATGCCTCCAAATGGTATTTATTTCACTTCCCGAGCCCCTGGAAGCATGAAAATCACTTTAAACATGCTAATTTTAGCTCTAACACTGATGATCCACCTACAAATGTGAACTGACGTTCAAAAATAAAACATTTGAAAACGGACCATTTTCCACATTTCTGAAGCATGACGTAATGGGGGGGGTGTTATCTCTTTTGTCGAAAATCAGCCGTTTTTGCTCGAACATTAAATGCCTCCAAATGGTATTTAATTAACTTCCCGAGCCCCTGGAAGCATGAAAATCACTTTAAACATGCTAATTTTAGCTCTAACACTGATGATCCACCTACAAATGTGAACTGATGTTCAAAAATAAAACATTTGAAAACGGACCATTTTCCACATTTCTGAAGCATGACGTAATGGGGGGTGTTATCTCTTTTGTCGAAAATCAGCCGTTTTTGCTCGAACATTAAATGCCTCCAAATGGTATTTATTTCACTTCCCGAGCCCCTGGAAGCATGAAAATCACTTTAAACATGCTAATTTTAGCTCTAACACTGATGATCCACCTACAAATGTGAACTGACGTTCAAAAATAAAACATTTGAAAACGGACCATTTTCCACATTTCTGAAGCAAGACGTAAAGGGGGGGTGTTATCTCTTTTGTCGAAAATCAGCCGTTTTTGCTCGAACATTAAATGCCTCCAAATGGTATTTATTTCACTTCCCGGGGTGAAGAAACCCTTTTTGAGAACTCAGAGTGAGTAAATTGGCCATTTTCATGCACTTTTAACCATTCCATAAATCTTGTGTTTTGGGCCCCTGGAAGCATGAAAATCACTTTAAACATGCTAATTTTAGCTCTAACACTGATGATCCACCTACAAATGTGAACTGACGTTCAAAAATAAAACATTTGAAAACGGACCATTTTCCACATTTCTGAAGCATGACGTAATGGGGGGGTGTTATCTCTTTTGTCGAAAATCAGCCGTTTTTGCTCGAACATTAAATGCCTCCAAATGGTATTTAATTAACTTCCCGAGCCCCTGGAAGCATGAAAATCACTTTAAACATGCTAATTTTAGCTCTAACACTGATGATCCACCTACAAATGTGAACTGACGTTCAAAAATAAAACATTTGAAAAAGGACCATTTTCCACATTTCTGAAGCATGACGTAATGGGGGGGTGTTATCTCTTTTGTCGAAAATCAGCCGTTTTTGCTCGAACATTAAATGCCTCCAAATGGTATTTAAATAACTTCCCGGGGTGAAGAAACCCTTTTTGAGAACTCAGAGTGAGTAAATTGGCCATTTTCATGCACTTTTAACCATTCCATAAATCTTGTGTTTTGGGCCCCTGGAAGCATGAAAATCACTTTAAACATGCTAATTTTAGCTCTAACACTGATGATCCACCTACAAATGTGAACTGACGTTCAAAAATAAAACATTTGAAAACGGACCATTTTCCACATTTCTGAAGCATGACGTAATGGGGGGGTGTTATCTCTTTTGTCGAAAATCAGCCGTTTTTGCTCGAACATTAAATGCCTCCAAATGGTATTTAATTAACTTCCCGAGCCCCTGGAAGCATGAAAATCACTTTAAACATGCTAATTTTAGCTCTAACACTGATGATCCACCTACAAATGTGAACTGACGTTCAAAAATAAAACATTTGAAAACGGACCATTTTCCACATTTCTGAAGCATGACGTAATGGGGGGGTGTTATCTCTTTTGTCGAAAATCAGCCGTTTTTGCTCGAACATTAAATGCCTCCAAATGGTATTTAATTAACTTCCCGGGGTGAAGAAACCCTTTTTGAGAACTCAGAGTGAGTAAATTGGCCATTTTCATGCACTTTTAACCATTCCATAAATCTTGTGTTTTGGGCCCCTGGAAGCATGAAAATCACTTTAAACATGCTAATTTTAGCTCTAACACTGATGATCCACCTACAAATGTGAACTGACGTTCAAAAATAAAACATTTGAAAACGGACCATTTTCCACATTTCTGAAGCATGACGTAATGGGGGGGTGTTATCTCTTTTGTCGAAAATCAGCCGTTTTTGCTCGAACATTAAATGCCTCCAAATGGTATTTAATTAACTTCCCGAGCCCCTGGAAGCATGAAAATCACTTTAAACATGCTAATTTTAGCTCTAACACTGATGATCCACCTACAAATGTGAACTGACGTTCAAAAATAAAACATTTGAAAACGGACCATTTTCCACATTTCTGAAGCATGACGTAATGGGGGGGTGTTATCTCTTTTGTCGAAAATCAGCCGTTTTTGCTCGAACATTAAATGCCTCCAAATGGTATTTAATTAACTTCCCGGGGTGAAGAAACCCTTTTTGAGAACTCAGAGTGAGTAAATTGGCCATTTTCATGCACTTTTAACCATTCCATAAATCTTGTGTTTTGGGCCCCTGGAAGCATGAAAATCACTTTAAACATGCTAATTTCAGCTCTAACACTGATGATCCACCTACAAATGTGAACTGACGTTCAAAAATAAAACATTTGAAAACGGACCATTTTCCACATATCTGAAGCATGACGTAATGGGGGGGTGTTATCTCTTTTGTCGAAAATCAGCCGTTTTTGCTTGAACATTAAATGCCTCCAAATGGTATTTAATTAACTTCCCGAGCCCCTGGAAGCATGAAAATCACTTTAAACATGCTAATTTTAGCTCTAACACTGATGATCCACCTACAAATGTGAACTGACGTTCAAAAATAAAACATTTGAAAACGGACCATTTTCCACATTTCTGAAGCATGACGTAATGGGGGGGTGTTATCTCTTTTGTCGAAAATCAGCCGTTTTTGCTCGAACATTAAATGCCTCCAAATGGTATTTTATTAACTTCCCGGGGTGAAGAAACCCTTTTTGAGAACTCAGAGTGAGTAAATTGGCCATTTTCATGCACTTTTAACCATTCCATAAATCTTGTGTTTTGGGCCCCTGGAAGCATGAAAATCACTTTAAACATGCTAATTTTAGCTCTAACACTGATGATCCACCTACAAATGTGAACTGACGTTCAAAAATAAAACATTTGAAAACGGACCATTTTCCACATTTCTGAAGCATGACGTAATGGGGGGGTGTTATCTCTTTTGTCGAAAATCAGCCGTTTTTGCTCGAACATTAAATGCCTCCAAATGGTATTTAATTAACTTCCCGAGCCCCTGGAAGCATGAAAATCACTTTAAACATGCTAATTTTAGCTCTAACACTGATGATCCACCTACAAATGTGAATTGACGTTCAAAAATAAAACATTTGAAAACGGACCATTTTCCACATTTCTGAAGCATGACGTAATGGGGGGGTGTTATCTCTTTTGTCGAAAATCAGCCGTTTTTGCTCGAACATTAAATGCCTCCAAATGGTATTTAATTAACTTCCCGGGGTGAAGAAACCCTTTTTGAGAACTCAGAGTGAGTAAATTGGCCATTTTCATGCACTTTTAACCATTCCATAAATCTTGTGTTTTGGGCCCCTGGAAGCATGAAAATCACTTTAAACATGCTAATTTTAGCTCTAACACTGATGATCCACCTACAAATGTGAACTGACGTTCAAAAATAAAACATTTGAAAACGGACCATTTTCCACATTTCTGAAGCATGACGTAATGGGGGGGTGTTATCTCTTTTGTCGAAAATCAGCCGTTTTTGCTCGAACATTAAATGCCTCCAAATGGTATTTAATTAACTTCCCGAGCCCCTGGAAGCATGAAAATCACTTTAAACATGCTAATTTTAGCTCTAACACTGATGATCCACCTACAAATGTGAACTGACGTTCAAAAATAAAACATTTGAAAACGGACCATTTTCCACATTTCTGAAGCATGACGTAATGGGGGGGTGTTATCTCTTTTGTCGAAAATCAGCCGTTTTTGCTCGAACATTAAATGCCTCCAAATGGTATTTAAATAACTTCCCGGGGTGAAGAAACCCTTTTTGAGAACTCAGAGTGAGTAAATTGGCCATTTTCATGCACTTTTAACCATTCCATAAATCTTGTGTTTTGGGCCCCTGGAAGCATGAAAATCACTTTAAACATGCTAATTTTAGCTCTAACACTGATGATCCACCTACAAATGTGAACTGACGTTCAAAAATAAAACATTTGAAAACGGACCATTTTTCACATTTCTGAAGCATGACGTAATGGGGGGGTGTTATCTCTTTTGTCGAAATCAGCCGTTTTTGCTCGAACATTAAATGCCTCCAAATGGTATTTAATTAACTTCCCGAGCCCCTGGAAGCATGAAAATCACTTTAAACATGCTAATTTTAGCTCTAACACTGATGATCCACCTACAAATGTGAACTGACGTTCAAAAATAAAACATTTGAAAACGGACCATTTTCCACATTTCTGAAGCATGACGTAATGGGGGGGTGTTATCTCTTTTGTCGAAAATCAGCCGTTTTTGCTTGAACCATTAAATGCCTCCAAATGGTATTTAATTAACTTCCCGAGCCCCTGGAAGCATGAAAATCACTTTAAACATGCTAATTTTAGCTCTAACACTGATGATCCACCTACAAATGTGAACTGACGTTCAAAAATAAAACATTTGAAAACGGACCATTTTCCACATTTCTGAAGCATGACGTAATGGGGGGGTGTTATCTCTTTTGTCGAAAATCAGCCGTTTTTGCTCGAACATTAAATGCCTCCAAATGGTATTTAATTAACTTCCCGGGGTGAAGAAACCCTTTTTGAGAACTCAGAGTGAGTAAATTGGCCATTTTCATGCACTTTTAACCATTCCATAAATCTTGTGTTTTGGGCCCCTGGAAGCATGAAAATCACTTTAAACATGCTAATTTTAGCTCTAACACTGATGATCCACCTACAAATGTGAACTGACGTTCAAAAATAAAACATTTGAAAACGGACCATTTTCCACATTTCTGAAGCATGACGTAATGGGGGGGTGTTATCTCTTTTGTCGAAAATCAGCCGTTTTTGCTCGAACATTAAATGCCTCCAAATGGTATTTAATTAACTTCCCGAGCCCCTGGAAGCATGAAAATCACTTTAAACATGCTAATTTTAGCTCTAACACTGATGATCCACCTACAAATGTGAACTGACGTTCAAAAATAAAACATTTGAAAACGGACCATTTTCCACATTTCTGAAGCATGACGTAATGGGGGGGTGTTATCTCTTTTGTCGAAAATCAGCCGTTTTTGCTCGAACATTAAATGCCTCCAAATGGTATTTAATTAACTTCCCGGGGTGAAGAAACCCTTTTTGAGAACTCAGAGTGAGTAAATTGGCCATTTTCATGCACTTTTAACCATTCCATAAATCTTGTGTTTTGGGCCCCTGGAAGCATGAAAATCACTTTAAACATGCTAATTTTAGCTCTAACACTGATGATCCACCTACAAATGTGAACTGACGTTCAAAAATAAAACATTTGAAAACGGACCATTTTCCACATTTCTGAAGCATGACGTAATGGGGGGGTGTTATCTCTTTTGTCGAAAATCAGCCGTTTTTGCTCGAACATTAAATGCCTCCAAATGGTATTTAATTAACTTCCCGAGCCCCTGGAAGCATGAAAATCACTTTAAACATGCTAATTTTAGCTCTAACACTGATGATCCACCTACAAATGTGAACTGACGTTCAAAAATAAAACATTTGAAAACGGACCATTTTCCACATTTCTGAAGCATGACGTAATGGGGGGGTGTTATCTCTTTTGTCGAAAATCAGCCGTTTTTGCTCGAACATTAAATGCCTCCAAATGGTATTTAATTAACTTCCCGGGGTGAAGAAACCCTTTTTGAGAACTCAGAGTGAGTAAATTGGCCATTTTCATGCACTTTTAACCATTCCATAAATCTTGTGTTTTGGGCCCCTGGAAGCATGAAAATCACTTTAAACATGCTAATTTCAGCTCTAACACTGATGATCCACCTACAAATGTGAACTGACGTTCAAAAATAAAACATTTGAAAACGGACCATTTTCCACATATCTGAAGCATGACGTAATGGGGGGGTGTTATCTCTTTTGTCGAAAATCAGCCGTTTTTGCTTGAACATTAAATGCCTCCAAATGGTATTTAATTAACTTCCCGAGCCCCTGGAAGCATGAAAATCACTTTAAACATGCTAATTTTAGCTCTAACACTGATGATCCACCTACAAATGTGAACTGACGTTCAAAAATAAAACATTTGAAAACGGACCATTTTCCACATTTCTGAAGCATGACGTAATGGGGGGGTGTTATCTCTTTTGTCGAAAATCAGCCGTTTTTGCTCGAACATTAAATGCCTCCAAATGGTATTTTATTAACTTCCCGGGGTGAAGAAACCCTTTTTGAGAACTCAGAGTGAGTAAATTGGCCATTTTCATGCACTTTTAACCATTCCATAAATCTTGTGTTTTGGGCCCCTGGAAGCATGAAAATCACTTTAAACATGCTAATTTTAGCTCTAACACTGATGATCCACCTACAAATGTGAACTGACGTTCAAAAATAAAACATTTGAAAACGGACCATTTTCCACATTTCTGAAGCATGACGTAATGGGGGGGTGTTATCTCTTTTGTCGAAAATCAGCCGTTTTTGCTCGAACATTAAATGCCTCCAAATGGTATTTAATTAACTTCCCGAGCCCCTGGAAGCATGAAAATCACTTTAAACATGCTAATTTTAGCTCTAACACTGATGATCCACCTACAAATGTGAATTGACGTTCAAAAATAAAACATTTGAAAACGGACCATTTTCCACATTTCTGAAGCATGACGTAATGGGGGGGTGTTATCTCTTTTGTCGAAAATCAGCCGTTTTTGCTCGAACATTAAATGCCTCCAAATGGTATTTAATTAACTTCCCGGGGTGAAGAAACCCTTTTTGAGAACTCAGAGTGAGTAAATTGGCCATTTTCATGCACTTTTAACCATTCCATAAATCTTGTGTTTTGGGCCCCTGGAAGCATGAAAATCACTTTAAACATGCTAATTTTAGCTCTAACACTGATGATCCACCTACAAATGTGAACTGACGTTCAAAAATAAAACATTTGAAAACGGACCATTTTCCACATTTCTGAAGCATGACGTAATGGGGGGGTGTTATCTCTTTTGTCGAAAATCAGCCGTTTTTGCTCGAACATTAAATGCCTCCAAATGGTATTTAATTAACTTCCCGAGCCCCTGGAAGCATGAAAATCACTTTAAACATGCTAATTTTAGCTCTAACACTGATGATCCACCTACAAATGTGAACTGACGTTCAAAAATAAAACATTTGAAAACGGACCATTTTCCACATTTCTGAAGCATGACGTAATGGGGGGGTGTTATCTCTTTTGTCGAAAATCAGCCGTTTTTGCTCGAACATTAAATGCCTCCAAATGGTATTTAAATAACTTCCCGGGGTGAAGAAACCCTTTTTGAGAACTCAGAGTGAGTAAATTGGCCATTTTCATGCACTTTTAACCATTCCATAAATCTTGTGTTTTGGGCCCCTGGAAGCATGAAAATCACTTTAAACATGCTAATTTTAGCTCTAACACTGATGATCCACCTACAAATGTGAACTGACGTTCAAAAATAAAACATTTGAAAACGGACCATTTTTCACATTTCTGAAGCATGACGTAATGGGGGGGTGTTATCTCTTTTGTCGAAATCAGCCGTTTTTGCTCGAACATTAAATGCCTCCAAATGGTATTTAATTAACTTCCCGAGCCCCTGGAAGCATGAAAATCACTTTAAACATGCTAATTTTAGCTCTAACACTGATGATCCACCTACAAATGTGAACTGACGTTCAAAAATAAAACATTTGAAAACGGACCATTTTCCACATTTCTGAAGCATGACGTAATGGGGGGGTGTTATCTCTTTTGTCGAAAATCAGCCGTTTTTGCTTGAACCATTAAATGCCTCCAAATGGTATTTAATTAACTTCCCGAGCCCCTGGAAGCATGAAAATCACTTTAAACATGCTAATTTTAGCTCTAACACTGATGATCCACCTACAAATGTGAACTGACGTTCAAAAATAAAACATTTGAAAACGGACCATTTTCCACATTTCTGAAGCATGACGTAATGGGGGGGTGTTATCTCTTTTGTCGAAAATCAGCCGTTTTTGCTCGAACATTAAATGCCTCCAAATGGTATTTAATTAACTTCCCGGGGTGAAGAAACCCTTTTTGAGAACTCAGAGTGAGTAAATTGGCCATTTTCATGCACTTTTAACCATTCCATAAATCTTGTGTTTTGGGCCCCTGGAAGCATGAAAATCACTTTAAACATGCTAATTTTAGCTCTAACACTGATGATCCACCTACAAATGTGAACTGACGTTCAAAAATAAAACATTTGAAAACGGACCATTTTCCACATTTCTGAAGCATGACGTAATGGGGGGGTGTTATCTCTTTTGTCGAAAATCAGCCGTTTTTGCTCGAACATTAAATGCCTCCAAATGGTATTTAATTAACTTCCCGAGCCCCTGGAAGCATGAAAATCACTTTAAACATGCTAATTTTAGCTCTAACACTGATGATCCACCTACAAATGTGAACTGACGTTCAAAAATAAAACATTTGAAAACGGACCATTTTCCACATTTCTGAAGCATGACGTAATGGGGGGGTGTTATCTCTTTTGTCGAAAATCAGCCGTTTTTGCTCGAACATTAAATGCCTCCAAATGGTATTTAATTAACTTCCCGGGGTGAAGAAACCCTTTTTGAGAACTCAGAGTGAGTAAATTGGCCATTTTCATGCACTTTTAACCATTCCATAAATCTTGTGTTTTGGGCCCCTGGAAGCATGAAAATCACTTTAAACATGCTAATTTCAGCTCTAACACTGATGATCCACCTACAAATGTGAACTGACGTTCAAAAATAAAACATTTGAAAACGGACCATTTTCCACATATCTGAAGCATGACGTAATGGGGGGGTGTTATCTCTTTTGTCGAAAATCAGCCGTTTTTGCTCGAACATTAAATGCCTCCAAATGGTATTTAATTAACTTCCCGAGCCCCTGGAAGCATGAAAATCACTTTAAACATGCTAATTTTAGCTCTAACACTGATGATCCACCTACAAATGTGAACTGACGTTCAAAAATAAAACATTTGAAAACGGACCATTTTCCACATTTCTGAAGCATGACGTAATGGGGGGGTGTTATCTCTTTTGTCGAAAATCAGCCGTTTTTGCTCGAACATTAAATGCCTCCAAATGGTATTTTATTAACTTCCCGGGGTGAAGAAACCCTTTTTGAGAACTCAGAGTGAGTAAATTGGCCATTTTCATGCACTTTTAACCATTCCATAAATCTTGTGTTTTGGGCCCCTGGAAGCATGAAAATCACTTTAAACATGCTAATTTTAGCTCTAACACTGATGATCCACCTACAAATGTGAACTGACGTTCAAAAATAAAACATTTGAAAACGGACCATTTTCCACATTTCTGAAGCATGACGTAATGGGGGGGTGTTATCTCTTTTGTCGAAAATCAGCCGTTTTTGCTCGAACATTAAATGCCTCCAAATGGTATTTAATTAACTTCCCGAGCCCCTGGAAGCATGAAAATCACTTTAAACATGCTAATTTTAGCTCTAACACTGATGATCCACCTACAAATGTGAATTGACGTTCAAAAATAAAACATTTGAAAACGGACCATTTTCCACATTTCTGAAGCATGACGTAATGGGGGGGTGTTATCTCTTTTGTCGAAAATCAGCCGTTTTTGCTCGAACATTAAATGCCTCCAAATGGTATTTAATTAACTTCCCGGGGTGAAGAAACCCTTTTTGAGAACTCAGAGTGAGTAAATTGGCCATTTTCATGCACTTTTAACCATTCCATAAATCTTGTGTTTTGGGCCCCTGGAAGCATGAAAATCACTTTAAACATGCTAATTTTAGCTCTAGCACTGATGATCCACCTACAAATGTGAACTGACGTTCAAAAATAAAACATTTGAAAACGGACCATTTTCCACATTTCTGAAGCATGACGTAATGGGGGGGTGTTATCTCTTTTGTCGAAAATCAGCCGTTTTTGCTCGAACATTAAATGCCTCCAAATGGTATTTAATTAACTTCCCGAGCCCCTGGAAGCATGAAAATCACTTTAAACATGCTAATTTTAGCTCTAACACTGATGATCCACCTACAAATGTGAACTGACGTTCAAAAATAAAACATTTGAAAACGGACCATTTTCCACATTTCTGAAGCATGACGTAATGGGGGGGTGTTATCTCTTTTGTCGAAAATCAGCCGTTTTTGCTCGAACATTAAATGCCTCCAAATGGTATTTATTTCACTTCCCGGGGTGAAGAAACCCTTTTTGAGAACTCAGAGTGAGTAAATTGGCCATTTTCATGCACTTTTAACCATTCCATAAATCTTGTGTTTTGGGCCCCTGGAAGCATGAAAATCACTTTAAACATGCTAATTTTAGCTCTAACACTGATGATCTACCTACAAATGTGAACTGACGTTCAAAAATAAAACATTTGAAAACGGACCATTTTCCACATTTCTGAAGCATGACGTAATGGGGGGGTGTTATCTCTTTTGTCGAAAATCAGCCGTTTTTGCTCGAACATTAAATGCCTCCAAATGGTATTTAATTAACTTCCCGAGCCCCTGGAAGCATGAAAATCACTTTAAACATGCTAATTTTAGCTCTAACACTGATGATCCACCTACAAATGTGAACTGACGTTCAAAAATAAAACATTTGAAAACGGACCATTTTCCACATTTCTGAAGCAAGACGTAATGGGGGGGTGTTATCTCTTTTGTCGAAAATCAGCCGTTTTTGCTCGAACATTAAATGCCTCCAAATGGTATTTATTTCACTTCCCGGGGTGAAGAAACCCTTTTTGAGAACTCAGAGTGAGTAAATTGGCCATTTTCATGCACTTTTAACCATTCCAAAAATCTTGTGTTTTGGGCCCCTGGAAGCATGAAAATCACTTTAAACATGCTAATTTTAGCTCTAACACTGATGATCCACCTACAAATGTGAACTGACGTTCAAAAATAAAACATTTGAAAACGGACCATTTTCCACATTTCTGAAGCATGACGTAATGGGGGGGTGTTATCTCTTTTGTCGAAAATCAGCCGTTTTTGCTCGAACATTAAATGCCTCCAAATGGTATTTATTTCACTTCCCGAGCCCCTGGAAGCATGAAAATCACTTTAAACATGCTAATTTTAGCTCTAACACTGATGATCCACCTACAAATGTGAACTGACGTTCAAAAATAAAACATTTGAAAACGGACCATTTTCCACATTTCTGAAGCATGACGTAATGGGGGGGTGTTATCTCTTTTGTCGAAAATCAGCCGTTTTTGCTCAAACATTAAATGCCTCCAAATGGTATTTAATTAACTTCCCGAGCCCCTGGAAGCATGAAAATCACTTTAAACATGCTAATTTTAGCTCTAACACTGATGATCCACCTACAAATGTGAACTGACGTTCAAAAATAAAACATTTGAAAACGGACCATTTTCCACATTTCTGAAGCATGACGTAATGGGGGGGGTGTTATCTCTTTTGTCGAAAATCAGCCGTTTTTGCTCGAACATTAAATGCCTCCAAATGGTATTTAATTAACTTCCCGAGCCCCTGGAAGCATGAAAATCACTTTAAACATGCTAATTTTAGCTCTAACACTGATGATCCACCTACAAATGTGAACTGACGTTCAAAAATAAAACATTTGAAAACGGACCATTTTCCACATTTCTGAAGCATGACGTAATGGGGGGGTGTTATATCTTTTGTCGAAAATCAGCCGTTTTTGCTCGAACATTAAATGCCTCCAAATGGTATTTATTTCACTTCCCGAGCCCCTGGAAGCATGAAAATCACTTTAAACATGCTAATTTTAGCTCTAACACTGATGATCCACCTACAAATGTGAACTGACGTTCAAAAATAAAACATTTGAAAACGGACCATTTTCCACATTTCTGAAGCATGACGTAATGGGGGGGTGTTATCTCTTTTGTCGAAAATCAGCCGTTTTTGCTCGAACATTAAATGCCTCCAAATGGTATTTATTTCACTTCCCGGGGTGAAGAACCCCTTTTTGAGAACTCAGAGTGAGTAAATTGGCCATTTTCATGCACTTTTAACCATTCCATAAATCTTGTGTTTTGGGCCCCTGGAAGCATGAAAATCACTTTAAACATGCTAATTTTAGCTCTAACACTGATGATCCACCTACAAAAATGAACTGACGTTCAAAAATAAAGCATTTGAAAACGGACCATTTTCCACATTTCTGAAGCATGACGTAATAGGGGGGTGTTATCTCTTTTGTCGAAAATCAGCCGTTTTTGCTCGAACATTAAATGCCTCCAAATGGTATTTAATTAACTTCCCGAGCCCCTGGAAGCATGAAAATCACTTTAAACATGCTAATTTTAGCTCTAACACTGATGATCCACCTACAAATGTGAACTGACGTTCAAAAATAAAACATTTGAAAACGGACCATTTTCCACATTTCTGAAGCATGACGTAATGGGGGGGTGTTATCTCTTTTGTCGAAAATCAGCCGTTTTTGCTCGAACCATTAAATGCCTCCAAATGGTATTTAATTAACTTCCCGAGCCCCTGGAAGCATGAAAATCACTTTAAACATGCTAATTTTAGCTCTAACACTGATGATCCACCTACAAATGTGAACTGACGTTCAAAAATAAAACATTTGAAAACGGACCATTTTCCACATTTCTGAAGCATGACGTAATGGGGGGGGTGTTATCTCTTTTGTCGAAAATCAGCCATTTTTGCTCGAACATTAAATGCCTCCAAATGGTATTTAATTAACTTCCCGGGGTGAAGAAACCCTTTTTGAGAACTCAGAGTGAGTAAATTGGCCATTTTCATGCACTTTTAACCATTCCATAAATCTTGTGTTTTGGGCCCCTGGAAGCATGAAAATCACTTTAAACATGCTAATTTTAGCTCTAACACTGATGATCCACCTACAAATGTGAACTGACGTTCAAAAATAAAACATTTGAAAACGGACCATTTTCCACATTTCTGAAGCATGACGTAATGGGGGGGTGTTATCTCTTTTGTCGAAAATCAGCCGTTTTTGCTCGAACATTAAATGCCTCCAAATGGTATTTAATTAACTTCCCGAGCCCCTGGAAGCATGAAAATCACTTTAAACATGCAAATTTTAGCTCTAACACTGATGATCCACCTACAAATGTGAACTGACGTTCAAAAATAAAACATTTGAAAACGGACCATTTTCCACATTTCTGAAGCATGACGTAATGGGGGGGTGTTATCTCTTTTGTCGAAAATCAGCCGTTTTTGCTCGAACATTAAATGCCTCCAAATGGTATTTATTTCACTTCCCGGGGTGAAGAAACCCTTTTTGAGAACTCAGAGTGAGTAAATTGGCCATTTTCATGCACTTTTAACCATTCCATAAATCTTGTGTTTTGGGCCCCTGGAAGCATGAAAATCACTTTAAACATGCTAATTTTAGCTCTAACACTGATGATCTACCTACAAATGTGAACTGACGTTCAAAAATAAAACATTTGAAAACGGACCATTTTCCACATTTCTGAAGCATGACGTAATGGGGGGGTGTTATCTCTTTTGTCGAAAATCAGCCGTTTTGCTCGAACATTAAATGCCTCCAAATGGTATTTAATTAACTTCCCGAGCCCCTGGAAGCATGAAAATCACTTTAAACATGTTAATTTTAGCTCTAACACTGATGATCCACCTACAAATGTGAACTGACGTTCAAAAATAAAACATTTGAAAACGGACCATTTTCCACATTTCTGAAGCATGACGTAATGGGGGGGTGTTATCTCTTTTGTCGAAAATCAGCCGTTTTTGCTCGAACATTAAATGCCTCCAAATGGTATTTATTTCACTTCCCGGGGTGAAGAAACCCTTTTTGAGAACTCAGAGTGAGTAAATTGGCCATTTTCATGCACTTTTAACCATTCCAAAAATCTTGTGTTTTGGGCCCCTGGAAGCATGAAAATCACTTTAAACATGCTAATTTTAGCTCTAACACTGATGATCCACCTACAAATGTGAACTGACGTTCAAAAATAAAACATTTGAAAACGGACCATTTTCCACATTTCTGAAGCATGACGTAATGGGGGGGTGTTATCTCTTTTGTCGAAAATCAGCCGTTTTTGCTCGAACATTAAATGCCTCCAAATGGTATTTAATTAACTTCCCGAGCCCCCGGAAGCATGAAAATCACTTTAAACATGCTAATTTTAGCTCTAACACTGATGATCCACCTACAAATGTGAACTGACGTTCAAAAATAAAACATTTGAAAACGGACCATTTTCCACATTTCTGAAGCATGACGTAATGGGGGGGTGTTATCTCTTTTGTCGAAAATCAGCCGTTTTTGCTCGAACATTAAATGCCTCCAAATGGTATTTATTTCACTTCCCGAGCCCCTGGAAGCATGAAAATCACTTTAAACATGCTAATTTTAGCTCTAACACTGATGATCCACCTACAAATGTGAACTGACGTTCAAAAATAAAACATTTGAAAACGGACCATTTTCCACATTTCTGAAGCATGACGTAATGGGGGGGTGTTATCTCTTTTGTCGAAAATCAGCCGTTTTTGCTCAAACATTAAATGCCTCCAAATGGTATTTAATTAACTTCCCGAGCCCCTGGAAGCATGAAAATCACTTTAAACATGCTAATTTTAGCTCTAACACTGATGATCCACCTACAAATGTGAACTGACGTTCAAAAATAAAACATTTGAAAACGGACCATTTTCCACATTTCTGAAGCATGACGTAATGGGGGGGTGTTATCTCTTTTGTCGAAAATCAGCCGTTTTTGCTCGAACATTAAATGCCTCCAAATGGTATTTAATTAACTTCCCGAGCCCCTGGAAGCATGAAAATCACTTTAAACATGCTAATTTTAGCTCTAACACTGATGATCCACCTACAAATGTGAACTGACGTTCAAAAATATAAAATTTGAAAACAGACCATTTTCCACATTTCTGAAGCATGACGTAATGGGGGGGTGTTATCTCTTTTGTCGAAAATCAGCCGTTTTTGCTCGAACATTAAATGCCTCCAAATGGTATTTATTTCACTTCCCGAGCCCCTGGAAGCATGAAAATCACTTTAAACATGCTAATTTTAGCTCTAACACTGATGATCCACCTACAAATGTGAACTGACGTTCAAAAATAAAACATTTGAAAACGGACCATTTTCCACATTTCTGAAGCATGACGTAATGGGGGGGTGTTATCTCTTTTGTCAAAAATCAGCCGTTTTTGCTCAAACATTAAATGCCTCCAAATGGTATTTAATTAACTTCCCGAGCCCCTGGAAGCATGAAAATCACTTTAAACATGCTAATTTTAGCTCTAACACTGATGATCCACCTACAAATGTGAACTGACGTTCAAAAATAAAACATTTGAAAACGGACCATTTTCCACATTTCTGAAGCATGACGTAATGGGGGGGTGTTATCTCTTTTGTCGAAAATCAGCCGTTTTGCTCGAACATTAAATGCCTCCAAATGGTATTTAATTAACTTCCCGAGCCCCTGGAAGCATGAAAATCACTTTAAACATGTTAATTTTAGCTCTAACACTGATGATCCACCTACAAATGTGAACTGACGTTCAAAAATAAAACATTTGAAAACGGACCATTTTCCACATTTCTGAAGCATGACGTAATGGGGGGGTGTTATCTCTTTTGTCGAAAATCAGCCGTTTTTGCTCGAACATTAAATGCCTCCAAATGGTATTTATTTCACTTCCCGGGGTGAAGAAACCCTTTTTGAGAACTCAGAGTGAGTAAATTGGCCATTTTCATGCACTTTTAACCATTCCAAAAATCTTGTGTTTTGGGCCCCTGGAAGCATGAAAATCACTTTAAACATGCTAATTTTAGCTCTAACACTGATGATCCACCTACAAATGTGAACTGACGTTCAAAAATAAAACATTTGAAAACTGACCATTTTCCACATTTCTGAAGCATGACGTAATGGGGGGGTGTTATCTCTTTTGTCGAAAATCAGCCGTTTTTGCTCGAACATTAAATGCCTCCAAATGGTATTTAATTAACTTCCCGAGCCCCCGGAAGCATGAAAATCACTTTAAACATGCTAATTTTAGCTCTAACACTGATGATCCACCTACAAATGTGAACTGACGTTCAAAAATAAAACATTTGAAAACGGACCATTTTCCACATTTCTGAAGCATGACGTAATGGGGGGGTGTTATCTCTTTTGTCGAAAATCAGCCGTTTTTGCTCGAACATTAAATGCCTCCAAATGGTATTTATTTCACTTCCCGAGCCCCTGGAAGCATGAAAATCACTTTAAACATGCTAATTTTAGCTCTAACACTGATGATCCACCTACAAATGTGAACTGACGTTCAAAAATAAAACATTTGAAAACGGACCATTTTCCACATTTCTGAAGCATGACGTAATGGGGGGGTGTTATCTCTTTTGTCGAAAATCAGCCGTTTTTGCTCAAACATTAAATGCCTCCAAATGGTATTTAATTAACTTCCCGAGCCCCTGGAAGCATGAAAATCACTTTAAACATGCTAATTTTAGCTCTAACACTGATGATCCACCTACAAATGTGAACTGACGTTCAAAAATAAAACATTTGAAAACGGACCATTTTCCACATTTCTGAAGCATGACGTAATGGGGGGGTGTTATCTCTTTTGTCGAAAATCAGCCGTTTTTGCTCGAACATTAAATGCCTCCAAATGGTATTTAATTAACTTCCCGAGCCCCTGGAAGCATGAAAATCACTTTAAACATGCTAATTTTAGCTCTAACACTGATGATCCACCTACAAATGTGAACTGACGTTCAAAAATATAAAATTTGAAAACAGACCATTTTCCACATTTCTGAAGCATGACGTAATGGGGGGGGTGTTATCTCTTTTGTCGAAAATCAGCCGTTTTTGCTCGAACATTAAATGCCTCCAAATGGTATTTATTTCACTTCCCGAGCCCCTGGAAGCATGAAAATCACTTTAAACATGCTAATTTTAGCTCTAACACTGATGATCCACCTACAAATGTGAACTGACGTTCAAAAATAAAACATTTAAAAACGGACCATTTTCCACATTTCTGAAGCATGACGTAATGGGGGGGTGTTATCTCTTTTGTCAAAAATCAGCCGTTTTTGCTCAAACATTAAATGCCTCCAAATGGTATTTAATTAACTTCCCGAGCCCCTGGAAGCATGAAAATCACTTTAAACATGCTAATTTTAGCTCTAACACTGATGATCCACATACAAATGTGAACTGACGTTCAAAAATAAAACATTTGAAAACGGACCATTTTCCACATTTCTGAAGCATGACGTAATGGGGGGGTGTTATCTCTTTTGTCGAAAATCAGCCGTTTTTGCTCGAACATTAAATGCCTCCAAATGGTATTTATTTCACTTCCCGGGGTGAAGAAACCCTTTTTGAGAACTCAGAGTGAGTAAATTGGCCATTTTCATGCACTTTTAACCATTCCATAAATCTTGTGTTTTGGGCCCCTGGAAGCATGAAAATCACTTTAAACATGCTAATTTTAGCTCTAACACTGATGATCCACCTACAAATGTGAACTGACGTTCAAAAATAAAACATTTGAAAACGGACCATTTTCCACATTTCTGAAGCATGACATAATGGGGGGGTGTTATCTCTTTTGTCGAAAATCAGCCGTTTTTGCTCGAACATTAAATGCCTCCAAATGGTATTTAATTAACTTCCCGAGCCCCTGGAAGCATGAAAATCACTTTAAACATGCTAATTTTAGCTCTAACACTGATGATCCACCTACAAATGTGAACTGACGTTCAAAAATAAAACATTTGAAAACGGACCATTTTCCACATTTCTGAAGCATGACGTAATGGGGGGGGTGTTATCTCTTTTGTCGAAAATCAGCCGTTTTTGCTCGAACATTAAATGCCTCCAAATGGTATTTAATTAACTTCCCGGGGTGAAGAAACCCTTTTTGAGAACTCAGAGTGAGTAAATTGGCCATTTTCATGCACTTTTAACCATTCCATAAATCTTGTGTTTTGGGCCCCTGGAAGCATGAAAATCACTTTAAACATGCTAATTTTAGCTCTAACACTGATGATCCACCTACAAATGTGAACTGACGTTCAAAAATAAAACATTTGAAAACGGACCATTTTCCACATTTCTGAAGCATGACGTAATGGGGGGTGTTATCTCTTTTGTCGAAAATCAGCCGTTTTTGCTCGAACATTAAATGCCTCCAAATGGTATTTAATTAACTTCCCGGGGTGAAGAAACCCTTTTTGAGAACTCAGAGTGAGTAAATTGGCCATTTTCATGCACTTTTAACCATTCCATAAATCTTGTGTTTTGGGCCCCTGGAAGCATGAAAATCACTTTAAACATGCTAATTTTAGCTCTAACACTGATGATCCACCTACAAATGTGAACTGACGTTCAAAAATAAAACATTTGAAAACGGACCATTTTCCACATTTCTGAAGCATGACGTAATGGGGGGGTGTTATCTCTTTTGTCGAAAATCAGCCGTTTTTGCTCGAACATTAAATGCCTCCAAATGGTATTTAATTAACTTCCCGGGGTGAAGAAACCCTTTTTGAGAACTCAGAGTGAGTAAATTGGCCATTTTCATGCACTTTTAACCATTCCATAAATCTTGTGTTTTGGGCCCCTGGAAGCATGAAAATCACTTTAAACATGCTAATTTTAGCTCTAACACTGATGATCCACCTACAAATGTGAACTGACGTTCAAAAATAAAACATTTGAAAACGGACCATTTTCCACATTTCTGAAGAATGACGTAATGGGGGGGTGTTATCTCTTTTGTCGAAAATCAACCGTTTTTGCTCGAACATTAAATGCCTCCAAATGGTATTTAATTAACTTCCCGAGCCCCTGGAAGCATGAAAATCACTTTAAACATGCTAATTTTAGCTCTAACACTGATGATCCACCTACAAATGTGAACTGACGTTCAAAAATAAAACATTTGAAAACGGACCATTTTCCACATTTCTGAAGCATGACGTAATGGGGGGGTGTTATCTCTTTTGTCGAAAATCAGCCGTTTTTGCTCGAACATTAAATGCCTCCAAATGGTATTTAATTAACTTCCCGGGGTGAAGAAACCCTTTTTGAGAACTCAGAGTGAGTAAATTGGCCATTTTCATGCACTTTTAACCATTCCATAAATCTTGTGTTTTGGGCCCCTGGAAGCATGAAAATCACTTTAAACATGCTAATTTTAGCTCTAACACTGATGATCCACCTACAAATGTGAACTGACGTTCAAAAATAAAACATTTGAAAACGGACCATTTTCCACATTTCTGAAGCATGACGTAATGGGGGGGTGTTATCTCTTTTGTCGAAAATCAGCCGTTTTTGCTCGAACATTAAATGCCTCCAAATGGTATTTAATTAACTTCCCGAGCCCCTGGAAGCATGAAAATCACTTTAAACATGCTAATTTTAGCTCTAACACTGATGATCCACCTACAAATGTGAACTGACGTTCAAAAATAAAACATTTGAAAACGGACCATTTTCCACATTTCTGAAGCATGACGTAATGGGGGGGTGTTATCTCTTTTGTCGAAAATCAGCCGTTTTTGCTCGAACATTAAATGCCTCCAAATGGTATTTATTTCACTTCCCGGGGTGAAGAAACCCTTTTTGAGAACTCAGAGTGAGTAAATTGGCCATTTTCATGCACTTTTAACCATTCCATTAATCTTGTGTTTTGGGCCCCTGGAAGCATGAAAATCACTTTAAACATGCTAATTTTAGCTCTAACACTGATGATCCACCTACAAATGTGAACTGACGTTCAAAAATAAAACATTTGAAAACGGACCATTTTCCACATTTCTGAAGCATGACGTAATGGGGGGGTGTTATCTCTTTTGTCGAAAATCAGCCGTTTTTGCTCAAACATTAAATGCCTCCAAATGGTATTTAATTAACTTCCCGAGCCCCTGGAAGCATGAAAATCACTTTAAACATGCTAATTTTAGCTCTAACACTGATGATCCACCTACAAATGTGAACTGACGTTCAAAAATAAAACATTTGAAAACGGACCATTTTCCACATTTCTGAAGCATGACGTAATGGGGGGGTGTTATCTCTTTTGTCGAAAATCAGCCGTTTTTGCTCGAACATTAAATGCCTCCAAATGGTATTTATTTCACTTCCCGAGCCCCTGGAAGCATGAAAATCACTTTAAACATGCTAATTTTAGCTCTAACACTGATGATCCACATACAAATGTGAACTGACGTTCAAAAATAAAACATTTGAAAACGGACCATTTTCCACATTTCTGAAGCATGACGTAATGGGGGGGTGTTATCTCTTTTGTCGAAAATCAGCCGTTTTTGCTCGAACATTAAATGCCTCCAAATGGTATTTATTTCACTTCCCGGGGTGAAGAAACCCTTTTTGAGAACTCAGAGTGAGTAAATTGGCCATTTTCATGCACTTTTAACCATTCCATAAATCTTGTGTTTTGGGCCCCTGGAAGCATGAAAATCACTTTAAACATGCTAATTTTAGCTCTAACACTGATGATCCACCTACAAATGTGAACTGACGTTCAAAAATAAAACATTTGAAAACGGACCATTTTCCACATTTCTGAAGCATGACGTAATGGGGGGTGTTATCTCTTTTGTCGAAAATCAGCCGTTTTTGCTCGAACATTAAATGCCTCCAAATGGTATTTAATTAACTTCCCGAGCGCCTGGAAGCATGAAAATCACTTTAAACATGCTAATTTTAGCTCTAACACTGATGATCCACCTACAAATGTGAACTGACGTTCAAAAATAAAACATTTGAAAACGGACCATTTTCCACATTTCTGAAGCATGACGTAATGGGGGGGTGTTATCTCTTTTGTCGAAAATCAGCCGTTTTTGCTCGAACATTAAATGCCTCCAAATGGTATTTAATTAACTTCCCGGGGTGAAGAAACCCTTTTTGAGAACTCAGAGTGAGTAAATTGGCCATTTTCATGCACTTTTAACCATTCCATAAATCTTGTGTTTTGGGCCCCTGGAAGCATGAAATTCACTTTAAACATGCTAATTTTAGCTCTAACACTGATGATCCACCTACAAATGTGAACTGACGTTCAAAAATAAAACATTTGAAAACGGACCATTTTCCACATTTCTGAAGCATGACGTAATGGGGGGGTGTTATCTCTTTTGTCGAAAATCAGCCGTTTTTGCTCGAACATTAAATGCCTCCAAATGGTATTTAATTAACTTCCCGAGCCCCTGGAAGCATGAAAATCACTTTAAACATGCTAATGTTAGCTCTAACACTGATGATCCACCTACAAATGTGAACTGACGTTCAAAAATAAAACATTTGAAAACGGACCATTTTCCACATTTCTGAAGCATGACGTAATGGGGGGGCGTTATCTCTTTTGTCGAAAATCAGCCGTTTTTTCTTCTAACATTAAATGCCTCCAAATGGTATTTATTTCACTTCTCGAGCCCCTGGAAGCATGAAAATCACTTTAAACATGCTAATTTTAGCTCTAACACTGATGATCCACCTACAAATGTGAACTGACGTTCAAAAATAAAACATTTGAAAACGGACCCTTTTCCACATTTCTGAAGCATGACGTAATGGGGGGGGGTTATCTCTTTTGTCGAAAATCAGCCGTTTTTGCTCAAACATTAAAGGCCTCCAAATGGTATTTAATTAACTTCCCGAGCCCCTGGAAGCATGAAAATCACTTTTAACATGCTAATTTTAGCTCTAACACTGATGATCCACCTACAAATGTGAACTGACGTTCAAAAATAAAACATTTGAAAACGGACCATTTTCCACATTTCTGAAGCATGACGTAATGGGGGGGTGTTATCTCTTTTGTCGAAAATCAGCCGTTTTTGCTCAAACATTAAATGCCTCCAAATGGTATTTATTTCACTTCCCGAGCCCCTGGAAGCATGAAAATCACTTTAAACATGCTAATTTTAGCTCTAACACTGATGATCCACCTACAAATGTGAACTGACGTTCAAAAATAAAACATTTGAAAACGGACCATTTTCCACATTTCTGAAGCATGACGTAATGGGGGGGTGTTATCTCTTTTGTCGAAAATCAGCCGTTTTTGCTCTAACATTAAATGCCTCCAAATGGTATTTATTTCACTTCCCGGGGTGAAGAAACCCTTTTTGAGAACTCAGAGTGAGTAAATTGGCCATTTTCATGCACTTTTAACCATTCCATAAATCTTGTGTTTTGGGCCCCTGGAAGCATGAAAATCACTTTAAACATGCTAATTTTAGCTCTAACACTGATGATCCACCTACAAATGTGAACTGACGTTCAAAAATAAAACATTTGAAAACGGACCATTTTCCACATTTCTGAAGCATGACGTAATGGGGGGTGTTATCTCTTTTGTCGAAAATCAGCCGTTTTTGCTCGAACATTAAATGCCTCCAAATGGTATTTAATTAACTTCCCGAGCCCCTGGAAGCATGAAAATCACTTTAAACATGCTAATTTTAGCTCTAACACTGATGATCTACCTACAAATGTGAACTGACGTTCAAAAATAAAACATTTGAAAACAGACCATTTTCCACATTTCTGAAGCATGACGTAATGGGGGGGTGTTATCTCTTTTGTCGAAAATCAGCCGTTTTTGCTCGAACATTAAATGCCTCCAAATGGTATTTATTTCACTTCCCTGGGTGAAGAAACCCTTTTTGAGAACTCAGAGTGAGTAAATTGGCCATTTTCATGCACTTTTAACCATTCCATAAATCTTGTGTTTTGGGCCCCTGGAAGCATGAAAATCACTTTAAACATGCTAATTTTAGCTCTAACACTGATGATCCACCTACAAATGTGAACTGACGTTCAAAAATAAAACATTTGAAAACGGACCATTTTCCACATTTCTGAAGCATGACGTAATGGGGGGGTGTTATCTCTTTTGTCGAAAATCAGCCGTTTTTGCTCGAACATTAAATGCCTCCAAATGGTATTTAATTAACTTCCCGAGCCCCTGGAAGCATGAAAATCCCTTTAAACATGCTAATTTTAGCTCTAACACTGATGATCCACCTACAAATGTGAACTGACGTTCAAAAATAAAACATTTGAAAACGGACCATTTTCCACATTTCTGAAGCATGGCGTAATGGGGGGGTGTTATCTCTTTTGTCGAAAATCAGCCGTTTTTGCTCGAACATTAAATGCCTCCAAATGGTATTTATTTCACTTCCCGAGCCCCTGGAAGCATGAAAATCACTTTAAACATGCTAATTTTAGCTCTAACACTGATGATCCACCTACAAATGTGAACTGACGTTCAAAAATAAAACATTTGAAAACGGACCATTTTCCACATTTCTGAAGCATGACGTAATGGGGGGGGTGTTATCTCTTTTGTCGAAAATCAGCCGTTTTTGCTAGAACATTAAATGCCTCCAAATGGTATTTAATTAACTTCCCGAGCCCCTGGAAGCATGAAAATCACTTTAAACATGCTAATTTTAGCTCTAACACTGATGATCCACCTACAAATGTGAACTGATGTTCAAAAATAAAACATTTGAAAACGGACCATTTTCCACATTTCTGAAGCATGACGTAATGGGGGGTGTTATCTCTTTTGTCGAAAATCAGCCGTTTTTGCTCGAACATTAAATGCCTCCAAATGGTATTTATTTCACTTCCCGAGCCCCTGGAAGCATGAAAATCACTTTAAACATGCTAATTTTAGCTCTAACACTGATGATCCACCTACAAATGTGAACTGACGTTCAAAAATAAAACATTTGAAAACGGACCATTTTCCACATTTCTGAAGCAAGACGTAAAGGGGGGGTGTTATCTCTTTTGTCGAAAATCAGCCGTTTTTGCTCGAACATTAAATGCCTCCAAATGGTATTTATTTCACTTCCCGGGGTGAAGAAACCCTTTTTGAGAACTCAGAGTGAGTAAATTGGCCATTTTCATGCACTTTTAACCATTCCATAAATCTTGTGTTTTGGGCCCCTGGAAGCATGAAAATCACTTTAAACATGCTAATTTTAGCTCTAACACTGATGATCCACCTACAAATGTGAACTGACGTTCAAAAATAAAACATTTGAAAACGGACCATTTTCCACATTTCTGAAGCATGACGTAATGGGGGGGTGTTATCTCTTTTGTCGAAAATCAGCCGTTTTTGCTCGAACATTAAATGCCTCCAAATGGTATTTAATTAACTTCCCGAGCCCCTGGAAGCATGAAAATCACTTTAAACATGCTAATTTTAGCTCTAACACTGATGATCCACCTACAAATGTGAACTGACGTTCAAAAATAAAACATTTGAAAAAGGACCATTTTCCACATTTCTGAAGCATGACGTAATGGGGGGGTGTTATCTCTTTTGTCGAAAATCAGCCGTTTTTGCTCGAACATTAAATGCCTCCAAATGGTATTTAAATAACTTCCCGGGGTGAAGAAACCCTTTTTGAGAACTCAGAGTGAGTAAATTGGCCATTTTCATGCACTTTTAACCATTCCATAAATCTTGTGTTTTGGGCCCCTGGAAGCATGAAAATCACTTTAAACATGCTAATTTTAGCTCTAACACTGATGATCCACCTACAAATGTGAACTGACGTTCAAAAATAAAACATTTGAAAACGGACCATTTTCCACATTTCTGAAGCATGACGTAATGGGGGGGTGTTATCTCTTTTGTCGAAAATCAGCCGTTTTTGCTCGAACATTAAATGCCTCCAAATGGTATTTAATTAACTTCCCGAGCCCCTGGAAGCATGAAAATCACTTTAAACATGCTAATTTTAGCTCTAACACTGATGATCCACCTACAAATGTGAACTGACGTTCAAAAATAAAACATTTGAAAACGGACCATTTTCCACATTTCTGAAGCATGACGTAATGGGGGGGTGTTATCTCTTTTGTCGAAAATCAGCCGTTTTTGCTCGAACCATTAAATGCCTCCAAATGGTATTTAATTAACTTCCCGAGCCCCTGGAAGCATGAAAATCACTTTAAACATGCTAATTTTAGCTCTAACACTGATGATCCACCTACAAATGTGAACTGACGTTCAAAAATAAATCATTTGAAAACGGACCATTTTCCACATTTCTGAAGCATGACGTAATGGGGGGGTGTTATCTCTTTTGTCGAAAATCAGCCGTTTTTGCTCGAACATTAAATGCCTCCAAATGGTATTTAATTAACTTCCCGGGGTGAAGAAACCCTTTTTGAGAACTCAGAGTGAGTAAATTGGCCATTTTCATGCACTTTTAACCATTCCATAAATCTTGTGTTTTGGGCCCCTGGAAGCATGAAAATCACTTTAAACATGCTAATTTTAGCTCTAACACTGATGATCCACCTACAAATGTGAACTGACGTTCAAAAATAAAACATTTGAAAACGGACCATTTTCCACATTTCTGAAGCATGACGTAATGGGGGGGTGTTATCTCTTTTGTCGAAAATCAGCCGTTTTTGCTCGAACATTAAATGCCTCCAAATGGTATTTAATTAACTTCCCGAGCCCCTGGAAGCATGAAAATCACTTTAAACATGCTAATTTTAGCTCTAACACTGATGATCCACCTACAAATGTGAACTGACGTTCAAAAATAAAACATTTGAAAACGGACCATTTTCCACATTTCTGAAGCATGACGTAATGGGGGGGTGTTATCTCTTTTGTCGAAAATCAGCCGTTTTTGCTCGAACATTAAATGCCTCCAAATGGTATTTAATTAACTTCCCGGGGTGAAGAAACCCTTTTTGAGAACTCAGAGTGAGTAAATTGGCCATTTTCATGCACTTTTAACCATTCCATAAATCTTGTGTTTTGGGCCCCTGGAAGCATGAAAATCACTTTAAACATGCTAATTTTAGCTCTAACACTGATGATCCACCTACAAATGTGAACTGACGTTCAAAAATAAAACATTTGAAAACGGACCATTTTCCACATTTCTGAAGCATGACGTAATGGGGGGTGTTATCTCTTTTGTCGAAAATCAGCCGTTTTTGCTCGAACATTAAATGCCTCCAAATGGTATTTAATTAACTTCCCGAGCCCCTGGAAGCATGAAAATCACTTTAAACATGCTAATTTTAGCTCTAACACTGATGATCTACCTACAAATGTGAACTGACGTTCAAAAATAAAACATTTGAAAACGGACCATTTTCCACATTTCTGAAGCATGACGTAATGGGGGGGTGTTATCTCTTTTGTCGAAAATCAGCCGTTTTTGCTCGAACATTAAATGCCTCCAAATGGTATTTATTTCACTTCCCGGGGTGAAGAAACCCTTTTTGAGAACTCAGAGTGAGTAAATTGGCCATTTTCATGCGCTTTTAACCATGCCATAAATCTTGTGTTTTGGGCCCCTGGAAGCATGAAAATCACTTTAAACATGCTAATTTTAGCTCTAACACTGATGATCCACCTACAAATGTGAACTGACGTTCAAAAATAAAACATTTGAAAACGGACCATTTTCCACATTTCTGAAGCATGACGTAATGGGGGGGGTGTTATCTCTTTTGTCGAAAATCAGCAGTTTTTGCTCGAACTTTAAATGCCTCCAAATGGTATTTAATTAACTTCCCGAGCCCCTGGAAGCATGAAAATCACTTTAAACATGCTAATTTTAGCTCTAACACTGATGATCCACCTACAAATGTGAACTGACGTTCAAAAATAAAACATTTGAAAACAGACCATTTTCCACATTTCTGAAGCATGACGTAATGGGGGGGTGTTATCTCTTTTGTCGAAAATCAGCCGTTTTTGCTCGAACATTAAATGCCTCCAAATGGTATTTATTTCACTTCCCTGGGTGAAGAAACCCTTTTTGAGAACTCAGAGTGAGTAAATTGGCCATTTTCATGCACTTTTAACCATTCCATAAATCTTGTGTTTTGGGCCCCTGGAAGCATGAAAATCACTTTAAACATGCTAATTTTAGCTCTAACACTGATGATCCACCTACAAATGTGAACTGACGTTCAAAAATAAAACATTTTAAAACGGACCATTTTCCACATTTCTGAAGCATGACGTAATGGGGGGGTGTTATCTCTTTTGTCGAAAATCAGCCGTTTTTGCTCGAACATTAAATGCCTCCAAATGGTATTTAATTAACTTCCCGAGCCCCTGGAAGCATGAAAATCACTTTAAACATGCTAATTTTAGCTCTAACACTGATGATCCACCTACAAATGTGAACTGACGTTCAAAAATAAAACATTTGAAAACGGACCATTTTCCACATTTCTGAAGCATGGCGTAATGGGGGGGTGTTATCTCTTTTGTCGAAAATCAGCCGTTTTTGCTCGAACATTAAATGCCTCCAAATGGTATTTATTTCACTTCCCGAGCCCCTGGAAGCATGAAAATCACTTTAAACATGCTAATTTTAGCTCTAACACTGATGATCCACCTACAAATGTGAACTGACGTTCAAAAATAAAACATTTGAAAACGGACCATTTTCCACATTTCTGAAGCATGACGTAATGGGGGGGTGTTATCTCTTTTGTCGAAAATCAGCCGTTTTTGCTCGAACATTAAATGCCTCCAAATGGTATTTAATTAACTTCCCGAGCCCCTGGAAGCATGAAAATCACTTTAAACATGCTAATTTTAGCTCTAACACTGATGATCCACCTACAAATGTGAACTGATGTTCAAAAATAAAACATTTGAAAACGGACCATTTTCCACATTTCTGAAGCATGACGTAATGGGGGGTGTTATCTCTTTTGTCGAAAATCAGCCGTTTTTGCTCGAACATTAAATGCCTCCAAATGGTATTTATTTCACTTCCCGAGCCCCTGGAAGCATGAAAATCACTTTAAACATGCTAATTTTAGCTCTAACACTGATGATCCACCTACAAATGTGAACTGACGTTCAAAAATAAAACATTTGAAAACGGACCATTTTCCACATTTCTGAAGCAAGACGTAAAGGGGGGGTGTTATCTCTTTTGTCGAAAATCAGCCGTTTTTGCTCGAACATTAAATGCCTCCAAATGGTATTTATTTCACTTCCCGGGGTGAAGAAACCCTTTTTGAGAACTCAGAGTGAGTAAATTGGCCATTTTCATGCACTTTTAACCATTCCATAAATCTTGTGTTTTGGGCCCCTGGAAGCATGAAAATCACTTTAAACATGCTGATTTTAGCTCTAACACTGATGATCCACCTACAAATGTGAACTGACGTTCAAAAATAAAACATTTTAAAACGGACCATTTTCCACATTTCTGAAGCATGACGTAATGGGGGGGTGTTATCTCTTTTGTCGAAAATCAGCCGTTTTTGCTCGAACATTAAATGCCTCCAAATGGTATTTAATTAACTTCCCGAGCCCCTGGAAGCATGAAAATCACTTTAAACATGCTAATTTTAGCTCTAACACTGATGATCCACCTACAAATGTGAACTGACGTTCAAAAATAAAACATTTGAAAACGGACCATTTTCCACATTTCTGAAGCATGGCGTAATGGGGGGGTGTTATCTCTTTTGTCGAAAATCAGCCGTTTTTGCTCGAACATTAAATGCCTCCAAATGGTATTTATTTCACTTCCCGAGCCCCTGGAAGCATGAAAATCACTTTAAACATGCTAATTTTAGCTCTAACACTGATGATCCACCTACAAATGTGAACTGACGTTCAAAAATAAAACATTTGAAAACGGACCATTTTCCACATTTCTGAAGCATGACGTAATGGGGGGGTGTTATCTCTTTTGTCGAAAATCAGCCGTTTTTGCTCGAACATTAAATGCCTCCAAATGGTATTTAATTAACTTCCCGAGCCCCTGGAAGCATGAAAATCACTTTAAACATGCTAATTTTAGCTCTAACACTGATGATCCACCTACAAATGTGAACTGATGTTCAAAAATAAAACATTTGAAAACGGACCATTTTCCACATTTCTGAAGCATGACGTAATGGGGGGTGTTATCTCTTTTGTCGAAAATCAGCCGTTTTTGCTCGAACATTAAATGCCTCCAAATGGTATTTATTTCACTTCCCGAGCCCCTGGAAGCATGAAAATCACTTTAAACATGCTAATTTTAGCTCTAACACTGATGATCCACCTACAAATGTGAACTGACGTTCAAAAATAAAACATTTGAAAACGGACCATTTTCCACATTTCTGAAGCAAGACGTAAAGGGGGGGTGTTATCTCTTTTGTCGAAAATCAGCCGTTTTTGCTCGAACATTAAATGCCTCCAAATGGTATTTATTTCACTTCCCGGGGTGAAGAAACCCTTTTTGAGAACTCAGAGTGAGTAAATTGGCCATTTTCATGCACTTTTAACCATTCCATAAATCTTGTGTTTTGGGCCCCTGGAAGCATGAAAATCACTTTAAACATGCTGATTTTAGCTCTAACACTGATGATCCACCTACAAATGTGAACTGACGTTCAAAAATAAAACATTTGAAAACGGACCATTTTCCACATTTCTGAAGCATGACGTAATGGGGGGGTGTTATCTCTTTTGTCGAAAATCAGCCGTTTTTGCTCGAACATTAAATGCCTCCAAATGGTATTTAAATAACTTCCCGGGGTGAAGAAACCCTTTTTGAGAACTCAGAGTGAGTAAATTGGCCATTTTCATGCACTTTTAACCATTCCATAAATCTTGTGTTTTGGGCCCCTGGAAGCATGAAAATCACTTTAAACATGCTAATTTTAGCTCTAACACTGATGATCCACCTACAAATGTGAACTGACGTTCAAAAATAAAACATTTGAAAACGGACCATTTTCCACATTTCTGAAGCATGACGTAATGGGGGGGTGTTATCTCTTTTGTCGAAAATCAGCCGTTTTTGCTCGAACATTAAATGCCTCCAAATGGTATTTAATTAACTTCCCGAGCCCCTGGAAGCATGAAAATCACTTTAAACATGCTAATTTTAGCTCTAACACTGATGATCCACCTACAAATGTGAACTGACGTTCAAAAATAAAACATTTGAAAACGGACCATTTTCCACATTTCTGAAGCATGACGTAATGGGGGGGTGTTATCTCTTTTGTCGAAAATCAGCCGTTTTTGCTCGAACATTAAATGCCTCCAAATGGTATTTAATTAACTTCCCGGGGTGAAGAAACCCTTTTTGAGAACTCAGAGTGAGTAAATTGGCCATTTTCATGCACTTTTAACCATTCCATAAATCTTGTGTTTTGGGCCCCTGGAAGCATGAAAATCACTTTAAACATGCTAATTTTAGCTCTAACACTGATGATCCACCTACAAATGTGAACTGACGTTCAAAAATAAAACATTTGAAAACGGACCATTTTCCACATTTCTGAAGCATGACGTAATGGGGGGGTGTTATCTCTTTTGTCGAAAATCAGCCGTTTTTGCTCGAACATTAAATGCCTCCAAATGGTATTTAATTAACTTCCCGAGCCCCTGGAAGCATGAAAATCACTTTAAACATGCTAATTTTAGCTCTAACACTGATGATCCACCTACAAATGTGAACTGACGTTCAAAAATAAAACATTTGAAAACGGACCATTTTCCACATTTCTGAAGCATGACGTAATGGGGGGGTGTTATCTCTTTTGTCGAAAATCAGCCGTTTTTGCTCGAACATTAAATGCCTCCAAATGGTATTTAATTAACTTCCCGGGGTGAAGAAACCCTTTTTGAGAACTCAGAGTGAGTAAATTGGCCATTTTCATGCACTTTTAACCATTCCATAAATCTTGTGTTTTGGGCCCCTGGAAGCATGAAAATCACTTTAAACATGCTAATTTCAGCTCTAACACTGATGATCCACCTACAAATGTGAACTGACGTTCAAAAATAAAACATTTGAAAACGGACCATTTTCCACATTTCTGAAGCATGACGTAATGGGGGGTGTTATCTCTTTTGTCGAAAATCAGCCGTTTTTGCTCGAACATTAAATGCCTCCAAATGGTATTTAATTAACTTCCCGAGCCCCTGGAAGCATGAAAATCACTTTAAACATGCTAATTTTAGCTCTAACACTGATGATCCACCTACAAATGTGAACTGACGTTCAAAAATAAAACATTTGAAAACGGACCATTTTCCACATTTCTGAAGCATGACGTAATGGGGGGGTGTTATCTCTTTTTTCGAAAATCAGCCGTTTTTGCTCGAACATTAAATGCCTCCAAATGGTATTTAATTAACTTCCCGGGGTGAAGAAACCCTTTTTGAGAACTCAGAGTGAGTAAATTGGCCATTTTCATGCACTTTTAACCATTCCATAAATCTTGTGTTTTGGGCCCCTGGAAGCATGAAAATCACTTTAAACATGCTAATTTTAGCTCTAACACTGATGATCCACCTACAAATGTGAACTGACGTTCAAAAATAAAACATTTGAAAACGGACCATTTTCCACATTTCTGAAGCATGACGTAATGGGGGGGTGTTATCTCTTTTGTCGAAAATCAGCCGTTTTTGCTCGAACATTAAATGCCTCCAAATGGTATTTAATTAACTTCCCGAGCCCCTGGAAGCATGAAAATCACTTTAAACATGCTAATTTTAGCTCTAACACTGATGATCCACCTACAAATGTGAACTGACGTTCAAAAATAAAACATTTGAAAACGGACCATTTTCCACATTTCTGAAGCATGACGTAATGGGGGGGTGTTATCTCTTTTGTCGAAAATCAGCCGTTTTTGCTCGAACATTAAATGCCTCCAAATGGTATTTAATTAACTTCCCGGGGTGAAGAAACCCTTTTTGAGAACTCAGAGTGAGTAAATTGGCCATTTTCATGCACTTTTAACCATTCCATAAATCTTGTGTTTTGGGCCCCTGGAAGCATGAAAATCACTTTAAACATGCTAATTTTAGCTCTAGCACTGATGATCCACCTACAAATGTGAACTGACGTTCAAAAATAAAACATTTGAAAACGGACCATTTTCCACATTTCTGAAGCATGACGTAATGGGGGGGTGTTATCTCTTTTGTCGAAAATCAGCCGTTTTTGCTCGAACATTAAATGCCTCCAAATGGTATTTAATTAACTTCCCGAGCCCCTGGAAGCATGAAAATCACTTTAAACATGCTAATTTTAGCTCTAACACTGATGATCCACCTACAAATGTGAACTGACGTTCAAAAATAAAACATTTGAAAACGGACCATTTTCCACATTTCTGAAGCATGACGTAATGGGGGGGTGTTATCTCTTTTGTCGAAAATCAGCCGTTTTTGCTCGAACATTAAATGCCTCCAAATGGTATTTATTTCACTTCCCGGGGTGAAGAAACCCTTTTTGAGAACTCAGAGTGAGTAAATTGGCCATTTTCATGCACTTTTAACCATTCCATAAATCTTGTGTTTTGGGCCCCTGGAAGCATGAAAATCACTTTAAACATGCTAATTTTAGCTCTAACACTGATGATCTACCTACAAATGTGAACTGACGTTCAAAAATAAAACATTTGAAAACGGACCATTTTCCACATTTCTGAAGCATGACGTAATGGGGGGGTGTTATCTCTTTTGTCGAAAATCAGCCGTTTTTGCTCGAACATTAAATGCCTCCAAATGGTATTTAATTAACTTCCCGAGCCCCTGGAAGCATGAAAATCACTTTAAACATGCTAATTTTAGCTCTAACACTGATGATCCACCTACAAATGTGAACTGACGTTCAAAAATAAAACATTTGAAAACGGACCATTTTCCACATTTCTGAAGCATGACGTAATGGGGGGGTGTTATCTCTTTTGTCGAAAATCAGCCGTTTTTGCTCGAACATTAAATGCCTCCAAATGGTATTTATTTCACTTCCCGGGGTGAAGAAACCCTTTTTGAGAACTCAGAGTGAGTAAATTGGCCATTTTCATGCACTTTTAACCATTCCAAAAATCTTGTGTTTTGGGCCCCTGGAAGCATGAAAATCACTTTAAACATGCTAATTTTAGCTCTAACACTGATGATCCACCTACAAATGTGAACTGACGTTCAAAAATAAAACATTTGAAAACGGACCATTTTCCACATTTCTGAAGCATGACGTAATGGGGGGGTGTTATCTCTTTTGTCGAAAATCAGCCGTTTTTGCTCGAACATTAAATGCCTCCAAATGGTATTTAATTAACTTCCCGAGCCTCTGGAAGCATGAAAATCACTTTAAACATGCTAATTTTAGCTCTAACACTGATGATCCACCTACAAATGTGAACTGACGTTCAAAAATAAAACATTTGAAAACGGACCATTTTCCACATTTCTGAAGCATGACGTAATGGGGGGGTGTTATCTCTTTTGTCGAAAATCAGCCGTTTTTGCTCGAACATTAAATGCCTCAAAATGGTATTTATTTCACTTCCCGAGCCCCTGGAAGCATGAAAATCACTTTAACCATGCTAATTTTAGCTCTAACACTGATGATCCACCTACAAATGTGAACTGACGTTCAAAAATAAAACATTTGAAAACGGACCATTTTCCACATTTCTGAAGCATGACGTAATGGGGGGGTGTTATCTCTTTTGTCGAAAATCAGCCGTTTTTGCTCAAACATTAAATGCCTCCAAATGGTATTTAATTAACTTCCCGAGCCCCTGGAAGCATGAAAATCACTTTAAACATGCTAATTTTAGCTCTAACACTGATGATCCACCTACAAATGTGAACTGACGTTCAAAAATAAAACATTTGAAAACGGACCATTTTCCACATTTCTGAAGCATGACGTAATGGGGGGGTGTTATCTCTTTTGTCGAAAATCAGCCGTTTTTGCTCGAACATTAAATGCCTCCAAATGGTATTTAATTAACTTCCCGAGCCCCTGGAAGCATGAAAATCACTTTAAACATGCCAATTTTAGCTCTAACACTGATGATCCACCTACAAATGTGAACTGACGTTCAAAAATAAAACATTTGAAAACGGACCATTTTCCACATTTCTGAAGCATGACGTAATGGGGGGGTGTTATATCTTTTGTCGAAAATCAGCCGTTTTTGCTCGAACATTAAATGCCTCCAAATGGTATTTATTTCACTTCCCGAGCCCCTGGAAGCATGAAAATCACTTTAAACATGCTAATTTTAGCTCTAACACTGATGATCCACCTACAAATGTGAACTGACGTTCAAAAATAAAACATTTGAAAACGGACCATTTTCCACATTTCTGAAGCATGACGTAATGGGGGGGTGTTATCTCTTTTGTCGAAAATCAGCCGTTTTTGCTCGAACATTAAATGCCTCCAAATGGTATTTATTTCACTTCCCGGGGTGAAGAAACCCTTTTTGAGAACTCAGAGTGAGTAAATTGGCCATTTTCATGCACTTTTAACCATTCCATAAATCTTGTGTTTTGGGCCCCTGGAAGCATGAAAATCACTTTAAACATGCTAATTTTAGCTCTAACACTGATGATCCACCTACAAATGTGAACTGACGTTCAAAAATAAAACATTTGAAAACGGACCATTTTCCACATTTCTGAAGCATGACGTAATGGGGGGGTGTTATCTCTTTTGTCGAAAATCAGCCGTTTTTGCTCGAACATTAAATGCCTCCAAATGGTATTTAATTAACTTCCCGAGCCCCTGGAAGCATGAAAATCACTTTAAACATGCTAATTTTAGCTCTAACACTGATGATCCACCTACAAATGTGAACTGACGTTCAAAAATAAAACATTTGAAAACGGACCATTTTCCACATTTCTGAAGCATGACGTAATGGGGGGGTGTTATCTCTTTTGTCGAAAATCAGCCGTTTTTGCTCGAACATTAAATGCCTCCAAATGGTATTTAATTAACTTCCCGGGGTGAAGAAACCCTTTTTGAGAACTCAGAGTGAGTAAATTGGCCATTTTCATGCACTTTTAACCATTCCATAAATCTTGTGTTTTGGGCCCCTGGAAGCATGAAAATCACTTTAAACATGCTAATTTTAGCTCTAACACTGATGATCCACCTACAAATGTGAACTGACGTTCAAAAATAAAACATTTGAAAACGGACCATTTTCCACATTTCTGAAGCATGACGTAATGGGGGGTGTTATCTCTTTTGTCGAAAATCAGCCGTTTTTGCTCGAACATTAAATGCCTCCAAATGGTATTTAATTAACTTCCCGGGGTGAAGAAACCCTTTTTGAGAACTCAGAGTGAGTAAATTGGCCATTTTCATGCACTTTTAACCATTCCATAAATCTTGTGTTTTGGGCCCCTGGAAGCATGAAAATCACTTTAAACATGCTAATTTTAGCTCTAACACTGATGATCCACCTACAAATGTGAACTGACGTTCAAAAATAAAACATTTGAAAACGGACCATTTTCCACATTTCTGAAGCATGACGTAATGGGGGGGTGTTATCTCTTTTGTCGAAAATCAGCCGTTTTTGCTCGAACATTAAATGCCTCCAAATGGTATTTAATTAACTTCCCGGGGTGAAGAAACCCTTTTTGAGAACTCAGAGTGAGTAAATTGGCCATTTTCATACACTTTTAACCATTCCATAAATCTTGTGTTTTGGGCCCCTGGAAGCATGAAAATCACTTTAAACATGCTAATTTTAGCTCTAACACTGATGATCCACCTACAAATGTGAACTGACGTTCAAAAATAAAACAGTTGAAAACGGACCATTTTCCACATTTCTGAAGAATGACGTAATGGGGGGGTGTTATCTCTTTTGTCGAAAATCAACTGTTTTTGCTCGAACATTAAATGCCTCCAAATGGTATTTAATTAACTTCCCGAGCCCCTGGAAGCATGAAAATCACTTTAAACATGCTAATTTTAGCTCTAACACTGATGATCCACCTACAAATGTGAACTGACGTTCAAAAATAAAACATTTGAAAACGGACCATTTTCCACATTTCTGAAGCATGACGTAATGGGGGGGTGTTATCTCTTTTGTCGAAAATCAGCCGTTTTTGCTCGAACATTAAATGCCTCCAAATGGTATTTAATTAACTTCCCGGGGTGAAGAAACCCTTTTTGAGAACTCAGAGTGAGTAAATTGGCCATTTTCATACACTTTTAACCATTCCATAAATCTTGTGTTTTGGGCCCCTGGAAGCATGAAAATCACTTTAAACATGCTAATTTTAGCTCTAACACTGATGATCCACCTACAAATGTGAACTGACGTTCAAAAATAAAACATTTGAAAACGGACCATTTTCCACATTTCTGAAGCATGACGTAATGGGGGGGTGTTATCTCTTTTGTCGAAAATCAGCCGTTTTTGCTCGAACATTAAATGCCTCCAAATGGTATTTAATTAACTTCCCGGGGTGAAGAAACCCTTTTTGAGAACTCAGAGTGAGTAAATTGGCCATTTTCATGCACTTTTAACCATTCCATAAATCTTGTGTTTTGGGCCCCTGGAAGCATGAAAATCACTTTAAACATGCTAATTTTAGCTCTAACACTGATGATCCACCTACAAATGTGAACTGACGTTCAAAAATAAAACATTTGAAAACGGACCATTTTCCACATTTCTGAAGCATGACGTAATGGGGGGGTGTTATCTCTTTTGTCGAAAATCAGCCATTTTTGCTCGAACATTAAATGCCTCCAAATGGTATTTATTTAACTTCCCGAGCCCCTGGAAGCATGAAAATCACTTTAAACATGCTAATTTTAGCTCTAACACTGATGATCCAGCTACAAATGTGAACTGACGTTCAAAAATAAAACATTTGAAAACGGACCATTTTCCACATTTCTGAAGCATGACGTAATGGGGGGTGTTATCTCTTTTGTCGAAAATCAGCCGTTTTTGCTCGAACATTAAATGCCTCCAAATGGTATTTAATTAACTTCCCGGGGTGAAGAAACCCTTTTTGAGAACTCAGAGTGAGTAAATTGGCCATTTTCATGCACTTTTAACCATTCCATAAATCTTGTGTTTTGGGCCCCTGGAAGCATGAAAATCACTTTAAACATGCTAATTTTAGCTCTAACACTGATGATCCACCTACAAATGTGAACTGACGTTCAAAAATAAAACATTTGAAAACGGACCATTTTCCACATTTCTGAAGCATGACGTAATGGGGGGTGTTATCTCTTTTGTCGAAAATCAGCCATTTTTGCTCGAACATTAAATGCCTCCAAATGGTATTTAATTAACTTCCCGAGCCCCTGGAAGCATGAAAATCACTTTAAACATGCTAATTTTAGCTCTAACACTGATGATCCACCTACAAATGTGAACTGACGTTCAAAAATAAAACATTTGAAAACGGACCATTTTCCACATTTCTGAAGCATGACGTAATGGGGGGGTGTTATCTCTTTTGTCGAAAATCAGCCGTTTTTGCTCGAACATTAAATGCCTCCAAATGGTATTTATTTCACTTCCCGAGCCCCTGGAAGCATGAAAATCACTTTAAACATGCTAATTTTAGCTCTAACACTGATGATCCACATACAAATGTGAACTGACGTTCGCAAATAAAACATTTGAAAACGGACCATTTTCCACATTTCTGAAGCATGACGTAATGGGGGGGTGTTATCTCTTTTGTCGAAAATCAGCCGTTTTTGCTCGAACATTAAATGCCTCCAAATGGTATTTATTTCACTTCCCGGGGTGAAGAAACCCTTTTTGAGAACTCAGAGTGAGTAAATTGGCCATTTTCATGCACTTTTAACCATTCCATAAATCTTGTGTTTTGGGCCCCTGGAAGCATGAAAATCACTTTAAACATGCTAATTTTAGCTCTAACACTGATGATCCACCTACAAATGTGAACTGACGTTAAAAAATTAAAACATTTGAAAACGGACCATTTTCCACATTTCTGAAGCATGACGTAATGGGGGGGTGTTATCTCTTTTGTCGAAAATCAGCCGTTTTTGCTCGAACATTAAATGCCTCCAAATGGTATTTAATTAACTTCCCGAGCCCCTGGAAGCATGAAAATCACTTTAAACATGCTAATTTTAGCTCTAACACTGATGATCCACCTACAAATGTGAACTGACGTTCAAAAATAAAACATTTGAAAACGGACCATTTTCCACATTTCTGAAGCATGACGTAATGGGGGGGTGTTATCTCTTTTGTCGAAAATCAGCCGTTTTTGCTCGAACATTAAATGCCTCCAAATGGTATTTAATTAACTTCCCGGGGTGAAGAAACCCTTTTTGAGAACTCAGAGTGAGTAAATTGGCAATTTTCATGCACTTTTAACCATTCCATAAATCTTGTGTTTTGGGCCCCTGGAAGCATGAAAATCACTTTAAACATGCTAATTTTAGCTCTAACACTGATGATCCACCTACAAATGTGAACTGACGTTAAAAAATAAAACATTTGAAAACGGACCATTTTCCACATTTCTGAAGCATGACGTAATGGGGGGGTGTTATCTCTTTTGTCGAAAATCAGCCGTTTTTGCTCGAACATTAAATGCCTCCAAATGGTATTTAATTAACTTCCCGAGCCCCTGGAAGCATGAAAATCACTTTAAACATGCTAATTTTAGCTCTAACACTGATGATCCACCTACAAATGTGAACTGACGTTCAAAAATAAAACATTTGAAAAGGGACCATTTTCCACATTTCTGAAGCATGACGTAATGGGGGGGTGTTATCTCTTTTGTCGAAAATCAGCCGTTTTTGCTCGAACATTAAATGCCTCCAAATGGTATTTAATTAACTTCCCGGGGTGAAGAAACCCTTTTTGAGAACTCAGAGTGAGTAAATTGGCCATTTTCATGCACTTTTAACCATTCCATAAATCTTGTGTTTTGGGCCCCTGGAAGCATGAAAATCACTTTAAACATGCTAATTTTAGCTCTAACACTGATGATCCACCTACAAATGTGAACTGACGTTAAAAAATAAAACATTTGAAAACGGACCATTTTCCACATTTCTGAAGCATGACGTAATGGGGGGGTGTTATCTCTTTTGTCGAAAATCAGCCGTTTTTGCTCGAACATTAAATGCCTCCAAATGGTATTTAATTAACTTCCCGAGGCCCTGGAAGCATGAAAATCACTTTAAACATGCTAATTTTAGCTCTAACACTGATGATCCACCTACAAATGTGAACTGACGTTCAAAAATAAAACATTTGAAAACGGACCATTTTCCACATTTCTGAAGCATGACGTAATGGGGGGGTGTTATCTCTTTTGTCGAAAATCAGCCGTTTTTGCTCGAACATTAAATGCCTCCAAATGGTATTTAATTAACTTCCCGGGGTGAAGAAACCCTTTTTGAGAACTCAGAGTGAGTAAATTGGCCATTTTCATGCACTTTTAACCATTCCATAAATCTTGTGTTTTGGGCCCCTGGAAGCATGAAAATCACTTTAAACATGCTAATTTTAGCTCTAACACTGATGATCCACCTACAAATGTGAACTGACGTTCAAAAATAAAACATTTGAAAACGGACCATTTTCCACATTTCTGAAGCATGACGTAATGGGGGGTGTTATCTCTTTTGTCGAAAATCAGCCGTTTTTGCTCGAACATTAAATGCCTCCAAATGGTATTTAATTAACTTCCCGAGCCCCTGGAAGCATGAAAATCACTTTAAACATGCTAATTTTAGCTCTAACACTGATGATCCACCTACAAATGTGAACTGACGTTCAAAAATAAAACATTTGAAAACGGACCATTTTCCACATTTCTGAAGCATGACGTAATGGGGGGGTGTTATCTATTTTGTCGAAAATCAGCCGTTTTTGCTCGAACATTAAATGCCTCCAAATGGTATTTAATTAACTTCCCGGGGTGAAGAAACCCTTTTTGAGAACTCAGAGTGAGTAAATTGGCCATTTTCATGCACTTTTAACCATTCCATAAATCTTGTGTTTTGGGCCCCTGGAAGCATGAAAATCACTTTAAACATGCTAATTTTAGCTCTAACACTGATGATCCACCTACAAATGTGAACTGACGTTCAAAAATAAAACATTTGAAAACGGACCATTTTCCACATTTCTGAAGCATGACGTAATGGGGGGCTGTTATCTCTTTTGTCGAAAATCAGCCGTTTTTGCTCGAACATTAAATGCCTCCAAATGGTATTTAATTAACTTCCTGAGCCCCTGGAAGCATGAAAATCACTTTAAACATGCTAATTTTAGCTCTAACACTGATGATCCACCTACAAATGTGAACTGACGTGCAAAAATAAAACATTTGAAAACGGACCATTTTCCACATTTCTGAAGCATGACGTAATGGGGGGGTGTTATCTCTTTTGTCGAAAATCAGCCGTTTTTGCTCTAACATTAAATGCCTCCAAATGGTATTTATTTCACTTCCCGAGCCCCTGGAAGCATGAAAATCACTTTTAACATGCTAATTTTAGCTCTGACACTGATGATCCACCTACAAATGTGAACTGACGTTCAAAAATAAAACATTTGAAAACGGACCATTTTCCACATTTCTGAAGCATGACGTAATGGGGGGGTGTTATCTCTTTTGTCGAAAATCAGCCGTTTTTGCTCGAACATTAAATGCCTCCAAATGGTATTTAATTAACTTCCCGGGGTGAAGAAACCCTTTTTGAGAACTCAGAGTGAGTAAATTGTCCATTTTCATGCACTTTTAACCATTCCATAAATCTTGTGTTTTGGGCCCCTGGAAGCATGAAAATCACTTTAAACATGCTAATTTTAGCTCTAACACTGATGATCCACCTACAAATGTGAACTGACGTTCAAAAATAAAACATTTGAAAACGGACCATTTTCCACATTTCTGAAGCATGACGTAATGGGGGGGTGTTATCTCTTTTGTCGAAAATCAGCCGTTTTTGCTCGAACATTAAATGCCTCCAAATGGTATTTAATTAACTTCCCGAGCCCCTGGAAGCATGAAAATCACTTTAAACATGCTAATTTTAGCTCTAACACTGATGATCCACCTACAAATGTGAACTGACGTTCAAAAATAAAACATTTGAAAACGGACCATTTTCCACATTTCTGAAGCATGACGTAATGGGGGGGTGTTATCTCTTTTGTCGAAAATCAGCCGTTTTTGCTCGAACATTAAATGCCTCCAAATGGTATTTATTTCACTTCCCGAGCCCCTGGAAGCATGAAAATCACTTTAAACATGCTAATTTTAGCTCTAACACTGATGATCCACCTACAAATGTGAACTGACATTCAAAAATAAAACATTTGAAAACGGACCATTTTCCACATTTCTGAAGCATGACGTAATGGGGGGGTGTTATCTCTTTTGTCGAAAATCAGCCGTTTTTGCTCGAACATTAAATGCCTCCAAATGGTATTTATTTCACTTCCCGGGGTGAAGAAACCCTTTTTGAGAACTCAGAGTGAGTAAATTGGCCATTTTCATGCACTTTTAACCATTCCATAAATCTTGTGTTTTGGGCCCCTGGAAGCATGAAAATCACTTTAAACATGCTAATTTTAGCTCTAACACTGATGATCCACCTACAAATGTGAACTGACGTTCAAAAATAAAACATTTGAAAACGGACCATTTTCCACATTTCTGAAGCATGACGTAATGGGGGGGTGTTATCTCTTTTGTCGAAAATCAGCCGTTTTTGCTCGAACATTAAATGCCTCCAAATGGTATTTAATTAACTTCCCGAGCCCCTGGAAGCATGAAAATCACTTTAAACATGCTAATTTTAGCTCTAACACTGATGATCCACCTACAAATGTGAACTGACGTTCAAAAATAAAACATTTGAAAACGGACCATTTTCCACATTTCTGAAGCATGACGTAATGGGGGGGTGTTATCTCTTTTGTCGAAAATCAGCCGTTTTTGCTCGAACATTAAATGCCTCCAAATGGTATTTATTTCACTTCCCGGGGTGAAGAAACCCTTTTTGAGAACTCAGAGTGAGTAAATTGGCCATTTTCATGCACTTTTAACCATTCCATTAATCTTGTGTTTTGGGCCCCTGGAAGCATGAAAATCACTTTAAACATGCTAATTTTAGCTCTAACACTGATGATCCACCTACAAATGTGAACTGACGTTCAAAAATAAAACATTTGAAAACGGACCATTTTCCACATTTCTGAAGCATGACGTAATGGGGGGGTGTTATCTCTTTTGTCGAAAATCAGCCGTTTTTGCTCAAACATTAAATGCCTCCAAATGGTATTTAATTAACTTCCCGAGCCCCTGGAAGCATGAAAATCACTTTAAACATGCTAATTTTAGCTCTAACACTGATGATCCACCTACAAATGTGAACTGACGTTCAAAAATAAAACATTTGAAAACGGACCATTTTCCACATTTCTGAAGCATGACGTAATGGGGGGGTGTTATCTCTTTTGTCGAAAATCAGCCGTTTTTGCTCGAACATTAAATGCCTCCAAATGGTCAAAAATAAAACATTTGAAAACGGACCATTTTCCACATTTCTGAAGCATGACGTAATGGGGGGGTGTTATCTCTTTTGTCGAAAATCAGCCGTTTTTGCTCGAACATTAAATGCCTCCAAATGGTATTTAATTAACTTCCCGGGGTGAAGAAACCCTTTTTGAGAACTCAGAGTGAGTAAATTGGCCATTTTCATGCACTTTTAACCATTCCATAAATCTTGTGTTTTGGGCCCCTGGAAGCATGAAAATCACTTTAAACATGCTAATTTTAGCTCTAACACTGATGATCCACCTACAAATGTGAACTGACGTTCAAAAATAAAACATTTGAAAACGGACCACTTTCCACATTTCTGAAGCATGACGTAATGGGGGGGTGTTATCTCTTTTGTCGAAAATCAGCCGTTTTTGCTCGAACATTAAATGCCTCCAAATGGTATTTAATTAACTTCCCGAGCCCCTGGAAGCATGAAAATCACTTTAAACATGCTAATTTTAGCTCTAACACTGATTATCCACCTACAAATGTGAACTGACGTTCAAAAATAAAACATTTGAAAACGGACCATTTTCCACATTTCTGAAGCATGACGTAAGGGGGGGGTGTTATCTCTTTTGTCCAAAATCAGCCGTTTTTGCTCGAACATTAAATGCCTCCAAATGGTATTTAATTAACTTCCCGGGGTGAAGAAACCCTTTTTGAGAACTCAGAGTGAGTAAATTGGCCATTTTCATGCACTTTTAACCATTCTATAAATCTTGTGTTTTGGGACCCTGGAAGCATGAAAATCACTTTAAACATGCAAATTTTAGCTCTAACACTGATGATCCACCTACAAATGTGAACTGACGTTCAAAAATAAAACATTTGAAAACGGACCATTTTCCACATTTCTGAAGCATGACGTAATGGGGGGGTGTTATCTCTTTTGTCGAAAATCAGCCGTTTTTGCTCGAACATTAAATGCCTCCAAATGGTATTTATTTCACTTCCCGGGGTGAAGAAACCCTTTTTGAGAACTCAGAGTGAGTAAATTGGCCATTTTCATGCGCTTTTAACCATGCCATAAATCTTGTGTTTTGGGCCCCTGGAAGCATGAAAATCACTTTAAACATGCTAATTTTAGCTCTAACACTGATGATCCACCTACAAATGTGAACTGACGTTCAAAAATAAAACATTTGAAAACGGACCATTTTCCACATTTCTGAAGCATGACGTAATGGGGGGGTGTTATCTCTTTTGTCGAAAATCAGCCGTTTTTGCTCGAACATTAAATGCCTCCAAATGGTATTTAATTAACTTCCCGGGGTGAAGAAACCCTTTTTGAGAACTCAGAGTGAGTAAATTGGCCATTTTCATGCACTTTTAACCATTCCATAAATCTTGTGTTTTGGGCCCCTGGAAGCATGAAAATCACTTTAAACATGCTAATTTTAGCTCTAACACTGATGATCCACCTACAAATGTGAACTGACGTTCAAAAATAAAACATTTGAAAACGGACCATTTTCCACATTTCTGAAGCATGACGTAATGGGGGGGTGTTATCTCTTTTGTCGAAAATCAGCCGTTTTTGCTCGAACATTAAATGCCTCCAAATGGTATTTAATTAACTTCCCGAGCCCCTGGAAGCATGAAAATCACTTTAAACATGCTAATTTTAGCTCTAACACTGATGATCCACCTACAAATGTGAACTGACGTTCAAAAATAAAACATTTGAAAACGGACCATTTTCCACATTTCTGAAGCATGACGTAATGGGGGGGTGTTATCTCTTTTGTCGAAAATCAGCCGTTTTTGCTCGAACATTAAATGCCTCCAAATGGTATTTAATTAACTTCCCGGGGTGAAGAAACCCTTTTTGAGAACTCAGAGTGAGTAAATTGGCCATTTTCATGCACTTTTAACCATTCCATAAATCTTGTGTTTTGGGCCCCTGGAAGCATGAAAATCACTTTAAACATGCTAATTTCAGCTCTAACACTGATGATCCACCTACAACAAATGTGAACTGACGTTCAAAAATAAAACATTTGAAAACGGACCATTTTCCACATTTCTGAAGCATGACGTAATGGGGGGTGTTATCTCTTTTGTCGAAAATCAGCCGTTTTTGCTCGAACATTAAATGCCTCCAAATGGTATTTAATTAACTTCCCGAGCCCCTGGAAGCATGAAAATCACTTTAAACATGCTAATTTTAGCTCTAACACTGATGATCCACCTACAAATGTGAACTGACGTTCAAAAATAAAACATTTGAAAACGGACCATTTTCCACATTTCTGAAGCATGACGTAATGGGGGGGTGTTATCTCTTTTGTCGAAAATCAGCCGTTTTTGCTCGAACATTAAATGCCTCCAAATGGTATTTAATTAACTTCCCGGGGTGAAGAAACCCTTTTTGAGAACTCAGAGTGAGTAAATTGGCCATTTTCATGCACTTTTAACCATTCCATAAATCTTGTGTTTTGGGCCCCTGGAAGCATGAAATCACTTTAAACATGCTAATTTTAGCTCTAACACTGATGATCCACCTACAAATGTGAACTGACGTTCAAAAATAAAACATTTGAAAACGGACCATTTTCCACATTTCTGAAGCATGACGTAATGGGGGGGTGTTATCTCTTTTGTCGAAAATCAGCCGTTTTTGCTCGAACATTAAATGCCTCCAAATGGTATTTAATTAACTTCCCGAGCCCCTGGAAGCATGAAAATCACTTTAAACATGCTAATTTTAGCTCTAACACTGATGATCCACCTACAAATGTGAACTGACGTTCAAAAATAAAACATTTGAAAACGGACCATTTTCCACATTTCTGAAGCATGACGTAATGGGGGGGTGTTATCTCTTTTGTCGAAAATCAGCCGTTTTTGCTCGAACATTAAATGCCTCCAAATGGTATTTAATTAACTTCCCGGGGTGAAGAAACCCTTTTTGAGAACTCAGAGTGAGTAAATTGGCCATTTTCATGCACTTTTAACCATTCCATAAATCTTGTGTTTTGGGCCCCTGGAAGCATGAAAATCACTTTAAACATGCTAATTTTAGCTCTAGCACTGATGATCCACCTACAAATGTGAACTGACGTCAAAAATAAAACATTTGAAAACGGACCATTTTCCACATTTCTGAAGCATGACGTAATGGGGGGGTGTTATCTCTTTTGTCGAAAATCAGCCGTTTTTGCTCGAACATTAAATGCCTCCAAATGGTATTTAATTAACTTCCCGAGCCCCTGGAAGCATGAAAATCACTTTAAACATGCTAATTTTAGCTCTAACACTGATGATCCACCTACAAATGTGAACTGACGTTCAAAAATAAAACATTTGAAAACGGACCATTTTCCACATTTCTGAAGCATGACGTAATGGGGGGGTGTTATCTCTTTTGTCGAAAATCAGCCGTTTTTGCTCGAACATTAAATGCCTCCAAATGGTATTTATTTCACTTCCCGGGGTGAAGAAACCCTTTTTGAGAACTCAGAGTGAGTAAATTGGCCATTTTCATGCACTTTTAACCATTCCATAAATCTTGTGTTTTGGGCCCCTGGAAGCATGAAAATCACTTTAAACATGCTAATTTTAGCTCTAACACTGATGATCTACCTACAAATGTGAACTGACGTTCAAAAATAAAACATTTGAAAACGGACCATTTTCCACATTTCTGAAGCATGACGTAATGGGGGGGTGTTATCTCTTTTGTCGAAAATCAGCCGTTTTTGATCGAACATTAAATGCCTCCAAATGGTATTTAATTAACTTCCCGAGCCCCTGGAAGCATGAAAATCACTTTAAACATGCTAATTTTAGCTCTAACACTGATGATCCACCTACAAATGTGAACTGACGTTCAAAAATAAAACATTTGAAAACGGACCATTTTCCACATTTCTGAAGCATGACGTAATGGGGGGGTGTTATCTCTTTTGTCGAAAATCAGCCGTTTTTGCTCGAACATTAAATGCCTCCAAATGGTATTTATTTCACTTCCCGGGGTGAAGAAACCCTTTTTGAGAACTCAGAGTGAGTAAATTGGCCATTTTCATGCACTTTTAACCATTCCAAAAATCTTGTGTTTTGGGCCCCTGGAAGCATGAAAATCACTTTAAACATGCTAATTTTAGCTCTAACACTGATGATCCACCTACAAATGTGAACTGACGTTCAAAAATAAAACATTTGAAAACGGACCATTTTCCACATTTCTGAAGCATGACGTAATGGGGGGGTGTTATCTCTTTTGTCGAAAATCAGCCGTTTTTGCTCGAACATTAAATGCCTCCAAATGGTATTTAATTAACTTCCCGAGCCTCTGGAAGCATGAAAATCACTTTAAACATGCTAATTTTAGCTCTAACACTGATGATCCACCTACAAATGTGAACTGACGTTCAAAAATAAAACATTTGAAAACGGACCATTTTCCACATTTCTGAAGCATGACGTAATGGGGGGGTGTTATCTCTTTTGTCGAAAATCAGCCGTTTTTGCTCGAACATTAAATGCCTCAAAATGGTATTTATTTCACTTCCCGAGCCCCTGGAAGCATGAAATCACTTTAACCATGCTAATTTTAGCTCTAACACTGATGATCCACCTACAAATGTGAACTGACGTTCAAAAATAAAACATTTGAAAACGGACCATTTTCCACATTTCTGAAGCATGACGTAATGGGGGGGTGTTATCTCTTTTGTCGAAAATCAGCCGTTTTTGCTCAAACATTAAATGCCTCCAAATGGTATTTAATTAACTTCCCGAGCCCCTGGAAGCATGAAAATCACTTTAAACATGCTAATTTTAGCTCTAACACTGATGATCCACCTACAAATGTGAACTGACGTTCAAAAATAAAACATTTGAAAACGGACCATTTTCCACATTTCTGAAGCATGACGTAATGGGGGGGTGTTATCTCTTTTGTCGAAAATCAGCCGTTTTTGCTCGAACATTAAATGCCTCCAAATGGTATTTAATTAACTTCCCGAGCCCCTGGAAGCATGAAAATCACTTTAAACATGCCAATTTTAGCTCTAACACTGATGATCCACCTACAAATGTGAACTGACGTTCAAAAATAAAACATTTGAAAACGGACCATTTTCCACATTTCTGAAGCATGACGTAATGGGGGGGTGTTATCTCTTTTGTCGAAAATCAGCCGTTTTTGCTCGAACATTAAATGCCTCCAAATGGTATTTAATTAACTTCCCGGGGTGAAGAAACCCTTTTTGAGAACTCAGAGTGAGTAAATTGGCCATTTTCATGCACTTTTAACCATTCCATAAATCTTGTGTTTTGGGCCCCTGGAAGCATGAAAATCACTTTAAACATGCTAATTTTAGCTCTAACACTGATGATCCACCTACAAATGTGAACTGACGTTCAAAAATAAAACATTTGAAAACGGACCATTTTCCACATTTCTGAAGCATGACGTAATGGGGGGGTGTTATCTCTTTTGTCGAAAATCAGCCGTTTTTGCTCGAACATTAAATGCCTCCAAATGGTATTTAATTAACTTCCCGAGCCCCTGGAAGCATGAAAATCACTTTAAACATGCTAATTTTAGCTCTAACACTGATGATCCACCTACAAATGTGAACTGACGTTCAAAAATAAAACATTTGAAAACGGACCATTTTCCACATTTCTGAAGCATGACGTAATGGGGGGGTGTTATCTCTTTTGTCGAAAATCAGCCGTTTTTGCTCGAACATTAAATGCCTCCAAATGGTATTTAATTAACTTCCCGGGGTGAAGAAACCCTTTTTGAGAACTCAGAGTGAGTAAATTGGCCATTTTCATGCACTTTTAACCATTCCATAAATCTTGTGTTTTGGGCCCCTGGAAGCATGAAAATCACTTTAAACATGCTAATTTTAGCTCTAGCACTGATGATCCACCTACAAATGTGAACTGACGTTCAAAAATAAAACATTTGAAAACGGACCATTTTCCACATTTCTGAAGCATGACGTAATGGGGGGGTGTTATCTCTTTTGTCGAAAATCAGCCGTTTTTGCTCGAACATTAAATGCCTCCAAATGGTATTTAATTAACTTCCCGAGCCCCTGGAAGCATGAAAATCACTTTAAACATGCTAATTTTAGCTCTAACACTGATGATCCACCTACAAATGTGAACTGACGTTCAAAAATAAAACATTTGAAAACGGACCATTTTCCACATTTCTGAAGCATGACGTAATGGGGGGGTGTTATCTCTTTTGTCGAAAATCAGCCGTTTTTGCTCGAACATTAAATGCCTCCAAATGGTATTTATTTCACTTCCCGGGGTGAAGAAACCCTTTTTGAGAACTCAGAGTGAGTAAATTGGCCATTTTCATGCACTTTTAACCATTCCATAAATCTTGTGTTTTGGGCCCCTGGAAGCATGAAAATCACTTTAAACATGCTAATTTTAGCTCTAACACTGATGATCTACCTACAAATGTGAACTGACGTTCAAAAATAAAACATTTGAAAACGGACCATTTTCCACATTTCTGAAGCATGACGTAATGGGGGGGTGTTATCTCTTTTGTCGAAAATCAGCCGTTTTTGATCGAACATTAAATGCCTCCAAATGGTATTTAATTAACTTCCCGAGCCCCTGGAAGCATGAAAATCACTTTAAACATGCTAATTTTAGCTCTAACACTGATGATCCACCTACAAATGTGAACTGACGTTCAAAAATAAAACATTTGAAAACGGACCATTTTCCACATTTCTGAAGCATGACGTAATGGGGGGGTGTTATCTCTTTTGTCGAAAATCAGCCGTTTTTGCTCGAACATTAAATGCCTCCAAATGGTATTTATTTCACTTCCCGGGGTGAAGAAACCCTTTTTGAGAACTCAGAGTGAGTAAATTGGCCATTTTCATGCACTTTTAACCATTCCAAAAATCTTGTGTTTTGGGCCCCTGGAAGCATGAAAATCACTTTAAACATGCTAATTTTAGCTCTAACACTGATGATCCACCTACAAATGTGAACTGACGTTCAAAAATAAAACATTTGAAAACGGACCATTTTCCACATTTCTGAAGCATGACGTAATGGGGGGGTGTTATCTCTTTTGTCGAAAATCAGCCGTTTTTGCTCGAACATTAAATGCCTCCAAATGGTATTTAATTAACTTCCCGAGCCTCTGGAAGCATGAAAATCACTTTAAACATGCTAATTTTAGCTCTAACACTGATGATCCACCTACAAATGTGAACTGACGTTCAAAAATAAAACATTTGAAAACGGACCATTTTCCACATTTCTGAAGCATGACGTAATGGGGGGGTGTTATCTCTTTTGTCGAAAATCAGCCGTTTTTGCTCGAACATTAAATGCCTCAAAATGGTATTTATTTCACTTCCCGAGCCCCTGGAAGCATGAAAATCACTTTAACCATGCTAATTTTAGCTCTAACACTGATGATCCACCTACAAATGTGAACTGACGTTCAAAAATAAAACATTTGAAAACGGACCATTTTCCACATTTCTGAAGCATGACGTAATGGGGGGGTGTTATCTCTTTTGTCGAAAATCAGCCGTTTTTGCTCAAACATTAAATGCCTCCAAATGGTATTTAATTAACTTCCCGAGCCCCTGGAAGCATGAAAATCACTTTAAACATGCTAATTTTAGCTCTAACACTGATGATCCACCTACAAATGTGAACTGACGTTCAAAAATAAAACATTTGAAAACGGACCATTTTCCACATTTCTGAAGCATGACGTAATGGGGGGGTGTTATCTCTTTTGTCAAAAATCAGCCGTTTTTGCTCGAACATTAAATGCCTCCAAATGGTATTTAATTAACTTCCCGAGCCCCTGGAAGCATGAAAATCACTTTAAACATGCCAATTTTAGCTCTAACACTGATGATCCACCTACAAATGTGAACTGACGTTCAAAAATAAAACATTTGAAAACGGACCATTTTCCACATTTCTGAAGCATGACGTAATGGGGGGGTGTTATATCTTTTGTCGAAAATCAGCCGTTTTTGCTCGAACATTAAATGCCTCCAAATGGTATTTATTTCACTTCCCGAGCCCCTGGAAGCATGAAAATCACTTTAAACATGCTAATTTTAGCTCTAACACTGATGATCCACCTACAAATGTGAACTGACGTTCAAAAATAAAACATTTGAAAACGGACCATTTTCCACATTTCTGAAGCATGACGTAATGGGGGGGTGTTATCTCTTTTGTCGAAAATCAGCCGTTTTTGCTCGAACATTAAATGCCTCCAAATGGTATTTATTTCACTTCCCGGGGTGAAGAAACCCTTTTTGAGAACTCAGAGTGAGTAAATTGGCCATTTTCATGCACTTTTAACCATTCCATAAATCTTGTGTTTTGGGCCCCTGGAAGCATGAAAATCACTTTAAACATGCTAATTTTAGCTCTAACACTGATGATCCACCTACAAATGTGAACTGACGTTCAAAAATAAAACATTTGAAAACGGACCATTTTCCACATTTCTGAAGCATGACGTAATGGGGGGGTGTTATCTCTTTTGTCGAAAATCAGCCGTTTTTGCTCGAACATTAAATGCCTCCAAATGGTATTTAATTAACTTCCCGAGCCCCTGGAAGCATGAAAATCACTTTAAACATGCTAATTTTAGCTCTAACACTGATGATCCACCTACAAATGTGAACTGACGTTCAAAAATAAAACATTTGAAAACGGACCATTTTCCACATTTCTGAAGCATGACGTAATGGGGGGGTGTTATCTCTTTTGTCGAAAATCAGCCGTTTTTGCTCGAACATTAAATGCCTCCAAATGGTATTTAATTAACTTCCCGGGGTGAAGAAACCCTTTTTGAGAACTCAGAGTGAGTAAATTGGCCATTTTCATGCACTTTTAACCATTCCATAAATCTTGTGTTTTGGGCCCCTGGAAGCATGAAAATCACTTTAAACATGCTAATTTTAGCTCTAACACTGATGATCCACCTACAAATGTGAACTGACGTTCAAAAATAAAACATTTGAAAACGGACCATTTTCCACATTTCTGAAGCATGACGTAATGGGGGGTGTTATCTCTTTTGTCGAAAATCAGCCGTTTTTGCTCGAACATTAAATGCCTCCAAATGGTATTTAATTAACTTCCCGGGGTGAAGAAACCCTTTTTGAGAACTCAGAGTGAGTAAATTGGCCATTTTCATGCACTTTTAACCATTCCATAAATCTTGTGTTTTGGGCCCCTGGAAGCATGAAAATCACTTTAAACATGCTAATTTTAGCTCTAACACTGATGATCCACCTACAAATGTGAACTGACGTTCAAAAATAAAACATTTGAAAACGGACCATTTTCCACATTTCTGAAGCATGACGTAATGGGGGGGTGTTATCTCTTTTGTCGAAAATCAGCCGTTTTTGCTCGAACATTAAATGCCTCCAAATGGTATTTAATTAACTTCCCGGGGTGAAGAAACCCTTTTTGAGAACTCAGAGTGAGTAAATTGGCCATTTTCATACACTTTTAACCATTCCATAAATCTTGTGTTTTGGGCCCCTGGAAGCATGAAAATCACTTTAAACATGCTAATTTTAGCTCTAACACTGATGATCCACCTACAAATGTGAACTGACGTTCAAAAATAAAACATTTGAAAACGGACCATTTTCCACATTTCTGAAGAATGACGTAATGGGGGGGTGTTATCTCTTTTGTCGAAAATCAACTGTTTTTGCTCGAACATTAAATGCCTCCAAATGGTATTTAATTAACTTCCCGAGCCCCTGGAAGCATGAAAATCACTTTAAACATGCTAATTTTAGCTCTAACACTGATGATCCACCTACAAATGTGAACTGACGTTCAAAAATAAAACATTTGAAAACGGACCATTTTCCACATTTCTGAAGCATGACGTAATGGGGGGGTGTTATCTCTTTTGTCGAAAATCAGCCGTTTTTGCTCGAACATTAAATGCCTCCAAATGGTATTTAATTAACTTCCCGGGGTGAAGAAACCCTTTTTGAGAACTCAGAGTGAGTAAATTGGCCATTTTCATACACTTTTAACCATTCCATAAATCTTGTGTTTTGGGCCCCTGGAAGCATGAAAATCACTTTAAACATGCTAATTTTAGCTCTAACACTGATGATCCACCTACAAATGTGAACTGACGTTCAAAAATAAAACATTTGAAAACGGACCATTTTCCACATTTCTGAAGCATGACGTAATGGGGGGGTGTTATCTCTTTTGTCGAAAATCAGCCGTTTTTGCTCGAACATTAAATGCCTCCAAATGGTATTTAATTAACTTCCCGAGCCCCTGGAAGCATGAAAATCACTTTAAACATGCTAATTTTAGCTCTAACACTGATGATCCACCTACAAATGTGAACTGACGTTCAAAAATAAAACATTTGAAAACGGACCATTTTCCACATTTCTGAAGCATGACGTAATGGGGGGGTGTTATCTCTTTTGTCGAAAATCAGCCGTTTTTGCTCGAACATTAAATGCCTCCAAATGGTATTTAATTAACTTCCCGGGGTGAAGAAACCCTTTTTGAGAACTCAGAGTGAGTAAATTGGCCATTTTCATGCACTTTTAACCATTCCATAAATCTTGTGTTTTGGGCCCCTGGAAGCATGAAAATCACTTTAAACATGCTAATTTTAGCTCTAACACTGATGATCCACCTACAAATGTGAACTGACGTTCAAAAATAAAACATTTGAAAACGGACCATTTTCCACATTTCTGAAGCATGACGTAATGGGGGGTGTTATCTCTTTTGTCGAAAATCAGCCGTTTTTGCTCGAACATTAAATGCCTCCAAATGGTATTTAATTAACTTCCCGGGGTGAAGAAACCCTTTTTGAGAACTCAGAGTGAGTAAATTGGCCATTTTCATGCACTTTTAACCATTCCATAAATCTTGTGTTTTGGGCCCCTGGAAGCATGAAAATCACTTTAAACATGCTAATTTTAGCTCTAACACTGATGATCCACCTACAAATGTGAACTGACGTTCAAAAATAAAACATTTGAAAACGGACCATTTTCCACATTTCTGAAGCATGACGTAATGGGGGGGTGTTATCTCTTTTGTCGAAAATCAGCCGTTTTTGCTCGAACATTAAATGCCTCCAAATGGTATTTAATTAACTTCCCGGGGTGAAGAAACCCTTTTTGAGAACTCAGAGTGAGTAAATTGGCCATTTTCATACACTTTTAACCATTCCATAAATCTTGTGTTTTGGGCCCCTGGAAGCATGAAAATCACTTTAAACATGCTAATTTTAGCTCTAACACTGATGATCCACCTACAAATGTGAACTGACGTTCAAAAATAAAACATTTGAAAACGGACCATTTTCCACATTTCTGAAGAATGACGTAATGGGGGGGTGTTATCTCTTTTGTCGAAAATCAACTGTTTTTGCTCGAACATTAAATGCCTCCAAATGGTATTTAATTAACTTCCCGAGCCCCTGGAAGCATGAAAATCACTTTAAACATGCTAATTTTAGCTCTAACACTGATGATCCACCTACAAATGTGAACTGACGTTCAAAAATAAAACATTTGAAAACGGACCATTTTCCACATTTCTGAAGCATGACGTAATGGGGGGGTGTTATCTCTTTTGTCGAAAATCAGCCGTTTTTGCTCGAACATTAAATGCCTCCAAATGGTATTTAATTAACTTCCCGGGGTGAAGAAACCCTTTTTGAGAACTCAGAGTGAGTAAATTGGCCATTTTCATACACTTTTAACCATTCCATAAATCTTGTGTTTTGGGCCCCTGGAAGCATGAAAATCACTTTAAACATGCTAATTTTAGCTCTAACACTGATGATCCACCTACAAATGTGAACTGACGTTCAAAAATAAAACATTTGAAAACGGACCATTTTCCACATTTCTGAAGCATGACGTAATGGGGGGGTGTTATCTCTTTTGTCGAAAATCAGCCGTTTTTGCTCGAACATTAAATGCCTCCAAATGGTATTTAATTAACTTCCCGGGGTGAAGAAACCCTTTTTGAGAACTCAGAGTGAGTAAATTGGCCATTTTCATGCACTTTTAACCATTCCATAAATCTTGTGTTTTGGGCCCCTGGAAGCATGAAAATCACTTTAAACATGCTAATTTTAGCTCTAACACTGATGATCCACCTACAAATGTGAACTGACGTTCAAAAATAAAACATTTGAAAACGGACCATTTTCCACATTTCTGAAGCATGACGTAATGGGGGGGTGTTATCTCTTTTGTCGAAAATCAGCCATTTTTGCTCGAACATTAAATGCCTCCAAATGGTATTTATTTAACTTCCCGAGCCCCTGGAAGCATGAAAATCACTTTAAACATGCTAATTTTAGCTCTAACACTGATGATCCAGCTACAAATGTGAACTGACGTTCAAAAATAAAACATTTGAAAACGGACCATTTTCCACATTTCTGAAGCATGACGTAATGGGGGGTGTTATCTCTTTTGTCGAAAATCAGCCGTTTTTGCTCGAACATTAAATGCCTCCAAATGGTATTTAATTAACTTCCCGGGGTGAAGAAACCCTTTTTGAGAACTCAGAGTGAGTAAATTGGCCATTTTCATGCACTTTTAACCATTCCATAAATCTTGTGTTTTGGGCCCCTGGAAGCATGAAAATCACTTTAAACATGCTAATTTTAGCTCTAACACTGATGATCCACCTACAAATGTGAACTGACGTTCAAAAATAAAACATTTGAAAACGGACCATTTTCCACATTTCTGAAGCATGACGTAATGGGGGGTGTTATCTCTTTTGTCGAAAATCAGCCATTTTTGCTCGAACATTAAATGCCTCCAAATGGTATTTAATTAACTTCCCGAGCCCCTGGAAGCATGAAAATCACTTTAAACATGCTAATTTTAGCTCTAACACTGATGATCCACCTACAAATGTGAACTGACGTTCAAAAATAAAACATTTGAAAACGGACCATTTTCCACATTTCTGAAGCATGACGTAATGGGGGGGTGTTATCTCTTTTGTCGAAAATCAGCCGTTTTTGCTCGAACATTAAATGCCTCCAAATGGTATTTATTTCACTTCCCGAGCCCCTGGAAGCATGAAAATCACTTTAAACATGCTAATTTTAGCTCTAACACTGATGATCCACATACAAATGTGAACTGACGTTCGAAAATAAAACATTTGAAAACGGACCATTTTCCACATTTCTGAAGCATGACGTAATGGGGGGGTGTTATCTCTTTTGTCGAAAATCAGCCGTTTTTGCTCGAACATTAAATGCCTCCAAATGGTATTTATTTCACTTCCCGGGGTGAAGAAACCCTTTTTGAGAACTCAGAGTGAGTAAATTGGCCATTTTCATGCACTTTTAACCATTCCATAAATCTTGTGTTTTGGGCCCCTGGAAGCATGAAAATCACTTTAAACATGCTAATTTTAGCTCTAACACTGATGATCCACCTACAAATGTGAACTGACGTTAAAAAATTAAAACATTTGAAAACGGACCATTTTCCACATTTCTGAAGCATGACGTAATGGGGGGGTGTTATCTCTTTTGTCGAAAATCAGCCGTTTTTGCTCGAACATTAAATGCCTCCAAATGGTATTTAATTAACTTCCCGAGCCCCTGGAAGCATGAAAATCACTTTAAACATGCTAATTTTAGCTCTAACACTGATGATCCACCTACAAATGTGAACTGACGTTCAAAAATAAAACATTTGAAAACGGACCATTTTCCACATTTCTGAAGCATGACGTAATGGGGGGGTGTTATCTCTTTTGTCGAAAATCAGCCGTTTTTGCTCGAACATTAAATGCCTCCAAATGGTATTTAATTAACTTCCCGGGGTGAAGAAACCCTTTTTGAGAACTCAGAGTGAGTAAATTGGCAATTTTCATGCACTTTTAACCATTCCATAAATCTTGTGTTTTGGGCCCCTGGAAGCATGAAAATCACTTTAAACATGCTAATTTTAGCTCTAACACTGATGATCCACCTACAAATGTGAACTGACGTTAAAAAATAAAACATTTGAAAACGGACCATTTTCCACATTTCTGAAGCATGACGTAATGGGGGGGTGTTATCTCTTTTGTCGAAAATCAGCCGTTTTTGCTCGAACATTAAATGCCTCCAAATGGTATTTAATTAACTTCCCGAGCCCCTGGAAGCATGAAAATCACTTTAAACATGCTAATTTTAGCTCTAACACTGATGATCCACCTACAAATGTGAACTGACGTTCAAAAATAAAACATTTGAAAAGGGACCATTTTCCACATTTCTGAAGCATGACGTAATGGGGGGGTGTTATCTCTTTTGTCGAAAATCAGCCGTTTTTGCTCGAACATTAAATGCCTCCAAATGGTATTTAATTAACTTCCCGGGGTGAAGAAACCCTTTTTGAGAACTCAGAGTGAGTAAATTGGCCATTTTCATGCACTTTTAACCATTCCATAAATCTTGTGTTTTGGGCCCCTGGAAGCATGAAAATCACTTTAAACATGCTAATTTTAGCTCTAACACTGATGATCCACCTACAAATGTGAACTGACGTTAAAAAATAAAACATTTGAAAACGGACCATTTTCCACATTTCTGAAGCATGACGTAATGGGGGGGTGTTATCTCTTTTGTCGAAAATCAGCCGTTTTTGCTCGAACATTAAATGCCTCCAAATGGTATTTAATTAACTTCCCGAGGCCCTGGAAGCATGAAAATCACTTTAAACATGCTAATTTTAGCTCTAACACTGATGATCCACCTACAAATGTGAACTGACGTTCAAAAATAAAACATTTGAAAACGGACCATTTTCCACATTTCTGAAGCATGACGTAATGGGGGGGTGTTATCTCTTTTGTCGAAAATCAGCCGTTTTTGCTCGAACATTAAATGCCTCCAAATGGTATTTAATTAACTTCCCGGGGTGAAGAAACCCTTTTTGAGAACTCAGAGTGAGTAAATTGGCCATTTTCATGCACTTTTAACCATTCCATAAATCTTGTGTTTTGGGCCCCTGGAAGCATGAAAATCACTTTAAACATGCTAATTTTAGCTCTAACACTGATGATCCACCTACAAATGTGAACTGACGTTCAAAAATAAAACATTTGAAAACGGACCATTTTCCACATTTCTGAAGCATGACGTAATGGGGGGTGTTATCTCTTTTGTCGAAAATCAGCCGTTTTTGCTCGAACATTAAATGCCTCCAAATGGTATTTAATTAACTTCCCGAGCCCCTGGAAGCATGAAAATCACTTTAAACATGCTAATTTTAGCTCTAACACTGATGATCCACCTACAAATGTGAACTGACGTTCAAAAATAAAACATTTGAAAACGGACCATTTTCCACATTTCTGAAGCATGACGTAATGGGGGGGTGTTATCTATTTTGTCGAAAATCAGCCGTTTTTGCTCGAACATTAAATGCCTCCAAATGGTATTTAATTAACTTCCCGGGGTGAAGAAACCCTTTTTGAGAACTCAGAGTGAGTAAATTGGCCATTTTCATGCACTTTTAACCATTCCATAAATCTTGTGTTTTGGGCCCCTGGAAGCATGAAAATCACTTTAAACATGCTAATTTTAGCTCTAACACTGATGATCCACCTACAAATGTGAACTGACGTTCAAAAATAAAACATTTGAAAACGGACCATTTTCCACATTTCTGAAGCATGACGTAATGGGGGGCTGTTATCTCTTTTGTCGAAAATCAGCCGTTTTTGCTCGAACATTAAATGCCTCCAAATGGTATTTAATTAACTTCCTGAGCCCCTGGAAGCATGAAAATCACTTTAAACATGCTAATTTTAGCTCTAACACTGATGATCCACCTACAAATGTGAACTGACGTGCAAAAATAAAACATTTGAAAACGGACCATTTTCCACATTTCTGAAGCATGACGTAATGGGGGGGTGTTATCTCTTTTGTCGAAAATCAGCCGTTTTTGCTCTAACATTAAATGCCTCCAAATGGTATTTATTTCACTTCCCGAGCCCCTGGAAGCATGAAAATCACTTTTAACATGCTAATTTTAGCTCTGACACTGATGATCCACCTACAAATGTGAACTGACGTTCAAAAATAAAACATTTGAAAACGGACCATTTTCCACATTTCTGAAGCATGACGTAATGGGGGGGTGTTATCTCTTTTGTCGAAAATCAGCCGTTTTTGCTCGAACATTAAATGCCTCCAAATGGTATTTAATTAACTTCCCGGGGTGAAGAAACCCTTTTTGAGAACTCAGAGTGAGTAAATTGTCCATTTTCATGCACTTTTAACCATTCCATAAATCTTGTGTTTTGGGCCCCTGGAAGCATGAAAATCACTTTAAACATGCTAATTTTAGCTCTAACACTGATGATCCACCTACAAATGTGAACTGACGTTCAAAAATAAAACATTTGAAAACGGACCATTTTCCACATTTCTGAAGCATGACGTAATGGGGGGGTGTTATCTCTTTTGTCGAAAATCAGCCGTTTTTGCTCGAACATTAAATGCCTCCAAATGGTATTTAATTAACTTCCCGAGCCCCTGGAAGCATGAAAATCACTTTAAACATGCTAATTTTAGCTCTAACACTGATGATCCACCTACAAATGTGAACTGACGTTCAAAAATAAAACATTTGAAAACGGACCATTTTCCACATTTCTGAAGCATGACGTAATGGGGGGGTGTTATCTCTTTTGTCGAAAATCAGCCGTTTTTGCTCGAACATTAAATGCCTCCAAATGGTATTTATTTCACTTCCCGAGCCCCTGGAAGCATGAAAATCACTTTAAACATGCTAATTTTAGCTCTAACACTGATGATCCACCTACAAATGTGAACTGACATTCAAAAATAAAACATTTGAAAACGGACCATTTTCCACATTTCTGAAGCATGACGTAATGGGGGGGTGTTATCTCTTTTGTCGAAAATCAGCCGTTTTTGCTCGAACATTAAATGCCTCCAAATGGTATTTATTTCACTTCCCGGGGTGAAGAAACCCTTTTTGAGAACTCAGAGTGAGTAAATTGGCCATTTTCATGCACTTTTAACCATTCCATAAATCTTGTGTTTTGGGCCCCTGGAAGCATGAAAATCACTTTAAACATGCTAATTTTAGCTCTAACACTGATGATCCACCTACAAATGTGAACTGACGTTCAAAAATAAAACATTTGAAAACGGACCATTTTCCACATTTCTGAAGCATGACGTAATGGGGGGGTGTTATCTCTTTTGTCGAAAATCAGCCGTTTTTGCTCGAACATTAAATGCCTCCAAATGGTATTTAATTAACTTCCCGAGCCCCTGGAAGCATGAAAATCACTTTAAACATGCTAATTTTAGCTCTAACACTGATGATCCACCTACAAATGTGAACTGACGTTCAAAAATAAAACATTTGAAAACGGACCATTTTCCACATTTCTGAAGCATGACGTAATGGGGGGGTGTTATCTCTTTTGTCGAAAATCAGCCGTTTTTGCTCGAACATTAAATGCCTCCAAATGGTATTTATTTCACTTCCCGGGGTGAAGAAACCCTTTTTGAGAACTCAGAGTGAGTAAATTGGCCATTTTCATGCACTTTTAACCATTCCATTAATCTTGTGTTTTGGGCCCCTGGAAGCATGAACATCACTTTAAACATGCTAATTTTAGCTCTAACACTGATGATCCACCTACAAATGTGAACTGACGTTCAAAAATAAAACATTTGAAAACGGACCATTTTCCACATTTCTGAAGCATGACGTAATGGGGGGGTGTTATCTCTTTTGTCGAAAATCAGCCGTTTTTGCTCAAACATTAAATGCCTCCAAATGGTATTTAATTAACTTCCCGAGCCCCTGGAAGCATGAAAATCACTTTAAACATGCTAATTTTAGCTCTAACACTGATGATCCACCTACAAATGTGAACTGACGTTCAAAAATAAAACATTTGAAAACGGACCATTTTCCACATTTCTGAAGCATGACGTAATGGGGGGGTGTTATCTCTTTTGTCGAAAATCAGCCGTTTTTGCTCGAACATTAAATGCCTCCAAATGGTCAAAAATAAAACATTTGAAAACGGACCATTTTCCACATTTCTGAAGCATGACGTAATGGGGGGGTGTTATCTCTTTTGTCGAAAATCAGCCGTTTTTGCTCGAACATTAAATGCCTCCAAATGGTATTTAATTAACTTCCCGGGGTGAAGAAACCCTTTTTGAGAACTCAGAGTGAGTAAATTGGCCATTTTCATGCACTTTTAACCATTCCATAAATCTTGTGTTTTGGGCCCCTGGAAGCATGAAAATCACTTTAAACATGCTAATTTTAGCTCTAACACTGATGATCCACCTACAAATGTGAACTGACGTTCAAAAATAAAACATTTGAAAACGGACCACTTTCCACATTTCTGAAGCATGACGTAATGGGGGGGTGTTATCTCTTTTGTCGAAAATCAGCCGTTTTTGCTCGAACATTAAATGCCTCCAAATGGTATTTAATTAACTTCCCGAGCCCCTGGAAGCATGAAAATCACTTTAAACATGCTAATTTTAGCTCTAACACTGATTATCCACCTACAAATGTGAACTGACGTTCAAAAATAAAACATTTGAAAACGGACCATTTTCCACATTTCTGAAGCATGACGTAAGGGGGGGGTGTTATCTCTTTTGTCCAAAATCAGCCGTTTTTGCTCGAACATTAAATGCCTCCAAATGGTATTTAATTAACTTCCCGGGGTGAAGAAACCCTTTTTGAGAACTCAGAGTGAGTAAATTGGCCATTTTCATGCACTTTTAACCATTCTATAAATCTTGTGTTTTGGGACCCTGGAAGCATGAAAATCACTTTAAACATGCAAATTTTAGCTCTAACACTGATGATCCACCTACAAATGTGAACTGACGTTCAAAAATAAAACATTTGAAAACGGACCATTTTCCACATTTCTGAAGCATGACGTAATGGGGGGGTGTTATCTCTTTTGTCGAAAATCAGCCGTTTTTGCTCGAACATTAAATGCCTCCAAATGGTATTTAATTAACTTCCCGAGCCCCTGGAAGCATGAAAATCACTTTAAACATGCTAATTTTAGCTCTAACACTGATGATCCACCTACAAATGTGAACTGACGTTCAAAAATAAAACATTTGAAAACGGACCATTTTCCACATTTCTGAAGCATGACGTAATGGGGGGTGTTATCTCTTTTGTCGAAAATCAGCCGTTTTTGCTCGAACATTAAATGCCTCCAAATGATATTTATTTCACTTCCCGGGGTGAAGAAACCCTTTTTGAGAACTCAGAGTGAGTAAATTGGCCATTTTCATGCACTTTTAACCATTCCATTAATCTTGTGTTTTGGGCCCCTGGAAGCATGAAAATCACTTTAAACATGCTAATTTTAGCTCTAACACTGATGATCCACCTACAAATGTGAACTGACGTTCAAAAATAAAACATTTGAAAACGGACCATTTTCCACATTTCTGAAGCATGACGTAATGGGGGGGGGTGTTATCTCTTTTGTCGAAAATCAGCCGTTTTTGCTCGAACATTAAATGCCTCCAAATGGTATTTAATTAACTTCCCGAGCCCCTGGAAGCATGAAAATCACTTTAAACATGCTAATTTTAGCTCTAACACTGATGATCCACCTACAAATGTGAACTGACGTTCAAAAATAAAACATTTGAAAATGGACCATTTTTCACATTTCTGGAGCATGACGTAATGGGGGGGTGTTATCTCTTTTGTCGAAAATCAGCCGTTTTTGCTCGAACATTAAATGCCTCCAAATGGTATTTATTTCACTTCCCGAGCCCCTGGAAGCATGAAAATCACTTTAAACATGCTAATTTTAGCTCTAACACTGATGATCCACCTACAAATGTGAACTGACGTTCAAAAATAAAACATTTGAAAACGGACCATTTTCCACATTTCTGAAGCATGACGTGATGGGGGGGTGTGATCTCTTTTGTCGAAAATCAGCCGTTTTTGCTCGAACATTAAATGCCTCCAAATGGTATTTAATTAACTTCCCGAGCCCCTGGAAGCATGAAAATCACTTTAAACATGCTAATTTTAGCTCTAACACTGATGATCCACCTACAAATGTGAACTGACGTTCAAAAATAAAACATTTGAAAACGGACCATTTTCCACATTTCTGAAGCATGACGTAATGGGGGGGTGTTATCTCTTTTGTCGAAAATCAGCAGTTTTTGCTCGAACATTAAATGCCTCCAAATGGTATTTCATTAACTTCCCGAGCCCCTGGAAGCATGAAAATCACTTTAAACATGCTAATTTTAGCTCTAACACTGATGATCCACCTACAAATGTGAACTGACGTTCAAAAATAAAACATTTGAAAACGGACCATTTTTCACATTTCTGAAGCATGACGTAATGGGGGGGTGTTATCTCTTTTGTCGAAAATCAGCCGTTTTTGCTCGAACATTAAATGCCTCCAAATGGTATTTAATTAACTTCCCGGGGTGAAGAAACCCTTTTTGAGAACTCAGAGTGAGTAAATTGGCCATTTTCATGCACTTTTAACCATTCCATAAATCTTGTGTTTTGGGCCCCTGGAAGCATGAAAATCACTTTAAACATGCTAATTTTAGCTCTAACACTGATGATCCACCTACAAATGTGAACTGACGTTCAAAAATAAAACATTTGAAAACGGACCACTTTCCACATTTCTGAAGCATGACGTAATGGGGGGGTGTTATCTCTTTTGTCGAAAATCAGCCGTTTTTGCTCGAACATTAAATGCCTCCAAATGGTATTTAATTAACTTCCCGAGCCCCTGGAAGCATGAAAATCACTTTAAACATGCTAATTTTAGCTCTAACACTGATTATCCACCTACAAATGTGAACTGACTTTCAAAAATAAAACATTTGAAAACGGACCATTTTCCACATTTCTGAAGCATGACGTAATGGGGGGGTGTTATCTCTTTTGTCGAAAATCAGCCGTTTTTGCTCGAACATTAAATGCCTCCAAATGGTATTTATTTCACTTCCCGAGCCCCTGGAAGCATGAAAATCACTTTAAACATGCTAATTTTAGCTCTAACACTGATGATCCACCTACAAATGTGAACTGACGTTCAAAAATAAAACATTTGAAAACGGACCATTTTCCACATTTCTGAAGCATGACGTAATATGGGGGTGTTATCTCTTTTGTCGAAAATCAGCCGTTTTTGCTCGAACATTAAATGCCTCCAAATGGTATTTATTTCACTTCCCGAGCCCCTGGAAGCATGAAAATCACTTTAAACATGCTAATTTTAGCTCTAACACTGATGATCCACCTACAAATGTGAACTGACGTTCAAAAGTAAAACATTTGAAAACGGACCATTTTCCACATTTCTGAAGCATGACGTAATGGGGGGGTGTTATCTCTTTTGTCGAAAATCAGCCGTTTTTGCTCGAACATTAAATGCCTCCAAATGGTATTTAATTAACTTCCCGAGCCCCTGGAAGGATGAAAATCACTTTAAACATGCTAATTTTAGCTCTAACACTGATGATCCACCTACAAATGTGAACTGACGTTCAAAAATAAAACATTTGAAAACGGACCATTTTCCACATTTCTGAAGCATGACGTAATGGGGGGGGGTGTTATCTCTTTTGTCGAAAATCAGCCATTTTTGCTCGAACATTAAATGCCTCCAAATGGTATTTAATTAACTTCCCGGGGTGAAGAAACCCTTTTTGAGAACTCAGAGTGAGTAAATTGGCCATTTTCATGCACTTTTAACCATTCCATAAATCTTGTGTTTTGGGCCCCTGGAAGCATGAAAATCACTTTAAACATGCTAATTTTAGCTCTAACACTGATGATCCACCTACAAATGTGAACTGACGTTCAAAAATAAAACATTTGAAAACGGACCATTTTCCACATTTCTGAAGCATGACGTAATGGGGGGGTGTTATCTCTTTTGTCGAAAATCAGCCGTTTTTGCTCGAACATTAAATGCCTCCAAATGGTATTTAATTAACTTCCCGAGCCCCTGGAAGCATGAAAATCACTTTAAACATGCTAATTTTAGCTCTAACACTGATGATCCACCTACAAATGTGAACTGACGTTCAAAAATAAAACATTTGAAAACGGACCATTTTCCACATTTCTGAAGCATGACGTAATGGGGGGGTGTTATCTCTTTTGTCGAAAATCAGCCGTTTTGGCTCGAACATTAAATGCCTCCAAATGGTATTTAATTAACTTCCCGGGGTGAAGAAACCCTTTTTGAGAACTCAGAGTGAGTAAATTGGCCATTTTCATGCACTTTTAACCATTCCATAAATCTTGTGTTTTGGGCCCATGGAAGCATGAAAATCACTTTAAACATGCTAATTTTAGCTCTAACACTGATGATCCACCTACAAATGTGAACTGACGTTCAAAAATAAAACATTTGAAAACGGACCATTTTCCACATTTCTGAAGCATGACGTAATGGGGGGGGTGTTATCTCTTTTGTCGAAAATCAGCCGTTTTTGCTCGAACATTAAATGCCTCCAAATGGTATTTAATTAACTTCCCGGGGTGAAGAAACCCTTTTTGAGAACTCAGAGTGAGTAAATTGGCCATTTTCATGCACTTTTAACCATTCCATAAATCTTGTGTTTTGGGCCCCAGGAAGCATGAAAATCACTTTAAACATGCTAATTTTAGCTCTAACACTGATGATCCACCTACAAATGTGAACTGACGTTCAAAAATAAAACATTTGAAAACGGACCATTTTCCACATTTCTGAAGCATGACGTAATGGGGGGGTGTTATCTCTTTTGTCGAAAATCAGCCGTTTTTGCTCGAACATTAAATGCCTCCAAATGGTATTTATTTCACTTCCCGGGGTGAAGAAACCCTTTTTGAGAACTCAGAGTGAGTAAATTGGCCATTTTCATGCACTTTTAACCATTCCATAAATCTTGTGTTTTGGGCCCCTGGAAGCATGAAAATCACTTTAAACATGCTAATTTTAGCTCTAACACTGATGATCCACCTACAAATGTGAACTGACGTTCAAAAATAAAACATTTGAAAACTGACCATTTTCCACATTTCTGAAGCATGACGTAATGGGGGGGGTGTTATCTCTTTTGTCGAAAATCAGCCGTTTTTGCTCGAACATTAAATGCCTCCAAATGGTATTTAATTAACTTCCCGAGCCCCTGGAAGCATGAAAATCACTTTAAACATGCTAATTTTAGCTCTAACACTGATGATCCACCTACAAATGTGAACTGACGTTCAAAAATAAAACATTTGAAAACGGACCATTTTCCACATTTCTGAAGCATGACGTAATGGGGGGGTGTTATCTCTTTTGTCGAAAATCAGCCGTTTTTGCTCGAACATTAAATGCCTCCAAATGGTATTTATTTCACTTCCCGAGCCCCTGGAAGCATGAAAATCACTTTAAACATGCTAATTTTAGCTCTAACACTGATGATCCACCTACAAATGTGAACTGACGTTCAAAAATAAAACATTTGAAAACGGACCATTTTCCACATTTCTGAAGCATGACGTAATGGGGGGGTGTGATCTCTTTTGTCGAAAATCAGCCGTTTTTGCTCGAACATTAAATGTCTCCAAATGGTATTTAATTAACTTCCCGAGCCCCTGGAAGCATGAAAATCACTTTAAACATGCTAATTTTAGCTCTAACACTGATGATCCACCTACAAATGTGAACTGACGTTCAAAAATAAAACATTTGAAAACGGACCATTTTCCACATTTCTGAAGCATGACGTAATGGGGGGGTGTTATCTCTTTTGTCGAAAATCAGCCGTTTTTGCTCGAACATTAAATGCCTCCAAATGGTATTTAATCAACTTCCCGAGCCCCTGGAAGCATGAAAATCACTTTAAACATGCTAATTTTAGCTCTAACACTGATGATCCACCTACAAATGTGAACTGACGTTCAAAAATAAAACATTTGAAAACGGACCATTTTCCACATTTCTGAAGCATGACGTAATGGGGGGGTGTTATCTCTTTTGTCGAAAATCAGCCGTTTTTGCTCGAACATTAAATGCCTCCAAATGGTATTTAATTAACTTCCCGGGGTGAAGAAACCCTTTTTGAGAACTCAGAGTGAGTAAATTGGCCATTTTCATGCACTTTTAACCATTCCATAAATCTTGTGTTTTGGGCCCCTGGAAGCATGAAAATCACTTTAAACATGCAAATTTTAGCTCTAACACTGATGATCCACCTACAAATGTGAACTGACGTTCAAAAATAAAACATTTGAAAACGGACCATTTTCCACATTTCTGAAGCATGACGTAATGGGGGGGTGTTATCTCTTTTGTCGAAAATCAGCCGTTTTTGCTCGAACATTAAATGCCTCCAAATGGTATTTAATTAACTTCCCGAGCCCCTGGAAGCATGAACATCACTTTAAACATGCTAATTTTAGCTCTAACACTGATGATCCACCTACAAATGTGAACTGACGTTCAAAAATAAAACATTTGAAAACGGACCATTTTCCACATTTCTGAAGCATGACGTAATGGGGGGGTGTGATCTCTTTTGTCGAAAATCAGCCGTTTTTGCTCGAACATTAAATGCCTCCAAATGGTATTTAATTAACTTCCCGGGGTGAAGAAACCCTTTTTGAGAACTCAGAGTGAGTAAATTGGCAATTTTCATGCACTTTTAACCATTCCATAAATCTTGTGTTTTGGGCCCCTGGAAGCATGAAAATCACTTTAAACATGCTAATTTTAGCTCTAACACTGATGATCCACCTACAAATGTGAACTGACGTTAAAAAATAAAACATTTGAAAACGGACCATTTTCCACATTTCTGAAGCATGACGTAATGGGGGGGTGTTATCTCTTTTGTCGAAAATCAGCCGTTTTTGCTCGAACATTAAATGCCTCCAAATGGTATTTAATTAACTTCCCGAGCCCCTGGAAGCATGAAAATCACTTTAAACATGCTAATTTTAGCTCTAACACTGATGATCCACCTACAAATGTGAACTGACGTTCAAAAATAAAACATTTGAAAAGGGACCATTTTCCACATTTCTGAAGCATGACGTAATGGGGGGGTGTTATCTCTTTTGTCGAAAATCAGCCGTTTTTGCTCGAACATTAAATGCCTCCAAATGGTATTTAATTAACTTCCCGGGGTGAAGAAACCCTTTTTGAGAACTCAGAGTGAGTAAATTGGCCATTTTCATGCACTTTTAACCATTCCATAAATCTTGTGTTTTGGGCCCCTGGAAGCATGAAAATCACTTTAAACATGCTAATTTTAGCTCTAACACTGATGATCCACCTACAAATGTGAACTGACGTTAAAAAATAAAACATTTGAAAACGGACCATTTTCCACATTTCTGAAGCATGACGTAATGGGGGGGTGTTATCTCTTTTGTCGAAAATCAGCCGTTTTTGCTCGAACATTAAATGCCTCCAAATGGTATTTAATTAACTTCCCGAGCCCCTGGAAGCATGAAAATCACTTTAAACATGCTAATTTTAGCTCTAACACTGATGATCCACCTACAAATGTGAACTGACGTTCAAAAATAAAACATTTGAAAACGGACCATTTTCCACATTTCTGAAGCATGACGTAATGGGGGGGTGTTATCTCTTTTGTCGAAAATCAGCCGTTTTTGCTCGAACATTAAATGCCTCCAAATGGTATTTAATTAACTTCCCGGGGTGAAGAAACCCTTTTTGAGAACTCAGAGTGAGTAAATTGGCCATTTTCATGCACTTTTAACCATTCCATAAATCTTGTGTTTTGGGCCCCTGGAAGCATGAAAATCACTTTAAACATGCTAATTTTAGCTCTAACACTGATGATCCACCTACAAATGTGAACTGACGTTCAAAAATAAAACATTTGAAAACGGACCATTTTCCACATTTCTGAAGCATGACGTAATGGGGGGTGTTATCTCTTTTGTCGAAAATCAGCCGTTTTTGCTCGAACATTAAATGCCTCCAAATGGTATTTAATTAACTTCCCGAGCCCCTGGAAGCATGAAAATCACTTTAAACATGCTAATTTTAGCTCTAACACTGATGATCCACCTACAAATGTGAACTGACGTTCAAAAATAAAACATTTGAAAACGGACCATTTTCCACATTTCTGAAGCATGACGTAATGGGGGGGTGTTATCTATTTTGTCGAAAATCAGCCGTTTTTGCTCGAACATTAAATGCCTCCAAATGGTATTTAATTAACTTCCCGGGGTGAAGAAACCCTTTTTGAGAACTCAGAGTGAGTAAATTGGCCATTTTCATGCACTTTTAACCATTCCATAAATCTTGTGTTTTGGGCCCCTGGAAGCATGAAAATCACTTTAAACATGCTAATTTTAGCTCTAACACTGATGATCCACCTACAAATGTGAACTGACGTTCAAAAATAAAACATTTGAAAACGGACCATTTTCCACATTTCTGAAGCATGACGTAATGGGGGGCTGTTATCTCTTTTGTCGAAAATCAGCCGTTTTTGCTCGAACATTAAATGCCTCCAAATGGTATTTAATTAACTTCCTGAGCCCCTGGAAGCATGAAAATCACTTTAAACATGCTAATTTTAGCTCTAACACTGATGATCCACCTACAAATGTGAACTGACGTGCAAAAATAAAACATTTGAAAACGGACCATTTTCCACATTTCTGAAGCATGACGTAATGGGGGGGTGTTATCTCTTTTGTCGAAAATCAGCCGTTTTTGCTCTAACATTAAATGCCTCCAAATGGTATTTATTTCACTTCCCGAGCCCCTGGAAGCATGAAAATCACTTTTAACATGCTAATTTTAGCTCTGACACTGATGATCCACCTACAAATGTGAACTGACGTTCAAAAATAAAACATTTGAAAACGGACCATTTTCCACATTTCTGAAGCATGACGTAATGGGGGGGTGTTATCTCTTTTGTCGAAAATCAGCCGTTTTTGCTCGAACATTAAATGCCTCCAAATGGTATTTAATTAACTTCCCGGGGTGAAGAAACCCTTTTTGAGAACTCAGAGTGAGTAAATTGTCCATTTTCATGCACTTTTAACCATTCCATAAATCTTGTGTTTTGGGCCCCTGGAAGCATGAAAATCACTTTAAACATGCTAATTTTAGCTCTAACACTGATGATCCACCTACAAATGTGAACTGACGTTCAAAAATAAAACATTTGAAAACGGACCATTTTCCACATTTCTGAAGCATGACGTAATGGGGGGGTGTTATCTCTTTTGTCGAAAATCAGCCGTTTTTGCTCGAACATTAAATGCCTCCAAATGGTATTTAATTAACTTCCCGAGCCCCTGGAAGCATGAAAATCACTTTAAACATGCTAATTTTAGCTCTAACACTGATGATCCACCTACAAATGTGAACTGACGTTCAAAAATAAAACATTTGAAAACGGACCATTTTCCACATTTCTGAAGCATGACGTAATGGGGGGGTGTTATCTCTTTTGTCGAAAACCAGCCGTTTTTGCTCGAACATTAAATGCCTCCAAATGGTATTTATTTCACTTCCCGAGCCCCTGGAAGCATGAAAATCACTTTAAACATGCTAATTTTAGCTCTAACACTGATGATCCACCTACAAATGTGAACTGACATTCAAAAATAAAACATTTGAAAACGGACCATTTTCCACATTTCTGAAGCATGACGTAATGGGGGGGTGTTATCTCTTTTGTCGAAAATCAGCCGTTTTTGCTCGAACATTAAATGCCTCCAAATGGTATTTATTTCACTTCCCGGGGTGAAGAAACCCTTTTTGAGAACTCAGAGTGAGTAAATTGGCCATTTTCATGCACTTTTAACCATTCCATAAATCTTGTGTTTTGGGCCCCTGGAAGCATGAAAATCACTTTAAACATGCTAATTTTAGCTCTAACACTGATGATCCACCTACAAATGTGAACTGACGTTCAAAAATAAAACATTTGAAAACGGACCATTTTCCACATTTCTGAAGCATGACGTAATGGGGGGGTGTTATCTCTTTTGTCGAAAATCAGCCGTTTTTGCTCGAACATTAAATGCCTCCAAATGGTATTTAATTAACTTCCCGAGCCCCTGGAAGCATGAAAATCACTTTAAACATGCTAATTTTAGCTCTAACACTGATGATCCACCTACAAATGTGAACTGACGTTCAAAAATAAAACATTTGAAAACGGACCATTTTCCACATTTCTGAAGCATGACGTAATGGGGGGGTGTTATCTCTTTTGTCGAAAATCAGCCGTTTTTGCTCGAACATTAAATGCCTCCAAATGGTATTTATTTCACTTCCCGGGGTGAAGAAACCCTTTTTGAGAACTCAGAGTGAGTAAATTGGCCATTTTCATGCACTTTTAACCATTCCATTAATCTTGTGTTTTGGGCCCCTGGAAGCATGAAAATCACTTTAAACATGCTAATTTTAGCTCTAACACTGATGATCCACCTACAAATGTGAACTGACGTTCAAAAATAAAACATTTGAAAACGGACCATTTTCCACATTTCTGAAGCATGACGTAATGGGGGGGTGTTATCTCTTTTGTCGAAAATCAGCCGTTTTTGCTCAAACATTAAATGCCTCCAAATGGTATTTAATTAACTTCCCGAGCCCCTGGAAGCATGAAAATCACTTTAAACATGCTAATTTTAGCTCTAACACTGATGATCCACCTACAAATGTGAACTGACGTTCAAAAATAAAACATTTGAAAACGGACCATTTTCCACATTTCTGAAGCATGACGTAATGGGGGGGTGTTATCTCTTTTGTCGAAAATCAGCCGTTTTTGCTCGAACATTAAATGCCTCCAAATGGTCAAAAATAAAACATTTGAAAACGGACCATTTTCCACATTTCTGAAGCATGACGTAATGGGGGGGTGTTATCTCTTTTGTCGAAAATCAGCCGTTTTTGCTCGAACATTAAATGCCTCCAAATGGTATTTAATTAACTTCCCGGGGTGAAGAAACCCTTTTTGAGAACTCAGAGTGAGTAAATTGGCCATTTTCATGCACTTTTAACCATTCCATAAATCTTGTGTTTTGGGCCCCTGGAAGCATGAAAATCACTTTAAACATGCTAATTTTAGCTCTAACACTGATGATCCACCTACAAATGTGAACTGACGTTCAAAAATAAAACATTTGAAAACGGACCACTTTCCACATTTCTGAAGCATGACGTAATGGGGGGGTGTTATCTCTTTTGTCGAAAATCAGCCGTTTTTGCTCGAACATTAAATGCCTCCAAATGGTATTTAATTAACTTCCTGAGCCCCTGGAAGCATGAAAATCACTTTAAACATGCTAATTTTAGCTCTAACACTGATTATCCACCTACAAATGTGAACTGACGTTCAAAAATAAAACATTTGAAAACGGACCATTTTCCACATTTCTGAAGCATGACGTAATGGGGGGGTGTTATCTCTTTTGTCCAAAATCAGCCGTTTTTGCTCGAACATTAAATGCCTCCAAATGGTATTTAATTAACTTCCCGGGGTGAAGAAACCCTTTTTGAGAACTCAGAGTGAGTAAATTGGCCATTTTCATGCACTTTTAACCATTCCATAAATCTTGTGTTTTGGGACCCTGGAAGCATGAAAATCACTTTAAACATGCAAATTTTAGCTCTAACACTGATGATCCACCTACAAATGTGAACTGACGTTCAAAAATAAAACATTTGAAAACGGACCATTTTCCACATTTCTGAAGCATGACGTAATGGGGGGGTGTTATCTCTTTTGTCGAAAATCAGCCGTTTTTGCTCGAACATTAAATGCCTCCAAATGGTATTTAATTAACTTCCCGAGCCCCTGGAAGCATGAAAATCACTTTAAACATGCTAATTTTAGCTCTAACACTGATGATCCACCTACAAATGTGAACTGACGTTCAAAAATAAAACATTTGAAAACGGACCATTTTCCACATTTCTGAAGCATGACGTAATGGGGGGTGTTATCTCTTTTGTCGAAAATCAGCCGTTTTTGCTCGAACATTAAATGCCTCCAAATGATATTTATTTCACTTCCCGGGGTGAAGAAACCCTTTTTGAGAACTCAGAGTGAGTAAATTGGCCATTTTCATGCACTTTTAACCATTCCATTAATCTTGTGTTTTGGGCCCCTGGAAGCATGAAAATCACTTTAAACATGCTAATTTTAGCTCTAACACTGATGATCCACCTACAAATGTGAACTGACGTTCAAAAATAAAACATTTGAAAACGGACCATTTTCCACATTTCTGAAGCATGACGTAATGGGGGGGGGTGTTATCTCTTTTGTCGAAAATCAGCCGTTTTTGCTCGAACATTAAATGCCTCCAAATGGTATTTAATTAACTTCCCGAGCCCCTGGAAGCATGAAAATCACTTTAAACATGCTAATTTTAGCTCTAACACTGATGATCCACCTACAAATGTGAACTGACGTTCAAAAATAAAACATTTGAAAATGGACCATTTTTCACATTTCTGGAGCATGACGTAATGGGGGGGTGTTATCTCTTTTGTCGAAAATCAGCCGTTTTTGCTCGAACATTAAATGCCTCCAAATGGTATTTAATTAACTTCCCGGGGTGAAGAAACCCTTTTTGAGAACTCAGAGTGAGTAAATTGGCCATTTTCATGCACTTTTAACCATTCCATAAATCTTGTGTTTTGGGCCCCTGGAAGCATGAAAATCACTTTAAACATGCTAATTTTAGCTCTAACACTGATGATCCACCTACAAATGTGAACTGACGTTCAAAAATAAAACATTTGAAAACGGACCACTTTCCACATTTCTGAAGCATGACGTAATGGGGGGGTGTTATCTCTTTTGTCGAAAATCAGCCGTTTTTGCTCGAACATTAAATGCCTCCAAATGGTATTTAATTAACTTCCCGAGCCCCTGGAAGCATGAAAATCACTTTAAACATGCTAATTTTAGCTCTAACACTGATTATCCACCTACAAATGTGAACTGACTTTCAAAAATAAAACATTTGAAAACGGACCATTTTCCACATTTCTGAAGCATGACGTAATGGGGGGGTGTTATCTCTTTTGTCGAAAATCAGCCGTTTTTGCTCGAACATTAAATGCCTCCAAATGGTATTTATTTCACTTCCCGAGCCCCTGGAAGCATGAAAATCACTTTAAACATGCTAATTTTAGCTCTAACACTGATGATCCACCTACAAATGTGAACTGACGTTCAAAAATAAAACATTTGAAAACGGACCATTTTCCACATTTCTGAAGCATGACGTAATATGGGGGTGTTATCTCTTTTGTCGAAAATCAGCCGTTTTTGCTCGAACATTAAATGCCTCCAAATGGTATTTATTTCACTTCCCGAGCCCCTGGAAGCATGAAAATCACTTTAAACATGCTAATTTTAGCTCTAACACTGATGATCCACCTACAAATGTGAACTGACGTTCAAAAGTAAAACATTTGAAAACGGACCATTTTCCACATTTCTGAAGCATGACGTAATGGGGGGGTGTTATCTCTTTTGTCGAAAATCAGCCGTTTTTGCTCGAACATTAAATGCCTCCAAATGGTATTTAATTAACTTCCCGAGCCCCTGGAAGCATGAAAATCACTTTAAACATGCTAATTTTAGCTCTAACACTGATGATCCACCTACAAATGTGAACTGACGTTCAAAAATAAAACATTTGAAAACGGACCATTTTCCACATTTCTGAAGCATGACGTAATGGGGGGGTGTTATCTCTTTTGTCGAAAATCAGCCGTTTTTGCTCGAACATTAAATGCCTCCAAATGGTATTTAATTAACTTCCCGGGGTGAAGAAACCCTTTTTGAGAACTCAGAGTGAGTAAATTGGCCATTTTCATGCACTTTTAACCATTCCATAAATCTTGTGTTTTGGGCCCCTGGAAGCATGAAAATCACTTTAAACATGCTAATTTTAGCTCTAACACTGATGATCCACCTACAAATGTGAACTGACGTTCAAAAATAAAACATTTGAAAACGGACCATTTTCCACATTTCTGAAGCATGACGTAATGGGGGGGTGTTATCTCTTTTGTCGAAAATCAGCCGTTTTTGCTCGAACATTAAATGCCTCCAAATGGTATTTAATTAACTTCCCGAGCCCCTGGAAGCATGAAAATCACTTTAAACATGCTAATTTTAGCTCTAACACTGATGATCCACCTACAAATGTGAACTGACGTTCAAAAATAAAACATTTGAAAACGGACCATTTTCCACATTTCTGAAGCATGACGTAATGGGGGGGTGTTATCTCTTTTGTCGAAAATCAGCCGTTTTGGCTCGAACATTAAATGCCTCCAAATGGTATTTAATTAACTTCCCGGGGTGAAGAAACCCTTTTTGAGAACTCAGAGTGAGTAAATTGGCCATTTTCATGCACTTTTAACCATTCCATAAATCTTGTGTTTTGGGCCCATGGAAGCATGAAAATCACTTTAAACATGCTAATTTTAGCTCTAACACTGATGATCCACCTACAAATGTGAACTGACGTTCAAAAATAAAACATTTGAAAACGGACCATTTTCCACATTTCTGAAGCATGACGTAATGGGGGGGGTGTTATCTCTTTTGTCGAAAATCAGCCGTTTTTGCTCGAACATTAAATGCCTCCAAATGGTATTTAATTAACTTCCCGGGGTGAAGAAACCCTTTTTGAGAACTCAGAGTGAGTAAATTGGCCATTTTCATGCACTTTTAACCATTCCATAAATCTTGTGTTTTGGGCCCCAGGAAGCATGAAAATCACTTTAAACATGCTAATTTTAGCTCTAACACTGATGATCCACCTACAAATGTGAACTGACGTTCAAAAATAAAACATTTGAAAACGGACCATTTTCCACATTTCTGAAGCATGACGTAATGGGGGGGTGTTATCTCTTTTGTCGAAAATCAGCCGTTTTTGCTCGAACATTAAATGCCTCCAAATGGTATTTATTTCACTTCCCGGGGTGAAGAAACCCTTTTTGAGAACTCAGAGTGAGTAAATTGGCCATTTTCATGCACTTTTAACCATTCCACAAATCTTGTGTTTTGGGCCCCTGGAAGCATGAAAATCACTTTAAACATGCTAATTTTAGCTCTAACACTGATGATCCACCTACAAATGTGAACTGACGTTCAAAAATAAAACATTTGAAAACTGACCATTTTCCACATTTCTGAAGCATGACGTAATGGGGGGGGTGTTATCTCTTTTGTCGAAAATCAGCCGTTTTTGCTCGAACATTAAATGCCTCCAAATGGTATTTAATTAACTTCCCGAGCCCCTGGAAGCATGAAAATCACTTTAAACATGCTAATTTTAGCTCTAACACTGATGATCCACCTACAAATGTGAACTGACGTTCAAAAATAAAACATTTGAAAACGGACCATTTTCCACATTTCTGAAGCATGACGTAATGGGGGGGTGTTATCTCTTTTGTCGAAAATCAGCCGTTTTTGCTCGAACATTAAATGCCTCCAAATGGTATTTATTTCACTTCCCGAGCCCCTGGAAGCATGAAAATCACTTTAAACATGCTAATTTTAGCTCTAACACTGATGATCCACCTACAAATGTGAACTGACGTTCAAAAATAAAACATTTGAAAACGGACCATTTTCCACATTTCTGAAGCATGACGTAATGGGGGGGTGTGATCTCTTTTGTCGAAAATCAGCCGTTTTTGCTCGAACATTAAATGTCTCCAAATGGTATTTAATTAACTTCCCGAGCCCCTGGAAGCATGAAAATCACTTTAAACATGCTAATTTTAGCTCTAACACTGATGATCCACCTACAAATGTGAACTGACGTTCAAAAATAAAACATTTGAAAACGGACCATTTTCCACATTTCTGAAGCATGACGTAATGGGGGGGTGTTATCTCTTTTGTCGAAAATCAGCCGTTTTTGCTCGAACATTAAATGCCTCCAAATGGTATTTAATCAACTTCCCGAGCCCCTGGAAGCATGAAAATCACTTTAAACATGCTAATTTTAGCTCTAACACTGATGATCCACCTACAAATGTGAACTGACGTTCAAAAATAAAACATTTGAAAACGGACCATTTTCCACATTTCTGAAGCATGACGTAATGGGGGGGTGTTATCTCTTTTGTCGAAAATCAGCCGTTTTTGCTCGAACATTAAATGCCTCCAAATGGTATTTAATTAACTTCCCGGGGTGAAGAAACCCTTTTTGAGAACTCAGAGTGAGTAAATTGGCCATTTTCATGCACTTTTAACCATTCCATAAATCTTGTGTTTTGGGCCCCTGGAAGCATGAAAATCACTTTAAACATGCTAATTTTAGCTCTAACACTGATGATCCACCTACAAATGTGAACTGACGTTCAAAAATAAAACATTTGAAAACGGACCACTTTCCACATTTCTGAAGCATGACGTAATGGGGGGGTGTTATCTCTTTTGTCGAAAATCAGCCGTTTTTGCTCGAACATTAAATGCCTCCAAATGGTATTTAATTAACTTCCCGAGCCCCTGGAAGCATGAAAATCACTTTAAACATGCTAATTTTAGCTCTAACACTGATTATCCACCTACAAATGTGAACTGACGTTCAAAAATAAAACATTTGAAAACGGACCATTTTCCACATTTCTGAAGCATGACGTAATGGGGGGGTGTTATCTCTTTTGTCCAAAATCAGCCGTTTTTGCTCGAACATTAAATGCCTCCAAATGGTATTTAATTAACTTCCCGGGGTGAAGAAACCCTTTTTGAGAACTCAGAGTGAGTAAATTGGCCATTTTCATGCACTTTTAACCATTCCATAAATCTTGTGTTTTGGGACCCTGGAAGCATGAAAATCACTTTAAACATGCAAATTTTAGCTCTAACACTGATGATCCACCTACAAATGTGAACTGACGTTCAAAAATAAAACATTTGAAAACGGACCATTTTCCACATTTCTGAAGCATGACGTAATGGGGGGGTGTTATCTCTTTTGTCGAAAATCAGCCGTTTTTGCTCGAACATTAAATGCCTCCAAATGGTATTTAATTAACTTCCCGAGCCCCTGGAAGCATGAACATCACTTTAAACATGCTAATTTTAGCTCTAACACTGATGATCCACCTACAAATGTGAACTGACGTTCAAAAATAAAACATTTGAAAACGGACCATTTTCCACATTTCTGAAGCATGACGTAATGGGGGGGTGTGATCTCTTTTGTCGAAAATCAGCCGTTTTTGCTCGAACATTAAATGCCTCCAAATGGTATTTAATTAACTTCCCGAGCCCCTGGAAGCATGAAAATCACTTTAAACATGCTAATTTTATCTCTAACACTGATGATCCACCTACAAATGTGAACTGACGTTCAAAAATAAAACATTTGAAAACGGACCATTTTCCACATTTCTGAAGCATGACGTAATGGGGGGGTGTTATATCTTTTGTCGAAAATCAGCCGTTTTTGCTCGAACATTAAATGCCTCCAAATGGTATTTAATTAACTTCCCGAGCCCCTGGAAGCATGAAAATCACTTTAAACATGCTAATTTTAGCTCTAACACTGATGATCCACCTACAAATGTGAACTGACGTGCAAAAATAAAACATTTGAAAACGGACCATTTTCCACATTTCTGAAGCATGACGTAATGGGGGGGTGTTATCTCTTTTGTCGAAAATCAGCCGTTTTTGCTCGAACATTAAATGCCTCCAAATGGTATTTAATTAACTTCCCGGGGTGAAGAAACCCTTTTTGAGAACTCAGAGTGAGTAAATTGGCCATTTTCATGCACTTTTAACCATTCCATAAATCTTGTGTTTTGGGCCCCTGGAAGCATGAAAATCACTTTAAACATGCTAATTTTAGCTCTAACACTGATGATCCACCTACAAATGTGAACTGACGTTCAAAAATAAAACATTTGAAAACGGACCACTTTCCACATTTCTGAAGCATGACGTAATGGGGGGGTGTTATCTCTTTTGTCGAAAATCAGCCGTTTTTGCTCGAACATTAAATGCCTCCAAATGGTATTTAATTAACTTCCCGAGCCCCTGGAAGCATGAAAATCACTTTAAACATGCTAATTTTAGCTCTAACACTGATGATCCACCTACAAATGTGAACTGATGTTCAAAAATAAAACATTTGAAAACGGACCATTTTCCACATTTCTGAAGCATGACGTAATGGGGGGGTGTTATCTCTTTTGTCGAAAATCAGCCGTTTTTGCTCGGACATTAAATGCCTCCAAATGGTATTTAATTAACTTCCCGGGGTGAAGAAACCCTTTTTGAGAACTCAGAGTGAGTAAATTGGCCATTTTCATGCACTTTTAACCATTCCATAAATCTTGTGTTTTGGGCCCCTGGAAGCATGAAAATCACTTTAAACATGCTAATTTTAGCTCTAACACTGATGATCCACCTACAAATGTGAACTGACGTTCAAAAATAAAACATTTGAAAACGGACCATTTTCCACATTTCTGAAGCATGACGTAATGGGGGGGTGTTATCTCTTTTGTCGAAAATCAGCCGTTTTTGCTCGAACATTAAATGCCTCCAAATGGTATTTAATTAACTTCCCGAGCCCCTGGAAGCATGAAAATCACTTTAAACATGCTAATTTTAGCTCTAACACTGATGATCCACCTACAAATGTGAACTGACGTTCAAAAATAAAACATTTGAAAACGGACCATTTTCCACATTTCTGAAGCATGACGTAATGGGGGGGTGTTATCTCTTTTGTCGAAAATCAGCCGTTTTTGCTCGAACATTAAATGCCTCCAAATGGTCAAAAATAAAACATTTGAAAACGGACCATTTTCCACATTTCTGAAGCATGACGTAATGGGGGGGTGTTATCTCTTTTGTCGAAAATCAGCCGTTTTTGCTCGAACATTAAATGCCTCCAAATGGTATTTAATTAACTTCCCGGGGTGAAGAAACCCTTTTTGAGAACTCAGAGTGAGTAAATTGGCCATTTTCATGCACTTTTAACCATTCCATAAATCTTGTGTTTTGGGCCCCTGGAAGCATGAAAATCACTTTAAACATGCTAATTTTAGCTCTAACACTGATGATCCACCTACAAATGTGAACTGACGTTCAAAAATAAAACATTTGAAAACGGACCACTTTCCACATTTCTGAAGCATGACGTAATGGGGGGGTGTTATCTCTTTTGTCAAAAATCAGCCGTTTTTGCTCGAACATTAAATGCCTCCAAATGGTATTTAATTAACTTCCCGAGCCCCTGGAAGCATGAAAATCACTTTAAACATGCTAATTTTAGCTCTAACACTGATTATCCACCTACAAATGTGAACTGACGTTCAAAAATAAAACATTTGAAAACGGACCATTTTCCACATTTCTGAAGCATGACGTAATGGGGGGGTGTTATCTCTTTTGTCCAAAATCAGCCGTTTTTGCTCGAACATTAAATGCCTCCAAATGGTATTTAATTAACTTCCCGGGGTGAAGAAACCCTTTTTGAGAACTCAGAGTGAGTAAATTGGCCATTTTCATGCACTTTTAACCATTCCATAAATCTTGTGTTTTGGGACCCTGGAAGCATGAAAATCACTTTAAACATGCAAATTTTAGCTCTAACACTGATGATCCACCTACAAATGTGAACTGACGTTCAAAAATAAAACATTTGAAAACGGACCATTTTCCACATTTCTGAAGCATGACGTAATGGGGGGGTGTTATCTCTTTTGTCAAAAATCAGCCGTTTTTGCTCGAACATTAAATGCCTCCAAATGGTATTTAATTAACTTCCCGAGCCCCTGGAAGCATGAAAATCACTTTAAACATGCTAATTTTAGCTCTAACACTGATGATCCACCTACAAATGTGAACTGACGTTCAAAAATAAAACATTTGAAAACGGACCATTTTCCACATTTCTGAAGCATGACGTAATGGGGGGTGTTATCTCTTTTGTCGAAAATCAGCCGTTTTTGCTCGAACATTAAATGCCTCCAAATGATATTTATTTCACTTCCCGGGGTGAAGAAACCCTTTTTGAGAACTCAGAGTGAGTAAATTGGCCATTTTCATGCACTTTTAACCATTCCATTAATCTTGTGTTTTGGGCCCCTGGAAGCATGAAAATCACTTTAAACATGCAAATTTTAGCTCTAACACTGATGATCCACCTACAAATGTGAACTGACGTTCAAAAATAAAACATTTGAAAACGGACCATTTTCCACATTTCTGAAGCATGACGTAATGGGGGGGGGTGTTATCTCTTTTGTCGAAAATCAGCCGTTTTTGCTCGAACATTAAATGCCTCCAAATGGTATTTAATTAACTTCCCGAGCCCCTGGAAGCATGAAAATCACTTTAAACATGCTAATTTTAGCTCTAACACTGATGATCCACCTACAAATGTGAACTGACGTTCAAAAATAAAACATTTGAAAATGGACCATTTTTCACATTTCTGGAGCATGACGTAATGGGGGGGTGTTATCTCTTTTGTCGAAAATCAGCCGTTTTTGCTCGAACATTAAATGCCTCCAAATGGTATTTATTTCACTTCCCGAGCCCCTGGAAGCATGAAAATCACTTTAAACATGCTAATTTTAGCTCTAACACTGATGATCCACCTACAAATGTGAACTGACGTTCAAAAATAAAACATTTGAAAACGGACCATTTTCCACATTTCTGAAGCATGACGTAATGGGGGGGTGTGATCTCTTTTGTCGAAAATCAGCCGTTTTTGCTCGAACATTAAATGCCTCCAAATGGTATTTAATTAACTTCCCGAGCCCCTGGAAGCATGAAAATCACTTTAAACATGCTAATTTTAGCTCTAACACTGATGATCCACCTACAAATGTGAACTGACGTTCAAAAATAAAACATTTGAAAACGGACCATTTTCCACATTTCTGAAGCATGACGTAATGGGGGGGTGTTATCTCTTTTGTCGAAAATCAGCCGTTTTTGCTCGAACATTAAATGCCTCCAAATGGTATTTCATTAACTTCCCGAGCCCCTGGAAGCATGAAAATCACTTTAAACATGCTAATTTTAGCTCTAACTCTGATGATCCACCTACAAATGTGAACTGACGTTCAAAAATAAAACATTTGAAAACGGACCATTTTTCACATTTCTGAAGCATGACGTAATGGGGGGGTGTTATCTCTTTTGTCGAAAATCAGCCGTTTTTGCTCGAACATTAAATGCCTCCAAATGGTATTTAATTAACTTCCCGGGGTGAAGAAACCCTTTTTGAGAACTCAGAGTGAGTAAATTGGCCATTTTCATGCACTTTTAACCATTCCATAAATCTTGTGTTTTGGGCCCCTGGAAGCATGAAAATCACTTTAAACATGCTAATTTTAGCTCTAACACTGATGATCCACCTACAAATGTGAACTGACGTTCAAAAATAAAACATTTGAAAACGGACCACTTTCCACATTTCTGAAGCATGACGTAATGGGGGGGTGTTATCTCTTTTGTCGAAAATCAGCCGTTTTTGCTCGAACATTAAATGCCTCCAAATGGTATTTAATTAACTTCCCGAGCCCCTGGAAGCATGAAAATCACTTTAAACATGCTAATTTTAGCTCTAACACTGATTATCCACCTACAAATGTGAACTGACTTTCAAAAATAAAACATTTGAAAACGGACCATTTTCCACATTTCTGAAGCATGACGTAATGGGGGGGTGTTATCTCTTTTGTCGAAAATCAGCCGTTTTTGCTCGAACATTAAATGCCTCCAAATGGTATTTATTTCACTTCCCGAGCCCCTGGAAGCATGAAAATCACTTTAAACATGCTAATTTTAGCTCTAACACTGATGATCCACCTACAAATGTGAACTGACGTTCAAAAATAAAACATTTGAAAACGGACCATTTTCCACATTTCTGAAGCATGACGTAATATGGGGGTGTTATCTCTTTTGTCGAAAATCAGCCGTTTTTGCTCGAACATTAAATGCCTCCAAATGGTATTTATTTCACTTCCCGAGCCCCTGGAAGCATGAAAATCACTTTAAACATGCTAATTTTAGCTCTAACACTGATGATCCACCTACAAATGTGAACTGACGTTCAAAAGTAAAACATTTGAAAACGGACCATTTTCCACATTTCTGAAGCATGACGTAATGGGGGGGTGTTATCTCTTTTGTCGAAAATCAGCCGTTTTTGCTCGAACATTAAATGCCTCCAAATGGTATTTAATTAACTTCCCGAGCCCCTGGAAGCATGAAAATCACTTTAAACATGCTAATTTTAGCTCTAACACTGATGATCCACCTACAAATGTGAACTGACGTTCAAAAATAAAACATTTGAAAACGGACCATTTTCCACATTTCTGAAGCATGACGTAATGGGGGGGTGTTATCTCTTTTGTCGAAAATCAGCCGTTTTTGCTCGAACATTAAATGCCTCCAAATGGTATTTAATTAACTTCCCGGGGTGAAGAAACCCTTTTTGAGAACTCAGAGTGAGTAAATTGGCCATTTTCATGCACTTTTAACCATTCCATAAATCTTGTGTTTTGGGCCCCTGGAAGCATGAAAATCACTTTAAACATGCTAATTTTAGCTCTAACACTGATGATCCACCTACAAATGTGAACTGACGTTCAAAAATAAAACATTTGAAAACGGACCATTTTCCACATTTCTGAAGCATGACGTAATGGGGGGGTGTTATCTCTTTTGTCGAAAATCAGCCGTTTTTGCTCGAACATTAAATGCCTCCAAATGGTATTTAATTAACTTCCCGAGCCCCTGGAAGCATGAAAATCACTTTAAACATGCTAATTTTAGCTCTAACACTGATGATCCACCTACAAATGTGAACTGACGTTCAAAAATAAAACATTTGAAAACGGACCATTTTCCACATTTCTGAAGCATGACGTAATGGGGGGGTGTTATCTCTTTTGTCGAAAATCAGCCGTTTTGGCTCGAACATTAAATGCCTCCAAATGGTATTTAATTAACTTCCCGGGGTGAAGAAACCCTTTTTGAGAACTCAGAGTGAGTAAATTGGCCATTTTCATGCACTTTTAACCATTCCATAAATCTTGTGTTTTGGGCCCATGGAAGCATGAAAATCACTTTAAACATGCTAATTTTAGCTCTAACACTGATGATCCACCTACAAATGTGAACTGACGTTCAAAAATAAAACATTTGAAAACGGACCATTTTCCACATTTCTGAAGCATGACGTAATGGGGGGGGTGTTATCTCTTTTGTCGAAAATCAGCCGTTTTTGCTCGAACATTAAATGCCTCCAAATGGTATTTAATTAACTTCCCGGGGTGAAGAAACCCTTTTTGAGAACTCAGAGTGAGTAAATTGGCCATTTTCATGCACTTTTAACCATTCCATAAATCTTGTGTTTTGGGCCCCAGGAAGCATGAAAATCACTTTAAACATGCTAATTTTAGCTCTAACACTGATGATCCACCTACAAATGTGAACTGACGTTCAAAAATAAAACATTTGAAAACGGACCATTTTCCACATTTCTGAAGCATGACGTAATGGGGGGGTGTTATCTCTTTTGTCGAAAATCAGCCGTTTTTGCTCGAACATTAAATGCCTCCAAATGGTATTTATTTCACTTCCCGGGGTGAAGAAACCCTTTTTGAGAACTCAGAGTGAGTAAATTGGCCATTTTCATGCACTTTTAACCATTCCACAAATCTTGTGTTTTGGGCCCCTGGAAGCATGAAAATCACTTTAAACATGCTAATTTTAGCTCTAACACTGATGATCCACCTACAAATGTGAACTGACGTTCAAAAATAAAACATTTGAAAACTGACCATTTTCCACATTTCTGAAGCATGACGTAATGGGGGGGGTGTTATCTCTTTTGTCGAAAATCAGCCGTTTTTGCTCGAACATTAAATGCCTCCAAATGGTATTTAATTAACTTCCCGAGCACCTGGAAGCATGAAAATCACTTTAAACATGCTAATTTTAGCTCTAACACTGATGATCCACCTACAAATGTGAACTGACGTTCAAAAATAAAACATTTGAAAACGGACCATTTTCCACATTTCTGAAGCATGACGTAATGGGGGGGTGTTATCTCTTTTGTCGAAAATCAGCCGTTTTTGCTCGAACATTAAATGCCTCCAAATGGTATTTATTTCACTTCCCGAGCCCCTGGAAGCATGAAAATCACTTTAAACATGCTAATTTTAGCTCTAACACTGATGATCCACCTACAAATGTGAACTGACGTTCAAAAATAAAACATTTGAAAACGGACCATTTTCCACATTTCTGAAGCATGACGTAATGGGGGGGTGTGATCTCTTTTGTCGAAAATCAGCCGTTTTTGCTTGAACATTAAATGTCTCCAAATGGTATTTAATTAACTTCCCGAGCCCCTGGAAGCATGAAAATCACTTTAAACATGCTAATTTTAGCTCTAACACTGATGATCCACCTACAAATGTGAACTGACGTTCAAAAATAAAACATTTGAAAACGGACCATTTTCCACATTTCTGAAGCATGACGTAATGGGGGGGTGTTATCTCTTTTGTCGAAAATCAGCCGTTTTTGCTCGAACATTAAATGCCTCCAAATGGTATTTAATCAACTTCCCGAGCCCCTGGAAGCATGAAAATCACTTTAAACATGCTAATTTTAGCTCTAACACTGATGATCCACCTACAAATGTGAACTGACGTTCAAAAATAAAACATTTGAAAACGGACCATTTTCCACATTTCTGAAGCATGACGTAATGGGGGGGTGTTATCTCTTTTGTCGAAAATCAGCCGTTTTTGCTCGAACATTAAATGCCTCCAAATGGTATTTAATTAACTTCCCGGGGTGAAGAAACCCTTTTTGAGAACTCAGAGTGAGTAAATTGGCCATTTTCATGCACTTTTAACCATTCCATAAATCTTGTGTTTTGGGCCCCTGGAAGCATGAAAATCACTTTAAACATGCTAATTTTAGCTCTAACACTGATGATCCACCTACAAATGTGAACTGACGTTCAAAAATAAAACATTTGAAAACGGACCACTTTCCACATTTCTGAAGCATGACGTAATGGGGGGGTGTTATCTCTTTTGTCGAAAATCAGCCGTTTTTGCTCGAACATTAAATGCCTCCAAATGGTATTTAATTAACTTCCCGAGCCCCTGGAAGCATGAAAATCACTTTAAACATGCTAATTTTAGCTCTAACACTGATTATCCACCTACAAATGTGAACTGACGTTCAAAAATAAAACATTTGAAAACGGACCATTTTCCACATTTCTGAAGCATGACGTAATGGGGGGGTGTTATCTCTTTTGTCCAAAATCAGCCGTTTTTGCTCGAACATTAAATGCCTCCAAATGGTATTTAATTAACTTCCCGGGGTGAAGAAACCCTTTTTGAGAACTCAGAGTGAGTAAATTGGCCATTTTCATGCACTTTTAACCATTCCATAAATCTTGTGTTTTGGGACCCTGGAAGCATGAAAATCACTTTAAACATGCAAATTTTAGCTCTAACACTGATGATCCACCTACAAATGTGAACTGACGTTCAAAAATAAAACATTTGAAAACGGACCATTTTCCACATTTCTGAAGCATGACGTAATGGGGGGGGTGTTATCTCTTTTGTCGAAAATCAGCCGTTTTTGCTCGAACATTAAATGCCTCCAAATGGTATTTAATTAACTTCCCGAGCCCCTGGAAGCATGAACATCACTTTAAACATGCTAATTTTAGCTCTAACACTGATGATCCACCTACAAATGTGAACTGACGTTCAAAAATAAAACATTTGAAAACGGACCATTTTCCACATTTCTGAAGCATGACGTAATGGGGGGGTGTGATCTCTTTTGTCGAAAATCAGCCGTTTTTGCTCGAACATTAAATGCCTCCAAATGGTATTTAATTAACTTCCCGAGCCCCTGGAAGCATGAAAATCACTTTAAACATGCTAATTTTAGCTCTAACACTGATGATCCACCTACAAATGTGAACTGACGTTCAAAAATAAAACATTTGAAAACGGACCATTTTCCACATTTCTGAAGCATGACGTAATGGGGGGGGTGTTATATCTTTTGTCGAAAATCAGCCGTTTTTGCTCGAACATTAAATGCCTCCAAATGGTATTTAATTAACTTCCCGAGCCCCTGGAAGCATGAAAATCACTTTAAACATGCTAATTTTAGCTCTAACACTGATGATCCACCTACAAATGTGAACTGACGTGCAAAAATAAAACATTTGAAAACGGACCATTTTCCACATTTCTGAAGCATGACGTAATGGGGGGGTGTTATCTCTTTTGTCGAAAATCAGCCGTTTTTGCTCGAACATTAAATGCCTCCAAATGGTATTTAATTAACTTCCCGGGGTGAAGAAACCCTTTTTGAGAACTCAGAGTGAGTAAATTGGCCATTTTCATGCACTTTTAACCATTCCATAAATCTTGTGTTTTGGGCCCCTGGAAGCATGAAAATCACTTTAAACATGCTAATTTTAGCTCTAACACTGATGATCCACCTACAAATGTGAACTGACGTTCAAAAATAAAACATTTGAAAACGGACCACTTTCCACATTTCTGAAGCATGACGTAATGGGGGGGTGTTATCTCTTTTGTCGAAAATCAGCCGTTTTTGCTCGAACATTAAATGCCTCCAAATGGTATTTAATTAACTTCCCGAGCCCCTGGAAGCATGAAAATCACTTTAAACATGCTAATTTTAGCTCTAACACTGATGATCCACCTACAAATGTGAACTGATGTTCAAAAATAAAACATTTGAAAACGGACCATTTTCCACATTTCTGAAGCATGACGTAATGGGGGGGTGTTATCTCTTTTGTCGAAAATCAGCCGTTTTTGCTCGAACATTAAATGCCTCCAAATGGTATTTAATTAACTTCCCGGGGTGAAGAAACCCTTTTTGAGAACTCAGAGTGAGTAAATTGGCCATTTTCATGCACTTTTAACCATTCCATAAATCTTGTGTTTTGGGCCCCTGGAAGCATGAAAATCACTTTAAACATGCTAATTTTAGCTCTAACACTGATGATCCACCTACAAATGTGAACTGACGTTCAAAAATAAAACATTTGAAAACGGACCATTTTCCACATTTCTGAAGCATGACGTAATGGGGGGGTGTTATCTCTTTTGTCGAAAATCAGCCGTTTTTGCTCGAACATTAAATGCCTCCAAATGGTATTTAATTAACTTCCCGAGCCCCTGGAAGCATGAAAATCACTTTAAACATGCTAATTTTAGCTCTAACACTGATGATCCACCTACAAATGTGAACTGACGTTCAAAAATAAAACATTTGAAAACGGACCATTTTCCACATTTCTGAAGCATGACGTAATGGGGGGGTGTGATCTCTTTTGTCGAAAATCAGCCGTTTTTGCTCGAACATTAAATGCCTCCAAATGGTATTTAATTAACTTCCCGAGCCCCTGGAAGCATGAAAATCACTTTAAACATGCTAATTTTAGCTCTAACACTGATGATCCACCTACAAATGTGAACTGACGTTCAAAAATAAAACATTTGAAAACGGACCATTTTCCACATTTCTGAAGCATGACGTAATGGGGGGGTGTTATCTCTTTTGTCGAAAATCAGCCGTTTTTGCTCGAACATTAAATGCCTCCAAATGGTATTTAATTAACTTCCCGAGCCCCTGGAAGCATGAAAATCACTTTAAACATGCTAATTTTAGCTCTAACACTGATGATCCACCTACAAATGTGAACTGACGTGCAAAAATAAAACATTTGAAAACGGACCATTTTCCACATTTCTGAAGCATGACGTAATGGGGGGGTGTTATCTCTTTTGTCGAAAATCAGCCGTTTTTGCTCGAACATTAAATGCCTCCAAATGGTATTTAATTAACTTCCCGGGGTGAAGAAACCCTTTTTGAGAACTCAGAGTGAGTAAATTGGCCATTTTCATGCACTTTTAACCATTCCATAAATCTTGTGTTTTGGGCCCCTGGAAGCATGAAAATCACTTTAAACATGCTAATTTTAGCTCTAACACTGATGATCCACCTACAAATGTGAACTGACGTTCAAAAATAAAACATTTGAAAACGGACCACTTTCCACATTTCTGAAGCATGACGTAATGGGGGGGTGTTATCTCTTTTGTCGAAAATCAGCCGTTTTTGCTCGAACATTAAATGCCTCCAAATGGTATTTAATTAACTTCCCGAGCCCCTGGAAGCATGAAAATCACTTTAAACATGCTAATTTTAGCTCTAACACTGATGATCCACCTACAAATGTGAACTGATGTTCAAAAATAAAACATTTGAAAACGGACCATTTTCCACATTTCTGAAGCATGACGTAATGGGGGGGTGTTATCTCTTTTGTCGAAAATCAGCCGTTTTTGCTCGAACATTAAATGCCTCCAAATGGTATTTAATTAACTTCCCGGGGTGAAGAAACCCTTTTTGAGAACTCAGAGTGAGTAAATTGGCCATTTTCATGCACTTTTAACCATTCCATAAATCTTGTGTTTTGGGCCCCTGGAAGCATGAAAATCACTTTAAACATGCTAATTTTAGCTCTAACACTGATGATCCACCTACAAATGTGAACTGACGTTCAAAAATAAAACATTTGAAAACGGACCATTTTCCACATTTCTGAAGCATGACGTAATGGGGGGGTGTTATCTCTTTTGTCGAAAATCAGCCGTTTTTGCTCGAACATTAAATGCCTCCAAATGGTATTTAATTAACTTCCCGAGCCCCTGGAAGCATGAAAATCACTTTAAACATGCTAATTTTAGCTCTAACACTGATGATCCACCTACAAATGTGAACTGACGTTCAAAAATAAAACATTTGAAAACGGACCATTTTCCACATTTCTGAAGCATGACGTAATGGGGGGGTGTGATCTCTTTTGTCGAAAATCAGCCGTTTTTGCTCGAACATTAAATGCCTCCAAATGGTATTTAATTAACTTCCCGAGCCCCTGGAAGCATGAAAATCACTTTAAACATGCTAATTTTAGCTCTAACACTGATGATCCACCTACAAATGTGAACTGACGTTCAAAAATAAAACATTTGAAAACGGACCATTTTCCACATTTCTGAAGCATGACGTAATGGGGGGGTGTTATCTCTTTTGTCGAAAATCAGCCGTTTTTGCTCGAACATTAAATGCCTCCAAATGGTATTTAATTAACTTCCCGAGCCCCTGGAAGCATGAAAATCACTTTAAACATGCTAATTTTAGCTCTAACACTGATGATCCACCTACAAATGTGAACTGACGTTCAAAAATAAAACATTTGAAAACGGACCATTTTCCACATTTCTGAAGCATGACGTAATGGGGGGGTGTTATCTCTTTTGTCGAAAATCAGCCGTTTTTGCTCGAACATTAAATGCCTCCAAATGGTATTTAATTAACTTCCCGGGGTGAAGAAACCCTTTTTGAGAACTCAGAGTGAGTAAATTGGCCATTTTCATGCACTTTTAACCATTCCATAAATCTTGTGTTTTGGGCCCCTGGAAGCATGAAAATCACTTTAAACATGCTAATTTTAGCTCTAACACTGATGATCCACCTACAAATGTGAACTGACGTTCAAAAATAAAACATTTGAAAACGGACCACTTTCCACATTTCTGAAGCATGACATAATGGGGGGGTGTTATCTCTTTTGTCGAAAATCAGCCGTTTTTGCTCGAACATTAAATGCCTCCAAATGGTATTTAATTAACTTCCCGAGCCCCTGGAAGCATGAAAATCACTTTAAACATGCTAATTTTAGCTCTAACACTGATGATCCACCTACAAATGTGAACTGATGTTCAAAAATAAAACATTTGAAAACGGACCATTTTCCACATTTCTGAAGCATGACGTAATGGGGGGGTGTTATCTCTTTTGTCGAAAATCAGCCGTTTTTGCTCGAACATTAAATGCCTCCAAATGGTATTTAATTAACTTCCCGGGGTGAAGAAACCCTTTTTGAGAACTCAGAGTGAGTAAATTGGCCATTTTCATGCACTTTTAACCATTCCATAAATCTTGTGTTTTGGGCCCCTGGAAGCATGAAAATCACTTTAAACATGCTAATTTTAGCTCTAACACTGATGATCCACCTACAAATGTGAACTGACGTTCAAAAATAAAACATTTGAAAACGGACCATTTTCCACATTTCTGAAGCATGACGTAATGGGGGGGTGTTATCTCTTTTGTCGAAAAATCAGCCGTTTTTGCTCGAACATTAAATGCCTCCAAATGGTATTTAATTAACTTCCCGAGCCCCTGGAAGCATGAAAATCACTTTAAACATGCTAATTTTAGCTCTAACACTGATGATCCACCTACAAATGTGAACTGACGTTCAAAAATAAAACATTTGAAAACGGACCATTTTCCACATTTCTGAAGCATGACGTAATGGGGGGGGTGTTATCTCTTTTGTCGAAAATCAGCCGTTTTTGCTCGAACATTAAATGCCTCCAAATGGTATTTAATTAACTTCCCGGGGTGAAGAAACCCTTTTTGAGAACTCAGAGTGAGTAAATTGGCCATTTTCATGCACTTTTAACCATTCCATAAATCTTGTGTTTTGGGCCCTTGGAAGCATGAAAATCACTTTAAACATGCTAATTTTAGCTCTAACACTGATGATCCACCTACAAATGTGAACTGACGTTCAAAAATAAAACATTTGAAAACGGACCATTTTCCACATTTCTGAAGCATGACGTAATGGGGGGGTGTTATCTCTTTTGTCGAAAATCAGCCGTTTTTGCTCGAACATTAAATGCCTCCAAATGGTATTTAATTAACTTCCCGAGCCCCTGGAAGCATGAAAATCACTTTAAACATGCTAATTTTAGCTCTAACACTGATGATCCACCTACAAATGTGAACTGACGTTCAAAAATAAAACATTTGAAAACGGACCATTTTCCACATTTCTGAAGCATGACGTAATGGGGGGGTGTTATCTCTTTTGTCGAAAATCAGCCGTTTTTGCTCGAACATTAAATGCCTCCAAATGATATTTATTTCACTTCCCGGGGTGAAGAAACCCTTTTTGAGAACTCAGAGTGAGTAAATTGGCCTTTTCATGCACTTTTAACCATTCCATTAATCTTGTGTTTTGGGCCCCTGGAAGCATGAAAATCACTTTAAACATGCTAATTTTAGCTCTAACACTGATGATCCACCTACAAATGTGAACTGACGTTCAAAAATAAAACATTTGAAAACGGACCATTTTCCACATTTCTGAAGCATGACGTAATGGGGGGGTGTTATCTCTTTTGTCGAAAATCAGCCGTTTTTGCTCGAACATTAAATGCCTCCAAATGGTATTTAATTAACTTCCCGAGCCCCTGGAAGCATGAAAATCACTTTAAACATGCTAATTTTAGCTCTAACACTGATGATCCACCTACAAATGTGAACTGACGTTCAAAAATAAAACATTTGAAAACGGACCATTTTCCACATTTCTGAAGCATGACGTAATGGGGGGGTGTGATCTCTTTTGTCGAAAATCAGCCGTTTTTGCTCGAACATTAAATGCCTCCAAATGGTATTTAATAACTCCCCGAGCCCCTGGAAGCATGAAAATCACTTTAAACATGCTAATTTTAGCGCTAACACTGATGATCCACCTACAAATGTGAACTGACGTTCAAAAATAAAAATTTTGAAAACGGACCATTTTCCACATTTCTGAAGCATGACGTAATGGGGGGGTGTTATCTCTTTTGTCGAAAATCAGCCGTTTTTGCTCGAACATTAAATGCCTCCAAATGGTATTTAATTAACTTCCCGAGCCCCTGGAAGCATGAAAATCACTTTAAACATGCTAATTTTAGCTCTAACACTGATGATCCACCTACAAATGTGAACTGACGTTCAAAAATAAAACATTTGAAAACGGACCATTTTCCACATTTCTGAAGCATGACGTAATGGGGGGGTGTTATCTCTTTTGTTGAAAATCAGCCGTTTTTGCTCGAACATTAAATGCCTCCAAATGGTATTTAATTAACTTCCCGGGGTGAAGAAACCCTTTTTGAGAACTCAGAGTGAGTAAATTGGCCATTTTCATGCACTTTTAACCATTCCATAAATCTTGTGTTTTGGGCCCCTGGAAGCATGAAAATCACTTTAAACATGCTAATTTTAGCTCTAACACTGATGATCCACCTACAAATGTGAACTGACGTTCAAAAATAAAACATTTGAAAACGGACCACTTTCCACATTTCTGAAGCATGACGTAATGGGGGGGTGTTATCTCTTTTGTCGAAAATCAGCCGTTTTTGCTCGAACATTAAATGCCTCCAAATGGTATTTAATTAACTTCCCGAGCCCCTGGAAGCATGAAAATCACTTTAAACATGCTAATTTTAGCTCTAACACTGATGATCCACCTACAAATGTGAACTGATGTTCAAAAATAAAACATTTGAAAACGGACCATTTTCCACATTTCTGAAGCATGACGTAATGGGGGGGTGTTATCTCTTTTGTCGAAAATCAGCCGTTTTTGCTCGAACATTAAATGCCTCCAAATGGTATTTAATTAACTTCCCGGGGTGAAGAAACCCTTTTTGAGAACTCAGAGTGAGTAAATTGGCCATTTTCATGCACTTTTAACCATTCCATAAATCTTGTGTTTTGGGCCCCTGGAAGCATGAAAATCACTTTAAACATGCTAATTTTAGCTCTAACACTGATGATCCACCTACAAATGTGAACTGACGTTCAAAAATAAAACATTTGAAAACGGACCATTTTCCACATTTCTGAAGCATGATGTAATGGGGGGGGTGTTATCTCTTTTGTCGAAAATCAGCCGTTTTTGCTCGAACATTAAATGCCTCCAAATGGTATTTAATTAACTTCCCGAGCCCCTGGAAGCATGAAAATCACTTTAAACATGCTAATTTTAGCTCTAACACTGATGATCCACCTACAAATGTGAACTGACGTTAAAAAATAAAACATTTGAAAACGGACCATTTTCCACATTTCTGAAGCATGACGTAATGGGGGGGTGTTATCTCTTTTGTCGAAAATCAGCCGTTTTTGCTCGAACATTAAATGCCTCCAAATGGTATTTAATTAACTTCCCGGGGTGAAGAAACCCTTTTTGAGAACTCAGAGTGAGTAAATTGGCCATTTTCATGCACTTTTAACCATTCCATAAATCTTGTGTTTTGGGCCCCTGGAAGCATGAAAATCACTTTAAACATGCTAATTTTAGCTCTAACACTGATGATCCACCTACAAATGTGAACTGACGTTCAAAAATAAAACATTTGAAAACGGACCATTTTCCACATTTCTGAAGCATGACGTAATGGGGGGGTGTTATCTCTTTTGTCGAAAATCAGCCGTTTTTGCTCGAACATTAAATGCCTCCAAATGGTATTTAATTAACTTCCCGAGCCCCTGGAAGCATGAAAATCACTTTAAACATGCTAATTTTAGCTCTAACACTGATGATCCACCTACAAATGTGAACTGACGTTCAAAAATAAAACATTTGAAAACGGACCATTTTCCACATTTCTGAAGCATGACGTAATGGGGGGGTGTTATCTCTTTTGTCGAAAATCAGCCGTTTTTGCTCGAACATTAAATGCCTCCAAATGGTATTTAATTAACTTCCCGAGCCCCTGGAAGCATGAAAATCACTTTAAACATGCTAATTTTAGCTCTAACACTGATGATCCACCTACAAATGTGAACTGACGTTCAAAAAAAAAACATTTGAAAACGGACCATTTTCCACATTTCTGAAGCATAACGTAATGAGGGGGTGGTATCTCTTTTGTCGAAAATCAGCCGTTTTTGCTCGAACATTAAATGCCTCCAAATGATATTTATGTCACTTCCCGGGGTGAAGAAACCCTTTTTGAGAACTCAGAGTGAGTAAATTGGCCATTTTCATGCACTTTTAACCATTCCATTAATCTTGTGTTTTGGGCCCCTGGAAGCATGAAAATCACTTTAAACATGCTAATTTTAGCTCTAACACTGATGATCCACCTACAAATGTGAACTGACGTTCAAAAATAAAACATTTGAAAACGGACCATTTTCCACATTTCTGAAGCATGACGTAATGGGGGGGTGTTATCTCTTTTGTCGAAAAATCAGCCGTTTTTGCTCGAACATTAAATGCCTCCAAATGGTATTTAATTAACTTCCCGAGCCCCTGGAAGCATGAAAATCACTTTAAACATGCTAATTTTAGCTCTAACACTGATGATCCACCTACAAATGTGAACTGACGTTCAAAAATAAAACATTTGAAAACGGACCATTTTCCACATTTCTGAAGCATGACGTAATGGGGGGGGTGTTATCTCTTTTGTCGAAAATCAGCCGTTTTTGCTCGAACATTAAATGCCTCCAAATGGTATTTAATTAACTTCCCGGGGTGAAGAAACCCTTTTTGAGAACTCAGAGTGAGTAAATTGGCCATTTTCATGCACTTTTAACCATTCCATAAATCTTGTGTTTTGGGCCCTTGGAAGCATGAAAATCACTTTAAACATGCTAATTTTAGCTCTAACACTGATGATCCACCTACAAATGTGAACTGACGTTCAAAAATAAAACATTTGAAAACGGACCATTTTCCACATTTCTGAAGCATGACGTAATGGGGGGGTGTTATCTCTTTTGTCGAAAATCAGCCGTTTTTGCTCGAACATTAAATGCCTCCAAATGGTATTTAATTAACTTCCCGAGCCCCTGGAAGCATGAAAATCACTTTAAACATGCTAATTTTAGCTCTAACACTGATGATCCACCTACAAATGTGAACTGACGTTCAAAAATAAAACATTTGAAAACGGACCATTTTCCACATTTCTGAAGCATGACGTAATGGGGGGGTGTTATCTCTTTTGTCGAAAATCAGCCGTTTTTGCTCGAACATTAAATGCCTCCAAATGATATTTATTTCACTTCCCGGGGTGAAGAAACCCTTTTTGAGAACTCAGAGTGAGTAAATTGGCCTTTTCATGCACTTTTAACCATTCCATTAATCTTGTGTTTTGGGCCCCTGGAAGCATGAAAATCACTTTAAACATGCTAATTTTAGCTCTAACACTGATGATCCACCTACAAATGTGAACTGACGTTCAAAAATAAAACATTTGAAAACGGACCATTTTCCACATTTCTGAAGCATGACGTAATGGGGGGGTGTTATCTCTTTTGTCGAAAATCAGCCGTTTTTGCTCGAACATTAAATGCCTCCAAATGGTATTTAATTAACTTCCCGAGCCCCTGGAAGCATGAAAATCACTTTAAACATGCTAATTTTAGCTCTAACACTGATGATCCACCTACAAATGTGAACTGACGTTCAAAAATAAAACATTTGAAAACGGACCATTTTCCACATTTCTGAAGCATGACGTAATGGGGGGGTGTGATCTCTTTTGTCGAAAATCAGCCGTTTTTGCTCGAACATTAAATGCCTCCAAATGGTATTTAATAACTCCCCGAGCCCCTGGAAGCATGAAAATCACTTTAAACATGCTAATTTTAGCGCTAACACTGATGATCCACCTACAAATGTGAACTGACGTTCAAAAATAAAACATTTGAAAACGGACCATTTTCCACATTTCTGAAGCATGACGTAATGGGGGGGTGTTATCTCTTTTGTCGAAAATCAGCCGTTTTTGCTCGAACATTAAATGCCTCCAAATGGTATTTAATTAACTTCCCGAGCCCCTGGAAGCATGAAAATCACTTTAAACATGCTAATTTTAGCTCTAACACTGATGATCCACCTACAAATGTGAACTGACGTTCAAAAATAAAACATTTGAAAACGGACCATTTTCCACATTTCTGAAGCATGACGTAATGGGGGGGTGTTATCTCTTTTGTTGAAAATCAGCCGTTTTTGCTCGAACATTAAATGCCTCCAAATGGTATTTAATTAACTTCCCGGGGTGAAGAAACCCTTTTTGAGAACTCAGAGTGAGTAAATTGGCCATTTTCATGCACTTTTAACCATTCCATAAATCTTGTGTTTTGGGCCCCTGGAAGCATGAAAATCACTTTAAACATGCTAATTTTAGCTCTAACACTGATGATCCACCTACAAATGTGAACTGACGTTCAAAAATAAAACATTTGAAAACGGACCACTTTCCACATTTCTGAAGCATGACGTAATGGGGGGGTGTTATCTCTTTTGTCGAAAATCAGCCGTTTTTGCTCGAACATTAAATGCCTCCAAATGGTATTTAATTAACTTCCCGAGCCCCTGGAAGCATGAAAATCACTTTAAACATGCTAATTTTAGCTCTAACACTGATGATCCACCTACAAATGTGAACTGATGTTCAAAAATAAAACATTTGAAAACGGACCATTTTCCACATTTCTGAAGCATGACGTAATGGGGGGGTGTTATCTCTTTTGTCGAAAATCAGCCGTTTTTGCTCGAACATTAAATGCCTCCAAATGGTATTTAATTAACTTCCCGGGGTGAAGAAACCCTTTTTGAGAACTCAGAGTGAGTAAATTGGCCATTTTCATGCACTTTTAACCATTCCATAAATCTTGTGTTTTGGGCCCCTGGAAGCATGAAAATCACTTTAAACATGCTAATTTTAGCTCTAACACTGATGATCCACCTACAAATGTGAACTGACGTTCAAAAATAAAACATTTGAAAACGGACCATTTTCCACATTTCTGAAGCATGATGTAATGGGGGGGGTGTTATCTCTTTTGTCGAAAATCAGCCGTTTTTGCTCGAACATTAAATGCCTCCAAATGGTATTTAATTAACTTCCCGAGCCCCTGGAAGCATGAAAATCACTTTAAACATGCTAATTTTAGCTCTAACACTGATGATCCACCTACAAATGTGAACTGACGTTCAAAAATAAAACATTTGAAAACGGACCATTTTCCACATTTCTGAAGCATGACGTAATGGGGGGGTGTTATCTCTTTTGTCGAAAATCAGCCGTTTTTGCTCGAACATTAAATGCCTCCAAATGGTATTTAATTAACTTCCCGGGGTGAAGAAACCCTTTTTGAGAACTCAGAGTGAGTAAATTGGCCATTTTCATGCACTTTTAACCATTCCATAAATCTTGTGTTTTGGGCCCCTGGAAGCATGAAAATCACTTTAAACATGCTAATTTTAGCTCTAACACTGATGATCCACCTACAAATGTGAACTGACGTTCAAAAATAAAACATTTGAAAACGGACCATTTTCCACATTTCTGAAGCATGACGTAATGGGGGGGTGTTATCTCTTTTGTCGAAAATCAGCCGTTTTTGCTCGAACATTAAATGCCTCCAAATGGTATTTAATTAACTTCCCGAGCCCCTGGAAGCATGAAAATCACTTTAAACATGCTAATTTTAGCTCTAACACTGATGATCCACCTACAAATGTGAACTGACGTTCAAAAATAAAACATTTGAAAACGGACCATTTTCCACATTTCTGAAGCATGACGTAATGGGGGGGTGTTATCTCTTTTGTCGAAAATCAGCCGTTTTTGCTCGAACATTAAATGCCTCCAAATGGTATTTAATTAACTTCCCGAGCCCCTGGAAGCATGAAAATCACTTTAAACATGCTAATTTTAGCTCTAACACTGATGATCCACCTACAAATGTGAACTGACGTTCAAAAATAAAACATTTGAAAACGGACCATTTTCCACATTTCTGAAGCATGACGTAATGGGGGGGTGGTATCTCTTTTGTCGAAAATCAGCCGTTTTTGCTCGAACATTAAATGCCTCCAAATGATATTTATTTCACTTCCCGGGGTGAAGAAACCCTTTTTGAGAACTCAGAGTGAGTAAATTGGCCATTTTCATGCACTTTTAACCATTCCATTAATCTTGTGTTTTGGGCCCCTGGAAGCATGAAAATCACTTTAAACATGCTAATTTTAGCTCTAACACTGATGATCCACCTACAAATGTGAACTGACGTTCAAAAATAAAACATTTGAAAACGGACCATTTTCCACATTTCTGAAGCATGACGTAATGGGGGGGTGTTATCTCTTTTGTCGAAAATCAGCCGTTTTTGCTCGAACATTAAATGCCTCCAAATGGTATTTAATTAACTTCCCGAGCCCCTGGAAGCATGAAAATCACTTTAAACATGCTAATTTTAGCTCTAACACTGATGATCCACCTACAAATGTGAACTGACGTTCAAAAATAAAACATTTGAAAACTGACCATTTTCCACATTTCTGAAGCATGACGTAATGGGGGGGTGTGATCTCTTTTGTCGAAAATCAGCCGTTTTTGCTCGAACATTAAATGCCTCCAAATGGTATTTAATTAACTTCCCGAGCCCCTGGAAGCATGAAAATCACTTTAAACATGCTAATTTTAGCTCTAACACTGATGATCCACCTACAAATGTGAACTGACGTTCAAAAATAAAACATTTGAAAACGGACCATTTTCCACATTTCTGAAGCATGACGTAATGGGGGGGTGTTATCTCTTTTGTCGAAAATCAGCCGTTTTTGCTCGAACATTAAATGCCTCCAAATGGTATTTAATTAACTTCCCGGGGTGAAGAAACCCTTTTTGAGAACTCAGAGTGAGTAAATTGGCCATTTTCATGCACTTTTAACCATTCCATAAATCTTGTGTTTTGGGCCCCTGGAAGCATGAAAATCACTTTAAACATGCTAATTTTAGCTCTAACACTGATGATCCACCTACAAATGTGAACTGACGTTCAAAAATAAAACATTTGAAAACGGACCATTTTCCACATTTCTGAAGCATGATGTAATGGGGGGGGTGTTATCTCTTTTGTCGAAAATCAGCCGTTTTTGCTCGAACATTAAATGCCTCCAAATGGTATTTAATTAACTTCCCGAGCCCCTGGAAGCATGAAAATCACTTTAAACATGCTAATTTTAGCTCTAACACTGATGATCCACCTACAAATGTGAACTGACGTTAAAAAATAAAACATTTGAAAACGGACCATTTTCCACATTTCTGAAGCATGACGTAATGGGGGGGTGTTATCTCTTTTGTCGAAAATCAGCCGTTTTTGCTCGAACATTAAATGCCTCCAAATGGTATTTAATTAACTTCCCGGGGTGAAGAAACCCTTTTTGAGAACTCAGAGTGAGTAAATTGGCCATTTTCATGCACTTTTAACCATTCCATAAATCTTGTGTTTTGGGCCCCTGGAAGCATGAAAATCACTTTAAACATGCTAATTTTAGCTCTAACACTGATGATCCACCTACAAATGTGAACTGACGTTCAAAAATAAAACATTTGAAAACGGACCATTTTCCACATTTCTGAAGCATGACGTAATGGGGGGGTGTTATCTCTTTTGTCGAAAATCAGCCGTTTTTGCTCGAACATTAAATGCCTCCAAATGGTATTTAATTAACTTCCCGAGCCCCTGGAAGCATGAAAATCACTTTAAACATGCTAATTTTAGCTCTAACACTGATGATCCACCTACAAATGTGAACTGACGTTCAAAAATAAAACATTTGAAAACGGACCATTTTCCACATTTCTGAAGCATGACGTAATGGGGGGGTGTTATCTCTTTTGTCGAAAATCAGCCGTTTTTGCTCGAACATTAAATGCCTCCAAATGGTATTTAATTAACTTCCCGAGCCCCTGGAAGCATGAAAATCACTTTAAACATGCTAATTTTAGCTCTAACACTGATGATCCACCTACAAATGTGAACTGACGTTCAAAAATAAAACATTTGAAAACGGACCATTTTCCACATTTCTGAAGCATAACGTAATGGGGGGGTGGTATCTCTTTTGTCGAAAATCAGCCGTTTTTGCTCGAACATTAAATGCCTCCAAATGATATTTATGTCACTTCCCGGGGTGAAGAAACCCTTTTTGAGAACTCAGAGTGAGTAAATTGGCCATTTTCATGCACTTTTAACCATTCCATTAATCTTGTGTTTTGGGCCCCTGGAAGCATGAAAATCACTTTAAACATGCTAATTTTAGCTCTAACACTGATGATCCACCTACAAATGTGAACTGACGTTCAAAAATAAAACATTTGAAAACGGACCATTTTCCACATTTCTGAAGCATGACGTAATGGGGGGGTGTTATCTCTTTTGTCGAAAAATCAGCCGTTTTTGCTCGAACATTAAATGCCTCCAAATGGTATTTAATTAACTTCCCGAGCCCCTGGAAGCATGAAAATCACTTTAAACATGCTAATTTTAGCTCTAACACTGATGATCCACCTACAAATGTGAACTGACGTTCAAAAATAAAACATTTGAAAACGGACCATTTTCCACATTTCTGAAGCATGACGTAATGGGGGGGGTGTTATCTCTTTTGTCGAAAATCAGCCGTTTTTGCTCGAACATTAAATGCCTCCAAATGGTATTTAATTAACTTCCCGGGGTGAAGAAACCCTTTTTGAGAACTCAGAGTGAGTAAATTGGCCATTTTCATGCACTTTTAACCATTCCATAAATCTTGTGTTTTGGGCCCTTGGAAGCATGAAAATCACTTTAAACATGCTAATTTTAGCTCTAACACTGATGATCCACCTACAAATGTGAACTGACGTTCAAAAATAAAACATTTGAAAACGGACCATTTTCCACATTTCTGAAGCATGACGTAATGGGGGGGTGTTATCTCTTTTGTCGAAAATCAGCCGTTTTTGCTCGAACATTAAATGCCTCCAAATGGTATTTAATTAACTTCCCGAGCCCCTGGAAGCATGAAAATCACTTTAAACATGCTAATTTTAGCTCTAACACTGATGATCCACCTACAAATGTGAACTGACGTTCAAAAATAAAACATTTGAAAACGGACCATTTTCCACATTTCTGAAGCATGACGTAATGGGGGGGTGTTATCTCTTTTGTCGAAAATCAGCCGTTTTTGCTCGAACATTAAATGCCTCCAAATGATATTTATTTCACTTCCCGGGGTGAAGAAACCCTTTTTGAGAACTCAGAGTGAGTAAATTGGCCTTTTCATGCACTTTTAACCATTCCATTAATCTTGTGTTTTGGGCCCCTGGAAGCATGAAAATCACTTTAAACATGCTAATTTTAGCTCTAACACTGATGATCCACCTACAAATGTGAACTGACGTTCAAAAATAAAACATTTGAAAACGGACCATTTTCCACATTTCTGAAGCATGACGTAATGGGGGGGTGTTATCTCTTTTGTCGAAAATCAGCCGTTTTTGCTCGAACATTAAATGCCTCCAAATGGTATTTAATTAACTTCCCGAGCCCCTGGAAGCATGAAAATCACTTTAAACATGCTAATTTTAGCTCTAACACTGATGATCCACCTACAAATGTGAACTGACGTTCAAAAATAAAACATTTGAAAACGGACCATTTTCCACATTTCTGAAGCATGACGTAATGGGGGGGTGTGATCTCTTTTGTCGAAAATCAGCCGTTTTTGCTCGAACATTAAATGCCTCCAAATGGTATTTAATAACTCCCCGAGCCCCTGGAAGCATGAAAATCACTTTAAACATGCTAATTTTAGCGCTAACACTGATGATCCACCTACAAATGTGAACTGACGTTCAAAAATAAAACATTTGAAAACGGACCATTTTCCACATTTCTGAAGCATGACGTAATGGGGGGGTGTTATCTCTTTTGTCGAAAATCAGCCGTTTTTGCTCGAACATTAAATGCCTCCAAATGGTATTTAATTAACTTCCCGAGCCCCTGGAAGCATGAAAATCACTTTAAACATGCTAATTTTAGCTCTAACACTGATGATCCACCTACAAATGTGAACTGACGTTCAAAAATAAAACATTTGAAAACGGACCATTTTCCACATTTCTGAAGCATGACGTAATGGGGGGGTGTTATCTCTTTTGTTGAAAATCAGCCGTTTTTGCTCGAACATTAAATGCCTCCAAATGGTATTTAATTAACTTCCCGGGGTGAAGAAACCCTTTTTGAGAACTCAGAGTGAGTAAATTGGCCATTTTCATGCACTTTTAACCATTCCATAAATCTTGTGTTTTGGGCCCCTGGAAGCATGAAAATCACTTTAAACATGCTAATTTTAGCTCTAACACTGATGATCCACCTACAAATGTGAACTGACGTTCAAAAATAAAACATTTGAAAACGGACCACTTTCCACATTTCTGAAGCATGACGTAATGGGGGGGTGTTATCTCTTTTGTCGAAAATCAGCCGTTTTTGCTCGAACATTAAATGCCTCCAAATGGTATTTAATTAACTTCCCGAGCCCCTGGAAGCATGAAAATCACTTTAAACATGCTAATTTTAGCTCTAACACTGATGATCCACCTACAAATGTGAACTGATGTTCAAAAATAAAACATTTGAAAACGGACCATTTTCCACATTTCTGAAGCATGACGTAATGGGGGGGTGTTATCTCTTTTGTCGAAAATCAGCCGTTTTTGCTCGAACATTAAATGCCTCCAAATGGTATTTAATTAACTTCCCGGGGTGAAGAAACCCTTTTTGAGAACTCAGAGTGAGTAAATTGGCCATTTTCATGCACTTTTAACCATTCCATAAATCTTGTGTTTTGGGCCCCTGGAAGCATGAAAATCACTTTAAACATGCTAATTTTAGCTCTAACACTGATGATCCACCTACAAATGTGAACTGACGTTCAAAAATAAAACATTTGAAAACGGACCATTTTCCACATTTCTGAAGCATGATGTAATGGGGGGGGTGTTATCTCTTTTGTCGAAAATCAGCCGTTTTTGCTCGAACATTAAATGCCTCCAAATGGTATTTAATTAACTTCCCGAGCCCCTGGAAGCATGAAAATCACTTTAAACATGCTAATTTTAGCTCTAACACTGATGATCCACCTACAAATGTGAACTGACGTTCAAAAATAAAACATTTGAAAACGGACCATTTTCCACATTTCTGAAGCATGACGTAATGGGGGGGTGTTATCTCTTTTGTCGAAAATCAGCCGTTTTTGCTCGAACATTAAATGCCTCCAAATGGTATTTAATTAACTTCCCGGGGTGAAGAAACCCTTTTTGAGAACTCAGAGTGAGTAAATTGGCCATTTTCATGCACTTTTAACCATTCCATAAATCTTGTGTTTTGGGCCCCTGGAAGCATGAAAATCACTTTAAACATGCTAATTTTAGCTCTAACACTGATGATCCACCTACAAATGTGAACTGACGTTCAAAAATAAAACATTTGAAAACGGACCATTTTCCACATTTCTGAAGCATGACGTAATGGGGGGGTGTTATCTCTTTTGTCGAAAATCAGCCGTTTTTGCTCGAACATTAAATGCCTCCAAATGGTATTTAATTAACTTCCCGAGCCCCTGGAAGCATGAAAATCACTTTAAACATGCTAATTTTAGCTCTAACACTGATGATCCACCTACAAATGTGAACTGACGTTCAAAAATAAAACATTTGAAAACGGACCATTTTCCACATTTCTGAAGCATGACGTAATGGGGGGGTGTTATCTCTTTTGTCGAAAATCAGCCGTTTTTGCTCGAACATTAAATGCCTCCAAATGGTATTTAATTAACTTCCCGAGCCCCTGGAAGCATGAAAATCACTTTAAACATGCTAATTTTAGCTCTAACACTGATGATCCACCTACAAATGTGAACTGACGTTCAAAAATAAAACATTTGAAAACGGACCATTTTCCACATTTCTGAAGCATGACGTAATGGGGGGGTGGTATCTCTTTTGTCGAAAATCAGCCGTTTTTGCTCGAACATTAAATGCCTCCAAATGATATTTATTTCACTTCCCGGGGTGAAGAAACCCTTTTTGAGAACTCAGAGTGAGTAAATTGGCCATTTTCATGCACTTTTAACCATTCCATTAATCTTGTGTTTTGGGCCCCTGGAAGCATGAAAATCACTTTAAACATGCTAATTTTAGCTCTAACACTGATGATCCACCTACAAATGTGAACTGACGTTCAAAAATAAAACATTTGAAAACGGACCATTTTCCACATTTCTGAAGCATGACGTAATGGGGGGGTGTTATCTCTTTTGTCGAAAATCAGCCGTTTTTGCTCGAACATTAAATGCCTCCAAATGGTATTTAATTAACTTCCCGAGCCCCTGGAAGCATGAAAATCACTTTAAACATGCTAATTTTAGCTCTAACACTGATGATCCACCTACAAATGTGAACTGACGTTCAAAAATAAAACATTTGAAAACTGACCATTTTCCACATTTCTGAAGCATGACGTAATGGGGGGGTGTGATCTCTTTTGTCGAAAATCAGCCGTTTTTGCTCGAACATTAAATGCCTCCAAATGGTATTTAATTAACTTCCCGAGCCCCTGGAAGCATGAAAATCACTTTAAACATGCTAATTTTAGCTCTAACACTCATGATCCACCTACAAATGTGAACTGACGTTCAAAAATAAAACATTTGAAAACGGACCATTTTCCACATTTCTGAAGCATGACGTAATGGGGGGGTGTTATCTCTTTTGTCGAAAATCAGCCGTTTTTGCTCGAACATTAAATGCCTCCAAATGGTATTTAATTAACTTCCCGAGCCCCTGGAAGCATGAAAATCACTTTAAACATGCTAATTTTAGCTCTAACACTGATGATCCACCTACAAATGTGAACTGACGTTCAAAAATAAAACATTTGAAAACGGACCATTTTCCACATTTCTGAAGCATGACGTAATGGGGGGGTGTTATCTCTTTTGTCGAAAATCAGCCGTTTTTGCTCGAACATTAAATGCCTCCAAATGGTATTTAATTAACTTCCCGAGCCCCTGGAAGCATGAAAATCACTTTAAACATGCTAATTTTAGCTCTAACACTGATGATCCACCTACAAATGTGAACTGACGTTCAAAAATAAAACATTTGAAAACGGACCATTTTCCACATTTCTGAAGCATGACGTAATGGGGGGGTGGTATCTCTTTTGTCGAAAATCAGCCGTTTTTGCTCGAACATTAAATGCCTCCAAATGATATTTATTTCACTTCCCGGGGTGAAGAAACCCTTTTTGAGAACTCAGAGTGAGTAAATTGGCCATTTTCATGCACTTTTAACCATTCCATTAATCTTGTGTTTTGGGCCCCTGGAAGCATGAAAATCACTTTAAACATGCTAATTTTAGCTCTAACACTGATGATCCACCTACAAATGTGAACTGACGTTCAAAAATAAAACATTTGAAAACGGACCATTTTCCACATTTCTGAAGCATGACGTAATGGGGGGGTGTTATCTCTTTTGTCGAAAATCAGCCGTTTTTGCTCGAACATTAAATGCCTCCAAATGGTATTTAATTAACTTCCCGAGCCCCTGGAAGCATGAAAATCACTTTAAACATGCTAATTTTAGCTCTAACACTGATGATCCACCTACAAATGTGAACTGACGTTCAAAAATAAAACATTTGAAAACTGACCATTTTCCACATTTCTGAAGCATGACGTAATGGGGGGGTGTGATCTCTTTTGTCGAAAATCAGCCGTTTTTGCTCGAACATTAAATGCCTCCAAATGGTATTTAATTAACTTCCCGAGCCCCTGGAAGCATGAAAATCACTTTAAACATGCTAATTTTAGCTCTAACACTGATGATCCACCTACAAATGTGAACTGACGTTCAAAAATAAAACATTTGAAAACGGACCATTTTCCACATTTCTGAAGCATGACGTAATGGGGGGGTGTTATCTCTTTTGTCGAAAATCAGCCGTTTTTGCTCGAACATTAAATGCCTCCAAATGGTATTTAATTAACTTCCCGAGCCCCTGGAAGCATGAAAATCACTTTAAACATGCTAATTTTAGCTCTAACACTGATGATCCACCTACAAATGTGAACTGACGTTCAAAAATAAAACATTTGAAAACGGACCATTTTCCACATTTCTGAAGCATGACGTAATGGGGGGGTGTTATCTCTTTTGTCGAAAATCAGCCGTTTTTGCTCGAACATTAAATGCCTCCAAATGGTATTTAATTAACTTCCCGGGGTGAAGAAACCCTTTTTGAGAACTCAGAGTGAGTAAATTGGCCATTTTCATGCACTTTTAACCATTCCATAAATCTTGTGTTTTGGGCCCCTGGAAGCATGAAAATCACTTTAAACATGCTAATTTTAGCTCTAACACTGATGATCCACCTACAAATGTGAACTGACGTTCAAAAATAAAACATTTGAAAACGGACCATTTTCCACATTTCTGAAGCATGACGTAATGGGGGGGTGTTATCTCTTTTGTCGAAAATCAGCCGTTTTTGCTCGAACATTAAATGCCTCCAAATGGTATTTAATTAACTTCCCGGGGTGAAGAAACCCTTTTTGAGAACTCAGAGTGAGTAAATTGGCCATTTTCATGCACTTTTAACCATTCCATAAATCTTGTGTTTTGGGCCCCTGGAAGCATGAAAATCACTTTAAACATGCTAATTTTAGCTCTAACACTGATGATCCACCTACAAATGTGAACTGACGTTCAAAAATAAAACATTTGAAAACGGACCACTTTCCACATTTCTGAAGCATGACGTAATGGGGGGGTGTTATCTCTTTTGTCGAAAATCAGCCGTTTTTGCTCGAACATTAAATGCCTCCAAATGGTATTTAATCAACTTCCCGAGCCCCTGGAAGCATGAAAATCACTTTAAACATGCTAATTTTAGCTCTAACACTGATGATCCACCTACAAATGTGAACTGACGTTCAAAAATAAAACATTTGAAAACGGACCATTTTCCACATTTCTGAAGCATGACGTAATGGGGGGGTGTTATCTCTTTTGTCGAAAATCAGCCGTTTTTGCTCGAACATTAAATGCCTCCAAATGGTATTTAATTAACTTCCCGGATTGAAGAAACCCTTTTTGAGAACTCAGAGTGAGTAAATTGGCCATTTTCATGCACTTTTAACCATTCCATAAATCTTGTGTTTTGGGCCCCTGGAAGCATGAAAATCACTTTAAACATGCTAATTTTAGCTCTAACACTGATGATCCACCTACAAATGTGAACTGACGTTCAAAAATAAAACATTTGAAAACGGACCACTTTCCACATTTCTGAAGCATGACGTAATGGGGGGGTGTTATCTCTTTTGTCGAAAATCAGCCGTTTTTGCTCGAACATTAAATGCCTCCAAATGGTATTTAATTAACTTCCCGAGCCCCTGGAAGCATGAAAATCACTTTAAACATGCTAATTTTAGCTCTAACACTGATTATCCACCTACAAATGTGAACTGACGTTCAAAAATAAAACATTTGAAAACGGACCATTTTCCACATTTCTGAAGCATGACGTAATGGGGGGGTGTTATCTCTTTTGTCCAAAATCAGCCGTTTTTGCTCGAACATTAAATGCCTCCAAATGGTATTTAATTAACTTCCCGGGGTGAAGAAACCCTTTTTGAGAACTCAGAGTGAGTAAATTGGCCATTTTCATGCACTTTTAACCATTCCATAAATCTTGTGTTTTGGGACCCTGGAAGCATGAAAATCACTTTAAACATGCAAATTTTAGCTCTAACACTGATGATCCACCTACAAATGTGAACTGACGTTCAAAAATAAAACATTTGAAAACGGACCATTTTCCACATTTCTGAAGCATGACGTAATGGGGGGGTGTTATCTCTTTTGTCGAAAATCAGCCGTTTTTGCTCGAACATTAAATGCCTCCAAATGGTATTTAATTAACTTCCCGAGCCCCTGGAAGCATGAAAATCACTTTAAACATGCTAATTTTAGCTCTAACACTGATGATCCACCTACAAATGTGAACTGACGTTCAAAAATAAAACATTTGAAAACGGACCATTTTCCACATTTCTGAAGCATGACGTAATGGGGGGGTGTGATCTCTTTTGTCGAAAATCAGCCGTTTTTGCTCGAACATTAAATGCCTCCAAATGGTATTTAATTAACTTCCCGAGCCCCTGGAAGCATGAAAATCACTTTAAACATGCTAATTTTAGCTCTAACACTGATGATCCACCTACAAATGTGAACTGACGTTCAAAAATAAAACATTTGAAAACGGACCATTTTCCACATTTCTGAAGCATGACGTAATGGGGGGGTGTTATCTCTTTTGTCGAAAATCAGCCGTTTTTGCTCGAACATTAAATGCCTCCAAATGGTATTTAATTAACTTCCCGGGGTGAAGAAACCCTTTTTGAGAACTCAGAGTGAGTAAATTGGCCATTTTCATGCACTTTTAACCATTCCATAAATCTTGTGTTTTGGGCCCCTGGAAGCATGAAAATCACTTTAAACATGCTAATTTTAGCTCTAACACTGATGATCCACCTACAAATGTGAACTGACGTTCAAAAATAAAACATTTGAAAACGGACCATTTTCCACATTTCTGAAGCATGACGTAATGGGGGGGTGTTATCTCTTTTGTCGAAAATCAGCCGTTTTTGCTCGAACATTAAATGCCTCCAAATGGTATTTAATTAACTTCCCGAGCCCCTGGAAGCATGAAAATCACTTTAAACATGCTAATTTTAGCTCTAACACTGATGATCCACCTACAAATGTGAACTGACGTTCAAAAATAAAACATTTGAAAACGGACCATTTTCCACATTTCTGAAGCATGACGTAATGGGGGGGTGTTATCTCTTTTGTCGAAAATCAGCCGTTTTTGCTCGAACATTAAATGTCTCCAAATGGTATTTAATTAACTTCCCGAGCCCCTGGAAGCATGAAAATCACTTTAAACATGCTAATTTTAGCTCTAACACTGATGATCCACCTACAAATGTGAACTGACGTTCAAAAATAAAACATTTGAAAACGGACCATTTTCCACATTTCTGAAGCATGACGTAATGGGGGGGTGGTATCTCTTTTGTCGAAAATCAGCCGTTTTTGCTTGAACATTAAATGCCTCCAAATGATATTTATTTCACTTCCCGGGGTGAAGAAACCCTTTTTGAGAACTCAGAGTGAGTAAATTGGCCATTTTCATGCACTTTTAACCATTCCATTAATCTTGTGTTTTGGGCCCCTGGAAGCATGAAAATCACTTTAAACATGCTAATTTTAGCTCTAACACTGATGATCCACCTACAAATGTGAACTGACGTTCAAAAATAAAACATTTGAAAACGGACCATTTTCCACATTTCTGAAGCATGACGTAATGGGGGGGTGTTATCTCTTTTGTCGAAAATCAGCCGTTTTTGCTCGAACATTAAATGCCTCCAAATGGTATTTAATTAACTTCCCGAGCCCCTGGAAGCATGAAAATCACTTTAAACATGCTAATTTTAGCTCTAACACTGATGATCCACCTACAAATGTGAACTGACGTTCAAAAATAAAACATTTGAAAACGGACCATTTTCCACATTTCTGAAGCATGACGTAATGGGGGGGTGTGATCTCTTTTGTCGAAAATCAGCCGTTTTTGCTCGAACATTAAATGCCTCCAAATGGTATTTAATTAACTTCCCGAGCCCCTGGAAGCATGAAAATCACTTTAAACATGCTAATTTTAGCTCTAACACTGATGATCCACCTACAAATGTGAACTGACGTTCAAAAATAAAACATTTGAAAACGGACCATTTTCCACATTTCTGAAGCATGACGTAATGGGGGGGTGTTATCTCTTTTGTCGAAAATCAGCCGTTTTTGCTCGAACATTAAATGCCTCCAAATGGTATTTAATTAACTTCCCGGGGTGAAGAAACCCTTTTTGAGAACTCAGAGTGAGTAAATTGGCCATTTTCATGCACTTTTAACCATTCCATAAATCTTGTGTTTTGGGCCCCTGGAAGCATGAAAATCACTTTAAACATGCTAATTTTAGCTCTAACACTGATGATCCACCTACAAATGTGAACTGACGTTCAAAAATAAAACATTTGAAAACGGACCATTTTCCACATTTCTGAAGCATGACGTAATGGGGGGGTGTTATCTCTTTTGTCGAAAATCAGCCGTTTTTGCTCGAACATTAAATGCCTCCAAATGGTATTTAATTAACTTCCCGAGCCCCTGGAAGCATGAAAATCACTTTAAACATGCTAATTTTAGCTCTAACACTGATGATCCACCTACAAATGTGAACTGACGTTCAAAAATAAAACATTTGAAAACGGACCATTTTCCACATTTCTGAAGCATGACGTAATGGGGGGGTGTTATCTCTTTTGTCGAAAATCAGCCGTTTTTGCTCGAACATTAAATGTCTCCAAATGGTATTTAATTAACTTCCCGAGCCCCTGGAAGCATGAAAATCACTTTAAACATGCTAATTTTAGCTCTAACACTGATGATCCACCTACAAATGTGAACTGACGTTCAAAAATAAAACATTTGAAAACGGACCATTTTCCACATTTCTGAAGCATGACGTAATGGGGGGGTGGTATCTCTTTTGTCGAAAATCAGCCGTTTTTGCTTGAACATTAAATGCCTCCAAATGATATTTATTTCACTTCCCGGGGTGAAGAAACCCTTTTTGAGAACTCAGAGTGAGTAAATTGGCCATTTTCATGCACTTTTAACCATTCCATTAATCTTGTGTTTTGGGCCCCTGGAAGCATGAAAATCACTTTAAACATGCTAATTTTAGCTCTAACACTGATGATCCACCTACAAATGTGAACTGACGTTCAAAAATAAAACATTTGAAAACGGACCATTTTCCACATTTCTGAAGCATGACGTAATGGGGGGGTGTTATCTCTTTTGTCGAAAATCAGCCGTTTTTGCTCGAACATTAAATGCCTCCAAATGGTATTTAATTAACTTCCCGAGCCCCTGGAAGCATGAAAATCACTTTAAACATGCTAATTTTAGCTCTAACACTGATGATCCACCTACAAATGTGAACTGACGTTCAAAAATAAAACATTTGAAAACTGACCATTTTCCACATTTCTGAAGCATGACGTAATGGGGGGGTGTGATCTCTTTTGTCGAAAATCAGCCGTTTTTGCTCGAACATTAAATGCCTCCAAATGGTATTTAATTAACTTCCCGGGGTGAAGAAACCCTTTTTGAGAACTCAGAGTGAGTAAATTGGCCATTTTCATGCACTTTTAACCATTCCATAAATCTTGTGTTTTGGGCCCCTGGAAGCATGAAAATCACTTTAAACATGCTAATTTTAGCTCTAACACTGATGATCCACCTACAAATGTGAACTGACGTTCAAAAATAAAACATTTGAAAACGGACCATTTTCCACATTTCTGAAGCATGATGTAATGGGGGGGGTGTTATCTCTTTTGTCGAAAATCAGCCGTTTTTGCTCGAACATTAAATGCCTCCAAATGGTATTTAATTAACTTCCCGAGCCCCTGGAAGCATGAAAATCACTTTAAACATGCTAATTTTAGCTCTAACACTGATGATCCACCTACAAATGTGAACTGACGTTCAAAAATAAAACATTTGAAAACGGACCATTTGCCACATTTCTGAAGCATGACGTAATGGGGGGGTGTTATCTCTTTTGTCGAAAATCAGCCGTTTTTGCTCGAACATTAAATGCCTCCAAATGGTATTTAATTAACTTCCCGGGGTGAAGAAACCCTTTTTGAGAACTCAGAGTGAGTGAATTGGCCATTTTCATGCACTTTTAACCATTCCATAAATCTTGTGTTTTGGGCCCCTGGAAGCATGAAAATCACTTTAAACATGCTAATTTTAGCTCTAACACTGATGATCCACCTACAAATGTGAACTGACGTTCAAAAATAAAACATTTGAAAACGGACCATTTTCCACATTTCTGAAGCATGACGTAATGGGGGGGTGTTATCTCTTTTGTCGAAAATCAGCCGTTTTTGCTCGAACATTAAATGCCTCCAAATGGTATTTAATTAACTTCCCGAGCCCCTGGAAGCATGAAAATCACTTTAAACATGCTAATTTTAGCTCTAACACTGATGATCCACCTACAAATGTGAACTGACGTTCAAAAATAAAACATTTGAAAACGGACCATTTTCCACATTTCTGAAGCATGACGTAATGGGGGGGTGTTATCTCTTTTGTCGAAAATCAGCCGTTTTTGCTCGAACATTAAATGCCTCCAAATGGTATTTAATTAACTTCCCGAGCCCCTGGAAGCATGAAAATCACTTTAAACATGCTAATTTTAGCTCTAACACTGATGATCCACCTACAAATGTGAACTGACGTTCAAAAATAAAACATTTGAAAACGGACCATTTTCCACATTTCTGAAGCATGACGTAATGGGGGGGTGGTATCTCTTTTGTCGAAAATCAGCCGTTTTTGCTCGAACATTAAATGCCTCCAAATGATATTTATTTCACTTCCCGGGGTGAAGAAACCCTTTTTGAGAACTCAGAGTGAGTAAATTGGCCATTTTCATGCACTTTTAACCATTCCATTAATCTTGTGTTTTGGGCCCCTGGAAGCATGAAAATCACTTTAAACATGCTAATTTTAGCTCTAACACTGATGATCCACCTACAAATGTGAACTGACGTTCAAAAATAAAACATTTGAAAACGGACCATTTTCCACATTTCTGAAGCATGACGTAATGGGGGGGTGTTATCTCTTTTGTCGAAAATCAGCCGTTTTTGCTCGAACATTAAATGCCTCCAAATGGTATTTAATTAACTTCCCGAGCCCCTGGAAGCATGAAAATCACTTTAAACATGCTAATTTTAGCTCTAACACTGATGATCCACCTACAAATGTGAACTGACGTTCAAAAATAAAACATTTGATAACTGACCATTTTCCACATTTCTGAAGCATGACGTAATGGGGGGGTGTGATCTCTTTTGTCGAAAATCAGCCGTTTTTGCTCGAACATTAAATGCCTCCAAATGGTATTTAATTAACTTCCCGAGCCCCTGGAAGCATGAAAATCACTTTAAACATGCTAATTTTAGCTCTAACACTGATGATCCACCTACAAATGTGAACTGACGTTCAAAAATAAAACATTTGAAAACGGACCATTTTCCACATTTCTGAAGCATGACGTAATGGGGGGGTGTTATCTCTTTTGTCGAAAATCAGCCGTTTTTGCTCGAACATTAAATGCCTCCAAATGGTATTTAATTAACTTCCCGAGCCCCTGGAAGCATGAAAATCACTTTAAACATGCTAATTTTAGCTCTAACACTGATGATCCACCTACAAATGTGAACTGACGTTCAAAAATAAAACATTTGAAAACGGACCATTTTCCACATTTCTGAAGCATGACGTAATGGGGGGGTGTTATCTCTTTTGTCGAAAATCAGCCGTTTTTGCTCGAACATTAAATGCCTCCAAATGGTATTTAATTAACTTCCCGGGGTGAAGAAACCCTTTTTGAGAACTCAGAGTGAGTAAATTGGCCATTTTCATGCACTTTTAACCATTCCATAAATCTTGTGTTTTGGGCCCCTGGAAGCATGAAAATCACTTTAAACATGCTAATTTTAGCTCTAACACTGATGATCCACCTACAAATGTGAACTGACGTTCAAAAATAAAACATTTGAAAACGGACCATTTTCCACATTTCTGAAGCATGACGTAATGGGGGGGTGTTATCTCTTTTGTCGAAAATCAGCCGTTTTTGCTCGAACATTAAATGCCTCCAAATGGTATTTAATTAACTTCCCGGGGTGAAGAAACCCTTTTTGAGAACTCAGAGTGAGTAAATTGGCCATTTTCATGCACTTTTAACCATTCCATAAATCTTGTGTTTTGGGCCCCTGGAAGCATGAAAATCACTTTAAACATGCTAATTTTAGCTCTAACACTGATGATCCACCTACAAATGTGAACTGACGTTCAAAAATAAAACATTTGAAAACGGACCATTTTCCACATTTCTGAAGCATGACGTAATGGGGGGGTGTTATCTCTTTTGTCGAAAAATCAGCCGTTTTTGCTCGAACATTAAATGCCTCCAAATGGTATTTAATTAACTTCCCGAGCCCCTGGAAGCATGAAAATCACTTTAAACATGCTAATTTTAGCTCTAACACTGATGATCCACCTACAAATGTGAACTGACGTTCAAAAATAAAACATTTGAAAACGGACCATTTTCCACATTTCTGAAGCATGACGTAATGGGGGGGGTGTTATCTCTTTTGTCGAAAATCAGCCGTTTTTGCTCGAACATTAAATGCCTCCAAATGGTATTTAATTAACTTCCCGGGGTGAAGAAACCCTTTTTGAGAACTCAGAGTGAGTAAATTGGCCATTTTCATGCACTTTTAACCATTCCATAAATCTTGTGTTTTGGGCCCCTGGAAGCATGAAAATCACTTTAAACATGCTAATTTTAGCTCTAACACTGATGATCCACCTACAAATGTGAACTGACGTTCAAAAATAAAACATTTGAAAACGGACCACTTTCCACATTTCTGAAGCATGACGTAATGGGGGGGTGTTATCTCTTTTGTCGAAAATCAGCCGTTTTTGCTCGAACATTAAATGCCTCCAAATGGTATTTAATCAACTTCCCGAGCCCCTGGAAGCATGAAAATCACTTTAAACATGCTAATTTTAGCTCTAACACTGATGATCCACCTACAAATGTGAACTGACGTTCAAAAATAAAACATTTGAAAACGGACCATTTTCCACATTTCTGAAGCATGACGTAATGGGGGGGTGTTATCTCTTTTGTCGAAAATCAGCCGTTTTTGCTCGAACATTAAATGCCTCCAAATGGTATTTAATTAACTTCCCGGATTGAAGAAACCCTTTTTGAGAACTCAGAGTGAGTAAATTGGCCATTTTCATGCACTTTTAACCATTCCATAAATCTTGTGTTTTGGGCCCCTGGAAGCATGAAAATCACTTTAAACATGCTAATTTTAGCTCTAACACTGATGATCCACCTACAAATGTGAACTGACGTTCAAAAATAAAACATTTGAAAACGGACCACTTTCCACATTTCTGAAGCATGACGTAATGGGGGGGTGTTATCTCTTTTGTCGAAAATCAGCCGTTTTTGCTCGAACATTAAATGCCTCCAAATGGTATTTAATTAACTTCCCGAGCCCCTGGAAGCATGAAAATCACTTTAAACATGCTAATTTTAGCTCTAACACTGATGATCCACCTACAAATGTGAACTGACGTTCAAAAATAAAACATTTGAAAACGGACCATTTTCCACATTTCTGAAGCATGACGTAATGGGGGGGTGTGATCTCTTTTGTCGAAAATCAGCCGTTTTTGCTCGAACATTAAATGCCTCCAAATGGTATTTAATTAACTTCCCGAGCCCCTGGAAGCATGAAAATCACTTTAAACATGCTAATTTTAGCTCTAACACTGATGATCCACCTACAAATGTGAACTGACGTTCAAAAATAAAACATTTGAAAACGGACCATTTTCCACATTTCTGAAGCATGACGTAATGGGGGGGTGTTATCTCTTTTGTCGAAAATCAGCCGTTTTTGCTCGAACATTAAATGCCTCCAAATGGTATTTAATTAACTTCCCGGGGTGAAGAAACCCTTTTTGAGAACTCAGAGTGAGTAAATTGGCCATTTTCATGCACTTTTAACCATTCCATAAATCTTGTGTTTTGGGCCCCTGGAAGCATGAAAATCACTTTAAACATGCTAATTTTAGCTCTAACACTGATGATCCACCTACAAATGTGAACTGACGTTCAAAAATAAAACATTTGAAAACGGACCATTTTCCACATTTCTGAAGCATGATGTAATGGGGGGGGTGTTATCTCTTTTGTCGAAAATCAGCCGTTTTTGCTCGAACATTAAATGCCTCCAAATGGTATTTAATTAACTTCCCGAGCCCCTGGAAGCATGAAAATCACTTTAAACATGCTAATTTTAGCTCTAACACTGATGATCCACCTACAAATGTGAACTGACGTTCAAAAATAAAACATTTGAAAACGGACCATTTTCCACATTTCTGAAGCATGACGTAATGGGGGGGTGTTATCTCTTTTGTCGAAAATCAGCCGTTTTTGCTCGAACATTAAATGCCTCCAAATGGTATTTAATTAACTTCCCGGGGTGAAGAAACCCTTTTTGAGAACTCAGAGTGAGTAAATTGGCCATTTTCATGCACTTTTAACCATTCCATAAATCTTGTGTTTTGGGCCCCTGGAAGCATGAAAATCACTTTAAACATGCTAATTTTAGCTCTAACACTGATGATCCACCTACAAATGTGAACTGACGTTCAAAAATAAAACATTTGAAAACGGACCATTTTCCACATTTCTGAAGCATGACGTAATGGGGGGGTGTTATCTCTTTTGTCGAAAATCAGCCGTTTTTGCTCGAACATTAAATGCCTCCAAATGGTATTTAATTAACTTCCCGAGCCCCTGGAAGCATGAAAATCACTTTAAACATGCTAATTTTAGCTCTAACACTGATGATCCACCTACAAATGTGAACTGACGTTCAAAAATAAAACATTTGAAAACGGACCATTTTCCACATTTCTGAAGCATGACGTAATGGGGGGGTGTTATCTCTTTTGTCGAAAATCAGCCGTTTTTGCTCGAACATTAAATGCCTCCAAATGGTATTTAATTAACTTCCCGAGCCCCTGGAAGCATGAAAATCACTTTAAACATGCTAATTTTAGCTCTAACACTGATGATCCACCTACAAATGTGAACTGACGTTCAAAAATAAAACATTTGAAAACGGACCATTTTCCACATTTCTGAAGCATGACGTAATGGGGGGGTGGTATCTCTTTTGTCGAAAATCAGCCGTTTTTGCTCGAACATTAAATGCCTCCAAATGATATTTATTTCACTTCCCGGGGTGAAGAAACCCTTTTTGAGAACTCAGAGTGAGTAAATTGGCCATTTTCATGCACTTTTAACCATTCCATTAATCTTGTGTTTTGGGCCCCTGGAAGCATGAAAATCACTTTAAACATGCTAATTTTAGCTCTAACACTGATGATCCACCTACAAATGTGAACTGACGTTCAAAAATAAAACATTTGAAAACGGACCATTTTCCACATTTCTGAAGCATGACGTAATGGGGGGGTGTTATCTCTTTTGTCGAAAATCAGCCGTTTTTGCTCGAACATTAAATGCCTCCAAATGGTATTTAATTAACTTCCCGAGCCCCTGGAAGCATGAAAATCACTTTAAACATGCTAATTTTAGCTCTAACACTGATGATCCACCTACAAATGTGAACTGACGTTCAAAAATAAAACATTTGATAACTGACCATTTTCCACATTTCTGAAGCATGACGTAATGGGGGGGTGTGATCTCTTTTGTCGAAAATCAGCCGTTTTTGCTCGAACATTAAATGCCTCCAAATGGTATTTAATTAACTTCCCGAGCCCCTGGAAGCATGAAAATCACTTTAAACATGCTAATTTTAGCTCTAACACTGATGATCCACCTACAAATGTGAACTGACGTTCAAAAATAAAACATTTGAAAACGGACCATTTTCCACATTTCTGAAGCATGACGTAATGGGGGGGTGTTATCTCTTTTGTCGAAAATCAGCCGTTTTTGCTCGAACATTAAATGCCTCCAAATGGTATTTAATTAACTTCCCGAGCCCCTGGAAGCATGAAAATCACTTTAAACATGCTAATTTTAGCTCTAACACTGATGATCCACCTACAAATGTGAACTGACGTTCAAAAATAAAACATTTGAAAACGGACCATTTTCCACATTTCTGAAGCATGACGTAATGGGGGGGTGTTATCTCTTTTGTCGAAAATCAGCCGTTTTTGCTCGAACATTAAATGCCTCCAAATGGTATTTAATTAACTTCCCGGGGTGAAGAAACCCTTTTTGAGAACTCAGAGTGAGTAAATTGGCCATTTTCATGCACTTTTAACCATTCCATAAATCTTGTGTTTTGGGCCCCTGGAAGCATGAAAATCACTTTAAACATGCTAATTTTAGCTCTAACACTGATGATCCACCTACAAATGTGAACTGACGTTCAAAAATAAAACATTTGAAAACGGACCATTTTCCACATTTCTGAAGCATGACGTAATGGGGGGGTGTTATCTCTTTTGTCGAAAATCAGCCGTTTTTGCTCGAACATTAAATGCCTCCAAATGGTATTTAATTAACTTCCCGGGGTGAAGAAACCCTTTTTGAGAACTCAGAGTGAGTAAATTGGCCATTTTCATGCACTTTTAACCATTCCATAAATCTTGTGTTTTGGGCCCCTGGAAGCATGAAAATCACTTTAAACATGCTAATTTTAGCTCTAACACTGATGATCCACCTACAAATGTGAACTGACGTTCAAAAATAAAACATTTGAAAACGGACCATTTTCCACATTTCTGAAGCATGACGTAATGGGGGGGTGTTATCTCTTTTGTCGAAAAATCAGCCGTTTTTGCTCGAACATTAAATGCCTCCAAATGGTATTTAATTAACTTCCCGAGCCCCTGGAAGCATGAAAATCACTTTAAACATGCTAATTTTAGCTCTAACACTGATGATCCACCTACAAATGTGAACTGACGTTCAAAAATAAAACATTTGAAAACGGACCATTTTCCACATTTCTGAAGCATGACGTAATGGGGGGGGTGTTATCTCTTTTGTCGAAAATCAGCCGTTTTTGCTCGAACATTAAATGCCTCCAAATGGTATTTAATTAACTTCCCGGGGTGAAGAAACCCTTTTTGAGAACTCAGAGTGAGTAAATTGGCCATTTTCATGCACTTTTAACCATTCCATAAATCTTGTGTTTTGGGCCCCTGGAAGCATGAAAATCACTTTAAACATGCTAATTTTAGCTCTAACACTGATGATCCACCTACAAATGTGAACTGACGTTCAAAAATAAAACATTTGAAAACGGACCACTTTCCACATTTCTGAAGCATGACGTAATGGGGGGGTGTTATCTCTTTTGTCGAAAATCAGCCGTTTTTGCTCGAACATTAAATGCCTCCAAATGGTATTTAATTAACTTCCCGAGCCCCTGGAAGCATGAAAATCACTTTAAACATGCTAATTTTAGCTCTAACACTGATGATCCACCTACAAATGTGAACTGACGTTCAAAAATAAAACATTTGAAAACGGACCATTTTCCACATTTCTGAAGCATGACGTAATGGGGGGGTGTGATCTCTTTTGTCGAAAATCAGCCGTTTTTGCTCGAACATTAAATGCCTCCAAATGGTATTTAATTAACTTCCCGAGCCCCTGGAAGCATGAAAATCACTTTAAACATGCTAATTTTAGCTCTAACACTGATGATCCACCTACAAATGTGAACTGACGTTCAAAAATAAAACATTTGAAAACGGACCATTTTCCACATTTCTGAAGCATGACGTAATGGGGGGGTGTTATCTCTTTTGTCGAAAATCAGCCGTTTTTGCTCGAACATTAAATGCCTCCAAATGGTATTTAATTAACTTCCCGGGGTGAAGAAACCCTTTTTGAGAACTCAGAGTGAGTAAATTGGCCATTTTCATGCACTTTTAACCATTCCATAAATCTTGTGTTTTGGGCCCCTGGAAGCATGAAAATCACTTTAAACATGCTAATTTTAGCTCTAACACTGATGATCCACCTACAAATGTGAACTGACGTTCAAAAATAAAACATTTGAAAACGGACCATTTTCCACATTTCTGAAGCATGACGTAATGGGGGGGTGTTATCTCTTTTGTCGAAAATCAGCCGTTTTTGCTCGAACATTAAATGCCTCCAAATGGTATTTAATTAACTTCCCGAGCCCCTGGAAGCATGAAAATCACTTTAAACATGCTAATTTTAGCTCTAACACTGATGATCCACCTACAAATGTGAACTGACGTTCAAAAATAAAACATTTGAAAACGGACCATTTTCCACATTTCTGAAGCATGACGTAATGGGGGGGTGTTATCTCTTTTGTCGAAAATCAGCCGTTTTTGCTCGAACATTAAATGTCTCCAAATGGTATTTAATTAACTTCCCGAGCCCCTGGAAGCATGAAAATCACTTTAAACATGCTAATTTTAGCTCTAACACTGATGATCCACCTACAAATGTGAACTGACGTTCAAAAATAAAACATTTGAAAACGGACCATTTTCCACATTTCTGAAGCATGACGTAATGGGGGGGTGGTATCTCTTTTGTCGAAAATCAGCCGTTTTTGCTTGAACATTAAATGCCTCCAAATGATATTTATTTCACTTCCCGGGGTGAAGAAACCCTTTTTGAGAACTCAGAGTGAGTAAATTGGCCATTTTCATGCACTTTTAACCATTCCATTAATCTTGTGTTTTGGGCCCCTGGAAGCATGAAAATCACTTTAAACATGCTAATTTTAGCTCTAACACTGATGATCCACCTACAAATGTGAACTGACGTTCAAAAATAAAACATTTGAAAACGGACCATTTTCCACATTTCTGAAGCATGACGTAATGGGGGGGTGTTATCTCTTTTGTCGAAAATCAGCCGTTTTTGCTCGAACATTAAATGCCTCCAAATGGTATTTAATTAACTTCCCGAGCCCCTGGAAGCATGAAAATCACTTTAAACATGCTAATTTTAGCTCTAACACTGATGATCCACCTACAAATGTGAACTGACGTTCAAAAATAAAACATTTGAAAACGGACCATTTTCCACATTTCTGAAGCATGACGTAATGGGGGGGTGTTATCTCTTTTGTCGAAAATCAGCCGTTTTTGCTCGAACATTAAATGCCTCCAAATGGTATTTAATTAACTTCCCGAGCCCCTGGAAGCATGAAAATCACTTTAAACATGCTAATTTTAGCTCTAACACTGATGATCCACCTACAAATGTGAACTGACGTTCAAAAATAAAACATTTGAAAACGGACCATTTTCCACATTTCTGAAGCATGACGTAATGGGGGGGTGTGATCTCTTTTGTCGAAAATCAGCCGTTTTTGCTCGAACATTAAATGCCTCCAAATGGTATTTAATTAACTTCCCGAGCCCCTGGAAGCATGAAAATCACTTTAAACATGCTAATTTTAGCTCTAACACTGATGATCCACCTACAAATGTGAACTGACGTTCAAAAATAAAACATTTGAAAACGGACCATTTTCCACATTTCTGAAGCATGACGTAATGGGGGGGTGTTATCTCTTTTGTCGAAAATCAGCCGTTTTTGCTCGAACATTAAATGCCTCCAAATGGTATTTAATTAACTTCCCGGGGTGAAGAAACCCTTTTTGAGAACTCAGAGTGAGTAAATTGGCCATTTTCATGCACTTTTAACCATTCCATAAATCTTGTGTTTTGAGCCCCTGGAAGCATGAAAATCACTTTAAACATGCTAATTTTAGCTCTAACACTGATGATCCACCTACAAATGTGAACTGACGTTCAAAAATAAAACATTTGAAAACGGACCATTTTCCACATTTCTGAAGCATGACGTAATGGGGGGGTGTTATCTCTTTTGTCGAAAATCAGCCGTTTTTGCTCGAACATTAAATGCCTCCAAATGGTATTTAATTAACTTCCCGGGGTGAAGAAACCCTTTTTGAGAACTCAGAGTGAGTAAATTGGCCATTTTCATGCACTTTTAACCATTCCATAAATCTTGTGTTTTGGGCCCCTGGAAGCATGAAAATCACTTTAAACATGCTAATTTTAGCTCTAACACTGATGATCCACCTACAAATGTGAACTGACGTTCAAAAATAAAACATTTGAAAACGGACCATTTTCCACATTTCTGAAGCATGACGTAATGGGGGGGTGTTATCTCTTTTGTCGAAAATCAGCCGTTTTTGCTCGAACATTAAATGCCTCCAAATGGTATTTAATTAACTTCCCGAGCCCCTGGAAGCATGAAAATCACTTTAAACATGCTAATTTTAGCTCTAACACTGATGATCCACCTACAAATGTGAACTGACGTTCAAAAATAAAACATTTGAAAACGGACCATTTTCCACATTTCTGAAGCATGACGTAATGGGGGGGTGTTATCTCTTTTGTCGAAAATCAGCCGTTTTTGCTCGAACATTAAATGCCTCCAAATGGTATTTAATTAACTTCCCGAGCCCCTGGAAGCATGAAAATCACTTTAAACATGCTAATTTTAGCTCTAACACTGATGATCCACCTACAAATGTGAACTGACGTTCAAAAATAAAACATTTGAAAACGGACCATTTTCCACATTTCTGAAGCATGACGTAATGGGGGGGTGGTATCTCTTTTGTCGAAAATCAGCCGTTTTTGCTCGAACATTAAATGCCTCCAAATGATATTTATTTCACTTCCCGGGGTGAAGAAACCCTTTTTGAGAACTCAGAGTGAGTAAATTGGCCATTTTCATGCACTTTTAACCATTCCATTAATCTTGTGTTTTGGGCCCCTGGAAGCATGAAAATCACTTTAAACATGCTAATTTTAGCTCTAACACTGATGATCCACCTACAAATGTGAACTGACGTTCAAAAATAAAACATTTGAAAACGGACCATTTTCCACATTTCTGAAGCATGACGTAATGGGGGGGTGTTATCTCTTTTGTCGAAAATCAGCCGTTTTTGCTCGAACATTAAATGCCTCCAAATGGTATTTAATTAACTTCCCGAGCCCCTGGAAGCATGAAAATCACTTTAAACATGCTAATTTTAGCTCTAACACTGATGATCCACCTACAAATGTGAACTGACGTTCAAAAATAAAACATTTGAAAACTGACCATTTTCCACATTTCTGAAGCATGACGTAATGGGGGGGTGTGATCTCTTTTGTCGAAAATCAGCCGTTTTTGCTCGAACATTAAATGCCTCCAAATGGTATTTAATTAACTTCCCGAGCCCCTGGAAGCATGAAAATCACTTTAAACATGCTAATTTTAGCTCTAACACTGATGATCTACCTACAAATGTGAACTGACGTTCAAAAATAAAACATTTGAAAACGGACCATTTTCCACATTTCTGAAGCATGACGTAATGGGGGGGTGTTATCTCTTTTGTCGAAAATCAGCCGTTTTTGCTCGAACATTAAATGCCTCCAAATGGTATTTAATTAACTTCCCGAGCCCCTGGAAGCATGAAAATCACTTTAAACATGCTAATTTTAGCTCTAACACTGATGATCCACCTACAAATGTGAACTGACGTTCAAAAATAAAACATTTGAAAACGGACCATTTTCCACATTTCTGAAGCATGACGTAATGGGGGGGTGTTATCTCTTTTGTCGAAAATCAGCCGTTTTTGCTCGAACATTAAATGCCTCCAAATGGTATTTAATTAACTTCCCGGGGTGAAGAAACCCTTTTTGAGAACTCAGAGTGAGTAAATTGGCCATTTTCATGCACTTTTAACCATTCCATAAATCTTGTGTTTTGGGCCCCTGGAAGCATGAAAATCACTTTAAACATGCTAATTTTAGCTCTAACACTGATGATCCACCTACAAATGTGAACTGACGTTCAAAAATAAAACATTTGAAAACGGACCATTTTCCACATTTCTGAAGCATGACGTAATGGGGGGGTGTTATCTCTTTTGTCGAAAATCAGCCGTTTTTGCTCGAACATTAAATGCCTCCAAATGGTATTTAATTAACTTCCCGGGGTGAAGAAACCCTTTTTGAGAACTCAGAGTGAGTAAATTGGCCATTTTCATGCACTTTTAACCATTCCATAAATCTTGTGTTTTGGGCCCCTGGAAGCATGAAAATCACTTTAAACATGCTAATTTTAGCTCTAACACTGATGATCCACCTACAAATGTGAACTGACGTTCAAAAATAAAACATTTGAAAACGGACCATTTTCCACATTTCTGAAGCATGACGTAATGGGGGGGTGTTATCTCTTTTGTCGAAAAATCAGCCGTTTTTGCTCGAACATTAAATGCCTCCAAATGGTATTTAATTAACTTCCCGAGCCCCTGGAAGCATGAAAATCACTTTAAACATGCTAATTTTAGCTCTAACACTGATGATCCACCTACAAATGTGAACTGACGTTCAAAAATAAAACATTTGAAAACGGACCATTTTCCACATTTCTGAAGCATGACGTAATGGGGGGGGTGTTATCTCTTTTGTCGAAAATCAGCCGTTTTTGCTCGAACATTAAATGCCTCCAAATGGTATTTAATTAACTTCCCGGGGTGAAGAAACCCTTTTTGAGAACTCAGAGTGAGTAAATTGGCCATTTTCATGCACTTTTAACCATTCCATAAATCTTGTGTTTTGGGCCCCTGGAAGCATGAAAATCACTTTAAACATGCTAATTTTAGCTCTAACACTGATGATCCACCTACAAATGTGAACTGACGTTCAAAAATAAAACATTTGAAAACGGACCACTTTCCACATTTCTGAAGCATGACGTAATGGGGGGGTGTTATCTCTTTTGTCGAAAATCAGCCGTTTTTGCTCGAACATTAAATGCCTCCAAATGGTATTTAATCAACTTCCCGAGCCCCTGGAAGCATGAAAATCACTTTAAACATGCTAATTTTAGCTCTAACACTGATGATCCACCTACAAATGTGAACTGACGTTCAAAAATAAAACATTTGAAAACGGACCATTTTCCACATTTCTGAAGCATGACGTAATGGGGGGGTGTTATCTCTTTTGTCGAAAATCAGCCGTTTTTGCTCGAACATTAAATGCCTCCAAATGGTATTTAATTAACTTCCCGGATTGAAGAAACCCTTTTTGAGAACTCAGAGTGAGTAAATTGGCCATTTTCATGCACTTTTAACCATTCCATAAATCTTGTGTTTTGGGCCCCTGGAAGCATGAAAATCACTTTAAACATGCTAATTTTAGCTCTAACACTGATGATCCACCTACAAATGTGAACTGACGTTCAAAAATAAAACATTTGAAAACGGACCACTTTCCACATTTCTGAAGCATGACGTAATGGGGGGGTGTTATCTCTTTTGTCGAAAATCAGCCGTTTTTGCTCGAACATTAAATGCCTCCAAATGGTATTTAATTAACTTCCCGAGCCCCTGGAAGCATGAAAATCACTTTAAACATGCTAATTTTAGCTCTAACACTGATTATCCACCTACAAATGTGAACTGACGTTCAAAAATAAAACATTTGAAAACGGACCATTTTCCACATTTCTGAAGCATGACGTAATGGGGGGGTGTTATCTCTTTTGTCCAAAATCAGCCGTTTTTGCTCGAACATTAAATGCCTCCAAATGGTATTTAATTAACTTCCCGGGGTGAAGAAACCCTTTTTGAGAACTCAGAGTGAGTAAATTGGCCATTTTCATGCACTTTTAACCATTCCATAAATCTTGTGTTTTGGGACCCTGGAAGCATGAAAATCACTTTAAACATGCAAATTTTAGCTCTAACACTGATGATCCACCTACAAATGTGAACTGACGTTCAAAAATAAAACATTTGAAAACGGACCATTTTCCACATTTCTGAAGCATGACGTAATGGGGGGGTGTTATCTCTTTTGTCGAAAATCAGCCGTTTTTGCTCGAACATTAAATGCCTCCAAATGGTATTTAATTAACTTCCCGAGCCCCTGGAAGCATGAAAATCACTTTAAACATGCTAATTTTAGCTCTAACACTGATGATCCACCTACAAATGTGAACTGACGTTCAAAAATAAAACATTTGAAAACGGACCATTTTCCACATTTCTGAAGCATGACGTAATGGGGGGGTGTGATCTTTTTTGTCGAAAATCAGCCGTTTTTGCTCGAACATTAAATGCCTCCAAATGGTATTTAATTAACTTCCCGAGCCCCTGGAAGCATGAAAATCACTTTAAACATGCTAATTTTAGCTCTAACACTGATGATCCACCTACAAATGTGAACTGACGTTCAAAAATAAAACATTTGAAAACGGACCATTTTCCACATTTCTGAAGCATGACGTAATGGGGGGGTGTTATCTCTTTTGTCGAAAATCAGCCGTTTTTGCTCGAACATTAAATGCCTCCAAATGGTATTTAATTAACTTCCCGGGGTGAAGAAACCCTTTTTGAGAACTCAGAGTGAGTAAATTGGCCATTTTCATGCACTTTTAACCATTCCATAAATCTTGTGTTTTGGGCCCCTGGAAGCATGAAAATCACTTTAAACATGCTAATTTTAGCTCTAACACTGATGATCCACCTACAAATGTGAACTGACGTTCAAAAATAAAACATTTGAAAACGGACCATTTTCCACATTTCTGAAGCATGACGTAATGGGGGGGTGTTATCTCTTTTGTCGAAAATCAGCCGTTTTTGCTCGAACATTAAATGCCTCCAAATGGTATTTAATTAACTTCCCGAGCCCCTGGAAGCATGAAAATCACTTTAAACATGCTAATTTTAGCTCTAACACTGATGATCCACCTACAAATGTGAACTGACGTTCAAAAATAAAACATTTGAAAACGGACCATTTTCCACATTTCTGAAGCATGACGTAATGGGGGGGTGTTATCTCTTTTGTCGAAAATCAGCCGTTTTTGCTCGAACATTAAATGTCTCCAAATGGTATTTAATTAACTTCCCGAGCCCCTGGAAGCATGAAAATCACTTTAAACATGCTAATTTTAGCTCTAACACTGATGATCCACCTACAAATGTGAACTGACGTTCAAAAATAAAACATTTGAAAACGGACCATTTTCCACATTTCTGAAGCATGACGTAATGGGGGGGTGGTATCTCTTTTGTCGAAAATCAGCCGTTTTTGCTTGAACATTAAATGCCTCCAAATGATATTTATTTCACTTCCCGGGGTGAAGAAACCCTTTTTGAGAACTCAGAGTGAGTAAATTGGCCATTTTCATGCACTTTTAACCATTCCATTAATCTTGTGTTTTGGGCCCCTGGAAGCATGAAAATCACTTTAAACATGCTAATTTTAGCTCTAACACTGATGATCCACCTACAAATGTGAACTGACGTTCAAAAATAAAACATTTGAAAACGGACCATTTTCCACATTTCTGAAGCATGACGTAATGGGGGGGTGTTATCTCTTTTGTCGAAAATCAGCCGTTTTTGCTCGAACATTAAATGCCTCCAAATGGTATTTAATTAACTTCCCGAGCCCCTGGAAGCATGAAAATCACTTTAAACATGCTAATTTTAGCTCTAACACTGATGATCCACCTACAAATGTGAACTGACGTTCAAAAATAAAACATTTGAAAACGGACCATTTTCCACATTTCTGAAGCATGACGTAATGGGGGGGTGTTATCTCTTTTGTCGAAAATCAGCCGTTTTTGCTCGAACATTAAATGCCTCCAAATGGTATTTAATTAACTTCCCGAGCCCCTGGAAGCATGAAAATCACTTTAAACATGCTAATTTTAGCTCTAACACTGATGATCCACCTACAAATGTGAACTGACGTTCAAAAATAAAACATTTGAAAACGGACCATTTTCCACATTTCTGAAGCATGACGTAATGGGGGGGTGTGATCTCTTTTGTCGAAAATCAGCCGTTTTTGCTCGAACATTAAATGCCTCCAAATGGTATTTAATTAACCTCCCGAGCCCCTGGAAGCATGAAAATCACTTTAAACATGCTAATTTTAGCTCTAACACTGATGATCCACCTACAAATGTGAACTGACGTTCAAAAATAAAACATTTGAAAACGGACCATTTTCCACATTTCTGAAGCATGACGTAATGGGGGGGTGTTATCTCTTTTGTCGAAAATCAGCCGTTTTTGCTCGAACATTAAATGCCTCCAAATGGTATTTAATTAACTTCCCGGGGTGAAGAAACCCTTTTTGAGAACTCAGAGTGAGTAAATTGGCCATTTTCATGCACTTTTAACCATTCCATAAATCTTGTGTTTTGGGCCCCTGGAAGCATGAAAATCACTTTAAACATGCTAATTTTAGCTCTAACACTGATGATCCACCTACAAATGTGAACTGACGTTCAAAAATAAAACATTTGAAAACGGACCATTTTCCACATTTCTGAAGCATGACGTAATGGGGGGGTGTTATCTCTTTTGTCGAAAATCAGCCGTTTTTGCTCGAACATTAAATGCCTCCAAATGGTATTTAATTAACTTCCCGAGCCCCTGGAAGCATGAAAATCACTTTAAACATGCTAATTTTAGCTCTAACACTGATGATCCACCTACAAATGTGAACTGACGTTCAAAAATAAAACATTTGAAAACGGACCATTTTCCACATTTCTGAAGCATGACGTAATGGGGGGGTGTTATCTCTTTTGTCGAAAATCAGCCGTTTTTGCTCGAACATTAAATGTCTCCAAATGGTATTTAATTAACTTCCCGAGCCCCTGGAAGCATGAAAATCACTTTAAACATGCTAATTTTAGCTCTAACACTGATGATCCACCTACAAATGTGAACTGACGTTCAAAAATAAAACATTTGAAAACGGACCATTTTCCACATTTCTGAAGCATGACGTAATGGGGGGGTGGTATCTCTTTTGTCGAAAATCAGCCGTTTTTGCTTGAACATTAAATGCCTCCAAATGATATTTATTTCACTTCCCGGGGTGAAGAAACCCTTTTTGAGAACTCAGAGTGAGTAAATTGGCCATTTTCATGCACTTTTAACCATTCCATTAATCTTGTGTTTTGGGCCCCTGGAAGCATGAAAATCACTTTAAACATGCTAATTTTAGCTCTAACACTGATGATCCACCTACAAATGTGAACTGACGTTCAAAAATAAAACATTTGAAAACGGACCATTTTCCACATTTCTGAAGCATGACGTAATGGGGGGGTGTTATCTCTTTTGTCGAAAATCAGCCGTTTTTGCTCGAACATTAAATGCCTCCAAATGGTATTTAATTAACTTCCCGAGCCCCTGGAAGCATGAAAATCACTTTAAACATGCTAATTTTAGCTCTAACACTGATGATCCACCTACAAATGTGAACTGACGTTCAAAAATAAAACATTTGAAAACTGACCATTTTCCACATTTCTGAAGCATGACGTAATGGGGGGGTGTGATCTCTTTTGTCGAAAATCAGCCGTTTTTGCTCGAACATTAAATGCCTCCAAATGGTATTTAATTAACTTCCCGAGCCCCTGGAAGCATGAAAATCACTTTAAACATGCTAATTTTAGCTCTAACACTGATGATCCACCTACAAATGTGAACTGACGTTCAAAAATAAAACATTTGAAAACGGACCATTTTCCACATTTCTGAAGCATGACGTAATGGGGGGGTGTTATCTCTTTTGTCGAAAATCAGCCGTTTTTGCTCGAACATTAAATGCCTCCAAATGGTATTTAATTAACTTCCCGAGCCCCTGGAAGCATGAAAATCACTTTAAACATGCTAATTTTAGCTCTAACACTGATGATCCACCTACAAATGTGAACTGACGTTCAAAAATAAAACATTTGAAAACGGACCATTTTCCACATTTCTGAAGCATGACGTAATGGGGGGGTGTTATCTCTTTTGTCGAAAATCAGCCGTTTTTGCTCGAACATTAAATGCCTCCAAATGGTATTTAATTAACTTCCCGGGGTGAAGAAACCCTTTTTGAGAACTCAGAGTGAGTAAATTGGCCATTTTCATGCACTTTTAACCATTCCATAAATCTTGTGTTTTGGGCCCCTGGAAGCATGAAAATCACTTTAAACATGCTAATTTTAGCTCTAACACTGATGATCCACCTACAAATGTGAACTGACGTTCAAAAATAAAACATTTGAAAACGGACCACTTTCCACATTTCTGAAGCATGACGTAATGGGGGGGTGTTATCTCTTTTGTCGAAAATCAGCCGTTTTTGCTCGAACATTAAATGCCTCCAAATGGTATTTAATCAACTTCCCGAGCCCCTGGAAGCATGAAAATCACTTTAAACATGCTAATTTTAGCTCTAACACTGATGATCCACCTACAAATGTGAACTGACGTTCAAAAATAAAACATTTGAAAACGGACCATTTTCCACATTTCTGAAGCATGACGTAATGGGGGGGTGTTATCTCTTTTGTCGAAAATCAGCCGTTTTTGCTCGAACATTAAATGCCTCCAAATGGTATTTAATTAACTTCCCGGGGTGAAGAAACCCTTTTTGAGAACTCAGAGTGAGTAAATTGGCCATTTTCATGCACTTTTAACCATTCCATAAATCTTGTGTTTTGGGCCCCTGGAAGCATGAAAATCACTTTAAACATGCTAATTTTAGCTCTAACACTGATGATCCACCTACAAATGTGAACTGACGTTCAAAAATAAAACATTTGAAAACGGACCACTTTCCACATTTCTGAAGCATGACGTAATGGGGGGGTGTTATCTCTTTTGTCGAAAATCAGCCGTTTTTGCTCGAACATTAAATGCCTCCAAATGGTATTTAATCAACTTCCCGAGCCCCTGGAAGCATGAAAATCACTTTAAACATGCTAATTTTAGCTCTAACACTGATGATCCACCTACAAATGTGAACTGACGTTCAAAAATAAAACATTTGAAAACGGACCATTTTCCACATTTCTGAAGCATGACGTAATGGGGGGGTGTTATCTCTTTTGTCGAAAATCAGCCGTTTTTGCTCGAACATTAAATGCCTCCAAATGGTATTTAATTAACTTCCCGGATTGAAGAAAGCCTTTTTGAGAACTCAGAGTGAGTAAATTGGCCATTTTCATGCACTTTTAACCATTCCATAAATCTTGTGTTTTGGGCCCCTGGAAGCATGAAAATCACTTTAAACATGCTAATTTTAGCTCTAACACTGATGATCCACCTACAAATGTGAACTGACGTTCAAAAATAAAACATTTGAAAACGGACCACTTTCCACATTTCTGAAGCATGACGTAATGGGGGGGTGTTATCTCTTTTGTCGAAAATCAGCCGTTTTTGCTCGAACATTAAATGCCTCCAAATGGTATTTAATTAACTTCCCGAGCCCCTGGAAGCATGAAAATCACTTTAAACATGCTAATTTTAGCTCTAACACTGATTATCCACCTACAAATGTGAACTGACGTTCAAAAATAAAACATTTGAAAACGGACCATTTTCCACATTTCTGAAGCATGACGTAATGGGGGGGTGTTATCTCTTTTGTCCAAAATCAGCCGTTTTTGCTCGAACATTAAATGCCTCCAAATGGTATTTAATTAACTTCCCGGGGTGAAGAAACCCTTTTTGAGAACTCAGAGTGAGTAAATTGGCCATTTTCATGCACTTTTAACCATTCCATAAATCTTGTGTTTTGGGACCCTGGAAGCATGAAAATCACTTTAAACATGCAAATTTTAGCTCTAACACTGATGATCCACCTACAAATGTGAACTGACGTTCAAAAATAAAACATTTGAAAACGGACCATTTTCCACATTTCTGAAGCATGACGTAATGGGGGGGTGTTATCTCTTTTGTCGAAAATCAGCCGTTTTTGCTCGAACATTAAATGCCTCCAAATGGTATTTAATTAACTTCCCGAGCCCCTGGAAGCATGAAAATCACTTTAAACATGCTAATTTTAGCTCTAACACTGATGATCCACCTACAAATGTGAACTGACGTTCAAAAATAAAACATTTGAAAACGGACCATTTTCCACATTTCTGAAGCATGACGTAATGGGGGGGTGTGATCTCTTTTGTCGAAAATCAGCCGTTTTTGCTCGAACATTAAATGCCTCCAAATGGTATTTAATTAACTTCCCGAGCCCCTGGAAGCATGAAAATCACTTTAAACATGCTAATTTTAGCTCTAACACTGATGATCCACCTACAAATGTGAACTGACGTTCAAAAATAAAACATTTGAAAACGGACCATTTTCCACATTTCTGAAGCATGACGTAATGGGGGGGTGTTATCTCTTTTGTCGAAAATCAGCCGTTTTTGCTCGAACATTAAATGCCTCCAAATGGTATTTAATTAACTTCCCGGGGTGAAGAAACCCTTTTTGAGAACTCAGAGTGAGTAAATTGGCCATTTTCATGCACTTTTAACCATTCCATAAATCTTGTGTTTTGGGCCCCTGGAAGCATGAAAATCACTTTAAACATGCTAATTTTAGCTCTAACACTGATGATCCACCTACAAATGTGAACTGACGTTCAAAAATAAAACATTTGAAAACGGACCATTTTCCACATTTCTGAAGCATGACGTAATGGGGGGGTGTTATCTCTTTTGTCGAAAATCAGCCGTTTTTGCTCGAACATTAAATGCCTCCAAATGGTATTTAATTAACTTCCCGAGCCCCTGGAAGCATGAAAATCACTTTAAACATGCTAATTTTAGCTCTAACACTGATGATCCACCTACAAATGTGAACTGACGTTCAAAAATAAAACATTTGAAAACGGACCATTTTCCACATTTCTGAAGCATGACGTAATGGGGGGGTGTTATCTCTTTTGTCGAAAATCAGCCGTTTTTGCTCGAACATTAAATGTCTCCAAATGGTATTTAATTAACTTCCCGAGCCCCTGGAAGCATGAAAATCACTTTAAACATGCTAATTTTAGCTCTAACACTGATGATCCACCTACAAATGTGAACTGACGTTCAAAAATAAAACATTTGAAAACGGACCATTTTCCACATTTCTGAAGCATGACGTAATGGGGGGGTGGTATCTCTTTTGTCGAAAATCAGCCGTTTTTGCTTGAACATTAAATGCCTCCAAATGATATTTATTTCACTTCCCGGGGTGAAGAAACCCTTTTTGAGAACTCAGAGTGAGTAAATTGGCCATTTTCATGCACTTTTAACCATTCCATTAATCTTGTGTTTTGGGCCCCTGGAAGCATGAAAATCACTTTAAACATGCTAATTTTAGCTCTAACACTGATGATCCACCTACAAATGTGAACTGACGTTCAAAAATAAAACATTTGAAAACGGACCATTTTCCACATTTCTGAAGCATGACGTAATGGGGGGGTGTTATCTCTTTTGTCGAAAATCAGCCGTTTTTGCTCGAACATTAAATGCCTCCAAATGGTATTTAATTAACTTCCCGAGCCCCTGGAAGCATGAAAATCACTTTAAACATGCTAATTTTAGCTCTAACACTGATGATCCACCTACAAATGTGAACTGACGTTCAAAAATAAAACATTTGAAAACGGACCATTTTCCACATTTCTGAAGCATGACGTAATGGGGGGGTGTTATCTCTTTTGTCGAAAATCAGCCGTTTTTGCTCGAACATTAAATGCCTCCAAATGGTATTTAATTAACTTCCCGAGCCCCTGGAAGCATGAAAATCACTTTAAACATGCTAATTTTAGCTCTAACACTGATGATCCACCTACAAATGTGAACTGACGTTCAAAAATAAAACATTTGAAAACGGACCATTTTCCACATTTCTGAAGCATGACGTAATGGGGGGGTGTGATCTCTTTTGTCGAAAATCAGCCGTTTTTGCTCGAACATTAAATGCCTCCAAATGGTATTTAATTAACCTCCCGAGCCCCTGGAAGCATGAAAATCACTTTAAACATGCTAATTTTAGCTCTAACACTGATGATCCACCTACAAATGTGAACTGACGTTCAAAAATAAAACATTTGAAAACGGACCATTTTCCACATTTCTGAAGCATGACGTAATGGGGGGGTGTTATCTCTTTTGTCGAAAATCAGCCGTTTTTGCTCGAACATTAAATGCCTCCAAATGGTATTTAATTAACTTCCCGGGGTGAAGAAACCCTTTTTGAGAACTCAGAGTGAGTAAATTGGCCATTTTCATGCACTTTTAACCATTCCATAAATCTTGTGTTTTGGGCCCCTGGAAGCATGAAAATCACTTTAAACATGCTAATTTTAGCTCTAACACTGATGATCCACCTACAAATGTGAACTGACGTTCAAAAATAAAACATTTGAAAACGGACCATTTTCCACATTTCTGAAGCATGACGTAATGGGGGGGTGTTATCTCTTTTGTCGAAAATCAGCCGTTTTTGCTCGAACATTAAATGCCTCCAAATGGTATTTAATTAACTTCCCGAGCCCCTGGAAGCATGAAAATCACTTTAAACATGCTAATTTTAGCTCTAACACTGATGATCCACCTACAAATGTGAACTGACGTTCAAAAATAAAACATTTGAAAACGGACCATTTTCCACATTTCTGAAGCATGACGTAATGGGGGGGTGTTATCTCTTTTGTCGAAAATCAGCCGTTTTTGCTCGAACATTAAATGTCTCCAAATGGTATTTAATTAACTTCCCGAGCCCCTGGAAGCATGAAAATCACTTTAAACATGCTAATTTTAGCTCTAACACTGATGATCCACCTACAAATGTGAACTGACGTTCAAAAATAAAACATTTGAAAACGGACCATTTTCCACATTTCTGAAGCATGACGTAATGGGGGGGTGGTATCTCTTTTGTCGAAAATCAGCCGTTTTTGCTTGAACATTAAATGCCTCCAAATGATATTTATTTCACTTCCCGGGGTGAAGAAACCCTTTTTGAGAACTCAGAGTGAGTAAATTGGCCATTTTCATGCACTTTTAACCATTCCATTAATCTTGTGTTTTGGGCCCCTGGAAGCATGAAAATCACTTTAAACATGCTAATTTTAGCTCTAACACTGATGATCCACCTACAAATGTGAACTGACGTTCAAAAATAAAACATTTGAAAACGGACCATTTTCCACATTTCTGAAGCATGACGTAATGGGGGGGTGTTATCTCTTTTGTCGAAAATCAGCCGTTTTTGCTCGAACATTAAATGCCTCCAAATGGTATTTAATTAACTTCCCGAGCCCCTGGAAGCATGAAAATCACTTTAAACATGCTAATTTTAGCTCTAACACTGATGATCCACCTACAAATGTGAACTGACGTTCAAAAATAAAACATTTGAAAACTGACCATTTTCCACATTTCTGAAGCATGACGTAATGGGGGGGTGTGATCTCTTTTGTCGAAAATCAGCCGTTTTTGCTCGAACATTAAATGCCTCCAAATGGTATTTAATTAACTTCCCGAGCCCCTGGAAGCATGAAAATCACTTTAAACATGCTAATTTTAGCTCTAACACTGATGATCCACCTACAAATGTGAACTGACGTTCAAAAATAAAACATTTGAAAACGGACCATTTTCCACATTTCTGAAGCATGACGTAATGGGGGGGTGTTATCTCTTTTGTCGAAAATCAGCCGTTTTTGCTCGAACATTAAATGCCTCCAAATGGTATTTAATTAACTTCCCGAGCCCCTGGAAGCATGAAAATCACTTTAAACATGCTAATTTTAGCTCTAACACTGATGATCCACCTACAAATGTGAACTGACGTTCAAAAATAAAACATTTGAAAACGGACCATTTTCCACATTTCTGAAGCATGACGTAATGGGGGGGTGTTATCTCTTTTGTCGAAAATCAGCCGTTTTTGCTCGAACATTAAATGCCTCCAAATGGTATTTAATTAACTTCCCGGGGTGAAGAAACCCTTTTTGAGAACTCAGAGTGAGTAAATTGGCCATTTTCATGCACTTTTAACCATTCCATAAATCTTGTGTTTTGGGCCCCTGGAAGCATGAAAATCACTTTAAACATGCTAATTTTAGCTCTAACACTGATGATCCACCTACAAATGTGAACTGACGTTCAAAAATAAAACATTTGAAAACGGACCATTTTCCACATTTCTGAAGCATGACGTAATGGGGGGGTGTTATCTCTTTTGTCGAAAATCAGCCGTTTTTGCTCGAACATTAAATGTCTCCAAATGGTATTTAATTAACTTCCCGAGCCCCTGGAAGCATGAAAATCACTTTAAACATGCTAATTTTAGCTCTAACACTGATGATCCACCTACAAATGTGAACTGACGTTCAAAAATAAAACATTTGAAAACGGACCATTTTCCACATTTCTGAAGCATGACGTAATGGGGGGGTGGTATCTCTTTTGTCGAAAATCAGCCGTTTTTGCTTGAACATTAAATGCCTCCAAATGATATTTATTTCACTTCCCGGGGTGAAGAAACCCTTTTTGAGAACTCAGAGTGAGTAAATTGGCCATTTTCATGCACTTTTAACCATTCCATTAATCTTGTGTTTTGGGCCCCTGGAAGCATGAAAATCACTTTAAACATGCTAATTTTAGCTCTAACACTGATGATCCACCTACAAATGTGAACTGACGTTCAAAAATAAAACATTTGAAAACGGACCATTTTCCACATTTCTGAAGCATGACGTAATGGGGGGGTGTTATCTCTTTTGTCGAAAATCAGCCGTTTTTGCTCGAACATTAAATGCCTCCAAATGGTATTTAATTAACTTCCCGAGCCCCTGGAAGCATGAAAATCACTTTAAACATGCTAATTTTAGCTCTAACACTGATGATCCACCTACAAATGTGAACTGACGTTCAAAAATAAAACATTTGAAAACTGACCATTTTCCACATTTCTGAAGCATGACGTAATGGGGGGGTGTGATCTCTTTTGTCGAAAATCAGCCGTTTTTGCTCGAACATTAAATGCCTCCAAATGGTATTTAATTAACTTCCCGAGCCCCTGGAAGCATGAAAATCACTTTAAACATGCTAATTTTAGCTCTAACACTGATGATCCACCTACAAATGTGAACTGACGTTCAAAAATAAAACATTTGAAAACGGACCATTTTCCACATTTCTGAAGCATGACGTAATGGGGGGGTGTTATCTCTTTTGTCGAAAATCAGCCGTTTTTGCTCGAACATTAAATGCCTCCAAATGGTATTTAATTAACTTCCCGAGCCCCTGGAAGCATGAAAATCACTTTAAACATGCTAATTTTAGCTCTAACACTGATGATCCACCTACAAATGTGAACTGACGTTCAAAAATAAAACATTTGAAAACGGACCATTTTCCACATTTCTGAAGCATGACGTAATGGGGGGGTGTTATCTCTTTTGTCGAAAATCAGCCGTTTTTGCTCGAACATTAAATGCCTCCAAATGGTATTTAATTAACTTCCCGGGGTGAAGAAACCCTTTTTGAGAACTCAGAGTGAGTAAATTGGCCATTTTCATGCACTTTTAACCATTCCATAAATCTTGTGTTTTGGGCCCCTGGAAGCATGAAAATCACTTTAAACATGCTAATTTTAGCTCTAACACTGATGATCCACCTACAAATGTGAACTGACGTTCAAAAATAAAACATTTGAAAACGGACCACTTTCCACATTTCTGAAGCATGACGTAATGGGGGGGTGTTATCTCTTTTGTCGAAAATCAGCCGTTTTTGCTCGAACATTAAATGCCTCCAAATGGTATTTAATCAACTTCCCGAGCCCCTGGAAGCATGAAAATCACTTTAAACATGCTAATTTTAGCTCTAACACTGATGATCCACCTACAAATGTGAACTGACGTTCAAAAATAAAACATTTGAAAACGGACCATTTTCCACATTTCTGAAGCATGACGTAATGGGGGGGTGTTATCTCTTTTGTCGAAAATCAGCCGTTTTTGCTCGAACATTAAATGCCTCCAAATGGTATTTAATTAACTTCCCGGGGTGAAGAAACCCTTTTTGAGAACTCAGAGTGAGTAAATTGGCCATTTTCATGCACTTTTAACCATTCCATAAATCTTGTGTTTTGGGCCCCTGGAAGCATGAAAATCACTTTAAACATGCTAATTTTAGCTCTAACACTGATGATCCACCTACAAATGTGAACTGACGTTCAAAAATAAAACATTTGAAAACGGACCATTTTCCACATTTCTGAAGCATGACGTAATGGGGGGGTGTTATCTCTTTTGTCGAAAAATCAGCCGTTTTTGCTCGAACATTAAATGCCTCCAAATGGTATTTAATTAACTTCCCGAGCCCCTGGAAGCATGAAAATCACTTTAAACATGCTAATTTTAGCTCTAACACTGATGATCCACCTACAAATGTGAACTGACGTTCAAAAATAAAACATTTGAAAACGGACCATTTTCCACATTTCTGAAGCATGACGTAATGGGGGGGGTGTTATCTCTTTTGTCGAAAATCAGCCGTTTTTGCTCGAACATTAAATGCCTCCAAATGGTATTTAATTAACTTCCCGGGGTGAAGAAACCCTTTTTGAGAACTCAGAGTGAGTAAATTGGCCATTTTCATGCACTTTTAACCATTCCATAAATCTTGTGTTTTGGGCCCCTGGAAGCATGAAAATCACTTTAAACATGCTAATTTTAGCTCTAACACTGATGATCCACCTACAAATGTGAACTGACGTTCAAAAATAAAACATTTGAAAACGGACCACTTTCCACATTTCTGAAGCATGACGTAATGGGGGGGTGTTATCTCTTTTGTCGAAAATCAGCCGTTTTTGCTCGAACATTAAATGCCTCCAAATGGTATTTAATCAACTTCCCGAGCCCCTGGAAGCATGAAAATCACTTTAAACATGCTAATTTTAGCTCTAACACTGATGATCCACCTACAAATGTGAACTGACGTTCAAAAATAAAACATTTGAAAACGGACCATTTTCCACATTTCTGAAGCATGACGTAATGGGGGGGTGTTATCTCTTTTGTCGAAAATCAGCCGTTTTTGCTCGAACATTAAATGCCTCCAAATGGTATTTAATTAACTTCCCGGGGTGAAGAAACCCTTTTTGAGAACTCAGAGTGAGTAAATTGGCCATTTTCATGCACTTTTAACCATTCCATAAATCTTGTGTTTTGGGCCCCTGGAAGCATGAAAATCACTTTAAACATGCTAATTTTAGCTCTAACACTGATGATCCACCTACAAATGTGAACTGACGTTCAAAAATAAAACATTTGAAAACGGACCACTTTCCACATTTCTGAAGCATGACGTAATGGGGGGGTGTTATCTCTTTTGTCGAAAATCAGCCGTTTTTGCTCGAACATTAAATGCCTCCAAATGGTATTTAATTAACTTCCCGAGCCCCTGGAAGCATGAAAATCACTTTAAACATGCTAATTTTAGCTCTAACACTGATTATCCACCTACAAATGTGAACTGACGTTCAAAAATAAAACATTTGAAAACGGACCATTTTCCACATTTCTGAAGCATGACGTAATGGGGGGGTGTTATCTCTTTTGTCCAAAATCAGCCGTTTTTGCTCGAACATTAAATGCCTCCAAATGGTATTTAATTAACTTCCCGGGGTGAAGAAACCCTTTTTGAGAACTCAGAGTGAGTAAATTGGCCATTTTCATGCACTTTTAACCATTCCATAAATCTTGTGTTTTGGGACCCTGGAAGCATGAAAATCACTTTAAACATGCAAATTTTAGCTCTAACACTGATGATCCACCTACAAATGTGAACTGACGTTCAAAAATAAAACATTTGAAAACGGACCATTTTCCACATTTCTGAAGCATGACGTAATGGGGGGGTGTTATCTCTTTTGTCGAAAATCAGCCGTTTTTGCTCGAACATTAAATGCCTCCAAATGGTATTTAATTAACTTCCCGAGCCCCTGGAAGCATGAAAATCACTTTAAACATGCTAATTTTAGCTCTAACACTGATGATCCACCTACAAATGTGAACTGACGTTCAAAAATAAAACATTTGAAAACGGACCATTTTCCACATTTCTGAAGCATGACGTAATGGGGGGGTGTGATCTCTTTTGTCGAAAATCAGCCGTTTTTGCTCGAACATTAAATGCCTCCAAATGGTATTTAATTAACTTCCCGAGCCCCTGGAAGCATGAAAATCACTTTAAACATGCTAATTTTAGCTCTAACACTGATGATCCACCTACAAATGTGAACTGACGTTCAAAAATAAAACATTTGAAAACGGACCATTTTCCACATTTCTGAAGCATGACGTAATGGGGGGGTGTTATATCTTTTGTCGAAAATCAGCCGTTTTTGCTCGAACATTAAATGCCTCCAAATGGTATTTAATTAACTTCCCGAGCCCCTGGAAGCATGAAAATCACTTTAAACATGCTAATTTTAGCTCTAACACTGATGATCCACCTACAAATGTGAACTGACGTTCAAAAAAAAAACATTTGAAAACGGACCATTTTCCACATTTCTGAAGCATGACGTAATGGGGGGGTGTTATCTCTTTTGTCGAAAATCAGCCGTTTTTGCTCGAACATTAAATGCCTCCAAATGGTATTTAATTAACTTCCCGGGGTGAAGAAACCCTTTTTGAGAACTCAGAGTGAGTAAATTGGCCATTTTCATGCACTTTTAACCATTCCATAAATCTTGTGTTTTGGGCCCCTGGAAGCATGAAAATCACTTTAAACATGCTAATTTTAGCTCTAACACTGATGATCCACCTACAAATGTGAACTGACGTTCAAAAATAAAACATTTGAAAACGGACCACTTTCCACATTTCTGAAGCATGACGTAATGGGGGGGTGTTATCTCTTTTGTCGAAAATCAGCCGTTTTTGCTCGAACATTAAATGCCTCCAAATGGTATTTAATTAACTTCCCGAGCCCCTGGAAGCATGAAAATCACTTTAAACATGCTAATTTTAGCTCTAACACTGATGATCCACCTACAAATGTGAACTGATGTTCAAAAATAAAACATTTGAAAACGGACCATTTTCCACATTTCTGAAGCATGACGTAATGGGGGGGTGTTATCTCTTTTGTCGAAAATCAGCCGTTTTTGCTCGAACATTAAATGCCTCCAAATGGTATTTAATTAACTTCCCGGGGTGAAGAAACCCTTTTTGAGAACTCAGAGTGAGTAAATTGGCCATTTTCATGCACTTTTAACCATTCCATAAATCTTGTGTTTTGGGCCCCTGGAAGCATGAAAATCACTTTAAACATGCTAATTTTAGCTCTAACACTGATGATCCACCTACAAATGTGAACTGACGTTCAAAAATAAAACATTTGAAAACGGACCATTTTCCACATTTCTGAAGCATGACGTAATGGGGGGGTGTTATCTCTTTTGTCGAAAATCAGCCGTTTTTGCTCGAACATTAAATGCCTCCAAATGGTATTTAATTAACTTCCCGAGCCCCTGGAAGCATGAAAATCACTTTAAACATGCTAATTTTAGCTCTAACACTGATGATCCACCTACAAATGTGAACTGACGTTCAAAAATAAAACATTTGAAAACGGACCATTTTCCACATTTCTGAAGCATGACGTAATGGGGGGGTGTGATCTCTTTTGTCGAAAATCAGCCGTTTTTGCTCGAACATTAAATGCCTCCAAATGGTATTTAATTAACTTCCCGAGCCCCTGGAAGCATGAAAATCACTTTAAACATGCTAATTTTAGCTCTAACACTGATGATCCACCTACAAATGTGAACTGACGTTCAAAAATAAAACATTTGAAAACGGACCATTTTCCACATTTCTGAAGCATGACGTAATGGGGGGGTGTTATCTCTTTTGTCGAAAATCAGCCGTTTTTGCTCGAACATTAAATGCCTCCAAATGGTATTTAATTAACTTCCCGAGCCCCTGGAAGCATGAAAATCACTTTAAACATGCTAATTTTAGCTCTAACACTGATGATCCACCTACAAATGTGAACTGACGTTCAAAAATAAAACATTTGAAAACGGACCATTTTCCACATTTCTGAAGCATGACGTAATGGGGGGGTGTTATCTCTTTTGTCGAAAATCAGCCGTTTTTGCTCGAACATTAAATGCCTCCAAATGGTATTTAATTAACTTCCCGGGGTGAAGAAACCCTTTTTGAGAACTCAGAGTGAGTAAATTGGCCATTTTCATGCACTTTTAACCATTCCATAAATCTTGTGTTTTGGGCCCCTGGAAGCATGAAAATCACTTTAAACATGCTAATTTTAGCTCTAACACTGATGATCCACCTACAAATGTGAACTGACGTTCAAAAATAAAACATTTGAAAACGGACCACTTTCCACATTTCTGAAGCATGACGTAATGGGGGGGTGTTATCTCTTTTGTCGAAAATCAGCCGTTTTTGCTCGAACATTAAATGCCTCCAAATGGTATTTAATTAACTTCCCGAGCCCCTGGAAGCATGAAAATCACTTTAAACATGCTAATTTTAGCTCTAACACTGATGATCCACCTACAAATGTGAACTGATGTTCAAAAATAAAACATTTGAAAACGGACCATTTTCCACATTTCTGAAGCATGACGTAATGGGGGGGTGTTATCTCTTTTGTCGAAAATCAGCCGTTTTTGCTCGAACATTAAATGCCTCCAAATGGTATTTAATTAACTTCCCGGGGTGAAGAAACCCTTTTTGAGAACTCAGAGTGAGTAAATTGGCCATTTTCATGCACTTTTAACCATTCCATAAATCTTGTGTTTTGGGCCCCTGGAAGCATGAAAATCACTTTAAACATGCTAATTTTAGCTCTAACACTGATGATCCACCTACAAATGTGAACTGACGTTCAAAAATAAAACATTTGAAAACGGACCACTTTCCACATTTCTGAAGCATGACGTAATGGGGGGGTGTTATCTCTTTTGTCGAAAATCAGCCGTTTTTGCTCGAACATTAAATGCCTCCAAATGGTATTTAATCAACTTCCCGAGCCCCTGGAAGCATGAAAATCACTTTAAACATGCTAATTTTAGCTCTAACACTGATGATCCACCTACAAATGTGAACTGACGTTCAAAAATAAAACATTTGAAAACGGACCATTTTCCACATTTCTGAAGCATGACGTAATGGGGGGGTGTTATCTCTTTTGTCGAAAATCAGCCGTTTTTGCTCGAACATTAAATGCCTCCAAATGGTATTTAATTAACTTCCCGGGGTGAAGAAACCCTTTTTGAGAACTCAGAGTGAGTAAATTGGCCATTTTCATGCACTTTTAACCATTCCATAAATCTTGTGTTTTGGGCCCCTGGAAGCATGAAAATCACTTTAAACATGCTAATTTTAGCTCTAACACTGATGATCCACCTACAAATGTGAACTGACGTTCAAAAATAAAACATTTGAAAACGGACCACTTTCCACATTTCTGAAGCATGACGTAATGGGGGGGTGTTATCTCTTTTGTCGAAAATCAGCCGTTTTTGCTCGAACATTAAATGCCTCCAAATGGTATTTAATTAACTTCCCGAGCCCCTGGAAGCATGAAAATCACTTTAAACATGCTAATTTTAGCTCTAACACTGATTATCCACCTACAAATGTGAACTGACGTTCAAAAATAAAACATTTGAAAACGGACCATTTTCCACATTTCTGAAGCATGACGTAATGGGGGGGTGTTATCTCTTTTGTCCAAAATCAGCCGTTTTTGCTCGAACATTAAATGCCTCCAAATGGTATTTAATTAACTTCCCGGGGTGAAGAAACCCTTTTTGAGAACTCAGAGTGAGTAAATTGGCCATTTTCATGCACTTTTAACCATTCCATAAATCTTGTGTTTTGGGACCCTGGAAGCATGAAAATCACTTTAAACATGCAAATTTTAGCTCTAACACTGATGATCCACCTACAAATGTGAACTGACGTTCAAAAATAAAACATTTGAAAACGGACCATTTTCCACATTTCTGAAGCATGACGTAATGGGGGGGTGTTATCTCTTTTGTCGAAAATCAGCCGTTTTTGCTCGAACATTAAATGCCTCCAAATGGTATTTAATTAACTTCCCGAGCCCCTGGAAGCATGAAAATCACTTTAAACATGCTAATTTTAGCTCTAACACTGATGATCCACCTACAAATGTGAACTGACGTTCAAAAATAAAACATTTGAAAACGGACCATTTTCCACATTTCTGAAGCATGACGTAATGGGGGGGTGTGATCTCTTTTGTCGAAAATCAGCCGTTTTTGCTCGAACATTAAATGCCTCCAAATGGTATTTAATTAACTTCCCGAGCCCCTGGAAGCATGAAAATCACTTTAAACATGCTAATTTTAGCTCTAACACTGATGATCCACCTACAAATGTGAACTGACGTTCAAAAATAAAACATTTGAAAACGGACCATTTTCCACATTTCTGAAGCATGACGTAATGGGGGGTGTTATATCTTTTGTCGAAAATCAGCCGTTTTTGCTCGAACATTAAATGCCTCCAAATGGTATTTAATTAACTTCCCGAGCCCCTGGAAGCATGAAAATCACTTTAAACATGCTAATTTTAGCTCTAACACTGATGATCCACCTACAAATGTGAACTGACGTTCAAAAATAAAACATTTGAAAACGGACCATTTTCCACATTTCTGAAGCATGACGTAATGGGGGGGTGTTATCTCTTTTGTCGAAAATCAGCCGTTTTTGCTCGAACATTAAATGCCTCCAAATGGTATTTAATTAACTTCCCGGGGTGAAGAAACCCTTTTTGAGAACTCAGAGTGAGTAAATTGGCCATTTTCATGCACTTTTAACCATTCCATAAATCTTGTGTTTTGGGCCCCTGGAAGCATGAAAATCACTTTAAACATGCTAATTTTAGCTCTAACACTGATGATCCACCTACAAATGTGAACTGACGTTCAAAAATAAAACATTTGAAAACGGACCACTTTCCACATTTCTGAAGCATGACGTAATGGGGGGGTGTTATCTCTTTTGTCGAAAATCAGCCGTTTTTGCTCGAACATTAAATGCCTCCAAATGGTATTTAATTAACTTCCCGAGCCCCTGGAAGCATGAAAATCACTTTAAACATGCTAATTTTAGCTCTAACACTGATGATCCACCTACAAATGTGAACTGATGTTCAAAAATAAAACATTTGAAAACGGACCATTTTCCACATTTCTGAAGCATGACGTAATGGGGGGGTGTTATCTCTTTTGTCGAAAATCAGCCGTTTTTGCTCGAACATTAAATGCCTCCAAATGGTATTTAATTAACTTCCCGGGGTGAAGAAACCCTTTTTGAGAACTCAGAGTGAGTAAATTGGCCATTTTCATGCACTTTTAACCATTCCATAAATCTTGTGTTTTGGGCCCCTGGAAGCATGAAAATCACTTTAAACATGCTAATTTTAGCTCTAACACTGATGATCCACCTACAAATGTGAACTGACGTTCAAAAATAAAACATTTGAAAACGGACCATTTTCCACATTTCTGAAGCATGACGTAATGGGGGGGTGTTATCTCTTTTGTCGAAAATCAGCCGTTTTTGCTCGAACATTAAATGCCTCCAAATGGTATTTAATTAACTTCCCGAGCCCCTGGAAGCATGAAAATCACTTTAAACATGCTAATTTTAGCTCTAACACTGATGATCCACCTACAAATGTGAACTGACGTTCAAAAATAAAACATTTGAAAACGGACCATTTTCCACATTTCTGAAGCATGACGTAATGGGGGGGTGTGATCTCTTTTGTCGAAAATCAGCCGTTTTTGCTCGAACATTAAATGCCTCCAAATGGTATTTAATTAACTTCCCGAGCCCCTGGAAGCATGAAAATCACTTTAAACATGCTAATTTTAGCTCTAACACTGATGATCCACCTACAAATGTGAACTGACGTTCAAAAATAAAACATTTGAAAACGGACCATTTTCCACATTTCTGAAGCATGACGTAATGGGGGGGTGTTATCTCTTTTGTCGAAAATCAGCCGTTTTTGCTCGAACATTAAATGCCTCCAAATGGTATTTAATTAACTTCCCGAGCCCCTGGAAGCATGAAAATCACTTTAAACATGCTAATTTTAGCTCTAACACTGATGATCCACCTACAAATGTGAACTGACGTTCAAAAATAAAACATTTGAAAACGGACCATTTTCCACATTTCTGAAGCATGACGTAATGGGGGGGTGTTATCTCTTTTGTCGAAAATCAGCCGTTTTTGCTCGAACATTAAATGCCTCCAAATGGTATTTAATTAACTTCCCGGGGTGAAGAAACCCTTTTTGAGAACTCAGAGTGAGTAAATTGGCCATTTTCATGCACTTTTAACCATTCCATAAATCTTGTGTTTTGGGCCCCTGGAAGCATGAAAATCACTTTAAACACGCTAATTTTAGCTCTAACACTGATGATCCACCTACAAATGTGAACTGACGTTCAAAAATAAAACATTTGAAAACGGACCATTTTCCACATTTCTGAAGCATGACGTAATGGGGGGGTGTTATCTCTTTTGTCGAAAAATCAGCCGTTTTTGCTCGAACATTAAATGCCTCCAAATGGTATTTAATTAACTTCCCGAGCCCCTGGAAGCATGAAAATCACTTTAAACATGCTAATTTTAGCTCTAACACTGATGATCCACCTACAAATGTGAACTGACGTTCAAAAATAAAACATTTGAAAACGGACCATTTTCCACATTTCTGAAGCATGACGTAATGGGGGGGGTGTTATCTCTTTTGTCGAAAATCAGCCGTTTTTGCTCGAACATTAAATGCCTCCAAATGGTATTTAATTAACTTCCCGGGGTGAAGAAACCCTTTTTGAGAACTCAGAGTGAGTAAATTGGCCATTTTCATGCACTTTTAACCATTCCATAAATCTTGTGTTTTGGGCCCTTGGAAGCATGAAAATCACTTTAAACATGCTAATTTTAGCTCTAACACTGATGATCCACCTACAAATGTGAACTGACGTTCAAAAATAAAACATTTGAAAACGGACCATTTTCCACATTTCTGAAGCATGACGTAATGGGGGGGTGTTATCTCTTTTGTCGAAAATCAGCCGTTTTTGCTCGAACATTAAATGCCTCCAAATGGTATTTAATTAACTTCCCGAGCCCCTGGAAGCATGAAAATCACTTTAAACATGCTAATTTTAGCTTTAACACTGATGATCCACCTACAAATGTGAACTGACGTTCAAAAATAAAACATTTGAAAACGGACCATTTTCCACATTTCTGAAGCATGACGTAATGGGGGGGTGTTATCTCTTTTGTCGAAAATCAGCCGTTTTTGCTCGAACATTAAATGCCTCCAAATGATATTTATTTCACTTCCCGGGGTGAAGAAACCCTTTTTGAGAACTCAGAGTGAGTAAATTGGCCATTTTCATGCACTTTTAACCATTCCATTAATCTTGTGTTTTGGGCCCCTGGAAGCATGAAAATCACTTTAAACATGCTAATTTTAGCTCTAACACTGATGATCCACCTACAAATGTGAACTGACGTTCAAAAATAAAACATTTGAAAACGGACCATTTTCCACATTTCTGAAGCATGACGTAATGGGGGGGTGTTATCTCTTTTGTCGAAAATCAGCCGTTTTTGCTCGAACATTAAATGCCTCCAAATGGTATTTAATTAACTTCCCGAGCCCCTGGAAGCATGAAAATCACTTTAAACATGCTAATTTTAGCTCTAACACTGATGATCCACCTACAAATGTGAACTGACGTTCAAAAATAAAACATTTGAAAACGGACCATTTTCCACATTTCTGAAGCATGACGTAATGGGGGGGTGTGATCTCTTTTGTCGAAAATCAGCCGTTTTTGCTCGAACATTAAATGCCTCCAAATGGTATTTAATAACTTCCCGAGCCCCTGGAAGCATGAAAATCACTTTAAACATGCTAATTTTAGCTCTAACACTGATGATCCACCTACAAATGTGAACTGACGTTCAAAAATAAAACATTTGAAAACGGACCATTTTCCACATTTCTGAAGCATGACGTAATGGGGGGGTGTTATCTCTTTTGTCGAAAATCAGCCGTTTTTGCTCGAACATTAAATGCCTCCAAATGGTATTTAATTAACTTCCCGAGCCCCTGGAAGCATGAAAATCACTTTAAACATGCTAATTTTAGCTCTAACACTGATGATCCACCTACAAATGTGAACTGACGTTCAAAAATAAAACATTTAAAAAAACGGACCATTTTCCACATTTCTGAAGCATGACGTAATGGGGGGGTGTTATCTCTTTTGTTGAAAATCAGCCGTTTTTGCTCGAACATTAAATGCCTCCAAATGGTATTTAATTAACTTCCCGGGGTGAAGAAACCCTTTTTGAGAACTCAGAGTGAGTAAATTGGCCATTTTCATGCACTTTTAACCATTCCATAAATCTTGTGTTTTGGGCCCCTGGAAGCATGAAAATCACTTTAAACATGCTAATTTTAGCTCTAACACTGATGATCCACCTACAAATGTGAACTGACGTTCAAAAATAAAACATTTGAAAACGGACCACTTTCCACATTTCTGAAGCATGACGTAATGGGGGGGTGTTATCTCTTTTGTCGAAAATCAGCCGTTTTTGCTCGAACATTAAATGCCTCCAAATGGTATTTAATTAACTTCCCGAGCCCCTGGAAGCATGAAAATCACTTTAAACATGCTAATTTTAGCTCTAACACTGATGATCCACCTACAAATGTGAACTGATGTTCAAAAATAAAACATTTGAAAACGGACCATTTTCCACATTTCTGAAGCATGACGTAATGGGGGGGTGTTATCTCTTTTGTCGAAAATCAGCCGTTTTTGCTCGAACATTAAATGCCTCCAAATGGTATTTATTTAACTTCCCGGGGTGAAGAAACCCTTTTTGAGAACTCAGAGTGAGTAAATTGGCCATTTTCATGCACTTTTAACCATTCCATAAATCTTGTGTTTTGGGCCCCTGGAAGCATGAAAATCACTTTAAACATGCTAATTTTAGCTCTAACACTGATGATCCACCTACAAATGTGAACTGACGTTCAAAAATAAAACATTTGAAAACGGACCATTTTCCACATTTCTGAAGCATGACGTAATGGGGGGGTGTTATCTCTTTTGTCGAAAATCAGCCGTTTTTGCTCGAACATTAAATGCCTCCAAATGGTATTTAATTAACTTCCCGAGCCCCTGGAAGCATGAAAATCACTTTAAACATGCTAATTTTAGCTCTAACACTGATGATCCACCTACAAATGTGAACTGACGTTCAAAATTAAACATTTGAAAACGGACCATTTTCCACATTTCTGAAGCATGACGTAATGGGGGGGTGTTATCTCTTTTGTCGAAAATCAGCCGTTTTTGCTCGAACATTAAATGCCTCCAAATGGTATTTAATTAACTTCCCGGGGTGAAGAAACCCTTTTTGAGAACTCAGAGTGAGTAAATTGGCCATTTTCATGCACTTTTAACCATTCCATAAATCTTGTGTTTTGGGCCCCTGGAAGCATGAAAATCACTTTAAACATGCTAATTTTAGCTCTAACACTGATGATCCACCTACAAATGTGAACTGACGTTCAAAAATAAAACATTTGAAAACGGACCATTTTCCACATTTCTGAAGCATGACGTAATGGGGGGGTGTTATCTCTTTTGTCGAAAATCAGCCGTTTTTGCTCGAACATTAAATGCCTCCAAATGGTATTTAATTAACTTCCCGAGCCCCTGGAAGCATGAAAATCACTTTAAACATGCTAATTTTAGCTCTAACACTGATGATCCACCTACAAATGTGAACTGACGTTCAAAAATAAAACATTTGAAAACGGACCATTTTCCACATTTCTGAAGCATGACGTAATGGGGGGGTGTTATCTCTTTTGTCGAAAATCAGCCGTTTTTGCTCGAACATTAAATGCCTCCAAATGGTATTTAATTAACTTCCCGAGCCCCTGGAAGCATGAAAATCACTTTAAACATGCTAATTTTAGCTCTAACACTGATGATCCACCTACAAATGTGAACTGACGTTCAAAAATAAAACATTTGAAAACGGACCATTTTCCACATTTCTGAAGCATGACGTAATGGGGGGGTGGTATCTCTTTTGTCGAAAATCAGCCGTTTTTGCTCGAACATTAAATGCCTCCAAATGATATTTATTTCACTTCCCGGGGTGAAGAAACCCTTTTTGAGAACTCAGAGTGAGTAAATTGGCCATTTTCATGCACTTTTAACCATTCCATTAATCTTGTGTTTTGGGCCCCTGGAAGCATGAAAATCACTTTAAACATGCTAATTTTAGCTCTAACACTGATGATCCACCTACAAATGTGAACTGACGTTCAAAAATAAAACATTTGAAAACGGACCATTTTCCACATTTCTGAAGCATGACGTAATGGGGGGGTGTTATCTCTTTTGTCGAAAATCAGCCGTTTTTGCTCGAACATTAAATGCCTCCAAATGGTATTTAATTAACTTCCAGAGCCCCTGGAAGCATGAAAATCACTTTAAACATGCTAATTTTAGCTCTAACACTGATGATCCACCTACAAATGTGAACTGACGTTCAAAAATAAAACATTTGAAAACTGACCATTTTCCACATTTCTGAAGCATGACGTAATGGGGGGGTGTGATCTCTTTTGTCGAAAATCAGCCGTTTTTGCTCGAACATTAAATGCCTCCAAATGGTATTTAATTAACTTCCCGAGCCCCTGGAAGCATGAAAATCACTTTAAACATGCTAATTTTAGCTCTAACACTGATGATCCACCTACAAATGTGAACTGACGTTCAAAAATAAAACATTTGAAAACGGACCATTTTCCACATTTCTGAAGCATGACGTAATGGGGGGGTGTTATCTCTTTTGTCGAAAATCAGCCGTTTTTGCTCGAACATTAAATGCCTCCAAATGGTATTTAATTAACTTCCCGAGCCCCTGGAAGCATGAAAATCACTTTAAACATGCTAATTTTAGCTCTAACACTGATGATCCACCTACAAATGTGAACTGACGTTCAAAAATAAAACATTTGAAAACGGACCATTTTCCACATTTCTGAAGCATGACGTAATGGGGGGGTGTTATCTCTTTTGTCGAAAATCAGCCGTTTTTGCTCGAACATTAAATGCCTCCAAATGGTATTTAATTAACTTCCCGGGGTGAAGAAACCCTTTTTGAGAACTCAGAGTGAGTAAATTGGCCATTTTCATGCACTTTTAACCATTCCATAAATCTTGTGTTTTGGGCCCCTGGAAGCATGAAAATCACTTTAAACATGCTAATTTTAGCTCTAACACTGATGATCCACCTACAAATGTGAACTGACGTTCAAAAATAAAACATTTGAAAACGGACCATTTTCCACATTTCTGAAGCATGACGTAATGGGGGGGTGTTATCTCTTTTGTCGAAAATCAGCCGTTTTTGCTCGAACATTAAATGCCTCCAAATGGTATTTAATTAACTTCCCGAGCCCCTGGAAGCATGAAAATCACTTTAAACATGCTAATTTTAGCTCTAACACTGATGATCCACCTACAAATGTGAACTGACGTTCAAAAATAAAACATTTGAAAACGGACCATTTTCCACATTTCTGAAGCATGACGTAATGGGGGGGTGTTATCTCTTTTGTCGAAAATCAGCCGTTTTTGCTCGAACATTAAATGCCTCCAAATGGTATTTAATTAACTTCCCGGGGTGAAGAAACCCTTTTTGAGAACTCAGAGTGAGTAAATTGGCCATTTTCATGCACTTTTAACCATTCCATAAATCTTGTGTTTTGGGCCCCTGGAAGCATGAAAATCACTTTAAACATGCTAATTTTAGCTCTAACACTGATGATCCACCTACAAATGTGAACTGACGTTCAAAAATAAAACATTTGAAAACGGACCATTTTCCACATTTCTGAAGCATGACGTAATGGGGGGGTGTTATCTCTTTTGTCGAAAATCAGCCGTTTTTGCTCGAACATTAAATGCCTCCAAATGGTATTTAATTAACTTCCCGAGCCCCTGGAAGCATGAAAATCACTTTAAACATGCTAATTTTAGCTCTAACACTGATGATCCACCTACAAATGTGAACTGACGTTCAAAAATAAAACATTTGAAAACGGACCATTTTCCACATTTCTGAAGCATGACGTAATGGGGGGGTGTTATCTCTTTTGTCGAAAATCAGCCGTTTTTGCTCGAACATTAAATGCCTCCAAATGATATTTATTTCACTTCCCGGGTTGAAGAAACCCTTTTTGAGAACTCAGAGTGAGTAAATTGGCCATTTTCATGCACTTTTAACCATTCCATTAATCTTGTGTTTTGGGCCCCTGGAAGCATGAAAATCACTTTAAACATGCTAATCTAATTTTAGCTCTAACACTGATGATCCACCTACAAATGTGAACTGACGTTCAAAAATAAAACATTTGAAAACGGACCATTTTCCACATTTCTGAAGCATGACGTAATGGGGGGGTGTTATCTCTTTTGTCGAAAATCAGCCGTTTTTGCTCGAACATTAAATGCCTCCAAATGGTATTTAATTAACTTCCCGAGCCCCTGGAAGCATGAAAATCACTTTAAACATGCTAATTTTAGCTCTAACACTGATGATCCACCTACAAATGTGAACTGACGTTCAAAAATAAAACATTTGAAAACGGACCATTTTCCACATTTCTGAAGCATGACGTAATGGGGGGGTGTGCTCTCTTTTGTCGAAAATCAGCCGTTTTTGCTCGAACATTAAATGCCTCCAAATGGTATTTAATTAACTTCCCGAGCCCCTGGAAGCATGAAAATCACTTTAAACATGCTAATTTTAGCTCTAACACTGATGATCCACCTACAAATGTGAACTGACGTTCAAAAATAAAACATTTGAAAACGGACCATTTTCCACATTTCTGAAGCATGACGTAATGGGGGGGTGTTATCTCTTTTGTCGAAAATCAGCCGTTTTTGCTCGAACATTAAATGCCTCCAAATGGTATTTAATTAACTTCCCGAGCCCCTGGAAGCATGAAAATCACTTTAAACATGCTAATTTAAGCTCTAACACTGATGATCCACCTACAAATGTGAACTGACGTTCAAAAATAAAACATTTGAAAACGGACCATTTTCCACATTTCTGAAGCATGACGTAATGGGGGGGTGTTATCTCTTTTGTCGAAAAGCAGCCGTTTTTGCTCGAACATTAAATGCCTCCAAATGGTATTTAATTAACTTCCCGGGGTGAAGAAACCCTTTTTGAGAACTCAGAGTGAGTAAATTGGCCATTTTCATGCACTTTTAACCATTCCATAAATCTTGTGTTTTGGGCCCCTGGAAGCATGAAAATCACTTTAAACATGCTAGTTTTAGCTCTAACACTGATGATCCACCTACAAATGTGAACTGACGTTCAAAAATAAAACATTTGAAAACGGACCACTTTCCACATTTCTGAAGCATGACGTAATGGGGGGGTGTTATCTCTTTTGTCGAAAATCAGCCGTTTTTGCTCGAACATTAAATGCCTCCAAATGGTATTTAATTAACTTCCCGAGCCCCTGGAAGCATGAAAATCACTTTAAACATGCTAATTTTAGCTCTAACACTGATGATCCACCTACAAATGTGAACTGATGTTCAAAAATAAAACATTTGAAAACGGACCATTTTCCACATTTCTGAAGCATGACGTAATGGGGGGGTGTTATCTCTTTTGTCGAAAATCAGCCGTTTTTGCTCGAACATTAAATGCCTCCAAATGGTATTTAATTAACTTCCCGGGGTGAAGAAACCCTTTTTGAGAACTCAGAGTGAGTAAATTGGCCATTTTCATGCACTTTTAACCATTCCATAAATCTTGTGTTTTGGGCCCCTGGAAGCATGAAAATCACTTTAAACATGCTAATTTTAGCTCTAACACTGATGATCCACCTACAAATGTGAACTGACGTTCAAAAATAAAACATTTGAAAACGGACCATTTTCCACATTTCTGAAGCATGACGTAATGGGGGGGTGTTATCTCTTTTGTCGAAAAATCAGCCGTTTTTGCTCGAACATTAAATGCCTCCAAATGGTATTTAATTAACTTCCCGAGCCCCTGGAAGCATGAAAATCACTTTAAACATGCTAATTTTAGCTCTAACACTGATGATCCACCTACAAATGTGAACTGACGTTCAAAAATAAAACATTTGAAAACGGACCATTTTCCACATTTCTGAAGCATGACGTAATGGGGGGGGTGTTATCTCTTTTGTCGAAAATCAGCCGTTTTTGCTCGAACATTAAATGCCTCCAAATGGTATTTAATTAACTTCCCGGGGTGAAGAAACCCTTTTTGAGAACTCAGAGTGAGTAAATTGGCCATTTTCATGCACTTTTAACCATTCCATAAATCTTGTGTTTTGGGCCCCTGGAAGCATGAAAATCACTTTAAACATGCTAATTTTAGCTCTAACACTGATGATCCACCTACAAATGTGAACTGACGTTCAAAAATAAAACATTTGAAAACGGACCATTTTCCACATTTCTGAAGCATGACGTAATGGGGGGGTGTTATCTCTTTTGTCGAAAATCAGCCGTTTTTGCTCGAACATTAAATGCCTCCAAATGGTATTTAATTAACTTCCCGAGCCCCTGGAAGCATGAAAATCACTTTAAACATGCTAATTTTAGCTCTAACACTGATGATCCACCTACAAATGTGAACTGACGTTCAAAAATAAAACATTTGAAAACGGACCATTTTCCACATTTCTGAAGCATGACGTAATGGGGGGGTGTTATCTCTTTTGTCGAAAATCAGCCGTTTTTGCTCGAACATTAAATGCCTCCAAATGATATTTATTTCACTTCCCGGGGTGAAGAAACCCTTTTTGAGAACTCAGAGTGAGTAAATTGGCCATTTTCATGCACTTTTAACCATTCCATTAATCTTGTGTTTTGGGCCCCTGGAAGCATGAAAATCACTTTAAACATGCTAATTTTAGCTCTAACACTGATGATCCACCTACAAATGTGAACTGACGTTCAAAAATAAAACATTTGAAAACGGACCATTTTCCACATTTCTGAAGCATGACGTAATGGGGGGGTGTTATCTCTTTTGTCGAAAATCAGCCGTTTTTGCTCGAACATTAAATGCCTCCAAATGGTATTTAATTAACTTCCCGAGCCCCTGGAAGCATGAAAATCACTTTAAACATGCTAATTTTAGCTCTAACACTGATGATCCACCTACAAATGTGAACTGACGTTTAAAAATAAAACATTTGAAAACGGACCATTTTCCACATTTCTGAAGCATGACGTAATGGGGGGGTGTGATCTCTTTTGTCGAAAATCAGCCGTTTTTGCTCGAACATTAAATGCCTCCAAATGGTATTTAATAACTTCCCGAGCCCCTGGAAGCATGAAAATCACTTTAAACATGCTAATTTTAGCTCTAACACTGATGATCCACCTACAAATGTGAACTGACGTTCAAAAATAAAACATTTGAAAACGGACCATTTTCCACATTTCTGAAGCATGACGTAATGGGGGGGTGTTATCTCTTTTGTCGAAAATCAGCCGTTTTTGCTCGAACATTAAATGCCTCCAAATGGTATTTAATTAACTTCCCGAGCCCCTGGAAGCATGAAAATCACTTTAAACATGCTAATTTTAGCTCTAACACTGATGATCCACCTACAAATGTGAACTGACGTTCAAAAATAAAACATTTGAAAACGGACCATTTTCCACATTTCTGAAGCATGACGTAATGGGGGGGTGTTATCTCTTTTGTCGAAAATCAGCCGTTTTTGCTCGAACATTAAATGCCTCCAAATGGTATTTAATTAACTTCCCGGGGTGAAGAAACCCTTTTTGAGAACTCAGAGTGAGTAAATTGGCCATTTTCATGCACTTTTAACCATTCCATAAATCTTGTGTTTTGGGCCCCTGGAAGCATGAAAATCACTTTAAACATGCTAATTTTAGCTCTAACACTGATGATCCACCTACAAATGTGAACTGACGTTCAAAAATAAAACATTTGAAAACGGACCACTTTCCACATTTCTGAAGCATGACGTAATGGGGGGGTGTTATCTCTTTTGTCGAAAATCAGCCGTTTTTGCTCGAACATTAAATGCCTCCAAATGGTATTTAATTAACTTCCCGAGCCCCTGGAAGCATGAAAATCACTTTAAACATGCTAATTTTAGCTCTAACACTGATGATCCACCTACAAATGTGAACTGATGTTCAAAAATAAAACATTTGAAAACGGACCATTTTCCACATTTCTGAAGCATGACGTAATGGGGGGGTGTTATCTCTTTTGTCGAAAATCAGCCGTTTTTGCTCGAACATTAAATGCCTCCAAATGGTATTTAATTAACTTCCCGGGGTGAAGAAACCCTTTTTGAGAACTCAGAGTGAGTAAATTGGCCATTTTCATGCACTTTTAACCATTCCATAAATCTTGTGTTTTGGGCCCCTGGAAGCATGAAAATCACTTTAAACATGCTAATTTTAGCTCTAACACTGATGATCCACCTACAAATGTGAACTGACGTTCAAAAATAAAACATTTGAAAACGGACCATTTTCCACATTTCTGAAGCATGACGTAATGGGGGGGTGTTATCTCTTTTGTCGAAAATCAGCCGTTTTTGCTCGAACATTAAATGCCTCCAAATGGTAGTTAATTAACTTCCCGAGCCCCTGGAAGCATGAAAATCACTTTAAACATGCTAATTTTAGCTCTAACACTGATGATCCACCTACAAATGTGAACTGACGTTCAAAAATAAAACATTTGAAAACGGACCATTTTCCACATTTCTGAAGCATGACGTAATGGGGGGGTGTTATCTCTTTTGTCGAAAATCAGCCGTTTTTGCTCGAACATTAAATGCCTCCAAATGGTATTTAATTAACTTCCCGGGGTGAAGAAACCCTTTTTGAGAACTCAGAGTGAGTAAATTGGCCATTTTCATGCACTTTTAACCATTCCATAAATCTTGTGTTTTGGGCCCCTGGAAGCATGAAATTCACTTTAAACATGCTAATTTTAGCTCTAACACTGATGATCCACCTACAAATGTGAACTGACGTTCAAAAATAAAACATTTGAAAACGGACCATTTTCCACATTTCTGAAGCATGACGTAATGGGGGGGTGTTATCTCTTTTGTCGAAAATCAGCCGTTTTTGCTCGAACATTAAATGCCTCCAAATGGTATTTAATTAACTTCCCGAGCCCCTGGAAGCATGAAAATCACTTTAAACATGCTAATTTTAGCTCTAACACTGATGATCCACCTACAAATGTGAACTGACGTTCAAAAATAAAACATTTGAAAACGGACCATTTTCCACATTTCTGAAGCATGACGTAATGGGGGGGTGTTATCTCTTTTGTCGAAAATCAGCCGTTTTTGCTCGAACATTAAATGCCTCCAAATGGTATTTAATTAACTTCCCGAGCCCCTGGAAGCATGAAAATCACTTTAAACATGCTAATTTTAGCTCTAACACTGATGATCCACCTACAAATGTGAACTGACGTTCAAAAATAAAACATTTGAAAACGGACCATTTTCCACATTTCTGAAGCATGACGTAATGGGGGGGGTGGTATCTCTTTTGTCGAAAATCAGCCGTTTTTGCTCGAACATTAAATGCCTCCAAATGATATTTATTTCACTTCCCGGGGTGAAGAAACCCTTTTTGAGAACTCAGAGTGAGTAAATTGGCCATTTTCATGCACTTTTAACCATTCCATTAATCTTGTGTTTTGGGCCCCTGGAAGCATGAAAATCACTTTAAACATGCTAATTTTAGCTCTAACACTGATGATCCACCTACAAATGTGAACTGACGTTCAAAAATAAAACATTTGAAAACGGACCATTTTCCACATTTCTGAAGCATGACGTAATGGGGGGGTGTTATCTCTTTTGTCGAAAATCAGCCGTTTTTGCTCGAACATTAAATGCCTCCAAATGGTATTTAATTAACTTCCAGAGCCCCTGGAAGCATGAAAATCACTTTAAACATGCTAATTTTAGCTCTAACACTGATGATCCACCTACAAATGTGAACTGACGTTCAAAAATAAAATATTTGAAAACTGACCATTTTCCACATTTCTGAAGCATGACGTAATGGGGGGGTGTGATCTCTTTTGTCGAAAATCAGCCGTTTTTGCTCGAACATTAAATGCCTCCAAATGGTATTTAATTAACTTCCCGAGCCCCTGGAAGCATGAAAATCACTTTAAACATGCTAATTTTAGCTCTAACACTGATGATCCACCTACAAATGTGAACTGACGTTCAAAAATAAAACATTTGAAAACGGACCATTTTCCACATTTCTGAAGCATGACGTAATGGGGGGGTGTTATCTCTTTTGTCGAAAATCAGCCGTTTTTGCTCGAACATTAAATGCCTCCAAATGGTATTTAATTAACTTCCCGAGCCCCTGGAAGCATGAAAATCACTTTAAACATGCTAATTTTAGCTCTAACACTGATGATCCACCTACAAATGTGAACTGACGTTCAAAAATAAAACATTTGAAAACGGACCATTTTCCACATTTCTGAAGCATGACGTAATGGGGGGGTGTTATCTCTTTTGTCGAAAATCAGCCGTTTTTGCTCGAACATTAAATGCCTCCAAATGGTATTTAATTAACTTCCCGGGGTGAAGAAACCCTTTTTGAGAACTCAGAGGGAGTAAATTGGCCATTTTCATGCACTTTTAACCATTCCATAAATCTTGTGTTTTGGGCCCCTGGAAGCATGAAAATCACTTTAAACATGCTAATTTTAGCTCTAACACTGATGATCCACCTACAAATGTGAACTGACGTTCAAAAATAAAACATTTGAAAACGGACCATTTTCCACATTTCTGAAGCATGACGTAATGGGGGGGTGTTATCTCTTTTGTCGAAAAATCAGCCGTTTTTGCTCGAACATTAAATGCCTCCAAATGGTATTTAATTAACTTCCCGAGCCCCTGGAAGCATGAAAATCACTTTAAACATGCTAATTTTAGCTCTAACACTGATGATCCACCTACAAATGTGAACTGACGTTCAAAAATAAAACATTTGAAAACGGACCATTTTCCACATTTCTGAAGCATGACGTAATGGGGGGGGTGTTATCTCTTTTGTCGAAAATCAGCCGTTTTTGCTCGAACATTAAATGCCTCCAAATGGTATTTAATTAACTTCCCGGGGTGAAGAAACCCTTTTTGAGAACTCAGAGTGAGTAAATTGGCCATTTTCATGCACTTTTAACCATTCCATAAATCTTGTGTTTTGGGCCCCTGGAAGCATGAAAATCACTTTAAACATGCTAATTTTAGCTCTAACACTGATGATCCACCTACAAATGTGAACTGACGTTCAAAAATAAAACATTTGAAAACGGACCATTTTCCACATTTCTGAAGCATGACGTAATGGGGGGGTGTTATCTCTTTTGTCGAAAATCAGCCGTTTTTGCTCGAACATTAAATGCCTCCAAATGGTATTTAATTAACTTCCCGAGCCCCTGGAAGCATGAAAATCACTTTAAACATGCTAATTTTAGCTCTAACACTGATGATCCACCTACAAATGTGAACTGACGTTCAAAAATAAAACATTTGAAAACGGACCATTTTCCACATTTCTGAAGCATGACGTAATGGGGGGGTGTTATCTCTTTTGTCGAAAATCAGCCGTTTTTGCTCGAACATTAAATGCCTCCAAATGATATTTATTTCACTTCCCGGGGTGAAGAAACCCTTTTTGAGAACTCAGAGTGAGTAAATTGGCCATTTTCATGCACTTTTAACCATTCCATTAATCTTGTGTTTTGGGCCCCTGGAAGCATGAAAATCACTTTAAACATGCTAATTTTAGCTCTAACACTGATGATCCACCTACAAATGTGAACTGACGTTCAAAAATAAAACATTTGAAAACGGACCATTTTCCACATTTCTGAAGCATGACGTAATGGGGGGGTGTTATCTCTTTTGTCGAAAATCAGCCGTTTTTGCTCGAACATTAAATGCCTCCAAATGGTATTTAATTAACTTCCCGAGCCCCTGGAAGCATGAAAATCACTTTAAACATGCTAATTTTAGCTCTAACACTGATGATCCACCTACAAATGTGAACTGACGTTCAAAAATAAAACATTTGAAAACGGACCATTTTCCACATTTCTGAAGCATGACGTAATGGGGGGGTGTGATCTCTTTTGTCGAAAATCAGCCGTTTTTGCTCGAACATTAAATGCCTCCAAATGGTATTTAATAACTTCCCGAGCCCCTGGAAGCATGAAAATCACTTTAAACATGCTAATTTTAGCTCTAACACTGATGATCCACCTACAAATGTGAACTGACGTTCAAAAATAAAACATTTGAAAACGGACCATTTTCCACATTTCTGAAGCATGACGTAATGGGGGGGTGTTATCTCTTTTGTCGAAAATCAGCCGTTTTTGCTCGAACATTAAATGCCTCCAAATGGTATTTAATTAACTTCCCGAGCCCCTGGAAGCATGAAAATCACTTTAAACATGCTAATTTTAGCTCTAACACTGATGATCCACCTACAAATGTGAACTGACGTTCAAAAATAAAACATTTGAAAACGGACCATTTTCCACATTTCTGAAGCATGACGTAATGGGGGGGTGTTATCTCTTTTGTCGAAAATCAGCCGTTTTTGCTCGAACATTAAATGCCTCCAAATGGTATTTAATTAACTTCCCGGGGTGAAGAAACCCTTTTTGAGAACTCAGAGTGAGTAAATTGGCCATTTTCATGCACTTTTAACCATTCCATAAATCTTGTGTTTTGGGCCCCTGGAAGCATGAAAATCACTTTAAACATGCTAATTTTAGCTCTAACACTGATGATCCACCTACAAATGTGAACTGACGTTCAAAAATAAAACATTTGAAAACGGACCACTTTCCACATTTCTGAAGCATGACGTAATGGGGGGGTGTTATCTCTTTTGTCGAAAATCAGCCGTTTTTGCTCGAACATTAAATGCCTCCAAATGGTATTTAATTAACTTCCCGAGCCCCTGGAAGCATGAAAATCACTTTAAACATGCTAATTTTAGCTCTAACACTGATGATCCACCTACAAATGTGAACTGATGTTCAAAAATAAAACATTTGAAAACGGACCATTTTCCACATTTCTGAAGCATGACGTAATGGGGGGGTGTTATCTCTTTTGTCGAAAATCAGCCGTTTTTGCTCGAACATTAAATGCCTCCAAATGGTATTTAATTAACTTCCCGGGGTGAAGAAACCCTTTTTGAGAACTCAGAGTGAGTAAATTGGCCATTTTCATGCACTTTTAACCATTCCATAAATCTTGTGTTTTGGGCCCCTGGAAGCATGAAAATCACTTTAAACATGCTAATTTTAGCTCTAACACTGATGATCCACCTACAAATGTGAACTGACGTTCAAAAATAAAACATTTGAAAACGGACCATTTTCCACATTTCTGAAGCATGACGTAATGGGGGGGTGTTATCTCTTTTGTCGAAAATCAGCCGTTTTTGCTCGAACATTAAATGCCTCCAAATGGTAGTTAATTAACTTCCCGAGCCCCTGGAAGCATGAAAATCACTTTAAACATGCTAATTTTAGCTCTAACACTGATGATCCACCTACAAATGTGAACTGACGTTCAAAAATAAAACATTTGAAAACGGACCATTTTCCACATTTCTGAAGCATGACGTAATGGGGGGGTGTTATCTCTTTTGTCGAAAATCAGCCGTTTTTGCTCGAACATTAAATGCCTCCAAATGGTATTTAATTAACTTCCCGAGCCCCTGGAAGCATGAAAATCACTTTAAACATGCTAATTTTAGCTCTAACACTGATGATCCACCTACAAATGTGAACTGACGTTCAAAAATAAAACATTTGAAAACTGACCATTTTCCACATTTCTGAAGCATGACGTAATGGGGGGGTGTGATCTCTTTTGTCGAAAATCAGCCGTTTTTGCTCGAACATTAAATGCCTCCAAATGGTATTTAATTAACTTCCCGAGCCCCTGGAAGCATGAAAATCACTTTAAACATGCTAATTTTAGCTCTAACACTGATGATCCACCTACAAATGTGAACTGACGTTCAAAAATAAAACATTTGAAAACGGACCATTTTCCACATTTCTGAAGCATGACGTAATGGGGGGGTGTTATCTCTTTTGTCGAAAATCAGCCGTTTTTGCTCGAACATTAAATGCCTCCAAATGGTATTTAATTAACTTCCCGAGCCCCTGGAAGCATGAAAATCACTTTAAACATGCTAATTTTAGCTCTAACACTGATGATCCACCTACAAATGTGAACTGACGTTCAAAAATAAAACATTTGAAAACGGACCATTTTCCACATTTCTGAAGCATGACGTAATGGGGGGGTGTTATCTCTTTTGTCGAAAATCAGCCGTTTTTGCTCGAACATTAAATGCCTCCAAATGGTATTTAATTAACTTCCCGGGGTGAAGAAACCCTTTTTGAGAACTCAGAGGGAGTAAATTGGCCATTTTCATGCACTTTTAACCATTCCATAAATCTTGTGTTTTGGGCCCCTGGAAGCATGAAAATCACTTTAAACATGCTAATTTTAGCTCTAACACTGATGATCCACCTACAAATGTGAACTGACGTTCAAAAATAAAACATTTGAAAACGGACCATTTTCCACATTTCTGAAGCATGACGTAATGGGGGGGTGTTATCTCTTTTGTCGAAAATCAGCCGTTTTTGCTCGAACAATAAATGCCTCCAAATGGTATTTAATTAACTTCCCGAGCCCCTGGAAGCATGAAAATCACTTTAAACATGCTAATTTTAGCTCTAACACTGATGATCCACCTACAAATGTGAACTGACGTTCAAAAATAAAACATTTGAAAACGGACCATTTTCCACATTTCTGAAGCATGACGTAATGGGGGGGTGTTATCTCTTTTGTCGAAAATCAGCCGTTTTTGCTCGAACATTAAATGCCTCCAAATGGTATTTAATTAACTTCCCGGGGTGAAGAAACCCTTTTTGAGAACTCAGAGTGAGTAAATTGGCCATTTTCATGCACTTTTAACCATTCCATAAATCTTGTGTTTTGGGCCCCTGGAAGCATGAAAATCACTTTAAACATGCTAATTTTAGCTCTAACACTGATGATCCACCTACAAATGTGAACTGACGTTCAAAAATAAAACATTTGAAAACGGACCATTTTCCACATTTCTGAAGCATGACGTAATGGGGGGGTGTTATCTCTTTTGTCGAAAATCAGCCGTTTTTGCTCGAACATTAAATGCCTCCAAATGGTATTTAATTAACTTCCCGAGCCCCTGGAAGCATGAAAATCACTTTAAACATGCTAATTTTAGCTCTAACACTGATGATCCACCTACAAATGTGAACTGACGTTCAAAAATAAAACATTTGAAAACGGACCATTTTCCACATTTCTGAAGCATGACGTAATGGGGGGGTGTTATCTCTTTTGTCGAAAATCAGCCGTTTTTGCTCGAACATTAAATGCCTCCAAATGATATTTATTTCACTTCCCGGGGTGAAGAAACCCTTTTTGAGAACTCAGAGTGAGTAAATTGGCCATTTTCATGCACTTTTAACCATTCCATTAATCTTGTGTTTTGGGCCCCTGGAAGCATGAAAATCACTTTAAACATGCTAATTTTAGCTCTAACACTGATGATCCACCTACAAATGTGAACTGACGTTCAAAAATAAAACATTTGAAAACGGACCATTTTCCACATTTCTGAAGCATGACGTAATGGGGGGGTGTTATCTCTTTTGTCGAAAATCAGCCATTTTTGCTCGAACATTAAATGCCTCCAAATGGTATTTAATTAACTTCCCGAGCCCCTGGAAGCATGAAAATCACTTTAAACATGCTAATTTTAGCTCTAACACTGATGATCCACCTACAAATGTGAACTGACGTTCAAAAATAAAACATTTGAAAACGGACCATTTTCCACATTTCTGAAGCATGACGTAATGGGGGGGTGTGCTCTCTTTTGTCGAAAATCAGCCGTTTTTGCTCGAACATTAAATGCCTCCAAATGGTATTTAATTAACTTCCCGAGCCCCTGGAAGCATGAAAATCACTTTAAACATGCTAATTTTAGCTCTAACACTGATGATCCACCTACAAATGTGAACTGACGTTCAAAAATAAAACATTTGAAAACGGACCATTTTCCACATTTCTGAAGCATGACGTAATGGGGGGGTGTTATCTCTTTTGTCGAAAATCAGCCGTTTTTGCTCGAACATTAAATGCCTCCAAATGGTATTTAATTAACTTCCCGAGCCCCTGGAAGCATGAAAATCACTTTAAACATGCTAATTTTAGCTCTAACACTGATGATCCACCTACAACTGTGAACTGACGTTCAAAAATAAAACATTTGAAAACGGACCATTTTCCACATTTCTGAAGCATGACGTAATGGGGGGGTGTTATCTCTTTTGTCGAAAATCAGCCGTTTTTGCTCGAACATTAAATGCCTCCAAATGGTATTTAATTAACTTCCCGGGGTGAAGAAACCCTTTTTGAGAACTCAGAGTGAGTAAATTGGCCATTTACATGCACTTTTAACCATTCCATAAATCTTGTGTTTTGGGCCCCTGGAAGCATGAAAATCACTTTAAACATGCTAGTTTTAGCTCTAACACTGATGATCCACCTACAAATGTGAACTGACGTTCAAAAATAAAACATTTGAAAACGGACCACTTTCCACATTTCTGAAGCATGACGTAATGGGGGGGTGTTATCTCTTTTGTCGAAAATCAGCCGTTTTTGCTCGAACATTAAATGCCTCCAAATGGTATTTAATTAACTTCCCGAGCCCCTGGAAGCATGAAAATCACTTTAAACATGCTAATTTTAGCTCTAACACTGATGATCCACCTACAAATGTGAACTGATGTTCAAAAATAAAACATTTGAAAACGGACCATTTTCCACATTTCTGAAGCATGACGTAATGGGGGGGTGTTATCTCTTTTGTCGAAAATCAGCCGTTTTTGCTCGAACATTAAATGCCTCCAAATGGTATTTAATTAACTTCCCGGGGTGAAGAAACCCTTTTTGAGAACTCAGAGTGAGTAAATTGGCCATTTTCATGCACTTTTAACCATTCCATAAATCTTGTGTTTTGGGCCCCTGGAAGCATGAAAATCACTTTAAACATGCTAATTTTAGCTCTAACACTGATGATCCACCTACAAATGTGAACTGACGTTCAAAAATAAAACATTTGAAAACGGACCATTTTCCACATTTCTGAAGCATGACGTAATGGGGGGGTGTTATCTCTTTTGTCGAAAATCAGCCGTTTTTGCTCGAACATTAAATGCCTCCAAATGGTATTTAATTAACTTCCCGAGCCCCTGGAAGCATGAAAATCACTTTAAACATGCTAATTTTAGCTCTAACACTGATGATCCACCTACAAATGTGAACTGACGTTCAAAAATAAAACATTTGAAAACGGACCATTTTCCACATTTCTGAAGCATGACGTAATGGGGGGGTGTTATCTCTTTTGTCGAAAATCAGCCGTTTTTGCTCGAACATTAAATGCCTCCAAATGGTATTTAATTAACTTCCCGGGGTGAAGAAACCCTTTTTGAGAACTCAGAGTGAGTAAATTGGCCATTTTCATGCACTTTTAACCATTCCATAAATCTTGTGTTTTGGGCCCCTGGAAGCATGAAATTCACTTTAAACATGCTAATTTTAGCTCTAACACTGATGATCCACCTACAAATGTGAACTGACGTTCAAAAATAAAACATTTGAAAACGGACCATTTTCCACATTTCTGAAGCATGACGTAATGGGGGGGTGTTATCTCTTTTGTCGAAAATCAGCCGTTTTTGCTCGAACATTAAATGCCTCCAAATGGTATTTAATTAACTTCCCGAGCCCCTGGAAGCATGAAAATCACTTTAAACATGCTAATTTTAGCTCTAACACTGATGATCCACCTACAAATGTGAACTGACGTTCAAAAATAAAACATTTGAAAACGGACCATTTTCCACATTTCTGAAGCATGACGTAATGGGGGGGTGTTATCTCTTTTGTCGAAAATCAGCCGTTTTTGCTCGAACATTAAATGCCTCCAAATGGTATTTAATTAACTTCCCGAGCCCCTGGAAGCATGAAAATCACTTTAAACATGCTAATTTTAGCTCTAACACTGATGATCCACCTACAAATGTGAACTGACGTTCAAAAATAAAACATTTGAAAACGGACCATTTTCCACATTTCTGAAGCATGACGTAATGGGGGGGTGGTATCTCTTTTGTAGAAAATCAGCCGTTTTTGCTCGAACATTAAATGCCTCCAAATGATATTTATTTCACTTCCCGGGGTGAAGAAACCCTTTTTGAGAACTCAGAGTGAGTAAATTGGCCATTTTCATGCACTTTTAACCATTCCATTAATCTTGTGTTTTGGGCCCCTGGAAGCATGAAAATCACTTTAAACATGCTAATTTTAGCTCTAACACTGATGATCCACCTACAAATGTGAACTGACGTTCAAAAATAAAACATTTGAAAACTGACCATTTTCCACATTTCTGAAGCATGACGTAATGGGGGGGTGTTATCTCTTTTGTCGAAAATCAGCCGTTTTTGCTCGAACAATAAATGCCTCCAAATGGTATTTAATTAACTTCCCGAGCCCCTGGAAGCATGAAAATCACTTTAAACATGCTAATTTTAGCTCTAACACTGATGATCCACCTACAAATGTGAACTGACGTTCAAAAATAAAACATTTGAAAACGGACCATTTTCCACATTTCTGAAGCATGACGTAATGGGGGGGTGTTATCTCTTTTGTCGAAAATCAGCCGTTTTTGCTCGAACATTAAATGCCTCCAAATGGTATTTAATTAACTTCCCGGGGTGAAGAAACCCTTTTTGAGAACTCAGAGGGAGTAAATTGGCCATTTTCATGCACTTTTAACCATTCCATAAATCTTGTGTTTTGGGCCCCTGGAAGCATGAAAATCACTTTAAACATGCTAATTTTAGCTCTAACACTGATGATCCACCTACAAATGTGAACTGACGTTCAAAAATAAAACATTTGAAAACGGACCATTTTCCACATTTCTGAAGCATGACGTAATGGGGGGGTGTTATCTCTTTTGTCGAAAATCAGCCGTTTTTGCTCGAACAATAAATGCCTCCAAATGGTATTTAATTAACTTCCCGAGCCCCTGGAAGCATGAAAATCACTTTAAACATGCTAATTTTAGCTCTAACACTGATGATCCACCTACAAATGTGAACTGACGTTCAAAAATAAAACATTTGAAAACGGACCATTTTCCACATTTCTGAAGCATGACGTAATGGGGGGGTGTTATCTCTTTTGTCGAAAATCAGCCGTTTTTGCTCGAACATTAAATGCCTCCAAATGGTATTTAATTAACTTCCCGGGGTGAAGAAACCCTTTTTGAGAACTCAGAGTGAGTAAATTGGCCATTTTCATGCACTTTTAACCATTCCATAAATCTTGTGTTTTGGGCCCCTGGAAGCATGAAAATCACTTTAAACATGCTAATTTTAGCTCTAACACTGATGATCCACCTACAAATGTGAACTGACGTTCAAAAATAAAACATTTGAAAACGGACCATTTTCCACATTTCTGAAGCATGACGTAATGGGGGGGTGTTATCTCTTTTGTCGAAAATCAGCCGTTTTTGCTCGAACATTAAATGCCTCCAAATGGTATTTAATTAACTTCCCGAGCCCCTGGAAGCATGAAAATCACTTTAAACATGCTAATTTTAGCTCTAACACTGATGATCCACCTACAAATGTGAACTGACGTTCAAAAATAAAACATTTGAAAACGGACCATTTTCCACATTTCTGAAGCATGACGTAATGGGGGGGTGTTATCTCTTTTGTCGAAAATCAGCCGTTTTTGCTCGAACATTAAATGCCTCCAAATGATATTTATTTCACTTCCCGGGGTGAAGAAACCCTTTTTGAGAACTCAGAGTGAGTAAATTGGCCATTTTCATGCACTTTTAACCATTCCATTAATCTTGTGTTTTGGGCCCCTGGAAGCATGAAAATCACTTTAAACATGCTAATTTTAGCTCTAACACTGATGATCCACCTACAAATGTGAACTGACGTTCAAAAATAAAACATTTGAAAACGGACCATTTTCCACATTTCTGAAGCATGACGTAATGGGGGGGTGTTATCTCTTTTGTCGAAAATCAGCCATTTTTGCTCGAACATTAAATGCCTCCAAATGGTATTTAATTAACTTCCCGAGCCCCTGGAAGCATGAAAATCACTTTAAACATGCTAATTTTAGCTCTAACACTGATGATCCACCTACAAATGTGAACTGACGTTCAAAAATAAAACATTTGAAAACGGACCATTTTCCACATTTCTGAAGCATGACGTAATGGGGGGGTGTGCTCTCTTTTGTCGAAAATCAGCCGTTTTTGCTCGAACATTAAATGCCTCCAAATGGTATTTAATTAACTTCCCGAGCCCCTGGAAGCATGAAAATCACTTTAAACATGCTAATTTTAGCTCTAACACTGATGATCCACCTACAAATGTGAACTGACGTTCAAAAATAAAACATTTGAAAACGGACCATTTTCCACATTTCTGAAGCATGACGTAATGGGGGGGTGTTATCTCTTTTGTCGAAAATCAGCCGTTTTTGCTCGAACATTAAATGCCTCCAAATGGTATTTAATTAACTTCCCGAGCCCCTGGAAGCATGAAAATCACTTTAAACATGCTAATTTTAGCTCTAACACTGATGATCCACCTACAACTGTGAACTGACGTTCAAAAATAAAACATTTGAAAACGGACCATTTTCCACATTTCTGAAGCATGACGTAATGGGGGGGTGTTATCTCTTTTGTCGAAAATCAGCCGTTTTTGCTCGAACATTAAATGCCTCCAAATGGTATTTAATTAACTTCCCGGGGTGAAGAAACCCTTTTTGAGAACTCAGAGTGAGTAAATTGGCCATTTACATGCACTTTTAACCATTCCATAAATCTTGTGTTTTGGGCCCCTGGAAGCATGAAAATCACTTTAAACATGCTAGTTTTAGCTCTAACACTGATGATCCACCTACAAATGTGAACTGACGTTCAAAAATAAAACATTTGAAAACGGACCACTTTCCACATTTCTGAAGCATGACGTAATGGGGGGGTGTTATCTCTTTTGTCGAAAATCAGCCGTTTTTGCTCGAACATTAAATGCCTCCAAATGGTATTTAATTAACTTCCCGAGCCCCTGGAAGCATGAAAATCACTTTAAACATGCTAATTTTAGCTCTAACACTGATGATCCACCTACAAATGTGAACTGATGTTCAAAAATAAAACATTTGAAAACGGACCATTTTCCACATTTCTGAAGCATGACGTAATGGGGGGGTGTTATCTCTTTTGTCGAAAATCAGCCGTTTTTGCTCGAACATTAAATGCCTCCAAATGGTATTTAATTAACTTCCCGGGGTGAAGAAACCCTTTTTGAGAACTCAGAGTGAGTAAATTGGCCATTTTCATGCACTTTTAACCATTCCATAAATCTTGTGTTTTGGGCCCCTGGAAGCATGAATATCACTTTAAACATGCTAATTTTAGCTCTAACACTGATGATCCACCTACAAATGTGAACTGACGTTCAAAAATAAAACATTTGAAAACGGACCATTTTCCACATTTCTGAAGCATGACGTAATGGGGGGGTGTTATCTCTTTTGTCGAAAATCAGCCGTTTTTGCTCGAACATTAAATGCCTCCAAATGGTATTTAATTAACTTCCCGAGCCCCTGGAAGCATGAAAATCACTTTAAACATGCTAATTTTAGCTCTAACACTGATGATCCACCTACAAATGTGAACTGACGTTCAAAAATAAAACATTTGAAAACGGACCATTTTCCACATTTCTGAAGCATGACGTAATGGGGGGGTGTTATCTCTTTTGTCGAAAATCAGCCGTTTTTGCTCGAACATTAAATGCCTCCAAATGGTATTTAATTAACTTCCCGGGGTGAAGAAACCCTTTTTGAGAACTCAGAGTGAGTAAATTGGCCATTTTCATGCACTTTTAACCATTCCATAAATCTTGTGTTTTGGGCCCCTGGAAGCATGAAATTCACTTTAAACATGCTAATTTTAGCTCTAACACTGATGATCCACCTACAAATGTGAACTGACGTTCAAAAATAAAACATTTGAAAACGGACCATTTTCCACATTTCTGAAGCATGACGTAATGGGGGGGTGTTATCTCTTTTGTCGAAAATCAGCCGTTTTTGCTCGAACATTAAATGCCTCCAAATGGTATTTAATTAACTTCCCGAGCCCCTGGAAGCATGAAAATCACTTTAAACATGCTAATTTTAGCTCTAACACTGATGATCCACCTACAAATGTGAACTGACGTTCAAAAATAAAACATTTGAAAACGGACCATTTTCCACATTTCTGAAGCATGACGTAATGGGGGGGTGTTATCTCTTTTGTCGAAAATCAGCCGTTTTTGCTCGAACATTAAATGCCTCCAAATGGTATTTAATTAACTTCCCGAGCCCCTGGAAGCATGAAAATCACTTTAAACATGCTAATTTTAGCTCTAACACTGATGATCCACCTACAAATGTGAACTGACGTTCAAAAATAAAACATTTGAAAACGGACCATTTTCCACATTTCTGAAGCATGACGTAATGGGGGGGTGGTATCTCTTTTGTAGAAAATCAGCCGTTTTTGCTCGAACATTAAATGCCTCCAAATGATATTTATTTCACTTCCCGGGGTGAAGAAACCCTTTTTGAGAACTCAGAGTGAGTAAATTGGCCATTTTCATGCACTTTTAACCATTCCATTAATCTTGTGTTTTGGGCCCCTGGAAGCATGAAAATCACTTTAAACATGCTAATTTTAGCTCTAACACTGATGATCCACCTACAAATGTGAACTGACGTTCAAAAATAAAACATTTGAAAACTGACCATTTTCCACATTTCTGAAGCATGACGTAATGGGGGGGTGTTATCTCTTTTGTCGAAAATCAGCCGTTTTTGCTCGAACATTAAATGCCTCCAAATGGTATTTAATTAACTTCCCGAGCCCCTGGAAGCATGAAAATCACTTTAAACATGCTAATTTTAGCTCTAACACTGATGATCCACCTACAAATGTGAACTGACGTTCAAAAATAAAACATTTGAAAACTGACCATTTTCCACATTTCTGAAGCATGACGTAATGGGGGGGTGTGATCTCTTTTGTCGAAAATCAGCCGTTTTTGCTCGAACATTAAATGCCTCCAAATGGTATTTAATTAACTTCCCGAGCCCCTGGAAGCATGAAAATCACTTTAAACATGCTAATTTTAGCTCTAACACTGATGATCCACCTACAAATGTGAACTGACGTTCAAAAATAAAACATTTGAAAACGGACCATTTTCCACATTTCTGAAGCATGACGTAATGGGGGGGTGTTATCTCTTTTGTCGAAAATCAGCCGTTTTTGCTCGAACATTAAATGCCTCCAAATGGTATTTAATTAACTTCCCGAGCCCCTGGAAGCATGAAAATCACTTTAAACATGCTAATTTTAGCTCTAACACTGATGATCCACCTACAAATGTGAACTGACGTTCAAAAATAAAACATTTGAAAACGGACCATTTTCCACATTTCTGAAGCATGACGTAATGGGGGGGTGTTATCTCTTTTGTCGAAAATCAGCCGTTTTTGCTCGAACATTAAATGCCTCCAAATGGTATTTAATTAACTTCCCGGGGTGAAGAAACCCTTTTTGAGAACTCAGAGGGAGTAAATTGGCCATTTTCATGCACTTTTAACCATTCCATAAATCTTGTGTTTTGGGCCCCTGGAAGCATGAAAATCACTTTAAACATGCTAATTTTAGCTCTAACACTGATGATCCACCTACAAATGTGAACTGACGTTCAAAAATAAAACATTTGAAAACGGACCATTTTCCACATTTCTGAAGCATGACGTAATGGGGGGGTGTTATCTCTTTTGTCGAAAATCAGCCGTTTTTGCTCGAACAATAAATGCCTCCAAATGGTATTTAATTAACTTCCCGAGCCCCTGGAAGCATGAAAATCACTTTAAACATGCTAATTTTAGCTCTAACACTGATGATCCACCTACAAATGTGAACTGACGTTCAAAAATAAAACATTTGAAAACGGACCATTTTCCACATTTCTGAAGCATGACGTAATGGGGGGGTGTTATCTCTTTTGTCGAAAATCAGCCGTTTTTGCTCGAACATTAAATGCCTCCAAATGGTATTTAATTAACTTCCCGGGGTGAAGAAACCCTTTTTGAGAACTCAGAGTGAGTAAATTGGCCATTTTCATGCACGTTTAACCATTCCATAAATCTTGTGTTTTGGGCCCCTGGAAGCATGAAAATCACTTTAAACATGCTAATTTTAGCTCTAACACTGATGATCCACCTACAAATGTGAACTGACGTTCAAAAATAAAACATTTGAAAACGGACCATTTTCCACATTTCTGAAGCATGACGTAATGGGGGGGTGTTATCTCTTTTGTCGAAAATCAGCCGTTTTTGCTCGAACATTAAATGCCTCCAAATGGTATTTAATTAACTTCCCGAGCCCCTGGAAGCATGAAAATCACTTTAAACATGCTAATTTTAGCTCTAACACTGATGATCCACCTACAAATGTGAACTGACGTTCAAAAATAAAACATTTGAAAACGGACCATTTTCCACATTTCTGAAGCATGACGTAATGGGGGGGTGTTATCTCTTTTGTCGAAAATCAGCCGTTTTTGCTCGAACATTAAATGCCTCCAAATGATATTTATTTCACTTCCCGGGGTGAAGAAACCCTTTTTGAGAACTCAGAGTGAGTAAATTGGCCATTTTCATGCACTTTTAACCATTCCATTAATCTTGTGTTTTGGGCCCCTGGAAGCATGAAAATCACTTTAAACATGCTAATTTTAGCTCTAACACTGATGATCCACCTACAAATGTGAACTGACGTTCAAAAATAAAACATTTGAAAACGGACCATTTTCCACATTTCTGAAGCATGACGTAATGGGGGGGTGTTATCTCTTTTGTCGAAAATCAGCCGTTTTTGCTCGAACATTAAATGCCTCCAAATGGTATTTAATTAACTTCCCGAGCCCCTGGAAGCATGAAAATCACTTTAAACATGCTAATTTTAGCTCTAACACTGATGATCCACCTACAAATGTGAACTGATGTTCAAAAATAAAACATTTGAAAACGGACCATTTTCCACATTTCTGAAGCATGACGTAATGGGGGGGTGTTATCTCTTTTGTCGAAAATCAGCCGTTTTTGCTCGAACATTAAATGCCTCCAAATGGTATTTAATTAACTTCCCGGGGTGAAGAAACCCTTTTTGAGAACTCAGAGTGAGTAAATTGGCCATTTTCATGCACTTTTAACCATTCCATAAATCTTGTGTTTTGGGCCCCTGGAAGCATGAAAATCACTTTAAACATGCTAATTTTAGCTCTAACACTGATGATCCACCTACAAATGTGAACTGACGTTCAAAAATAAAACATTTGAAAACGGACCATTTTCCACATTTCTGAAGCATGACGTAATGGGGGGGTGTGCTCTCTTTTGTCGAAAATCAGCCGTTTTTGCTCGAACATTAAATGCCTCCAAATGGTATTTAATTAACTTCCCGAGCCCCTGGAAGCATGAAAATCACTTTAAACATGCTAATTTTAGCTCTAACACTGATGATCCACCTACAAATGTGAACTGACGTTCAAAAATAAAACATTTGAAAACGGACCATTTTCCACATTTCTGAAGCATGACGTAATGGGGGGGTGTTATCTCTTTTGTCGAAAATCAGCCGTTTTTGCTCGAACATTAAATGCCTCCAAATGGTATTTAATTAACTTCCCGGGGTGAAGAAACCCTTTTTGAGAACTCAGAGTGAGTAAATTGGCCATTTTCATGCACTTTTAACCATTCCATAAATCTTGTGTTTTGGGCCCCTGGAAGCATGAAAATCACTTTAAACATGCTAGTTTTAGCTCTAACACTGATGATCCACCTACAAATGTGAACTGACGTTCAAAAATAAAACATTTGAAAACGGACCACTTTCCACATTTCTGAAGCATGACGTAATGGGGGGGTGTTATCTCTTTTGTCGAAAATCAGCCGTTTTTGCTCGAACATTAAATGCCTCCAAATGGTATTTAATTAACTTCCCGAGCCCCTGGAAGCATGAAAATCACTTTAAACATGCTAATTTTAGCTCTAACACTGATGATCCACCTACAAATGTGAACTGATGTTCAAAAATAAAACATTTGAAAACGGACCATTTTCCACATTTCTGAAGCATGACGTAATGGGGGGTGTTATCTCTTTTGTCGAAAATCAGCCGTTTTTGCTCGAACATTAAATGCCTCCAAATGGTATTTAATTAACTTCCCGGGGTGAAGAAACCCTTTTTGAGAACTCAGAGTGAGTAAATTGGCCATTTTCATGCACTTTTAACCATTCCATAAATCTTGTGTTTTGGGCCCCTGGAAGCATGAAAATCACTTTAAACATGCTAATTTTAGCTCTAACACTGATGATCCACCTACAAATGTGAACTGACGTTCAAAAATAAAACATTTGAAAACGGACCATTTTCCACATTTCTGAAGCATGACGTAATGGGGGGGTGTTATCTCTTTTGTCGAAAATCAGCCGTTTTTGCTCGAACATTAAATGCCTCCAAATGGTATTTAATTAACTTCCCGAGCCCCTGGAAGCATGAAAATCACTTTAAACATGCTAATTTTAGCTCTAACACTGATGATCCACCTACAAATGTGAACTGACGTTCAAAAATAAAACATTTGAAAACGGACCATTTTCCACATTTCTGAAGCATGACGTAATGGGGGGGTGTTATCTCTTTTGTCGAAAATCAGCCGTTTTTGCTCGAACATTAAATGCCTCCAAATGGTATTTAATTAACTTCCCGGGGTGAAGAAACCCTTTTTGAGAACTCAGAGTGAGTAAATTGGCCATTTTCATGCACTTTTAACCATTCCATAAATCTTGTGTTTTGGGCCCCTGGAAGCATGAAAATCACTTTAAACATGCTAATTTTAGCTCTAACACTGATGATCCACCTACAAATGTGAACTGACGTTCAAAAATAAAACATTTGAAAACGGACCATTTTCCACATTTCTGAAGCATGACGTAATGGGGGGGTGTTATCTCTTTTGTCGAAAATCAGCCGTTTTTGCTCGAACATTAAATGCCTCCAAATGGTATTTAATTAACTTCCCGAGCCCCTGGAAGCATGAAAATCACTTTAAACATGCTAATTTTAGCTCTAACACTGATGATCCACCTACAAATGTGAACTGACGTTCAAAAATAAAACATTTGAAAACGGACCATTTTCCACATTTCTGAAGCATGACGTAATGGGGGGGTGTGATCTCTTTTGTCGAAAATCAGCCGTTTTTGCTCGAACATTAAATGCCTCCAAATGGTATTTAATTAACTTCCCGAGCCCCTGGAAGCATGAAAATCACTTTAAACATGCTAATTTTAGCTCTAACACTGATGATCCACCTACAAATGTGAACTGATGTTCAAAAATAAAACATTTGAAAACGGACCATTTTCCACATTTCTGAAGCATGACGTAATGGGGGGGTGTTATCTCTTTTGTCGAAAATCAGCCGTTTTTGCTCGAACATTAAATGCCTCCAAATGGTATTTAATTAACTTCCCGGGGTGAAGAAACCCTTTTTGAGAACTCAGAGGGAGTAAATTGGCCATTTTCATGCACTTTTAACCATTCCATAAATCTTGTGTTTTGGGCCCCTGGAAGCATGAAAATCACTTTAAACATGCTAATTTTAGCTCTAACACTGATGATCCACCTACAAATGTGAACTGACGTTCAAAAATAAAACATTTGAAAACGGACCATTTTCCACATTTCTGAAGCATGACGTAATGGGGGGGTGTTATCTCTTTTGTCGAAAATCAGCCGTTTTTGCTCGAACAATAAATGCCTCCAAATGGTATTTAATTAACTTCCCGAGCCCCTGGAAGCATGAAAATCACTTTAAACATGCTAATTTTAGCTCTAACACTGATGATCCACCTACAAATGTGAACTGACGTTCAAAAATAAAACATTTGAAAACGGACCATTTTCCACATTTCTGAAGCATGACGTAATGGGGGGGTGTTATCTCTTTTGTCGAAAATCAGCCGTTTTTGCTCGAACATTAAATGCCTCCAAATGGTATTTAATTAACTTCCCGGGGTGAAGAAACCCTTTTTGAGAACTCAGAGTGAGTAAATTGGCCATTTTCATGCACTTTTAACCATTCCATAAATCTTGTGTTTTGGGCCCCTGGAAGCATGAAAATCACTTTAAACATGCTAATTTTAGCTCTAACACTGATGATCCACCTACAAATGTGAACTGACGTTCAAAAATAAAACATTTGAAAACGGACCATTTTCCACATTTCTGAAGCATGACGTAATGGGGGGGTGTTATCTCTTTTGTCGAAAATCAGCCGTTTTTGCTCGAACATTAAATGCCTCCAAATGGTATTTAATTAACTTCCCGAGCCCCTGGAAGCATGAAAATCACTTTAAACATGCTAATTTTAGCTCTAACACTGATGATCCACCTACAAATGTGAACTGACGTTCAAAAATAAAACATTTGAAAACGGACCATTTTCCACATTTCTGAAGCATGACGTAATGGGGGGGTGTTATCTCTTTTGTCGAAAATCAGCCGTTTTTGCTCGAACATTAAATGCCTCCAAATGATATTTATTTCACTTCCCGGGGTGAAGAAACCCTTTTTGAGAACTCAGAGTGAGTAAATTGGCCATTTTCATGCACTTTTAACCATTCCATTAATCTTGTGTTTTGGGCCCCTGGAAGCATGAAAATCACTTTAAACATGCTAATTTTAGCTCTAACACTGATGATCCACCTACAAATGTGAACTGACGTTCAAAAATAAAACATTTGAAAACGGACCATTTTCCACATTTCTGAAGCATGACGTAATGGGGGGGTGTTATCTCTTTTGTCGAAAATCAGCCATTTTTGCTCGAACATTAAATGCCTCCAAATGGTATTTAATTAACTTCCCGAGCCCCTGGAAGCATGAAAATCACTTTAAACATGCTAATTTTAGCTCTAACACTGATGATCCACCTACAAATGTGAACTGACGTTCAAAAATAAAACATTTGAAAACGGACCATTTTCCACATTTCTGAAGCATGACGTAATGGGGGGGTGTGCTCTCTTTTGTCGAAAATCAGCCGTTTTTGCTCGAACATTAAATGCCTCCAAATGGTATTTAATTAACTTCCCGAGCCCCTGGAAGCATGAAAATCACTTTAAACATGCTAATTTTAGCTCTAACACTGATGATCCACCTACAAATGTGAACTGACGTTCAAAAATAAAACATTTGAAAACGGACCATTTTCCACATTTCTGAAGCATGACGTAATGGGGGGGTGTTATCTCTTTTGTCGAAAATCAGCCGTTTTTGCTCGAACATTAAATGCCTCCAAATGGTATTTAATTAACTTCCCGAGCCCCTGGAAGCATGAAAATCACTTTAAACATGCTAATTTTAGCTCTAACACTGATGATCCACCTACAACTGTGAACTGACGTTCAAAAATAAAACATTTGAAAACGGACCATTTTCCACATTTCTGAAGCATGACGTAATGGGGGGGTGTTATCTCTTTTGTCGAAAATCAGCCGTTTTTGCTCGAACATTAAATGCCTCCAAATGGTATTTAATTAACTTCCCGGGGTGAAGAAACCCTTTTTGAGAACTCAGAGTGAGTAAATTGGCCATTTACATGCACTTTTAACCATTCCATAAATCTTGTGTTTTGGGCCCCTGGAAGCATGAAAATCACTTTAAACATGCTAGTTTTAGCTCTAACACTGATGATCCACCTACAAATGTGAACTGACGTTCAAAAATAAAACATTTGAAAACGGACCACTTTCCACATTTCTGAAGCATGACGTAATGGGGGGGTGTTATCTCTTTTGTCGAAAATCAGCCGTTTTTGCTCGAACATTAAATGCCTCCAAATGGTATTTAATTAACTTCCCGAGCCCCTGGAAGCATGAAAATCACTTTAAACATGCTAATTTTAGCTCTAACACTGATGATCCACCTACAAATGTGAACTGATGTTCAAAAATAAAACATTTGAAAACGGACCATTTTCCACATTTCTGAAGCATGACGTAATGGGGGGGTGTTATCTCTTTTGTCGAAAATCAGCCGTTTTTGCTCGAACATTAAATGCCTCCAAATGGTATTTAATTAACTTCCCGGGGTGAAGAAACCCTTTTTGAGAACTCAGAGTGAGTAAATTGGCCATTTTCATGCACTTTTAACCATTCCATAAATCTTGTGTTTTGGGCCCCTGGAAGCATGAATATCACTTTAAACATGCTAATTTTAGCTCTAACACTGATGATCCACCTACAAATGTGAACTGACGTTCAAAAATAAAACATTTGAAAACGGACCATTTTCCACATTTCTGAAGCATGACGTAATGGGGGGGTGTTATCTCTTTTGTCGAAAATCAGCCGTTTTTGCTCGAACATTAAATGCCTCCAAATGGTATTTAATTAACTTCCCGAGCCCCTGGAAGCATGAAAATCACTTTAAACATGCTAATTTTAGCTCTAACACTGATGATCCACCTACAAATGTGAACTGACGTTCAAAAATAAAACATTTGAAAACGGACCATTTTCCACATTTCTGAAGCATGACGTAATGGGGGGGTGTTATCTCTTTTGTCGAAAATCAGCCGTTTTTGCTCGAACATTAAATGCCTCCAAATGGTATTTAATTAACTTCCCGGGGTGAAGAAACCCTTTTTGAGAACTCAGAGTGAGTAAATTGGCCATTTTCATGCACTTTTAACCATTCCATAAATCTTGTGTTTTGGGCCCCTGGAAGCATGAAATTCACTTTAAACATGCTAATTTTAGCTCTAACACTGATGATCCACCTACAAATGTGAACTGACGTTCAAAAATAAAACATTTGAAAACGGACCATTTTCCACATTTCTGAAGCATGACGTAATGGGGGGGTGTTATCTCTTTTGTCGAAAATCAGCCGTTTTTGCTCGAACATTAAATGCCTCCAAATGGTATTTAATTAACTTCCCGAGCCCCTGGAAGCATGAAAATCACTTTAAACATGCTAATTTTAGCTCTAACACTGATGATCCACCTACAAATGTGAACTGACGTTCAAAAATAAAACATTTGAAAACGGACCATTTTCCACATTTCTGAAGCATGACGTAATGGGGGGGTGTTATCTCTTTTGTCGAAAATCAGCCGTTTTTGCTCGAACATTAAATGCCTCCAAATGGTATTTAATTAACTTCCCGAGCCCCTGGAAGCATGAAAATCACTTTAAACATGCTAATTTTAGCTCTAACACTGATGATCCACCTACAAATGTGAACTGACGTTCAAAAATAAAACATTTGAAAACGGACCATTTTCCACATTTCTGAAGCATGACGTAATGGGGGGGTGGTATCTCTTTTGTAGAAAATCAGCCGTTTTTGCTCGAACATTAAATGCCTCCAAATGATATTTATTTCACTTCCCGGGGTGAAGAAACCCTTTTTGAGAACTCAGAGTGAGTAAATTGGCCATTTTCATGCACTTTTAACCATTCCATTAATCTTGTGTTTTGGGCCCCTGGAAGCATGAAAATCACTTTAAACATGCTAATTTTAGCTCTAACACTGATGATCCACCTACAAATGTGAACTGACGTTCAAAAATAAAACATTTGAAAACTGACCATTTTCCACATTTCTGAAGCATGACGTAATGGGGGGGTGTTATCTCTTTTGTCGAAAATCAGCCGTTTTTGCTCGAACATTAAATGCCTCCAAATGGTATTTAATTAACTTCCCGAGCCCCTGGAAGCATGAAAATCACTTTAAACATGCTAATTTTAGCTCTAACACTGATGATCCACCTACAAATGTGAACTGACGTTCAAAAATAAAACATTTGAAAACTGACCATTTTCCACATTTCTGAAGCATGACGTAATGGGGGGGTGTGATCTCTTTTGTCGAAAATCAGCCGTTTTTGCTCGAACATTAAATGCCTCCAAATGGTATTTAATTAACTTCCCGAGCCCCTGGAAGCATGAAAATCACTTTAAACATGCTAATTTTAGCTCTAACACTGATGATCCACCTACAAATGTGAACTGACGTTCAAAAATAAAACATTTGAAAACGGACCATTTTCCACATTTCTGAAGCATGACGTAATGGGGGGGTGTTATCTCTTTTGTCGAAAATCAGCCGTTTTTGCTCGAACATTAAATGCCTCCAAATGGTATTTAATTAACTTCCCGAGCCCCTGGAAGCATGAAAATCACTTTAAACATGCTAATTTTAGCTCTAACACTGATGATCCACCTACAAATGTGAACTGACGTTCAAAAATAAAACATTTGAAAACGGACCATTTTCCACATTTCTGAAGCATGACGTAATGGGGGGGTGTTATCTCTTTTGTCGAAAATCAGCCGTTTTTGCTCGAACATTAAATGCCTCCAAATGGTATTTAATTAACTTCCCGGGGTGAAGAAACCCTTTTTGAGAACTCAGAGGGAGTAAATTGGCCATTTTCATGCACTTTTAACCATTCCATAAATCTTGTGTTTTGGGCCCCTGGAAGCATGAAAATCACTTTAAACATGCTAATTTTAGCTCTAACACTGATGATCCACCTACAAATGTGAACTGACGTTCAAAAATAAAACATTTGAAAACGGACCATTTTCCACATTTCTGAAGCATGACGTAATGGGGGGGTGTTATCTCTTTTGTCGAAAATCAGCCGTTTTTGCTCGAACAATAAATGCCTCCAAATGGTATTTAATTAACTTCCCGAGCCCCTGGAAGCATGAAAATCACTTTAAACATGCTAATTTTAGCTCTAACACTGATGATCCACCTACAAATGTGAACTGACGTTCAAAAATAAAACATTTGAAAACGGACCATTTTCCACATTTCTGAAGCATGACGTAATGGGGGGGTGTTATCTCTTTTGTCGAAAATCAGCCGTTTTTGCTCGAACATTAAATGCCTCCAAATGGTATTTAATTAACTTCCCGGGGTGAAGAAACCCTTTTTGAGAACTCAGAGTGAGTAAATTGGCCATTTTCATGCACGTTTAACCATTCCATAAATCTTGTGTTTTGGGCCCCTGGAAGCATGAAAATCACTTTAAACATGCTAATTTTAGCTCTAACACTGATGATCCACCTACAAATGTGAACTGACGTTCAAAAATAAAACATTTGAAAACGGACCATTTTCCACATTTCTGAAGCATGACGTAATGGGGGGGTGTTATCTCTTTTGTCGAAAATCAGCCGTTTTTGCTCGAACATTAAATGCCTCCAAATGGTATTTAATTAACTTCCCGAGCCCCTGGAAGCATGAAAATCACTTTAAACATGCTAATTTTAGCTCTAACACTGATGATCCACCTACAAATGTGAACTGACGTTCAAAAATAAAACATTTGAAAACGGACCATTTTCCACATTTCTGAAGCATGACGTAATGGGGGGGTGTTATCTCTTTTGTCGAAAATCAGCCGTTTTTGCTCGAACATTAAATGCCTCCAAATGATATTTATTTCACTTCCCGGGGTGAAGAAACCCTTTTTGAGAACTCAGAGTGAGTAAATTGGCCATTTTCATGCACTTTTAACCATTCCATTAATCTTGTGTTTTGGGCCCCTGGAAGCATGAAAATCACTTTAAACATGCTAATTTTAGCTCTAACACTGATGATCCACCTACAAATGTGAACTGACGTTCAAAAATAAAACATTTGAAAACGGACCATTTTCCACATTTCTGAAGCATGACGTAATGGGGGGGTGTTATCTCTTTTGTCGAAAATCAGCCGTTTTTGCTCGAACATTAAATGCCTCCAAATGGTATTTAATTAACTTCCCGAGCCCCTGGAAGCATGAAAATCACTTTAAACATGCTAATTTTAGCTCTAACACTGATGATCCACCTACAAATGTGAACTGATGTTCAAAAATAAAACATTTGAAAACGGACCATTTTCCACATTTCTGAAGCATGACGTAATGGGGGGGTGTTATCTCTTTTGTCGAAAATCAGCCGTTTTTGCTCGAACATTAAATGCCTCCAAATGGTATTTAATTAACTTCCCGGGGTGAAGAAACCCTTTTTGAGAACTCAGAGTGAGTAAATTGGCCATTTTCATGCACTTTTAACCATTCCATAAATCTTGTGTTTTGGGCCCCTGGAAGCATGAAAATCACTTTAAACATGCTAATTTTAGCTCTAACACTGATGATCCACCTACAAATGTGAACTGACGTTCAAAAATAAAACATTTGAAAACGGACCATTTTCCACATTTCTGAAGCATGACGTAATGGGGGGGTGTGCTCTCTTTTGTCGAAAATCAGCCGTTTTTGCTCGAACATTAAATGCCTCCAAATGGTATTTAATTAACTTCCCGAGCCCCTGGAAGCATGAAAATCACTTTAAACATGCTAATTTTAGCTCTAACACTGATGATCCACCTACAAATGTGAACTGACGTTCAAAAATAAAACATTTGAAAACGGACCATTTTCCACATTTCTGAAGCATGACGTAATGGGGGGGTGTTATCTCTTTTGTCGAAAATCAGCCGTTTTTGCTCGAACATTAAATGCCTCCAAATGGTATTTAATTAACTTCCCGGGGTGAAGAAACCCTTTTTGAGAACTCAGAGTGAGTAAATTGGCCATTTTCATGCACTTTTAACCATTCCATAAATCTTGTGTTTTGGGCCCCTGGAAGCATGAAAATCACTTTAAACATGCTAGTTTTAGCTCTAACACTGATGATCCACCTACAAATGTGAACTGACGTTCAAAAATAAAACATTTGAAAACGGACCACTTTCCACATTTCTGAAGCATGACGTAATGGGGGGGTGTTATCTCTTTTGTCGAAAATCAGCCGTTTTTGCTCGAACATTAAATGCCTCCAAATGGTATTTAATTAACTTCCCGAGCCCCTGGAAGCATGAAAATCACTTTAAACATGCTAATTTTAGCTCTAACACTGATGATCCACCTACAAATGTGAACTGATGTTCAAAAATAAAACATTTGAAAACGGACCATTTTCCACATTTCTGAAGCATGACGTAATGGGGGGTGTTATCTCTTTTGTCGAAAATCAGCCGTTTTTGCTCGAACATTAAATGCCTCCAAATGGTATTTAATTAACTTCCCGGGGTGAAGAAACCCTTTTTGAGAACTCAGAGTGAGTAAATTGGCCATTTTCATGCACTTTTAACCATTCCATAAATCTTGTGTTTTGGGCCCCTGGAAGCATGAAAATCACTTTAAACATGCTAATTTTAGCTCTAACACTGATGATCCACCTACAAATGTGAACTGACGTTCAAAAATAAAACATTTGAAAACGGACCATTTTCCACATTTCTGAAGCATGACGTAATGGGGGGGTGTTATCTCTTTTGTCGAAAATCAGCCGTTTTTGCTCGAACATTAAATGCCTCCAAATGGTATTTAATTAACTTCCCGAGCCCCTGGAAGCATGAAAATCACTTTAAACATGCTAATTTTAGCTCTAACACTGATGATCCACCTACAAATGTGAACTGACGTTCAAAAATAAAACATTTGAAAACGGACCATTTTCCACATTTCTGAAGCATGACGTAATGGGGGGGTGTTATCTCTTTTGTCGAAAATCAGCCGTTTTTGCTCGAACATTAAATGCCTCCAAATGGTATTTAATTAACTTCCCGGGGTGAAGAAACCCTTTTTGAGAACTCAGAGTGAGTAAATTGGCCATTTTCATGCACTTTTAACCATTCCATAAATCTTGTGTTTTGGGCCCCTGGAAGCATGAAAATCACTTTAAACATGCTAATTTTAGCTCTAACACTGATGATCCACCTACAAATGTGAACTGACGTTCAAAAATAAAACATTTGAAAACGGACCATTTTCCACATTTCTGAAGCATGACGTAATGGGGGGGTGTTATCTCTTTTGTCGAAAATCAGCCGTTTTTGCTCGAACATTAAATGCCTCCAAATGGTATTTAATTAACTTCCCGAGCCCCTGGAAGCATGAAAATCACTTTAAACATGCTAATTTTAGCTCTAACACTGATGATCCACCTACAAATGTGAACTGACGTTCAAAAATAAAACATTTGAAAACGGACCATTTTCCACATTTCTGAAGCATGACGTAATGGGGGGGTGTGATCTCTTTTGTCGAAAATCAGCCGTTTTTGCTCGAACATTAAATGCCTCCAAATGGTATTTAATTAACTTCCCGAGCCCCTGGAAGCATGAAAATCACTTTAAACATGCTAATTTTAGCTCTAACACTGATGATCCACCTACAAATGTGAACTGACGTTCAAAAATAAAACATTTGAAAACGGACCATTTTCCACATTTCTGAAGCATGACGTAATGGGGGGGGTGTTATCTCTTTTGTCGAAAATCAGCCGTTTTTGCTCGAACATTAAATGCCTCCAAATGGTATTTAATTAACTTCCCGAGCCCCTGGAAGCATGAAAATCACTTTAAACATGCTAATTTTAGCTCTAACACTGATGATCCACCTACAAATGTGAACTGACGTTCAAAAATAAAACATTTGAAAACGGACCATTTTCCACATTTCTGAAGCATGACGTAATGGGGGGGTGTTATCTCTTTTGTCGAAAATCAGCCGTTTTTGCTCGAACATTAAATGCCTCCAAATGGTATTTAATTAACTTCCCGGGGTGAAGAAACCCTTTTTGAGAACTCAGAGTGAGTAAATTGGCCATTTTCATGCACTTTTAACCATTCCATAAATCTTGTGTTTTGGGCCCCTGGAAGCATGAAAATCACTTTAAACATGCTAATTTTAGCTCTAACACTGATGATCCACCTACAAATGTGAACTGACGTTCAAAAATAAAACATTTGAAAACGGACCATTTTCCACATTTCTGAAGCATGACGTAATGGGGGGGTGTTATCTCTTTTGTCGAAAATCAGCCGTTTTTGCTTGAACATTAAATGCCTCCAAATGGTATTTAATTAACTTCCCGAGCCCCTGGAAGCATGAAAATCACTTTAAACATGCTAATTTTAGCTCTAACACTGATGATCCACCTACAAATGTGAACTGACGTTCAAAAATAAAACATTTGAAAACGGACCATTTTCCACATTTCTGAAGCATGACGTAATGGGGGGGTGTTATCTCTTTTGTCGAAAATCAGCCGTTTTTGCTCGAACATTAAATGCCTCCAAATGGTATTTAATTAACTTCCCGGGGTGAAGAAACCCTTTTTGAGAACTCAGAGTGAGTAAATTGGCCATTTTCATGCACTTTTAACCATTCCATAAATCTTGTGTTTTGGGCCCCTGGAAGCATGAAAATCACTTTAAACATGCTAATTTTAGCTCTAACACTGATGATCCACCTACAAATGTGAACTGACGTTCAAAAATAAAACATTTGAAAACGGACCATTTTCCACATTTCTGAAGCATGACGTAATGGGGGGGTGTTATCTCTTTTGTCGAAAATCAGCCGTTTTTGCTCGAACATTAAATGCCTCCAAATGGTATTTAATTAACTTCCCGAGCCCCTGGAAGCATGAAAATCACTTTAAACATGCTAATTTTAGCTCTAACACTGATGATCCACCTACAAATGTGAACTGACGTTCAAAAATAAAACATTTGAAAACGGACCATTTTCCACATTTCTGAAGCATGACGTAATGGGGGGGTGTTATCTCTTTTGTCGAAAATCAGCCGTTTTTGCTCGAACATTAAATGCCTCCAAATGATATTTATTTCACTTCCCGGGGTGAAGAAACCCTTTTTGAGAACTCAGAGTGAGTAAATTGGCCATTTTCATGCACTTTTAACCATTCCATTAATCTTGTGTTTTGGGCCCCTGGAAGCATGAAAATCACTTTAAACATGCTAATTTTAGCTCTAACACTGATGATCCACCTACAAATGTGAACTGACGTTCAAAAATAAAACATTTGAAAACGGACCATTTTCCACATTTCTGAAGCATGACGTAATGGGGGGGTGTTATCTCTTTTGTCGAAAATCAGCCGTTTTTGCTCGAACATTAAATGCCTCCAAATGGTATTTAATTAACTTCCCGAGCCCCTGGAAGCATGAAAATCACTTTAAACATGCTAATTTTAGCTCTAACACTGATGATCCACCTACAAATGTGAACTGACGTTCAAAAATAAAACATTTGAAAACGGACCATTTTCCACATTTCTGAAGCATGACGTAATGGGGGGGTGTTATCTCTTTTGTCGAAAATCAGCCGTTTTTGCTCGAACATTAAATGCCTCCAAATGATATTTATTTCACTTCCCGGGGTGAAGAAACCCTTTTTGAGAACTCAGAGTGAGTAAATTGGCCATTTTCATGCACTTTTAACCATTCCATTAATCTTGTGTTTTGGGCCCCTGGAAGCATGAAAATCACTTTAAACATGCTAATTTTAGCTCTAACACTGATGATCCACCTACAAATGTGAACTGACGTTCAAAAATAAAACATTTGAAAACGGACCATTTTCCACATTTCTGAAGCATGACGTAATGGGGGGGTGTTATCTCTTTTGTCGAAAATCAGCCGTTTTTGCTCGAACAATAAATGCCTCCAAATGGTATTTAATTAACTTCCCGAGCCCCTGGAAGCATGAAAATCACTTTAAACATGCTAATTTTAGCTCTAACACTGATGATCCACCTACAAATGTGAACTGACGTTCAAAAATAAAACATTTGAAAACGTACCATTTTCCACATTTCTGAAGCATGACGTAATGGGGGGGTGTGCTCTCTTTTGTCGAAAATCAGCCGTTTTTGCTCGAACATTAAATGCCTCCAAATGGTATTTAATTAACTTCCCGAGCCCCTGGAAGCATGAAAATCACTTTAAACATGCTAATTTTAGCTCTAACACTGATGATCCACCTACAAATGTGAACTGACGTTCAAAAATAAAACATTTGAAAACGGACCATTTTCCACATTTCTGAAGCATGACGTAATGGGGGGGTGTTATCTCTTTTGTCGAAAATCAGCCGTTTTTGCTCGAACATTAAATGCCTCCAAATGGTATTTAATTAACTTCCCGAGCCCCTGGAAGCATGAAAATCACTTTAAACATGCTAATTTTAGCTCTAACACTGATGATCCACCTACAAATGTGAACTGACGTTCAAAAATAAAACATTTGAAAACGGACCATTTTCCACATTTCTGAAGCATGACGTAATGGGGGGTGTTATCTCTTTTGTCGAAAATCAGCCGTTTTTGCTCGAACATTAAATGCCTCCAAATGGTATTTAATTAACTTCCCGGGGTGAAGAAACCTTTTTTGAGAACTCAGAGTGAGTAAATTGGCCATTTTCATGCACTTTTAACCATTCCATAAATCTTGTGTTTTGGGCCCCTGGAAGCATGAAAATCATTTTAAACATGCTAGTTTTAGCTCTAACACTGATGATCCACCTACAAATGTGAACTGACGTTCAAAAATAAAACATTTGAAAACGGACCACTTTCCACATTTCTGAAGCATGACGTAATGGGGGGGTGTTATCTCTTTTGTCGAAAATCAGCCGTTTTTGCTCGAACATTAAATGCCTCCAAATGGTATTTAATTAACTTCCCGAGCCCCTGGAAGCATGAAAATCACTTTAAACATGCTAATTTTAGCTCTAACACTGATGATCCACCTACAAATGTGAACTGATGTTCAAAAATAAAACATTTGAAAACGGACCATTTTCCACATTTCTGAAGCATGACGTAATGGGGGGGTGTTATCTCTTTTGTCGAAAATCAGCCGTTTTTGCTCGAACATTAAATGCCTCCAAATGGTATTTAATTAACTTCCCGGGGTGAAGAAACCCTTTTTGAGAACTCAGAGTGAGTAAATTGGCCATTTTCATGCACTTTTAACCATTCCATAAATCTTGTGTTTTGGGCCCCTGGAAGCATGAAAATCACTTTAAACATGCTAATTTTAGCTCTAACACTGATGATCCACCTACAAATGTGAACTGACGTTCAAAAATAAAACATTTGAAAACGGACCATTTTCCACATTTCTGAAGCATGACGTAATGGGGGGGTGTTATCTCTTTTGTCGAAAATCAGCCGTTTTTGCTCGAACATTAAATGCCTCCAAATGGTATTTAATTAACTTCCCGAGCCCCTGGAAGCATGAAAATCACTTTAAACATGCTAATTTTAGCTCTAACACTGATGATCCACCTACAAATGTGAACTGACGTTCAAAAATAAAACATTTGAAAACGGACCATTTTCCACATTTCTGAAGCATGACGTAATGGGGGGGTGTTATCTCTTTTGTCGAAAATCAGCCGTTTTTGCTCGAACATTAAATGCCTCCAAATGGTATTTAATTAACTTCCCGGGGTGAAGAAACCCTTTTTGAGAACTCAGAGTGAGTAAATTGGCCATTTTCATGCACTTTTAACCATTCCATAAATCTTGTGTTTTGGGCCCCTGGAAGCATGAAAATCACTTTAAACATGCTAATTTTAGCTCTAACACTGATGATCCGCCTACAAATGTGAACTGACGTTCAAAAATAAAACATTTGAAAACGGACCATTTTCCACATTTCTGAAGCATGACGTAATGGGGGGGTGTTATCTCTTTTGTCGAAAATCAGCCGTTTTTGCTCGAACATTAAATGCCTCCAAATGGTATTTAATTAACTTCCCGAGCCCCTGGAAGCATGAAAATCACTTTAAACATGCTAATTTTAGCTCTAACACTGATGATCCACCTACAAATGTGAACTGACGTTCAAAAATAAAACATTTGAAAACGGACCATTTTCCACATTTCTGAAGCATGACGTAATGGGGGGGGTGGTATCTCTTTTGTCGAAAATCAGCCGTTTTTGCTCGAACATTAAATGCCTCCAAATGATATTTATTTCACTTCCCGGGGTGAAGAAACCCTTTTTGAGAACTCAGAGTGAGTAAATTGGCCATTTTCATGCACTTTTAACCATTCCATTAATCTTGTGTTTTGGGCCCCTGGAAGCATGAAAATCACTTTAAACATGCTAATTTTAGCTCTAACACTGATGATCCACCTACAAATGTGAACTGACGTTCAAAAATTAAACATTTGAAAACGGACCATTTTCCACATTTCTGAAGCATGACGTAATGGGGGGGTGTTATCTCTTTTGTCGAAAATCAGCCGTTTTTGCTCGAACATTAAATGCCTCCAAATGGTATTTAATTAACTTCCCGAGCCCCTGGAAGCATGAAAATCACTTTAAACATGCTAATTTTAGCTCTAACACTGATGATCCACCTACAAATGTGAACTGACGTTCAAAAATAAAACATTTGAAAACGGACCATTTTCCACATTTCTGAAGCATGACGTAATGGGGGGGGTGTGATCTCTTTTGTCGAAAATCAGCCGTTTTTGCTCGAACATTAAATGCCTCCAAATGGTATTTAATTAACTTCCCGAGCCCCTGGAAGCATGAAAATCACTTTAAACATGCTAATTTTAGCTCTAACACTGATGATCCACCTACAAATGTGAACTGACGTTCAAAAATAAAACATTTGAAAACGGACCATTTTCCACATTTCTGAAGCATGACGTAATGGGGGGGTGTTATCTCTTTTGTCGAAAATCAGCCGTTTTTGCTCGAACATTAAATGCCTCCAAATGGTATTTAATTAACTTCCCGAGCCCCTGGAAGCATGAAAATCACTTTAAACATGCTAATTTTAGCTCTAACACTGATGATCCACCTACAAATGTGAACTGACGTTCAAAAATAAAACATTTGAAAACGGACCATTTTCCACATTTCTGAAGCATGACGTAATGGGGGGGTGTTATCTCTTTTGTCGAAAATCAGCCGTTTTTGCTCGAACATTAAATGCCTCCAAATGGTATTTAATTAACTTCCCGGGGTGAAGAAACCCTTTTTGAGAACTCAGAGTGAGTAAATTGGCCATTTTCATGGACTTTTAACCATTCCATAAATCTTGTGTTTTGGGCCCCTGGAAGCATGAAAATCACTTTAAACATGCTAATTTTAGCTCTAACACTGATGATACACCTACAAATGTGAACTGACGTTCAAAAATAAAACATTTGAAAACGGACCACTTTCCACATTTCTGAAGCATGACGTAATGGGGGGGTGTTATCTCTTTTGTCGAAAATCAGCCGTTTTTGCTCGAACATTAAATGCCTCCAAATGGTATTTAATTAACTTCCCGAGCCCCTGGAAGCATGAAACTCACTTTAAACATGCTAATTTTAGCTCTAACACTGATGATCCACCTACAAATGTGAACTGATGTTCAAAAATAAAACATTTGAAAACGGACCATTTTCCACATTTCTGAAGCATGACGTAATGGGGGGGTGTTATCTCTTTTGTCGAAAATCAGCCGTTTTTGCTCGAACATTAAATGCCTCCAAATGGTATTTAATTAACTTCCCGGGGTGAAGAAACCCTTTTTGAGAACTCAGAGTGAGTAAATTGGCCATTTTCATGCACTTTTAACCATTCCATAAATCTTGTGTTTTGGGCCCCTGGAAGCATGAAAATCACTTTAAACATGCTAATTTTAGCTCTAACACTGATGATCCACCTACAAATGTGAACTGACGTTCAAAAATAAAACATTTGAAAACGGACCATTTTCCACATTTCTGAAGCATGACGTAATGGGGGGGTGTTATCTCTTTTGTCGAAAATCAGCCGTTTTTGCTCGAACATTAAATGCCTCCAAATGGTATTTAATTAACTTCCCGAGCCCCTGGAAGCATGAAAATCACTTTAAACATGCTAATTTTAGCTCTAACACTGATGATCCACCTACAAATGTGAACTGACGTTCAAAAATAAAACATTTGAAAACGGACCATTTTCCACATTTCTGAAGCATGACGTAATGGGGGGGTGTTATCTCTTTTGTCGAAAATCAGCCGTTTTTGCTCGAACATTAAATGCCTCCAAATGGTATTTAATTAACTTCCCGGGGTGAAGAAACCCTTTTTGAGAACTCAGAGTGAGTAAATTGGCCATTTTCATGCACTTTTAACCATTCCATAAATCTTGTGTTTTGGGCCCCTGAAAGCATGAAAATCACTTTAAACATGCTAATTTTAGCTCTAACACTGATGATCCACCTACAAATGTGAACTGACGTTCAAAAATAAAACATTTGAAAACGGACCATTTTCCACATTTCTAAAGCATGACGTAATGGGGGGGTGTTATCTCTTTTGTCGAAAATCAGCCGTTTTTGCTCGAACATTAAATGCCTCCAAATGGTATTTAATTAACTTCCCGAGCCCCTGGAAGCATGAAAATCACTTTAAACATGCTAATTTTAGCTCTAACACTGATGATCCACCTACAAATGTGAACTGACGTTCAAAAATAAAACATTTGAAAACTGACCATTTTCCACATTTCTGAAGCATGACGTAATGGGGGGGTGTTATCTCTTTTGTCGAAAATCAGCCGTTTTTGCTCGAACATTAAATGCCTCCAAATGATATTTATTTCACTTCCCGGGGTGAAGAAACCCTTTTTGAGAACTCAGAGTGAGTAAATTGGCCATTTTCATGCACTTTTAACCATTCCATTAATCTTGTGTTTTGGGCCCCTGGAAGCATGAAAATCACTTTAAACATGCTAATTTTAGCTCTAACACTGATGATCCACCTACAAATGTGAACTGACGTTCAAAAATAAAACATTTGAAAACGGACCATTTTCCACATTTCTGAAGCATGACGTAATGGGGGGGTGTTATCTCTTTTGTCGAAAATCAGCCGTTTTTGCTTGAACATTAAATGCCTCCAAATGGTATTTAATTAACTTCCCGAGCCCCTGGAAGCATGAAAATCACTTTAAACATGCTAATTTTAGCTCTAACACTGATGATCCACCTACAAATGTGAACTGACGTTCAAAAATAAAACATTTGAAAACGGACCATTTTCCACATTTCTGAAGCATGACGTAATGGGGGGGTGTGCTCTCTTTTGTCGAAAATCAGCCGTTTTTGCTCGAACATTAAATGCCTCCAAATGGTATTTAATTAACTTCCCGAGCCCCTGGAAGCATGAAAATCACTTTAAACATGCTAATTTTAGCTCTAACACTGATGATCCACCTACAAATGTGAACTGACGTTCAAAAATAAAACATTTGAAAACGGACCATTTTCCACATTTCTGAAGCATGACGTAATGGGGGGGTGTTATCTCTTTTGTCGAAAATCAGCCGTTTTTGCTCGAACATTAAATGCCTCCAAATGGTATTTAATTAACTTCCCGGGGTGAAGAAACCCTTTTTGAGAACTCAGAGTGAGTAAATTGGCCATTTTCATGCACTTTTAACCATTCCATAAATCTTGTGTTTTGGGCCCCTGGAAGCATGAAAATCACTTTAAACATGCTAATTTTAGCTCTAACACTGATGATCCACCTACAAATGTGAACTGACGTTCAAAAATAAAACATTTGAAAACGGACCATTTTCCACATTTCTGAAGCATGACGTAATGGGGGGGTGTTATCTCTTTTGTCGAAAATCAGCCGTTTTTGCTCGAACATTAAATGCCTCCAAATGGTATTTAATTAACTTCCCGAGCCCCTGGAAGCATGAAAATCACTTTAAACATGCTAATTTTAGCTCTAACACTGATGATCCACCTACAAATGTGAACTGACGTTCAAAAATAAAACATTTGAAAACGGACCATTTTCCACATTTCTGAAGCATGACGTAATGGGGGGGTGTTATCTCTTTTGTCGAAAATCAGCCGTTTTTGCTCGAACATTAAATGCCTCCAAATGATATTTATTTCACTTCCCGGGGTGAAGAAACCCTTTTTGAGAACTCAGAGTGAGTAAATTGGCCATTTTCATGCACTTTTAACCATTCCATTAATCTTGTGTTTTGGGCCCCTGGAAGCATGAAAATCACTTTAAACATGCTAATTTTAGCTCTAACACTGATGATCCACCTACAAATGTGAACTGACGTTCAAAAATAAAACATTTGAAAACGGACCATTTTCCACATTTCTGAAGCATGACGTAATGGGGGGGTGTTATCTCTTTTGTCGAAAATCAGCCGTTTTTGCTCGAACATTAAATGCCTCCAAATGGTATTTAATTAACTTCCCGAGCCCCTGGAAGCATGAAAATCACTTTAAACATGCTAATTTTAGCTCTAACACTGATGATCCACCTACAAATGTGAACTGACGTTCAAAAATAAAACATTTGAAAACGGACCATTTTCCACATTTCTGAAGCATGACGTAATGGGGGGGTGTTATCTCTTTTGTCGAAAATCAGCCGTTTTTGCTCGAACATTAAATGCCTCCAAATGGTATTTAATTAACTTCCCGGGGTGAAGAAACCCTTTTTGAGAACTCAGAGTGAGTAAATTGGCCATTTTCATGGACTTTTAACCATTCCATAAATCTTGTGTTTTGGGCCCCTGGAAGCATGAAAATCACTTTAAACATGCTAATTTTAGCTCTAACACTGATGATACACCTACAAATGTGAACTGACGTTCAAAAATAAAACATTTGAAAACGGACCACTTTCCACATTTCTGAAGCATGACGTAATGGGGGGGTGTTATCTCTTTTGTCGAAAATCAGCCGTTTTTGCTCGAACATTAAATGCCTCCAAATGGTATTTAATTAACTTCCCGAGCCCCTGGAAGCATGAAACTCACTTTAAACATGCTAATTTTAGCTCTAACACTGATGATCCACCTACAAATGTGAACTGATGTTCAAAAATAAAACATTTGAAAACGGACCATTTTCCACATTTCTGAAGCATGACGTAATGGGGGGGTGTTATCTCTTTTGTCGAAAATCAGCCGTTTTTGCTCGAACATTAAATGCCTCCAAATGGTATTTAATTAACTTCCCGGGGTGAAGAAACCCTTTTTGAGAACTCAGAGTGAGTAAATTGGCCATTTTCATGCACTTTTAACCATTCCATAAATCTTGTGTTTTGGGCCCCTGGAAGCATGAAAATCACTTTAAACATGCTAATTTTAGCTCTAACACTGATGATCCACCTACAAATGTGAACTGACGTTCAAAAATAAAACATTTGAAAACGGACCATTTTCCACATTTCTGAAGCATGACGTAATGGGGGGGTGTTATCTCTTTTGTCGAAAATCAGCCGTTTTTGCTCGAACATTAAATGCCTCCAAATGGTATTTAATTAACTTCCCGAGCCCCTGGAAGCATGAAAATCACTTTAAACATGCTAATTTTAGCTCTAACACTGATGATCCACCTACAAATGTGAACTGACGTTCAAAAATAAAACATTTGAAAACGGACCATTTTCCACATTTCTGAAGCATGACGTAATGGGGGGGTGTTATCTCTTTTGTCGAAAATCAGCCGTTTTTGCTCGAACATTAAATGCCTCCAAATGGTATTTAATTAACTTCCCGGGGTGAAGAAACCCTTTTTGAGAACTCAGAGTGAGTAAATTGGCCATTTTCATGCACTTTTAACCATTCCATAAATCTTGTGTTTTGGGCCCCTGGAAGCATGAAAATCACTTTAAACATGCTAATTTTAGCTCTAACACTGATGATCCACCTACAAATGTGAACTGACGTTCAAAAATAAAACATTTGAAAACGGACCATTTTCCACATTTCTAAAGCATGACGTAATGGGGGGGTGTTATCTCTTTTGTCGAAAATCAGCCGTTTTTGCTCGAACATTAAATGCCTCCAAATGGTATTTAATTAACTTCCCGAGCCCCTGGAAGCATGAAAATCACTTTAAACATGCTAATTTTAGCTCTAACACTGATGATCCACCTACAAATGTGAACTGACGTTCAAAAATAAAACATTTGAAAACGGACCATTTTCCACATTTCTGAAGCATGACGTAATGGGGGGGTGTGCTCTCTTTTGTCGAAAATCAGCCGTTTTTGCTCGAACATTAAATGCCTCCAAATGGTATTTAATTAACTTCCCGAGCCCCTGGAAGCATGAAAATCACTTTAAACATGCTAATTTTAGCTCTAACACTGATGATCCACCTACAAATGTGAACTGACGTTCAAAAATAAAACATTTGAAAACGGACCATTTTCCACATTTCTGAAGCATGACGTAATGGGGGGTGTTATCTCTTTTGTCGAAAATCAGCCGTTTTTGCTCGAACATTAAATGCCTCCAAATGGTATTTAATTAACTTCCCGGGGTGAAGAAACCCTTTTTGAGAACTCAGAGTGAGTAAATTGGCCATTTTCATGCACTTTTAACCATTCCATAAATCTTGTGTTTTGGGCCCCTGGAAGCATGAAAATCACTTTAAACATGCTAATTTTAGCTCTAACACTGATGATCCACCTACAAATGTGAACTGACGTTCAAAAATAAAACATTTGAAAACGGACCATTTTCCACATTTCTGAAGCATGACGTAATGGGGGGGTGTTATCTCTTTTGTCGAAAATCAGCCGTTTTTGCTCGAACATTAAATGCCTCCAAATGGTATTTAATTAACTTCCCGAGCCCCTGGAAGCATGAAAATCACTTTAAACATGCTAATTTTAGCTCTAACACTGATGATCCACCTACAAATGTGAACTGACGTTCAAAAATAAAACATTTGAAAACGGACCATTTTCCACATTTCTGAAGCATGACGTAATGGGGGGGTGTTATCTCTTTTGTCGAAAATCAGCCGTTTTTGCTCGAACATTAAATGCCTCCAAATGATATTTATTTCACTTCCCGGGGTGAAGAAACCCTTTTTGAGAACTCAGAGTGAGTAAATTGGCCATTTTCATGCACTTTTAACCATTCCATTAATCTTGTGTTTTGGGCCCCTGGAAGCATGAAAATCACTTTAAACATGCTAATTTTAGCTCTAACACTGATGATCCACCTACAAATGTGAACTGACGTTCAAAAATAAAACATTTGAAAACGGACCATTTTCCACATTTCTGAAGCATGACGTAATGGGGGGGTGTTATCTCTTTTGTCGAAAATCAGCCGTTTTTGCTCGAACATTAAATGCCTCCAAATGGTATTTAATTAACTTCCCGAGCCCCTGGAAGCATGAAAATCACTTTAAACATGCTAATTTTAGCTCTAACACTGATGATCCACCTACAAATGTGAACTGACGTTCAAAAATAAAACATTTGAAAACGGACCATTTTCCACATTTCTGAAGCATGACGTAATGGGGGGGTGTTATCTCTTTTGTCGAAAATCAGCCGTTTTTGCTCGAACATTAAATGCCTCCAAATGATATTTATTTAACTTCCCGGGGTGAAGAAACCCTTTTTGAGAACTCAGAGTGAGTAAATTGGCCATTTTCATGCACTTTTAACCATTCCATTAATCTTGTGTTTTGGGCCCCTGGAAGCATGAAAATCACTTTAAACATGCTAATTTTAGCTCTAACACTGATGATCCACCTACAAATGTGAACTGACGTTCAAAAATAAAACATTTGAAAACGGACCATTTTCCACATTTCTGAAGCATGACGTAATGGGGGGGTGTTATCTCTTTTGTCGAAAATCAGCCGTTTTTGCTCGAACATTAAATGCCTCCAAATGGTATTTAATTAACTTCCCGAGCCCCTGGAAGCATGAAAATCACTTTAAACATGCTAATTTTAGCTCTAACACTGATGATCCACCTACAAATGTGAACTGACGTTCAAAAATAAAACATTTGAAAACGGACCATTTTCCACATTTCTGAAGCATGACGTAATGGGGGGGTGTTATCTCTTTTGTCGAAAATCAGCCGTTTTTGCTCGAACATTAAATGCCTCCAAAAGGTATTTAATTAACTTCCCGGGGTGAAGAAACCCTTTTTGAGAACTCAGAGTGAGTAAATTGGCCATTTTCATGCACTTTTAACCATTCCATAAATCTTGTGTTTTGGGCCCCTGGAAGCATGAAAATCACTTTAAACATGCTAGTTTTAGCTCTAACACTGATGATCCACCTACAAATGTGAACTGACGTTCAAAAATAAAACATTTGAAAACGGACCACTTTCCACATTTCTGAAGCATGACGTAATGGGGGGGTGTTATCTCTTTTGTCGAAAATCAGCCGTTTTTGCTCGAACATTAAATGCCTCCAAATGGTATTTAATTAACTTCCCGAGCCCCTGGAAGCATGAAAATCACTTTAAACATGCTAATTTTAGCTCTAACACTGATGATCCACCTACAAATGTGAACTGATGTTCAAAAATAAAACATTTGAAAACGGACCATTTTCCACATTTCTGAAGCATGACGTAATGGGGGGGTGTTATCTCTTTTGTCGAAAATCAGCCGTTTTTGCTCGAACATTAAATGCCTCCAAATGGTATTTAATTAACTTCCCGGGGTGAAGAAACCCTTTTTGAGAACTCAGAGTGAGTAAATTGGCCATTTTCATGCACTTTTAACCATTCCATAAATCTTGTGTTTTGGGCCCCTGGAAGCATGAAAATCACTTTAAACATGCTAATTTTAGCTCTAACACTGATGATCCGCCTACAAATGTGAACTGACGTTCAAAAATAAAACATTTGAAAACGGACCATTTTCCACATTTCTGAAGCATGACGTAATGGGGGGGTGTTATCTCTTTTGTCGAAAATCAGCCGTTTTTGCTCGAACATTAAATGCCTCCAAAAGGTATTTAATTAACTTCCCGAGCCCCTGGAAGCATGAAAATCACTTTAAACATGCTAATTTTAGCTCTAACACTGATGATCCACCTACAAATGTGAACTGACGTTCAAAAATAAAACATTTGAAAACGGACCATTTTCCACATTTCTGAAGCATGACGTAATGGGGGGGTGGTATCTCTTTTGTCGAAAATCAGCCGTTTTTGCTCGAACATTAAATGCCTCCAAATGATATTTATTTCACTTCCCGGGGTGAAGAAACCCTTTTTGAGAACTCAGAGTGAGTAAATTGGCCATTTTCATGCACTTTTAACCATTCCATTAATCTTGTGTTTTGGGCCCCTGGAAGCATGAAAATCACTTTAAACATGCTAATTTTAGCTCTAACACTGATGATCCACCTACAAATGTGAACTGACGTTCAAAAATAAAACATTTGAAAACGGACCATTTTCCACATTTCTGAAGCATGACGTAATGGGGGGGTGTTATCTCTTTTGTCGAAAATCAGCCGTTTTTGCTCGAACATTAAATGCCTCCAAATGGTATTTAATTAACTTCCCGAGCCCCTGGAAGCATGAAAATCACTTTAAACATGCTAATTTTAGCTCTAACACTGATGATCCACCTACAAATGTGAACTGACGTTCAAAAATAAAACATTTGAAAACGGACCATTTTCCACATTTCTGAAGCATGACGTAATGGGGGGGGTGTGATCTCTTTTGTCGAAAATCAGCCGTTTTTGCTCGAACATTAAATGCCTCCAAATGGTATTTAATTAACTTCCCGAGCCCCTGGAAGCATGAAAATCACTTTAAACATGCTAATTTTAGCTCTAACACTGATGATCCACCTACAAATGTGAACTGACGTTCAAAAATAAAACATTTGAAAACGGACCATTTTCCACATTTCTGAAGCATGACGTAATGGGGGGGTGTTATCTCTTTTGTCGAAAATCAGCCGTTTTTGCTCGAACATTAAATGCCTCCAAATGGTATTTAATTAACTTCCCGAGCCCCTGGAAGCATGAAAATCACTTTAAACATGCTAATTTTAGCTCTAACACTGATGATCCACCTACAAATGTGAACTGACGTTCAAAAATAAAACATTTGAAAACGGACCATTTTCCACATTTCTGAAGCATGACGTAATGGGGGGGTGTTATCTCTTTTGTCGAAAATCAGCCGTTTTTGCTCGAACATTAAATGCCTCCAAATGATATTTATTTCACTTCCCGGGGTGAAGAAACCCTTTTTGAGAACTCAGAGTGAGTAAATTGGCCATTTTCATGCACTTTTAACCATTCCATTAATCTTGTGTTTTGGGCCCCTGGAAGCATAAAAATCACTTTAAACATTCTAATTTTAGCTCTAACACTGATGATCCACCTACAAATGTGAACTGACGTTCAAAAATAAAACATTTGAAAACGGACAATTTTCCACATTTCTGAAGCATGACGTAATGGGGGGGTGTTATCTCTTTTGTCGAAAATCAGCCGTTTTTGCTCGAACATTAAATGCCTCCAAATGGTATTTAATTAACTTCCCGAGCCCCTGGAAGCATGAAAATCACTTTAAACATGCTAATTTTAGCTCTAACACTGATGATCCACCTACAAATGTGAACTGACGTTCAAAAATAAAACATTTGAAAACGGACCATTTTCCACATTTCTGAAGCATGACGTAATGGGGGGGTGTGATCTCTTTTGTCGAAAATCAGCCGTTTTTGCTCGAACATTAAATGCCTCCAAATGGTATTTAATTAACTTCCCGAGCCCCTGGAAGCATGAAAATCACTTTAAACATGCTAATTTTAGCTCTAACACTGATGATCCACCTACAAATGTGAACTGACGTTCAAAAATAAAACATTTGAAAACGGACCATTTTCCACATTTCTGAAGCATGACGTAATGGGGGGGTGTTATCTCTTTTGTCGAAAATCAGCCGTTTTTGCTCGAACATTAAATGCCTCCAAATGGTATTTAATTAACTTCCCGAGCCCCTGGAAGCATGAAAATCACTTTAAACATGCTAATTTTAGCTCTAACACTGATGATCCACCTACAAATGTGAACTGACGTTCAAAAATAAAACATTTGAAAACGGACCATTTTCCACATTTCTGAAGCATGACGTAATGGGGGGGTGTTATCTCTTTTGTCGAAAATCAGCCGTTTTTGCTCGAACATTAAATGCCTCCAAATGGTATTTAATTAACTTCCTGGGGTGAAGAAACCCTTTTTGAGAACTCAGAGTGAGTAAATTGGCCATTTTCATGCACTTTTAACCATTCCATAAATCTTGTGTTTTGGGCCCCTGGAAGCATGAAAATCACTTTAAACATGCTAATTTTAGCTCTAACACTGATGATCCACCTACAAATGTGAACTGACGTTCAAAAATAAAACATTTGAAAACGGACCACTTTCCACATTTCTGAAGCATGACGTAATGGGGGGGTGTTATCTCTTTTGTCGAAAATCAGCCGTTTTTGCTCGAACATTAAATGCCTCCAAATGGTATTTAATTAACTTCCCGAGCCCCTGGAAGCATGAAAATCACTTTAAACATGCTAATTTTAGCTCTAACACTGATGATCCACCTACAAATGTGAACTGATGTTCAAAAATAAAACATTTGAAAACGGACCATTTTCCACATTTCTGAAGCATGACGTAATGGGGGGGTGTTATCTCTTTTGTCGAAAATCAGCCGTTTTTGCTCGAACATTAAATGCCTCCAAATGGTATTTAATTAACTTCCCGGGGTGAAGAAACCCTTTTTGAGAACTCAGAGTGAGTAAATTGGCCATTTTCATGCACTTTTAACCATTCCATAAATCTTGTGTTTTGGGCCCCTGGAAGCATGAAAATCACTTTAAACATGCTAATTTTAGCTCTAACACTGATGATCCACCTACAAATGTGAACTGACGTTCAAAAATAAAACATTTGAAAACGGACCATTTTCCACATTTCTGAAGCATGACGTAATGGGGGGGTGTTATCTCTTTTGTCGAAAATCAGCCGTTTTTGCTCGAACATTAAATGCCTCCAAATGGTATTTAATTAACTTCCCGAGCCCCTGGAAGCATGAAAATCACTTTAAACATGCTAATTTTAGCTCTAACACTGATGATCCACCTACAAATGTGAACTGACGTTCAAAAATAAAACATTTGAAAACGGACCATTTTCCACATTTCTGAAGCATGACGTAATGGGGGGGTGTTATCTCTTTTGTCGAAAATCAGCCGTTTTTGCTCGAACATTAAATGCCTCCAAATGGTATTTAATTAACTTCCCGGGGTGAAGAAACCCTTTTTGAGAACTCAGAGTGAGTAAATTGGCCATTTTCATGCACTTTTAACCATTCCATAAATCTTGTGTTTTGGGCCCCTGGAAGCATGAAAATCACTTTAAACATGCTAATTTTAGCTCTAACACTGATGATCCGCCTACAAATGTGAACTGACGTTCAAAAATAAAACATTTGAAAACGGACCATTTTCCACATTTCTGAAGCATGACGTAATGGGGGGGTGTTATCTCTTTTGTCGAAAATCAGCCGTTTTTGCTCGAACATTAAATGCCTCCAAATGGTATTTAATTAACTTCCCGAGCCCCTGGAAGCATGAAAATCACTTTAAACATGCTAATTTTAGCTCTAACACTGATGATCCACCTACAAATGTGAACTGACGTTCAAAAATAAAACATTTGAAAACGGACCATTTTCCACATTTCTGAAGCATGACGTAATGGGGGGGTGGTATCTCTTTTGTCGAAAATCAGCCGTTTTTGCTCGAACATTAAATGCCTCCAAATGATATTTATTTCACTTCCCGGGGTGAAGAAACCCTTTTTGAGAACTCAGAGTGAGTAAATTGGCCATTTTCATGCACTTTTAACCATTCCATTAATCTTGTGTTTTGGGCCCCTGGAAGCATGAAAATCACTTTAAACATGCTAATTTTAGCTCTAACACTGATGATCCACCTACAAATGTGAACTGACGTTCAAAAATAAAACATTTGAAAACGGACCATTTTCCACATTTCTGAAGCATGACGTAATGGGGGGGTGTTATCTCTTTTGTCGAAAATCAGCCGTTTTTGCTCGAACATTAAATGCCTCCAAATGGTATTTAATTAACTTCCCGAGCCCCTGGAAGCATGAAAATCACTTTAAACATGCTAATTTTAGCTCTAACACTGATGATCCACCTACAAATGTGAACTGACGTTCAAAAATAAAACATTTGAAAACGGACCATTTTCCACATTTCTGAAGCATGACGTAATGGGGGGGGTGTGATCTCTTTTGTCGAAAATCAGCCGTTTTTGCTCGAACATTAAATGCCTCCAAATGGTATTTAATTAACTTTCCGAGCCCCTGGAAGCATGAAAATCACTTTAAACATGCTAATTTTAGCTCTAACACTGATGATCCACCTACAAATGTGAACTGACGTTCAAAAATAAAACATTTGAAAACGGACCATTTTCCACATTTCTGAAGCATGACGTAATGGGGGGGTGTTATCTCTTTTGTCGAAAATCAGCCGTTTTTGCTCGAACATTAAATGCCTCCAAATGGTATTTAATTAACTTCCCGAGCCCCTGGAAGCATGAAAATCACTTTAAACATGCTAATTTTAGCTCTAACACTGATGATCCACCTACAAATGTGAACTGACGTTCAAAAATAAAACATTTGAAAACGGACCATTTTCCACATTTCTGAAGCATGACGTAATGGGGGGGTGTTATCTCTTTTGTCGAAAATCAGCCGTTTTTGCTCGAACATTAAATGCCTCCAAATGGTATTTAATTAACTTCCCGGGGTGAAGAAACCCTTTTTGAGAACTCAGAGTGAGTAAATTGGCCATTTTCATGGACTTTTAACCATTCCATAAATCTTGTGTTTTGGGCCCCTGGAAGCATGAAAATCACTTTAAACATGCTAATTTTAGCTCTAACACTGATGATACACCTACAAATGTGAACTGACGTTCAAAAATAAAACATTTGAAAACGGACCACTTTCCACATTTCTGAAGCATGACGTAATGGGGGGGTGTTATCTCTTTTGTCGAAAATCAGCCGTTTTTGCTCGAACATTAAATGCCTCCAAATGGTATTTAATTAACTTCCCGAGCCCCTGGAAGCATGAAACTCACTTTAAACATGCTAATTTTAGCTCTAACACTGATGATCCACCTACAAATGTGAACTGATGTTCAAAAATAAAACATTTGAAAACGGACCATTTTCCACATTTCTGAAGCATGACGTAATGGGGGGGTGTTATCTCTTTTGTCGAAAATCAGCCGTTTTTGCTCGAACATTAAATGCCTCCAAATGGTATTTAATTAACTTCCCGGGGTGAAGAAACCCTTTTTGAGAACTCAGAGTGAGTAAATTGGCCATTTTCATGCACTTTTAACCATTCCATAAATCTTGTGTTTTGGGCCCCTGGAAGCATGAAAATCACTTTAAACATGCTAATTTTAGCTCTAACACTGATGATCCACCTACAAATGTGAACTGACGTTCAAAAATAAAACATTTGAAAACGGACCATTTTCCACATTTCTGAAGCATGACGTAATGGGGGGGTGTTATCTCTTTTGTCGAAAATCAGCCGTTTTTGCTCGAACATTAAATGCCTCCAAATGGTATTTAATTAACTTCCCGAGCCCCTGGAAGCATGAAAATCACTTTAAACATGCTAATTTTAGCTCTAACACTGATGATCCACCTACAAATGTGAACTGACGTTCAAAAATAAAACATTTGAAAACGGACCATTTTCCACATTTCTGAAGCATGACGTAATGGGGGGGTGTTATCTCTTTTGTCGAAAATCAGCCCTTTTTGCTCGAACATTAAATGCCTCCAAATGGTATTTAATTAACTTCCCGGGGTGAAGAAACCCTTTTTGAGAACTCAGAGTGAGTAAATTGGCCATTTTCATGCACTTTTAACCATTCCATAAATCTTGTGTTTTGGGCCCCTGGAAGCATGAAAATCACTTTAAACATGCTAATTTTAGCTCTAACACTGATGATCCACCTACAAATGTGAACTGACGTTCAAAAATAAAACATTTGAAAACGGACCATTTTCCACATTTCTAAAGCATGACGTAATGGGGGGGTGTTATCTCTTTTGTCGAAAATCAGCCGTTTTTGCTCGAACATTAAATGCCTCCAAATGGTATTTAATTAACTTCCCGAGCCCCTGGAAGCATGAAAATCACTTTAAACATGCTAATTTTAGCTCTAACACTGATGATCCACCTACAAATGTGAACTGACGTTCAAAAATAAAACATTTGAAAACTGACCATTTTCCACATTTCTGAAGCATGACGTAATGGGGGGGTGTTATCTCTTTTGTCGAAAATCAGCCGTTTTTGCTCGAACATTAAATGCCTCCAAATGATATTTATTTCACTTCCCGGGGTGAAGAAACCCTTTTTGAGAACTCAGAGTGAGTAAATTGGCCATTTTCATGCACTTTTAACCATTCCATTAATCTTGTGTTTTGGGCCCCTGGAAGCATGAAAATCACTTTAAACATGCTAATTTTAGCTCTAACACTGATGATCCACCTACAAATGTGAACTGACGTTCAAAAATAAAACATTTGAAAACGGACCATTTTCCACATTTCTGAAGCATGACGTAATGGGGGGGTGTTATCTCTTTTGTCGAAAATCAGCCGTTTTTGCTTGAACATTAAATGCCTCCAAATGGTATTTAATTAACTTCCCGAGCCCCTGGAAGCATGAAAATCACTTTAAACATGCTAATTTTAGCTCTAACACTGATGATCCACCTACAAATGTGAACTGACGTTCAAAAATAAAACATTTGAAAACGGACCATTTTCCACATTTCTGAAGCATGACGTAATGGGGGGGTGTGCTCTCTTTTGTCGAAAATCAGCCGTTTTTGCTCGAACATTAAATGCCTCCAAATGGTATTTAATTAACTTCCCGAGCCCCTGGAAGCATGAAAATCACTTTAAACATGCTAATTTTAGCTCTAACACTGATGATCCACCTACAAATGTGAACTGACGTTCAAAAATAAAACATTTGAAAACGGACCATTTTCCACATTTCTGAAGCATGACGTAATGGGGGGGTGTTATCTCTTTTGTCGAAAATCAGCCGTTTTTGCTCGAACATTAAATGCCTCCAAATGGTATTTAATTAACTTCCCGGGGTGAAGAAACCCTTTTTGAGAACTCAGAGTGAGTAAATTGGCCATTTTCATGCACTTTTAACCATTCCATAAATCTTGTGTTTTGGGCCCCTGGAAGCATGAAAATCACTTTAAACATGCTAATTTTAGCTCTAACACTGATGATCCACCTACAAATGTGAACTGACGTTCAAAAATAAAACATTTGAAAACGGACCATTTTCCACATTTCTGAAGCATGACGTAATGGGGGGGTGTTATCTCTTTTGTCGAAAATCAGCCGTTTTTGCTCGAACATTAAATGCCTCCAAATGGTATTTAATTAACTTCCCGAGCCCCTGGAAGCATGAAAATCACTTTAAACATGCTAATTTTAGCTCTAACACTGATGATCCACCTACAAATGTGAACTGACGTTCAAAAATAAAACATTTGAAAACGGACCATTTTCCACATTTCTGAAGCATGACGTAATGGGGGGGTGTTATCTCTTTTGTCGAAAATCAGCCGTTTTTGCTCGAACATTAAATGCCTCCAAATGATATTTATTTCACTTCCCGGGGTGAAGAAACCCTTTTTGAGAACTCAGAGTGAGTAAATTGGCCATTTTCATGCACTTTTAACCATTCCATTAATCTTGTGTTTTGGGCCCCTGGAAGCATGAAAATCACTTTAAACATGCTAATTTTAGCTCTAACACTGATGATCCACCTACAAATGTGAACTGACGTTCAAAAATAAAACATTTGAAAACGGACCATTTTCCACATTTCTGAAGCATGACGTAATGGGGGGGTGTTATCTCTTTTGTCGAAAATCAGCCGTTTTTGCTCGAACATTAAATGCCTCCAAATGGTATTTAATTAACTTCCCGAGCCCCTGGAAGCATGAAAATCACTTTAAACATGCTAATTTTAGCTCTAACACTGATGATCCACCTACAAATGTGAACTGACGTTCAAAAATAAAACATTTGAAAACGGACCATTTTCCACATTTCTGAAGCATGACGTAATGGGGGGGTGTTATCTCTTTTGTCGAAAATCAGCCGTTTTTGCTCGAACATTAAATGCCTCCAAATGGTATTTAATTAACTTCCCGGGGTGAAGAAACCCTTTTTGAGAACTCAGAGTGAGTAAATTGGCCATTTTCATGGACTTTTAACCATTCCATAAATCTTGTGTTTTGGGCCCCTGGAAGCATGAAAATCACTTTAAACATGCTAATTTTAGCTCTAACACTGATGATACACCTACAAATGTGAACTGACGTTCAAAAATAAAACATTTGAAAACGGACCACTTTCCACATTTCTGAAGCATGACGTAATGGGGGGGTGTTATCTCTTTTGTCGAAAATCAGCCGTTTTTGCTCGAACATTAAATGCCTCCAAATGGTATTTAATTAACTTCCCGAGCCCCTGGAAGCATGAAACTCACTTTAAACATGCTAATTTTAGCTCTAACACTGATGATCCACCTACAAATGTGAACTGATGTTCAAAAATAAAACATTTGAAAACGGACCATTTTCCACATTTCTGAAGCATGACGTAATGGGGGGGTGTTATCTCTTTTGTCGAAAATCAGCCGTTTTTGCTCGAACATTAAATGCCTCCAAATGGTATTTAATTAACTTCCCGGGGTGAAGAAACCCTTTTTGAGAACTCAGAGTGAGTAAATTGGCCATTTTCATGCACTTTTAACCATTCCATAAATCTTGTGTTTTGGGCCCCTGGAAGCATGAAAATCACTTTAAACATGCTAATTTTAGCTCTAACACTGATGATCCACCTACAAATGTGAACTGACGTTCAAAAATAAAACATTTGAAAACGGACCATTTTCCACATTTCTGAAGCATGACGTAATGGGGGGGTGTTATCTCTTTTGTCGAAAATCAGCCGTTTTTGCTCGAACATTAAATGCCTCCAAATGGTATTTAATTAACTTCCCGAGCCCCTGGAAGCATGAAAATCACTTTAAACATGCTAATTTTAGCTCTAACACTGATGATCCACCTACAAATGTGAACTGACGTTCAAAAATAAAACATTTGAAAACGGACCATTTTCCACATTTCTGAAGCATGACGTAATGGGGGGGTGTTATCTCTTTTGTCGAAAATCAGCCGTTTTTGCTCGAACATTAAATGCCTCCAAATGGTATTTAATTAACTTCCCGGGGTGAAGAAACCCTTTTTGAGAACTCAGAGTGAGTAAATTGGCCATTTTCATGCACTTTTAACCATTCCATAAATCTTGTGTTTTGGGCCCCTGGAAGCATGAAAATCACTTTAAACATGCTAATTTTAGCTCTAACACTGATGATCCACCTACAAATGTGAACTGACGTTCAAAAATAAAACATTTGAAAACGGACCATTTTCCACATTTCTAAAGCATGACGTAATGGGGGGGTGTTATCTCTTTTGTCGAAAATCAGCCGTTTTTGCTCGAACATTAAATGCCTCCAAATGGTATTTAATTAACTTCCCGAGCCCCTGGAAGCATGAAAATCACTTTAAACATGCTAATTTTAGCTCTAACACTGATGATCCACCTACAAATGTGAACTGACGTTCAAAAATAAAACATTTGAAAACTGACCATTTTCCACATTTCTGAAGCATGACGTAATGGGGGGGTGTTATCTCTTTTGTCGAAAATCAGCCGTTTTTGCTCGAACATTAAATGCCTCCAAATGATATTTATTTCACTTCCCGGGGTGAAGAAACCCTTTTTGAGAACTCAGAGTGAGTAAATTGGCCATTTTCATGCACTTTTAACCATTCCATTAATCTTGTGTTTTGGGCCCCTGGAAGCATGAAAATCACTTTAAACATGCTAATTTTAGCTCTAACACTGATGATCCACCTACAAATGTGAACTGACGTTCAAAAATAAAACATTTGAAAACGGACCATTTTCCACATTTCTGAAGCATGACGTAATGGGGGGGTGTTATCTCTTTTGTCGAAAATCAGCCGTTTTTGCTTGAACATTAAATGCCTCCAAATGGTATTTAATTAACTTCCCGAGCCCCTGGAAGCATGAAAATCACTTTAAACATGCTAATTTTAGCTCTAACACTGATGATCCACCTACAAATGTGAACTGACGTTCAAAAATAAAACATTTGAAAACGGACCATTTTCCACATTTCTGAAGCATGACGTAATGGGGGGGTGTGCTCTCTTTTGTCGAAAATCAGCCGTTTTTGCTCGAACATTAAATGCCTCCAAATGGTATTTAATTAACTACCCGAGCCCCTGGAAGCATGAAAATCACTTTAAACATGCTAATTTTAGCTCTAACACTGATGATCCACCTACAAATGTGAACTGACGTTCAAAAATAAAACATTTGAAAACGGACCATTTTCCACATTTCTGAAGCATGACGTAATGGGGGGGTGTTATCTCTTTTGTCGAAAATCAGCCGTTTTTGCTCGAACATTAAATGCCTCCAAATGGTATTTAATTAACTTCCCGGGGTGAAGAAACCCTTTTTGAGAACTCAGAGTGAGTAAATTGGCCATTTTCATGCACTTTTAACCATTCCATAAATCTTGTGTTTTGGGCCCCTGGAAGCATGAAAATCACTTTAAACATGCTAATTTTAGCTCTAACACTGATGATCCACCTACAAATGTGAACTGACGTTCAAAAATAAAACATTTGAAAACGGACCATTTTCCACATTTCTGAAGCATGACGTAATGGGGGGGTGTTATCTCTTTTGTCGAAAATCAGCCGTTTTTGCTCGAACATTAAATGCCTCCAAATGGTATTTAATTAACTTCCCGAGCCCCTGGAAGCATGAAAATCACTTTAAACATGCTAATTTTAGCTCTAACACTGATGATCCACCTACAAATGTGAACTGACGTTCAAAAATAAAACATTTGAAAACGGACCATTTTCCACATTTCTGAAGCATGACGTAATGGGGGGGTGTTATCTCTTTTGTCGAAAATCAGCCGTTTTTGCTCGAACATTAAATGCCTCCAAATGATATTTATTTCACTTCCCGGGGTGAAGAAACCCTTTTTGAGAACTCAGAGTGAGTAAATTGGCCATTTTCATGCACTTTTAACCATTCCATTAATCTTGTGTTTTGGGCCCCTGGAAGCATGAAAATCACTTTAAACATGCTAATTTTAGCTCTAACACTGATGATCCACCTACAAATGTGAACTGACGTTCAAAAATAAAACATTTGAAAACGGACCATTTTCCACATTTCTGAAGCATGACGTAATGGGGGGGTGTTATCTCTTTTGTCGAAAATCAGCCGTTTTTGCTCGAACATTAAATGCCTCCAAATGGTATTTAATTAACTTCCCGAGCCCCTGGAAGCATGAAAATCACTTTAAACATGCTAATTTTAGCTCTAACACTGATGATCCACCTACAAATGTGAACTGACGTTCAAAAATAAAACATTTGAAAACGGACCATTTTCCACATTTCTGAAGCATGACGTAATGGGGGGGTGTTATCTCTTTTGTCGAAAATCAGCCGTTTTTGCTCGAACATTAAATGCCTCCAAATGATATTTATTTCACTTCCCGGGGTGAAGAAACCCTTTTTGAGAACTCAGAGTGAGTAAATTGGCCATTTTCATGCACTTTTAACCATTCCATTAATCTTGTGTTTTGGGCCCCTGGAAGCATGAAAATCACTTTAAACATGCTAATTTTAGCTCTAACACTGATGATCCACCTACAAATGTGAACTGACGTTCAAAAATAAAACATTTGAAAACGGACCATTTTCCACATTTCTGAAGCATGACGTAATGGGGGGGTGTTATCTCTTTTGTCGAAAATCAGCCGTTTTTGCTCGAACATTAAATGCCTCCAAATGGTATTTAATTAACTTCCCGAGCCCCTGGAAGCATGAAAATCACTTTAAACATGCTAATTTTAGCTCTAACACTGATGATCCACCTACAAATGTGAACTGACGTTCAAAAATAAAACATTTGAAAACGGACCATTTTCCACATTTCTGAAGCATGACGTAATGGGGGGGTGTTATCTCTTTTGTCGAAAATCAGCCGTTTTTGCTCGAACATTAAATGCCTCCAAATGGTATTTAATTAACTTCCCGAGCCCCTGGAAGCATGAAAATCACTTTAAACATGCTAATTTTAGCTCTAACACTGATGATCCACCTACAAATGTGAACTGACGTTCAAAAATAAAACATTTGAAAACGGACCATTTTCCACATTTCTGAAGCATGACGTAATGGGGGGGTGTGCTCTCTTTTGTCGAAAATCAGCCGTTTTTGCTCGAACATTAAATGCCTCCAAATGGTATTTAATTAACTTCCCGAGCCCCTGGAAGCATGAAAATCACTTTAAACATGCTAATTTTAGCTCTAACACTGATGATCCACCTACAAATGTGAACTGACGTTCAAAAATAAAACATTTGAAAACGGACCATTTTCCACATTTCTGAAGCATGACGTAATGGGGGGGTGTTATCTCTTTTGTCGAAAATCAGCCGTTTTTGCTCGAACATTAAATGCCTCCAAATGGTATTTAATTAACTTCCCGAGCCCCTGGAAGCATGAAAATCACTTTAAACATGCTAATTTTAGCTCTAACACTGATGATCCACCTACAAATGTGAACTGACGTTCAAAAATAAAACATTTGAAAACGGACCATTTTCCACATTTCTGAAGCATGACGTAATGGGGGGGTGTTATCTCTTTTGTCGAAAATCAGCCGTTTTTGCTCGAACATTAAATGCCTCCAAATGGTATTTAATTAACTTCCCGGGGTGAAGAAACCCTTTTTGAGAACTCAGAGTGAGTAAATTGGCCATTTTCATGCACTTTTAACCATTCCATAAATCTTGTGTTTTGGGCCCCTGGAAGCATGAAAATCACTTTAAACATGCTAGTTTTAGCTCTAACACTGATGATCCACCTACAAATGTGAACTGACGTTCAAAAATAAAACATTTGAAAACGGACCATTTTCCACATTTCTGAAGCATGACGTAATGGGGGGGTGTGATCTCTTTTGTCGAAAATCAGCCGTTTTTGCTCGAACATTAAATGCCTCCAAATGGTATTTAATTAACTTCCCGAGCCCCTGGAAGCATGAAAATCACTTTAAACATGCTAATTTTAGCTCTAACACTGATGATCCACCTACAAATGTGAACTGACGTTCAAAAATAAAACATTTGAAAACGGACCATTTTCCACATTTCTGAAGCATGACGTAATGGGGGGGTGTTATCTCTTTTGTCGAAAATCAGCCGTTTTTGCTCGAACATTAAATGCCTCCAAATGGTATTTAATTAACTTCCCGAGCCCCTGGAAGCATGAAAATCACTTTAAACATGCTAATTTTAGCTCTAACACTGATGATCCACCTACAAATGTGAACTGACGTTCAAAAATAAAACATTTGAAAACGGACCATTTTCCACATTTCTGAAGCATGACGTAATGGGGGGGTGTTATCTCTTTTGTCGAAAATCAGCCGTTTTTGCTCGAACATTAAATGCCTCCAAATGGTATTTAATTAACTTCCTGGGGTGAAGAAACCCTTTTTGAGAACTCAGAGTGAGTAAATTGGCCATTTTCATGCACTTTTAACCATTCCATAAATCTTGTGTTTTGGGCCCCTGGAAGCATGAAAATCACTTTAAACATGCTAATTTTAGCTCTAACACTGATGATCCACCTACAAATGTGAACTGACGTTCAAAAATAAAACATTTGAAAACGGACCACTTTCCACATTTCTGAAGCATGACGTAATGGGGGGGTGTTATCTCTTTTGTCGAAAATCAGCCGTTTTTGCTCGAACATTAAATGCCTCCAAATGGTATTTAATTAACTTCCCGAGCCCCTGGAAGCATGAAAATCACTTTAAACATGCTAATTTTAGCTCTAACACTGATGATCCACCTACAAATGTGAACTGATGTTCAAAAATAAAACATTTGAAAACGGACCATTTTCCACATTTCTGAAGCATGACGTAATGGGGGGGTGTTATCTCTTTTGTCGAAAATCAGCCGTTTTTGCTCGAACATTAAATGCCTCCAAATGGTATTTAATTAACTTCCCGGGGTGAAGAAACCCTTTTTGAGAACTCAGAGTGAGTAAATTGGCCATTTTCATGCACTTTTAACCATTCCATAAATCTTGTGTTTTGGGCCCCTGGAAGCATGAAAATCACTTTAAACATGCTAATTTTAGCTCTAACACTGATGATCCACCTACAAATGTGAACTGACGTTCAAAAATAAAACATTTGAAAACGGACCATTTTCCACATTTCTGAAGCATGACGTAATGGGGGGGTGTTATCTCTTTTGTCGAAAATCAGCCGTTTTTGCTCGAACATTAAATGCCTCCAAATGGTATTTAATTAACTTCCCGAGCCCCTGGAAGCATGAAAATCACTTTAAACATGCTAATTTTAGCTCTAACACTGATGATCCACCTACAAATGTGAACTGACGTTCAAAAATAAAACATTTGAAAACGGACCATTTTCCACATTTCTGAAGCATGACGTAATGGGGGGGTGTTATCTCTTTTGTCGAAAATCAGCCGTTTTTGCTCGAACATTAAATGCCTCCAAATGGTATTTAATTAACTTCCCGGGGTGAAGAAACCCTTTTTGAGAACTCAGAGTGAGTAAATTGGCCATTTTCATGCACTTTTAACCATTCCATAAATCTTGTGTTTTGGGCCCCTGGAAGCATGAAAATCACTTTAAACATGCTAATTTTAGCTCTAACACTGATGATCCGCCTACAAATGTGAACTGACGTTCAAAAATAAAACATTTGAAAACGGACCATTTTCCACATTTCTGAAGCATGACGTAATGGGGGGGTGTTATCTCTTTTGTCGAAAATCAGCCGTTTTTGCTCGAACATTAAATGCCTCCAAATGGTATTTAATTAACTTCCCGAGCCCCTGGAAGCATGAAAATCACTTTAAACATGCTCATTTTAGCTCTAACACTGATGATCCACCTACAAATGTGAACTGACGTTCAAAAATAAAACATTTGAAAACGGACCATTTTCCACATTTCTGAAGCATGACGTAATGGGGGGGTGGTATCTCTTTTGTCGAAAATCAGCCGTTTTTGCTCGAACATTAAATGCCTCCAAATGATATTTATTTCACTTCCCGGGGTGAAGAAACCCTTTTTGAGAACTCAGAGTGAGTAAATTGGCCATTTTCATGCACTTTTAACCATTCCATTAATCTTGTGTTTTGGGCCCCTGGAAGCATGAAAATCACTTTAAACATGCTAATTTTAGCTCTAACACTGATGATCCACCTACAAATGTGAACTGACGTTCAAAAATAAAACATTTGAAAACGGACCATTTTCCACATTTCTGAAGCATGACGTAATGGGGGGGTGTTATCTCTTTTGTCGAAAATCAGCCGTTTTTGCTCGAACATTAAATGCCTCCAAATGGTATTTAATTAACTTCCCGAGCCCCTGGAAGCATGAAAATCACTTTAAACATGCTAATTTTAGCTCTAACACTGATGATCCACCTACAAATGTGAACTGACGTTCAAAAATAAAACATTTGAAAACGGACCATTTTCCACATTTCTGAAGCATGACGTAATGGGGGGGGTGTGATCTCTTTTGTCGAAAATCAGCCGTTTTTGCTCGAACATTAAATGCCTCCAAATGGTATTTAATTAACTTCCCGAGCCCCTGGAAGCATGAAAATCACTTTAAACATGCTAATTTTAGCTCTAACACTGATGATCCACCTACAAATGTGAACTGACGTTCAAAAATAAAACATTTGAAAACGGACCATTTTCCACATTTCTGAAGCATGACGTAATGGGGGGGTGTTATCTCTTTTGTCGAAAATCAGCCGTTTTTGCTCGAACATTAAATGCCTCCAAATGGTATTTAATTAACTTCCCGAGCCCCTGGAAGCATGAAAATCACTTTAAACATGCTAATTTTAGCTCTAACACTGATGATCCACCTACAAATGTGAACTGACGTTCAAAAATAAAACATTTGAAAACGGACCATTTTCCACATTTCTGAAGCATGACGTAATGGGGGGGTGTTATCTCTTTTGTCGAAAATCAGCCGTTTTTGCTCGAACATTAAATGCCTCCAAATGGTATTTAATTAACTTCCCGGGGTGAAGAAACCCTTTTTGAGAACTCAGAGTGAGTAAATTGGCCATTTTCATGGACTTTTAACCATTCCATAAATCTTGTGTTTTGGGCCCCTGGAAGCATGAAAATCACTTTAAACATGCTAATTTTAGCTCTAACACTGATGATACACCTACAAATGTGAACTGACGTTCAAAAATAAAACATTTGAAAACGGACCACTTTCCACATTTCTGAAGCATGACGTAATGGGGGGGTGTTATCTCTTTTGTCGAAAATCAGCCGTTTTTGCTCGAACATTAAATGCCTCCAAATGGTATTTAATTAACTTCCCGAGCCCCTGGAAGCATGAAACTCACTTTAAACATGCTAATTTTAGCTCTAACACTGATGATCCACCTACAAATGTGAACTGATGTTCAAAAATAAAACATTTGAAAACGGACCATTTTCCACATTTCTGAAGCATGACGTAATGGGGGGGTGTTATCTCTTTTGTCGAAAATCAGCCGTTTTTGCTCGAACATTAAATGCCTCCAAATGGTATTTAATTAACTTCCCGGGGTGAAGAAACCCTTTTTGAGAACTCAGAGTGAGTAAATTGGCCATTTTCATGCACTTTTAACCATTCCATAAATCTTGTGTTTTGGGCCCCTGGAAGCATGAAAATCACTTTAAACATGCTAATTTTAGCTCTAACACTGATGATCCACCTACAAATGTGAACTGACGTTCAAAAATAAAACATTTGAAAACGGACCATTTTCCACATTTCTGAAGCATGACGTAATGGGGGGGTGTTATCTCTTTTGTCGAAAATCAGCCGTTTTTGCTCGAACATTAAATGCCTCCAAATGGTATTTAATTAACTTCCCGAGCCCCTGGAAGCATGAAAATCACTTTAAACATGCTAATTTTAGCTCTAACACTGATGATCCACCTACAAATGTGAACTGACGTTCAAAAATAAAACATTTGAAAACGGACCATTTTCCACATTTCTGAAGCATGACGTAATGGGGGGGTGTTATCTCTTTTGTCGAAAATCAGCCCTTTTTGCTCGAACATTAAATGCCTCCAAATGGTATTTAATTAACTTCCCGGGGTGAAGAAACCCTTTTTGAGAACTCAGAGTGAGTAAATTGGCCATTTTCATGCACTTTTAACCATTCCATAAATCTTGTGTTTTGGGCCCCTGGAAGCATGAAAATCACTTTAAACATGCTAATTTTAGCTCTAACACTGATGATCCACCTACAAATGTGAACTGACGTTCAAAAATAAAACATTTGAAAACGGACCATTTTCCACATTTCTAAAGCATGACGTAATGGGGGGGTGTTATCTCTTTTGTCGAAAATCAGCCGTTTTTGCTCGAACATTAAATGCCTCCAAATGGTATTTAATTAACTTCCCGAGCCCCTGGAAGCATGAAAATCACTTTAAACATGCTAATTTTAGCTCTAACACTGATGATCCACCTACAAATGTGAACTGACGTTCAAAAATAAAACATTTGAAAACTGACCATTTTCCACATTTCTGAAGCATGACGTAATGGGGGGGTGTTATCTCTTTTGTCGAAAATCAGCCGTTTTTGCTCGAACATTAAATGCCTCCAAATGATATTTATTTCACTTCCCGGGGTGAAGAAACCCTTTTTGAGAACTCAGAGTGAGTAAATTGGCCATTTTCATGCACTTTTAACCATTCCATTAATCTTGTGTTTTGGGCCCCTGGAAGCATGAAAATCACTTTAAACATGCTAATTTTAGCTCTAACACTGATGATCCACCTACAAATGTGAACTGACGTTCAAAAATAAAACATTTGAAAACGGACCATTTTCCACATTTCTGAAGCATGACGTAATGGGGGGGTGTTATCTCTTTTGTCGAAAATCAGCCGTTTTTGCTTGAACATTAAATGCCTCCAAATGGTATTTAATTAACTTCCCGAGCCCCTGGAAGCATGAAAATCACTTTAAACATGCTAATTTTAGCTCTAACACTGATGATCCACCTACAAATGTGAACTGACGTTCAAAAATAAAACATTTGAAAACGGACCATTTTCCACATTTCTGAAGCATGACGTAATGGGGGGGTGTGCTCTCTTTTGTCGAAAATCAGCCGTTTTTGCTCGAACATTAAATGCCTCCAAATGGTATTTAATTAACTTCCCGAGCCCCTGGAAGCATGAAAATCACTTTAAACATGCTAATTTTAGCTCTAACACTGATGATCCACCTACAAATGTGAACTGACGTTCAAAAATAAAACATTTGAAAACGGACCATTTTCCACATTTCTGAAGCATGACGTAATGGGGGGGTGTTATCTCTTTTGTCGAAAATCAGCCGTTTTTGCTCGAACATTAAATGCCTCCAAATGGTATTTAATTAACTTCCCGGGGTGAAGAAACCCTTTTTGAGAACTCAGAGTGAGTAAATTGGCCATTTTCATGCACTTTTACCCATTCCATAAATCTTGTGTTTTGGGCCCCTGGAAGCATGAAAATCACTTTAAACATGCTAATTTTAGCTCTAACACTGATGATCCACCTACAAATGTGAACTGACGTTCAAAAATAAAACATTTGAAAACGGACCATTTTCCACATTTCTGAAGCATGACGTAATGGGGGGGTGTTATCTCTTTTGTCGAAAATCAGCCGTTTTTGCTCGAACATTAAATGCCTCCAAATGGTATTTAATTAACTTCCCGAGCCCCTGGAAGCATGAAAATCACTTTAAACATGCTAATTTTAGCTCTAACACTGATGATCCACCTACAAATGTGAACTGACGTTCAAAAATAAAACATTTGAAAACGGACCATTTTCCACATTTCTGAAGCATGACGTAATGGGGGGGTGTTATCTCTTTTGTCGAAAATCAGCCGTTTTTGCTCGAACATTAAATGCCTCCAAATGATATTTATTTCACTTCCCGGGGTGAAGAAACCCTTTTTGAGAACTCAGAGTGAGTAAATTGGCCATTTTCATGCACTTTTAACCATTCCATTAATCTTGTGTTTTGGGCCCCTGGAAGCATGAAAATCACTTTAAACATGCTAATTTTAGCTCTAACACTGATGATCCACCTACAAATGTGAACTGACGTTCAAAAATAAAACATTTGAAAACGGACCATTTTCCACATTTCTGAAGCATGACGTAATGGGGGGGTGTTATCTCTTTTGTCGAAAATCAGCCGTTTTTGCTCGAACATTAAATGCCTCCAAATGGTATTTAATTAACTTCCCGAGCCCCTGGAAGCATGAAAATCACTTTAAACATGCTAATTTTAGCTCTAACACTGATGATCCACCTACAAATGTGAACTGACGTTCAAAAATAAAACATTTGAAAACGGACCATTTTCCACATTTCTGAAGCATGACGTAATGGGGGGGTGTTATCTCTTTTGTCGAAAATCAGCCGTTTTTGCTCGAACATTAAATGCCTCCAAATGGTATTTAATTAACTTCCCGGGGTGAAGAAACCCTTTTTGAGAACTCAGAGTGAGTAAATTGGCCATTTTCATGGACTTTTAACCATTCCATAAATCTTGTGTTTTGGGCCCCTGGAAGCATGAAAATCACTTTAAACATGCTAATTTTAGCTCTAACACTGATGATACACCTACAAATGTGAACTGACGTTCAAAAATAAAACATTTGAAAACGGACCACTTTCCACATTTCTGAAGCATGACGTAATGGGGGGGTGTTATCTCTTTTGTCGAAAATCAGCCGTTTTTGCTCGAACATTAAATGCCTCCAAATGGTATTTAATTAACTTCCCGAGCCCCTGGAAGCATGAAACTCACTTTAAACATGCTAATTTTAGCTCTAACACTGATGATCCACCTACAAATGTGAACTGATGTTCAAAAATAAAACATTTGAAAACGGACCATTTTCCACATTTCTGAAGCATGACGTAATGGGGGGGTGTTATCTCTTTTGTCGAAAATCAGCCGTTTTTGCTCGAACATTAAATGCCTCCAAATGGTATTTAATTAACTTCCCGGGGTGAAGAAACCCTTTTTGAGAACTCAGAGTGAGTAAATTGGCCATTTTCATGCACTTTTAACCATTCCATAAATCTTGTGTTTTGGGCCCCTGGAAGCATGAAAATCACTTTAAACATGCTAATTTTAGCTCTAACACTGATGATCCACCTACAAATGTGAACTGACGTTCAAAAATAAAACATTTGAAAACGGACCATTTTCCACATTTCTGAAGCATGACGTAATGGGGGGGTGTTATCTCTTTTGTCGAAAATCAGCCGTTTTTGCTCGAACATTAAATGCCTCCAAATGGTATTTAATTAACTTCCCGAGCCCCTGGAAGCATGAAAATCACTTTAAACATGCTAATTTTAGCTCTAACACTGATGATCCACCTACAAATGTGAACTGACGTTCAAAAATAAAACATTTGAAAACGGACCATTTTCCACATTTCTGAAGCATGACGTAATGGGGGGGTGTTATCTCTTTTGTCGAAAATCAGCCGTTTTTGCTCGAACATTAAATGCCTCCAAATGGTATTTAATTAACTTCCCGGGGTGAAGAAACCCTTTTTGAGAACTCAGAGTGAGTAAATTGGCCATTTTCATGCACTTTTAACCATTCCATAAATCTTGTGTTTTGGGCCCCTGGAAGCATGAAAATCACTTTAAACATGCTAATTTTAGCTCTAACACTGATGATCCACCTACAAATGTGAACTGACGTTCAAAAATAAAACATTTGAAAACGGACCATTTTCCACATTTCTAAAGCATGACGTAATGGGGGGGTGTTATCTCTTTTGTCGAAAATCAGCCGTTTTTGCTCGAACATTAAATGCCTCCAAATGGTATTTAATTAACTTCCCGAGCCCCTGGAAGCATGAAAATCACTTTAAACATGCTAATTTTAGCTCTAACACTGATGATCCACCTACAAATGTGAACTGACGTTCAAAAATAAAACATTTGAAAACTGACCATTTTCCACATTTCTGAAGCATGACGTAATGGGGGGGTGTTATCTCTTTTGTCGAAAATCAGCCGTTTTTGCTCGAACATTAAATGCCTCCAAATGATATTTATTTCACTTCCCGGGGTGAAGAAACCCTTTTTGAGAACTCAGAGTGAGTAAATTGGCCATTTTCATGCACTTTTAACCATTCCATTAATCTTGTGTTTTGGGCCCCTGGAAGCATGAAAATCACTTTAAACATGCTAATTTTAGCTCTAACACTGATGATCCACCTACAAATGTGAACTGACGTTCAAAAATAAAACATTTGAAAACGGACCATTTTCCACATTTCTGAAGCATGACGTAATGGGGGGGTGTTATCTCTTTTGTCGAAAATCAGCCGTTTTTGCTTGAACATTAAATGCCTCCAAATGGTATTTAATTAACTTCCCGAGCCCCTGGAAGCATGAAAATCACTTTAAACATGCTAATTTTAGCTCTAACACTGATGATCCACCTACAAATGTGAACTGACGTTCAAAAATAAAACATTTGAAAACGGACCATTTTCCACATTTCTGAAGCATGACGTAATGGGGGGGTGTGCTCTCTTTTGTCGAAAATCAGCCGTTTTTGCTCGAACATTAAATGCCTCCAAATGGTATTTAATTAACTACCCGAGCCCCTGGAAGCATGAAAATCACTTTAAACATGCTAATTTTAGCTCTAACACTGATGATCCACCTACAAATGTGAACTGACGTTCAAAAATAAAACATTTGAAAACGGACCATTTTCCACATTTCTGAAGCATGACGTAATGGGGGGGTGTTATCTCTTTTGTCGAAAATCAGCCGTTTTTGCTCGAACATTAAATGCCTCCAAATGGTATTTAATTAACTTCCCGGGGTGAAGAAACCCTTTTTGAGAACTCAGAGTGAGTAAATTGGCCATTTTCATGCACTTTTAACCATTCCATAAATCTTGTGTTTTGGGCCCCTGGAAGCATGAAAATCACTTTAAACATGCTAATTTTAGCTCTAACACTGATGATCCACCTACAAATGTGAACTGACGTTCAAAAATAAAACATTTGAAAACGGACCATTTTCCACATTTCTGAAGCATGACGTAATGGGGGGGTGTTATCTCTTTTGTCGAAAATCAGCCGTTTTTGCTCGAACATTAAATGCCTCCAAATGGTATTTAATTAACTTCCCGAGCCCCTGGAAGCATGAAAATCACTTTAAACATGCTAATTTTAGCTCTAACACTGATGATCCACCTACAAATGTGAACTGACGTTCAAAAATAAAACATTTGAAAACGGACCATTTTCCACATTTCTGAAGCATGACGTAATGGGGGGGTGTTATCTCTTTTGTCGAAAATCAGCCGTTTTTGCTCGAACATTAAATGCCTCCAAATGATATTTATTTCACTTCCCGGGGTGAAGAAACCCTTTTTGAGAACTCAGAGTGAGTAAATTGGCCATTTTCATGCACTTTTAACCATTCCATTAATCTTGTGTTTTGGGCCCCTGGAAGCATGAAAATCACTTTAAACATGCTAATTTTAGCTCTAACACTGATGATCCACCTACAAATGTGAACTGACGTTCAAAAATAAAACATTTGAAAACGGACCATTTTCCACATTTCTGAAGCATGACGTAATGGGGGGGTGTTATCTCTTTTGTCGAAAATCAGCCGTTTTTGCTCGAACATTAAATGCCTCCAAATGGTATTTAATTAACTTCCCGAGCCCCTGGAAGCATGAAAATCACTTTAAACATGCTAATTTTAGCTCTAACACTGATGATCCACCTACAAATGTGAACTGACGTTCAAAAATAAAACATTTGAAAACGGACCATTTTCCACATTTCTGAAGCATGACGTAATGGGGGGGTGTTATCTCTTTTGTCGAAAATCAGCCGTTTTTGCTCGAACATTAAATGCCTCCAAATGATATTTATTTCACTTCCCGGGGTGAAGAAACCCTTTTTGAGAACTCAGAGTGAGTAAATTGGCCATTTTCATGCACTTTTAACCATTCCATTAATCTTGTGTTTTGGGCCCCTGGAAGCATGAAAATCACTTTAAACATGCTAATTTTAGCTCTAACACTGATGATCCACCTACAAATGTGAACTGACGTTCAAAAATAAAACATTTGAAAACGGACCATTTTCCACATTTCTGAAGCATGACGTAATGGGGGGGTGTTATCTCTTTTGTCGAAAATCAGCCGTTTTTGCTCGAACATTAAATGCCTCCAAATGGTATTTAATTAACTTCCCGAGCCCCTGGAAGCATGAAAATCACTTTAAACATGCTAATTTTAGCTCTAACACTGATGATCCACCTACAAATGTGAACTGACGTTCAAAAATAAAACATTTGAAAACGGACCATTTTCCACATTTCTGAAGCATGACGTAATGGGGGGGTGTTATCTCTTTTGTCGAAAATCAGCCGTTTTTGCTCGAACATTAAATGCCTCCAAATGGTATTTAATTAACTTCCCGAGCCCCTGGAAGCATGAAAATCACTTTAAACATGCTAATTTTAGCTCTAACACTGATGATCCACCTACAAATGTGAACTGACGTTCAAAAATAAAACATTTGAAAACGGACCATTTTCCACATTTCTGAAGCATGACGTAATGGGGGGGTGTGCTCTCTTTTGTCGAAAATCAGCCGTTTTTGCTCGAACATTAAATGCCTCCAAATGGTATTTAATTAACTTCCCGAGCCCCTGGAAGCATGAAAATCACTTTAAACATGCTAATTTTAGCTCTAACACTGATGATCCACCTACAAATGTGAACTGACGTTCAAAAATAAAACATTTGAAAACGGACCATTTTCCACATTTCTGAAGCATGACGTAATGGGGGGGTGTTATCTCTTTTGTCGAAAATCAGCCGTTTTTGCTCGAACATTAAATGCCTCCAAATGGTATTTAATTAACTTCCCGAGCCCCTGGAAGCATGAAAATCACTTTAAACATGCTAATTTTAGCTCTAACACTGATGATCCACCTACAAATGTGAACTGACGTTCAAAAATAAAACATTTGAAAACGGACCATTTTCCACATTTCTGAAGCATGACGTAATGGGGGGGTGTTATCTCTTTTGTCGAAAATCAGCCGTTTTTGCTCGAACATTAAATGCCTCCAAATGGTATTTAATTAACTTCCCGGGGTGAAGAAACCCTTTTTGAGAACTCAGAGTGAGTAAATTGGCCATTTTCATGCACTTTTAACCATTCCATAAATCTTGTGTTTTGGGCCCCTGGAAGCATGAAAATCACTTTAAACATGCTAGTTTTAGCTCTAACACTGATGATCCACCTACAAATGTGAACTGACGTTCAAAAATAAAACATTTGAAAACGGACCACTTTCCACATTTCTGAAGCATGACGTAATGGGGGGGTGTTATCTCTTTTGTCGAAAATCAGCCGTTTTTGCTCGAACATTAAATGCCTCCAAATGGTATTTAATTAACTTCCCGAGCCCCTGGAAGCATGAAAATCACTTTAAACATGCTAATTTTAGCTCTAACACTGATGATCCACCTACAAATGTGAACTGATGTTCAAAAATAAAACATTTGAAAACGGACCATTTTCCACATTTCTGAAGCATGACGTAATGGGGGGGTGTTATCTCTTTTGTCGAAAATCAGCCGTTTTTGCTCGAACATTAAATGCCTCCAAATGGTATTTAATTAACTTCCCGGGGTGAAGAAACCCTTTTTGAGAACTCAGAGTGAGTAAATTGGCCATTTTCATGCACTTTTAACCATTCCATAAATCTTGTGTTTTGGGCCCCTGGAAGCATGAAAATCACTTTAAACATGCTAATTTTAGCTCTAACACTGATGATCCGCCTACAAATGTGAACTGACGTTCAAAAATAAAACATTTGAAAACGGACCATTTTCCACATTTCTGAAGCATGACGTAATGGGGGGGTGTTATCTCTTTTGTCGAAAATCAGCCGTTTTTGCTCGAACATTAAATGCCTCCAAAAGGTATTTAATTAACTTCCCGAGCCCCTGGAAGCATGAAAATCACTTTAAACATGCTAATTTTAGCTCTAACACTGATGATCCACCTACAAATGTGAACTGACGTTCAAAAATAAAACATTTGAAAACGGACCATTTTCCACATTTCTGAAGCATGACGTAATGGGGGGGTGGTATCTCTTTTGTCGAAAATCAGCCGTTTTTGCTCGAACATTAAATGCCTCCAAATGATATTTATTTCACTTCCCGGGGTGAAGAAACCCTTTTTGAGAACTCAGAGTGAGTAAATTGGCCATTTTCATGCACTTTTAACCATTCCATTAATCTTGTGTTTTGGGCCCCTGGAAGCATGAAAATCACTTTAAACATGCTAATTTTAGCTCTAACACTGATGATCCACCTACAAATGTGAACTGACGTTCAAAAATAAAACATTTGAAAACGGACCATTTTCCACATTTCTGAAGCATGACGTAATGGGGGGGTGTTATCTCTTTTGTCGAAAATCAGCCGTTTTTGCTCGAACATTAAATGCCTCCAAATGGTATTTAATTAACTTCCCGAGCCCCTGGAAGCATGAAAATCACTTTAAACATGCTAATTTTAGCTCTAACACTGATGATCCACCTACAAATGTGAACTGACGTTCAAAAATAAAACATTTGAAAACGGACCATTTTCCACATTTCTGAAGCATGACGTAATGGGGGGGGTGTGATCTCTTTTGTCGAAAATCAGCCGTTTTTGCTCGAACATTAAATGCCTCCAAATGGTATTTAATTAACTTCCCGAGCCCCTGGAAGCATGAAAATCACTTTAAACATGCTAATTTTAGCTCTAACACTGATGATCCACCTACAAATGTGAACTGACGTTCAAAAATAAAACATTTGAAAACGGACCATTTTCCACATTTCTGAAGCATGACGTAATGGGGGGGTGTTATCTCTTTTGTCGAAAATCAGCCGTTTTTGCTCGAACATTAAATGCCTCCAAATGGTATTTAATTAACTTCCCGAGCCCCTGGAAGCATGAAAATCACTTTAAACATGCTAATTTTAGCTCTAACACTGATGATCCACCTACAAATGTGAACTGACGTTCAAAAATAAAACATTTGAAAACGGACCATTTTCCACATTTCTGAAGCATGACGTAATGGGGGGGTGTTATCTCTTTTGTCGAAAATCAGCCGTTTTTGCTCGAACATTAAATGCCTCCAAATGATATTTATTTCACTTCCCGGGGTGAAGAAACCCTTTTTGAGAACTCAGAGTGAGTAAATTGGCCATTTTCATGCACTTTTAACCATTCCATTAATCTTGTGTTTTGGGCCCCTGGAAGCATAAAAATCACTTTAAACATTCTAATTTTAGCTCTAACACTGATGATCCACCTACAAATGTGAACTGACGTTCAAAAATAAAACATTTGAAAACGGACAATTTTCCACATTTCTGAAGCATGACGTAATGGGGGGGTGTTATCTCTTTTGTCGAAAATCAGCCGTTTTTGCTCGAACATTAAATGCCTCCAAATGGTATTTAATTAACTTCCCGAGCCCCTGGAAGCATGAAAATCACTTTAAACATGCTAATTTTAGCTCTAACACTGATGATCCACCTACAAATGTGAACTGACGTTCAAAAATAAAACATTTGAAAACGGACCATTTTCCACATTTCTGAAGCATGACGTAATGGGGGGGTGTGATCTCTTTTGTCGAAAATCAGCCGTTTTTGCTCGAACATTAAATGCCTCCAAATGGTATTTAATTAACTTCCCGAGCCCCTGGAAGCATGAAAATCACTTTAAACATGCTAATTTTAGCTCTAACACTGATGATCCACCTACAAATGTGAACTGACGTTCAAAAATAAAACATTTGAAAACGGACCATTTTCCACATTTCTGAAGCATGACGTAATGGGGGGGTGTTATCTCTTTTGTCGAAAATCAGCCGTTTTTGCTCGAACATTAAATGCCTCCAAATGGTATTTAATTAACTTCCCGAGCCCCTGGAAGCATGAAAATCACTTTAAACATGCTAATTTTAGCTCTAACACTGATGATCCACCTACAAATGTGAACTGACGTTCAAAAATAAAACATTTGAAAACGGACCATTTTCCACATTTCTGAAGCATGACGTAATGGGGGGGTGTTATCTCTTTTGTCGAAAATCAGCCGTTTTTGCTCGAACATTAAATGCCTCCAAATGGTATTTAATTAACTTCCTGGGGTGAAGAAACCCTTTTTGAGAACTCAGAGTGAGTAAATTGGCCATTTTCATGCACTTTTAACCATTCCATAAATCTTGTGTTTTGGGCCCCTGGAAGCATGAAAATCACTTTAAACATGCTAATTTTAGCTCTAACACTGATGATCCACCTACAAATGTGAACTGACGTTCAAAAATAAAACATTTGAAAACGGACCATTTTCCACATTTCTGAAGCATGACGTAATGGGGGGGTGTTATCTCTTTTGTCGAAAATCAGCCGTTTTTGCTCGAACATTAAATGCCTCCAAATGGTATTTAATTAACTTCCCAAGCCCCTGGAAGCATGAAAATCACTTTAAACATGCTAATTTTAGCTCTAACACTGATGATCCACCTACAAATGTGAACTGACGTTCAAAAATAAAACATTTGAAAACGGACCATTTTCCACATTTCTGAAGCATGACGTAATGGGGGGGTGTTATCTCTTTTGTCGAAAATCAGCCGTTTTTGCTCGAACATTAAATGCCTCCAAATGGTATTTAATTAACTTCCCGGGGTGAAGAAACCCTTTTTGAGAACTCAGAGTGAGTAAATTGGCCATTTTCATGCACTTTTAACCATTCCATAAATCTTGTGTTTTGGGCCCCTGGAAGCATGAAAATCACTTTAAACATGCTAATTTTAGCTCTAACACTGATGATCCACCTACAAATGTGAACTGACGTTCAAAAATAAAACATTTGAAAACGGACCATTTTCCACATTTCTGAAGCATGACGTAATGGGGGGGTGTTATCTCTTTTGTCGAAAATCAGCCGTTTTTGCTCGAACATTAAATGCCTCCAAATGATATTTATTTCACTTCCCGGGGTGAAGAAACCCTTTTTGAGAACTCAGAGTGAGTAAATTGGCCATTTTCATGCACTTTTAACCATTCCATTAATCTTGTGTTTTGGGCCCCTGGAAGCATGAAAATCACTTTAAACATGCTAATTTTAGCTCTAACACTGATGATCCACCTACAAATGTGAACTGACGTTCAAAAATAAAACATTTGAAAACGGACCATTTTCCACATTTCTGAAGCATGACGTAATGGGGGGGTGTTATCTCTTTTGTCGAAAATCAGCCGTTTTTGCTCGAACATTAAATGCCTCCAAATGGTATTTAATTAACTTCCCGAGCCCCTGGAAGCATGAAAATCACTTTAAACATGCTAATTTTAGCTCTAACACTGATGATCCACCTACAAATGTGAACTGACGTTCAAAAATAAAACATTTGAAAACGGACCATTTTCCACATTTCTGAAGCATGACGTAATGGGGGGGTGTTATCTCTTTTGTCGAAAATCAGCCGTTTTTGCTCGAACATTAAATGCCTCCAAATGGTATTTAATTAACTTCCCGGGGTGAAGAAACCCTTTTTGAGAACTCAGAGTGAGTAAATTGGCCATTTTCATGGACTTTTAACCATTCCATAAATCTTGTGTTTTGGGCCCCTGGAAGCATGAAAATCACTTTAAACATGCTAATTTTAGCTCTAACACTGATGATACACCTACAAATGTGAACTGACTTTCAAAAATAAAACATTTGAAAACGGACCACTTTCCACATTTCTGAAGCATGACGTAATGGGGGGGTGTTATCTCTTTTGTCGAAAATCAGCCGTTTTTGCTCGAACATTAAATGCCTCCAAATGGTATTTAATTAACTTCCCGAGCCCCTGGAAGCATGAAACTCACTTTAAACATGCTAATTTTAGCTCTAACACTGATGATCCACCTACAAATGTGAACTGATGTTCAAAAATAAAACATTTGAAAACGGACCATTTTCCACATTTCTGAAGCATGACGTAATGGGGGGGTGTTATCTCTTTTGTCGAAAATCAGCCGTTTTTGCTCGAACATTAAATGCCTCCAAATGGTATTTAATTAACTTCCCGGGGTGAATAAACCCTTTTTGAGAACTCAGAGTGAGTAAATTGGCCATTTTCATGCACTTTTAACCATTCCATAAATCTTGTGTTTTGGGCCCCTGGAAGCATGAAAATCACTTTAAACATGCTAATTTTAGCTCTAACACTGATGATCCACCTACAAATGTGAACTGACGTTCAAAAATAAAACATTTGAAAACGGACCATTTTCCACATTTCTGAAGCATGACGTAATGGGGGGGTGTTATCTCTTTTGTCGAAAATCAGCCGTTTTTGCTCGAACATTAAATGCCTCCAAATGGTATTTAATTAACTTCCCGAGCCCCTGGAAGCATGAAAATCACTTTAAACATGCTAATTTTAGCTCTAACACTGATGATCCACCTACAAATGTGAACTGACGTTCAAAAATAAAACATTTGAAAACGGACCATTTTCCACATTTCTGAAGCATGACGTAATGGGGGGGTGTTATCTCTTTTGTCGAAAATCAGCCGTTTTTGCTCGAACATTAAATGCCTCCAAATGGTATTTAATTAACTTCCCGGGGTGAAGAAACCCTTTTTGAGAACTCAGAGTGAGTAAATTGGCCATTTTCATGCACTTTTAACCATTCCATAAATCTTGTGTTTTGGGCCCCTGGAAGCATGAAAATCACTTTAAACATGCTAATTTTAGCTCTAACACTGATGATCCACCTACAAATGTGAACTGACGTTCAAAAATAAAACATTTGAAAACGGACCATTTTCCACATTTCTAAAGCATGACGTAATGGGGGGGTGTTATCTCTTTTGTCGAAAATCAGCCGTTTTTGCTCGAACATTAAATGCCTCCAAATGGTATTTAATTAACTTCCCGAGCCCCTGGAAGCATGAAAATCACTTTAAACATGCTAATTTTAGCTCTAACACTGATGATCCACCTACAAATGTGAACTGACGTTCAAAAATAAAACATTTGAAAACTGACCATTTTCCACATTTCTGAAGCATGACGTAATGGGGGGGTGTTATCTCTTTTGTCGAAAATCAGCCGTTTTTGCTCGAACATTAAATGCCTCCAAATGATATTTATTTCACTTCCCGGGGTGAAGAAACCCTTTTTGAGAACTCAGAGTGAGTAAATTGGCCATTTTCATGCACTTTTAACCATTCCATTAATCTTGTGTTTTGGGCCCCTGGAAGCATGAAAATCACTTTAAACATGCTAATTTTAGCTCTAACACTGATGATCCACCTACAAATGTGAACTGACGTTCAAAAATAAAACATTTGAAAACGGACCATTTTCCACATTTCTGAAGCATGACGTAATGGGGGGGTGTTATCTCTTTTGTCGAAAATCAGCCGTTTTTGCTTGAACATTAAATGCCTCCAAATGGTATTTAATTAACTTCCCGAGCCCCTGGAAGCATGAAAATCACTTTAAACATGCTAATTTTAGCTCTAACACTGATGATCCACCTACAAATGTGAACTGACGTTCAAAAATATAACATTTGAAAACGGACCATTTTCCACATTTCTGAAGCATGACGTAATGGGGGGGTGTTATCTCTTTTGTCGAAAATCAGCCGTTTTTGCTCGAACATTAAATGCCTCCAAATGATATTTATTTCACTTCCCGGGGTGAAGAAACCCTTTTTGAGAACTCAGAGTGAGTAAATTGGCCATTTTCATGCACTTTTAACCATTCCATTAATCTTGTGTTTTGGGCCCCTGGAAGCATGAAAATCACTTTAAACATGCTAATTTTAGCTCTAACACTGATGATCCACCTACAAATGTGAACTGACGTTCAAAAATAAAACATTTGAAAACGGACCATTTTCCACATTTCTGAAGCATGACGTAATGGGGGGGTGTTATCTCTTTTGTCGAAAATCAGCCGTTTTTGCTCGAACATTAAATGCCTCCAAATGGTATTTAATTAACTTCCCGAGCCCCTGGAAGCATGAAAATCACTTTAAACATGCTAATTTTAGCTCTAACACTGATGATCCACCTACAAATGTGAACTGACGTTCAAAAATAAAACATTTGAAAACGGACCATTTTCCACATTTCTGAAGCATGACGTAATGGGGGGGTGTTATCTCTTTTGTCGAAAATCAGCCGTTTTTGCTCGAACATTAAATGCCTCCAAATGATATTTATTTCACTTCCCGGGGTGAAGAAACCCTTTTTGAGAACTCAGAGTGAGTAAATTGGCCATTTTCATGCACTTTTAACCATTCCATTAATCTTGTGTTTTGGGCCCCTGGAAGCATGAAAATCACTTTAAACATGCTAATTTTAGCTCTAACACTGATGATCCACCTACAAATGTGAACTGACGTTCAAAAATAAAACATTTGAAAACGGACCATTTTCCACATTTCTGAAGCATGACGTAATGGGGGGGTGTTATCTCTTTTGTCGAAAATCAGCCGTTTTTGCTCGAACATTAAATGCCTCCAAATGGTATTTAATTAACTTCCCGAGCCCCTGGAAGCATGAAAATCACTTTAAACATGCTAATTTTAGCTCTAACACTGATGATCCACCTACAAATGTGAACTGACGTTCAAAAATAAAACATTTGAAAACGGACCATTTTCCACATTTCTGAAGCATGACGTAATGGGGGGGTGTGCTCTCTTTTGTCGAAAATCAGCCGTTTTTGCTCGAACATTAAATGCCTCCAAATGGTATTTAATTAACTTCCCGAGCCCCTGGAAGCATGAAAATCACTTTAAACATGCTAATTTTAGCTCTAACACTGATGATCCACCTACAAATGTGAACTGACGTTCAAAAATAAAACATTTGAAAACGGACCATTTTCCACATTTCTGAAGCATGACGTAATGGGGGGGTGTTATCTCTTTTGTCGAAAATCAGCCGTTTTTGCTCGAACATTAAATGCCTCCAAATGGTATTTAATTAACTTCCCGAGCCCCTGGAAGCATGAAAATCACTTTAAACATGCTAATTTTAGCTCTAACACTGATGATCCACCTACAAATGTGAACTGACGTTCAAAAATAAAACATTTGAAAACGGACCATTTTCCACATTTCTGAAGCATGACGTAATGGGGGGGTGTTATCTCTTTTGTCGAAAATCAGCCGTTTTTGCTCGAACATTAAATGCCTCCAAATGGTATTTAATTAACTTCCCGGGGTGAAGAAACCCTTTTTGAGAACTCAGAGTGAGTAAATTGGCCATTTTCATGCACTTTTAACCATTCCATAAATCTTGTGTTTTGGGCCCCTGGAAGCATGAAAATCACTTTAAACATGCTAGTTTTAGCTCTAACACTGATGATCCACCTACAAATGTGAACTGACGTTCAAAAATAAAACATTTGAAAACGGACCACTTTCCACATTTCTGAAGCATGACGTAATGGGGGGGTGTTATCTCTTTTGTCGAAAATCAGCCGTTTTTGCTCGAACATTAAATGCCTCCAAATGGTATTTAATTAACTTCCCGAGCCCCTGGAAGCATGAAAATCACTTTAAACATGCTAATTTTAGCTCTAACACTGATGATCCACCTACAAATGGGAACTGATGTTCAAAAATAAAACATTTGAAAACGGACCATTTTCCACATTTCTGAAGCATGACGTAATGGGGGGGTGTTATCTCTTTTGTCGAAAATCAGCCGTTTTTGCTCGAACATTAAATGCCTCCAAATGGTATTTAATTAACTTCCCGGGGTGAAGAAACCCTTTTTGAGAACTCAGAGTGAGTAAATTGGCCATTTTCATGCACTTTTAACCATTCCATAAATCTTGTGTTTTGGGCCCCTGGAAGCATGAAAATCACTTTAAACATGCTAATTTTAGCTCTAACACTGATGATCCGCCTACAAATGTGAACTGACGTTCAAAAATAAAACATTTGAAAACGGACCATTTTCCACATTTCTGAAGCATGACGTAATGGGGGGGTGTTATCTCTTTTGTCGAAAATCAGCCGTTTTTGCTCGAACATTAAATGCCTCCAAATGGTATTTAATTAACTTCCCGAGCCCCTGGAAGCATGAAAATCACTTTAAACATGCTAATTTTAGCTCTAACACTGATGATCCACCTACAAATGTGAACTGACGTTCAAAAATAAAACATTTGAAAACGGACCATTTTCCACATTTCTGAAGCATGACGTAATGGGGGGGTGGTATCTCTTTTGTCGAAAATCAGCCGTTTTTGCTCGAACATTAAATGCCTCCAAATGATATTTATTTCACTTCCCGGGGTGAAGAAACCCTTTTTGAGAACTCAGAGTGAGTAAATTGGCCATTTTCATGCACTTTTAACCATTCCATTAATCTTGTGTTTTGGGCCCCTGGAAGCATGAAAATCACTTTAAACATGCTAATTTTAGCTCTAACACTGATGATCCACCTACAAATGTGAACTGACGTTCAAAAATAAAACATTTGAAAACGGACCATTTTCCACATTTCTGAAGCATGACGTAATGGGGGGGTGTTATCTCTTTTGTCGAAAATCAGCCGTTTTTGCTCGAACATTAAATGCCTCCAAATGGTATTTAATTAACTTCCCGAGCCCCTGGAAGCATGAAAATCACTTTAAACATGCTAATTTTAGCTCTAACACTGATGATCCACCTACAAATGTGAACTGACGTTCAAAAATAAAACATTTGAAAACGGACCATTTTCCACATTTCTGAAGCATGACGTAATGGGGGGGGTGTGATCTCTTTTGTCGAAAATCAGCCGTTTTTGCTCGAACATTAAATGCCTCCAAATGGTATTTAATTAACTTCCCGAGCCCCTGGAAGCATGAAAATCACTTTAAACATGCTAATTTTAGCTCTAACACTGATGATCCACCTACAAATGTGAACTGACGTTCAAAAATAAAACATTTGAAAACGGACCATTTTCCACATTTCTGAAGCATGACGTAATGGGGGGGTGTTATCTCTTTTGTCGAAAATCAGCCGTTTTTGCTCGAACATTAAATGCCTCCAAATGGTATTTAATTAACTTCCCGAGCCCCTGGAAGCATGAAAATCACTTTAAACATGCTAATTTTAGCTCTAACACTGATGATCCACCTACAAATGTGAACTGACGTTCAAAAATAAAACATTTGAAAACGGACCATTTTCCACATTTCTGAAGCATGACGTAATGGGGGGGTGTTATCTCTTTTGTCGAAAATCAGCCGTTTTTGCTCGAACATTAAATGCCTCCAAATGGTATTTAATTAACTTCCCGGGGTGAAGAAACCCTTTTTGAGAACTCAGAGTGAGTAAATTGGCCATTTTCATGGACTTTTAACCATTCCATAAATCTTGTGTTTTGGGCCCCTGGAAGCATGAAAATCACTTTAAACATGCTAATTTTAGCTCTAACACTGATGATCCACCTACAAATGTGAACTGACGTTCAAAAATAAAACATTTGAAAACGGACCACTTTCCACATTTCTGAAGCATGACGTAATGGGGGGGTGTTATCTCTTTTGTCGAAAATCAGCCGTTTTTGCTCGAACATTAAATGCCTCCAAATGGTATTTAATTAACTTCCCGAGCCCCTGGAAGCATGAAAATCACTTTAAACATGCTAATTTTAGCTCTAACACTGATGATCCACCTACAAATGTGAACTGATGTTCAAAAATAAAACATTTGAAAACGGACCATTATCCACATTTCTGAAGCATGACGTAATGGGGGGGTGTTATCTCTTTTGTCGAAAATCAGCCGTTTTTGCTCGAACATTAAATGCCTCCAAATGGTATTTAATTAACTTCCCGGGGTGAAGAAACCCTTTTTGAGAACTCAGAGTGAGTAAATTGGCCATTTTCATGCACTTTTAACCATTCCATAAATCTTGTGTTTTGGGCCCCTGGAAGCATGAAAATCACTTTAAACATGCTAATTTTAGCTCTAACACTGATGATCCACCTACAAATGTGAACTGACGTTCAAAAATAAAACATTTGAAAACGGACCATTTTCCACATTTCTGAAGCATGACGTAATGGAGGGGTGTTATCTCTTTTGTCGAAAATCAGCCGTTTTTGCTCGAACATTAAATGCCTCCAAATGGTATTTAATTAACTTCCCGAGCCCCTGGAAGCATGAAAATCACTTTAAACATGCTAATTTTAGCTCTAACACTGATGATCCACCTACAAATGTGAACTGACGTTCAAAAATAAAACATTTGAAAACGGACCATTTTCCACATTTCTGAAGCATGACGTAATGGGGGGGTGTTATCTCTTTTGTCGAAAATCAGCCGTTTTTGCTCGAACATTAAATGCCTCCAAATGGTATTTAATTAACTTCCCGGGGTGAAGAAACCCTTTTTGAGAACTCAGAGTGAGTAAATTGGCCATTTTCATGCACTTTTAACCATTCCATAAATCTTGTGTTTTGGGCCCCTGGAAGCATGAAAATCACTTTAAACATGCTAATTTTAGCTCTAACACTGATGATCCACCTACAAATGTGAACTGACGTTCAAAAATAAAACATTTGAAAACGGACCATTTTCCACATTTCTGAAGCATGACGTAATGGGGGGGTGTTATCTCTTTTGTCGAAAATCAGCCGTTTTTGCTCGAACATTAAATGCCTCCAAATGGTATTTAATTAACTTCCCGAGCCCCTGGAAGCATGAAAATCACTTTAAACATGCTAATTTTAGCTCTAACACTGATGATCCACCTACAAATGTGAACTGACGTTCAAAAATAAAACATTTGAAAACGGACCATTTTCCACATTTCTGAAGCATGACGTAATGGGGGGGTGTTATCTCTTTTGTCGAAAATCAGCCGTTTTTGCTCGAACATTAAATGCCTCCAAATGATATTTATTTCACTTCCCGGGGTGAAGAAACCCTTTTTGAGAACTCAGAGTGAGTAAATTGGCCATTTTCATGCACTTTTAACCATTCCATTAATCTTGTGTTTTGGGCCCCTGGAAGCATGAAAATCACTTTAAACATGCTAATTTTAGCTCTAACACTGATGATCCACCTACAAATGTGAACTGACGTTCAAAAATAAAACATTTGAAAACGGACCATTTTCCACATTTCTGAAGCATGACGTAATGGGGGGGTGTTATCTCTTTTGTCGAAAATCAGCCGTTTTTGCTTGAACATTAAATGCCTCCAAATGGTATTTAATTAACTTCCCGAGCCCCTGGAAGCATGAAAATCACTTTAAACATGCTAATTTTAGCTCTAACACTGATGATCCACCTACAAATGTGAACTGACGTTCAAAAATAAAACATTTGAAAACGGACCATTTTCCACATTTCTGAAGCATGACGTAATGGGGGGGTGTGCTCTCTTTTGTCGAAAATCAGCCGTTTTTGCTCGAACATTAAATGCCTCCAAATGGTATTTAATTAACTTCCCGAGCCCCTGGAAGCATGAAAATCACTTTAAACATGCTAATTTTAGCTCTAACACTGATGATCCACCTACAAATGTGAACTGACGTTCAAAAATAAAACATTTGAAAACAGACCATTTTCCACATTTCTGAAGCATGACGTAATGGGGGGGTGTTATCTCTTTTGTCGAAAATCAGCCGTTTTTGCTCGAACATTAAATGCCTCCAAATGGTATTTAATTAACTTCCCGAGCCCCTGGAAGCATGAAAATCACTTTAAACATGCTAATTTTAGCTCTAACACTGATGATCCACCTACAAATGTGAACTGACGTTCAAAAATAAAACATTTGAAAACGGACCATTTTCCACATTTCTGAAGCATGACGTAATGGGGGGGTGTTATCTCTTTTGTCGAAAATCAGCCGTTTTTGCTCGAACATTAAATGCCTCCAAATGGTATTTAATTAACTTCCCGGGGTGAAGAAACCCTTTTTGAGAACTCAGAGTGAGTAAATTGGCCATTTTCATGCACTTTTAACCATTCCATAAATCTTGTGTTTTGGGCCCCTGGAAGCATGAAAATCACTTTAAACATGCTAATTTTAGCTCTAACACTGATGATCCACCTACAAATGTGAACTGACGTTCAAAAATAAAACATTTGAAAACGGACCACTTTCCACATTTCTGAAGCATGACGTAATGGGGGGGTGTTATCTCTTTTGTCGAAAATCAGCCGTTTTTGCTCGAACATTAAATGCCTCCAAATGGTATTTAATTAACTTCCCGAGCCCCTGGAAGCATGAAAATCACTTTAAACATGCTAATTTTAGCTCTAACACTGATGATCCACCTACAAATGTGAACTGATGTTCAAAAATAAAACATTTGAAAACGGACCATTTTCCACATTTCTGAAGCATGACGTAATGGGGGGGTGTTATCTCTTTTGTCGAAAATCAGCCGTTTTTGCTCGAACATTAAATGCCTCCAAATGGTATTTAATTAACTTCCCGGGGTGAAGAAACCCTTTTTGAGAACTCAGAGTGAGTAAATTGGCCATTTTCATGCACTTTTAACCATTCCATAAATCTTGTGTTTTGGGCCCCTGGAAGCATGAAAATCACTTTAAACATGCTAATTTTAGCTCTAACACTGATGATCCACCTACAAATGTGAACTGACGTTCAAAAATAAAACATTTGAAAACGGACCATTTTCCACATTTCTGAAGCATGACGTAATGGGGGGGTGTTATCTCTTTTGTCGAAAATCAGCCGTTTTTGCTCGAACATTAAATGCCTCCAAATGGTATTTAATTAACTTCCCGAGCCCCTGGAAGCATGAAAATCACTTTAAACATGCTAATTTTAGCTCTAACACTGATGATCCACCTACAAATGTGAACTGACGTTCAAAAATAAAACATTTGAAAACGGACCATTTTCCACATTTCTGAAGCATTACGTAATGGGGGGTGTTATCTCTTTTGTCGAAAATCAGCCGTTTTTGCTCGAACATTAAATGCCTCCAAATGGTATTTAATTAACTTCCCGAGCCCCTGGAAGCATGAAAATCACTTTAAACATGCTAATTTTAGCTCTAACACTGATGATCCACCTACAAATGTGAACTGACGTTCAAAAATAAAACATTGGAAAACGGACCATTTTCCACATTTCTGAAGCATGACGTAATGGGGGGGTGTTATCTCTTTTGTCGAAAATGAGCCGTTTTTGCTCGAACATTAAATGCCTCCAAATGGTATTTAATTAACTTCCCGGGGTGAAGAAACCCTTTTTGAGAACTCAGAGTGAGTAAATTGGCCATTTTCATGCACTTTTAACCATTCTATAAATCTTGTGTTTTGGGCCCCTGGAAGCATGAAAATCACTTTAAACATGCTAATTTTAGCTCTAACACTGATGATCCACCTACAAATGTGAACTGACGTTCAAAAATAAAACATTTGAAAACGGACCATTTTCCACATTTCTGAAGCATGACGTAATGGGGGGGTGTTATCTCTTTTGTCGAAAATCAGCCGTTTTTGCTCGAACATTAAATGCCTCCAAATGGTATTTAATTAACTTCCCTTGCCCCTGGAAGCATGAAAATCACTTTAAACATGCTAATTTTAGCTCTAACACTGATGATCCACCTACAAATGTGAACTGACGTTCAAAAATAAAACATTTGAAAACGGACCATTTTCCACATTTCTGAAGCATGACGTAATGGGGGGGTGTTATCTCTTTTGTCGAAAATAAGCCGTTTTTGCTCGAACATTAAATGCCTCCAAATGGTATTTATTTCACTTCCCGAGCCCCTGGAAGCATGAAAATCACTTTAAACATTCTCATTTTAGCTCTAACACTGATGATCCACCTACAAATGTGAACTGACGTTCAAAAGTAAAACATTTGAAAACGGACCATTTTCCACATTTCTGAAGCATGACGTAATGGGGGGGGTGTTATCTCTTTTGTCGAAAATCAGCCGTTTTTGCTCAAACATTAAATGCCTCCAAATGGTATTTAATTAACTTCCCGAGCCCCTGGAAGCATGAAAATCACTTTAAACATGCTAATTTTAGCTCTAACACTGATGATCCACCTACAAATGTGAACTGACGTTCAAAAATAAAACATTTGAAAACGGACCATTTTCCACATTTCTGAAGCATGACGTAATGGGGGGGTGTTATCTCTTTTGTCGAAAATCAGCCGTTTTTGCTCGAACATTAAATGCCTCCAAATGGTATTTAATTAACTTCCCGGGGTGAAGAAACCCTTTTTGAGAACTCAGAGTGAGTAAATTGGCCATTTTCATGCACTTTTAACCATTCCATAAATCTTGTGTTTTGGGCCCCTGGAAGCATGAAAATCACTTTAAACATGCTAATTTTAGCTCTAACACTGATGATCCACCTACAAATGTGAACTGACGTTCAAAAATAAAACATTTGAAAACGGACCATTTTCCACATTTCTGAAGCATGACGTAATGGGGGGGTGTTATCTCTTTTGTCGAAAATCAGCCGTTTTTGCTCGAACACTAAATGCCTCCAAATGGTATTTAATTAACTTCCCGAGCCCCTGGAAGCATGAAAATCACTTTAAACATGCTAATTTTAGCCCTAACACTGATGATCCACCTACAAATGTGAACTGACGTTCAAAAATAAAACATTTGAAAACGGACCATTTTCCACATTTCTGAAGCATGACGTAATGGGGGGGTGTTATCTCTTTTGTCGAAAATCAGCCGTTTTTGCTCGAACATTAAATGCCTCCAAATGGTATTTATTTCACTTCCCGGGGTGAAGAAACCCTTTTTGAGAACTCAGAGTGAGTAAATTGGCCATTTTCATGCACTTTTAACCATTCCATTAATCTTGTGTTTTGGGCCCCTGGAAGCATGAAAATCACTTTAAACATGCTAATTTTAGCTCTAACACTGATGATCCACCTACAAATGTGAACTGACGTTCAAAAATAAAACATTTGAAAACGGACCATTTTCCACATTTCTGAAGCATGACGTAATGGGGGGGTGTTATCTATTTTGTCGAAAATCAGCCGTTTTTGCTCGAACATTAAATGCCTCCAAATGGTATTTATTTCACTTCCCGAGCCCCTGGAAGCATGAAAATCACTTTAAACATGCTAATTTTAGCTGATCCACCAACAAATGTGAACTGACGTTCAAAAATAAAACATTTGAAAACGGACCATTTTCCACATTTCTGAAGCATGACGTAATGGGGGGGTGTTATCTCTTTTGTCGAAAATCAGCCGTTTTTGTTCGAACATTAAATGCCTCCAAATGGTATTTAATTAACTTCCCGAGCCCCTGGAAGCATGAAAATCACTTTAAACATGCTAATTTTAGCTCTAACACTGATGATCCACCTACAAATGTGAACTGACGTTCAAAAATAAAACATTTGAAAACGGACCATTTTCCACATTTCTGAAGCATGACGTAATATGGGGGTGTTATCTCTTTTGTCGAAAATCAGCCGTTTTTGCTCGAACATTAAATGCCTCCAAATGGTATTTATTTCACTTCCCGAGCCCCTGGAAGCATGAAAATCACTTTAAACATGCTAATTTTAGCTCTAACACTGATGATCCACCTACAAATGTGAACTGACGTTCAAAAATAAAACATCTGAAAACGGACCATTTTCCACATTTCTGAAGCATGACGTAATGGGGGGGGTGTTATCTCTTTTGTCGAAAATCAGCCGTTTTTGCTCGAACATTAAATGCCTCCAAATGGTATTTAATTAACTTCCCGAGCCCCTGGAAGCATGAAAATCACTTTAAACATGCTAATTTTAGCTCTAACACTGATGATCCACCTACAAATGTGAACTGACGTTCAAAAATAAAACATTTGAAAACGGACCATTTTCCACATTTCTGAAGCATGACGTAATGGGGGGGTGTTATCTCTTTTGTCGAAAATCAGCCGTTTTTGCTCGAACATTAAATGCCTCCAAATGGTATTTAATTAACTTCCCGGGGTGAAGAAACCCTTTTTGAGAACTCAGAGTGGGTAAATTGGCCATTTTCATGCACTTTTAACCATTCCATAAATCTTGTGTTTTGGGCCCCTGGAAGCATGAAAATCACTTTAAACATGCTAATTTTAGCTCTAACACTGATGATCCACCTACAAATGTGAACTGACGTTCAAAAATAAAACATTTGAAAACGGACCATTTTCCACATTTCTGAAGCATGACGTAATGGGGGGGTGTTATCTCTTTTGTTGAAAATCAGCCGTTTTTGCTCGAACATTAAATGCCTCCAAATGGTATTTAATTAACTTCCCGAGCCCCTGGAAGCATGAAAATCACTTTAAACATGCTAATTTTAGCTCTAACACTGATGATCCACCTACAAATATGAACTGACGTTCAAAAATAAAACATTTGAAAACGGACCATTTTCCACATTTCTGAAGCATGACGTAATGGGGGGGTGTTATCTCTTTTGTCGAAAATCAGCCGTTTTTGCTCGAACATTAAATGCCTCCAAATGGTATTTAATTAACTTCCCGGGGTGAAGAAACCCTTTTTGAGAACTCAGAGTGAGTAAATTGGGCATTTTCATGCACTTTTAACCATTCCATAAATCTTGTGTTTTGGGCCCCTGGAAGCATGAAAATCACTTTAAACATGCTAATTTTAGCTCTAACACTGATGATCCACCTACAAATGTGAACTGACGTTCAGAAATAAAACATTTGAAAACGGACCATTTTCCACATTTCTGAAGCATGACGTAATGGGGGGGTGTTATCTCTTTTGTCGAAAATCAGCCGTTTTTGCTCGAACATTAAATGCCTCCAAATGGTATTTAATTAACTTCCCGAGCCCCTGGAAGCATGAAAATCACTTTAAACATGCTAATTTTAGCTCTAACACTGATGATCCACCTACAAATGTGAACTGACGTTCAAAAATAAAACATTTGAAAACGGACCATTTTCCACATTTCTGAAGCATGACGTAATGGGGAGGTGTTATCTCTTTTGTCGAAAATCAGCCGTTTTGGCTCGAACATTAAATGCCTCCAAATGGTATTTAATTAACTTCCCGGGGTGAAGAAACCCTTTTTGAGAACTCAGAGTGAGTAAATTGGCCATTTTCATGCACTTTTAACCATTCCATAAATCTTTTGTTTTGGGCCCCTGGAAGCATGAAAATCACTTTAAACATGCTAATTTTAGCTCTAACACTGATGATCCACCTACAAATGTGAACTGACGTTCAAAAATAAAACATTTGAAAACGGACCATTTTCCACATTTCTGAAGCATGACGTAATGGGGGGGTGTTATCTCTTTTGTCGAAAATCAGCCGTTTTTGCTCGAACATTAAATGCCTCCAAATGGTATTTAATTAACTTCCCGGGGTGAAGAAACCCTTTTTGAGAACTCAGAGTGAGTAAATTGGCCATTTTCATGCACTTTTAACCATTCCATAAATCTTGTGTTTTGGGCCCCTGGAAGCATGAAAATCACTTTAAACATGCTAATTTTAGCTCTAACACTGATGATCCACCTACAAATGTGAACTGACGTTCAAAAATAAAACATTTGAAAACGGACCATTTTCCACATTTCTGAAGCATGACGTAATGGGGGGGTGTTATCTCTTTTGTCGAAAATCAGCCGTTTTTGCTCGAACATTAAATGCCTCCAAATGGTATTTATTTCACTTCCCGGGGTGAAGAAACCCTTTTCGAGAACTCAGAGTGAGTAAATTGGCCATTTTCATGCACTTTTAACCATTCCATTAATCTTGTGTTTTGGGCCCCTGGAAGCATGAAAATCACTTTAAACATGCTAATTTTAGCTCTAACACTGATGATCCACCTACAAATGTGAACTGACGTTCAAAAATAAAACATTTGAAAACGGACCATTTTCCACATTTCTGAAGCATGACGTAATGGGGGGGTGTTATCTCTTTTGTCGAAAATCAGCCGTTTTTGCTCGAACATTAAATGCCTCCAAATGGTATTTAATTAAATTCCCGAGCCCCTGGAAGCATGAAAATCACTTTAAACATGCTAATTTTAGCTCTAACACTGATGATCCACCTACAAATGTGAACTGACGTTCAAAAATAAAACATTTGAAAACGGACCATTTTCCACATTTCTGAAGCATGACGTAATGGGGGGGTGTTATCTCTTTTGTCGAAAATCAGCCGTTTTTGCTCGAACATTAAATGCCTCCAAATGATATTTATTTCACTTCCCGGGGTGAAGAAACCCTTTTTGAGAACTCAGAGTGAGTAAATTGGCCATTTTCATGCACTTTTAACCATTCCATTAATCTTGTGTTTTGGGCCCCTGGAAGCATAAAAATCACTTTAAACATTCTAATTTTAGCTCTAACACTGATGATCCACCTACAAATGTGAACTGACGTTCAAAAATAAAACATTTGAAAACGGACAATTTTCCACATTTCTGAAGCATGACGTAATGGGGGGGTGTTATCTCTTTTGTCGAAAATCAGCCGTTTTTGCTCGAACATTAAATGCCTCCAAATGGTATTTAATTAACTTCCCGAGCCCCTGGAAGCATGAAAATCACTTTAAACATGCTAATTTTAGCTCTAACACTGATGATCCACCTACAAATGTGAACTGACGTTCAAAAATAAAACATTTGAAAACGGACCATTTTCCACATTTCTGAAGCATGACGTAATGGGGGGGTGTGATCTCTTTTGTCGAAAATCAGCCGTTTTTGCTCGAACATTAAATGCCTCCAAATGGTATTTAATTAACTTCCCGAGCCCCTGGAAGCATGAAAATCACTTTAAACATGCTAATTTTAGCTCTAACACTGATGATCCACCTACAAATGTGAACTGACGTTCAAAAATAAAACATTTGAAAACGGACCATTTTCCACATTTCTGAAGCATGACGTAATGGGGGGGTGTTATCTCTTTTGTCGAAAATCAGCCGTTTTTGCTCGAACATTAAATGCCTCCAAATGGTATTTAATTAACTTCCCGAGCCCCTGGAAGCATGAAAATCACTTTAAACATGCTAATTTTAGCTCTAACACTGATGATCCACCTACAAATGTGAACTGACGTTCAAAAATAAAACATTTGAAAACGGACCATTTTCCACATTTCTGAAGCATGACGTAATGGGGGGGTGTTATCTCTTTTGTCGAAAATCAGCCGTTTTTGCTCGAACATTAAATGCCTCCAAATGGTATTTAATTAACTTCCTGGGGTGAAGAAACCCTTTTTGAGAACTCAGAGTGAGTAAATTGGCCATTTTCATGCACTTTTAACCATTCCATAAATCTTGTGTTTTGGGCCCCTGGAAGCATGAAAATCACTTTAAACATGCTAATTTTAGCTCTAACACTGATGATCCACCTACAAATGTGAACTGACGTTCAAAAATAAAACATTTGAAAACGGACCACTTTCCACATTTCTGAAGCATGACGTAATGGGGGGGTGTTATCTCTTTTGTCGAAAATCAGCCGTTTTTGCTCGAACATTAAATGCCTCCAAATGGTATTTAATTAACTTCCCGAGCCCCTGGAAGCATGAAAATCACTTTAAACATGCTAATTTTAGCTCTAACACTGATGATCCACCTACAAATGTGAACTGATGTTCAAAAATAAAACATTTGAAAACGGACCATTTTCCACATTTCTGAAGCATGACGTAATGGGGGGGTGTTATCTCTTTTGTCGAAAATCAGCCGTTTTTGCTCGAACATTAAATGCCTCCAAATGGTATTTAATTAACTTCCCGGGGTGAAGAAACCCTTTTTGAGAACTCAGAGTGAGTAAATTGGCCATTTTCATGCACTTTTAACCATTCCATAAATCTTGTGTTTTGGGCCCCTGGAAGCATGAAAATCACTTTAAACATGCTAATTTTAGCTCTAACACTGATGATCCACCTACAAATGTGAACTGACGTTCAAAAATAAAACATTTGAAAACGGACCATTTTCCACATTTCTGAAGCATGACGTAATGGGGGGGTGTTATCTCTTTTGTCGAAAATCAGCCGTTTTTGCTCGAACATTAAATGCCTCCAAATGGTATTTAATTAACTTCCCAAGCCCCTGGAAGCATGAAAATCACTTTAAACATGCTAATTTTAGCTCTAACACTGATGATCCACCTACAAATGTGAACTGACGTTCAAAAATAAAACATTTGAAAACGGACCATTTTCCACATTTCTGAAGCATGACGTAATGGGGGGGTGTTATCTCTTTTGTCGAAAATCAGCCGTTTTTGCTCGAACATTAAATGCCTCCAAATGGTATTTAATTAACTTCCCGGGGTGAAGAAACCCTTTTTGAGAACTCAGAGTGAGTAAATTGGCCATTTTCATGCACTTTTAACCATTCCATAAATCTTGTGTTTTGGGCCCCTGGAAGCATGAAAATCACTTTAAACATGCTAATTTTAGCTCTAACACTGATGATCCACCTACAAATGTGAACTGACGTTCAAAAATAAAACATTTGAAAACGGACCATTTTCCACATTTCTGAAGCATGACGTAATGGGGGGGTGTTATCTCTTTTGTCGAAAATCAGCCGTTTTTGCTCGAACATTAAATGCCTCCAAATGGTATTTAATTAACTTCCCGAGCCCCTGGAAGCATGAAAATCACTTTAAACATGCTAATTTTAGCTCTAACACTGATGATCCACCTACAAATGTGAACTGACGTTCAAAAATAAAACATTTGAAAACGGACCATTTTCCACATTTCTGAAGCATGACGTAATGGGGGGGTGTTATCTCTTTTGTCGAAAATCAGCCGTTTTTGCTCGAACATTAAATGCCTCCAAATGGTATTTAATTAACTTCCCGGGGTGAAGAAACCCTTTTTGAGAACTCAGAGTGAGTAAATTGGCCATTTTCATGCACTTTTAACCATTCCATAAATCTTGTGTTTTGGGCCCCTGGAAGCATGAAAATCACTTTAAACATGCTAATTTTAGCTCTAACACTGATGATCCACCTACAAATGTGAACTGACGTTCAAAAATAAAACATTTGAAAACGGACCATTTTCCACATTTCTGAAGCATGACGTAATGGGGGGGTGTTATCTCTTTTGTCGAAAATCAGCCGTTTTTGCTCGAACATTAAATGCCTCCAAATGGTATTTATTTCACTTCCCGAGCCCCTGGAAGCATGAAAATCACTTTAAACATGCTCATTTTAGCTCTAACACTGATGATCCACCTACAAATGTGAACTGACGTTCAAAAATAAAACATTTGAAAACGGACCATTTTCCACATTTCTGAAGCATGACGTAATGGGGGGGTGTTATCTCTTTTGTCGAAAATCAGCCGTTTTTGCTCGAACATTAAATGCCTCCAAATGGTATTTAATTAACTTCCCGAGCCCCTGGAAGCATGAAAATCACTTTAAACATGCTAATTTTAGCTCTAACACTGATGATCCACCTACAAATGTGAACTGACGTTCAAAAATAAAACATTTGAAAACGGACCATTTTCCACATTTCTGAAGCATGACGTAATGGGGGGGTGTTATCTCTTTTGTCGAAAATCAGCCGTTTTTGCTCGAACATTAAATGCCTCCAAATGGTATTTAATTAACTTCCCGGGGTGAAGAAACCCTTTTTGAGAACTCAGAGTGAGTAAATTGGCCATTTTCATGCACTTTTAACCATTCCATAAATCTTGTGTTTTGGGCCCCTGGAAGCATGAAAATCACTTTAAACATGCTAATTTTAGCTCTAACACTGATGATCCACCTACAAATGTGAACTGACGTTCAAAAATAAAACATTTGAAAACGGACCATTTTCCACATTTCTGAAGCATGACGTAATGGGGGGGGGTGTTATCTCTTTTGTCGAAAATCAGCCGTTTTTGCTCGAACATTAAATGCCTCCAAATGGTATTTATTTCACTTCCCGAGCCCCTGGAAGCATGAAAATCACTTTAAACATGCTAATTTTAGCTCTAACACTGATGATCCACCTACAAATGTGAACTGATGTTCAAAAATAAAACATTTGAAAACGGACCATTTTCCACATTTCTGAAGCATGACGTAATGGGGGGGTGTTATCTCTTTTGTCGAAAATCAGCCGTTTTTGCTCGAACATTAAATGCCTCCAAATGGTATTTAATTAACTTCCCGAGCCCCTGGAAGCATGAAAATCACTTTAAACATGCTAATTTTAGCTCTAACACTGATGATCCACCTACAAATGTGAACTGACGTTCAAAAATAAAACATTTGAAAACGGACCATTTTCCACATTTCTGAAGCATGACGTAATGGGGGGGTGTTATCTCTTTTGTCGAAAATCAGCCGTTTTTGCTCGAACATTAAATGCCTCCAAATGGTATTTAATTAACTTCCCGAGCCCCTGGAAGCATGAAAATCACTTTAAACATGCTAATTTTAGCTCTAACACTGATGATCCACCTACAAATGTGAACTGACGTTCAAAAATAAAACATTTGAAAACAGACCATTTTCCACATTTCTGAAGCATGACGTAATGGGGGGGTGTTATCTCTTTTGTCGAAAATCAGCCGTTTTTGCTCGAACATTAAATGCCTCCAAATGATATTTATTTCACTTCCCGGGGTGAAGAAACCCTTTTTTAGAACTCAGAGTGAGTAAATTGGCCATTTTCATGCACTTTTAACCATTCCATTAATCTTGTGTTTTGGGCCCCTGGAAGCATGAAAATCACTTTAAACATGCTAATTTTAGCTCTAACACTGATGATCCACCTACAAATGTGAACTGACGTTCAAAAATAAAACATTTGAAAACGGACAATTTTCCACATTTCTGAAGCATGACGTAATGGGGGGGTGTTATCTCTTTTGTCGAAAATCAGCCGTTTTTGCTCGAACATTAAATGCCTCCAAATGGTATTTAATTAACTTCCCGAGCCCCTGGAAGCATGAAAATCACTTTAAACATGCTAATTTTAGCTCTAACACTGATGATCCACCTACAAATGTGAACTGACGTTCAAAAATAAAACATTTGAAAACGGACCATTTTCCACATTTCTGAAGCATGACGTAATGGGGGGGTGTGATCTCTTTTGTCGAAAATCAGCCGTTTTTGCTCGAACATTAAATGCCTCCAAATGGTATTTAATTAACTTCCCGAGCCCCTGGAAGCATGAAAATCACTTTAAACATGCTAATTTTAGCTCTAACACTGATGATCCACCTACAAATGTGAACTGACGTTCAAAAATAAAACATTTGAAAACGGACCATTTTCCACATTTCTGAAGCATGACGTAATGGGGGGGTGTTATCTCTTTTGTCGAAAATCAGCCGTTTTTGCTCGAACATTAAATGCCTCCAAATGGTATTTAATTAACTTCCCGAGCCCCTGGAAGCATGAAAATCACTTTAAACATGCTAATTTTAGCTCTAACACTGATGATCCACCTACAAATGTGAACTGACGTTCAAAAATAAAACATTTGAAAACGGACCATTTTCCACATTTCTGAAGCATGACGTAATGGGGGGGTGTTATCTCTTTTGTCGAAAATCAGCCGTTTTTGCTCGAACATTAAATGCCTCCAAATGGTATTTAATTAACTTCCCGGGGTGAAGAAACCCTTTTTGAGAACTCAGAGTGAGTAAATTGGCCATTTTCATGCACTTTTAACCATTCCATAAATCTTGTGTTTTGGGCCCCTGGAAGCATGAAAATCACTTTAAACATGCTAATTTTAGCTCTAACACTGATGATCCACCTACAAATGTGAACTGACGTTCAAAAATAAAACATTTGAAAACGGACCACTTTCCACATTTCTGAAGCATGACGTAATGGGGGGGTGTTATCTCTTTTGTCGAAAATCAGCCGTTTTTGCTCGAACATTAAATGCCTCCAAATGGTATTTAATTAACTTCCCGAGCCCCTGGAAGCATGAAAATCACTTTAAACATGCTAATTTTAGCTCTAACACTGATGATCCACCTACAAATGTGAACTGATGTTCAAAAATAAAACATTTGAAAACGGACCATTTTCCACATTTCTGAAGCATGACGTAATGGGGGGGTGTTATCTCTTTTGTCGAAAATCAGCCGTTTTTGCTCGAACATTAAATGCCTCCAAATGGTATTTAATTAACTTCCCGGGGTGAAGAAACCCTTTTTGAGAACTCAGAGTGAGTAAATTGGCCATTTTCATGCACTTTTAACCATTCCATAAATCTTGTGTTTTGGGCCCCTGGAAGCATGAAAATCACTTTAAACATGCTAATTTTAGCTCTAACACTGATGATCCACCTACAAATGTGAACTGACGTTCAAAAATAAAACATTTGAAAACGGACCATTTTCCACATTTCTGAAGCATGACGTAATGGGGGGGTGTTATCTCTTTTGTCGAAAATCAGCCGTTTTTGCTCGAACATTAAATGCCTCCAAATGGTATTTAATTAACTTCCCGAGCCCCTGAAAGCATGAAAATCACTTTAAACATGCTAATTTTAGCTCTAACACTGATGATCCACCTACAAATGTGAACTGACGTTCAAAAATAAAACATTTGAAAACGGACCATTTTCCACATTTCTGAAGCATGACGTAATGGGGGGGTGTTATCTCTTTTGTCGAAAATCAGCCGTTTTTGCTCGAACATTAAATGCCTCCAAATGGTATTTAATTAACTTCCCGAGCCCCTGGAAGCATGAAAATCACTTTAAACATGCTAATTTTAGCTCTAACACTGATGATCCACCTACAAATGTGAACTGACGTTCAAAAATAAAACATTGGAAAACGGACCATTTTCCACATTTCTGAAGCATGACGTAATGGGGGGGTGTTATCTCTTTTGTCGAAAATGAGCCGTTTTTGCTCGAACATTAAATGCCTCCAAATGGTATTTAATTAACTTCCCGGGGTGAAGAAACCCTTTTTGAGAACTCAGAGTGAGTAAATTGGCCATTTTCATGCACTTTTAACCATTCTATAAATCTTGTGTTTTGGGCCCCTGGAAGCATGAAAATCACTTTAAACATGCTAATTTTAGCTCTAACACTGATGATCCACCTACAAATGTGAACTGACGTTCAAAAATAAAACATTTGAAAACGGACCATTTTCCACATTTCTGAAGCATGACGTAATGGGGGGGTGTTATCTCTTTTGTCGAAAATCAGCCGTTTTTGCTCGAACATTAAATGCCTCCAAATGGTATTTAATTAACTTCCCTTGCCCCTGGAAGCATGAAAATCACTTTAAACATGCTAATTTTAGCTCTAACACTGATGATCCACCTACAAATGTGAACTGACGTTCAAAAATAAAACATTTGAAAACGGACCATTTTCCACATTTCTGAAGCATGACGTAATGGGGGGGTGTTATCTCTTTTGTCGAAAATAAGCCGTTTTTGCTCGAACATTAAATGCCTCCAAATGGTATTTATTTCACTTCCCGAGCCCCTGGAAGCATGAAAATCACTTTAAACATGCTCATTTTAGCTCTAACACTGATGATCCACCTACAAATGTGAACTGACGTTCAAAAATAAAACATTTGAAAACGGACCATTTTCCACATTTCTGAAGCATGACGTAATGGGGGGGGTGTTATCTCTTTTGTCGAAAATCAGCCGTTTTTGCTCAAACATTAAATGCCTCCAAATGGTATTTAATTAACTTCCCGAGCCCCTGGAAGCATGAAAATCACTTTAAACATGCTAATTTTAGCTCTAACACTGATGATCCACCTACAAATGTGAACTGACGTTCAAAAATAAAACATTTGAAAACGGACCATTTTCCACATTTCTGAAGCATGACGTAATGGGGGGGTGTTATCTCTTTTGTCGAAAATCAGCCGTTTTTGCTCGAACATTAAATGCCTCCAAATGGTATTTAATTAACTTCCCGGGGTGAAGAAACCCTTTTTGAGAACTCAGAGTGAGTAAATTGGCCATTTTAATGCACTTTTAACCATTCCATAAATCTTGTGTTTTGGGCCCCTGGAAGCATGAAAATCACTTTAAACATGCTAATTTTAGCTCTAACACTGATGATCCACCTACAAATGTGAACTGACGTTCAAAAATAAAACATTTGAAAACGGACCATTTTCCACATTTCTGAAGCATGACGTAATGGGGGGGTGTTATCTCTTTTGTCGAAAATCAGCCGTTTTTGCTCGAACATTAAATGCCTCCAAATGGTATTTATTTCACTTCCCGGGGTGAAGAAACCCTTTTTGAGAACTCAGAGTGAGTAAATTGGCCATTTTCATGCACTTTTAACCATTCCATTAATCTTGTGTTTTGGGCCCCTGGAAGCATGAAAATCACTTTAAACATGCTAATTTTAGCTCTAACACTGATGATCCACCTACAAATGTGAACTGACGTTCAAAAATAAAACATTTGAAAACGGACCATTTTCCACATTTCTGAAGCATGACGTAATGGGGGGGTGTTATCTCTTTTGTCGAAAATCAGCCGTTTTTGCTCGAACATTAAATGCCTCCAAATGGTATTTATTTCACTTCCCGAGCCCCTGGAAGCATGAAAATCACTTTAAACATGCTCATTTTAGCTGATCCACCTACAAATGTGAACTGACGTTCAAAAATAAAACATTTGAAAACGGACCATTTTCCACATTTCTGAAGCATGACGTAATGGGGGGGTGTTATCTCTTTTGTCGAAAATCAGCCGTTTTTGTTCGAACATTAAATGCCTCCAAATGGTATTTAATTAACTTCCCGAGCCCCTGGAAGCATGAAAATCACTTTAAACATGCTAATTTTAGCTCTAACACTGATGATCCACCTACAAATGTGAACTGACGTTCAAAAATAAAACATTTGAAAACGGACCATTTTCCACATTTCTGAAGCATGACGTAATATGGGGGTGTTATCTCTTTTGTCGAAAATCAGCCGTTTTTGCTCGAACATTAAATGCCTCCAAATGGTATTTATTTCACTTCCCGAGCCCCTGGAAGCATGAAAATCACTTTAAACATGCTAATTTTAGCTCTAACACTGATGATCCACCTACAAATGTGAACTGACGTTCAAAAATAAAACATCTGAAAACGGACCATTTTCCACATTTCTGAAGCATGACGTAATGGGGGGGTGTTATCTCTTTTGTCGAAAATCAGCCGTTTTTGCTCGAACATTAAATGCCTCCAAATGGTATTTAATTAACTTCCCGAGCCCCTGGAAGCATGAAAATCACTTTAAACATGCTAATTTTAGCTCTAACACTGATGATCCACCTACAAATGTGAACTGACGTTCAAAAATAAAACATTTGAAAACGGACCATTTTCCACATTTCTGAAGCATGACGTAATGGGGGGGTGTTATCTCTTTTGTTGAAAATCAGCCGTTTTTGCTCGAACATTAAATGCCTCCAAATGGTATTTAATTAACTTCCCGAGCCCCTGGAAGCATGAAAATCACTTTAAACATGCTAATTTTAGCTCTAACACTGATGATCCACCTACAAATATGAACTGACGTTCAAAAATAAAACATTTGAAAACGGACCATTTTCCACATTTCTGAAGCATGACGTAATGGGGGGGTGTTATCTCTTTTGTCGAAAATCAGCCGTTTTTGCTCGAACATTAAATGCCTCCAAATGGTATTTAATTAACTTCCCGGGGTGAAGAAACCCTTTTTGAGAACTCAGAGTGAGTAAATTGGGCATTTTCATGCACTTTTAACCATTCCATAAATCTTGTGTTTTGGGCCCCTGGAAGCATGAAAATCACTTTAAACATGCTAATTTTAGCTCTAACACTGATGATCCACCTACAAATGTGAACTGACGTTCAGAAATAAAACATTTGAAAACGGACCATTTTCCACATTTCTGAAGCATGACGTAATGGGGGGGTGTTATCTCTTTTGTCGAAAATCAGCCGTTTTTGCTCGAACATTAAATGCCTCCAAATGGTATTTAATTAACTTCCCGAGCCCCTGGAAGCATGAAAATCACTTTAAACATGCTAATTTTAGCTCTAACACTGATGATCCACCTACAAATGTGAACTGACGTTCAAAAATAAAACATTTGAAAACGGACCATTTTCCACATTTCTGAAGCATGACGTAATGGGGAGGTGTTATCTCTTTTGTCGAAAATCAGCCGTTTTGGCTCGAACATTAAATGCCTCCAAATGGTATTTAATTAACTTCCCGGGGTGAAGAAACCCTTTTTGAGAACTCAGAGTGAGTAAATTGGCCATTTTCATGCACTTTTAACCATTCCATAAATCTTTTGTTTTGGGCCCCTGGAAGCATGAAAATCACTTTAAACATGCTAATTTTAGCTCTAACACTGATGATCCACCTACAAATGTGAACTGACGTTCAAAAATAAAACATTTGAAAACGGACCATTTTCCACATTTCTGAAGCATGACGTAATGGGGGGGTGTTATCTCTTTTGTCGAAAATCAGCCGTTTTTGCTCGAACATTAAATGCCTCCAAATGGTATTTAATTAACTTCCCGAGCCCCTGGAAGCATGAAAATCACTTTAAACATGCTAATTTTAGCTCTAACACTGATGATCCACCTACAAATGTGAACTGACGTTCAAAAATAAAACATTTGAAAACGGACCATTTTCCACATTTCTGAAGCATGACGTAATGGGGGGGTGTTATCTCTTTTGTCGAAAATCAGCCGTTTTTGCTCGAACATTAAATGCCTCCAAATGGTATTTAATTAACTTCCCGGGGTGAAGAAACCCTTTTTGAGAACTCAGAGTGGGTAAATTGGCCATTTTCATGCACTTTTAACCATTCCATAAATCTTGTGTTTTGGGCCCCTGGAAGCATGAAAATCACTTTAAACATGCTAATTTTAGCTCTAACACTGATGATCCACCTACAAATGTGAACTGACGTTCAAAAATAAAACATTTGAAAACGGACCATTTTCCACATTTCTGAAGCATGACGTAATGGGGGGGTGTTATCTCTTTTGTTGAAAATCAGCCGTTTTTGCTCGAACATTAAATGCCTCCAAATGGTATTTAATTAACTTCCCGAGCCCCTGGAAGCATGAAAATCACTTTAAACATGCTAATTTTAGCTCTAACACTGATGATCCACCTACAAATATGAACTGACGTTCAAAAATAAAACATTTGAAAACGGACCATTTTCCACATTTCTGAAGCATGACGTAATGGGGGGGTGTTATCTCTTTTGTCGAAAATCAGCCGTTTTTGCTCGAACATTAAATGCCTCCAAATGGTATTTAATTAACTTCCCGGGGTGAAGAAACCCTTTTTGAGAACTCAGAGTGAGTAAATTGGGCATTTTCATGCACTTTTAACCATTCCATAAATCTTGTGTTTTGGGCCCCTGGAAGCATGAAAATCACTTTAAACATGCTAATTTTAGCTCTAACACTGATGATCCACCTACAAATGTGAACTGACGTTCAGAAATAAAACATTTGAAAACGGACCATTTTCCACATTTCTGAAGCATGACGTAATGGGGGGGTGTTATCTCTTTTGTCGAAAATCAGCCGTTTTTGCTCGAACATTAAATGCCTCCAAATGGTATTTAATTAACTTCCCGAGCCCCTGGAAGCATGAAAATCACTTTAAACATGCTAATTTTAGCTCTAACACTGATGATCCACCTACAAATGTGAACTGACGTTCAAAAATAAAACATTTGAAAACGGACCATTTTCCACATTTCTGAAGCATGACGTAATGGGGAGGTGTTATCTCTTTTGTCGAAAATCAGCCGTTTTGGCTCGAACATTAAATGCCTCCAAATGGTATTTAATTAACTTCCCGGGGTGAAGAAACCCTTTTTGAGAACTCAGAGTGAGTAAATTGGCCATTTTCATGCACTTTTAACCATTCCATAAATCTTTTGTTTTGGGCCCCTGGAAGCATGAAAATCACTTTAAACATGCTAATTTTAGCTCTAACACTGATGATCCACCTACAAATGTGAACTGACGTTCAAAAATAAAACATTTGAAAACGGACCATTTTCCACATTTCTGAAGCATGACGTAATGGGGGGGTGTTATCTCTTTTGTCGAAAATCAGCCGTTTTTGCTCGAACATTAAATGCCTCCAAATGGTATTTAATTAACTTCCCGGGGTGAAGAAACCCTTTTTGAGAACTCAGAGTGAGTAAATTGGCCATTTTCATGCACTTTTAACCATTCCATAAATCTTGTGTTTTGGGCCCCTGGAAGCATGAAAATCACTTTAAACATGCTAATTTTAGCTCTAACACTGATGATCCACCTACAATTGTGAACTGACGTTCAAAAATAAAACATTTGAAAACGGACCATTTTCCACATTTCTGAAGCATGACGTAATGGGGGGGTGTTATCTCTTTTGTCGAAAATCAGCCGTTTTTGCTCGAACATTAAATGCCTCCAAATGGTATTTATTTCACTTCCCGGGGTGAAGAAACCCTTTTCGAGAACTCAGAGTGAGTAAATTGGCCATTTTCATGCACTTTTAACCATTCCATTAATCTTGTGTTTTGGGCCCCTGGAAGCATGAAAATCACTTTAAACATGCTAATTTTAGCTCTAACACTGATGATCCACCTACAAATGTGAACTGACGTTCAAAAATAAAACATTTGAAAACGGACCATTTTCCACATTTCTGAAGCATGACGTAATGGGGGGGTGTTATCTCTTTTGTCGAAAATCAGCCGTTTTTGCTCGAACATTAAATGCCTCCAAATGGTATTTAATTAACTTCCCGAGCCCCTGGAAGCATGAAAATCACTTTAAACATGCTAATTTTAGCTCTAACACTGATGATCCACCTACAAATGTGAACTGACGTTCAAAAATAAAACATTTGAAAACGGACCATTTTCCACATTTCTGAAGCATGACGTAATGGGGGGGTGTTATCTCTTTTGTCGAAAATCAGCCGTTTTTGCTCGAACATTAAATGCCTCCAAATGATATTTATTTCACTTCCCGGGGTGAAGAAACCCTTTTTGAGAACTCAGAGTGAGTAAATTGGCCATTTTCATGCACTTTTAACCATTCCATTAATCTTGTGTTTTGGGCCCCTGGAAGCATGAAAATCACTTTAAACATGCTAATTTTAGCTCTAACACTGATGATCCACCTACAAATGTGAACTGACGTTCAAAAATAAAACATTTGAAAACGGACAATTTTCCACATTTCTGAAGCATGACGTAATGGGGGGGTGTTATCTCTTTTGTCGAAAATCAGCCGTTTTTGCTCGAACATTAAATGCCTCCAAATGGTATTTAATTAACTTCCCGAGCCCCTGGAAGCATGAAAATCACTTTAAACATGCTAATTTTAGCTCTAACACTGATGATCCACCTACAAATGTGAACTGACGTTCAAAAATAAAACATTTGAAAACGGACCATTTTCCACATTTCTGAAGCATGACGTAATGGGGGGGTGTGATCTCTTTTGTCGAAAATCAGCCGTTTTTGCTCGAACATTAAATGCCTCCAAATGGTATTTAATTAACTTCCCGAGCCCCTGGAAGCATGAAAATCACTTTAAACATGCTAATTTTAGCTCTAACACTGATGATCCACCTACAAATGTGAACTGACTTTCAAAAATAAAACATTTGAAAACGGACCATTTTCCACATTTCTGAAGCATGACGTAATGGGGGGGTGTTATCTCTTTTGTCGAAAATCAGCCGTTTTTGCTCGAACATTAAATGCCTCCAAATGGTATTTAATTAACTTCCCGAGCCCCTGGAAGCATGAAAATCACTTTAAACATGCTAATTTTAGCTCTAACACTGATGATCCACCTACAAATGTGAACTGACGTTCAAAAATAAAACATTTGAAAACGGACCATTTTCCACATTTCTGAAGCATGACGTAATGGGGGGGTGTTATCTCTTTTGTCGAAAATCAGCCGTTTTTGCTCGAACATTAAATGCCTCCAAATGGTATTTAATTAACTTCCCGAGCCCCTGGAAGCATGAAAATCACTTTAAACATGCTAATTTTAGCTCTAACACTGATGATCCACCTACAAATGTGAACTGATGTTCAAAAATAAAACATTTGAAAACGGACCATTTTCCACATTTCTGAAGCATGACGTAATGGGGGGGTGTTATCTCTTTTGTCGAAAATCAGCCGTTTTTGCTCGAACATTAAATGCCTCCAAATGGTATTTAATTAACTTCCCGGGGTGAAGAAACCCTTTTTGAGAACTCAGAGTGAGTAAATTGGCCATTTTCATGCACTTTTAACCATTCCATAAATCTTGTGTTTTGGGCCCCTGGAAGCATGAAAATCACTTTAAACATGCTAATTTTAGCTCTAACACTGATGATCCACCTACAAATGTGAACTGACGTTCAAAAATAAAACATTTGAAAACGGACCATTTTCCACATTTCTGAAGCATGACGTAATGGGGGGGTGTTATCTCTTTTGTCGAAAATCAGCCGTTTTTGCTCGAACATTAAATGCCTCCAAATGGTATTTAATTAACTTCCCGGGGTGAAGAAACCCTTTTTGAGAACTCAGAGTGAGTAAATTGGCCATTTTCATGCACTTTTAACCATTCCATAAATCTTGTGTTTTGGGCCCCTGGAAGCATGAAAATCACTTTAAACATGCTAATTTTAGCTCTAACACTGATGATCCACCTACAAATGTGAACTGACGTTCAAAAATAAAACATTTGAAAACGGACCATTTTCCACATTTCTGAAGCATGACGTAATGGGGGGGTGTTATCTCTTTTGTCGAAAATCAGCCGTTTTTGCTCGAACATTAAATGCCTCCAAATGGTATTTAATTAACTTCCCGAGCCCCTGGAAGCATGAAAATCACTTTAAACATGCTAATTTTAGCTCTAACACTGATGATCCACCTACAAATGTGAACTGACGTTCAAAAATAAAACATTTGAAAACGGACCATTTTCCACATTTCTGAAGCATGACGTAATGGGGGGGTGTTATCTCTTTTGTCGAAAATCAGCCGTTTTTGCTCGAACATTAAATGCCTCCAAATGGTATTTAATTAACTTCCCGGGGTGAAGAAACCCTTTTTGAGAACTCAGAGTGAGTAAATTGGCCATTTTCATGCACTTTTAACCATTCCATAAATCTTGTGTTTTGGGCCCCTGGAAGCATGAAAATCACTTTAAACATGCTAATTTTAGCTCTAACACTGATGATCCACCTACAAATGTGAACTGACGTTCAAAAATAAAACATTTGAAAACGGACCATTTTCCACATTTCTGAAGCATGACGTAATGGGGGGGTGTTATCTCTTTTGTCGAAAATCGGCCGTTTTTGCTCGAACATTAAATGCCTCCAAATGGTATTTATTTCACTTCCCGAGCCCCTGGAAGCATGAAAATCACTTTAAACATGCTCATTTTAGCTCTAACACTGATGATCCACCTACAAATGTGAACTGACGTTCAAAAATAAAACATTTGAAAACGGACCATTTTCCACATTTCTGAAGCATGACGTAATGGGGGGGTGTTATCTCTTTTGTCGAAAATCAGCCGTTTTTGCTCGAACATTAAATGCCTCCAAATGGTATTTAATTAACTTCCCGAGCCCCTGGAAGCATGAAAATCACTTTAAACATGCTAATTTTAGCTCTAACACTGATGATCCACCTACAAATGTGAACTGACGTTCAAAAATAAAACATTTGAAAACGGACCATTTTCCACATTTCTGAAGCATGACGTAATGGGGGGGTGTTATCTCTTTTGTCGAAAATCAGCCGTTTTTGCTCGAACATTAAATGCCTCCAAATGGTATTTAATTAACTTCCCGGGGTGAAGAAACCCTTTTTGAGAACTCAGAGTGAGTAAATTGGCCATTTTCATGCACTTTTAACCATTCCATAAATCTTGTGTTTTGGGCCCCTGGAAGCATGAAAATCACTTTAAACATGCTAATTTTAGCTCTAACACTGATGATCCACCTACAAATGTGAACTGACGTTCAAAAATAAAACATTTGAAAACGGACCATTTTCCACATTTCTGAAGCATGACGTAATGGGGGGGGGTGTTATCTCTTTTGTCGAAAATCAGCCGTTTTTGCTCGAACATTAAATGCCTCCAAATGGTATTTATTTCACTTCCCGAGCCCCTGGAAGCATGAAAATCACTTTAAACATGCTAATTTTAGCTCTAACACTGATGATCCACCTACAAATGTGAACTGACGTTCAAAAATAAAACATTTGAAAACGGACCATTTTCCACATTTCTGAAGCATGACGTAATGGGGGGGTGTTATCTCTTTTGTCGAAAATCAGCCGTTTTTGCTCGAACATTAAATGCCTCCAAATGGTATTTAATTAACTTCCCGAGCCCCTGGAAGCATGAAAATCACTTTAAACATGCTAATTTTAGCTCTAACACTGATGATCCACCTACAAATGTGAACTGACGTTCAAAAATAAAACATTTGAAAACGGACCATTTTCCACATTTCTGAAGCATGACGTAATGGGGGGGTGTTATCTCTTTTGTCGAAAATCAGCCGTTTTTGCTCGAACATTAAATGCCTCCAAATGGTATTTAATTAACTTCCCGAGCCCCTGGAAGCATGAAAATCACTTTAAACATGCTAATTTTAGCTCTAACACTGATGATCCACCTACAAATGTGAACTGACGTTCAAAAATAAAACATTTGAAAACGGACCATTTTCCACATTTCTGAAGCATGACGTAATGGGGGGGTGTTATCTCTTTTGTCGAAAATCAGCCGTTTTTGCTCGAACATTAAATGCCTCCAAATGGTATTTAATTAACTTCCCGGGGTGAAGAAACCCTTTTTGAGAACTCAGAGTGAGTAAATTGGCCATTTTCATGCACTTTTAACAATTCCATAAATCTTGTGTTTTGGGCCCCTGGAAGCATGAAAATCACTTTAAACATGCTAATTTTAGCTCTAACACTGATGATCCACCTACAAATGTGAACTGACGTTCAAAAATAAAACATTTGAAAACGGACCATTTTCCACATTTCTGAAGCATGACGTAATGGGGGGGTGTTATCTCTTTTGTCGAAAATCAGCCGTTTTTGCTCAAACATTAAATGCCTCCAAATGGTATTTATTTCACTTCCCGGGGTGAAGAAACCCTTTTCGAGAACTCAGAGTGAGTAAATTGGCCATTTTCATGCACTTTTAACCATTCCATTAATCTTGTGTTTTGGGCCCCTGGAAGCATGAAAATCACTTTAAACATGCTAATTTTAGCTCTAACACTGATGATCCACCTACAAATGTGAACTGACGTTCAAAAATAAAACATTTGAAAACGGACCATTTTCCACATTTCTGAAGCATGACGTAATGGGGGGGTGTTATCTCTTTTGTCGAAAATCAGCCGTTTTTGCTCGAACATTAAATGCCTCCAAATGGTATTTAATTAACTTCCCGAGCCCCTGGAAGCATGAAAATCACTTTAAACATGCTAATTTTAGCTCTAACACTGATGATCCACCTACAAATGTGAACTGACGTTCAAAAATAAAACATTTGAAAACGGACCATTTTCCACATTTCTGAAGCATGACGTAATGGGGGGGTGTTATCTCTTTTGTCGAAAATCAGCCGTTTTTGCTCGAACATTAAATGCCTCCAAATGATATTTATTTCACTTCCCGGGGTGAAGAAACCCTTTTTTAGAACTCAGAGTGAGTAAATTGGCCATTTTCATGCACTTTTAACCATTCCATTAATCTTGTGTTTTGGGCCCCTGGAAGCATGAAAATCACTTTAAACATGCTAATTTTAGCTCTAACACTGATGATCCACCTACAAATGTGAACTGACGTTCAAAAATAAAACATTTGAAAACGGACAATTTTCCACATTTCTGAAGCATGACGTAATGGGGGGGTGTTATCTCTTTTGTCGAAAATCAGCCGTTTTTGCTCGAACATTAAATGCCTCCAAATGGTATTTAATTAACTTCCCGAGCCCCTGGAAGCATGAAAATCACTTTAAACATGCTAATTTTAGCTCTAACACTGATGATCCACCTACAAATGTGAACTGACGTTCAAAAATAAAACATTTGAAAACGGACCATTTTCCACATTTCTGAAGCATGACGTAATGGGGGGGTGTGATCTCTTTTGTCGAAAATCAGCCGTTTTTGCATGAACATTAAATGCCTCCAAATGGTATTTAATTAACTTCCCGAGCCCCTGGAAGCATGAAAATCACTTTAAACATGCTAATTTTAGCTCTAACACTGATGATCCACCTACAAATGTGAACTGACGTTCAAAAATAAAACATTTGAAAACGGACCATTTTCCACATTTCTGAAGCATGACGTAATGGGGGGGTGTTATCTCTTTTGTCGAAAATCAGCCGTTTTTGCTCGAACATTAAATGCCTCCAAATGGTATTTAATTAACTTCCCGAGCCCCTGGAAGCATGAAAATCACTTTAAACATGCTAATTTTAGCTCTAACACTGATGATCCACCTACAAATGTGAACTGACGTTCAAAAATAAAACATTTGAAAACGGACCATTTTCCACATTTCTGAAGCATGACGTAATGGGGGGGTGTTATCTCTTTTGTCGAAAATCAGCCGTTTTTGCTCGAACATTAAATGCCTCCAAATGGTATTTAATTAACTTCCCGGGGTGAAGAAACCCTTTTTGAGAACTCAGAGTGAGTAAATTGGCCATTTTCATGCACTTTTAACCATTCCATAAATCTTGTGTTTTGGGCCCCTGGAAGCATGAAAATCACTTTAAACATGCTAATTTTAGCTCTAACACTGATGATCCACCTACAAATGTGAACTGACGTTCAAAAATAAAACATTTGAAAACGGACCACTTTCCACATTTCTGAAGCATGACGTAATGGGGGGGTGTTATCTCTTTTGTCGAAAATCAGCCGTTTTTGCTCGAACATTAAATGCCTCCAAATGGTATTTAATTAACTTCCCGAGCCCCTGGAAGCATGAAAATCACTTTAAACATGCTAATTTTAGCTCTAACACTGATGATCCACCTACAAATGTGAACTGATGTTCAAAAATAAAACATTTGAAAACGGACCATTTTCCACATTTCTGAAGCATGACGTAATGGGGGGGTGTTATCTCTTTTGTCGAAAATCAGCCGTTTTTGCTCGAACATTAAATGCCTCCAAATGGTATTTAATTAACTTCCCGGGGTGAAGAAACCCTTTTTGAGAACTCAGAGTGAGTAAATTGGCCATTTTCATGCACTTTTAACCATTCCATAAATCTTGTGTTTTGGGCCCCTGGAAGCATGAAAATCACTTTAAACATGCTAATTTTAGCTCTAACACTGATGATCCACCTACAAATGTGAACTGACGTTCAAAAATAAAACATTTGAAAACGGACCATTTTCCACATTTCTGAAGCATGACGTAATGGGGGGGTGTTATCTCTTTTGTCGAAAATCAGCCGTTTTTGCTCGAACATTAAATGCCTCCAAATGGTATTTAATTAACTTCCCAAGCCCCTGGAAGCATGAAAATCACTTTAAACATGCTAATTTTAGCTCTAACACTGATGATCCACCTACAAATGTGAACTGACGTTCAAAAATAAAACATTTGAAAACGGACCATTTTCCACATTTCTGAAGCATGACGTAATGGGGGGGTGTTATCTCTTTTGTCGAAAATCAGCCGTTTTTGCTCGAACATTAAATGCCTCCAAATGGTATTTAATTAACTTCCCGGGGTGAAGAAACCCTTTTTGAGAACTCAGAGTGAGTAAATTGGCCATTTTCATGCACTTTTAACCATTCCATAAATCTTGTGTTTTGGGCCCCTGGAAGCATGAAAATCACTTTAAACATGCTAATTTTAGCTCTAACACTGATGATCCACCTACAAATGTGAACTGACGTTCAAAAATAAAACATTTGAAAACGGACCATTTTCCACATTTCTGAAGCATGACGTAATGGGGGGGTGTTATCTCTTTTGTCGAAAATCAGCCGTTTTTGCTCGAACATTAAATGCCTCCAAATGGTATTTAATTAACTTCCCGAGCCCCTGGAAGCATGAAAATCACTTTAAACATGCTAATTTTAGCTCTAACACTGATGATCCACCTACAAATGTGAACTGATGTTCAAAAATAAAACATTTGAAAACGGACCATTTTCCACATTTCTGAAGCATGACGTAATGGGGGGGTGTTATCTCTTTTGTCGAAAATCAGCCGTTTTTGCTCGAACATTAAATGCCTCCAAATGGTATTTAATTAACTTCCCGGGGTGAAGAAACCCTTTTTGAGAACTCAGCGTGAGTAAATTGGCCATTTTCATGCACTTTTAACCATTCCATAAATCTTGTGTTTTGGGCCCCTGGAAGCATGAAAATCACTTTAAACATGCTAATTTTAGCTCTAACACTGATGATCCACCTACAAATGTGAACTGACGTTCAAAAATAAAACATTTGAAAACGGACCATTTTCCACATTTCTGAAGCATGACGTAATGGGGGGGTGTTATCTCTTTTGTCGAAAATCAGCCGTTTTTGCTCGAACATTAAATGCCTCCAAATGGTATTTATTTCACTTCCCGAGCCCCTGGAAGCATGAAAATCACTTTAAACATGCTCATTTTAGCTCTAACACTGATGATCCACCTACAAATGTGAACTGACGTTCAAAAATAAAACATTTGAAAACGGACCATTTTCCACATTTCTGAAGCATGACGTAATGGGGGGGTGTTATCTCTTTTGTCGAAAATCAGCCGTTTTTGCTCGAACATTAAATGCCTCCAAATGGTATTTAATTAACTTCCCGAGCCCCTGGAAGCATGAAAATCACTTTAAACATGCTAATTTTAGCTCTAACACTGATGATCCACCTACAAATGTGAACTGACGTTCAAAAATAAAACATTTGAAAACGGACCATTTTCCACATTTCTGAAGCATGACGTAATGGGGGGGTGTTATCTCTTTTGTCGAAAATCAGCCGTTTTTGCTCGAACATTAAATGCCTCCAAATGGTATTTAATTAACTTCCCGGGGTGAAGAAACCCTTTTTGAGAACTCAGAGTGAGTAAATTGGCCATTTTCATGCACTTTTAACCATTCCATAAATCTTGTGTTTTGGGCCCCTGGAAGCATGAAAATCACTTTAAACATGCTAATTTTAGCTCTAACACTGATGATCCACCTACAAATGTGAACTGACGTTCAAAAATAAAACATTTGAAAACGGACCATTTTCCACATTTCTGAAGCATGACGTAATGGGGGGGTGTTATCTCTTTTGTCGAAAATCAGCCGTTTTTGCTCGAACATTAAATGCCTCCAAATGGTATTTAATTAACTTCCCGAGCCCCTGGAAGCATGAAAATCACTTTAAACATGCTAATTTTAGCTCTAACACTGATGATCCACCTACAAATGTGAACTGACGTTCAAAAATAAAACATTTGAAAACGGACCATTTTCCACATTTCTGAAGCATGACGTAATGGGGGGGTGTTATCTCTTTTGTCGAAAATCAGCCGTTTTTGCTCGAACATTAAATGCCTCCAAATGGTATTTAATTAACTTCCCGAGCCCCTGAAAGCATGAAAATCACTTTAAACATGCTAATTTTAGCTCTAACACTGATGATCCACCTACAAATGTGAACTGACGTTCAAAAATAAAACATTTGAAAACGGACCATTTTCCACATTTCTGAAGCATGACGTAATGGGGGGGTGTTATCTCTTTTGTCGAAAATCAGCCGTTTTTGCTCGAACATTAAATGCCTCCAAATGGTATTTATTTCACTTCCCGAGCCCCTGGAAGCATGAAAATCACTTTAAACATGCTAATTTTAGCTCTAACACTGATGATCCACCTACAAATGTGAATTGACGTTCAAAAATAAAACATTTGAAAACGGACCATTTTCCACATTTCTGAAGCATGACGTAATGGGGGGGTGTTATCTCTTTTGTCGAAAATCAGCCGTTTTTGCTCGAACATTAAATGCCTCCAAATGGTATTTAATTAACTTCCCGAGCCCCTGGAAGCATGAAAATCACTTTAAACATGCTAATTTTAGCTCTAACACTGATGATCCACCTACAAATGTGAACTGACGTTCAAAAATAAAACATTTGAAAACGGACCATTTTCCACATTTCTGAAGCATGACGTAATGGGGGGTGTTATCTCTTTTGTCGAAAATCAGCCGTTTTTGCTCGAACATTAAATGCCTCCAAATGGTATTTATTTAACTTCCCGAGCCCCTGGAAGCATGAAAATCACTTTAAACATGCTAATTTTAGCTCTAACACTGATGATCCACCTACAAATGTGAACTGACGTTCAAAAATAAAACATTTGAAAACGGACCATTTTCCACATTTCTGAAGCATGACGTAATGGGGGGGTGTTATCTCTTTTGTCGAAAATCAGCCGTTTTTGCTTGAACATTAAATGCCTCCAAATGGTATTTAATTAACTTCCCGGGGTGAAGAAACCCTTTTTGAGAACTCAGAGTGAGTAAATTGGCCATTTTCATGCACTTTTAACCATTCCATAAATCTTGTGTTTTGGGCCCCTGGAAGCATGAAAATCACTTTAAACATGCTAATTTTAGCTCTAACACTGATGATCCACCTACAAATGTGAACTGACGTTCAAAAATAAAACATTTGAAAACGGACCACTTTGCACATTTCTGAAGCATGACGTAATGGGGGGGTGTTATCTCTTTTGTCGAAAATAAGCCGTTTTTGCTCGAACATTAAATGCCTCCAAATGGTATTTAATTAACTTCCCGAGCCCCTGGAAGCATGAAAATCACTTTAAACATGCTAATTTTAGCTCTAACACTGATGATCCACCTACAAATGTGAACTGACGTTCAAAAATAAAACATTTGAAAACGGACCATTTTCCACATTTCTGAAGCATGACGTAATGGGGGGGTGTTATCTCTTTTGTCGAAAATCAGCCGTTTTTGCTCGAACATTAAATGCCTCCAAATGGTATTTAATTAACTTCCCGGGGTGAAGAAACCCTTTTTGAGAACTCAGAGTGAGTAAATTGGCCATTTTCATGCACTTTTAACCATTCCATAAATCTTGTGTTTTGGGCCCCTGGAAGCATGAAAATCACTTTAAACATGCTAATTTTAGCTCTAACACTGATGATCCACCTACAAATGTGAACTGACGTTCAAAAATAAAAAAAAAGAAAACGGACCATTTTCCACATTTCTGAAGCATGACGTAATGGGGGGGTGTTATCTCTTTTGTCGAAAATCAGCTGTTTTTGCTCGAACATTAAATGCCTCCAAATGGTATTTAATTAACTTCCCGAGCCCCTGGAAGCATGAAAATCACTTTAAACATGCTAATTTTAGCTCTAACACTGATGATCCACCTACAAATGTGAACTGACGTTCAAAAATAAAACATTTGAAAACGGACCATTTTCCACATTTCTGAAGCATGACGTAATGGGGGGGTGTTATCTCTTTTGTCGAAAATCAGCCGTTTTTGCTCGAACATTAAATGCCTCCAAATGGTATTTAATTAACTTCCCGGGGTGAAGAAACCCTTTTTGAGAACTCAGAGTGAGTAAATTGGCCATTTTCATGCACTTTTAACCATTCCATAAATCTTGTGTTTTGGGCCCCTGGAAGCATGAAAATCACTTTAAACATGCTAATTTTAGCTCTAACACTGATGATCCACCTACAAATGTGAACTGACGTTCAAAAATAAAACATTTGAAAACGGACCATTTTCCACATTTCTGAAGCATGACGTAATGGGGGGGTGTTATCTCTTTTGTCGAAAATCAGCCGTTTTTGCTCGAACATTAAATGCCTCCAAATGGTATTTAATTAACTTCCCGAGCCCCTGGAAGCATGAAAATCACTTTAAACATGCTAATTTTAGCTCTAACACTGATGATCCACCTACAAATGTGAACTGACGTTCAAAAATAAAACATTTGAAAACGGACCATTTTCCACATTTCTGAAGCATGACGTAATGGGGGGGTGTTATCTCTTTTGTCGAAAATCAGCCGTTTTTGCTCGAACATTAAATGCCTCCAAATGGTATTTATTTCACTTCCCGGGGTGAAGAAACCCTTTTTGAGAACTCAGAGTGAGTAAATTGGCCATTTTCATGCACTTTTAACCATTCCATTAATCTTGTGTTTTGGGCCCCTGGAAGCATGAAAATCACTTTAAACATGCTAATTTTAGCTCTAACACTGATGATCCACCTACAAATGTGAACTGACGTTCAAAAATAAAACATTTGAAAACGGACCATTTTCCACATTTCTGAAGCATGACGTAATGGGGGGGTGTTATCTCTTTTGTCGAAAATCAGCCGTTTTTGCTCGAACATTAAATGCCTCCAAATGGTATTTATTTCACTTACCGAGCCCCTGGAAGCATGAAAATCACTTTAAACATGCTAATTTTAGCTCTAACACTGATGATCCACCTACAAATGTGAACTGACGTTCAAAAATAAAACATTTGAAAACGGACCATTTTCCACATTTCTGAAGCATGACGTAATGGGGGGGTGTTATCTCTTTTGTCGAAAATCAGCCGTTTTTGCTCGAACATTAAATGCCTCCAAATGGTATTTAATTAACTTCCCGAGCCCCTGGAAGCATGAAAATCACTTTAAACATGCTAATTTTAGCTCTAACACTGATGATCCACCTACAAATGTGAACTGACGTTCAAAAATAAAACATTTGAAAACGGACCATTTTCCACATTTCTGAAGCATGATGTAATGGGGGGGTGTTATCTCTTTTGTCGGAAATCAGCCGTTTTTGCTCGAACATTAAATGCCTCCAAATGGTATTTATTTGACTTCCCGGGGTAAAGAAACCCTTTTTGAGAACTCAGAGTGGTAAATTGGCCATTTTCATGCACTTTTAACCATTCCATTAATCTTGTGTTTTGGGCCCCTGGAAGCATGAAAATCACTTTAAACATGCTAATTTTAGCTCTAACACTGATGATCCACCTACAAATGTGAACTGACGTTCAAAAAGAAAACATTTGAAAACGGACCATTTTCCACATTTCTGAAGCATGACGTAATGGGGGGGTGTTATCTCTTTTGTCGAAAATCAGCCGTTTTTGCTCGAACATTAAATGCCTCCAAATGGTATTTATTTCACTTCCCGAGCCCCTGGAAGCATGAAAATCACTTTAAACATGCTAATTTTAGCTCTAACACTGATGATCCACCTACAAATGTGAACTGACGTTCAAAAATAAAACATTTGAAAACGGACCATTTTCCACATTTCTGAAGCATGACGTAATGGGGGGGTGTTATCTCTTTTGTCGAAAATCAGCCGTTTTTGCTCGAACATTAAATGCCTCCAAATGGTATTTAATTAACTTCCCGAGCCCCTGGAAGCATGAAAATCACTTTAAACATGCTAATTTTAGCTCTAACACTGATGATCCACCTACAAATGTGAACTGACGTTCAAAAATAAAACATTTGAAAACGGACCATTTTCCACATTTCTGAAGCATGACGTAATGGGGGGGTGTTATCTCTTTTGTCGAAAATCAGCCGTTTTTGCTCGAACATTAAATGCCTCCAAGTGGTATTTATTTCACTTCCCGGGGTGAAGAAACCCTTTTTGAGAACTCAGAGTGAGTAAATTGGCCATTTTCATGCACTTTTAACCATTCCATTAATCTTGTGTTTTGGGCCCCTGGAAGCATGAAAATCACTTTAAACATGCTAATTTTATCTCTAACACTGATGATCCACCTACAAATGTGAACTGACGTTCAAAAATAAAACATTTGAAAACGGACCATTTTCCACATTTCTGAAGCATGACGTAATGGGGGGGTGTTATCTCTTTTGTCGAAAATCAGCCGTTTTTGCTCGAACATTAAATGCCTCCAAATGGTATTTAATTAACTTCCCGAGCCCCTGGAAGCATGAAAATCACTTTAAACATGCTAATTTCAGCTCTAACACTGATGATCCACCTACAAATGTGAACTGACGTTCAAAAATAAAACATTTGAAAACGGACCATTTTCCACATTTCTGAAGCATGACGTAATGGGGGGGTGTTATCTCTTTTGTCGAAAATCAGCCGTTTTTGCTCGAACATTAAATGCCTCCAAATGGTATTTATTTCACTTCCCGAGCCCCTGGAAGCATGAAAATCACTTTAAACATGCTAATTTTAGCTCTAACACTGATGATCCACCTACAAATGTGAACTGACGTTCAAAAATAAAACATTTGAAAACGGACCATTTTCCACATTTCTGAAGCATGACGTAATGGGGGGGTGTTATCTCTTTTGTCGAAAATCAGCCGTTTTTGCTCGAACATTAAATGCCTCCAAATGGTATTTAATTAACTTCCCGAGCCCCTGGAAGCATGAAAATCACTTTAAACATGCTAATTTTAGCTCTAACACTGATGATCCACCTACAAATGTGAACTGACGTTCAAAAATAAAACATTTGAAAACGGACCATTTTCCACATTTCTGAAGCATGACGTAATGGGGGGGTGTTATCTCTTTTGTCGAAAATCAGCCGTTTTTGCTCGAACATTAAATGCCTCCAAATGGTATTTAATTAACTTCCCGGGGTGAAGAAACCCTTTTTGAGAACTCAGAGTGAGTAAATTGGCCATTTTCATGCACTTTTAACCATTCCATAAATCTTGTGTTTTGGGCCCCTGGAAGCATGAAAATCACTTTAAACATGCTAATTTTAGCTCTAACACTGATGATCCACCTACAAATGTGAACTGACGTTCAAAAATAAAACATTTGAAAACGGACCATTTTCCACATTTCTGAAGCATGACGTAATGGGGGGGGTGTTATCTCTTTTGTCGAAAATCAGCCGTTTTTGCTCGAACATTAAATGCCTCCAAATGGTATTTAATTAACTTCCCGAGCCCCTGGAAGCATGAAAATCACTTTAAACATGCTAATTTTAGCTCTAACACTGATGATCCACCTACAAATGTGAACTGACGTTCAAAAATAAAACATTTGAAAACGGACCATTTTCCACATTTCTGAAGCATGACGTAATGGGGGGGGTGTTATCTCTTTTGTCGAAAATCAGCCGTTTTTGCTCGAACATTAAATGCCTCCAAATGGTATTTAATTAACTTCCCGGGGTGAAGAAACCCTTTTTGAGAACTCAGAGTGAGTAAATTGGCCATTTTCATGCACTTTTAACCATTCCATAAATCTTGTGTTTTGGGCCCCTGGAAGCATGAAAATCACTTTAAACATGCTAATTTTAGCTCTAACACTGATGATCCACCTACAAATGTGAACTGACGTTCAAAAATAAAACATTTGAAAACGGACCATTTTCCACATTTCTGAAGCATGACGTAATGGGGGGGTGTTATCTCTTTTGTTGAAAATCAGCCGTTTTTGCTCGAACATTAAATGCCTCCAAATGGTATTTAATTAACTTCCCGAGCCCCTGGAAGCATGAAAATCACTTTAAACATGCTAATTTTAGATCTAACACTGATGATCCACCTACAAATGTGAACTGACGTTCAAAAATAAAACATTTGAAAACGGACCATTTTCCACATTTCTGAAGCATGACGTAATGGGGGGGTGTTATCTCTTTTGTCGAAAATCAGCCGTTTTTGCTCGAACATTAAATGCCTCCAAATGGTATTTAATCAACTTCCCGGGGTGAAGAAACCCTTTTTGAGAACTCAGATTGAGTAAATTGGCCATTTTCATGCACTTTTAACCATTCCATAAATCTTGTGTTTTGGGCCCCTGGAAGCATGAAAATCACTTTAAACATGCTAATTTTAGCTCTAACACTGATGATCCACCTACAAATGTGAACTGACGTTCAAAAATAAAACATTTGAAAACGGACCATTTTCCAGATTTCTGAAGCATGACGTAATGGGGGGGTGTTATCTCTTTTGTCGAAAATCAGCTGTTTTTGCTCGAACATTAAATGCCTCCAAATGGTATTTAATTAACTTCCCGGGGTGAAGAAACCCTTTTTGAGAACTCAGAGTGAGTAAATTGGCCATTTTCATGCACTTTTAACCATTCCATTAATCTTGTGTTTTGGGCCCCTGGAAGCATGAAAATCACTTTAAACATGCTAATTTTAGCTCTAACACTGATGATCCACCTACAAATGTGAACTGACGTTCAAAAATAAAACATTTGAAAACGGACCATTTTCCACATTTCTGAAGCATGACGTAATGGGGGGGTGTTATCTCTTTTGTCGAAAATCAGCCGTTTTTGCTCGAACATTAAATGCCTCCAAATGGTATTTAATTAACTTCCCGGGCCCCTGGAAGCATGAAAATCACTTTAAACATGCTAATTTTAGCTCTAACACTGATGATCAACCTACAAATGTGAACTGACGTTCAAAAATAAAACATTTGAAAACTGACCATTTTCCACATTTCTGAAGCATGACGTAATGGGGGGGTGTTATCTCTTTTGTCGAAAATCAGCCGTTTTTGCTCGTACATTAAATGCCTCCAAATGGTATTTATTTCACTTCCCGGGGTGAAGAAACCCTTTTTGAGAACTCAGAGTGAGTAAATTGGCCATTTTCATGCACTTTTAACCATTCCATTAATCTTGTGTTTTGGGCCCCTGGAAGCATGAAAATCACTTTAAACATGCTAATGTTAGCTCTAACACTGATGATCCACCTACAAATGTGAACTGACGTTCAAAAATAAAACATTTGAAAACGGACCATTTTCCACATTTCTGAAGCATGACGTAATGGGGGGGTGTTATCTCTTTTGTCGAAAATCAGCCGTTTTTGCTCGAACATTAAATGCCTCCAAATGGTATTTAATTAACTTCCCGAGCCCCTGGAAGCATGAAAATCACTTTAAACATGCTAATTTTAGCTCTAACACTGATGATCCACCTACAAATGTGAACTGACGTTCAAAAATAAAACATTTGAAAACGGACCATTTTCCACATTTCTGAAGCATGACGTAATGGGGGGGTGTTATCTCTTTTGTCGAAAATCAGCCGTTTTTGCTCGAACATTAAATGCCTCCAAATGGTATTTATTTCACTTCCCGAGCCCCTGGAAGCATGAAAATCACTTTAAACATGCTAATTTTAGCTCTAACACTGATGATCCACCTACAAATGTGAACTGACGTTCAAAAATAAAACATTTGAAAACGGACCATTTTCCACATTTCTGAAGCATGACGTAATGGGGGGGTGTTATCTCTTTTGTCGAAAATCAGCCGTTTTTGTTCGAACATTAAATGCCTCCAAATGGTATTTAATTAACTTCCCGAGCCACTGGAAGCATGAAAATCACTTTAAACATGCTAATTTTAGCTCTAACACTGATGATCCACCTACAAATGTGAACTGACGTTCAAAAATAAAACATTTGAAAACGGACCATTTTCCACATTTCTGAAGCATGACGTAATGGGGGGGTGTTATCTCTTTTGTCGAAAATCAGCCGTTTTTGCTCGAACATTAAATGCCTCCAAATGGTATTTAATTAACTTCCCGAGCCCCTGGAAGCATGAAAATCACTTTAAACATGCTAATTTTAGCTCTAACACTGATGATCCACCTACAAATGTGAACTGACGTTCAAAAATAAAACATTTGAAAACGGACCATTTTCCACATTTCTGAAGCATGCCGTAATGGGGGGGTGTTATCTCTTTTGTCGAAAATCAGCCGTTTTTGCTCGAACATTAAATGCCTCCAAATGGTATTTAATTAACTTCCCGGGGTGAAGAAACCCTTTTTGAGAACTCAGAGTGAGTAAATTGGCCATTTTCATGCACTTTTAACCATTCCATAAATCTTGTGTTTTGGGCCCCTGGAAGCATGAAAATCACTTTAAACATGCTAATTTTAGCTCTAACACTGATGATCCACCTACAAATGTGAACTGACGTTCAAAAATAAAACATTTGAAAACGGACCATTTTCCACATTTCTGAAGCATGACGTAATGGGGGGGGTGTTATCTCTTTTGTCGAAAATCAGCCGTTTTTGCTCGAACATTAAATGCCTCCAAATGGCATTTGATTAACTTCCCGAGCCCCTGGAAGCATGAAAAGCACTTTAAACATGCCCATTTTAGCTCTAACACTGATGATCCACCTACAAATGTGAACTGACGTTCAAAAATAAAACATTTGAAAACGGACCATTTTCCACATTTCTGAAGCATGACGTAATGGGGGGGGTGTTATCTCTTTTGTCGAAAATCAGCCGTTTTTGCTCGAACATTAAATGCCTCCAAATGGTATTTAATTAACTTCCCGAGCCACTGGAAGCATGAAAATCACTTTAAACATGCTAATTTTAGCTCTAACACTGATGATCCACCTACAAATGTGAACTGACGTTCAAAAATAAAACATTTGAAAACGGACCATTTTCCACATTTCTGAAGCATGACGTAATGGGGGGGTGTTATCTCTTTTGTCGAAAATCAGCCGTTTTTGCTCGAACATTAAATGCCTCCAAATGGTATTTAATTAACTTCCCGAGCCACTGGAAGCATGAAAATCACTTTAAACATGCTAATTTTAGCTCTAACACTGATGATCCACCTACAAATGTGAACTGACGTTCAAAAATAAAACATTTGAAAACGGACCATTTTCCACATTTCTGAAGCATGCCGTAATGGGGGGGTGTTATCTCTTTTGTCGAAAATCAGCCGTTTTTGCTCGAACATTAAATGCCTCCAAATGGTATTTAATTAACTTCCCGGGGTGAAGAAACCCTTTTTGAGAACTCAGAGTGAGTAAATTGGCCATTTTCATGCACTTTTAACCATTCCATAAATCTTGTGTTTTGGGCCCCTGGAAGCATGAAAATCACTTTAAACATGCTAATTTTAGCTCTAACACTGATGATCCACCTACAAATGTGAACTGACGTTCAAAAATAAAACATTTGAAAACGGACCATTTTCCACATTTCTGAAGCATGACGTAATGGGGGGGTGTTATCTCTTTTGTCGAAAATCAGCCGTTTTTGCTCGAACATTAAATGCCTCCAAATGGCATTTGATTAACTTCCCGAGCCCCTGGAAGCATGAAAAGCACTTTAAACATGCTCATTTTAGCTCTAACACTGATGATCCACCTACAAATGTGAACTGACGTTCAAAAATAAAACATTTGAAAACGGACCATTTTCCACATTTCTGAAGCATGACGTAATGGGGGGGGTGTTATCTCTTTTGTCGAAAATCAGCCGTTTTTGCTCGAACATTAAATGCCTCCAAATGGTATTTAATTAACTTCCCGGGGTGAAGAAACCCTTTTTGAGAACTCAGAGTGAGTAAATTGGCCATTTTCATGCACTTTTAACCATTCCATAAATCTTGTGTTTTGGGCCCCTGGAAGCATGAAAATCACTTTAAACATGCTAATTTTAGCTCTAACACTGATGATCCACCTACAAATGTGAACTGACGTTCAAAAATAAAACATTTGAAAACGGACCATTTTCCACATTTCTGAAGCATGACGTAATGGGGGGGTGTTATCTCTTTTGTCGAAAATCAGCCGTTTTTGCTCGAACATTAAATGCCTCCAAATGGTATTTAATTAACTTCCCGAGCCCCTGGAAGCATGAAAATCACTTTAAACATGCTAATTTTAGATCTAACACTGATGATCCACCTACAAATGTGAACTGACGTTCAAAAATAAAACATTTGAAAACGGACCATTTTCCACATTTCTGAAGCATGACGTAATGGGGGGGTGTTATCTCTTTTGTCGAAAATCAGCCGTTTTTGCTCGAACATTAAATGCCTCCAAATGGTATTTAATTAACTTCCCGGGGTGAAGAAACCCTTTTTGAGAACTCAGAGTGAGTAAATTGGCCATTTTCATGCACTTTTAACCATTCCATAAATCTTGTGTTTTGGGCCCCTGGAAGCATGAAAATCACTTTAAACATGCTAATTTTAGCTCTAACACTGATGATCCACCTACAAATGTGAACTGACGTTCAAAAATAAAACATTTGAAAACGGACTATTTTCCACATTTCTGAAGCATGACGTAATGGGGGGGTGTTATCTCTTTTGTCGAAAATCAGCCGTTTTTGCTCGAACATTAAATGCCTCCAAATGGTATTTAATTAACTTCCCGGGGTGAAGAAACCCTTTTTGAGAACTCAGAGTGAGTAAATTGGCCATTTTCATGCACTTTTAACCATTCCATAAATCTTGTGTTTTGGGCCCCTGGAAGCATGAAAATCACTTTAAACATGCTAATTTTAGCTCTAACACTGATGATCCACCTACAAATGTGAACTGACGTTCAAAAATAAAACATTTGAAAACGGACCATTTTCCACATTTCTGAAGCATGACGTAATGGGGGGGTGTTATCTCTTTTGTCGAAAATCAGCCGTTTTTGCTCGAACATTAAATGCCTCCAAATGGTATTTAATTAACTTCCCGAGCCCCTGGAAGCATGAAAATCACTTTAAACATGCTCATTTTAGCTCTAACACTGATGATCCACCTACAAATGTGAACTGACGTTCAAAAATAAAACATTTGAAAACGGACCATTTTCCACATTTCTGAAGCATGACGTAATGGGGGGATGTTATCTCTTTTGTCGAAAATCAGCCGTTTTTGCTCGAACATTAAATGCCTCCAAATGGTATTTAATTAACTTCCCGGGGTGAAGAAACCCTTTTTGAGAACTCAGAGTGAGTAAATTGGCCATTTTCATGCACTTTTAACCATTCCATAAATCTTGTGTTTTGGGCCCCTGGAAGCATGAAAATCACTTTAAACATGCTAATTTTAGCTCTAACACTGATGATCCACCTACAAATGTGAACTGACGTTCAAAAATGAAACATTTGAAAACGGACCATTTTCCACATTTCTGAAGCATGACGTAATGGGGGGGTGTTATCTCTTTTGTCGAAAATCAGCCGTTTTTGCTCGAACATTAAATGCCTCCAAATGGTATTTAATTAACTTCCCGAGCCCCTGAAAGCATGAAAATCACTTTAAACATGCTAATTTTAGATCTAATACTGATGATCCACCTACAAATGTGAACTGACGTTCAAAAATAAAACATTTGAAAACGGACCATTTTCCACATTTCTGAAGCATGACGTAATGGGGGGGTGTTATCTCTTTTGTCGAAAATCAGCCGTTTTTGCTCGAACATTAAATGCCTCCAAATGGTATTTAATTAACTTCCCGGGGTGAAGAAACCCTTTTTGAGAACTCAGAGTGAGTAAATTGGCCATTTTCATGCACTTTTAACCATTCCATAAATCTTGTGTTTTGGGCCCCTGGAAGCATGAAAATCACTTTAAACATGCTAATTTTAGCTCTAACACTGATGATCCACCTACAAATGTGAACTGACGTTCAAAAATAAAACATTTGAAAATGGACCATTTTCCACATTTCTGAAGCATGACGTAATGGGGGGGTGTTATCTCTTTTGTCGAAAATCAGCCGTTTTTGCTCGAACATTAAATGCCTCCAAATGGTATTTAATTAACTTCCCGGGGTGAAGAAACCCTTTTTGAGAACTCAGAGTGAGTAAATTGGCCATTTTCATGCACTTTTAACCATTCCATAAATCTTGTGTTTTGGGCCCCTGGAAGCATGAAAATCACTTTAAACATGCTAATTTTAGCTCTAACACTGATGATCCACCTACAAATGTGAACTGACGTTCAAAAATAAAACATTTGAAAATGGACCATTTTCCACATTTCTGAAGCATGACGTAATGGGGGGGTGTTATCTCTTTTGTCGAAAATCAGCCGTTTTTGCTCGAACATTAAATGCCTCCAAATGGTATTTAATTAACTTCCCGGGGTGAAGAAACCCTTTTTGAGAACTCAGAGTGAGTAAATTGGCCATTTTCATGCACTTTTAACCATTCCATAAATCTTGTGTTTTGGGCCCCTGGAAGCATGAAAATCACTTTAAACATGCTAATTTTAGCTCTAACACTGATGATCCACCTACAAATGTGAACTGACGTTCAAAAATAAAACATTTGAAAACGGACCATTTTCCACATTTCTGAAGCATGACGTAATGGGGGGGTGTTATCTCTTTTGTCGAAAATCAGCCGTTTTTGCTCGAACATTAAATGCCTCCAAATGGTATTTAATTAACTTCCCGGGGTGAAGAAACCCTTTTTGAGAACTCAGAGTGAGTAAATTGGCCATTTTCATGCACTTTTAACCATTCCATTAATCTTGTGTTTTGGGCCCCTGGAAGCATGAAAATCACTTTAAACATGCTAATTTTAGCTCTAACACTGATGATCCACCTACAAATGTGAACTGACGTTCAAAAATAAAACATTTGAAAACGGACCATTTTCCACATTTCTGAAGCATGACGTAATGGGGGGGTGTTATCTCTTTTGTCGAAAATCCGCCGTTTTTGCTCGAACATTAAATGCCTCCAAATGGTATTTAATTAACTTCCCGGGGTGAAGAAACCCTTTTTGAGAACTCAGAGTGAGTAAATTGGCCATTTTCATGCACTTTTAACCATTCCATAAATCTTGTGTTTTGGGCCCCTGGAAGCATGAAAATCACTTTAAACATGCTAATTTTAGCTCTAACACTGATGATCCACCTACAAATGTGAACTGACGTTCAAAAATAAAACATTTGAAAACTGACCATTTTCCACATTTCTGAAGCATGACGTAATGGGGGGGTGTTATCTCTTTTGTCGAAAATCAGCCGTTTTTGCTCGAACATTAAATGCCTCCAAATGGTATTTATTTCACTTCCCGGGGTGAAGAAACCCTTTTTGAGAACTCAGAGTGAGTAAATTGGCCATTTTCATGCACTTTTAACCATTCCATTAATCTTGTGTTTTGGGCCCCTGGAAGCATGAAAATCACTTTAAACATGCTAATGTTAGCTCTAACACTGATGATCCACCTACAAATGTGAACTGACGTTCAAAAATAAAACATTTGAAAACGGACCATTTTCCACATTTCTGAAGCATGACGTAATGGGGGGGTGTTATCTCTTTTGTCGAAAATCAGCCGTTTTTGCTCGAACATTAAATGCCTCCAAATGGTATTTAATTAACTTCCCGAGCCCCTGGAAGCATGAAAATCACTTTAAACATGCTAATTTTAGCTCTAACACTGATGATCCACCTACAAATGTGAACTGACGTTCAAAAATAAAACATTTGAAAACGGACCATTTTCCACATTTCTGAAGCATGACGTAATGGGGGGGTGTTATCTCTTTTGTCGAAAATCAGCCGTTTTTGCTCGAACATTAAATGCCTCCAAATGGTATTTATTTCACTTCCCGAGCCCCTGGAAGCATGAAAATCACTTTAAACATGCTAATTTTAGCTCTAACACTGATGATCCACCTACAAATGTGAACTGACGTTCAAAAATAAAACATTTCAAAACGGACCATTTTCCACATTTCTGAAGCATGACGTAATGGGGGGGTGTTATCTCTTTTGTCGAAAATCAGCCGTTTTTGCTCGAACATTAAATGCCTCCAAATGGTATTCAATTAACTTCCCGAGCCACTGGAAGCATGAAAATCACTTTAAACATGCTAATTTTAGCTCTAACACTGATGATCCACCTACAAATGTGAACTGACGTTCAAAAATAAAACATTTGAAAACGGACCATTTTCCACATTTCTGAAGCATGACGTAATGGGGGGGTGTTATCTCTTTTGTCGAAAATTAGCCGTTTTTGCTCGAACATTAAATGCCTCCAAATGGTATTTAATTAACTTCCCGAGCCCCTGGAAGCATGAAAATCACTTTAAACATGCTAATTTTAGCTCTAACACTGATGATCCACCTACAAATGTGAACTGACGTTCAAAAATAAAACATTTGAAAACGGACCATTTTCCACATTTCTGAAGCATGCCGTAATGGGGGGGTGTTATCTCTTTTGTCGAAAATCAGCCGTTTTTGCTCGAACATTAAATGCCTCCAAATGGTATTTAATTAACTTCCCGGGGTGAAGAAACCCTTTTTGAGAACTCAGAGTGAGTAAATTGGCCATTTTCATGCACTTTTAACCATTCCATAAATCTTGTGTTTTGGGCCCCTGGAAGCATGAAAATCACTTTAAACATGCTAATTTTAGCTCTAACACTGATGATCCACCTACAAATGTGAACTGACGTTCAAAAATAAAACATTTGAAACCGGACCATTTTCCACATTTCTGAAGCATGACGTAATGGGGGGGTGTTATCTCTTTTGTCGAAAATCAGCCGTTTTTGCTCGAACATTAAATGCCTCCAAATGGTATTTAATTAACTTCCCGAGCCCCTGGAAGCATGAAAATCACTTTAAACATGCTAATTTTAGCTCTAACACTGATGATCCACCTACAAATGTGAACTGACGTTCAAAAATAAAACATTTGAAAACGGACCATTTTCCACATTTCTGAAGCATGACGTAATGGGGGGGTGTTATCTCTTTTGTCGAAAATCAGCCGTTTTTGCTCGAACATTAAATGCCTCCAAATGGTATTTAATTAACTTCCCGGGGTGAAGAAACCCTTTTTGAGAACTCAGAGTGAGTAAATTGGCCATTTTCATGCACTTTTAACCATTCCATAAATCTTGTGTTTTGGGCCCCTGGAAGCATGAAAATCACTTTAAACATGCTAATTTTAGCTCTAACACTGATGATCCACCTACAAATGTGAACTGACGTTCAAAAATAAAACATTTGAAAACGGACCATTTTCCACATTTCTGAAGCATGACGTAATGGGGGGGTGTTATCTCTTTTGTCGAAAATCAGCCGTTTTTGCTCGAACATTAAATGCCTCCAAATGGTATTTAATTAACTTCCCGAGCCCCTGGAAGCATGAAAATCACTTTAAACATGCTAATTTTAGCTCTAACACTGATGATCCACCTACAAATGTGAACTGACGTTCAAAAATAAAACACTTGAAAACGGACCATTTTCCACATTTCTGAAGCATGACGTAATGGGGGGGTGTTATCTCTTTTGTCGAAAATCAGCCGTTTTTGCTCGAACATTAAATGCCTCCAAATGGTATTTAATTAACTTCCCGGGGTGAAGAAACCCTTTTTGAGAACTCAGAGTGAGTAAATTGGCCATTTTCATGCACTTTTAACCATTCCATAAATCTTGTGTTTTGGGCCCCTGGAAGCATGAAAATCACTTTAAACATGCTAATTTTAGCTCTAACACTGATGATCCACCTACAAATGTGAACTGACGTTCAAAAATAAAACACTTGAAAACGGACCATTTTCCACATTTCTGAAGCATGACGTAATGGGGGGGTGTTATCTCTTTTGTCGAAAATCAGCCGTTTTTGCTCGAACATTAAATGCCTCCAAATGGTATTTAATTAACTTCCCGGGGTGAAGAAACCCTTTTTGAGAACTCAGAGTGAGTAAATTGGCCATTTTCATGCACTTTTAACCATTCCATAAATCTTGTGTTTTGGGCCCCTGGAAGCATGAAAATCACTTTAAACATGCTAATTTTAGCTCTAACACTGATGATCCACCTACAAATGTGAACTGACGTTCAAAAATAAAACATTTGAAAACGGAACATTTTCCACATTTCTGAAGCATGACGTAATGGGGGGGTGTTATCTCTTTTGTCGAAAATCAGCCGTTTTTGCTCGAACATTAAATGCCTCCAAATGGTATTTAATTAACTTCCCGGGGTGAAGAAACCCTTTTTGAGAACTCAGAGTGAGTAAATTGGCCATTTTCATGCACTTTTAACCATTCCATAAATCTTGTGTTTTGGGCCCCTGGAAGCATGAAAATCACTTTAAACATGCTAATTTTAGCTCTAACACTGATGATCCACCTACAAATGTGAACTGACGTTCAAAAATAAAACATTTGAAAACGGACCATTTTCCACATTTCTGAAGCATGACGTAATGGGGGGGTGTTATCTCTTTTGTCGAAAATCAGCCGTTTTTGCTCGAACATTAAATGCCTCCAAATGGTATTTAATTAACTTCCCGAGCCCCTGGAAGCATGAAAATCACTTTAAACATGCTAATTTTAGCTCTAACACTGATGATCCACCTACAAATGTGAACTGACGTTCAAAAATAAAACACTTGAAAACGGACCATTTTCCACATTTCTGAAGCATGACGTAATGGGGGGGTGTTATCTCTTTTGTCGAAAATCAGCCGTTTTTGCTCGAACATTAAATGCCTCCAAATGGTATTTAATTAACTTCCCGGGGTGAAGAAACCCTTTTTGAGAACTCAGAGTGAGTAAATTGGCCATTTTCATGCACTTTTAACCATTCCATAAATCTTGTGTTTTGGGCCCCTGGAAGCATGAAAATCACTTTAAACATGCTAATTTTAGCTCTAACACTGATGATCCACCTACAAATGTGAACTGACGTTCAAAAATAAAACATTTGAAAACGGACCATTTTCCACATTTCTGAAGCATGACGTAATGGGGGGGTGTTATCTCTTTTGTCGAAAATCAGCCGTTTTTGCTCGAACATTAAATGCCTCCAAATGGTATTTAATTAACTTCCCGGGGTGAAGAAACCCTTTTTGAGAACTCAGAGTGAGTAAATTGGCCATTTTCATGCACTTTTAACCATTCCATAAATCTTGTGTTTTGGGCTCCTGGAAGCATGAAAATCACTTTAAACATGCTAATTTTAGCTCTAACACTGATGATCCACCTACAAATGTGAACTGACGTTCAAAAATAAAACATTTGAAAACGGAACATTTTCCACATTTCTGAAGCATGACGTAATGGGGGGGTGTTATCTCTTTTGTCGAAAATCAGCCGTTTTTGCTCGAACATTAAATGCCTCCAAATGGTATTTAATTAACTTCCCGGGGTGAAGAAACCCTTTTTGAGAACTCAGAGTGAGTAAATTGGCCATTTTCATGCACTTTTAACCATTCCATAAATCTTGTGTTTTGGGCCCCTGGAAGCATGAAAATCACTTTAAACATGCTAATTTTAGCTCTAACACTGATGATCCAACTACAAATGTGAACTGACGTTCAAAAATAAAACATTTGAAAACGGACCATTTTCCACATTTCTGAAGCATGACGTAATGGGGGGGTGTTATCTCTTTTGTCGAAAATCAGCCGTTTTTGCTCGAACATTAAATGCCTCCAAATGGTATTTAATTAACTTCCCGGGTTGAAGAAACCCTTTTTGAGAACTCAGAGTGAGTAAATTGGCCATTTTCATGCACTTTTAACCATTCCATAAATCTTGTGTTTTGGGCCCCTGGAAGCATGAAAATCACTTTAAACATGCTAATTTTAGCTCTAACACTGATGATCCACCTACAAATGTGAACTGACGTTCAAAAATAAAACATTTGAAAACGGACCATTTTCCACATTTCTGAAGCATGACGTAATGGGGGGGTGTTATCTCTTTCGTCGAAAATCAGCCGTTTTTGCTCGAACATTAAATGCCTCCAAATGGTATTTAATTAACTTCCCGAGCCCCTGGAAGCATGAAAATCACTTTAAACATGCTAATTTTAGATCTAACACTGATGATCCACCTACAAATGTGAACTGACGTTCAAAAATAAAACATTTGAAAACGGACCATTTTCCACATTTCTGAAGCATGACGTAATGGGGGGGTGTTATCTCTTTTGTCGAAAATCAGCCGTTTTTGCTCGAACATTAAATGCCTCCAAATGGTATTTAATTAACTTCCCGGGGTGAAGAAACCCTTTTTGAGAACTCAGAGTGAGTAAATTGGCCATTTTCATGCACTTTTAACCATTCCATAAATCTTGTGTTTTGGGCCCCTGGAAGCATGAAAATCACTTTAAACATGCTAATTGTAGCTCTAACACTGATGATCCACCTACAAATGTGAACTGACGTTCAAAAATAAAACATTTGAAAACGGACCATTTTCCACATTTCTGAAGCATGACGTAATGGGGGGGTGTTATCTCTTTTGTCGAAAATCAGCCGTTTTTGCTCGAACATTAAATGCCTCCAAATGGTATTTAATTAACTTCCCGGGGTGAAGAAACCCTTTTTGAGAACTCAGAGTGAGTAAATTGGCCATTTTCATGCACTTTTAACCATTCCATAAATCTTGTGTTTTGGGCCCCTGAAAGCATGAAAATCACTTTAAACATGCTAATTTTAGCTCTAACACTGATGATCCACCTACAAATGTGAACTGACGTTCAAAAATAAAACATTTGAAAACGGACCATTTTCCACATTTCTGAAGCATGACGTAATGGGGGGGTGTTATCTCTTTTGTCGAAAATCAGCAGTTTTTGCTCGAACATTAAATGCCTCCAAATGGTATTTAATTAACTTCCCGAGCCCCTGGAAGCATGAAAATCACTTTAAACATGCTAATTTTAGCTCTAACACTGATGATCCACCTACAAATGTGAACTGACGTTCAAAAATAAAACATTTGAAAACGGACCATTTTCCACATTTCTGAAGCATGACGTAATGGGGGGGTGTTATCTCTTTTGTCGAAAATCAGCCGTTTTTGCTCGAACATTAAATGCCTCCAAATGGTATTTAATTAACTTCCCGGGGTGAAGAAACCCTTTTTGAGAACTCAGAGTGAGTAAATTGGCCATTTTCATGCACTTTTAACCATTCCATAAATCTTGTGTTTTGGGCCCCTGGAAGCATGAAAATCACTTTAAACATGCTAATTTTAGCTCTACACTGATGATCCACCTACAAATGTGAACTGACGTTCAAAAATAAAACATTTGAAAACGGACCATTTTCCACATTTCTGAAGCATGACGTAATGGGGGGGTGTTATCTCTTTTGTCGAAAATCAGCCGTTTTTGCTCGAACATTAAATGCCTCCAAATGGTATTTAATTAACTTCCCGAGCCCCTGGAAGCATGAAAATCACTTTAAACATGCTAATTTTAGCTCTAACACTGATGATCCACCTACAAATGTGAACTGACGTTCAAAAATAAAACATTTGAAAACGGACCATTTTCCACATTTCTGAAGCATGACGTAATGGGGGGGTGTTATCTCTTTTGTCGAAAATCAGCCGTTTTTGCTCGAACATTAAATGCCTCCAAATGGTATTTAATTAACTTCCCGAGCCCCTGGAAGCATGAAAATCACTTTAAACATGCTAATTTTAGCTCTAACACTGATGATCCACCTACAAATGTGAACTGACGTTCAAAAATAAAACATTTGAAAACGGACCATTTTCCACATTTCTGAAGCATGACGTAATGGGGGGGTGTTATCTCTTTTGTCGAAAATCAGCCGTTTTTGCTCGAACATTAAATGCCTCCAAATGGTATTTAATTAACTTCCCGAGCCCCTGGAAGCATGAAAATCACTTTAAACATGCTAATTTTAGATCTAACACTGATGATCCACCTACAAATGTGAACTGACGTTCAAAAATAAAACATTTGAAAACGGACCATTTTCCACATTTCTGAAGCATGACGTAATGGGGGGGTGTTATCTCTTTTGTCGAAAATCAGCCGTTTTTGCTCGAACATTAAATGCCTCCAAATGGTATTTAATTAACTTCCCGGGGTGAAGAAACCCTTTTTGAGAACTCAGAGTGAGTAAATTGGCCATTTTCATGCACTTTTAACCATTCCATAAATCTTGTGTTTTGGGCCCCTGGAAGCATGAAAATCACTTTAAACATGCTAATTTTAGCTCTAACACTGATGATCCACCTACAAATGTGAACTGACGTTCAAAAATAAAACATTTGAAAACGGACCATTTTCCACATTTCTGAAGCATGACGTAATGGGGGGGTGTTATCTCTTTTGTCGAAAATCAGCCGTTTTTGCTCGAACATTAAATGCCTCCAAATGGTATTTAATTAACTTCCCGGGGTGAAGAAACCCTTTTTGAGAACTCAGAGTGAGTAAATTGGCCATTTTCATGCACTTTTAACCATTCCATAAATCTTGTGTTTTGGGCCCCTGGAAGCATGAAAATCACTTTAAACATGCTAATTTTAGCTCTAACACTGATGATCCACCTACAAATGTGAACTGACGTTCAAAAATAAAACATTTGAAAACGGACCATTTTCCACATTTCTGAAGCATGACGTAATGGGGGGGTGTTATCTCTTTTGTCGAAAATCAGCCGTTTTTGCTCGAACATTAAATGCCTCCAAATGGTATTTAATTAACTTCCCGAGCCCCTGGAAGCATGAAAATCACTTTAAACATGCTCATTTTAGCTCTAACACTGATGATCCACCTACAAATGTGAACTGACGTTCAAAAATAAAACATTTGAAAACGGACCATTTTCCACATTTCTGAAGCATGACGTAATGGGGGGATGTTATCTCTTTTGTCGAAAATCAGCCGTTTTTGCTCGAACATTAAATGCCTCCAAATGGTATTTAATTAACTTCCCGGGGTGAAGAAACCCTTTTTGAGAACTCAGAGTGAGTAAATTGGCCATTTTCATGCACTTTTAACCATTCCATAAATCTTGTGTTTTGGGCCCCTGGAAGCATGAAAATCACTTTAAACATGCTAATTTTAGCTCTAACACTGATGATCCACCTACAAATGTGAACTGACGTTCAAAAATAAAACATTTGAAAACGGACCATTTTCCACATTTCTGAAGCATGACGTAATGGGGGGGTGTTATCTCTTTTGTCGAAAATCAGCCGTTTTTGCTCGAACATTAAATGCCTCCAAATGGTATTTAATTAACTTCCCGAGCCCCTGAAAGCATGAAAATCACTTTAAACATGCTAATTTTAGATCTAATACTGATGATCCACCTACAAATGTGAACTGACGTTCAAAAATAAAACATTTGAAAACGGACCATTTTCCACATTTCTGAAGCATGACGTAATGGGGGGGTGTTATCTCTTTTGTCGAAAATCAGCCGTTTTTGCTCGAACATTAAATGCCTCCAAATGGTATTTAATTAACTTCCCGGGGTGAAGAAACCCTTTTTGAGAACTCAGAGTGAGTAAATTGGCCATTTTCATGCACTTTTAACCATTCCATAAATCTTGTGTTTTGGGCCCCTGGAAGCATGAAAATCACTTTAAACATGCTAATTTTAGCTCTAACACTGATGATCCACCTACAAATGTGAACTGACGTTCAAAAATAAAACATTTGAAAATGGACCATTTTCCACATTTCTGAAGCATGACGTAATGGGGGGGTGTTATCTCTTTTGTCGAAAATCAGCCGTTTTTGCTCGAACATTAAATGCCTCCAAATGGTATTTAATTAACTTCCCGGGGTGAAGAAACCCTTTTTGAGAACTCAGAGTGAGTAAATTGGCCATTTTCATGCACTTTTAACCATTCCATAAATCTTGTGTTTTGGGCCCCTGGAAGCATGAAAATCACTTTAAACATGCTAATTTTAGCTCTAACACTGATGATCCACCTACAAATGTGAACTGACGTTCAAAAATAAAACATTTGAAAACGGACCATTTTCCACATTTCTGAAGCATGACGTAATGGGGGGGTGTTATCTCTTTTGTCGAAAATCAGCCGTTTTTGCTCGAACATTAAATGCCTCCAAATGGTATTTAATTAACTTCCCGGGGTGAAGAAACCCTTTTTGAGAACTCAGAGTGAGTAAATTGGCCATTTTCATGCACTTTTAACCATTCCATTAATCTTGTGTTTTGGGCCCCTGGAAGCATGAAAATCACTTTAAACATGCTAATTTTAGCTCTAACACTGATGATCCACCTACAAATGTGAACTGACGTTCAAAAATAAAACATTTGAAAACGGACCATTTTCCACATTTCTGAAGCATGACGTAATGGGGGGGTGTTATCTCTTTTGTCGAAAATCCGCCGTTTTTGCTCGAACATTAAATGCCTCCAAATGGTATTTAATTAACTTCCCGGGGTGAAGAAACCCTTTTTGAGAACTCAGAGTGAGTAAATTGGCCATTTTCATGCACTTTTAACCATTCCATAAATCTTGTGTTTTGGGCCCCTGGAAGCATGAAAATCACTTTAAACATGCTAATTTTAGCTCTAACACTGATGATCCACCTACAAATGTGAACTGACGTTCAAAAATAAAACATTTGAAAACTGACCATTTTCCACATTTCTGAAGCATGACGTAATGGGGGGGTGTTATCTCTTTTGTCGAAAATCAGCCGTTTTTGCTCGAACATTAAATGCCTCCAAATGGTATTTATTTCACTTCCCGGGGTGAAGAAACCCTTTTTGAGAACTCAGAGTGAGTAAATTGGCCATTTTCATGCACTTTTAACCATTCCATTAATCTTGTGTTTTGGGCCCCTGGAAGCATGAAAATCACTTTAAACATGCTAATGTTAGCTCTAACACTGATGATCCACCTACAAATGTGAACTGACGTTCAAAAATAAAACATTTGAAAACGGACCATTTTCCACATTTCTGAAGCATGACGTAATGGGGGGGTGTTATCTCTTTTGTCGAAAATCAGCCGTTTTTGCTCGAACATTAAATGCCTCCAAATGGTATTTAATTAACTTCCCGAGCCCCTGGAAGCATGAAAATCACTTTAAACATGCTAATTTTAGCTCTAACACTGATGATCCACCTACAAATGTGAACTGACGTTCAAAAATAAAACATTTGAAAACGGACCATTTTCCACATTTCTGAAGCATGACGTAATGGGGGGGTGTTATCTCTTTTGTCGAAAATCAGCCGTTTTTGCTCGAACATTAAATGCCTCCAAATGGTATTTATTTCACTTCCCGAGCCCCTGGAAGCATGAAAATCACTTTAAACATGCTAATTTTAGCTCTAACACTGATGATCCACCTACAAATGTGAACTGACGTTCAAAAATAAAACATTTCAAAACGGACCATTTTCCACATTTCTGAAGCATGACGTAATGGGGGGGTGTTATCTCTTTTGTCGAAAATCAGCCGTTTTTGCTCGAACATTAAATGCCTCCAAATGGTATTCAATTAACTTCCCGAGCCACTGGAAGCATGAAAATCACTTTAAACATGCTAATTTTAGCTCTAACACTGATGATCCACCTACAAATGTGAACTGACGTTCAAAAATAAAACATTTGAAAACGGACCATTTTCCACATTTCTGAAGCATGACGTAATGGGGGGGTGTTATCTCTTTTGTCGAAAATTAGCCGTTTTTGCTCGAACATTAAATGCCTCCAAATGGTATTTAATTAACTTCCCGAGCCCCTGGAAGCATGAAAATCACTTTAAACATGCTAATTTTAGCTCTAACACTGATGATCCACCTACAAATGTGAACTGACGTTCAAAAATAAAACATTTGAAAACGGACCATTTTCCACATTTCTGAAGCATGCCGTAATGGGGGGGTGTTATCTCTTTTGTCAAAAATCAGCCGTTTTTGCTCGAACATTAAATGCCTCCAAATGGTATTTAATTAACTTCCCGGGGTGAAGAAACCCTTTTTGAGAACTCAGAGTGAGTAAATTGGCCATTTTCATGCACTTTTAACCATTCCATAAATCTTGTGTTTTGGGCCCCTGGAAGCATGAAAATCACTTTAAACATGCTAATTTTAGCTCTAACACTGATGATCCACCTACAAATGTGAACTGACGTTCAAAAATAAAACATTTGAAACCGGACCATTTTCCACATTTCTGAAGCATGACGTAATGGGGGGGTGTTATCTCTTTTGTCGAAAATCAGCCGTTTTTGCTCGAACATTAAATGCCTCCAAATGGTATTTAATTAACTTCCCGAGCCCCTGGAAGCATGAAAATCACTTTAAACATGCTAATTTTAGCTCTAACACTGATGATCCACCTACAAATGTGAACTGACGTTCAAAAATAAAACATTTGAAAACGGACCATTTTCCACATTTCTGAAGCATGACGTAATGGGGGGGTGTTATCTCTTTTGTCGAAAATCAGCCGTTTTTGCTCGAACATTAAATGCCTCCAAATGGTATTTAATTAACTTCCCGGGGTGAAGAAACCCTTTTTGAGAACTCAGAGTGAGTAAATTGGCCATTTTCATGCACTTTTAACCATTCCATAAATCTTGTGTTTTGGGCCCCTGGAAGCATGAAAATCACTTTAAACATGCTAATTTTAGCTCTAACACTGATGATCCACCTACAAATGTGAACTGACGTTCAAAAATAAAACATTTGAAAACGGACCATTTTCCACATTTCTGAAGCATGACGTAATGGGGGGGTGTTATCTCTTTTGTCGAAAATCAGCCGTTTTTGCTCGAACATTAAATGCCTCCAAATGGTATTTAATTAACTTCCCGAGCCCCTGGAAGCATGAAAATCACTTTAAACATGCTAATTTTAGCTCTAACACTGATGATCCACCTACAAATGTGAACTGACGTTCAAAAATAAAACACTTGAAAACGGACCATTTTCCACATTTCTGAAGCATGACGTAATGGGGGGGTGTTATCTCTTTTGTCGAAAATCAGCCGTTTTTGCTCGACCATTAAATGCCTCCAAATGGTATTTAATTAACTTCCCGGGGTGAAGAAACCCTTTTTGAGAACTCAGAGTGAGTAAATTGGCCATTTTCATGCACTTTTAACCATTCCATAAATCTTGTGTTTTGGGCCCCTGGAAGCATGAAAATCACTTTAAACATGCTAATTTTAGCTCTAACACTGATGATCCACCTACAAATGTGAACTGACGTTCAAAAATAAAACACTTGAAAACGGACCATTTTCCACATTTCTGAAGCATGACGTAATGGGGGGGTGTTATCTCTTTTGTCGAAAATCAGCCGTTTTTGCTCGAACATTAAATGCCTCCAAATGGTATTTAATTAACTTCCCGGGGTGAAGAAACCCTTTTTGAGAACTCAGAGTGAGTAAATTGGCCATTTTCATGCACTTTTAACCATTCCATAAATCTTGTGTTTTGGGCCCCTGGAAGCATGAAAATCACTTTAAACATGCTAATTTTAGCTCTAACACTGATGATCCACCTACAAATGTGAACTGACGTTCAAAAATAAAACATTTGAAAACGGAACATTTTCCACATTTCTGAAGCATGACGTAATGGGGGGGTGTTATCTCTTTTGTCGAAAATCAGCCGTTTTTGCTCGAACATTAAATGCCTCCAAATGGTATTTAATTAACTTCCCGGGGTGAAGAAACCCTTTTTGAGAACTCAGAGTGAGTAAATTGGCCATTTTCATGCACTTTTAACCATTCCATAAATCTTGTGTTTTGGGCCCCTGGAAGCATGAAAATCACTTTAAACATGCTAATTTTAGCTCTAACACTGATGATCCACCTACAAATGTGAACTGACGTTCAAAAATAAAACATTTGAAAACGGACCATTTTCCACATTTCTGAAGCATGACGTAATGGGGGGGTGTTATCTCTTTTGTCGAAAATCAGCCGTTTTTGCTCGAACATTAAATGCCTCCAAATGGTATTTAATTAACTTCCCGAGCCCCTGGAAGCATGAAAATCACTTTAAACATGCTAATTTTAGCTCTAACACTGATGATCCACCTACAAATGTGAACTGACGTTCAAAAATAAAACACTTGAAAACGGACCATTTTCCACATTTCTGAAGCATGACGTAATGGGGGGGTGTTATCTCTTTTGTCGAAAATCAGCCGTTTTTGCTCGAACATTAAATGCCTCCAAATGGTATTTAATTAACTTCCCGGGGTGAAGAAACCCTTTTTGAGAACTCAGAGTGAGTAAATTGGCCATTTTCATGCACTTTTAACCATTCCATAAATCTTGTGTTTTGGGCCCCTGGAAGCATGAAAATCACTTTAAACATGCTAATTTTAGCTCTAACACTGATGATCCACCTACAAATGTGAACTGACGTTCAAAAATAAAACATTTGAAAACGGACCATTTTCCACATTTCTGAAGCATGACGTAATGGGGGGGTGTTATCTCTTTTGTCGAAAATCAGCCGTTTTTGCTCGAACATTAAATGCCTCCAAATGGTATTTAATTAACTTCCCGGGGTGAAGAAACCCTTTTTGAGAACTCAGAGTGAGTAAATTGGCCATTTTCATGCACTTTTAACCATTCCATAAATCTTGTGTTTTGGGCTCCTGGAAGCATGAAAATCACTTTAAACATGCTAATTTTAGCTCTAACACTGATGATCCACCTACAAATGTGAACTGACGTTCAAAAATAAAACATTTGAAAACGGAACATTTTCCACATTTCTGAAGCATGACGTAATGGGGGGGTGTTATCTCTTTTGTCGAAAATCAGCCGTTTTTGCTCGAACATTAAATGCCTCCAAATGGTATTTAATTAACTTCCCGGGGTGAAGAAACCCTTTTTGAGAACTCAGAGTGAGTAAATTGGCCATTTTCATGCACTTTTAACCATTCCATAAATCTTGTGTTTTGGGCCCCTGGAAGCATGAAAATCACTTTAAACATGCTAATTTTAGCTCTAACACTGATGATCCACCTACAAATGTGAACTGACGTTCAAAAATAAAACATTTGAAAACGGACCATTTTCCACATTTCTGAAGCATGACGTAATGGGGGGGTGTTATCTCTTTCGTCGAAAATCAGCCGTTTTTGCTCGAACATTAAATGCCTCCAAATGGTATTTAATTAACTTCCCGAGCCCCTGGAAGCATGAAAATCACTTTAAACATGCTAATTTTAGATCTAACACTGATGATCCACCTACAAATGTGAACTGACGTTCAAAAATAAAACATTTGAAAACGGACCATTTTCCACATTTCTGAAGCATGACGTAATGGGGGGGTGTTATCTCTTTTGTCGAAAATCAGCCGTTTTTGCTCGAACATTAAATGCCTCCAAATGGTATTTAATTAACTTCCCGGGGTGAAGAAACCCTTTTTGAGAACTCAGAGTGAGTAAATTGGCCATTTTCATGCACTTTTAACCATTCCATAAATCTTGTGTTTTGGGCCCCTGGAAGCATGAAAATCACTTTAAACATGCTAATTGTAGCTCTAACACTGATGATCCACCTACAAATGTGAACTGACGTTCAAAAATAAAACATTTGAAAACGGACCATTTTCCACATTTCTGAAGCATGACGTAATGGGGGGGTGTTATCTCTTTTGTCGAAAATCAGCCGTTTTTGCTCGAACATTAAATGCCTCCAAATGGTATTTAATTAACTTCCCGGGGTGAAGAAACCCTTTTTGAGAACTCAGAGTGAGTAAATTGGCCATTTTCATGCACTTTTAACCATTCCATAAATCTTGTGTTTCGGGCCCCTGAAAGCATGAAAATCACTTTAAACATGCTAATTTTAGCTCTAACACTGATGATCCACCTACAAATGTGAACTGACGTTCAAAAATAAAACATTTGAAAACGGACCATTTTCCACATTTCTGAAGCATGACGTAATGGGGGGGTGTTATCTCTTTTGTCGAAAATCAGCAGTTTTTGCTCGAACATTAAATGCCTCCAAATGGTATTTAATTAACTTCCCGAGCCCCTGGAAGCATGAAAATCACTTTAAACATGCTAATTTTAGCTCTAACACTGATGATCCACCTACAAATGTGAACTGACGTTCAAAAATAAAACATTTGAAAACGGACCATTTTCCACATTTCTGAAGCATGACGTAATGGGGGGGTGTTATCTCTTTTGTCGAAAATCAGCCGTTTTTGCTCGAACATTAAATGCCTCCAAATGGTATTTAATTAACTTCCCGGGGTGAAGAAACCCTTTTTGAGAACTCAGAGTGAGTAAATTGGCCATTTTCATGCACTTTTAACCATTCCATAAATCTTGTGTTTTGGGCCCCTGGAAGCATGAAAATCACTTTAAACATGCTAATTTTAGCTCTAACACTGATGATCCACCTACAAATGTGAACTGACGTTCAAAAATAAAACATTTGAAAACGGACCATTTTCCACATTTCTGAAGCATGACGTAATGGGGGGGTGTTATCTCTTTTGTCGAAAATCAGCCGTTTTTGCTCGAACATTAAATGCCTCCAAATGGTATTTAATTAACTTCCCGAGCCCCTGGAAGCATGAAAATCACTTTAAACATGCTAATTTTAGCTCTAACACTGATGATCCACCTACAAATGTGAACTGACGTTCAAAAATAAAACATTTGAAAACGGACCATTTTCCACATTTCTGAAGCATGACGTAATGGGGGGGTGTTATCTCTTTTGTCGAAAATCAGCCGTTTTTGCTCGAACATTAAATGCCTCCAAATGGTATTTAATTAACTTCCCGAGCCCCTGGAAGCATGAAAATCACTTTAAACATGCTAATTTTAGCTCTAACACTGATGATCCACCTACAAATGTGAACTGACGTTCAAAAATAAAACATTTGAAAACGGACCATTTTCCACATTTCTGAAGCATGACGTAATGGGGGGGTGTTATCTCTTTTGTCGAAAATCAGCCGTTTTTGCTCGAACATTAAATGCCTCCAAATGGTATTTAATTAACTTCCCGAGCCCCTGGAAGCATGAAAATCACTTTAAACATGCTAATTTTAGCTCTAACACTGATGATCCACCTACAAATGTGAACTGACGTTCAAAAATAAAACATTTGAAAACGGACCATTTTCCACATTTCTGAAGCATGACGTAATGGGGGGGTGTTATCTCTTTTGTCGAAAATCAGCCGTTTTTGCTCGAACATTAAATGCCTCCAAATGGTATTTAATTCACTTCCCGGGGTGAAGAAACCCTTTTTGAGAACTCAGAGTGAGTAAATTGGCCATTTTCATGCACTTTTAACCATTCCATAAATCTTGTGTTTTGGGCCCCTGGAAGCATGAAAATCACTTTAAACATGCTAATTTTAGCTCTAACACTGATGATCCACCTACAAATGTGAACTGACGTTCAAAAATAAAACATTTGAAAACGGACCATTTTCCACATTTCTGAAGCATGACGTAATGGGGGGGTGTTATCTCTTTTGTCGAAAATCAGCCGTTTTTGCTCGAACATTAAATGCCTCCAAATGGTATTTAATTAACTTCCCGGGGTGAAGAAACCCTTTTTGAGAACTCAGAGTGAGTAAATTGGCCATTTTCATGCACTTTTAACCATTCCATAAATCTTGTGTTTTGGGCCCCTGGAAGCATGAAAATCACTTTAAACATGCTAATTTTAGCTCTAACACTGATGATCCACCTACAAATGTGAACTGACGTTCAAAAATAAAACATTTGAAAACGGACCATTTTCCACATTTCTGAAGCATGACGTAATGGGGGGGTGTTATCTCTTTTGTCGAAAATCAGCCGTTTTTGCTCGAACATTAAATGCCTCCAAATGGTATTTAATTAACTTCCCGAGCCCCTGGAAGCATGAAAATCACTTTAAACATGCTAATTTTAGCTCTAACACTGATGATCCACCTACAAATGTGAACTGACGTTCAAAAATAAAACATTTGAAAACGGACCATTTTCCACATTTCTGAAGCATGACGTAATGGGGGGGTGTTATCTCTTTTGTCGAAAATTAGCCGTTTTTGCTCGAACATTAAATGCCTCCAAATGGTATTTAATTAACTTCCCGGGGTGAAGAAACCCTTTTTGAGAACTCAGAGTGAGTAAATTGGCCATTTTCATGCACTTTTAACCATTCCATAAATCTTGTGTTTTGGGCCCCTGGAAGCATGAAAATCACTTTAAACATGCTAATTTTAGCTCTAACACTGATGATCCACCTACAAATGTGAACTGACGTTCAAAAATAAAACATTTGAAAACGGACCATTTTCCACATTTCTGAAGCATGACGTAATGGGGGAGGTGTTATCTCTTTTGTCGAAAATCAGCCGTTTTTGCTCGAACATTAAATGCCTCCAAATGGTATTTAATTAACTTCCCAAGCCCCTGGAAGCATGAAAATCACTTTAAACATGCTAATTTTAGCTCTAACACTGATGATCCACCTACAAATATGAACTGACGTTCAAAAATAAAACATTTGAAAACGGACCATTTTCCACATTTCTGAAGCATGACGTAATGGGGGGGTGTTATCTCTTTTGTCGAAAATCAGCCGTTTTTGCTCGAACATTAAATGCCTCCAAATAGTATTTAATTAACTTCCCGGGGTGAAGAAACCCTTTTTGAGAACTCAGAGTGAGTAAATTGGCCATTTTCATGCACTTTTAACCATTCCATAAATCTTGTGTTTTGGGCCCCTGGAAGCATGAAAATCACTTTAAACATGCTAATTTTAGCTCTAACACTGATGATCCACCTACAAATGTGAACTGACGTTCAAAAATAAAACATTTGAAAACGGACCATTTTCCACATTTCTGAAGCATGACGTAATGGGGGGGTGTTATCTCTTTTGTCGAAAATCAGCCGTTTTTGCTCGAACATTAAATGCCTCCAAATGGTATTTAATTAACTTCCCGAGCCCCTGGAAGCATGAAAATCACTTTAAACATGCTAATTTTAGCTCTAACACTGATGATCCACCTACAAATGTGAACTGACGTTCAAAAATAAAACATTTGAAAACGGACCATTTTCCACATTTCTGAAGCATGACGTAATGGGGGGGTGTTATCTCTTTTGTCGAAAATCAGCCGTTTTTGCTCGAACATTAAATGCCTCCAAATGGTATTTAATTAACTTCCCGAGCCCCTGGAAGCATGAAAATCACTTTAAACATGCTAATTTTAGCTCTAACACTGATGATCCACCTACAAATGTGAACTGACGTTCAAAAATAAAACATTTGAAAACGGACCATTTTCCACATTTCTGAAGCATGACGTAATGGGGGGGTGTTATCTCTTTTGTCGAAAATCAGCCGTTTTTGCTCGAACATTAAATGCCTCCAAATGGTATTTAATTAACTTCCCGGGGTGAAGAAACCCTTTTTGAGAACTCAGAGTGAGTAAATTGGCCATTTTCATGCACTTTTAACCATTCCATAAATCTTGTGTTTTGGGCCCCTGGAAGCATGAAAATCACTTTAAACATGCTAATTTTAGCTCTAACACTGATGATCCACCTACAAATGTGAACTGACGTTCAAAAATAAAACATTTGAAAACGGACCATTTTCCACATTTCTGAAGCATGACGTAATGGGGGGGGGTGTTATCTCTTTTGTCGAAAATCAGCCGTTTTTGCTCGAACATTAAATGCCTCCAAATGGTATTTATTTCACTTCCCGAGCCCCTGGAAGCATGAAAATCACTTTAAACATGCTAATTTTAGCTCTAACACTGATGATCCACCTACAAATGTGAACTGACGTTCAAAAATAAAACATTTGAAAACGGACCATTTTCCACATTTCTGAAGCATGACGTAATGGGGGGTGTTATCTCTTTTGTCGAAAATCAGCCGTTTTTGCTCGAACATTAAATGCCTCCAAATGGTATTTAATTAACTTCCCGAGCCCCTGGAAGCATGAAAATCACTTTAAACATGCTAATTTTAGCTCTAACACTGATGATCCACCTACAAATGTGAACTGACGTTCAAAAATAAAACATTTGAAAACTGACCATTTTCCACATTTCTGAAGCATGACGTAATGGGGGGGTGTTATCTCTTTTGTCGAAAATCAGCCGTTTTTGCTCGAACATTAAATGCCTCCAAATGGTATTTAATTAACTTCCCGAGCCCCTGGAAGCATGAAAATCACTTTAAACATGCTAATTTTAGCTCTAACACTGATGATCCACCTACAAATGTGAACTGACGTTCAAAAATAAAACATTTGAAAACGGACCATTTTCCACATTTCTGAAGCATGACGTAATGGGGGGGTGTTATCTCTTTTGTCAAAAATCAGCCGTTTTTGCTCGAACATTAAATGCCTCCAGATGGTATTTATTTCACTTCCCGAGCCCCTGGAAGCATGAAAATCACTTTAAACATGCTAATTTTAGCTCTAACACTGATGATCCACCTACAAATGTGAATTGACGTTCAAAAATAAAACATTTGAAAACGGACCATTTTCCACATTTCTGAAGCATGACGTAATGTGGGGGTGTTATCTCTTTTGTCGAAAATCTGCCGTTTTTGCTCGAACATTAAATGCCTCCAAATGGTATTTAATTAACTTCCCGAGCCCCTGGAAGCATGAAAATCACTTTAAACATGCTAATTTTAGCTCTAACACTGATGATCCACCTACAAATGTGAACTGACGTTCAAAAATAAAACATTTGAAAACGGACCATTTTCCACATTTCTGAAGCATGACGTAATGGGGGGTGTTATCTCTTTTGTCGAAAATCAGCCGTTTTTGCTCGAACATTAAATGCCTCCAAATGGTATTTATTTAACTTCCCGAGCCCCTGGAAGCATGAAAATCACTTTAAACATGCTAATTTTAGCTCTAACACTGATGATCCACCTACAAATGTGAACTGACGTTCAAAAATAAAACATTTGAAAACGGACCATTTTCCACATTTCTGAAGCATGACGTAATGGGGGGGTGTTATCTCTTTTGTCGAAAATCAGCCGTTTTTGCTTGAACATTAAATGCCTCCAAATGGTATTTAATTAACTTCCCGGGGTGAAGAAACCCTTTTTGAGAACTCAGAGTGAGTAAATTGGCCATTTTCATGCACTTTTAACCATTCCATAAATCTTGTGTTTTGGGCCCCTGGAAGCATGAAAATCACTTTAAACATGCTAATTTTAGCTCTAACACTGATGATCCACCTACAAATGTGAACTGACGTTCAAAAATAAAACATTTGAAAACGGACCACTTTCCACATTTCTGAAGCATGACGTAATGGGGGGGTGTTATCTCTTTTGTCGAAAATCAGCCGTTTTTGCTCGAACATTAAATGCCTCCAAATGGTATTTAATTAACTTCCCGAGCCCCTGGAAGCATGAAAATCACTTTAAACATGCTAATTTTAGCTCTAACACTGATGATCCACCTACAAATGTGAACTGACGTTCAAAAATAAAACATTTGAAAACGGACCATTTTCCACATTTCTGAAGCATGACGTAATGGGGGGGTGTTATCTCTTTTGTCGAAAATCAGCCGTTTTTGCTCGAACATTAAATGCCTCCAAATGGTATTTAATTAACTTCCCGGGGTGAAGAAACCCTTTTTGAGAACTCAGAGTGAGTAAATTGGCCATTTTCATGCACTTTTAACCATTCCATAAATCTTGTGTTTTGGGCCCCTGGAAGCATGAAAATCACTTTAAACATGCTAATTTTAGCTCTAACACTGATGATCCACCTACAAATGTGAACTGACGTTCAAAAATAAAAAAAAAGAAAACGGACCATTTTCCACATTTCTGAAGCATGACGTAATGGGGGGGTGTTATCTCTTTTGTCGAAAATCAGCTGTTTTTGCTCGAACATTAAATGCCTCCAAATGGTATTTAATTAACTTCCCGAGCCCCTGGAAGCATGAAAATCACTTTAAACATGCTAATTTTAGCTCTAACACTGATGATCCACCTACAAATGTGAACTGACGTTCAAAAATAAAACATTTGAAAACGGACCATTTTCCACATTTCTGAAGCATGACGTAATGGGGGGGTGTTATCTCTTTTGTCGAAAATCAGCCGTTTTTGCTCGAACATTAAATGCCTCCAAATGGTATTTAATTAACTTCCCGGGGTGAAGAAACCCTTTTTGAGAACTCAGAGTGAGTAAATTGGCCATTTTCATGCACTTTTAACCATTCCATAAATCTTGTGTTTTGGGCCCCTGGAAGCATGAAAATCACTTTAAACATGCTAATTTTAGCTCTAACACTGATGATCCACCTACAAATGTGAACTGACTTTCAAAAATAAAACATTTGAAAACGGACCATTTTCCACATTTCTGAAGCATGACGTAATGGGGGGGTGTTATCTCTTTTGTCGAAAATCAGCCGTTTTTGCTCGAACATTAAATGCCTCAAAATGGTATTTAATTAACTTCCCGAGCCCCTAGAAGCATGAAAATCACTTTAAACATGCTAATTTTAGCTCTAACACTGATGATCCACCTACAAATGTGAACTGACGTTCAAAAATAAAACATTTGAAAACGGACCATTTTCCACATTTCTGAAGCATGACGTAATGGGGGGGTGTTATCTCTTTTGTCGAAAATCAGCCGGTTTTGCTCGAACATTAAATGCCTCCAAATGGTATTTAATTAACTTCCCGAGCCCCCGGAAGCATGAAAATCACTTTAAACATGCTAATTTTAGCTCTAACACTGATGATCCACCTACAAATGTGAACTGACGTTCAAAAATAAAACATTTGAAAACGGACCATTTTCCACATTTCTGAAGCATGACGTAATGGGGGGGTGTTATCTCTTTTGTCGAAAATCAGCCGTTTTTGCTCGAACATTAAATGCCTCCAAATGGTATTTAATTAACTTCCCGAGCCCCTGGAAGCATGAAAATCACTTTAAACATGCTAATTTTAGCTCTAACACTGATGATCCACCTACAAATGTGAACTGACGTTCAAAAATAAAACATTTGAAAACGGACCATTTTCCACATTTCTGAAGCATGACGTAATGGGGGGGTGTTATCTCTTTTGTCGAAAATCAGCCGTTTTTGCTCGAACATTAAATGCCTCCAAATGGTATTTAATTAACTTCCCGAGCCCCTGGAAGCATGAAAATCACTTTAAACATGCTAATTTTAGCTCTAACACTGATGATCCACCTACAAATGTGAACTGACGTTCAAAAATAAAACATTTGAAAACGGACCATTTTCCACATTTCTGAAGCATGACGTAATGGGGGGGTGTTATCTCTTTTGTCGAAAATCAGCAGTTTTTGCTCGAACATTAAATGCCTCCAAATGGTATTTAATTAACTTCCCGAGCCCCTGGAAGCATGAAAATCACTTTAAACATGCTAATTTTAGCTCTAACACTGATGATCCACCTACAAATGTGAACTGACGTTCAAAAATAAAACATTTGAAAACGGACCATTTTCCACATTTCTGAAGCATGACGTAATGGGGGGGTGTTATCTCTTTTGTCGAAAATCAGCCGTTTTTGCTCGAACATTAAATGCCTCCAAATGGTATTTATTTCACTTCCCGAGCCCCTGGAAGCATGAAAATCACTTTAAACATGCTAATTTTAGCTCTAACACTGATGATCCACCTACAAATGTGAATTGACGTTCAAAAATAAAACATTTGAAAACGGACCATTTTCCACATTTCTGAAGCATGACGTAATGGGGGGGTGTTATCTCTTTTGTCGAAAATCAGCCGTTTTTGCTCGAACATTAAATGCCTCCAAATGGTATTTAATTAACTTCCCGAGCCCCTGGAAGCATGAAAATCACTTTAAACATGCTAATTTTAGCTCTAACACTGATGATCCACCTACAAATGTGAACTGACGTTCAAAAATAAAACATTTGAAAACGGACCATTTTCCACATTTCTGAAGCATGACGTAATGGGGGGTGTTATCTCTTTTGTCGAAAATCAGCCGTTTTTGCTCGAACATTAAATGCCTCCAAATGGTATTTATTTAACTTCCCGAGCCCCTGGAAGCATGAAAATCACTTTAAACATGCTAATTTTAGCTCTAACACTGATGATCCACCTACAAATGTGAACTGACGTTCAAAAATAAAACATTTGAAAACGGACCATTTTCCACATTTCTGAAGCATGACGTAATGGGGGGGTGTTATCTCTTTTGTCGAAAATCAGCCGTTTTTGCTTGAACATTAAATGCCTCCAAATGGTATTTAATTAACTTCCCGGGGTGAAGAAACCCTTTTTGAGAACTCAGAGTGAGTAAATTGGCCATTTTCATGCACTTTTAACCATTCCATAAATCTTGTGTTTTGGGCCCCTGGAAGCATGAAAATCACTTTAAACATGCTAATTTTAGCTCTAACACTGATGATCCACCTACAAATGTGAACTGACGTTCAAAAATAAAACATTTGAAAACGGACCACTTTCCACATTTCTGAAGCATGACGTAATGGGGGGGTGTTATCTCTTTTGTCGAAAATAAGCTGTTTTTGCTCGAACATTAAATGCCTCCAAATGGTATTTAATTAACTTCCCGAGCCCCTGGAAGCATGAAAATCACTTTAAACATGCTAATTTTAGCTCTAACACTGATGATCCACCTACAAATGTGAACTGACGTTCAAAAATAAAACATTTGAAAACGGACCATTTTCCACATTTCTGAAGCATGACGTAATGGGGGGGTGTTATCTCTTTTGTCGAAAATCAGCCGTTTTTGCTCGAACATTAAATGCCTCCAAATGGTATTTAATTAACTTCCCGGGGTGAAGAAACCCTTTTTGAGAACTCAGAGTGAGTAAATTGGCCATTTTCATGCACTTTTAACCATTCCATAAATCTTGTGTTTTGGGCCCCTGGAAGCATGAAAATCACTTTAAACATGCTAATTTTAGCTCTAACACTGATGATCCACCTACAAATGTGAACTGACGTTCAAAAATAAAAAAAAAGAAAACGGACCATTTTCCACATTTCTGAAGCATGACGTAATGGGGGGGTGTTATCTCTTTTGTCGAAAATCAGCTGTTTTTGCTCGAACATTAAATGCCTCCAAATGGTATTTAATTAACTTCCCGAGCCCCTGGAAGCATGAAAATCACTTTAAACATGCTAATTTTAGCTCTAACACTGATGATCCACCTACAAATGTGAACTGACGTTCAAAAATAAAACATTTGAAAACGGACCATTTTCCACATTTCTGAAGCATGACGTAATGGGGGGGTGTTATCTCTTTTGTCGAAAATCAGCCGTTTTTGCTCGAACATTAAATGCCTCCAAATGGTATTTAATTAACTTCCCGGGGTGAAGAAACCCTTTTTGAGAACTCAGAGTGAGTAAATTGGCCATTTTCATGCACTTTTAACCATTCCATAAATCTTGTGTTTTGGGCCCCTGGAAGCATGAAAATCACTTTAAACATGCTAATTTTAGCTCTAACACTGATGATCCACCTACAAATGTGAACTGACGTTCAAAAATAAAACATTTGAAAACGGACCATTTTCCACATTTCTGAAGCATGACGTAATGGGGGGGTGTTATCTCTTTTGTCGAAAATCAGCTGTTTTTGCTCGAACATTAAATGCCTCAAAATGGTATTTAATTAACTTCCCGAGCCCCTAGAAGCATGAAAATCACTTTAAACATGCTAATTTTAGCTCTAACACTGATGATCCACCTACAAATGTGAACTGACGTTCAAAAATAAAACATTTGAAAACGGACCATTTTCCACATTTCTGAAGCATGACGTAATGGGGGGGTGTTATCTCTTTTGTCGAAAATCAGCCGTTTTTGCTCGAACATTAAATGCCTCCAAATGGTATTTATTTCACTTCCCGGGGTGAAGAAACCCTTTTTGAGAACTCAGAGTGAGTAAATTGGCCATTTTCATGCACTTTTAACCATTCCATTAATCTTGTGTTTTGGGCCCCTGGAAGCATGAAAATCACTTTAAACATGCTAATTTTAGCTCTAACACTGATGATCCACCTACAAATGTGAACTGACGTTCAAAAATAAAACATTTGAAAACGGACCATTTTCCACATTTCTGAAGCATGACGTAATGGGGGGGTGTTATCTCTTTTGTCGAAAATCAGCCGTTTTTGCTCGAACATTAAATGCCTCCAAATGGTATTTATTTCACTTACCGAGCCCCTGGAAGCATGAAAATCACTTTAAACATGCTAATTTTAGCTCTAACACTGATGATCCACCTACAAATGTGAACTGACGTTCAAAAATAAAACATTTGAAAACGGACCATTTTCCACATTTCTGAAGCATGACGTAATGGGGGGGTGTTATCTCTTTTGTCGAAAATCAGCCGTTTTTGCTCGAACATTAAATGCCTCCAAATGGTATTTAATTAACTTCCCGAGACCCTGGAAGCATGAAAATCACTTTAAACATGCTAATTTTAGCTCTAACACTGATGATCCACCTACAAATGTGAACTGACGTTCAAAAATAAAACATTTGAAAACGGACCATTTTCCACATTTCTGAAGCATGACGTAATGGGGGGTGTTATCTCTTTTGTCGGAAATCAGCCGTTTTTGCTCGAACATTAAATGCCTCCAAATGGTATTTATTTCACTTCCCGGGGTGAAGAAACCCTTTTTGAGAACTCAGAGTGAGTAAATTGGCCATTTTCATGCACTTTTAACCATTCCATTAATCTTGTGTTTTGGGCCCCTGGAAGCATGAAAATCACTTTAAACATGCTAATTTTATCTCTAACACTGATGATCCACCTACAAATGTGAACTGACGTTCAAAAATAAAACATTTGAAAACGGACCATTTTCCACATTTCTGAAACATGAGGTAATGGGGGGGTGTTATCTCTTTTGTCGAAAATCAGCCGTTTTTGCTCGAACATTAAATGCCTCCAAATGGTATTTAATTAACTTCCGGAGCCCCTGGAAGCATGAAAATCACTTTAAACATGCTAATTTTAGCTCTAACACGGATGATCCACCTACAAATGTGAACTGACGTTCAAAAATAAAACATTTGAAAACGGACCATTTTCCACATTTCTGAAGCATGACGTAATGGGGGGGTGTTATCTCTTTTGTCGAAAATCAGCCGTTTTTGCTCGAACATTAAATGCCTCCAAATGGTATTTATTTCACTTCCCGAGCCCCTGGAAGCATGAAAATCACTTTAAACATGCTAATTTTAGCTCTAACACTGATGATCCACCTACAAATGTGAACTGACGTTCAAAAATAAAACATTTGAAAACGGACCATTTTCCACATTTCTGAAGCATGACGTAATGGGGGGTGTTATCTCTTTTGTCGAAAATCAGCCGTTTTTGCTCGAACATTAAATGCCTCCAAATGGTATTTATTTCACTTCCCGGGGTAAAGAAACCCTTTTTGAGAACTCAGAGTGGTAAATTGGCCATTTTCATGCACTTTTAACCATTCCATTAATCTTGTGTTTTGGGCCCCTGGAAGCATGAAAATCACTTTAAACATGCTAATTTTAGCTCTAACACTGATGATCCACCTACAAATGTGAACTGACGTTCAAAAAGAAAACATTTGAAAACGGACCATTTTCCACATTTCTGAAGCATGACGTAATGGGGGGGTGTTATCTCTTTTGTCGAAAATCAGCCGTTTTTGCTCGAACATTAAATGCCTCCAAATGGTATTTATTTCACTTCCCGAGCCCCTGGAAGCATGAAAATCACTTTAAACATGCTAATTTTAGCTCTAACACTGATGATCCACCTACAAATGTGAACTGACGTTCAAAAATAAAACATTTGAAAACGGACCATTTTCCACATTTCTGAAGCATGACGTAATGGGGGGGTGTTATCTCTTTTGTCGAAAATCAGCCGTTTTTGCTCGAACATTAAATGCCTCCAAATGGTATTTAATTAACTTCCCGAGCCCCTGGAAGCATGAAAATCACTTTAAACATGCTAATTTTAGCTCTAACACTGATGATCCACCTACAAATGTGAACTGACGTTCAAAAATAAAACATTTGAAAACGGACCATTTTCCACATTTCTGAAGCATGACGTAATGGGGGGGTGTTATCTCTTTTGTCGAAAATCAGCCGTTTTTGCTCGAACATTAAATGCCTCCAAATGGTATTTAATTAACTTCTGGAGCCCCTGGAAGCATGAAAATCACTTTAAACATGCTAATTTTAGCTCTAACACGGATGATCCACCTACAAATGTGAACTGACGTTCAAAAATAAAACATTTGAAAACGGACCATTTTCCACATTTCTGAAGCATGACGTAATGGGGGGGTGTTATCTCTTTTGTCGAAAATCAGCCGTTTTTGCTCGAACATTAAATGCCTCCAAATGGTATTTATTTCACTTCCCGAGCCCCTGGAAGCATGAAAATCACTTTAAACATGCTAATTTTAGCTCTAACACTGATGATCCACCTACAAATGTGAACTGACGTTCAAAAATAAAACATTTGAAAACGGACCATTTTCCACATTTCTGAAGCATGACGTAATGGGGGGTGTTATCTCTTTTGTCGAAAATCAGCCGTTTTTGCTCGAACATTAAATGCCTCCAAATGGTATTTATTTCACTTCCCGGGGTAAAGAAACCCTTTTTGAGAACTCAGAGTGGTAAATTGGCCATTTTCATGCACTTTTAACCATTCCATTAATCTTGTGTTTTGGGCCCCTGGAAGCATGAAAATCACTTTAAACATGCTAATTTTAGCTCTAACACTGATGATCCACCTACAAATGTGAACTGACGTTCAAAAAGAAAACATTTGAAAACGGACCATTTTCCACATTTCTGAAGCATGACGTAATGGGGGGGTGTTATCTCTTTTGTCGAAAATCAGCCGTTTTTGCTCGAACATTAAATGCCTCCAAATGGTATTTAATTAACTTCCCGAGCCCCTGGAAGCATGAAAATCACTTTAAACATGCTAATTTTAGCTCTAACACTGATGATCCACCTACAAATGTGAACTGACGTTCAAAAATAAAACATTTGAAAACGGACCATTTTCCACATTTCTGAAGCATGACGTAATGGGGGGGTGTTATCTCTTTTGTCGAAAATCAGCCGTTTTTGCTCGAACATTAAATGCCTCCAAATGGTATTTAATTAACTTCCCGGGGTGAAGAAACCCTTTTTGAGAACTCAGAGTGAGTAAATTGGCCATTTTCATGCACTTTTAACCATTCCATAAATCTTGTGTTTTGGGCCCCTGGAAGCATGAAAATCACTTTAAACATGCTAATTTTAGCTCTAACACTGATGATCCACCTACAAATGTGAACTGACGTTCAAAAATAAAACATTTGAAAACGGACCATTTTCCACATTTCTGAAGCATGACGTAATGGGGGGGGGTGTTATCTCTTTTGTCGAAAATCAGCCGTTTTTGCTCGAACATTAAATGCCTCCAAATGGTATTTATTTCACTTCCCGAGCCCCTGGAAGCATGAAAATCACTTTAAACATGCTAATTTTAGCTCTAACACTGATGATCCACCTACAAATGTGAACTGACGTTCAAAAATAAAACATTTGAAAACGGACCATTTTCCACATTTCTGAAGCATGACGTAATGGGGGGTGTTATCTCTTTTGTCGAAAATCAGCCGTTTTTGCTCGAACATTAAATGCCTCCAAATGGTATTTAATTAACTTCCCGAGCCCCTGGAAGCATGAAAATCACTTTAAACATGCTAATTTTAGCTCTAACACTGATGATCCACCTACAAATGTGAACTGACGTTCAAAAATAAAACATTTGAAAACTGACCATTTTCCACATTTCTGAAGCATGACGTAATGGGGGGGTGTTATCTCTTTTGTCGAAAATCAGCCGTTTTTGCTCGAACATTAAATGCCTCCAAATGGTATTTAATTAACTTCCCGAGCCCCTGGAAGCATGAAAATCACTTTAAACATGCTAATTTTAGCTCTAACACTGATGATCCACCTACAAATGTGAACTGACGTTCAAAAATAAAACATTTGAAAACGGACCATTTTCCACATTTCTGAAGCATGACGTAATGGGGGGGTGTTATCTCTTTTGTCAAAAATCAGCCGTTTTTGCTCGAACATTAAATGCCTCCAGATGGTATTTATTTCACTTCCCGAGCCCCTGGAAGCATGAAAATCACTTTAAACATGCTAATTTTAGCTCTAACACTGATGATCCACCTACAAATGTGAATTGACGTTCAAAAATAAAACATTTGAAAACGGACCATTTTCCACATTTCTGAAGCATGACGTAATGGGGGGGTGTTATCTCTTTTGTCGAAAATCAGCCGTTTTTGCTCGAACATTAAATGCCTCCAAATGGTATTTAATTAACTTCCCGAGCCCCTGGAAGCATGAAAATCACTTTAAACATGCTAATTTTAGCTCTAACACTGATGATCCACCTACAAATGTGAACTGACGTTCAAAAATAAAACATTTGAAAACGGACCATTTTCCACATTTCTGAAGCATGACGTAATGGGGGGTGTTATCTCTTTTGTCGAAAATCAGCCGTTTTTGCTCGAACATTAAATGCCTCCAAATGGTATTTATTTAACTTCCCGAGCCCCTGGAAGCATGAAAATCACTTTAAACATGCTAATTTTAGCTCTAACACTGATGATCCACCTACAAATGTGAACTGACGTTCAAAAATAAAACATTTGAAAACGGACCATTTTCCACATTTCTGAAGCATGACGTAATGGGGGGGTGTTATCTCTTTTGTCGAAAATCAGCCGTTTTTGCTTGAACATTAAATGCCTCCAAATGGTATTTAATTAACTTCCCGGGGTGAAGAAACCCTTTTTGAGAACTCAGAGTGAGTAAATTGGCCATTTTCATGCACTTTTAACCATTCCATAAATCTTGTGTTTTGGGCCCCTGGAAGCATGAAAATCACTTTAAACATGCTAATTTTAGCTCTAACACTGATGATCCACCTACAAATGTGAACTGACGTTCAAAAATAAAACATTTGAAAACGGACCACTTTCCACATTTCTGAAGCATGACGTAATGGGGGGGTGTTATCTCTTTTGTCGAAAATCAGCCGTTTTTGCTCGAACATTAAATGCCTCCAAATGGTATTTAATTAACTTCCCGAGCCCCTGGAAGCATGAAAATCACTTTAAACATGCTAATTTTAGCTCTAACACTGATGATCCACCTACAAATGTGAACTGACGTTCAAAAATAAAACATTTGAAAACGGACCATTTTCCACATTTTTGAAGCATGACGTAATGGGGGGGTGTTATCTCTTTTGTCGAAAATCAGCCGTATTTGCTCGAACATTAAATGCCTCCAAATGGTATTTAATTAACTTCCCGGGGTGAAGAAACCCTTTTTGAGAACTCAGAGTGAGTAAATTGGCCATTTTCATGCACTTTTAACCATTCCATAAATCTTGTGTTTTGGGCCCCTGGAAGCATGAAAATCACTTTAAACATGCTAATTTTAGCTCTAACACTGATGATCCACCTACAAATGTGAACTGACGTTCAAAAATAAAAAAAAAGAAAACGGACCATTTTCCACATTTCTGAAGCATGACGTAATGGGGGGGTGTTATCTCTTTTGTCGAAAATCAGCTGTTTTTGCTCGAACATTAAATGCCTCCAAATGGTATTTAATTAACTTCCCGAGCCCCTGGAAGCATGAAAATCACTTTAAACATGCTAATTTTAGCTCTAACACTGATGATCCACCTACAAATGTGAACTGACGTTCAAAAATAAAACATTTGAAAACGGACCATTTTCCACATTTCTGAAGCATGACGTAATGGGGGGGTGTTATCTCTTTTGTCGAAAATCAGCCGTTTTTGCTCGAACATTAAATGCCTCCAAATGGTATTTAATTAACTTCCCGGGGTGAAGAAACCCTTTTTGAGAACTCAGAGTGAGTAAATTGGCCATTTTCATGCACTTTTAACCATTCCATAAATCTTGTGTTTTGGGCCCCTGGAAGCATGAAAATCACTTTAAACATGCTAATTTTAGCTCTAACACTGATGATCCACCTACAAATGTGAACTGACTTTCAAAAATAAAACATTTGAAAACGGACCATTTTCCACATTTCTGAAGCATGACGTAATGGGGGGGTGTTATCTCTTTTGTCGAAAATCAGCCGTTTTTGCTCGAACATTAAATGCCTCAAAATGGTATTTAATTAACTTCCCGAGCCCCTAGAAGCATGAAAATCACTTTAAACATGCTAATTTTAGCTCTAACACTGATGATCCACCTACAAATGTGAACTGACGTTCAAAAATAAAACATTTGAAAACGGACCATTTTCCACATTTCTGAAGCATGACGTAATGGGGGGGTGTTATCTCTTTTGTCGAAAATCAGCCGGTTTTGCTCGAACATTAAATGCCTCCAAATGGTATTTAATTAACTTCCCGAGCCCCCGGAAGCATGAAAATCACTTTAAACATGCTAATTTTAGCTCTAACACTGATGATCCACCTACAAATGTGAACTGACGTTCAAAAATAAAACATTTGAAAACGGACCATTTTCCACATTTCTGAAGCATGACGTAATGGGGGGGTGTTATCTCTTTTGTCGAAAATCAGCCGTTTTTGCTCGAACATTAAATGCCTCCAAATGGTATTTAATTAACTTCCCGAGCCCCTGGAAGCATGAAAATCACTTTAAACATGCTAATTTTAGCTCTAACACTGATGATCCACCTACAAATGTGAACTGACGTTCAAAAATAAAACATTTGAAAACGGACCATTTTCCACATTTCTGAAGCATGACGTAATGGGGGGGTGTTATCTCTTTTGTCGAAAATCAGCCGTTTTTGCTCGAACATTAAATGCCTCCAAATGGTATTTAATTAACTTCCCGAGCCCCTGGAAGCATGAAAATCACTTTAAACATGCTAATTTTAGCTCTAACACTGATGATCCACCTACAAATGTGAACTGACGTTCAAAAATAAAACATTTGAAAACGGACCATTTTCCACATTTCTGAAGCATGACGTAATGGGGGGGTGTTATCTCTTTTGTCGAAAATCAGCAGTTTTTGCTCGAACATTAAATGCCTCCAAATGGTATTTAATTAACTTCCCGAGCCCCTGGAAGCATGAAAATCACTTTAAACATGCTAATTTTAGCTCTAACACTGATGATCCACCTACAAATGTGAACTGACGTTCAAAAATAAAACATTTGAAAACGGACCATTTTCCACATTTCTGAAGCATGACGTAATGGGGGGGTGTTATCTCTTTTGTCGAAAATCAGCCGTTTTTGCTCGAACATTAAATGCCTCCAAATGGTATTTATTTCACTTCCCGAGCCCCTGGAAGCATGAAAATCACTTTAAACATGCTAATTTTAGCTCTAACACTGATGATCCACCTACAAATGTGAATTGACGTTCAAAAATAAAACATTTGAAAACGGACCATTTTCCACATTTCTGAAGCATGACGTAATGGGGGGGTGTTATCTCTTTTGTCGAAAATCAGCCGTTTTTGCTCGAACATTAAATGCCTCCAAATGGTATTTAATTAACTTCCCGAGCCCCTGGAAGCATGAAAATCACTTTAAACATGCTAATTTTAGCTCTAACACTGATGATCCACCTACAAATGTGAACTGACGTTCAAAAATAAAACATTTGAAAACGGACCATTTTCCACATTTCTGAAGCATGACGTAATGGGGGGTGTTATCTCTTTTGTCGAAAATCAGCCGTTTTTGCTCGAACATTAAATGCCTCCAAATGGTATTTATTTAACTTCCCGAGCCCCTGGAAGCATGAAAATCACTTTAAACATGCTAATTTTAGCTCTAACACTGATGATCCACCTACAAATGTGAACTGACGTTCAAAAATAAAACATTTGAAAACGGACCATTTTCCACATTTCTGAAGCATGACGTAATGGGGGGGTGTTATCTCTTTTGTCGAAAATCAGCCGTTTTTGCTTGAACATTAAATGCCTCCAAATGGTATTTAATTAACTTCCCGGGGTGAAGAAACCCTTTTTGAGAACTCAGAGTGAGTAAATTGGCCATTTTCATGCACTTTTAACCATTCCATAAATCTTGTGTTTTGGGCCCCTGGAAGCATGAAAATCACTTTAAACATGCTAATTTTAGCTCTAACACTGATGATCCACCTACAAATGTGAACTGACGTTCAAAAATAAAACATTTGAAAACGGACCACTTTCCACATTTCTGAAGCATGACGTAATGGGGGGGTGTTATCTCTTTTGTCGAAAATAAGCTGTTTTTGCTCGAACATTAAATGCCTCCAAATGGTATTTAATTAACTTCCCGAGCCCCTGGAAGCATGAAAATCACTTTAAACATGCTAATTTTAGCTCTAACACTGATGATCCACCTACAAATGTGAACTGACGTTCAAAAATAAAACATTTGAAAACGGACCATTTTCCACATTTCTGAAGCATGACGTAATGGGGGGGTGTTATCTCTTTTGTCGAAAATCAGCCGTTTTTGCTCGAACATTAAATGCCTCCAAATGGTATTTAATTAACTTCCCGGGGTGAAGAAACCCTTTTTGAGAACTCAGAGTGAGTAAATTGGCCATTTTCATGCACTTTTAACCATTCCATAAATCTTGTGTTTTGGGCCCCTGGAAGCATGAAAATCACTTTAAACATGCTAATTTTAGCTCTAACACTGATGATCCACCTACAAATGTGAACTGACGTTCAAAAATAAAACATTTGAAAACGGACCATTTTCCACATTTCTGAAGCATGACGTAATGGGGGGGTGTTATCTCTTTTGTCGAAAATCAGCCGTTTTTGCTCGAACATTAAATGCCTCCAAATGGTATTTAATTAACTTCCCGAGCCCCTGGAAGCATGAAAATCACTTTAAACATGCTAATTTTAGCTCTAACACTGATGATCCACCTACAAATGTGAACTGACGTTCAAAAATAAAACATTTGAAAACGGACCATTTTCCACATTTCTGAAGCATGACGTAATGGGGGGGTGTTATCTCTTTTGTCGAAAATCAGCCGTTTTTGCTCGAACATTAAATGCCTCCAAATGGTATTTATTTCACTTCCCGGGGTAAAGAAACCCTTTTTGAGAACTCAGAGTGGTAAATTGGCCATTTTCATGCACTTTTAACCATTCCATTAATCTTGTGTTTTGGGCCCCTGGAAGCATGAAAATCACTTTAAACATGCTAATTTTAGCTCTAACACTGATGATCCACCTACAAATGTGAACTGACGTTCAAAAAGAAAACATTTGAAAACGGACCATTTTCCACATTTCTGAAGCATGACGTAATGGGGGGGTGTT